>NC_030677.2:71462054-72777887 GCF_000004195.4 Xenopus tropicalis | reverse complement strand
CTAAATATACATTTAAAACAAAAAAGTGTCAGCACTCAGGAGACTTTTCTCTGCCTCCTGACGAAAGTCCCTGTGGGCGACTGAAACATTGAGGTCTGTAATGTTACTTTTTCATATTTTGTAATAAAATTTACCTTTTTATTCAAATAATTCAAATCCTGTGAGTGCTGACACTTTTTTTGTTTTATTGTACTACATTTGCTCTTGCACCCAGGTATAACAACTGTTAGTGGTGTGCACCAACTCGCTGTCTATATATACATTTAAATAGAACATAATAGATACATTAGGGTACTGCCTCTCTTCTTGCACGGTCAAAGGTCTGGAATTCTCACCTTTGGATGGCAATTGCAGGCAATTTCAGAAACATCAGTTAATTTAACTTGGTATCCTATAAACACTGCTGTTGGAAGCAATCAGTCCCCTGCTAAACTCATGACATAAAAATACCATCCTTGTTTCTAATGGAGCCTTTACCCTTACCAGGTAAGTATTATTGGCACTACTAAGTTTTTCATTGACCCACTGATGCTGGTCAATGGCAACAATGCAAAATTTCCACCGGTCGAATCACCTATAGCAACCTTGTAGCAGGTAGCATTTACTGATCACATGTTTAAAAGCAAACATCTTTGTGGTGGCTACAGGTTACTACACTTGGGCAAACCTTGTGTCTTTAATTGCATATGGTGAAACAGAGTATATACGCTAGACTTTTTCTTTGTTTAGCACCCAGTAACGACATTCTGCTGCAATACAAACATTTTACCTTTCAAATAATCTGGAACCTTCTGCTAGACTTCTCTAAAGGGGATTTAAATACAAAAAATGAATTGATGTAAACTTCCTTTGGACACTTTTGCAGTTTACATTTTCCCTTTTTATAGCAGTTTCTGATATATTTGCATTTTTAGGCTGCTAATACAAAGATATCAGATTTACTGGGAGTCAGCAACTTGATGGTTATCTGAATCAAGTAAGTGCATAGAAACGCACAGACAAATAGGGGCACATTTACTAATCCACGAACGTCCGAAAAGCGTCCGAATGCGTTTTTTCGTAACGATCGGTATTTTGCGACTTTTTTGAGCGCTCAATACGAAAAAGTCACGACAATTTGCGAAAGTCATAATGGCTATGAAAAAGTCGAGACAATTCACGAAAGTCATAATGGCTATGAAAAAGTCGAGACAATTCACGAAAGTCATAATGGCTATGAAAAAGTTGCGACAATTCACGAAATTTGTAACGGCTATGAAAAAGTCGCGACAATTCGCGCAAGTCGTAAGGGCTACGAAAAAGTTGCAAAAAATACGAAAAAGACGCAAAATGTTCGTTTTCCAATCCAAATTTTTTCGGATTCGTGGATTAGTAAATCAGCCCCTTAGAGTCACTGACACTCTCAGCCTTTAAAAAAAGCTGTTGAGCTAAAGCCTGCCTAGCAGTATAAAACTGTCTAGTAATGCTAATATCTCAGAAAACACTTAAACATGAGTATGATGTAGAGACTGATATTCTGGGTTAATATGCAATTGGTCTTTATTTTTCATTATTTGTGGTTTTAGAATTATTAGCTTTTCGTTTAACAGCCCTCCAGATTGGAATTTCAGCAGCTATCTTGTTACTATGGTCCAAATTACCCTAACAACCAAACATTGGTGTACATGAGAGAATGGAATATGAATATGACAGGGCCTAAATAAAAAGATAAGGAATAAACTATAAAATTATGGTAGTCTCAAAGAGCAGTAGTTTTTTGGCTTCCGGGGTCAAAAACTGGAAAGGGTTGGAAGAAAACAATTGAAAAACTATACAAAATGAAACTAGTTGAAAAGTTGCTAAGAATTGCTGATTCTATACCATGCTAAAAGTTTATTCAAAGGTGAACAACCTCTTTAATAATTGCAAAATTGTTCAGATACCCATCTAAAGTTTACATCAATTCAATTTTTTTATAGTAGATATACTGCAAGATTAAGATTGGAAGCATGGTATTTTATATATGTATAATAAGTGCTAGGAGGGTTTTTGCCTAGTTACTTTATATCTTCATTCATGGTTGGCTGCTAAGTAGTATATGGATTATTTTTGCAAATATCAAGCTTGGCAAGTACTAAGCTAAGAAAAGAAAATTGCTATTTTGATTATTGTATTTATTGTAATTATTGTTATGTTGTATTTAGTGTTATGTGAGTGAGTGTAATACTTTTTTAGTCTGTGAAGAAGGCATTCATTGTACTTTGTGTATATGGCAATAAACGAGAACTAGTTTTCTTGGCTAACAGATATGTAGTTTAGCAACAGCTGAGCACTGGTTCATCCAATACTAAGGGGCACATTTACTAATCCACGAATCCGAATCACGAATGGGAAAAAATCACATTGGAAACTAAAATTTCGGAAGATCGAAAATATCACGAAAATGCTTACGAAAAAATCGTATTAGTTACGATAATATCGTATTGGCGATCCGAAAGTCACGAAATTTTCGTACCGAACAATTGTAAACAGCGGTAAAACCTTTCCGATTTTTTTCGTGCAAACGTCCGAAAAAGTGGTGCGCCGTACGAAAAAGTCACGCGGACGCCCGAAAAAAAACGGCGAAAATACACTCAGAGCGTTCTTGCTTTTGTAAATGTGCCCCTAAGTATAGCCCTGCCCAGCATGTGTGTGACAAAACAATGATGAATGATTTGTATCTGTAACATATTTTAGCAGGAAACTGGACAGTTAGCATTAAATATGAGATGGTTTTCAAGGGTTTTCAAAAAATATAAATAAAACTCCTATTCTAGATTGGCCTTTGGTATACAATTACTTCATTTTTGTGACCCTGGCTGTTCAAAAAGATATTGAAACATGGAGTGTTTTAGTTGAAAGCAGTTTAAAATTCTTTTGATTATACTGTATATGAAAGCAACAATATGCCCTTCAGTAAAGAATATATTACTTAACTACATTGCTCTGCATGTCTTTCACTTTTGGGTCATGTAAAATACTCTTTCCTGTTATTCATTTTACTTCTCAACAAATGTTTGGGATAATGGAGCAAGAGATATATGTTTCAGTAATAGTAAGTTTGAAGCAAAAAAAGGCTTCATGAAATAGAAATCTAGTGTATGATGCTGAGATGCTGTTTTCAAGGTCGTCTGTGCGTTCAAAATAATTACTAAAACTTAAATAAATGCATTTTTTTACAGCTGTGTATTTTATAAACATCAATGTTTAGTTAAATTAAAGAGACAATATATATACATGAATTAAGCAGGGGACTGTTTATTGCAAGTCAACATTTTGGTTCCACCAAGAGAACCTTTCCAAAGTGGAACCAAAAGGTTAATCCATTATGTATGACTATGGTTTATTTCCTCAAGGCAGAGAATTGCAGTAGGGACAGCTCACTGGGTTAAGACCACATCTTCAGACCTGTGTGGTGTGCTTCTAAACAAAGAGGTGTCTTTTCTAGCCCCTATATGATACAGTTTTTTCCAAGAATTCCAGAATCATTTCACACCAGGGGAGGGGTTACACTTTAAGTCTGATTGAGGCAATTTCCAACTGTGCTGTGCAATTGGCACAAGTTGCTATGGGAACCCTAGAGCTACTCTGTCTGGTTCAGAGACGATGGTATCTCCAGGGTTCCACTGGCATCAAAATGTGCAACTAATTTCTGTATGATTCAGATATGCACATTGGCAAGTTTTGGGGTCACAAACCACAATAGGGCCCTGCACTTACTGTATATACTCGAGTATAAGCCTAGTTTTTCAGCACCCAAAATGTGCTGAAAAAGTCACCCTCGGCTTATACTCGAGTCAGGTCCCTCCAGACTAGCACCCTCTGTCCTTTGTGTGCAAATTAGGCCACCCGCAACCAGACCCTCCAGTTGCTGACTGAGCTAAGGGGGTAGTACTCTTAAGATATCAATGTTGCTACCATATTGTTTTTGTTTACCCTCTTCTCCGCTTACAGAGCTAGTTTACTGTTTTTCTTTGAAATAAATATTTAAAAACATATACCCCACTGATGCCTCATTTAATGTAATTTTATTGGTATTTATTTGATTATTGAAACTTAGCAGTAGCTGCTGCATTTACCACCCTAGGCTTATACTTGAGTTTTCTTAGGTAAAATTAGGTACCTCGGCTTATAATCGGATTGGCTTATACTCGAGTATATACAGTAACTCCTGTACCATGTGCAGTGATTTGTAAATGAGCACAAAGGGGTGCACTTTTGGTCCCCTTAGTGCTCTTTCATTTGCATCTGGAGTCTTAGTAAATGACCCCCTGTAGCAGGTGATAAAGACGGGGCGGCCTTGCAGCTGCCCAAGTTGTGCTCTGTACCTTGTACTGGATTTTTATCCAGTTCAAGGTGCAGGGAACAGCTTTTTGGGTTATATCACCTTTCTTTCCAAAATATCTCACCATATTTGACTCCCTATATAACTAGTATTGGATGATTTATTTTTAACTTTACATGACATGACGGTGGTTTCCGCTTGCCAAAAAACTATCCTGGTACAGTTAGACAATTTATGGTCAAATTGTCTGAAAGCAGGTTTTGTGGCTGTTCTCTCTTAACCTCTGTCTCAAAAGCTCTATAAAAAGAAATGGATGCGCTATATTTAGTAGGCTGAACATAATGTATCAGGAAGCTCTGCTGTTCAAAAATCCTTAGAAACACTGAATCAGAGTTTTAGACAAAGAGTCTAGTAATGTTCATTCTCTACATTATGTCCCTCCTCAACTGCTTATTCAGTAATAACCTCTACCTACAATTTCTAGTGATCTGAAAAAATCTGAGCATTTTATTGCTTATTTCTGGCCTCTCCAGTTGAAATCTTCAGAGCGGGAATTTTTGAGATCAAAGCATGAGTCTTGATTCATTTTAAGCAATCATATTCTGAAAATGATTTATTTTATTCTGATTGCATTCAGATATACGCTCTAAGCATTTATGACAGTGTAAAAGTCGCTAATATATATTAATGATGGATCTGTGTTTTGATATCTGCTATTGTAGGATCATTAAAATTGAGTTCTAATTAGAGATAAGTAATTTATCTTTTTTTTTTTAAAAAAAAAGACTGTACAGTACACAAGACTTTCTGGATGCAGTAAAATGAAAACAAAAAAATAAATGAAACTCATAAATTAAGTTCCCTCACTAAACCTTAATCCTTTTTTGGATTTTGTTTGGAATTCGTTATCCCATAATAAAATAAAGTGCCATGTATTTTATTCCAGCTTACTTTATTCCAGTTTAATTTATGTTTTAATGATTTTTTAATAGATTTAAGGTATGATGATCCGAATTGCCTTATCTGGCAAACCCTTGGTCCCGAGCATTCTGGATAATGGGTCCTATACCTGTACCTTTTTTTGTCTTGTTGTAGAATTCATTGACTTGAAATGAATCCCTTTAATGCATTTAGATTTGTAATAACCTATAAATCCCTCCCTTCTCTGACCCTCAGATGCTGATTATTGGAATCTGTTGAGATCCACATTTTGATATATTTTGCCCCCGTTGATTTAATGTTGTATATTCTGGGAATACTTAAGTGTGAAGAATAAAATAAATAGAAAAATGGCAAAAAAAAAACGCTTTTCTTGTAAAACATCAATTCTGAAGGAAGTAGGTAAACAAGGAACATAAGTTATTAGCATGGTCCATGAAAGTCATCAAAATGCTGCATACAAAGTACCATAGTTACATAATAAGTATATGACCAACATGATTTATGATGTCCTAAATATTTGTATATCATTTGACAGAGCATATTTATTCGAAAGCACCAGTAAATGATATAATGTGTTAAAAGCTGATGTTTTTGCATTGTTTGCTTGTAAATTTTGAGTCATTGTGATAGATTCTATGTGCAAAAAGGTCATAAGGTGGAATCTAACCGTGAGAAGACAAATACAGTATGTATTGTTATTAATGAGGTGAGAAAATAATCTTGTTGAAACTTCACTTTGGCAAAGGATTAATTGGAAGAACTCGAGACTATGCTCATAGCATAGAAGATTTTGTCTTAATCTAATGGGCTCTGAGCCAAACGACAACTAGAATCAAAAATATTAAGACTGGGTCCAAATTGGGGGTTTTACAAAGAAAAGTGCTATCATAAATAAAAATACTGAAGCTATAGAAATGACCACCACTATGTGTTCCATTATGCTTTATATGCTGCCACATTATATAATTTTGTTTTAGGGTCAATGATATTAACCTGCATGGCTGATTTGGAAAGCTGACAAATTATTTTGGCTTGACTCCAGTTAGCCATTTTTTCAAGAAATCTTCAATATAACCAAGTTTAAACTGTGATTAATTAAAATGAGAACTGCACTCCAACTTTTCTTTATTGACCCATAAGAAAGTTAAAAAACCAACAACAAGAGAACAGGCCACAATAGGTGTCGCTATATGCTATACAATAGAGACATCCCTCCCTAGATAGAAGTCTTTTGACTTCTTCACTGCAAACCATTTTTGTGAATTGTATATATGTACATGTTAACTGTTCTGTTTTTTGTACCCCTCTATTCTGTAAAGTGCTGTGTAAATTGATGGTGCTATATAAATATAATAATATTATTATGGGTGGTACAGCATTCTGCATATCTCCATATTGCCACAAGTACAGAGATATAGTTTTCTCATGGAGAAGCACCTTAATAAACATCAATAAATACTGTTATGCTAACGTAAAGTGAAATACAGGTATAGAATCTGTTATCCGTAAACTCATTATCCAGAAAATTTTGAATTATGGGAAGGCCATCTTCCATAGACTCCATTTTAATTAAATAATTTAAAATTTTAATAAAACAGTACCTTGTACCAGCTAAGATATAATCAATCCTTACTGAAGGCAAAACAATCCTATTGGGTTTATTAAATGTTCAAATGATTTTTTAAAAGATTTAAGAAATGGAGATCTAAATCACAGAAAGATCCCTTATATGTAGTGATGAGCAAAATTTTGTCACCAGGCATAGATTTGCAGCGAATTTCCGCATTTCACCATTGGAGAATTGTTTTGTGTCAAATAAACAGTTGTGGTCGCGTCAAAATGGGCACGGTCGGGACAAAAAAACGCGTGGCAAACACATTTCATGGATTTTTCATTATTTTGCGAATTTTGCTGCTGTTTTGCGAAACGGGACAAGAGCCTTGTTAAGAAATCGTAATACCTCGCCTCATAATCCCTGAATTTCTTTTTTTTTTTAACCATTGAGTTTTATTGAGAAACAGATTACAGACATTGTTTTCAGTCAGTACATCCAAGAGGAGATCATATGGTGCAAAACATATATCAAACTTTGTGACATAACATGTGGTTTGACGGATCTCGCTATAACATTACATACCCTGTAATACTGAGTTCCACTGTTTTTGTACTTTATAAATCTACAATGTACTACTACTTTAACACTACTATAAACTGTGCATTGCCAACGCTTTTTCCTGGAGTTTCTAGACCAAAGTGGTGGGATGGATGGGGCATGGTGTGGTAGAGTCAGAGGGGAGGGGGGAGGGGGGCGACACTCATCTTGTTTCTGATGTTAGGTTGCTTTGTTTTCGGGATGGTATCAGTTTCCTATGTTGTGTTTATCTAGCCACGAGGACCAAATTTTCTCAAATTTATTTGGGCATCCTCTTCTGACATATAGTAATCTATATGTGGGCATTGCTTGGTAGAATAGAAATGAGAGCTCTTTCCGCAGTTGTTGGGGCTAGATCAGTAATTTGGTTTAGCAGCATTCCGGATGGTGTTACCGTAATGGGGGTGCTGGTTAGATCAGATATGTAGTCCGCCACCTCTGTCCAGAAGCTCGCTATCTTACTGCAAGTCCAGACCATGTGGATGAAGTCTGCAGGGGATTGGTGGCAGCGGGGGCATTCGTCTGTCTGGGATGGGAATATCTTTGCTAGTACTTTGGGTGTGATATATGCCCTGTGCAAGAATTTATATTGTATTAGCCTATCCCTTGAGGCCACTATATAGTCAAAGATTGAGTCCAGGGTTTCCTTCCATTGCTCTTTATTCATGTCTGGTATATCTATTAGCCATTTGTTGTAGAGTTTGTTTAAAAAGGTATCATTGGCCAGAGCCAAGAGGGCGTAGGAGCATGAGAGGGCCTTAGTGTGTGGGCAGGTGTGTGCTTGTTCTTCTATTCGGGAGGGGGTAGTTTGTAGGGTTGTTCCTTGAAACTGTGAGTGTACTGCGTGTCTCAATTGTAGGTATCGGAAGAGCATCTTATTTGGTAGGTTAAAGTTATTTTTTAGTGTCTGGAAGTCTAGAAGTTTCCCTTCCTTAACTATATCCTGTATATACTTGACTTGGAAGCTGGCCCATAACTGGGGGTCTGGTATGGTTTGGAGGTGCTGTAGTTTGGGGTTACACCAGAGCGGGGTGAGTTCAGAGCAGTGGTTTTGTGGCTTGGGGAAGAGGCTGAGGGCAGTGTTCCAGGCCCATACTATTTCTTTCATGAGTGGGGTTGCTTTGGGGGTGTAGGAGCATCCCCTATATAAGAGGTTCTTTAGCTCTTCGTATGAGCCCACTGTCTGGGCTTCAAGGCGTGTGGCCGGGTTGTCCAGGGTTGGTGCTGCCCACCAATTTGCTGTGGTTAGTTTAGCGGCTATATAATATAGGAAGAGGTTTGGGGCTGCTAAACCTCCCGCCTGGGTTGGAAGTTGAAGTTTGGCTATGCTGATTTTGGGTGTGGAGGGGTGCCAGTATAGTTGTATAAGGAGTGCCCTGATTTTGGTGAAAAAACTGTTGGGTATTTTGGTGGGTGATTGTCTGAATATATATGTGAATTTTGGTAGTATTACCATTTTAAAAAGGTTTATGCGGCCAATGAGGGATAATGGTAGGCGAGTCCAGGCCTTCACTTTCTGTTCTACTGTTTGCAGTAAGGGTAGCAGGTTTAGTTCCACAAATTTGTGAATATTTCTTTGAATTCTTATGCCCAGGTATTTGAATTCCTCAGTCCATTGGAGGCCTCCGGGTAATTGGGGCGGGGGTAATGGTTGTGGGTCTATTGGGAAGACTGCCGATTTGCTCCAATTTATTTTTAGGCCTGAGTAGTTAGTGTGCTTGTTTATAATATCCAGGGCTATGTTGAGTTCTATCCCAGGGTTGGCTAAGTAGAGTAGTGTATCATCAGCAAATAGTGATATTTTCTCGGTGACCCCTCCCAGTTTGAGCCCTCCTATTCTGGGTGATTGTCGTATAAGTGTCGCTAGCGGTTCCATGGCTATTGCGAACAGTAGGGGTGAGAGGGGGCAGCCCTGCCTGGTGCCCCTCTGCAATGCAAAGGGCAAGGATATGTTTTGGTTTGTACGTATAGTTGCTTCTGGGCCCCTGTACAGTGCTTGGATCCATTTCGTAAAGTTTTCTTTGAACCCCATGCTTTGTAAGGTTGCCCACAAGTAGGCCCATTCTACCGAGTCGAATGCTTTTTCATTGTCTAGGGTGGCAATGACTCTAGAGCCTACATTGTCGTGGGTCACGCTAAGATTTGTATATAGGCGCCTGATGTTTATGTCGGTGGTCCTGGTTGGGATAAAACCTGATTGATCTATCTCTATTAACTGTGTTATTACTTGGTTGAGGCGTCTAGCAAGGATTTTTGCTAGAATTTTTGCATCGCAATTCATTAGAGATATCGGTCTGTAGGATGCACATTCTCTAGGGTCCTTGCCTGGCTTGGGGAGGACTATGATCATTGCCCTTCTCATAGAGTCTGGCAGGGGGGCCCCCTCTCTAACGTCGTTGAATAGGCTTACCAGGGAGGGGGTCAGTTCTTTTTGGTATTTCCTATACCATTCCATGGGGAGGCCATCTATTCCTGGTGTTTTGCCTGCTGGGAAGGTTTGGATAGCGTCAGACACCTCTTGTGCTGTTATGGGGGCTTCCAGCAGGTGTCTGCCCTGGGCATCTAGGATAGGTAGGTTGATCCTGGCTATATATGCTGCTATGTCGTCGGGCTCGACTGTTAATTTGGATTTGTACAGAGTTAAGTAGTATTCCCGGAATATCTCATTAATTGTTTTTGGGTGTGAGGTGTAGTTACCTGAGGATGTAGCTATATTTGATATCGCAGTGTTTTGGGCGGGGTCTCTGCTCAGATATGCTAGCAATTTGCCGCATTTGTCCCCAGATTCTAGGATATTGGTTTTATGATATAGTATATCTTTTTTTACTTTCTGAGTTTGCATAAGGAGGAGATCTGCCTGCGAGTTTTGCAATTCTGACAGTGTGTCAGGGCCGGGGTTTGCAACATATTGAGCTTCTTTGTCTAGTGTTTGTTGCTGGAGTTTGTCTATTTGCATGGTGTGCTGTTTTTTAAGGTAGGCTATATGTGTGATATATTCCCCCCTAACATAGGCTTTAAGGGTGTCCCAGACAATTGGCTTGGATGCCGTACCTTCGTTCAGAGCCAGGAATTCTACGATAGAGTCGGCTATTGGGGTTTCTATATCTGGGTGGTTTATCCAGTATTGGCTTAGTCGCCAGGTTCTGTCTTGGGGTTCTGGATTTAATTGTACTTTCAGTATGATTGGCGAGTGGTCTGATATACCTCTAGCCATTATTTGTATGTCATTTGTGGCCTGAGCGATGTCAGGGGACCCCAAGGCCAGGTCTATACGAGACAGGGTGTTGTGGGCCGCATTGAAACATGTGAATTGTTTGCTCCCTATATTGCGGGCCCGCCACAGATCTGTTAGGTGGAAGGTGTCTAGCCACCGTGAAAGGGTCTGGTCAACTCTGTTGGGTATAGGCAGTCTATCTATTGCACCGTTCATTACATTGTTAAAATCTCCCATTATTATGATGGGGGCAAATGGCATTTTGGCTATTTTGTCCATGATGGAGTAAAGTATTTCATCTGAGAAGGGTGGTGGGATGTAGATATTGGCTATAGTTAAGGGTTTGCCCATTATACATATATGGATTATAATGAATCTTCCCCCCGGGTCAGAGATTACCTTGTGCAGGGAGTACGTGCACGTTTTTGCAATTAAAATGGAGACCCCTCTGGAATAACTTGAATATGGTGCATGATAGGCTGCTGCCACCCATGGTTTTTTAAGTGTTGTGAGCTTGCTACCATCCAGGTGGGTTTCCTGTAGGAGTACTATATGTGGGTTGTGTCGTCTTATGTATTTGTTGACCAGGCCCCTTTTTAATCCCTGAATTTCTGAACAGGACCAGAAAACATGACACTCTATATACACATTGAATGTATATATCTGTATCTCATGGAAATGGATAAGTCTGGGACCAATTTGAGGGTGTTAGACCACATATCATCATCTATTGCAGGGATGTCTCTCTGCCATTTAATCTTTATTTTATACAGGGGAGAGGGACCAGCAGAGGACTGTATAATGACAGTATAATGTAGAACCAGGAGAGGAGGAGAGACTTCCAAATTGGTCTTTATACTGGGCATCTAAACTGCAATATAGCAATATAGCATAGGAGAACTAAATCCTAAAAACAGATATGGCTAGCAATGCTCTATTTTGTATACTATACTATTACTACTGTAACAGTAATGGCCCAGGTCTTCAAAGTTGTCACAGCAGCTCCCCATCTTGGATTCTGTTAGGACCATCAGTGACTCACATATTCAGTATGCTCTGGGCAGCTGCTGGAAGGAGAGGTTGTCCCAAATCCTCAAGCAGAAATTAAGCTTGGTCCTTAATAGTGCTGCAGGGCTGATTATTACATTTTGATGTCAGCTGCACTGGGCTCTGAGCTGCCATGTAATGAGAATCTGAATGAATTACAAATCAGCCTTATATTGTGACATTTATATTCTATATATACAGTATTTTGTGCGTTAGTCCCTAGGCTCAGTAACTGACAGCAGCACAGAGCATGTGCAGTGAATCAGCAGAAAAGAAGATGGGGAGCTACTGGGGCATCATTAGAGGCATAGGCCTACCCTACTAAACGGCTGTGGTTACCTTGGGCAGGTACAGAAGCCCACCACATAGGGCCCTTTCAAAATCTCAGTTTATGAATTTTTCAAATTTTTTGTAAAATTTGAATAAACTCTTACCAAACTCAAATGTGTCCTTATTTATTTAAAAAAATACTCCAAATGTAAAATTCCAACAACTTGGATGGAAAAAATTCCTTAAATTTTGCTAGGGCCAACACCCATTGACTTTTACATTGCAAGCTTTTAAATGCCACATACTGCAAACATTCAAGTTTTTCGTACTTCATAAATATCTAATATTTGAGTTTTTGGACACCCTAATTTGAATTTTTGTGTTTTAGAGCAAAATTCTAATCACTAATTTGAATGTTGATTAATCATCCCTACAATGTGCTGCATTTCTACCCTACTTCTCTATTAAGCTTTAGTTTATCTTTGGAAACAACAAACAGTAGCAGGCAGGCACTCCGGATATCCAAAAAATAGTGGAAAAAAGCAGCCAAGAAGGAAAATTAAAGTAACAAAGTATAAATTTTATTTAATCCATATGTAAAAACATGGAAAGCCTTACGCGTTTCGTACCAAAGGGTACTTAATCATACTTAATCATTAGTTTATCTTTTACAGAGAAACTTTCAAAATCATCATATAAATTAGATGGACAATCTAAACTGTTGTCACGCTCACTGCCAACATTCTATTTTTCCATTTTATTGCTCCTTATAACCTGGGAATTACATTCCTGAATTCCTGTGTAGGGAACACACTCTCAACTTCAAAAAGTAACTCCTACTTTTTGGAACATTATATATTCCACTGTTGGACTGTTATTGTATGTTATCCACCCACTTAGACTGTAAGCTCTTCAGGGCGGGACCCCTTCCTACTCATCACATGGCACATCAATTTTCCAGTTTGTGAATTCAAATTTGTTTATCTAAATCAAATAAACTCGCATATGGAATGCTCACTTATTTATTATTATTTATATTGAAAAGAATGAAAAGCTACCAGACATTTGTATCTGAAACATAATTCTAATTTTTTATCACAAAAAAATTTGAATTGTGAAAAAAAATCAACCTCGATTGTTGATATCTCTCTAGATTTATACTTATCTATTCTGTTTGTTGTCTTTGTGTTTACTTTTCTATACTGTAAAATTGTACAGCCCTGTATATCCTAGTTGTGCTTTATACATAAAGTTACATACATACAGTAATGACGGCTTTTCTAGGTGACAAGAAAATAACATTCTATAAATGTGATATGGAACTGTTTTGTAACAACATTTTTGGGAAAAGATGTTAGAAATTATATTTACAGCAAGGACAGTTGCTAAAATAAGGTACTTACCGTGTATATTGGGTAATATTAACCCTTTGATGTCTTCTACCACGACACAACAATTCTTGGAAGTGGAAACTATACTGTTTGCGCCGAAAGCTATAAAAATTAGCCATTCTGATATGTTTTCAGCTTTTAATGATTATTTGGTCAAAGCTTCTTTTGACTGTAAAATACAATGGAAGAAGCTATTTCATAAGATTCAGGATGCTTGGTTGAATAATGAAGGTACTGTCTAACCTCTCACTGTCTATTCTATATTTTGGATGTTATTGTTATTTGTTTTCTTTATTGTATCGTGTATTGATGGGAGGTAAAATATTAATAAAGAGAAATAAAGTCAGCAGATAAGGCATGTTTAGTCTATAAATAGTTCTACAGTATTAGATACATCTGGGATTGTTAAAGATTGGTTATTGCATTCTAAAACTGAGCCAGTACCTCATATAAATTGTTATATAATATTACAGTGTCTGTTTTCAAAGATATTCTACATGCAAAAACACTTTTACCTGAGCACAGGTGAAGCATATACAATCAGCAACCCTATTTAAGTATCATACTTCCGGGAGCTAAAAATTCCAACAGTTCGAGCACCAGCTAAGCTCTTCCTCAGGGACAAAAACATATGCTCGTCTTGTCATGCAAAGGGTTAAATTATAGTGAAGTAAAACAAATGTTTCAGTCAGCATCACTGTTTTTCAATAAAATAAATGAATTTGTTGCATGACCTAATGAATGTGGTACTATGTCATTTCTGCTTGATATTTTACCTGCATTGAGGCAAGTTTATTTTTGTTACGAGGAGTGCTTCTTTTTGTATATAGTGAATAATGTACCCCCTGTTGTAAAAAGGCTGAGTACTTTTATGAATTTCCAAGGTGACATAATATTCTTCTATGATTTTACAATAGGGGTTACGTTGTTTATTATAATACACAAGGTTCAGTGAGTCACGTGACATTACATTAACAAGCACCAATTATAACTGTTGACATTACCAAGCACCATTTATAAGAATATAATTTACATGAAATTAATTTATTCTTGTGTATTATATGCATATATAACTATCCATAAAGAAATGATGCTTAAAATATAGGAAACCCAATGTTTCAGTCCTTTCCCAAGACAAACAAAACCTTCCCTGAGAAAGGTCGCAGGGAGGACTGAAAGGTTTACTAGCTAAGCATTTTTTTATTTTTTAAGCAGCGCCAGATTACTACTGGGCCATTCTGCACCCCCCTAACCACCCCCTGTGCGCCAACATTAAAACTCCCATAAGGAGCACTGGGGAGAGTTCCCCATTGCCCCGTATGCGAGCAAAATTTAAAAAATTTGGTAGCACCAGGGCAAAGCCTTATTAGAAGAGTATAATTGCTATAACTATGTGTTTAAATATATTATCATGTCAGTATTATTCTTCAAGTGTTACAGTACCCATTTAAACGCCAAGCAGCATATATGTCAATACAGAGTTCTATATTGTTTGAAGCCTAGTAGGTAGTGAATGAGTGTAATCAAACACATGCCTTATATTCCATCTGGGACTGATGAAAGTTTCAACATTGTAAATTAAGGATTAATAGCTGCTCTGTCTAAATATTGGATAATTACAGTGTCAGGGGCTAAGCTTTTAAGGCTTAGTGGTTTTACAGAGGTTCCTGCTCACTCAGACTGCGATGATACTCAGCTCGCTGCAACTAAGGAGCAGTCACAAAAATTAAGTCTACTGTAAACTTGTCTACGTGCAAGCTGCTCGGTGAGAGGCTTACTTAGATTAGTCCTGTGTGCTTAATATACTATTTAAAATATGATCAAGAAATATACAGGTATTTTTTGTATAGTGTAGGAGAAAAGCTACTTTTTTATTAAAAACTTACGTTCAAAACTATAACTTCTGAAGCCCACCAAGAAAGCACATTCATACAGTATAACAGACGCTGTTATACAGTTTTAAACAGTGTAACATTGGACCAAATGATGTGCAGAGAGTTTATTAATTGCATTGCATTAGGTGCAGTTTATTCACATTTATGCCCCATTCAATGTAGAGCCAGTAATATGGAAAAACAATAAAATGTTCAATTAGAGACAAAATTTAATTTCAGTAATAAGATAAAAACAGGAAAATGTCCTATACATGTATATTTATACAATTTATCAGGTTTCTTCAGTCTGGGGGCTTTATGGTGTACTGCTGTTTTGCCAAGGGGCAGCCAGACACGGGGCAGATCTTGTCCCTCCTTTATCAACAATATAAGTCAGTTGCTTAGGACTATTGCATGTTGCATAGTGTGTGGTTAACCTAAATATGTATACACAATCAGCCATTTTTTCCTCATAGGAAAGGTATGATGCTCATCAAGGAATTATTTTGCATTAGTTGGGCCATAGAGGACTTTCATTCTGCATAATTGCATTATTGCAGTATGTAAAGGAGAGAAAGTGGCAGTAACATTTGATTAGGGCTGTCCAACCTACAGCTTTCTTTGAATCTACAGCTTTATTTTTTAACAACAGTTAACAGGTAAATAAAGACAGAAAAATAGCTTCAACATGTAAAATACTGTCTAATAAAGACAGGGCAAAAATCTAAATCAAGAATCAGCAACATGGTATTATTCACATTATTCGCATCTTGCTGAATGTAAAAACAAAGTCGCCACCGTCATTTTTTTTATTCCTTTTCAATAGTTATTTTTATACTTCCATTAAACTTACTATTTAAACAAATGGACCCCATGGCTATCCCAACATTCTAATGAATTCAGTTACTGTAACATTGGATGCAGAGTATTCGATGTTGCGAATGTTTACATGGAACGGAAAATAATAATAGAGATTGAGCAACCACACTTGCAATTATCAGAAGGAATTATATATAAATCTGAAATCAATCTTCTCTCTTGAAGATATATTTTTCCAAGTTTCCGTGTTTTTCCAAGGCTGCTGATGGATTACTGCTGCCAGCAAAGTTCAAGGTCATGACACTGGAAAAGGACTATCATCCTTAGGAGGTTATGTAAGTAATGCAAAGGGTTGGGTAACATACAGGACACCACAAATAAGTAGCCGTTTTGGAAAATACATCAGAAAGGATGTTATATTGTGTGACTTATCTTCTCTGTGTTATAGTATATTGTAATGTATTGTTTCTTTGAATCAGGGAACAGCTCAGAGCAGTACTTGGGGAACAAGGTTTGGGAAATTTCAAAATATCAAGAAAAAATGCTAAAGTTGGATACTGTTTGTTTTAAAAAATAAAGAGCCAGGTTACACTAAGGGGCTGATTTACTTACCCACGAACGGGTCGAATGGAGTCCGATTGCGTTTTTTTCGTAATGATCGGTACTTTGCGATTTTTTCGTATGTTTTGCGATTTTTTCGGATTCTTTACGAATTTTTCGGATCCAATACGATTTTTGCGTAAAAACGCGAGTTTTCCTATCCATTACGAAAGTTGCGTAAAAAGTTGCGCATTTTGCGTAGCGTTAAAACTTACGCGAAAAATGCGCAACTTTTCGCGTAAGTTTTAACGCTACGCAAAATGCGCAACTTTTTACGCAACTTTCGTAATGGATACGAAAAACTCGCGTTTTTACGCAAAAATCGTATTGGTAACGAAAAATTCGTACAGAATCCGAAAAAATCGCAAAACATACGAAAAAGTCGCAAAATGTTCGTTTTCAAGTCGGAACTTTTCCAATTCGGGTCGGATTCGTGGGTTAGTAAATCAGCCCCTATGTGTGTTATCCCTGCTTTGTAATCCCAAGATATGACATATAGTGGGGTTACAGTATGTTTTGTATAAAAGTTGCAAAGTTTGTTACAGGTCAGGTCATAAAATAACCAACAGAAGGTAGCTCAGTTTTGTTGGACTACAAATACTAGAATAATGTATATTATCAAGGATAAGTCATGCTGGCAGCTGTAATCCAGCAACATCAGGGTTGTATTCTCAAATTAATATTACACAATAAATCGTTTAAAAACTTTCCCCAGCAGCTGCATTAAAATGCAAAAAATCCTCCAATGAGAATCTTTGCAGTCTGTGTAATTTTGGTTCCATGTTCTTTGTTCCCTGCAGTTGGAGTTGGAAGCAATAAGCACACTGGAGGTCATTTATAGGATGGTCAAATTTGCACCTAGGCAGTAACCCATGGAAACCAGGTATCAGGTATTTGCTTTCACTGCTCAACCTGCAGCTGGTTGAAAAAGGCTAATCACTGATTGGTTGCTATAGATTGCTACCCAGGTGCAAATGTGCCCAGTCTTTATAAATGACCCCCAATTTTGCCAGCACTGAACAAACATGCCATTTATACCCACGTGTGATTACAATGTAATATAATAAAAAAACAAATTAGACAATAGCCTAGTACTGGACATAGTACTGGTAATCAGCATTCCCATTGTTAAATTCTTTTGCTATTAAAATGGAGTTTTTGGTAACAGTATTTACAGCAGAGTGGTATTAAAGCCTCATGGTATGATGATGATGGGAATGGGTATGCACAAACATAACCAACACACAGAAGCACTCACCTGGGGATGTTCTAGTGTGGTTTATTAGTCAATTTCCACTTTTGACTAACCACATTGGAACATCCCCAGGCAAGAACGTGCTGGTTCTGTTTGTGGATAGACATTGTGGAGGTTGCTGTTCTCTCCCAGAATTACAGCACTGGGTAGCCATGACAGAGTGTGCTTGCAGCCATTTCAAATTATCTAAGGGGAGAACTCTAAGGGGTATATTTATCAGGCTGTGTAAAAAGTGGAGTGAAGCATTACCAGTGATGTTGCCCAGGGCAACCAATCAGCAATTAGATTTCAATGGTTAGAAAATCAAAGCAAAGCATCTGACTGGCTGCTATAAACAACATCACCGGTGATGTTTTACTCCACTTTTTACACAGCATGATAAATATACCCCTAAGTAAATCCTCATGTTATGTGTCTATAAGTTTACTCCAACACTACTACAAAAATAGCTACAAATAACCACACTAATTAGCTGTTTAACCTTTATATTTAATTCCTACCAAATCAGCTCAATAGGGTTAAGGGTTTCTCTTCATCCTCCTTCTTCAAATAGTTCTGACATGGCTAAAAGTATGCTCAGTATCATTATCTTGTTGCATCATCAAGGACCACTGAATAATATGTCTCAAGACAAGAGGGAATGTCATAGTGCTAAAGAGTACTATGGTTCCTTTGATTCGGAACTCCAGCCATTTTATTCAGGTCTCCAACTTTAGAGCCAACAAAACCACCTTAAACCATAATGCTACCATCTCCATGCTTAACTTTTGCTTTTAAACAGTGAGAATTCATTATCTCACCCAGTCAGCGACAAAAAACAATCATCATGGCCTTGAATTTATCAGTTCACAATACCTTTTCCCATCCTGCAGGAGTCAAATACTGTACCTTTGTATTGTAGCCTAAGAAAGACTCCTAACCCTGTTTGTTGCCTTAACAGTGGTTTCTGAGCTGCTATATGACCCTTTAGCCCTGTTTCCCAAAGTATTTTCTCCACTGCTGAAGTGGACACCTACTTATATCTTGCTTTTCTGTTAGATTTTGTCAGCACTCAAACTGTACATATTAATTTGTTTTTCATTTACAGCCTTGGACACAGACTTTTTTATGATAACTGGTTGCACTAGCCCAGCTAAGAAGCTGGAAAGAGATAGGTAGAAAAGTCTGGGGGATACTTTCTACCTCTTTTATTTTGTAGTTTCAGAATTTTTTCCAGTGACCTTCAGTGACTTTGCAGAGGGATAGAAGAGGTCCAAGTGTAATACTGTTATCTCTAATAGTATAAAGGAGTTGTTTGATGCTATACTGTGTATATATTTATAATCATTACAATCATAATGCACTGTATAAAAATGTTATAGCACAGTTTTGGCAAAAAGGAGTTGCCTTGTTTGATGCTATACTGTGTATATATTTATATTCATTACAATCATGGAGCACTGTATAAAAATGTTATAGCCCAGTTTTGTAGACTTATAATGAACAAGCTGTGCATATACTGCATCTGTACAGTAATAATGAAGGTATTGTGCTGTATATTGATGTTGGGTAGCTATACCTTGATAATGAATGTGCTGTGCTGTATAATGATTCTGGATATCAGTGTGCTATGCCCTTGTAAGAGATGTGCTGTATCAGGAGGCAGAGAATGTGCAGTACTCTTTGATAAACAAAATGTGGGACTGTTGTAATATTCCTTGCTGAAGTCTAACAATTTAGGTAATCTAGAAGTTCACAAGTAATACAAACTACGTGGGTTTTTTTCCATAATGATAGCTGTGTGTATAAAAAATTTTAGAATCTTGGAGGGCTAATAACATGAAAATGGATTATGCAAACAGTTGCTTTGCTCCTTTAATATTTTACAGTGGTGTTAATGCATAAAAGCTGTACTTACCTCAAATAGCTATATAAGGGGTGTTTTAATACAGGTTGTATTATTTGCACTGTGGATAGTTATCATATCATGAATTAGATGTCAGACAATGATTTCAAATGGGTGATTAATAAATGCTGTCTGCTAGGGTAACTAGACCTGGTGCAAGATTTGAATATGTCAAACCCATCTCACCTAATATCTAGTTTAACACCCAAGAAGAGCTTTTTGGTGGTCAGTGTGTCTTGAAATATCCAAAATATAAAAAGTTATTGCACAAAATAATTGTAACCCTTTTTCTGTTATTTCTATCATGCAAGGCTGGAATTTAGGCAGCAAGCCTGGGAACATTCATTGGTGCTGTGGTTCAGAGCGGGACACAATTAAAAGCTAGTGGGGCTCATTTCTAAACACTGGGCAAATTTACATCTGGGCAGTAACTCATGGCTGCTAATCAGATGATTGCTTTCAGTGTTCAGTCTGGCTGGAAAAATCTAACCACTGATTGGTTGGTATGGGTTACTGCCCAGGTGCAAATTTGTCCAGTGTTAATAAATAAGCCCCACTAGTATCTCCACAAAAAAGGCCTAATTAAATAACCTAGCATGCACTCAAAAATAGTGATAACATTTTGTTCTCAAAATATATTGTTTACCAAGATGTAACCTACACCTTAACAGATTAACTACAGGAGAATTTAATATAGCATAGGTGGATAGACATATTAGGCAAAAAGGTATCTGGTGATATAATTTCTCTGGTGACCTAGTTTTTTAGCATCATTTACCAGTGCTACTGGCTTGTTTACCCAAGAGAAATAGGCCTAATTAAATAACCTAGCATGCACTCAAAAATAGTGATAACATTTTGTTCTCAAAATATATTGTTTACCAAGATGTAACCTACACCTTAACAGATTAACTACAGGAGAATTTAATATAGCATAGGTGGATAGACATATTAGGCAAAAAGGTATCTGGTGATATAATTTCTCTGGTGACCTAGTTTTTTAGCATCATTTACCAGTGTTACTGGCTTGTTTACCCAAGAGAAATACACATGACAGATTCATCCCATAGTATGCGTCATCTTGCAACCTACATTTGTAGGAAGGAATGTATTAAATGGCTTCCCATTTGGGTATTTTTTCCTTTTTATTATCTTGAATTTAGAATCATACATTTATGTAAACAGCCTTGCTTGTGTTGATTACTTGACATGACCAAAAGGACTATTTCTATCACCAGATATTGCTGGACTACAGCACCCAAAAACAACCCAAAGTTAAGAAACAGGGACCTATGTTTTCTATGGCCAGTAATCTTGTCTACCCAAAATAAAAATAATGTTTGTTTGCTAGGAAGAAAGACTGAACTTTAACATTGTTTTTTTGGATTTATATATATATATATATTTTTTTTAAATGTTGATTGGGCATCTCTGATGTGCAACCTGAGCCAACAGAAAGTAATTTTAGCTTTCAGAGCCTAATGTGGAAAAAGGTCTGCTACTCTATTTTACTTAAGAACAGGATGTCAGATAATTAAATACACATACTGTATAAGCACAACCCCCCCGTTAAGAAAATGATAGTGTTTAATCCTAGACGAGTAAGATAATAACAAGCCTTGCTAATTTTGCACATATGGGCAAATCAGATGATAACTCTTTGGCTAGTTTTAAAGGGGAACTGGAGCCTGACAAAGGATTAGGCTACAAATTTATTTTGGTTGCATAAAACCAAGTGTAAAGCCAAACAGAGCCTTCTATAGGCTGCCGGCCCACATAGGGGCTATCAAATAGCCAGTTACTGCTCTTATTTAGCACCCTGAGGGACTTTTGCCATGCTTGTGTTGCTCCCCAACGCGTTTGTTCTTGCCTCTTTTTCGCACTCTGTACCCTGCACTGTACTATGTAAATAAATAAAAAATATTTTATATAACTCTACAGTGCACCACAAAGAGGCTCCGAATATACAGTATATTTGTTACATATTCAATATTCATTTCAATTCAAATAGATTGGGAGCATTACTTTCTACTTTCTTGGATGCATTTAAATAAAACACTAGTTATTTCCAGCAAAAGCCTTCACCAATGTCAAGCCTAAAGAGCACTTACAATTTAATAAATCCAAGTGCGATTTTTATCAGAAAAGCATTTTTAGGGCTGCTGCCTACATGTGACATGACAGGCTGACAGTACAATTGCTGCAAGCCCTTGTGTGGCATTGCCCTCAAACGAAGCCTCTAGTCTAAGCAAATAGCAGGGGTGGGGGAAATACCTTTGCATTTTCTACTGTATTTCACAAATGCAAAGACAAGTTCCACTGTCTCTAAACTGATAGAAAATGCAAAATGTTTTATTCCATTGATCAGACTCCTGTTTGTAGATGAAGAAGTAGGGGACCCAGGGGGATATTGCTGTTTAGGAACACTTTATACAAGCACATATGAAAAGGAAGGCAATATCTCTAATTGAATAAAACAGATTACATACACCAAAAGGGCAAAGAAAATTAAATGGCATTCTAGGAGAACAAGAAGTAACAGGATAAAGTGAAGATATAGTTCAGTGAACAAATCTTAGCACAGTGAATAGACCAGATTTAAGTGGTAATAGGATAAGCAAAAGAGCAACATTTAAATGCATGAGTAGGATTCAAGGAGACGCAGATATAAATAAAAACTTCTGAAGTCATAATTTGTCAAGATTTGGAAATAATGGGGGTGGTTGATAGATGTATCTAGTATGTATTGCTGATAGATGTATGAAGGAATAAAACCATTGTATAAATGCTGAAAAACTAGTAGCATCTTCCTTTTTTGATAGCAAATAGAAACAAAGGTTTAGTTCTATATATTTAAAGAGTATTTTTATTCTCTGTAACTTTCTAGTTTTTATTGCAATTTTATCTTTACTTGTCTATTTATTGTTCTACTCATAAAGGGCAACGCAATGCTCAGTAAAAGATGCTGCATACCAAAAACTCTAGAATTACAGTTAAGGCTTTCAGTGTGGAATATTACATCGAAAGGGGGAATCAAAACAGAAGCATACATATATACCACATAGAGCCTCATTCACTAACAAGGGTACTAGTGCCCCTTCAACCTGCTCTAATGAAGTATACCTGAGTGTGCACAAGGAAGCCCTCAAATTACTGGCAACCTAAATTTAATTCCACTTATTCCATGGTCCATTTAGCAGTTTTATCAATGGCGACAACTGACTTGCACCCTATGAATCAGTCCCTACTACTAATGGCATCAGGGTCGGACTGAGGTGCCCATGCCAGCCGCGTCCCCCACCCTACGTCCTCCCCTGAGTGCGCATAATTGAACGCGTCAGGTGAGGAAAGGTAAGCAGGTGGAGCGCTGGCAAGGGTCGAGTCTGGGCCACCGAGGCCCACCGGGGTTTTTCCCGGTATCCTGGCAGCCCAGTCCGACCCTGAATGGCAGGCACTAGAAGTGGCAATTACAGCTTAGATGGCTCTAGGGCAGTGCTATCCAACTTCTGTGGTACTAAGCGCCAGACATTTCTGGCCTACATGGTAAAGGGCTGATAATGGAAGCCAGTTTTGACCACTCCCCTTTTTTAAACCACATCGATTTCGAGCATGACATACACAGGCAGAATGGGGCAGGCAGAGTATGGCACACACAGGCAGCATAGGGCTGGCAGAGTATGGCACAAACAGGCAGCGTAGGGCTGGCAGAGCATGGCACACACAGGCAGCATAGGGTAGACAAAGTATGGCACACACAGGCAGCATAGGGCAGGCAGAGTATGACATACACAGGCATCATAGGGCAGGCAAAGTTACACACAAGTAACTGATCTTGACCACTTCAGCATTAACAGTTTGTACTGCAGTACACACAATGCCAGGGTGACAGGTGAACAATGTGGGTGCTTACAGTCTGAACCTGAGTTGTAAACAATGCAGGGACTAAAGGTATGAACATTACAGGAACTTAAAGGTGTGGACAATACAGGGGGCTTACAGTTGTGAACAATATAGGGTATTACAGCCTGAATCTGAGGTGTGAATAATGCAGGGGGGCAGTTAATCTCAGTACTGATACCATTAAATCTTACACAAAGGTCCCGCAGCCCCCTAGGTGGACAGCACTGCTCTTGGGTGACAATGGTTTTGGAAGCAAAGTTTTCTCTAGGTTCAGTTAAAGGACACCTACTGACTCCCTACACTAAGACAGGCACCTCTAAACTCAGGCTTTTTCACTGCTATAATATATTTATTTTTAAAACCCCTTTGGCCTGGGTTTAGCAAAATGTACTGCATGATGCAATGATGACTTTTTAAACATTCTAATACATTTGCTTATATTACCCTTAATCGCTGCTTGTTTTATCCTGTTCATTATCATTATTGGAAATACCATACTTTGTTTTGGTTTTTAAATCTTTTGCAGGAACTGGAGTTTTAAAGCCATAGCCCCTATCCAAAGTATACTTATCTTGTGTTGAATAATTTGAGTTGCTTCTCCACCCTGATTCATGGACTCAACTCTAGCCCCAGTCCTGTGGTAACTGGCTTAAAGAAGCCAACATTCTTGACTGAAAGAATCTACTTGTACTTTGATACCACCAACAAATAATACATTACAAGGAGAAGTTTCCCTTAAAGAAGAAGGAAAGTCATTTTGGCATTTTACTGCCAATAGATTCGCCACCGAGAATGCTATATTTATTCTGCAGAAAGCACTACCATGCCTGAGTAAAGAGCCCTAGAAAATTTCTCTGCAGCTGCCATTTTAGCTTGGTGTTCATAGCTTCCTGCTTGCAGTCTAGCCATTATAGCTCAGATCACACATTCCTGGGGGGGGGAGTGAGTTTTATGAATTCTTATGGGAGGGGGGAGCAGGAGAGAGCTGA
The DNA here is from genome assembly GCF_000004195.4 of Xenopus tropicalis. NCBI lineage: Eukaryota > Metazoa > Chordata > Amphibia > Anura > Pipidae > Xenopus > Xenopus tropicalis. The sequence continues at coordinate 72,753,246 of NC_030677.2, read as the reverse complement.
CAGACTGTGGCCCCAGGAATGAAGGATTTTTCTAAAAGAGGATGTCAGATACTAGAAGAACATGTTTACAAAAAAGGAGATAGAGGACTCTGTGAGTGCTCATGGCTGTATTTACATAGACCTGTACTTGGTTTTTACCTTTTTTACCATCTCAATAGAGGCATGTAATGCTGCCATTTTTGTGCACAGAGGCCTGCAGCAATTCTTTAATCAAAGAATATGATAAGATTGAATATATTTAAAAATTAGATAAGTGCTATTATAACTTTATTATAAAGCAGAAACTGTCAGAATACAGAAACCACAGGCAAGAACTGCTCTGGGGTGTGGGACACGGCAGAGGCTGGAATAAAGTGCAGGGCAAGATAAGATTTTGCATTCCATTCACATTTGGACCCATTTCTATCATTTATTTTTGCTTTTCATGTTAACATTTGTATAAAATGAGCAGTACCACTGGCAAAGTAACATGCATTTCCTAGTACTTTAATGTACAAATAAATGAAGCGCTCCTAGAGATCCTTGAGAATGACAAGATATAGTCTAGCAATGACTGTCACATGGAATATAAGGCTAACTTTTGGTGGCAGCTTGTTTCTGGCAGCTGCCTCCTTATTTAGTGTTCTGTTCTTGTCTCTAGAGACTGGCAATAGCAGGAACGTATTTTTGGACCTTCCACTGCTTAAAAGTCGGTTAACTACTGCTGTTTCTGGCGTACATATGCAAAAAGGGGTTATTTATTTCAGTGGGGGGGGGAATGCATCTGTTCTTCCTAGATGTCCATCATCTAATGCCTTCTGTCAGTTAAAAGTTTTCGTATAGTAATAAATGCTAGAGTCTGACAGCAAAAAAACATTCTGATTATTAATTGTTAACATTTGGTGCATAAAAGCTGAATATAAGTTTCACTGCTGTATATTTTTTATTGCGGTGTTGGAAAAAGCTCACCTGTTCTACTAGAATACAACGATGACGAAGACAGCAAAGTAATATTTGCCCTTTGAGCAGCCCTTACCCAACACCTTGTCAGGGCAGGGCCGTAAACTATGGCTATATATTAACCTGATGTATGAAGATTTAGGTGTTTACAGCTTTAAGCACTGGACATAATGCTATTCTATTCAGCTGTATGTTTGTTTTATAACTTGTTAAAAACTACTCTAAACAATATGAGTTCTACCCAGGGCAAGCATCTGGGGGTAAAGGGGGGACTGTTGAACCAGGCCAAGTGGAAATATACTCCTGGCACATGAGTTACATAAACTACATAATTTATATGTAAACCTATGTTAAAAATCACATAGTTTATGTAACTTCCTGAACAATCTATGTGACTTGACTCGAAATTGATGTAACTTACATAGAAACTTATATCATTACATGTATCAAGCAATGACAGTTTAGAGAAGCTTGAAAGGGTCATGCTGGGGTATAAATGTAAAAATGGAAGGTAAATTTTACTGACCACCAATGAGCTGGCTGACTTATTAGCAAATTAATTAATGGAACTATTTATATAAACTACTTAAAATAGTGTAACATCAGCTGTTTATATTGTGATTCATTAACTGAATTATATAAGCGGTATATGAACTGCAGTGAACTGCACTGGAATGATTGGGCCCCACAGCAAGTTCATTAAACCCCTAAATCTTTCCCAGTGGTTTTTCCTTTCCAGCCTCACCTAAGTTTAAACAATTAAACTTTGCCACCCATTTGCTCATTTGCAGCAAGCACCAATTGGCTTTTGTGTGCACGCTGCCCCCACCTGAAAATCTTTTGCAGGACTCCCAGTGGATCAAAGTACGCCACTTGTCATCCCATTGGGCTCAGATAGTTCTGGGTGCCCGAGGATTTGCAGGGTCTTTTTTCTTCTATAGTTACATCCCTGATTTTCGCTATAACATAGTAGCTGTGATTAAAAAAAACACACACATCCTTCAAGTTTAAAGGACAATGAAAGGTTAATATAAATTAAAAGTAAGTCTAAAGGCATTATTTTTAAGTACTTACTGCATATCTAAATTCCCAGATCCCTGCTTGCTTCTCTGAGATATGGTGCTGGCAGCCTACAGCAGTGTGAAAGACTACAGTGACATCACTGTAATCTCTCTTCCCTTCCTGTAGGCTGCCAGCGGCAGCGTTCCTATTCTCTGAGCATGTGTGTAACTTGATCCTGTCTCCTGTTCTGAGCTACACATGCCCGCCAGCCAATCAGAAGCGGATCTGGCAGAGGGGAGGGGGGGAGGGAATGAAACACATGTGCAGTATGAAGCAAGGAGGGAAAGGAAGGGAGAATACCATTTTAGAGATGGCTGCCTGTTCTAGAAAATGTGAGTAAGTGTGACTGAGTAAATATTTGATTAGGTGAGCCAAAAGTGTGGTGTTTTTACTAAACAATAGGAAGACTATTGGGCAGTATGCTTTTTAAATTTTGACTTGCATTCTCCTTTAACCTTTCCATGTAGCAAAACCTGCTTGATGATCCTGGTTGTACTGCACACAAGGGGCATGGACGAAATGTTGAAACTGTGTGCTTGCGTTTATGGGGGACAGATAAATAACTTGCATGGGGCCCCAAAGTTTCTGATGGCAGCTCTGTTGGCCTGCACCCCAGTGTAACACAGAATGAATATTCTAGATCCTTGGATTGAATAAGGATTGGGCCAATGAAGGTGGCAGGGGGTTTGCACAGTGGCACTTGTTTGTGGAAATGAGTACTCCAGCAAACCTTAAATAATACTAGATTAAAGATTTTAATCGGTGATATCCCTCAAATAAAGAATCAGTGAATTTTGGCCAAAATGATGATTTACCAAAGAACAACTACCCTACTAATCATATAGCTGCCTTGTACTGCCTATACAGCAAAGAACAACAGTACAAATTATTAGAGTACTTTATACTCCCTAGTACTTGACCTATATCCCATATTTTTCTGTTCCTGAAGCTGCAAAGGAAGTTTTCATCATATGAGTCAGTGCTGAATGCTAGCAAAGTAAAGCAGTTATAAAGTAAGACTTTTTCGTATACAAAGAGAACCTTTCAGATGAAGTTACAGTATCTTTGAAGTACTTGAAAAACCCTCTACTGAGGGTTTTGTTGACAATTATTATTCTCTATCTTTGTGCCACTTTAAAACAATGTAGAAGCCAATACAACTTCCCCTGTGTACTTTAGTCTTTCAAGTGCTTCTGGGTAGTGCCAATACTTACAGAAAAATGACAGAATTCAGCATTCAGCTGCACACACACCGTGCAGTCAAAAGTATTAAGTGACCATTCACAATTCTAAAAAGTCATTAGTAACATGCACTTTATGTTGGAACATATGTTGAGAAGACTTTTCAGTGGGGCAATCAAGCAAGAGAGCTTTATAGATTAAAGGAGTGGTTCACCTTTAAGTTTACCTTTAGTGTTTCATAGAATGCCATATTCCTAGCAACTTTGCCATTGGTTTTCATAATTTAGAATTTTTCAATTATATGCCTTATAATTCAATTATACGCCTATCTTTTACATCTTTCCCATTTTCGAATGGGGGGTCGCTGACCTCAGCAGCAAAAAAAAAAAAATATTGATCTGTGAGTTTTTAATTTTATTATTATTACTTTGTATCCCTTATCTTTCTATTCGGTCCCATTTATATTCCAGTTTCTTGCTCAAACCACTGCCTGGTTGATAAGGTAAATAAGACCAGATACTACCCCCATTTAAATGTAGTGGTCAGAGGCTTCTCTTCAAGGGATTGTATTGTCTCGGGAAAAAGAAAATGGACCCTGTCTAATTGGGAGATGCACCCTTCTCCAGCTATATACAGCCCTTATTCATAAAGCAGCACAGCAATAAAAGTGTTTAAAGTCCGTTCAGATTTTTTTCAAATCTGGCCTACATACAGTATAGAAATGCACCAATATGCATTTTATTGTTTTTCTTATTAAGCCATATGTATAAAAAACTTTCACATCAACTTTGTCTAAATTGTCAATGAAGTGACTTTGCCAGGTCAGACCTAGCACAAGCTCATAATTTCCTTTGGAAATATAAAGAATTTCTTTTGGTCAAACTGAGAAAACAACTTGCTACTATTTTCAGCCTTCAATGTTGTTGACGTTTTTGAAATGTTATTGAAATACCATGATTTCTTAATTGGATTTCAGTGACATTTTAGTACCTTGACTATATTTCTGACTTCCTCAAAATATATCTAAGTTTGCCTAAAATTTTTTATAAACTTTATCCCAACATCAATGGAGCATGCTAGCAAGGGGTAAATAAAGTCCCTTATTTCAAATATCAGAGTCTTATCTGTTGCATTTCAGCCCCATGGAAAAACAGGTATTGGCTGAAATATGTGGGTTGCCACATGTCCAGTTTTGTCCCAGACAGCTGTCCAGGTAGGGTTGCCACCTCTGCCGGCTAGGCAGGCAGGGAGCTGGGATGGGGCCGGGTGGGGGGGGGAGGCAGCGCTGTGACATTATGGGGTGAAGAGGAGGGGGGACCATGATGTCTCAGGGGTGGGACTATGACAAGCTGACTGGCCGATCGTCCCAATTTTCTAATTTGGGAAACCACACAGGAGGTTTTGAACTGGGCAGCCCTTCCCAAAACCAGGCTGTCCGGGTCAAACCGGACAGGTGGCAACCCTAGGTCAATACTGCCTGTTGGTTTTCCAAATTAGGAAAACCAGGCAGGACTTTACCTGATTGACACGGAATTGGCCAGTCACCAATTGCCACATCATTGTCCTGCCCCCTGATAACTGGAGTACAAACCAGAATGTGCCAACCTTTGGGGTTCAGGGGAACCTCAGGGGATTTGGTTAAAAAAGCATCAACACAAAAGACAATGAAGGCAATTTTTACTACATGCCCACATGTCTACAAAATATATCAGTATAAGTTTTGTGGGTTATAAAACTTGTAGGATTGGCTTGCAATAAGACAGAATAGTGTTCAGGGACAGTTAAAATAGGTAAAAACTAAATACGATTTATCAGAAAGGTCTTTGTAAATACAGCCATAAGCACTTATAGAAAAGCAGTACTGAGTCCTCTATCAAAAGAAATACAGATTTTCTTGTCTCCTTTTTTTATAAACATGTTCTTAGGGTATCTGACTTCCTCTCTCATAAAAATCCTTAATTCCTCCTGCTCCCCCCTCCCTTAAGAATTCATTAAACTCACCACCACCAACCCCCCCCCCCCCCCCCCCCCCCCCCCCCGCAATCTGAGCCATAACTGCTAAGCTATAAAGACCAAGCTAAAATGGCAGCTGCAATCTTAAACAAACAGAGAAAGCTTCTAGGGCTCTTTACTCAGGTTTGGTAATGGTTTCTGCAGAATAAATATAGTGTCCTAGGTGGCACTAATGTGGCAAATCTATTGGCAGTAAAATGACAAAATGACTTTCCTTCTCCTTTAACAGGAGTACTAAACCTATATTTGGGTGTATACAATAGATTAGGTGCTCATGGCTCATAAAACCTTACATGTATACACTTTTAAGGTAGAATTTTTTTGATTTGAAGGGAGTGTGTAGTTTTCCATATGCTTCAGTAATTTATATGGTAACCTTAAACATGCCTAATTTGTCCAACAAACCAAAATTTTTTTTATGCAGTTGTATATGATATAGATCATAACTAATCAGAGGAGTGACTGATGGCTTCTCAAGTTCTGCAATGATGGATTAAAAAGTAAAATCTCTTATCTTGGTGCTTTCCTATCTGGTGCCAACCTTATATAAAGTTGCAGCAGCAGAACAAAGCACAGTTAGTTACACAGGTACTGTCTGCAGAAATTGGGTACCCATGAGGATTTTGAGTACGCTGAATGACAACCTTTTGTCACAAGTGCAGGACCCAACACAAAAATGGAGATCCCAAATATTTAGCAGCAACCCAACACCAGCAAAGCATTTTCTTCTGGTGATGATATTCTTACTGTTATACTGTTAGAGATATGAATTGTTAGCGACGGAAAATAAGCAACTCCACAACTGTTTTAATAACAGCAGCTTAACAAAATCTGCATATTTAGCAACAGAAAACTATTTGGCTCTATACAGAACTGGATAAAAATGAAAGATATATACAGGGGGCAATTATGGAATGGCAGTATCCCTTTAAGTAAACAGAACTTATGAAATGACTTGACAATGCAACTAAAGAAACACCTTTCTGCATATTCCCCTCTGGGAAACCAAGATAGCTAAAACAAATACAACCTCTATGGATAAACAGAAAGGTTTGCATTTAAATCGGTAGAAAAAAAACATACATTTAAGGTGATTTGAGATGTCAGATTGCAAGGAAGCCAAGCAAACATGCAAAAACAATGCGAGCATAAGTTTAAAAAATGACAAGATTACATAAACTGCAAAAATGTGGTGTATGAAAAAGGCATTTCTGAATATAATGAACTGCATTAACCATTACCCTTCCAGCTTCTATTATTTTGCCGGGTCAAGTGTTGCCAGACAGCACCAAAGAAGAGTATGGAAGTGTAAGATTTAGGGAGCTGGCAGTAAGCTACTTGACAGCCAGTGCCTTAGATTTTACATTTACATTATCTGTGGCAGGTAAGCAGTTACATTTATTAGATATGAGAATAGGACAAAAATAAATTATAAGTTTGCATTTATAGCCAGGGAATAATAGATTAAGAATTTAGGATTAAAATCATAACAGAAATATAAAGTTCAAATTGCCATGTCTGCTATTAACAGCGATATTAGCATCTATAGTGGGAAAAACTATTCAATACAGGTATTGATTCCATTATCCAGAAAGCTCCAAATTATGGGATGGCCATCTTTCACAGACCCCATAGACTCCAACAAATAACTGTATTTTTTTAAAACGATTTCCTTTTTCTCTGCAATAATAAACAGTACCTTGTACTTGATCCCAACTAAGATATAATTAATCCTTATTGGAGGCAAAATAATCCTATTGGGTTTATTTAATGTTTAAATTATTTTTTAGCATGGTAATTCAAATTACAGAAAGATCCCTTATCTGGAAAACCCAAGGTCCCAAGCATTCTGTATAACAAGTTCCATACCTGTATATATTTTAGATCACAATATGTTTTGTTTTGAGTTTATGGTTTTTAGCAAGATAGATTTCTACACATAAACCTAACGCTATTAAGTTAGGAGGTGAATAGAGATTTAGACCGGGAGAATTCAGTGAACAGGACAGATTTTGCTTTTGATACAGTACCACACAGAGGACTATTAAATAAAGGAATATTGGCTTAGGGCACATTGTTTGCTATTGGGCAGGAAATCTCATAAATAGAGTGCATATAGATATTTGCAATATATTCTAGTTGGACACATATTGCTTACCTCAGTATTTTGTACCTGCTGGGCCACTTATTTTATCATCTTTATAAATTACCTTGATATTGAATGTACTAGATTTTTGTCTTCTGGTGATAGAAAAATTGTGTAAAGAAAAAGGATCAATAAGAAGAGCAATAGGCAATACACTGATGCTTTGTATGCAAAAGCCAGATAAGTATTCTCATGTACAAAGAGAGGAGTTGGCTATAAAACATAGGCATTCTGCTTTATACATTTTTGGTAAGAGTACATTTTATTGATTAAATTGTAAATCGTTATGTATGTTACAGTGGTAAACGAGCGGCAGAGATTTTGTGCTCATTTTCCCATTTTTGTACCAACACTATTTATTACATTCTGTTTATATGTATGCACGTGTGTGTGCTACTGGTCAAAAATATATGTGTTTCATATGTAAGTGAAAGGTGCTCTTGGGAATGATGCTTTAACAGATGAATAACAAAATGTAGAAATACTGCCTGGCCTCCTGGGTTTAAACATTCCACTAGATCTGGAACTCAAAGGAAAAGTCCCCAGAGAAGCATCAGCATGGACGTATGGACATATCTTTGCTGAATTTCATAGAAAGGCTAAATTTTAACATATTTAAAGCAGACAAATGCACACACGTATATTTACATATGTATGTGTAAAATTATAAATACTGGGGTTTTAGGATCTTCCCAGGCCAGTTTAAGCCACAGGACACAGCGGGAGTTTAGTATGTTAACTAATTGTAATGAGTGATCATGGTGGTCAGATCATGCTTTTGCCTTCTTGCCTTAGGCTAATGCCACACGTAGCATATGTAGTGTATTTTCAGAAAGCCAAGAGCCGCTTGCCGAGAAAACGCTCAATGCGCTTAAAATTCTCCTACTTGTGCCTGCACTTAAATGAATTTAATATGCTCAAATGCAGGCACATGTAGCCGATATCCGCCAAAAAACGTGAGACTTTGCATTTTTGGAAGATATCGGCTACTTGTGCCTGCACCCGAGCATATTTAATTTATTCGGGTGCAGGCACAGGTAGGAACATTTTTAATCGTATGGAGTATATTTTCAGCAAGCGGTTTTCGGCTTGCCAAAAATATGCTTCATACGCTATGGGGCACATTTACTAATCCACGAACATCCGAAAAGCGTCAGAATGCGTTTTTTCGTAATGATCGGTATTTTGCGATTTTTTCGTAAATTGTCGCGACTTTTTCGTAGCCGTTACGACTTTTTCGTAAATTGTCGCGACTTTTTCGTAGCGTTACGACTTACGCAAATTGTCGCAACTTTTTCGTAGCCGTTGCGCCAAGTACGAAAGTTTCGGATTCATTCAAGCTTCAGTATCGTGACTTTCCTTGGGCCAAGTCTGAAAGGTTTGGCCGCCGTTTACGAGCGCTCAATACGAAAAAGTCGCGACAATATACGAGCAAATCGTAACGGCTACGCAAAAAGTCGCGACAATTCACGCAAGTCATAACGGCTACGAAAAAGTCGCGACAATTTACTAAAAAGTCATAACGGCGACGAAAAAAATTGCAAAAAATATGAAAAAGTCACAAAATGTTCGTTTCCAATCCAAATTTTTCCCATTCGGATTCGTGGATTAGTAAATGTGCCCCTATGTGTGGCATTAGCCTTAGTCACCTGATCCAGCTGCAAGTAATTTACTAAATACACATGCCCCTTCCTGCTCTCCTGGCTGGATCATTAAACTACTTGGTGTGAGCCAGTCAACATTATACTTGGAGTCGAGTGATGCTGTACCTACTAATTCATATGAACCCTAAAGCTACCACCACCTCTGGACCTAACAATAGCTCCAGGGTCCCTCAGTGCCCTGCATTTATAGGCACATCCAAAGAATAGGGTGCGCACATCACTCACACGCTGAACACATCCAATTTTCTATAAAGTGCAAGCACAATTGCACTAGTTTTGATGCTTCATCCATTACTACCTCACAGCTACCCTTTACAACTGCAACAATGCTGTAATTATGGGGAAAGAATGCTGCATTATGGGAAAAAACATGGCGATTGTGCTCGAAATTGCACTTTGCTCATTACACTTGCAGATTTGAATGAAACCTAAAATGTTGGCAAACACTTGTGTTTTTTCCCCAACAAAAAAGACTGTGTTTTATATACAGTAAAATGTATATGAAATGTATATTTGATTTGCAAAAACTGTAATTTTTTTGTTGAAAGAATAAGCCAAAATGCTCTAGGTACAGGTATAGGACCCGTTATCCAGAATGCTCGGGACCATGGGTATTCCGAATAAGGGGTCTTTCCGTAATTAGGATCTCCATACCTTAAGTCTACTAAAAAATCAACAAAACATTAATTAAACCCAATAAGATTGTTTTACATCCAATAAGGATTAATTATATCTTAGTTGGGATCAATTACAAGGTTCTGTTTCATTTCTACAGGGAAAAAGGAAATCAGTTTTAAAATTCTGAATTATTTGATTAGAATGGAGTCTATGGGAGACGGGCATTCCGTAATTTGGAGCTTTCTGGATAACGGGTTTCCGGATAAGGGATCCCATACCTGTACTACTAAAATTTACAGTGCAATAAATGTCTATTGAAATTTTATGAATATTTGTTCTCTAATCTTCTTACATTTACAATTTTTTTAACATTTCCCCAAAAGACAGTGTAAAAATTGAATGAGCTGAGGTTATCAATATTTATTAACATTTAATAAACCCAAATCAGTAAGTAGTTGGCCAGCCTACTACATAAAACAATTAATATTAAAATACTAATTATGTTAAATATAAGAAATGATATATACGAATATATAAAAATGGACAGCACCCACAATGCTTTCAAAAAGTGTATTAAATATAAAAGTTTACATTATCATCTTACTTACACATCATATTGTGACATTTTGAGCCCAATCAAGTAACGTGATTAAAAGTCCATGGGAAATGACACATTTCCATCCCTGTAAATATAAGATTAAAATATTTATTACAAAATGGTACCATATACATTATGAGCCTCAAAATAAATACACATTAATAGAATCCTGTCTGTAAAAACAAATATGAATAATAATCCTTTTTAAGGTCATTTGGGTGACATGAATTTAGTCTTTTAATCCTTCACATCTCATTCTTTTACACTTAGGGGTATATTTATCATTCTGTGTAAAAAGTGGAGTAAAACATTGCCAATGATGTTATTCATTCTACCTGTTGAAATCTAATTGCTGATTGGTTGCCCTGGGCAAAATCACCAGTAATGCTTCACTCCACACAGCATCATAAACTTACCCCTTCGTGTATCTAAGATGATCTGCAGTATGTCCATACTCTTTAAAATGCTTAGTAGCAAAATTTATGTTGGGATATTCGAGATTTAACCTTTTGTATAGTCTTCCCCACACAAATGATCCTGCAGGGACAGACAATAACATACATCACATAATGGGACAAACATGTACAGTGTGTTCTTAATTCAAAGCATTCCTCCATAGTTGGATACTGGAAAACATTCCCTTTCATGACATGCTTGCACGGCTTGCAGTTCAAGCAGGGATACATGCTACATCATGAATAGCCTGTCTGCTCCTTTCTGACAGTTGAGGACACTAACTTAGAGCCAATGGTTTTACCCCTTCTATAGACAAATAAATTAGGTTGAGGAGACTGCCTCATACAGACAAAAGCAAACAAAAGGAATTCTGGGAGTGAATTCCAAACTCTTAAAAAAATCCCATTTACATGGGTTTATCCTATAGGCTACAGCTCACCCACCGGGTTTGAAGCTGAAGCCAGGACAATAGCTGATCAGATTCCCAACTACAGACCGGTTTCGCCCTTCTTGGGGGCTCATCAGTGTAGTGTAGGGTTTTCTGATCAGCTTAGGTAGAGTCACCATGTGGTTCTACAAACAAATAAATTAGGTTGAGGAGACTGCCTCATACAGACTGTTACCTATAGGATAAACCCATGTAAATGGGATTTTTTTAAGAGTTTGGAATTCACTCCCATGGTGACTCTACCTAAGCTGATCAGAAAACCCTGCACTACACTGATGAGCCCCCAAGAAGGGCAAAACCGGTCTGTAGTTGGGAATCTGATCAGCTATTGTCCTGGCTTCAGCTTCAAACCAAGTGGGTGAGCTGTAGCCTATAGGATAAACCCATGTAAATGAGATTTTTTTAAGAGTTTGGAATTCACTCCCAGAATTCCTTTTGTTTACCCCTTCTATAGGAAACTAACATTTCCTGTCTTTAATCACTCAAAAGAAACAAACCACTTTGTTAAGGATGTAAATTTTAAAAGGTAATATGTCATGATTTTCATAGTATAATTTTATTACTATATTACTCTGTTCACATTGCACATAATTCATTTTACCATTTAAAATGTTATTTTCTAACCAATTAATGTATATTTTTGCTGTAATATTAGTGTGTAGGCATTCTAAGCTTTTAGATGGAGCCAGCACTACATATTAGAACTGCTTTCAGAAAAGCTATTGTTTCTCCAATTCAGTGTAACTGGAGGTGTCATAACTTGCTGAGCTGGACTTGGATTTTTACTTTTGCGAGCTATTGTATGTATGTATGTATAACTTTATAAAGCGCCACAAGGGTACGCAGCGCTGTACAATCTTACAATATACAGAATTACACACAGGGAGGACAAGTGTTATAATAAATAATAAGCTATTCTGATACCTAGCCCACAGCAAATTTTACAATTAAATATAAAAATTTTTTGAAAAAAACATGTTTTCCCTTGACAGAATGCTTTTAAAGTACTGGATCGTCATTAGTGCTACACAGTCAGAGCATAAATGGAGGGGGGTGGTAAAGAAGCTGGTAAAGGCTGTACATGTTTAAAGAGTTCTACACAAATACAGCCTTTATCAGCCTCTTTTACCAGTTCACCAGTATTGAGATAGATTCAAATGTTAGAAAGGGGGAATGGCATTTTCAGGAGATTTGTCACCCACGGTAGCAGATTTTTACTGCAGGCAACACATTTCTAAATGTGTCATTGCCCTAATATACAGGTATAGGACCCATTATCCAGAATGCTTGGGACCAAGGGTATTCCTGGATAAGGGGTCTTTCCGTAATTTGGGTCTCCATACCTTAAGTCTACTAAAAAATCAATAAACCATTAATTAAACCCAATAGGATTGTTTTCGTACCAATAAGGATTATTTATATCTTAGTTGGGATCAATTAAAAGATACTGTGTTACGGTGATACGGTGTTATTATTACAGAGAAAAAGGAAATCCGTTTTAAAATTCTGAATTATTTGATTAAAATGGAGTCTATGGGAGACAGGCTTTCCGTAATTCAGAGCTTTCTGGATAAGGGATCCCATACCTGTATAATTATATAAAGAGAGCAACCAACAGTTCACATCTTATGCATATGAAGGTCACATAAACATCATTCAAACATGTGGCACAACTTTATTCGTGCACCAAGCATGCAGGCAACATTCACTTATTTTTGGGAAACTTATTTTTCCTAACTATACTGCCCCCTGTTGGTTAAATACTCACATTCTATCTAAAATAGTTTTCCCCTGGCACCTACTGGACATTTAAAGAAAAACAAGAGCACACAATATACAATCATCTTTTTCCACCATTCTAGTCTCATAAGTTTACACACCGAGGAAATAAAATCACATTTCACCTGGACTTTTATAGAACAGAATTATAAAGAATTAAATGTCTTGAGAGGTATAAATAGAGCCAATGAACAAAATTTAACCCTACACCCTTGTTGCCTACAAATTCTTTACCAGCTTCTATATTTCACCACCTTTATCCAAATTATCCCTTAACCTCCTGCATAGAGGACTGTGTTAGTTTTTAACATTAATGTCCTCATACAGAAAACATCAGAGATTCATAATGCACATATAAATACTGTATACTCCAAAGCATGCAGTTGAAACATAAAAAAGAACTGAGAGGAAACTGTGCCATGCTTGAAGTAAGGTATAAGCAACAATACTCGATCATTCTTTTTCTGAGGTGTTATTTTTTTTTTTTTTTAGAAGATTGAATATTTGAATAAAGGGTCCATAAACCACTCTGATAACATTTAATACATATTTGTATGTATCAGGGAATGTGACTGCTTGAAGCTTGCCTTTGAAATCCTAATACATTATATCCAACATGGTTTCAAAGTCAAGTAAACTATTACTTATTAAATACTTTTTGTAAGCCTAAGGCAACACATTCATTTCTTACATGCATATATGATGATTCAGTATCCCTTATATAGTTATTAACAAAAATGGCATTATTAAAATTGGCCACAGACTGGCTGATTACAGGAGAAAGCAGAAAATAGACAAACAGACAAATAGACTCCCACTGTTACATTTGCCCCCATACTATAGAATTATTGAAACACTTAATTTATCTGGACTAATACCTTCAGGTAGAAAATTCTATATGTTGAAGAGAGCTGAACTATTTGTTTATGAATATGGGGAGAGTCGGTTCTTCCAACAACTTGGGTAACTAACATTGTGTTACTGTGAACATGTTTTAAATATGTGTAGATGTACATAACAAGCTTTAAGATAAGAAATGCTATACCTGTTATATGAATGCTTTTTGCTAAATATTATTATAATATTATTTTCTGTTTCTACATGTAAACATTTTTTCAGTTATATTAATTAAAACTGATCCCCAGCTTATTCCTTTGTGCATAAAGTTTTCAGAACACCAGGTGCACCAGACAGAGAACAAATAGCAAAAGCCAGTGCCTTTGTCATGCTGTTACTTATGTGCTAAGCAGCAGCAGTTACAATGGAAAACTGAAAAAAATATTCGATTGTAAGAATATACAATATATATATACTGTATCTGACCAGATTGATGTTTTTATAGTCTTTCAAAGCTTCAATGACAATACATTATATAAAGTTATACAGCATGTTTAGACATCTCAAGAATCTTAAATCTTTTATCTTGAAAAAGTTGATTCTTGGACCTACTAAAGAATTAGCACAAACATAAATGCACATATAGAGTTTTGACATAGACAGCCCAGTATTCGGAAGGAGGTGGTCTAGGTCAAAACTGCCTGCCTGATTTTCCAAATTTGGAAATTCAGACAGGACTCTCCTTGATTGACGTGGCAATGGCCAGTTACTGATCACCACATGATAGTCCTGCCCCTGATGACACAGCTTTTCCATGTGAAGTCACCACCCCACCCCTGTAACATCACCACCCACCTGTTCCATAAGCCAAAAATTGGCAACTCTATGCACATGGCTGCATTGCACTGATTACAGACCAATTGCATGCAAATTAAATATATTTAGTGCAACTAAAGCTGGATTTTCTGCAGTTGTCCCCCAAAAAATCAGGTTTTTTATACATGACAGGGTCAGTTAAGAAGTACAATGCTAGATACTGAGTGATCTGGAATAATTTGCCTATTTTGTTGAAGGTACCGTGTCATCCCCCTTCCATATACCATGAATATTCTTTGTTTTACCTGTTGTGCTGAGGTAAAGCTTGAAAACCTCTTTTGAAGGGGAAATATGACTAACTCAGACATGGTAAATGTTCAATAAACCTATTTTGCAAATATATTTGATATAAAAATATTATAATATGAGTTATTTACTTTTTAGATAATTCATGTTTTATTTTAAACTTTATTTCCTGCTGCAAACTCATGCTGTGAGTCACAGACTGATTTCCCTGGTTTGACAAGACGATTCCAGCATGAGTGAGCTGTTTCAAATATCCAGCTGCCATACAAAATGATTGACCTGCTTACAGCCTGGCTGAGGAAGCACATGAATAAACCATTAATATTTCAAAGATTCTTTTAAAAAGCTAAATAAAAGCCTGCGCCTGAAACATATTACATAAATGTCCACTTTAGCAAGAGTGTGTGTATTATATATATATATATATATATATATATGTGGGGGGGGGGCATTGTTGGTTGGATTTGAAACCATTCATTTGTAAGTGATTTATTGAGGTTGGGCACTAATGTTGGGGCACAGGCCTGGCTCAAAGTCAGCATTGCAGTTCATCCCACAGGTGTTCGGTTGGATTAATGACAATTAAGCTGTACAGTGCTGCGTACATAAGTAGTGCTTTATAAATAAAGATATACATACATACATACACACATTACACGCTTATCTCAATAAACCACTTATTTACAGACCTTTACTCATACAGGGTGGCATTACACATTCATGGAGGTTCTTCTGGCTTTTGCCAAAACCTAGACTTGGTCCTCACACTGTCTAGACTTGGTCCTCAGATGTCTATGACTTCAAGTAGTTGTTTTGGGTTAGAATGCATTGGTAGAGAGAGACGTTTACACCATTCCACCTAATGTTTTGCATTGCTCATGGTGATGTTTTAGCTTTTGTGAGGTTGCTCACCCATGGTACCCCATGTTGATAAGCTCAATAATAGCATTTAGTAAGATTGTCACAAAACATATAAATGGCAACAGTGTCAAGCATTTCATTCTACACTGCACCCTTGTAAAATTCAATAGTGGGATTAGTCATAAGTGGTGTAAACAGACTTTTGAATTTTAAAGGTGATGACTCAAAATTCTTCTCTGATGGATCAAAATAATCCTTTAAAGGAAAAGGAAATTCCCCTGCAGTGATTCCCCTGCATCAGCCAGGGGAAAATGCAGGCCAGCAGTCCTTTTCCTTTCACAATGATCCCGGGGCCCACATATGCGCAGTTGAGTGAAAAAGCCAGCTTTTTTAACAAAGTTTGGCTTTTCACTCTACTGCACATGCTCAAAGATTGAGGAGGAAGAGAAGCGCTGCCTCTTTCCCAACACGGTCCTGTCCATGTTTGGGGACACCCACCGGTTCCACCTGTGCTTATATGCTATTTGACCATTTAAGAAGTGGATATTTTGTGATCATGTGATATTTTACTTTTTGCTCATGACTTGATAAAGGTGCCTGTGAGCACTGAAACATTGCTAATGTTGGGCTATGTGATCAATAATACATTTTAACTGCATTTGGAAAAAAATTTTGAGTGCCGAGTCTTTTTTGTTTGTGTGTATTGTGTCCTCAATGGTGGGGGACTGATTGGACAGCAGGTTCCATTATTTTTGTGGGAGTGCTGCATATATTTATATATATATATATATACAGTGGCTTGCAAAAGTATTCGGCCCCCTTTAACTTTTCCACATTTTGTCACATTACAGCCACAAACATGAATCAATTTTATTGGAATTCCACATGAAAGACCAATACAAAGTGGTGTACACGTGAGAAGTGGAACGGAAATCATACATGATTCCAAACATTTTTTACAAATAAATAACTGCAAAGTGGGGTGTGCATAATTATTCAGCCCCCTTTGGTCTGAGTGCAGTCAGTTGCCCATAGACATTGCCTGATGAGTGCTAATGACTAAATAGAGTGCACCTGTGTGTAATCTAATGTCAGTACAAATACAGCTGCTCTGTGACGGCCTCAGAGGTTGTCTAAGAGAATATTGGGAGCAAAAACACCATGAAGTCCAAAGAACACACCAGACAGGTCAGGGATAAAGTTATTGAGAAATTTAAAGCAGGCTTAGGCTACAAAAAGATTTCCAAAGCCTTGAACATCCCACAGAGCAATGTTCAAGCGATCATTTAGAAATGGAAGGAGTATGGCACAACTGTAAACCTACCAAGACAAGGCCGTCCACCTAAACTCACAGGCTGAACAAGGAGAGCGCTGATCAGAAATGCAGCCAAGAGGCCCATGGTGACTCTGGACGAGCTGCAGAGATCTACAGCTCAGGTGGGGGAATCTGTCCATAGGACAACTATTAGTCGTGCACTGCACAAAGTTGGCCTGTACAGTGGCAAGAAGAAAGCCATTGTTAACAGAAAACCATAAGAAGTCCCGTTTGCAGTTTGCCACAAGCCATGTGGGGGACACAGCAAACATGTGGAAGAAGGTGCTCTGGTCAGATGAGACCAAAATGGAACTTTTTGGCCAAAATGCAAAACGCTATGTGTGGCGGAAAACTAACACTGCACATCACTCTGAACACACCATCCCCACTGTCAAATATGGTGGTGGCAGCATCATGCTCTGGGGGTGCTTCTCTTCAGCAGGGACAGGGAAGCTGGTCAGAGTTGATGGGAAGATGGATGGAGCCAAATACAGGGCAATCTTGGAAGAAAACCTCTTGGAGTCTGTAAAAGACTTGAGACTGGGGCGGAGGTTCACCTTCCAGCAGGACAACGACCCTAAACATAAAGCCAGGGCAACAATGGAATGGTTTAAAACAAAACATATCCATGTGTTAGAATGGCCCAGTCAAAGTCCAGATCTAAATCCAATCGAGAATCTGTGGCAAGATCTGAAAACTGCTGTTCACAAACGCTGTCCATCTAATCTGACTGAGCTGGAGCTGTTTTGCAAAGAAGAATGGGCAAGGATTTCAGTCTCTAGATGTGCAGAGCTGGTAGAGACATACCCTAAAAGCCTGGCAGCTGGAATTGCAGCAAAAGGTGGTTCTACAAAGTATTGACTCAGGGGGCTGAATAATTACGCACACCCCACTTTGCAGTTATTTATTTGTTAAACATTTTTGGAATCATGTATGATTTTCGTTCCAATTCTCACGTGTACACCACTTTGTATTGGTCTTTCACGTGGAATTCCAATAAAATTGATTCATGTTTGTGGCTGTAATGTGACAAAATGTGGAAAAGTTCAAGGGGGCCGAATACTTTTGCAAGCCACTGTATATATATAATAAGTTCAAAAATGGACAGCACACACTTTAAAGTGCAAAACATGCATTAAAAGATCATATTCATACTGCATTTTGTGTACAGTATGAATATGATCTTTTAATACATGTTTTGCACTTTAAAGTGTGTGCTGTCCATTTTTGAACTTATTTTGTATGTAAGGACATCGGAACCTGTTGGGGACGTGCACCACTTTTTTGTTCTATTGCAGGGTGCTGTACTATCACATAAAACAAGTGGATATATTTATATATATGCACACACAGTCAAACCTTCATTTTATCTACAACCTTGATATCTATATATGTGAATCATAATAGTTACATACAAATTCTTTTCTCCCTAAGAAGTCTTTGTCATAGTAGACAGGGCACTATGAAGCAGTACCTGTGCTACACAGAAAAATTGTGAGCTGCCATGAACTCTGATTTTTCCCTGCACTGTATCTATATGCATTGTTACTTAGAAATTAAATATTTGTTTTATTATGTTTCATTCTAGAATATCCCTGGGGTGTATGGACTTGTTCCCATTTGAAGGTGGGTCAGTATTTGCACTGAAGGTGCCCCTTTCCATCTCAGAACAGAAAACACACTAGCTAAAGCATGAGATCTTATAGCCTTATGTTATGATTAAATGATTATCCTAAAAAAAATTTGGTCAGAATAATTTTTGAGTAATTATTGAGTTTATTAGAGATTACGGCCCACTTTCAGTGCAGTCCAGGTGTCACAAAAAAACACAAATAGTACTCCACACTATCATACAGTAATCATACAGTAATATTAAAAAAAATACAATTAAATTCATTTAAAGGTCTCTACTTGAATCAGGATATCCACATAGAGTTCATTCATTTGTGGGACCACAAGGGGAACATGAATCACCCCAGGATATTGCCTCACTAATATTCATTGAGTTTGCAGCTGAAATCTGTGTCTAAGTATTTTTTTTAGGTTTTTTTCTTCAGACTTTTTAGTAACATTATTCTATGATGTGACATGAGACTTAGTGACTTATAGCAGAAACCTAAAGCAATAGATTTCTGAATTCACAAGACTGAAGAATTCCATGTAACTCATACTGAAAACCATTCCCTCATGTTGGATTGGATCTTAAAGTAAACTGCTCCCATTTCATAGGACCTACCCCACCCAGGACTGTCTTTGAGAATCAGGAAACTCTTCCATCAAGGGAAACAGCAGGAATTCTGCAGAGAATTGTTGCCAGATAAAGCTCCTAAACATGACTAATTGGGCTTCTCTTAGCAAATACTCTAAGGGCTCTGGCACACGGGGAGATTAGTCACCCGCGAACAGGGAGTTTTGCCGCAGGCGACTAATCTCCCCGTGTACCAGAGCCCTATAGTTTTTTTATATATAAAGCCTAATTTATGAACACACAAGTAAGTTGCAAATATGGATGCTTAAGGGCAGATTTATCAGAGAGAGAATACTGAGCTTGCCACTAGTGATGGGCGAATCTGTCCTGTTGCACTTTGCTGATAAATTTACTGAAAAATTAGCAAAAGCGGCAAAAAATTTATGAACAAAGCTACAACATGACTTTTTGACGCAGCTGTGACTTTTTTGATGTGACCACAACTTTTTCCTTACTCTGCGAATATTTGTTGCATCAAATTTTTGCAGCAGGTCCGAGCAAAATGTGGCAATGGCGAAATGCAGAATTTCACAGCAAATCCATTCCTGGCAGGCAGCTGACTTTTACCCTGCTGGATGCCCAGATCAGCAACTCAGTCCAAATTCAGCAAATTGTATCCATTTTCCATTGTACTTTTTTATCTGAAACCATATCTTGGTTTGGGCACATTATGGTACGTATGCATTCACCAATAGGATACAAAAAAAAGGTGGACCATGAAACAACAATGGCAAGACAATTCTATCAAACAGCAACTAAAACAGGAGAAAGACGTACGTTCCCATACATGCACGTGGAAGGAAGAGCTGCAACTTCAACTCACAGCATTGGTATCTAACTCCCAGCTCTATAGTTTTAACAAACCCACAATACTCAACTCAATGTTGGAGACAATGCTGACAACATGGAACACTGCTACATATGTGGTGGCATTTTTGGAAGGAAGCCTTCAAACTGATACACAATAGACTGCACTGTGGATTTGCCTCCACATCTCCAAATAGCCCTACTGCAACTAGATCTGAAGGGCATACAAAATACAACCAAAATGTTATAATTTCATGTCTACGTCCTTGATAGCAAAAGTCTGGAAAAGCCCTGATATTTAGCATCTAACCCAGCAAATAGAAATGGAAAAAATCACAGCCATTACTGCTGATCTTAAAGGTAACTATGCTGAAATTTGGGATCCATGGCACCATGAACAAAATCCACCCAACACCTCAAATTTTCTTCTCTATACTCAGACACCACTAGACTATGCAATACTCAACTGCCAGCATCTTTTTGATATGTATTGTATTTTAACGGTGTACTATGTAACTATGTACCACTTTTCTCATTTATAACTGTAGCAATTTGTATGGTGTATTTGCTATGTTTCTATGAATAAAACTTTTGAAAAAAAAATAATTTTCCAAAAATGATAGAGAATAAAGTAAATACACTTATGTATCATGAAGTTCAGTTTTCTGCTTGCAAGAGCACTGGCCTTGGGTATCAGGTAAGTGATTGCAATCACTGGGGGGTGCCAAATGTACATTTCCTTCTCTTTTAATTACAGTTTACATTTTTGTATATGAAATATTCAAATCACTCATCAAACTCCCAAGGGATAAATGTTTTTGAGTTAATCATCCCCCCAAAAAAGCCTTATAAAGTGTACAGCAACTTCTTTCAAAAGCATTAAAGAATTTTAACTGATTATAATTAGAAAGTGTAGACAAATACATTTTGATTTTCAAAATAGACCCCCACCTGACTGTGTGAAACAAAACAAGGTCCATACAGAATGAGTTTGCTGAGATGGGAGTAGAACATATTAAATGACCTGACCTGAACTCAACTGAACATCTGTGGGATGAATAAAAATGACCATGTGAGCCAGGTCAAAACACTGACAGTGAAGGAATAAGTGGCTTCTAGGATTTAATTGTCCAGGGGCCACTGCCTACACATGGTGACCAAAAGTCTGCTGTCTGTTGTCCTTTGACACCCTCAGACCCCTTGACCCTGCCCTATACATTTATCCTGTGCCATAGAACCCATCCATTGTCCCACAGTCTACTGCCTGCCCTAGGTTTTTAACACACTCACAAGTAGTTTCACTATAAAGTGCAAACACAAATGTAACATTAACAGCTGCCTTTCACGATGGAAGAAGTCTTTCGTTACTCTGATGCCACCAGAGTGAGAGAACCAAAGCCAGAGTTGTGGGCAGGTAAGGGAACTGGGACGTGTGATAGGAGGAATGGAGAAAGAGTAAGGGGCGTATTTATTATGCTGTGTAAAACGAATTCGCCGAAAAAACGGAGTAAAAAGCTGTGTAAAATAAATGGAAAAGATCGCCATCTGAACGCCGGATATTACGCCGTTATTTTCCATAAGTTTCGGTGGAAGAAAAAACGCGTAAAACAATTACGCTGATTTTACGCCATTTTTACACGGCGAAGCCTTGCGAATTTTCTCGCCGTTTTTTACACAGCATAATAAATATGCCCCTAAGTGTAGTCATGGAACAAGTCTTAGTACGGTATCAGGAACGAAAAGCGTAGTCAGGAGATTCTGATGCTAATTGCACTGGTTTCAGAGACATTATGTTATGTGAATTCAAATGAATTACTAATCAACCATGTACTGTTACGTTTATAGTATATACTGTACATACAAAATATATTGTGACTGGGTCCATAAGCTCAGTAACTGACAGTAACACAGAACATGTGCAGTGAACCAGCAGAAAAAAAGATGGGGAGCTACTGGGGCATCTTTGGGGGCACAGCTCATCCCTGCTAAAGGGCTGCGGTTGCCTTAGGCTGGTACACAAGCCCAAAACATAATGTACAACATTTCTAGCCTATTTCATTTGTTAAGCTTTAGTTCTCCTTTACATTTCACCTTCTGCCCTTAAACCCCTTGCAGAGAAATTGGGATTACTTCTAGGGTGCTGAATGCAGAAAACAATACAATACAAATTTAAAAGGAATTCCTTATCCAATAAATGACATGTGTTAAACTCTTATATAGATCAGCGCCACCATAGTCACATTTGTGTGAAAGATCCTATTCTTTCTTACATTAGCAAGCACTGCTACCTTACACCTGCTTCCTGTTATGGATTTCACAAACTTGCATCTATTGACTCAGGGGAACCCTGAACCTTCTGTCTGGTTCTGATGTGGTGGCAACTCCAGGGTTACTATAGTGCCCTGCCAATTGGCACAGAGCACTAAATAATCAAATGCAAACTTTATTTTGACAGTAACCAGCAGCAGTGTTGTCTTTTGAACTTTCACAATTGCAATGAAGTGTTTGCATAATTTTGTTCATTTTGAGCCAAGTGCATTTGGGTCAGGTGCATTGCACTCGCAACCACAATTGTGCTGGAATACTGGGAAATTAAAATTTCATTCTATACTTGTGGTCAGAAATTACCCCTCTATTATCTCATCAAAAATAAAATACTGAATGTGACTATTGTGGTGCTTAACTACAGCAGAGCCTAACCCATGTCAGTTATTGGTTGTTGGATTTTTTTGTCATTTACAAAAACTCTGGATGGAAGTACAACAACTCTAATATTGGCATTTTTGGAAGATATTGAACTTTAAATCTGTTGTATTTTTGCTTAGAAATATACTGTAAAAATCAGAAGTTGAATTATACAAAAACTCCATCAGATTAGGTTGTCCTAAGGTTCTAGGTAAACTTAAAACCCTCCCCCAAGCAAAGTCCCTTTAAAAGAGAGCACAAAATGTTGAAAACTTGTCTGGGCACAAATAAAGTGTTTCATTCTGATGCTATGAAAGGAAGTTACTAGAAGTGTATTTCTGACATATCAACAAAAAATATATTATTGGCATAGCTTACCCCCAGCTAATATACATTTTAGATTGCTCCCAAAATACTGAATTATACAATTATACATAACACTGTTAAAGCAAAAATAATTATTTTTATTAAATGTAAAGGTTCCTTTCGTAGACATGATTATTTAGTAGCACTTACTGCTACCCCCAAAAGTACATTTCCCTAACCCTTTCTGCAAAACAAAAGCTTTGCCAAAGGGGTTAAGTCCCTCCCCCCACCCACACACCCACCCCCTCACCCACACACCCACCCCCTCACCCAGCTCTAAGTTTCAATGTTGCACTCAGGCAACCTTATTGCCCAGTTGCTTGGCTCTATGGCCTATCATTAGACTGGGTTTGGGGGTCATTGCAATGCATCAATAGGTTGGAGTACTGATTACATTGCACCAACACCCCCACAGCCAACTGTTTCAGAAGCAACTGGCCAGTAATGGTGCCAAACATTAGAGGTAACAGTAGGCTGAGGGGGGTTATGGAGGGTTTTTAATTAAAAAAATGCACTTTTGGGGATTATATCAATTCATACAAGCTTCTTCTTTCTGTTTAATATAAATGCCATTTTTTCTGTCTCCTACACTAACTCTCGTAGTCTCCTTGTAGTCTCCTTTGTCCTGATTGCAATGAAGATTGAAAAGTTTCAGCATTCTACAAAATAGTCAAAGTCTTCAAACGCCTTTTTGCGAAACGCCGTTTCATGAAAAAATCCCCCAATGGCAAACCGCTGAAATTGCCTGGCAAAACATTTCGTCCATCACCACCAATAAATACTATTTATTTATTAGTTTTGCTGGGAAAAAATTTTAAGAACTTTGTCAGTTTAGAGCACATGAACATACTGTACAGTATAGGTGGGGTTAGCTTTAACAATCAAAAAATATTATGCTATGTGTGCCTTTGGCTCAGGTGGCCCTAAAATCCAAAAACTGCTGATAACTGAAATGTCAAAAAATCTCTAAATCTCCTATTTTTATATACTGTAATAATAGTACTGTAATTAGTCCAAAGGATTCCAGGATGAAGAAACATTCAACAATAATTACTATAAAAGTCCTTATGGGTAATTGCACATCCAAGGTAGGGGGGCAAAATGCTACAAATGTGAATTGCCACCATCATGCCTGCCCTGCTTGATCATGGCAATTCCCAATTACTTTAAATGTGATCTGCAGTGATTTATTCCCCTCCATTTGCAGAAATTCATCGATGGGTGACAATGACAGTCACAAACAGTCTATTCACTGATTTCTTTTTTTGATAACTGTTCCAAAGATGTATAAAATATGCACATACCTTAAAGAATGAACATTCCTTCACTTCCTCAGCATCACGCTCACTTGATCCAATCCTCATATCTGGATCTTTTCTTAAGAGCTGTAAATATATATAAGAATATATTGTTATGTACACAGAAGTCTATACAGCAGAACCTTCATTTACATTTTCCAGGAGATCTGAAAAAATAGTGTAAAATCCAGAAAAATATAAAATCAGGTAAATGTATTATATAATGTTTGGCTCTAACATTACAAAATGTACTGGGGGCCTGTCTGTATAAATATGCTTGACAAAGGTGTATGTGGCTGTGTGGACTGGAACGTGCCATCCTGCCTCTCCTGGAGCCACGTCCCTCTTTGGGTGTCGGAGTCCGAAGAAAGAGTGGTGTATAGAGAAGAATCAATGCGACCGAAACGTTGGTATGATGTAGAGTGTGCAGGTCTGCCACGTGGAGCAGTATCACCTCCTGTCAGCCATCTGTATACGCGTCTATTTTGGTAATCAGCAGCTACTGTGTTCATCTTTTGTTTCTTGAATTTGTGAAGATCCGTTGTGTATTGTACAAGTTGAGTCTGTAGCTTCTCCAACCATTTATGGTCACGATCACCCGATAATGTAGAAAGATGCGCTGTCTATTCAATGTGTCAACAGGCACTCATGTAAAAAATCATTGGAGGTGGCTGGGTGCAGACCAAAAACTGAAGTAATGTAACAAGGGTAGAAGGTACCGCACTCACAGGACTTAAAGTTGAACAAAAAAGTTTATTTATAACATTGCATCTAATGTTTTTGGTCTTCTAGATTTCTAGTCCTTTCCCCATTTGGGACGTTGATCCTCTAATATGTGATACGGCATTATAGTGTTTCAAGCACTCAGCGATGAACTGTTACTAAAGCGCAGTTCCTAATGTCGTGCTTTTTACCAGTCGTGCCCATCCTTGACTTTATACAATTGACTGGTGTGGATTCCTCTGTGTGGGATATGGCATAATTGTGAACACACTACTGCCAAATGGACCTTATTCAGGACAGGTTCCACCATGCGTACCAGTGGACCAGCCGGTTTCACACTCACTACCTTACATTCGCCCGCATGGCTTTTTTACATCTGTTTGGCATCTTGAACCCTTTGAGGAATCCCCATTGTGATAGGAGGTTTATATGACAGGAACGCCTCCCACCTCCACCGTAATTTGTTATTGTACACAGAAGCCGGGGACATCGCTTTAACTCTACCGCATACTGCAAGTGAGTAAATACACTTTACTACACTTTACATTTTAATAGCAGTTGCGGGTCTGACTGCTGTACCCACCCAGTTTTTGCTTTACCACGGAGCTTGTTCGGCATTGAAAAAATGTGATGTCACTGAATAAAATCTGATAGGCTGTTGTTGGCTCCACCCAGTTTTTCTAACCTTGGACCACAGTCTTATAGTAAAAAAGACTGTGGATACCCTGGTTTTAATAGTGTCAGAATGATAGCAATTAAAATTTCCCCCTGGAAAGTCAATGAGTGACATCTGATTGGTGGTTGGTTGCTCTGCCCACTTTTTCTAACCTTAAACTGCAGTTACCCAGTGACTAACTCTGCAAAGTTTAGAGACCCTGACATTAATACTTAAAGGAGAATGCAAGTCAAAATGTAAAAAGCATACTGCCCAATAGTCCTCCTATTGTTTAGTAAAAACGCCACACTTTTGGCTCACCTAATCAAATATTTACTCAGTCACACTTACTTCACATTTTCTAGAACAGGCAGCCATCTCTAAATATGTATTCTCCCTTCCTTTCCCTCCTTGCTTCATACTGCACATGTGTTTCATTCCCTCCCCTCCTCACTCCGCCAGATCTGCTTCTGATTGGCTGGTGGGCATGTGTAGCTCAGAACAGGAGACAGGATCAAGTTACACACATGCTCAGAGAATAGGAAGGCTGCCGCTGGCACCTACAGGAAGGGAAGAGAGATTTCAGTGATGTAACTGTAGTCTTCACACTGCTGTAGGCTGCCAGCACCATATCTCAGAGAAGCAAGCAGGGATCTGGGAATTTAGATATGCAGTAAGTACTTAAAAAGAATGCCTTTAGACTTACTTTTAATTTATATTAACCTTTCATTGTCCTTTAAAGAGTCAAAGTCACCCAGTGACAAGCTGTGCAAAGTTTGGGCACCCTAGCATAATATAGTGTGGGAATGACAGAATTTTACATTTAACCAATGAAATTCAATGGATGAAATCTGAAGTCTGTCACTGAGCGAAAAACTGTACAAAGAGTGGGTACCCTAGCGTTAATAGCATGAGAATGGCAGCATTTTTAATTTAACACAATGACATTCAAGGGGTGAAATCAGATTGGCTGTTGGTGGATCCACCCATTATTTCTAAATCCATAGTCACCCAGTGACAAACTGCAAAGTTTGGGGACCCTGGCAATAAATGTGTGAAAATAGCAGCAGTTTATTTTTCCCCACTGAAATCAATGAGTAAAGTTGTCTCATTAGGTATTTTTGGCTCAGCCCACTTATTCTAACCTTGAATCTATAGTCATCCAGTAACAACATTTGCAAAGTTTGGGGACCCTGGCATGGGGACCCATGTAAGCATTTTAAAGTTAAATCAATAAAATTCAATAGGTGAAATCTGATTGACTGTTGGTGACTCCACCCACGTTGTCAAACATAAAACTGTAGTCCCCTAGTGACCAACTTCAAGGGCTTGGGGGCCCTGATTATATCACTCTGTTTCCATTATACCAGTCACAGGAAGAACCATTTGCACCGATTACTTTGTACCCTTGCAAATTAATGTTGAATAGCTCCCCAGGATATTAGAATTATAAACACTGTGCTGACAAATATATGTCTATCACTCACAAAACAAAATGTTTAAATACAAATACAT
The DNA here is from genome assembly GCF_000004195.4 of Xenopus tropicalis. Classification (NCBI taxonomy): domain Eukaryota; kingdom Metazoa; phylum Chordata; class Amphibia; order Anura; family Pipidae; genus Xenopus; species Xenopus tropicalis. The sequence goes on along the minus strand of NC_030677.2, from coordinate 72,725,909 downwards.
AAAACAAAACAGTTGTACAAACTTTCTGCAGCTTCATCCTGATCTCTCTGTTCCATAATGCCGTGCTCCAGTGACTAATTCATATTTTTAGGGTCTTTCAACCGCCAGCTCTTCAGCTACAACCCAGTAAAATATCACCCAAAGTAACACAAAACCTAGGTGCAGATTGGCTTCTAAATACAGAAACTCATGCAGTTTCTAAGTCATTTAAGCACTGCAAGTGCCATTTTTTACTGCCCAGCCAGGGCGTATTTATTATAGGTTGAACAATGTACAATGCTGTCTGTGTCCTCCTGCATAAGGGGCAGACGGAGGGAGGCATGCCATTCAGACATGCAATTTACAGAGTGGAAGAGGATGCAGGCCACAATGGGGCCATGTCCTTACTACTGTACCTGCCCTATGCCCTGGGCTCGCTTGTGCCCTCTGAGAGTGCGGCCTGCACTTTTTGTTACATTTTTTTAGTGTGAGATGCAGATCAGAGGAAAAAGTGCACTCTTACACTTCTTCTCCCAATTTTTTTTCCATTGCCATTCCAATGCCATTTTCATACATGGTATACAAATTAGATTTTGGTAAAATGACTATCTCTGTTTAAAATGTACAGCAGTTCTGTATCTAATGTAGAACATTAAAAAATTGTAATGACTAACATTCTCCTGTCACTTTAAATATATTCTTAAAAACGTCTCAGTAAATGCATGCAGGGCTTCCCATAGTAGTAATTAGCTGACTGGTGTGACACTATTCAGTGCCCTTTATTACATAATGGTATGGGTTAAAATCGTAGATGGCAGATCCTATCAATCTTTTTTTCCACCTCATTTCCTAATGTCTCCTGAGTCAACGTAATAAAGTTTATAGGAGAGATATAGGCAAATATTGTGAAGCAATGGCTTAAATAAAACTAGGTTCTTGTGCACATTCATGTGTATTTATGTGTTGTGTGTGTATATAAATATGTATATATGTGACACATATATACACATAAAAATAAATATACTGTATAAATATAATATATACTGTATAGTGAGTTGCAAATAAATACAGACCCCTAACCAATTCTCTTATTTTTCTGAACAACAAATCGTACACTGAAAATTTGTACTATGTGATGTTTTTTATTCTGATCGATGAATAAGTAAGTAAGTTAGGGGACACAATGCAGGTTGCAATGTATGTATTGGGGAAACACAGTATGGAGAGTAGAAACCTGTGGCAATTTTCAAAATGCAGGGCAGATTTTCGCAGATTTATTACATGGTGGATTTTTGCACTTTGCATCCTGAGATGCAATAAATAAATAACCCCCCCACCCAGTGTTTTACATTAACAAACAGAAAATGAATATAAGCTGCTTGCAGTTCATTTCCCTCAAAGTAATATTTTGTTGAGACCCAATTTGCATTAATCAGGACTGTAACTAGGGGTATGCCCAGGGGGCAGCGGGAGGGTGGCAATAGCACCCCAGGCACATACTGACTCTGCCATATAGCTATGCACATTATGAAGTTGGAGAGAGCAAGCAGGTTTGGTGATGCAAGCGTGGTGGGGAAATAGGGTTGTGGTTGGTTAGGGCTGAATGGTAGACAATTGTGCATCCTTGTAATTTCGTGTAATTACCATCTTTGCACATTGTTTAGTGTTAGGTCATTTTGGCCCATTTGCTCCAAGGTGTTTAGATGACACTTATTATATGGGTATGGGACCTATTATCCAGAATGCTCTGGACCTAGAGTTTTCTGAATATGGGGCCTTTTTAATACGTGGATCTCCATACTTAATCTACTAAAAAATCCTTTAGACATGAAATAAAACTATAAATAACTGGTACCATAAATAATGTCAGTCCTGCTAGTTGTTACAAGATGCAGATCACAGACGCTAAGGTGGCTAAACTGGCTATAAGAAAAATCAGAAATAGTTTTAACCCTCTAATAGCCAGTGGGTAACCGTTTAGTACTATATTGTACATAAGAGCTCTTGCATTATCAATCGTTTATCAAATATTATAAAAGTAACAATATAAAAAAAAAGTATTGATATCAGGGTTGACCTCATCCGCTGCCGTCCATTAACAAATTAGAAATGACATGATCCCTTCTATCACATGCTCAGAAATCTGTCTCAGAGCATGCGAGTATTCAGCAGAGAGAATTGACAATTGTTTGGCTTTATTATAGAGAAGCCTGCGCTGGCATTTCAGCCACCACCCACCTAAGAATCATAATTTGAAAAGGATGTTGATGGATTATAGAAGATCCCTCTGTCTGCTCCAATTAGGATCAACATTTTCTCTTCTTGTTCACTGAGCTTTTGGCTGCTGTATAGCTGAAAAAAGGCTGCCCCCTACTGGACCTCGCCTTTTTTGCTGTTTAAGAAAGAGAAAGGATGATTTTACCTGATACTAATCAGCATTACATTTAAAATAAGCAGAGAAATACAGAAAATCCCATATGCCATGTTAGCAGCTGATGTATTTAAGTCCTACAGCAACATCAGGGTTAAAACATATATATTTTAATTCCACGTCTATGGAGCACTCGGCTTTTTTTTTTTTAAATTGACTAGCTTTCAGGATGACCTTTTCATCCCCCGCAACAACATTAATATTGCTATGGTGTAGGAAATATTGCTGGAAATTTCTTAACTTACACGTTTATCAAGCACCTTCACCATTTATGTCAGTTTTTTCTATTGTTCTCCTCCAACAGACATGGCTAAAGAAAGGCATAATCTGGCAGGCAGGTAGGGCACAACTGGCATATGCAAAATAACTGATTGTCTTTGTTGGATTATTTGTAATCATGTACAGAAGTAGAATGGTTACTGGAAATAAGATGAATTTAGTGGGCAAAGCTTTAAGCTTTTTCTATATAGTGGGACAAATATTGCTTAAACTTGTGATGCATCAAGGCTAATTTGGGCCTGTGCGTGAGTTCGAATTAGGGCTGCCACCCATCCAGTTTTGAACCAGACAGACCGGTTTTTCAGGGGGCTGCCCAGTTCAGAACGTTCTGCCCATTTTTCAACAATCTTAAAACTAGGCAGAAATCCAGCCAATAGCACCCGAGCAGCAGAGTAACCACATCTCTGATGTCATAGCACTGCCCAATATGTCACAGCTCCATCCCAATACATCATAGTCCTGCCTTGATACATCCGTTCCCTGACATCACAGAAATGCCCTTTTGCATGGTTTAGTTCAAAGCTGTTCTGGGTCCTATCTAAAGAGAGTTTGTATATTATCTGTGTGGGTTTCCTTCTGGTATTCTTTCAAACCCCAAAAACACATAGAGGAATGTAAACCGGCTTAATTGTGGCATGAGGTGAGATTCTCACCTCGCATCATTGTAATAAAGGATGATGTCATACAAACTGCTCCAGTGACATCATGGGATCCATAAAGAAAAAATTGGAGGGCCACATCCAGCCTACAGATTTCATATAGTGAATAATGCTCCTCCTCTTACTAAATATAAGGATATTATAAGTCACATAGGAGTTTATTGGCCATATAAAGGCTCCAGTTTTAGTAAATCATGTGACTGAAATTATATCACTAAGGTGCTAAGTACCAATTATAACCAACAACATCGCTAATCCGTTGATAAGAATATAATTTACCGGATATTTATGGCTTTTGTGTATTATATTATTATTAATATATCACTGTACAATAGATAGGTGTATACATTGAACATAGTTACATAGGGTAAACCCAGCACACACAAATCTATACTGACCTATCTATACACTCATATACATAAACCATATATACCAACATCCAGGCCCGGATTTGTGGTGAGGCCACAAAGGCCCGGGCCTAGGGTGGCACAAACGCAGGGGGGCATGCCGCCCCACCACGCCTTAATTTTGCTTCCATACAGAGCAATGGAGATGTCAACCCACTGCTCTGTATGTAAGTTTAAATGTCCCCTCACGCGAATGCTCATGCGCGCATGGGGGGGGCATCTCGGGGTGCCCAGATAAGAAATACAGCGCTGCCAACACCAGTACTAACTGTAGATATTAGTATCACAGTAGCATTTGATTTTGTGTTGTTCAAGAAATCATCCAGGCCCCTCTTAAAGGCATTAACATAATCTGCCATTACCACAGGGGTGGCCTCTGTTGTGTCTCCAGCTCATTAATATCCTTCTTAAGGACTGGAGCCCAAAACTGCACTGCATACAAGGTATACAGTGCAAAGGACCAAAGACTGACCCCTGCAGTACTCCACTAAAACACTGGCCCAATTAGAAAATGTTCCATTTATCCCCACTCTTTGTAATCTATGCTTCAGCGACTTTTCTATTCAATTACTAGTGATGGGCAAAATGTTTCGCGAGGCATAGTTTTGCGGCGAATTTCCATGTTTCACCACTGGCGAAACGGGTGAAAAAATTTGCCGCAAAAAAATTCGCCACGTGTCCAGAAATTGTCAGAAGAATAGTCGCGTGTCCAAAAATTATCGCAAGAATAGTCACGGGCGTCAAAAGAATAGTCGCACGGCCAAAATTGTTGCAAGAATAGTCGCAGGCATCAAAAGAATAGTCGCCTCTCCAAAATTGTTGCAAGAATAGTCGCAGGCGTCAAAAGAATAGACAATTTTTTCGCAATTCATTTCACAAATCTTTTGAAAGATTCACAAATTTATTGGCCAGATTTGCTCATCACTATTAATTACAAATATTTTGTTCTAGGCCAATATTCCTCAATTTTATCATTAACTTTCTGTGAGGTACTGTATGAAATGTTTTACCAAAGTCTAACTAGATCAGCGTTTGCCTGGTGTGCCGTAGGCAGGGCCGCAATTTTTACTTTAAAAAAAAAATCCGGGCCCTGTCATTGGTTGCGCCCCGTGTGTACGGGTGACGTCAGTAAGCACGGGGCGCAACGTTATAAAAGGGCCTGTGTGCGGTCGCATGTAGGCAGAAGTGCAGAGGCGGCGCGCGTGAGGGGAAGATGCTGCTGAAGCCGCCGAAGAGTAAAATGCTGCTGGGCACCAATGTATTAGGGGGGGCCACGGGGCACACTGACTTATGGGGGCACTAGGGGGGCTGGCTGTACTAGGGGGGCTGGCTCTTGGCACCAATGTACTGGGGGGCACTGCTGCTGGGCACCAATGTACTAGGGGGGCACTGCTCTTGGCACCAATGTACTAGGGGGGCACTGCTGCTGGGCACCAATGTACTAGGGGGGCACTGCTCTTGGCACCAATGTACTAGGGGGGCACTGCTGCTGGGCACTAGTGTACTGGGGGGCACTGCTCTTGGCACCAATGTACTAGGGGGGCACTGCTGCTGGGCACCAGTGTACTAGGGGGGCACTGCTGCTGGGCACAGAGTTAAATTTTTTAACATTTTCTAATGGTGGTGTGCCTCGTGATTTTTTTCATGAAACAAGTGTGCCTTTGCCCAAAAAAGGTTGAAAAACACTGAACTAGATTACATCCACTGCCATCCCAGCATTGAGGTTCCTACTCACCTCCTCATAAAAGGCAACTAAATTAGTCTGGCAAGATCTGTTACGCATAAAACCATGCTGGCACAAACTAATAGTATTGTGATTTGCAATGTATTTAAGTACCCTATCTCTTATTACCCTTTCCAAAAGCTTTCCTACTACTAATGTCAGACTTACAGGCCTATAGTTTTCAGGTCAAGAACAGGATACCTTTTTGAATAATGGCACCGCATTAGCAATTAGCTAGTCTCTCAGCACCATGCCAGACCTCAATGAATCCTGAAAAATTTAGTTAAGAGGTTTGGCAATCACAGCGATAAGCTTGTTTAATACCCTGGGATGAATACCATGCGATCCTGGCACTTTGTTTACCCTTACATATTCAAGTTTCTTGACCCATGCATCAGTAGTTATATTACTAGAATTGGGTCTATTAAAAGGGAAGCCTTGATAGCTTTTTTGCACGCTTTTTTTTTTTTATTCAACCATAAAGGTTTTGCTTTGCGATGCCTTTCCTTGCTTACAAGGGGAATATACTGACCTGTTTACTTGCTAAGCAATCTTTTTAAGATATCCCATTTTCCTTCTGCGTTTAACCCTGTGAAAAGCCTTGCCCAGTTGACACATTGCAGAGATGCCCTTATACTGGCAAAGTCTGCACGTCTAAAATTTAGTGTTCTAGTTACTCCTTTATAGAGCTGTCTCTGCAGCATTATCTCAAAGGAGACCATGTTATGATCACTGTTCCCTAAATGCTCACCCACACAAATCATTTCAGTATTATTAGATATTACCAGGTCCAAAAGACATTAATTCCTAGTAGATTCTTGAACTGCCAGAAATAAAAAGGTCTAGCTTTTTCTGCCACCCCATTACTCAAGTCAATGTCCGGATAATTAAAGTCCCCCATAATAACTTGACCTAGTTGTAAGGTCTCCTCCATTTGCAATAATAGCTGGGCCTCATCCTCCTTACTTATATGAGGTTGTTTATAGCATACACCAATGATAATTTTCTTTGTAACTGTTAGCCCTGCTGAAATCTCTACCCAAAGAGATTCCACACTGTCCCTAGTAATTTCTTTAGCACTTGGCTAAAACTAAGGAAGGGTAAAAACTAAGTAAGCTTTATCAGAATGGTCTATGTAAATACAGTCATAAGCACTTACAGTAATGGTGCACTGAGTCCTCTATCAAAAGAAACACAGGATTTCTTTTCTCCTTTTTTGCAAACATGTTCTTCTAGTATCTAACTTCCTCTCTCAGAAAACTCTTTCATTCCTGGGGTCAGAGTCTGCCAGCTCTCTCCTGTCTCCTGCTCCCCCCTCCCATAAGAATAATAAGAACTCCTTCCCCCCTCTCTTAAGAATGTGTGAGCTATAAAGGCTAGACTGCAAGCAGGAAGCTACTTAAAATGGCAGCTGCTGTCTTAAGCAAACAGAGAAAGCTTTTAAAGCTTCTAAAACAGTTTACTCTGGTATGGTAATGGTTTCTGCAGAATAAATATTTTGTTCTAGGTGGCACTAATGTGGCAAATCTTTTGGCAGTAAAATGCCAAAATGACTTTCCTTCTCCTTTAAATCTGACTTTACATAAAGACAAACCCCTCCACCCTTTTCAATCCCTCTGTCCTTCTTAAAAAGGGTGTAACCATTTAAATTCGCAGCCCAGTCACATGTTTCATCCACCAGATCTCACTGATACCAATTCAATCATAGTTTTCAGTACATATAAATTATATATAAGATTACAAGTGATAATTAATGCAAGAAGCAAAGGGTGCCTTGCCCAATAAAGCTTATGATCTAAAGGGAGAAATATCAGCATTTATAGTTTTACAATGACAAATTACAATGGATGAATTAACAAATGAAAACCAGTAGAGGGCTTCATAGTATGCAGACTTCTTTCAGACAATATTGTCAAATCTCTTAAGGGCAGATTTATCAAATGCATCAGATGCATCAAGTAGGCCATTTATAGTAGGCTGATTCTTATAATATGGTGGGTCAATGTACATTTTGCAAAGATATAAAATCATAGTTGCCTTGCAGGATGCAATTTTAAGGGTGTCTCCATTAAAGGGGTGGTGTGATCAGCCTAATATACAACCCAGCTAAAAAAGGCAGTTCCTGGTACATTGATGCCCTGTAGGTGCAGGCCAGATTCGAATCCTGCTGAAAAAGGCAGAATCCTAAATTAGGTGCATCCCTAAAAGAGATTGACAGAAGGTACTGAATTGCATTGAGTAGAAATGGGCCATACCTGAGGCGCTATCCTGCTTGTTGTTCACTTCTGCCTTAGTATAATATATTTACTCAAGCAAAAAAGTGAGTTCTCTTTTTATTATTAGGTGTGCACACATCACTGGTTTGGAGCTACTAAATCTTGTACTCCATCATGGTGATATCACAGCTGATATAACTTGCTTTAGAGCCCCAGACCCTTTTAAAGATTTATTGTAATTAGCCTTCATATTTGTAATTTATTTCATTCTTAAAATCCTCAGTCTTGTCTATTGTATTCTTGGTGTTATCTATATCCCACACAAGTATTAAGAATGTTTTATCATTTCAAGCAAAATAACAGCAAAGTAAATAAATAAAGGTAAAAATCCCAAATTAATATTTTATTTGCTTGATAAGTGCAGCGTGCTGACTCCCGAGACTGACAGAGGGCTGCCTTCTTATGTTGCCTCCTAATTTGACAGGCAGAGAAATAAAGATGTTGTGGCAAAAAAGTGGGAGGTAAGCAGCAATATAAATGCAGGAGTTTATCACTGAAAGCTGCTGCTTTATTTACAGAGATAAGTACATCTGTGAAGTCAAACTGAGAGCAAGGTAAAATAAACCATTATAAAAATAGCAGAACCTCTAGAAAAAAAAATAATGAAGTGCAATGCAGAATATGACATACAATCACCCTATAAAACCCTGTACAGAAACCTACAAGCTGTGCTTGTGGAACAAAATGCCCTTTGATAGGCTATGCCTGTAGGAAAAACAAGAAGTTCAGATTAAGAAACTAAAGGAGATTCTGTGTATCTGTAAAGACCGTGCACAGCAGATATCAAAGGAATTGAACACTTGTGTTAGAGAGAAAAAAAAACATGTTTATTTTCTCAGACAAGATAAGCAGTTGATCCTGACCATTATTATTGGTGATCCCAAGCCTGGATGAAAGGGACACTATCATCAAAATGAAAATAGTATTTGGTCTTACCGGAAAACATTTTACATGTTGGTTAATAACAGCAAAGTTTAAAAAATGCAATTTACTTTGATGTTTACAAAGTTATATTCACTAGCCCTTAATATACACTTGCATGCACAAATCAGTTTACTTACTTCCAGCAATTACAAAAACTCAGTGTCAACAGAAAAAAAGAGTCAGCGGTCTAAAATCCTTCTGTATTATGTCATAGCAACACTGAAGCCTAAGGACAATGTCACAGGTGGCATATAACTGCCAGTCTTTTTATCACCAGTAAATGTACACCACTACCACCCTGCACCCGCCAAATTGCTATACCCTTTTCCCAAACCCTACCCACAATGGGTTAAATTACCTCCTCACCCTGTGACCTGCAAAACTGGAAGTGACATCACTGTGGACTGGAAGTATTGTCACTCTGGAGGTGGATGAACCAAATCAGATTAAAAGAATATTATTACCATGGGAGATGGGAGGGTTGAAATACTTTCGCACTTGAGCTGGGTACCCAACCAGGGACTTTCCACCTTAAAACTCGACCACTTGGGGGTATTCTGTGGGTACCTGTGAGTTTCCAACCAGATGCAGGACTCTACCAGACAGACTGTCTAGAAGATAACTGCACATCAGTATTAAAGGTTATGGTACCTGGGGCATCTTCTCCCTTTGCATTTTTTTAGCACCAACCCCCTTTCACCATTTTTTTAACCAAAATTCTTAATTGTTCCTCATTTAAGTGGCCGCTGTACTCAGCAGTCATGATTCCATTAGTGAGAGAGTTAAAACTCTTTGGTTTTAAGGAAATATTATTTGAATACCTTATGTTATTAAAGTTCTTTCACTTAAGGTTACCAGATTTCCAAAGTGAAATCCAGGGAAAGAAAGGGACCTGCACATTTTTTATTATACCACACCCACTTTTTGGCCACTCCTCCACTACCATACACATTGCCCCATGGCCTACTGATCCAGGTGATGTTATTTGTGAGCATCAGCAGTGGTACAGTTCCATCAAGCTTAGCTGTACAATGCAAACAAAAAAATGAAATAGTGGGTTTAGTTAAACAAATATGTAAGGCATGTTCAAACATTAACAAGTTTTGGTTCATCTGGGAAATTCAGCAGAGCTGAGCTGCACAGTCCTATGTAAGGGGTTGGATTTATATTCTGGCAAAAGAAGTTGTTTGCTAAACAAACTTCATTGGTATTATATAGTTTTTACCTTAAAATATTAGCCTACTGAGCTTTTCATAAACTATAATAATAGCAAAGGAGGCATTAAAGATTGTGTGTGTGTGCTAAAAGTGATAAAGGTAGTCTGAGATGTGGAATCTGTACAAATGAAATTGTTGCAACCATTTCTTTCAGAAACAACAATATATCACAAGCAATTTCATATACGCATTATATACACTATGCTGGGATTTACAGTTTTCGTTGTGGTACTAAGCAAGTGCACCCTTTCAGAAACCTGATTATTTGTTTCCGTCATGCAGCTACTGCAATGACATGTCTTGAACCCCCCAACACCTAACAACCTGGGACCAGTGAAAATGGCCTCCAATTTGCACCTATATGGAACTGGTTGACTATTAGCACCAAAAACTCTTACCTTTCAAAAATAAATAATATTTTTTTATATTATTAGAAATCGGAACTAGAATTCAAAATTCTGGAATAAATCAGGTTGCATACAAATAACATATGTGTTGGTTTGATTTGTAGGAACAAACAGCATTTCCTGGGTGCACTTGCACCAACTGCCTTAAAAAACCAAAAAAGTCAACAGAAACAAAAAGATCGGCTGTCATAGTTTTTCAAAATCCCCAACCATGAGGTGATTGCTTGAGACAGGATCATTTCTCCCATTCACTATAATGTATTACATTTAGTAGCTGATTTATTAAAGAGTAAAATTACAGCCACAGCAAAATTCCTCATCTCTCTTTGTTTCTATGGGATTTTTCATCAATTGAACCCAATAGCAATGAAGAGAGAGGCGAAAATTCACTATTTAATTTCTTTGATTAATAAGCCCCTTAGAATCTGATATAAAGGTATGGGACCTGTTATTCAGAATGCTCGAGACCTGGGGTTACCTGAATAAGGGGTCTTTCCATATTTTGGATCTCCATACATTTAGCCTACTAAAAACTAATTTAACTATCAAGTAAACCCAATAGGATTGTTTTGCCCTTAATAAGGATTAATTATCTCTTCGTTGGATCAAGTACAAGGTTCTGTTTTATTATCACAGGGAAAAAGGAAATCATTTGTAACATCGGATTTATTTAATTAAAATGGAGTCTATGGGAGACGGTCTTCCCATAATTTTTAGATTTCTGTCTTCTTACTCCTAGTCTGGTTCTTAGAGATGGAAAATAGGGCTTGCAGGTTGGAATCCTGCTGATAACATGACACCAAACATCTCAATGGCAGGTCATTTTTTTGTATTATTGAGGTTTGTAAGAAAAGTAACGCACATGTTATGGTCATCCAGTCCATAAACCCAGCAACAACTGTGATATTTATCTGATTCTATGCATATTTCTGGGTTCTGGGTTGGCAGATACCAAATGCTGACTACAGATCTATTTCCTGATATTTGGGGTATACAGTTGAGAGAATAACCAATAAAAACCAACACCACTCTTTTAACTAAAGGCACTTTAACGATAATTGAGTGGGAGAGTGAAATAAAAATGAAAACATTTTTAGGCTAATAGTCGTTTTTCTGCATATGTGCCCAGTACACCAGTACCTCTTGAGAAAGGCCTGTTACTAATCATATCAGGTGTTTTCAGCCAGAAAACATTCAATGCATGGAATTGCTGTTTTTTGCCAACAACAGGTGGCATAGGGAATGGGTATCAGACATTTCTCCACTGAAATGAACAGATGGATAATGTGTGCCATTAACTTTAGGAACATTCCATTCCTTTTTTACCTTTTCTGTTGGGTTCAATGCCTGGCATGTACTAAAAATATTTTTCTTTATTAAATAGGAGCCCTTTCTACTAACTGAAGGAATTAAGGTTTCAGTGCACACGTTATTCTTCATGTCAGCATATATGTATCCGTGAATTGCCCACAGTAGTCTTTTATATTTTCCTCCACAGGGTAAAGCAGTGCTGTCCAGCTTTAATGGTACCAAGGGCCAGAATTTTTCTGGCCTACATGGTGAAGGGCCAATAATGAAGCCCGTTTTGACCTCTCCCCTTTTTAAACCACACCCACTTCAAACCACGCCCATGTTAACACAAGAGCTTTTAAGAGCATACCTGCATTAATGGTGGTAGCACAGCAAAAACCCAAATGGTTGGTGCTCTCTGCAGGGATATTACCCTAAATTCATATGTGAAAGTCAATTATGTCATACCCTTAAATCCATATGCCTCCCCTTTTCACATTATTACACACCTTAGGGACCATTTAATGACTATTTTCAAATGGTAACAAACTTCAAGAACACTGCCAGGTTCACCTCCCACAGGCAGCATAGGGCAGGCAGAGTATGGCACACACAGGTAGCATAGTGCAGGCAGAGAATGGCACACACAGGCAGCGAGTATGGCACACACAGACAGCAAAGGGCAGCCAGATTATGGCACACACAGGCATCATAGGGCAGGCAGAGTATGGCACACACAGGCATCATATGTCAGGCAGAGAATGGCACACACAGGCAGCATAGGGCAGGCAGAGTATGGCACACACAGGCAGCATAGGACAGGCATAGTATGTAATTTCCAAATGTTACAAAAACCATATAAAGTCTTTGTGAAAACATACATATGTGACAGACATATTCTGACAAGTATAAAATTTGAATTATTTTGGAAGTTTTTTTTATTTCACTTGCGCTTTGATCTCAATTTGACCATGCTGTGGCTTTAAAGGTACATCAAACTGGTGTCTGTATCATAAAAGTAGTACATCAAAAGTTATTTTTCAGAATATACCAGACAGTTAGATTTGTAAGATGAATTATCAAGGGTTAATTTAATTAAGGGATCAAAAATGTTGAACTCTTTAAAGATAAGAATTCCACGATAGTTCAAGAGACCTTTAGAATACAGCCTTTTCAAGCTATTCCACCAAGGACACAAATACCACATACAGCTATGTATTTTAAGTAGATCAGTAAACTGCAAAAATATCATTTTTGCCATCTTTCGGCTTATTAAGTCCTTTAAATTTTATAACATAAAACAATGTCTGTTAGTGGGCGGATCTTTTGTGGCATATTTATACAGCTGTGTGAAATGTTTCACACCTAAAAAAAGGAGTAAAAAGCAATGTAAAATAAATTAAACATAAATATAGCCCCGTTGTAATCCTTAGGTGAATTAACGACAGATTAGACAATTGGTAACAAAGACATCATCTGCATATTCATAACCAATGCCAAAAATGAATCTATTATTTTACAGCACTACAGATAAACTGGCATAAACTATTGAAGTCAAGCAATGTCGGACTGGACATCCAGGGATCACGCTCAAAGTGAAAATTAGAAATGCCTGATATGAATTATACCAGGCTGGGTCCCACTAGGAACTGGATTCACTTGTACCCGAGTAGTGTCTAGTCTAACCTTGAACTCGTGGGCAAATTCAACCAGAGAAGAATTTCTGGTGTGAAAAGCAGCAATGAACAACAGCTACTTTTACTGTACATACTTGTTGAGGCTAACCTTTTTTTATGACAGAATTTTCAACAGATTTATAAAAGGTCTGCAAAAGAGAATAATAAATTATTTTGGTGATGGGATTGGTGATGGGTCCCTCCCACCCTAGTGCTATTAAGTGTGTGAGTGGCATGCTTGTGCAGTATAACACTAACAAGTCCAGTTAATTTACCTTGTAAAACAACTGTGTGTATGTAGCTTTAAAGGGCAACACCACTGAAGTCTGTCATTCTTATTGCATTGACAGGACACATTGATTACATATGTCTAATAAACTGAACAGTATAGCAGTGTTTGTGTATTTCAATTGCATTTTTTTAGCTACTTTTCTGATAAGCCCCTTTTAGACTTTTTGCCAGCTTCTCCAAGAACACTTAAAATTAAGGAATTTCATTAAGAAAATAAATTCAATAAAAAATGGACAATGATTTTTATTAGTCAATTCTATCACTGATACAGGATGCCGCGGCACCACTGAAGAACACACTGTGCTTTGCACTGAATTTTTTATATGATGCAGGGATCAGAAGACAACTTGCTCTCTTAATTGAGTTTGCACAGATTTGTGGTCTTTAGCATTCTCTAGCACTTGCACCTAGACCTACACTTGCTATCAGCAATACAGGTGTCGGGTAGCTGATATCTTGCTACCTTCCCATTGTTCTGCTGATCAGATGCTGTGGGGGAAAAGGGAGGGGGCAAAATCATTCCAACTTGCAGCGCAGCAGTAAAGTGTGACTGAAGTTTATCAGAGCACAGATCACATGGCTGTGGCACCCAACAAGATGAAGAACATGGCTAGCCCCATGTGAAATTTCAAAATTTAATAAAGAAAAATCTCTTTACTCAAGAAATGGATTCCAATGCAGGATTCTGCTGGAGAAGCTCTAAGTGCTGTGTTTAAAAAAAAAACATGTTTTGCCAAGACAGTATTCCTTTAAACTGCATCTTGAACTCTGGGGACGTTTTGAGAACCCATCTCTAAAAAGGAAAAAGTTAGAGAAGAGATAATGGAAGGCTTATAATACATGATTACTTTCCCTAGAGTCAATATATACAAATACATATGTCAGTGTAAAAATTTGTAACTTTTCTCTGCATTGGAAAGTGCAGCTGACAAGAGGGCATCCATATTTTATAGAGTAGTTACATTTGGGTTACAGAATGCAATGGGAGGTAACTAGTAAATAGTTGGTAGGTTCAAAAATTTGTTGAGTATGTATATAGCAAAATAGACATACGTACAGTAAATCTGATAAAAAACAAGAAAGTTCCAAAAGATATCTTGTTCACAAATGTTCCCTCCACTGTTGACTCCTATAATGCCATAAACATTTTCCACACAATCCCAGCAAAAGGCAATTACCCCTGAAGTTCTAGCTATCCAGGTAGAGCAAACCAAGTTTTAGGAATAAATTTCTTCCTTATACCAAAATAATAATCTGCTCTAGTTATAGAGGTTCACCTTGGCTTCCAAGATTGCTCATGCTCTGCTAAGATTTTAGTGTGAACATCGCACTTTACTTTCAGATTCTCATTGTGGATTCTCGTAAACAACATCCTCTTCTTCCTTGTATAAAGCTGTGCATGTGTGATTAGCCCTCCTCCCGTTAACCCATGCCATCCAGGGAAACATGCATGGAGATGGAGCAATGCACATTTTCAGTGCCAAAGGTAGAGGAGAGAGATCATCTTCTTAAACTGGCATTGACGTCATTAATCTGAATGTAAAGTGCGATGTTCACACTAAAATCTTAGCAGAACATGAGCAACTACTGAAAACATTAAAGATTAGTGAACTTTTATGTCTGTTTTGGCAGTCTTTGTAAAAACTGAACATGTAGCAGAGCACCATATTGTCATGTGTGTGGATTATGCATATAGATACATTTAGGTTGATTTCATTAAATATTAGTTTAAAAGTCTTTTAACAAAAGCTTTAATCATTATCTTGCTTTAAGTGTACACCTGCTCATTCCATCACTGAGTCCAAGTGAGTATTGTCATTGGAAAAAAGCCTTTGTCAAGCATTATACCCTTTACTATACAACTGCCTTCAAGGAGTGTTGGACTAAAGGTAGCGTGCGGAGTACAAACTCCTGCTGCTGTCCATCACTCCTTTAAACAAATGAACTTATTTAAATTAATTGTTTCCAAGGACAGGGAATAATGTTTCCAAGGCACACACTAGACACCAGGTCTTGTACATTACAATTCAAACAAGCTACTTTCACAGTGATACTTTCTTGTCACTGGGGAAACAATATTAGGTATGGTCTCAATTAGGTACAGTCCTGGCCATAGTGACAGATGGAAGCACCAGTACAGTTAATTTTGGTGAACTCCTTATGATACCTGTAATGATGTGACCTGGTCACTTACTGGCAAGTAAACATTTGATGATCAAACAAGCTGAAATCCTCTTAAAGTGATACTGGCATAAAAAAACTACTTTTGAAAATATTAATGTATATAAAAAGTTGCCTATAGGTCATTTTGACCATTTTTCACCGATAGAGCTCCTTTTGTATGTAATTGTTACTTAAAGTTCCTAAACCTGACTGTTTTGCCAACCTGACTGTCCCTTTTCAACCTGTCAGTTATAGCTTCTAATGCTAATGGATTATTGCTGCACAAATATGGCAGCCCCCTCATAGAGGAACGTGGGGATCAGATAGGTAATATAAAAGCATCAGGAAGTACGTTTTGGCAAAATTATAAAGATGATTCAAAGACAATGTTATAATTTATTTAAAAGATGGTTTTATTTCAGGCATCAGTATCTCTTTAGGCATTTTAAAGGTTTATCTGCACAGCAGCAATTTGATTTAAATCAATTAACGTATAATTCATTAACATAAATTTTTTTGTGCATGTATCAATGGGAAAAATATGTTTCCCCTAATTATCCAGGCCCTGACTGGCAATCTGTCGATTCTGGAAAAAGCCAGAGGGCAGCTGTAAGGTTCCATAGACAGTAACTATTTATTAAAGCCAGAGGCAGCTGTAAAATGCCATAGACAGTAACTATTTATTAAAGCCAGAGGCAGCTGTAAGATGCCATAGACAGTAACTATTTATTGAAAAGGGCCTATTTTTAATCCCAGTCCAGGCCTATATTAATCCATTCAAAATTTTTCCTAGCCCTATTAGATCTTTTTCCAGTGTACTGTACCAAGAAATATATCTGTGAAACAACTGAAACAGTTGACAGTGTCACCTTGTAACTCACTTCACCAACAGGAGGCAAAACCTTCCTACTCAGATGATATATATATATATATCTCTGCCAGTTGGACTCAAGTTGGCTATGGATATCAACATGCCTCTTTCTATTGCATAAATATTCTTACTATACTAATAAATATATTCCAGCATATGTCCTTTGTTGAATTACTACAGCTATGGTATCTATAATTCTTGACACCTGGGATTTTCCAAACAAAGGGTTTATCCATAATTAGGATCACCATACCCTAATGCTGCAAAAGGCATTTAAAGTAGTAAATAGTACTAGAAGTACAAGCACTCTCATATTGCAGAGGAAATAAAAAATAAGAAAATGTATATTATTTGTTGGGAGATGAACTATAGGAGATCTGTTTGCCTTTTAATGTCCTGTCAGTGCAGTATATAAATAGATGTGCAGAGTCAGAATGGTAAACGCAGGGCCCACTGGTAAACCTGACCTCATGGGCCACTGCCGGATGCCAATCCCAATTAAACTTGTGTTAAACAAGGAGGTGTACTGCCCCTTTAAGCAATGCATGTCAAATTACCCATGTGCTTAAGGAAAAGATTTAGAAAAGTATATCTAATATTAGCTCTAAAAAAAGGCAATGCATATGTTGCCAAGCATTTAGCAAAATGCGCTGATTTAGGAATTCAGAGTGGCAACATCTTAATTGCATTGTTAAGGGGATTTGTAAGGGGGTGAAAGAGGTTCACCAAAAGTTTTTTTGGGTAATTTACCAGTTTCTGCCACAAGATGGTAGTGTAGAGTTAGTTTGAATAGATGTAATTTTAGCTTCAGCCACCAGAGGGAGCTAGAGAGGGGGAAATTAGGAAAGTTCTAGAAGGATGTGGTTTGAAGGGTAAAAAAAGAAGACCGTGTGTATGACCATATGTGTGTCTTGGGAGGAACATCTACTGGAGAGACACCTGTAAAGAAGAACTACACCCAGCACCAGAGTGAGTAAGGGAAGGTTTAGTTATCATAGAATAGGTATGTTACAGCACACTTTTAGTGTGAGACAGTTCAGGCCAGTGAGTATGGACAGCTAAGATCCCCACCAAGGATGGAGTGGAAAAAGCTTCCCAGTGGTTACCCTGCAAGGAAGGGTTAAAGTTTAGGGCTGAGACCAAGGAAGTGTTGGGACTCATCAAAAGTGCCTGGCAGAGCTGGTGTCATGGGCTCAGCCCTGTAGAGTGAAATGTGAGGACAGGTTCTCTGGAGTGACACTGGAGGCTGGGGGCAAGAATGGGAAAGAGAACACTTTAAGAGGGTTGGGAGTAATAAGCCAAAATGTTGTAACTAAGAATTAAGCTGTGAAGAACTGTGTGAAATGTTGTGAAGAAAGAATTTATTTTTACAACTCATGGCATCTTGTTCTTCCTGAAGGTATTAACTCTTACAAGTTTAATGTTGCATGGTATTAAAGAATTAAAATTGTGACTCAGGATTAATATTACTATATTCTGTTCAGTTTTTAAGTGTCATCTGCTATTTGTTTATCTGACTGTAGGTTTATCTGCATGTATTTTTTTTTACCATACTGCTTTTTACTCTTTAATTAATGTATCTCCTGATTTAATTGGTAGATGCATTCTTTTACAATCATTGCTTTTAAATCCACAAGGGGTGTTCAGTTCTTAGTTTCTGCTTCAGTTTGGTTTATCAATAGAAACCAGGCTTTTGTGGAAATCTAGAATTTAAACTTGGACTAGCAATTGTAGTAAAGTCATTTTATCATAATACAGGATGTTATTATACCCTTGGATCATTTTTATGGCAAAGAAATAGCTGTCCCTTCGGTCTTTAATTGATCGATGATTAATGCTGCAGCAAAAACATGGCATATAATTCATTAGTCAGTTAAAATGTGATAATCGGTCACCATTATATTGTTATTCTTCAGCAGGGTGACTCTTGGGTCTAATATCCTCCTATATCACTTGTTTGTTTTAAAACCTTGCTCCTGAATCCTGATCTTGGTATTGAACTGTGACCTTTGATACTCTGACCCCTGGTTACTCTAGCCCTCTAGTGTTGCAAATAAATTGTCTACCACCAATATCTGCTTCTTGATCAGCCCTTAGTCTTCTATATTTTTATCTCTGGCAACTTGTTGCAGAGATTTTGTGTCTGTGGCCACTTTTGTTGAACAGCAGATATTGTCCAGTGCTGCCACTGATGTTTTGTATCTGTGTAGCCAGTACAATTTTCTTGCATTTGCATTACTTACTTAATGGTATTTATATACAATACATTACTACAGCACTTTACAGAGATTATACATCAATTACATCACAGGTGTACACACAAGAGAAGCAGTTTATTCAGGAGTAAATAACCTGCCTCTAACCTAACCAGAGTACCTGCAGGAAACCCACTTAAGAACATATATCTCCATGCAGACAGTGCTCTGGCTGAAATCGAACTCAGAGCCCTAGCGCAGCAAGGCAAATTGTTGCATTTGCTACTGCCCCTTGAATATAACTGCAGCTCTTAGTTCTACAGCTTTGTATTTCTGCGATCCGTATTTTATCATTATACCAGCATCCAGATTGTTCTAGTACCCAGCTTTTGTTTGGCTTAACCCAAAATGGCCTTCTCTTGGCCATATCTTTCACATCAGTTTTCCTTCTATACTGCATTGCTAATGAATGCTTTCCTTTTGTCCTTCTAACCTCTCACCTTTCTAACATGATACTGTAATAGGTATATACTTAAATGACTTCTACATTCACTGTAACTAACACAGTAGCCTATCATAGACCATTTTCCAGACTTACCTTACACGCTCCTGTAAACCAGTGATCCCCAACCAGTGGCTTGTGAGCAACATATGGCTCACCACTCCCTTAGATATTGCTCCCAGTGGCCTAAAAGTTGGTGCTCATTTTTAAGTTTCTGACTTGGAGGCAAGTTTTGAAAGCACAAAGACTCCAAGTGAAGCCTCCTGCAGGCTAGCAGTCCATATGGGGCTACCAAATAGCCAATCCCAGGTCTCATTTGTCATCCTTAAGGAACTTTTTCATGCTTGTGTGGCTCACCAACACTTTTTACATCTGAGTGTGGCTCACGAGTAAAAAAAAGTTGGGGATCCCTGCTGTAAACCTAAAACTTTTTTCAAATTTTGGATAACATTATCACCTTTGTAATGCATTCATAATACAACTACTTCTGAAACACATTTATAGTTTGTGGTGGATTTGTAATAATAGTGACAATTCCCCTGTAGTTCATTAAAATACATTTCATGAGCAAGTAAGTTTGTAATTGATGGGGTAGTGAGGTGCTGAGCTGTGAAAGAAGGAACATGGCAAATCACTAGCTACTCAGAAAAAGTGAATGCCATAAATGTAGTCTTATGTCTATGAATGCAAAATGCCATGTGTAGAACATCAAGAAAAACTGAACATGAATAAAACGACACAATTTTAGTGCCTCAATCTTTAATCACTGTGTAACTCCAATTAGCTTTTGCTCTTCTGTTTTTTGTGTAGACTTCATCATTTTCCTTTCATCTTCTATTAATGTCAGGATAATTGTTCTGTCTACTCCTCCTCCTCTGCTTGACCCTGGCCTAAAGACTATTTTTAATTCATCTTTTTCGTCTTTCATGTTCTTAGTAAAGGAACACTTGCAAAAAAAAAAAAAAGTTTCAATTATAATAGCAGCCATGTAAAGGTTGAGGTAAGGATCTGTTTTACATTCCTTGATTACACCAACTGTTCAAAAGAACCTAAACGTAATAGGCAATTAGCAAAGGCACACGTGTTTGACAACAACATAAATTACCTGCGAATAATGGCGCCTCATTAAAGTAATCCTCTTCGCTTAATTTTTTGCAACAGCATAATTTACTGGCAAGGAATACCTATAGTGTTCCCTATACTTTAAATCCATTAGCTGGTTGGGTATTAAATAGGAACCAGAAGAAAACACAGTGGAATGTGGCAGTCAAGCTTGAACAGTTAAAAGCCAAATTAATTATAGTCCATTAAAAACATTAACAGCAGCATGGCGGCAACACTGAACTGGGAGAAACATTTGGGGAAGGGGATTTGCCAGTTGATCGCATTTTGGACACAGCACCTTTAATCATGCCATGAAGGGTGAATTATGTTTACGAAAGTGCATAAAAGTCTGTGGTTGGTGACACGGCGCATAAGATCTGGCTTTCCTCATCTTTAAGTGGAAGTGCATGTCGAGGTCTAAATGTTACATTGCTGCCTGGAGTTTATTCGTGCTCCATGCCATGATGCATGAAAGAAACGTTATGTGGCTCAAACATTTGTGGATGAAACCCACTGATACACTTTTTTAATGTTAATCTTGTATATACACTATAGATTAGAGAGTTGCTTTTATGTATGAAGAAGGTATGTATAAATCATTTTAAAAATGTCATAACTTAATATAAAAATGTTCAAAGTAATATTCCTTAAGTTCCTTAACTTAAAAAAAAATGGACTTTTTTCAGTGAGTTGTTCTAAATGCCAGCTGGTTCAAAATATAAAACACAAAATCTTTCTTCTGCTGATGCTACGGTGTTTTATCTTACATATAAATAACACTCTGCATTAATTACTTTTATTTAATTCCCCCATTAGTTTGTTTTGTGATTGTTTAAATACAGGTATGGGACCTATTATCCAGAATGCTTGGGTTTTCCGGATAAGGGATCTTTCCGTAATTTGGATCTCCACACCTTGTATCTATTAAAAGATTATTTAAACATTAAATAAACACAATAGGAGTGTTTTGCATCCAATAAGGGTTAATTATATCTTAGTTAGGATCAAGTACACTGTACTGTTTTATTATTACAGAGAAAAAAGAAATAATTTTAAAAATTAGAATTATTTGCTTATAATGGAGTCTATGGGAGATAACCTTCCTGTAATTCAGAACTTTCTGGATAAAGGGTTTCCAGATATTGGATCCCATACCTGTACTATACTAAATTGAGAAACATGTGACATATCTTTCACTAGTAAGGACAAGATTTGCAGTCAGGAAAGATTATTGGTCTAATAATCCCTGACTTGTCACACATGCCCAGATGGGCATTATGACTGAAATTGCCCAAACTGTGTGAAAGTCTGAGCATATATAGCCAGCTGAATCAGAAAAGGGGATGTTCTGAATTGGCCCAAATGTATCAAGAGACTCAAGAGAGGCCTTATCAGCCATCAACATCTACCTCTGCCTCTAACAGTTCTTTTACTGTGAATTTAGGAAATTGAAAATAATTTTTTAGTCTTCTTCTGATGAACTTTCGGATACCGACCGCACGTTTAAATGCAACGATCTGAAACTGAAATTGTAGGATAAAGCCCTAAAAATACAAATCGAAGGATGTTCTGAATATGGAATAGTTGGCAGACACCAATTGTACAAAAGTGACTTTCATTGTAGGTCCCCCAAGGATATTGTCTGACACACAATACATGCGCAGAGTTTTTCATTAGTCAACCAAAATTTTCTACCCTGGCCGATCGACTAAACAACCGATTGCCATGATTAATTATTGGGATGATAATTTGGAGACGCACAGTCTAAAAATCATACAAAACTAGGTTTGTTAGAATTTTATCGGTACATGTATAGTCAGCTTAAGACAGCAAAAAGGTTAGTTTTCAACTGTCATTAAAAAGTTCCATAAGGGGTGATTAACTACAACCAGAGAAGAGAGCACCCCTTAGTGATTATTAGGCCAGTTCTTCTTCCCTTAATGTATCTGTGGTCTGTACCTCGCACTAAATAAAAAATTCCAGTGTGAGGTGCAGACAGAAGCATCATTGGGCTCATCCTCTGCTGCTCCCTAACTAATTGATGCAATTAGTGATTTCAAAAAATAATCAGTATGCACAAATGTGCCAGAGGTCTTAGGCTTAATGATCAGAGCAACATTTCAGGCCTTATTTGGCCTTATATTAACTTGAAAAAGGCCTAACAAGGCAAGGGAGGATCATGCTAAGCCATGATGTAAAATAAAGGTGTTTCTAATGATGATTTCATTTTGCTGTCCATATGTATTGACCAGGCGATGAGTGGCATTTAAAGCATATGCACCTGAAAAAGTCTGTAGCTGATGATTATTTTCTGCCACAGGGAATGAGGAACCAAAAATCAATTATCACACCCACTACCAGACTATGTGTCCACCTGGTTTCTACTAATGGGATTATCACATTAACAGAAAAGCTGCGTGAGGTGAAAAGGGAAAGCATGGGAAGAAAACAATATCCATTTAATAGAAAGCAAAGTCTGCAGCATGACACACCACACTTTACAGAAGCTTCAGATGTTGGTTGGACAGTGATAGTACAGTAGTTCAGCTATAGCTTGAGGGCCTCAGGTTGATCATTCACTATATATATTCTAAAAAGTATGTAACATGTTGCTTGGCACAAAAATTAAACAATGATGGAAATATTGGATATGGATATTTTTCATTATAGGAACACTGGCGCCTCACTTCTGTAAACTCCTGCTGAGGCCCTTTTGAAAATGACAAACCAAGGGCATGGTAGGAATTATAGTGTATGTTCATATTGCAGTGCTCCTTTAAGCAGGGGACTGCAGTCAGTGTGAGATTCAAAATTTTTGTGCAATATGCAATTTTTCTTACATATTTCTATTTTTACCAAACACACTAATGGAGTCATGTACTATGACCCTGGATGCCTCATAGTGCACATTCAAAACAACTTGTGTTTGGGTGTGGATAAGAATTGTCCTTGATAAAGACTTTTCCAATGAAAAGTCAGGGTAATTCTCATTTTGGTATTTTGTATCCACTTGCCTGTATTTCCTTGTTACACTTTGACTGGGTGGTTTGTATTTGAAAACTGATGCTAAGTTTAATGTACTATGTTGTGTATAGGAGACTTTTTTCTATAAAGATTACTTTTTTTGTAGTACAGTTTTGGTTTAATTTATTTAGTGTGCAAGTCCTGACTGGTAGTATTGTATATCCTTTGGGGGCTTAATGACTCTTTCGTACCTTCCATTTGCTTATTTGGGGGAATGATGTCATAAAGGCACTAAGTTTGCCCAGGTGCAGTAACCTTTAGCAACCTACCAGCAGGTAGCATTTACTGGTCACCTGTTTAAAAGCAAACATCTTATTGGTTACAATGGGCTACTGCGCCATTTTACATATGGGGTATATCTGCTATTATAACAGAGTACCCTCCATTAATTGAAATTTCTGTAAATTTCCTGAATGCTCGGAACCTGGGGTTTTCCAGATAAGGGATCTTTCTGTAATTTGGATCTCCATACCTTAACTCAGCTAAAAATAATTAAAATATTAAATAAACCCAATAGGATTGTTTTGGATTCATGTAGCTTAGTTAGGATCAAGTACAATGTTAGGATCAAGTACTTTTATTATTAAAGATAAAAAGGAAATCATTTTTAAAAATTAGAATTATTTGCTTAAAATATAGTCTATATGAGATGGCCTTCTTGTAATTTGGAGCTTTCTGGATAAAAAGTTTCCAGATAATAGATCCTATACTGACATCAACTGGCTGTTGTGTGGAGATTGCAATACATATTACTATATGACTTTAATTTTCAGGACGATCAGTCACCAACTATTAATTGAGCATCTTTATGTCATTACTTGGGGTGCTTAAGGCTGGGGGGCAGAATTTAAGAGAATAGCCAGTAAATACATTGCCAGTAAATTCAGATATTCCTGTTGTTATATCCAAATCGTTATATCTAAATATGCACAGTTACACCCCTGATCTCCCTCCAACCCCCTTCCTCTGTTATGCCATATCTCTGTTTTGTCAAGGCTGGTAGCTTCTATTTGCAAAGTTGACAATCGTAGTGGCACCCAGCCTAAATGCAAATGTAACAGAAGAGCTGTGTTATTAGGTATAAAAGGAACCGTTCAGTGTAAAAATTAAACTGGGTAAAATAGATAGACTGTGCAAAATAAAAAATATTTGTTAGTTAGCCAAAAATATCATCTATAAAGGCTGGAGTAAGCAGATGTCTAATATAAAAGCCAGGAACACTACTTCCTGCTTTCAGGGGGGCCACATGGGACATAACTGTTCAATTAGTTTGTGAGCATACAAGTCAGATTCAATAGTAAACTAACTGAACGTTTATGTCCCATGTGCCCCCCCTCAAGTCACTGTTTGGTTTCTGACTGCTAACAGCTTAGAGAGCTGTAAAGCAGGAAGTAGTGTTCTGGATATTATGTTAGACATCTGGCCACTCCAGCCTTTATAGATTATATTTTGGCTAACTAATTATAATTAAAAGTTTTTTTGCACAGTCTGTCTATTTTACCCAGTTTCATTTTTACACTGAACTATTCCTGAACTACTATTAAAAGGAGCAAAATAAAAAATCATTGCAGTGGTTCTATATAATTACTCATTTCTCTAATCAATGGGGTTACTGTCAGATTTTATTTATATATTTATTTTACTTTAGTTGTCTAAAACTAGGTTTTTACATTGTTCTATGGATGGAAAAGTTTTTTGGTTATGAGTTACAGCTAGAGCAAAAAAATCTTAGCTGTCCTTTGTGACGGTGGCACAAGAAGACCCTGGGAAGAGATAATCTCTCACTTCTTTACTGACTGGAACCACGCCCTGATTGACAGTTAACTTGCAATAGATGGCAATGTTCTAAATTTCTCAGTGCATTAGTGCCATGTTCCATGTACAAATCGTAGCCTCTCACTAGCCTGACACAGTAAACTATTTTCTACTTGAAATTTATACACATATTTCACAATAAATCCTGATGTATAATAGCCATAATGGCTGTTTCTAAGGAATATAAACGGCTTTCATGGCTGATTAAACCTCTCAGACTCACTGCACTACAGCACTTAATCACTATGGCAGATGTTTACTGCCTAGTGTATTACCTGGAAACAGACAAAATTCATAACTGTTCTTCTGTGCCTCTGACTCATTGTTCTAGTTAAAATTCACTTCATATCCAAAGAACTCTAATTTCAATTATTTCAAATTAATTTTTTCTGACGATGGTTTGCTTTTTAGATAAAAAGTACATAAATATTCTATTATGCATCATGTAATATGCAGAGGATAAAAGTAGAATCTTTACATGTCATTTGAAACAGTCCTTCTGTTTTTAATTTAAACAGAGTGATTAAGGAAATCTATTATTGCCATGCTCTTATAAACTATCGCTCTTTCAATGGGAGTGCCAGCATTCACAAGAATTCTATCATGGGACTACAGTATGTGACAGCAAATATGTATTTTCATT
Source organism: Xenopus tropicalis (assembly GCF_000004195.4). NCBI lineage: Eukaryota > Metazoa > Chordata > Amphibia > Anura > Pipidae > Xenopus > Xenopus tropicalis. The sequence goes on along the minus strand of NC_030677.2, from coordinate 72,700,033 downwards.
AAAAGCTCTACAATTTCAAATTACTTTCTTATTATTATCATTTGTTTATATCACGCTGACATGTTTACGAAGTCCTTTACAGAGACTGTTCATCATTTAGATCAATGGAGTTTACAATTTTAGGTCCCAATCACAGCCACAATACACTATGGTAAATTTTACGGGATAACAGCTAACCTGCATTTTTTGGTTTTGGTGTATGAAAGCATAAAATCACATCCATAATTAAAATTAATTAAAATTATGGTTTGTGGCAAGTAATATTGTATGTCTAAAGGGCTATTTTACAAACACAAGTGCAAGTATACTCATGCTAAAAACAGGCACAAGGTATGCCTGTGTATATGTTCACATATGTATGCCATTCATTTAAGACACTTGCATCCAAGCAAGCTTCTTGCACTTCCATATTGTAGAGCTTGGGACCAATGCGTCCGCACTGCCCCCCCTAGGTTGAGTGTACCTGTTGACTGTGGAAACCTTGAGCTACAACCACCTTGAGGCTTCCCTCAGTATGCTACATCAATAGGCGCAGATGGTGAGCATCTAAAGTGACCCCACTACACTCCTGCTACAAGCATTTTAGCCGCATCTTACAGGAAGCATTTGTGATGAATCTGTAAGGCATCCCTTTTGAAACCCGTTTGGCGCAAAACACATGCGCTGTGTGCACTTGTTAGCGTGCTGGTGTGTACAGTTGCGCACAAGTCTGTATGCAGGTCTTTGCATACGATGTTGCACATGGAAGCGTGCTTGTGCTGCTGTGCACATTTTGCAGCCAAAATTAGGGTTTAAAAAGACTCTTAAGGAAGCAGTCATTGCTTGGTTATAGGCCTAGCTGCTGGTGGTTATTTTTTGTGATTCTACTGACTTTGACCTCTGCCTTATTAACAGATTCTGCCATAACTCTGCCTGTATCGGCCTCTTCCAGGTTAACGAAATTGCAGAGTCCCCTTGGTGTGCTGCATCAATAGGCGCTGTATACTCACCAAAAATATCACACACCAACAGTGTTAAAAAGCTGAGCTCGAAAAGTGACACCATTCCCACTACAAACTTCATGCCTTGAAGATTTAGGGTTGCAATAATAGGAGTAAGAACTTTCATAAACACCCTGGGGGATGTTGTATGACCAAATAAAAGGGCTATGTACCGAATCTCTAGAACTCTCTGTGACTTTTCACTAATCAGTCCCCTGGACTTAAAGTTTGGACAATGGATCTGAGGATTGCCATCTTGAGGCTCTCACATGAAGACACTGATTTAGCAATTTCAAATTAAGGATCACCCTCATTTTTTTATTTTGTTTCCTTCTTAGAAAAAGATGCAAATAAATTCCTTTGGGGAAACTCCACTTACACTTACACCTACACTCCAATAACTTTGTTTACAGGAAAGTCCTGAATGAGGACATATAGAGCTTCTATTGCCTCTTGGCTTGTCTGAAGATATAAAATGATGCTGAGGTTTGTTATTTCAAAAGTCCAAAATGCTGACACCTCCTGAACTCACCTGATTTGGAGGGCCTTGCATTGCCAGAGGGCCTTTCATTGGCTTTCCCAGGGTTACATAGTCTGGCCTCTCAATAAGAACTTTTAGGGTTAAGACACACAGAGCTACTAGTAGAAGCTACATTTTCATGGCATCATCCAGAAAATACCCCGCCATAGACAATACTGAGAATTGCCAATGCTAAACAACACATAGAGACAATTATCAGCAAACAATCAGCATTGTCTATTTTAGTAACTGTGACAAAAAGCTGCTACTAGTAGCTCCGCGTGTCTTCACCGTTAGAGCTCTTTAAAGGCATACTTCTGCCTCTCTTTTCTTGATATAGAAAAAAGGAAGCTGCCGAGGCTTTACACTTGATTTGGTTTGGTTCCAAACAGCAAATTAACAGTGAACGCAAGTATACAAAGGTGTTGTTTGGATTGGGTATCAGCATTTCAGTGGTGGAGCCACAAAGATCTTCTTGCCATAACTGAGAAACCCATAAACTTGATTAACAACTTGACAGAGTGCATGGAGGCTTATGTCATAAAATTATTAGCTATTTTAACATTCTGCACTGTTACATCCTTGTAACACTCATTCTTAGAGTTTCTCGCAGTTGGCTCTAGCCAAAAATGTTAATGCCACGTGACAATTTAAAGGAACAGTAACACCAACAAATTAAAGAGTTTTAAAGTAAATTAAATAACTCTACTATAGTTTATATATAGTAAGCTGCTGTGTAGCCCCGGGGGCACCCATTCAAGCTGGAAAAAAGGAGAAAAGGCACAGGTTACATAGCAGATAATGGATAAGCTCTGTATAATACAATAGTGTTTTATCTGTTATATGCTATGTGCCTGTGCCTTTTCTCCTTTGAATGGCTGCCCCAATGGCTACATAGCTGCATTCTTTATATAAACCATAGTAGTGTTTCTGAGGCAAACACACCAGTTGTACCAGTGCAGGGCAGCAGTACATTTTATTGGAATTTCTTTTATACACTTGAATTTTTTGGCTTCCTTTAAGCCAAATCATTGCATGCACCACCGCCACAGGTGAATTAAGACACACAACATGTTGCCTAAGCTTCATAGCAGTCTTGAGAGACTCCCCTTCATCCACTGGAAGGGTCCCTCTTGCTACTCAGGATATGGATGCATCCACATTTGGAGACTTATTCCAAAATGTTGTCTTCCAATGCAAAAGGAAACATTTTCTTCTTCTTGTCAGGAGTTTCCTATTTTGAGATAACTTAAAGACATCATGCACAGGAATAGATGATGCATTATATATTCCTGAGTGCTAATGGCTTTCTATACTTATTCAGATTGCAATGGTAAATTGCTTTACTACATTTTTTTTTAAAAATGTGTGCAGGTCATATGAACAGATCCTACTCTGCATACAGGAGTGCTACAAGCAGGGCCAGGTTAACAATGGAGCTGATAGGACCATCATATGCATCAAAACTGCATAATACTGTAAAACTGTATAATACTATAGCGTTGTTACAAACATTTTAATATTAAACACTGGTGGCAATGGTGTTGCCAACTGAAGGCAACTCATGTTGCCTTCCATTGTCTTTTTGCATGCCTTCCCAGGGAGGGGAAGATGGGGTAAAAAAAGCAGAAGGGTAAGAGAGATGAAAAAAACACTAAGGGGCTGATTTACTAAGACACGAATTCGAATCTGAATTGGAAAAATTCCGATTGGAAAAAGAACATTTTGCGACTTTTTTTTGCGTATTTTTTGCGGTTTTTTCGGCGCCTTTACGACTTTTCGGAAATTGTCGCGACTTTTTCGTTACCAATACGATTTGCGCAAAAAAACGGGAGTTTTTCGTTGCCATTACGACTTGCGCGAAAAAACGCGAGTTTTTCGTAGCCATTACAATTCGCTCGTATCTTGTCGCGACTTTTTTGTATTGAGCGCTCGTAAGCGGCGGGCGAAACTTTCAGACTTAGCATGATTTTGTAAGCCTCCCATAGGACTCAATGGCACCCTGCAGCTCCAACCTGGCCCAAGAAAAGTCACCATACTGAAGCTTGAATGAATCCGAATGTTTCGTACTCGGCGCGAAAGCTGCGAAAAAGGCGCAACTTTTCGCGCAAGTTTTAACGCTATGAAAAAATCACAACATTTTGCGCAACTTTCGGAATGGCTACGAAAAAGGCACGACTTTTCGCGCAAGTTTTAACGCTACGAAAAGATCGCCAGATTTTGCGCAACATTCGGAATGGCAACGAAAAAGTCGTGATAATTTTCAGAAAAATCGCCAAATACCGATCATTACGAAAAAAACGCAATCGGACGCATTCGGCCCGTTGGTGAGTAAGTAAATGTGCCCCTAAAAGTATGGGGGAGGAGTAAAGAAAAGGAAAAAAGGAAATAGGTGATGTAGAAAAAAATTTAAAAAAATCATTTTTATGATTTAGCTTGCACACACCATATAGAAAACTTCTAGTAGGCATGGTCTCAATAAATGTATGTGGTCTCTAAATGTGGGTGGTGGACTATGCAAATTTCTCATTACAAAGTTGATATAGAACCATAAAATAGGATATACTTTATTGATTCTTGTAATTACTGCTAGGCTTTTTCCATATCACCACAGCAAAACCTACATTGGATATTGGGTTTTTGTTGCCTGTGTTATATACCCCTGCTTGAAAAGAGTTAAAATAAAGTCTATTCTCCTACCAAATTGTTGTCACCCCCCCCCCCCCCACCACCACCAAAAAAAAACTCAACACACATCCCAGCAAACTCAACATACATCACAGCAAATGGGTTGATTTGTATAGGACAAATAAACAGCAGGAAATGTACAATTGAAGGGATGCTGCTGTTCTTTATCTCAGCCTGAATAGTATATTTTCTGCTGATCATTAACCTTGATAATTATTTTCATGCATTTGTTTTCAGCGAGTGCTTTTGTGATGCCGTGGGGAAGCAGGTGAGAGCCGAATTAGGTGCACATTATGAGCAGGGCCAGTAGCGGAGGTTTTTCAGCTGCCTGTTAATGATGGCTGCTCTTGTGCTTATATATTGGAGGTCTTGGACGTCTCATTAGACCAGTTCAATTCTGTCTCCACAGCAACATCTCATGTCTTCCCTGACACAATGGCACAGCTTGAGAACTTAGAGCCCCGTGAGGAAGCTGACTTGCATACATTGCCCACTGCTGGATAGCAAGAACACAGTGACAGGAGAGAAAGGAATGGGAATCGCTAGAGAGTGTGGGGCTGATTAGTGCGTGATAATAAAAAAAATAAATCCTTCAGCTCTCCCTGCCACTGCTGTGATTCACTGTAGAAGTCTGATCTCAGCAGCAGCAGGTGCAATATGCATAGCACGGAACCATAGTTTATACCCTGAATTTTAAAATGCTTCACGTGTAAAAAGAGCTTTGTCTGTAATTAGCAACATTTTATCCAAATCACAGAATAGGTGAAGCCAAATTAAGATTTAGCAAAAATGTAATTAATCCCAGAACAGTACCGCTATTCAGGCTTTTCACCTACATGCCCCCACCCTGAAATAAGGAACTGAAACACCTTGGTTAAAGGTTTTTTTTTTCTTTAATTTCAATAAGCAAAAATCTTGGGTGGAGGTGGGAGGGTGGAAGGTTTAGGGGGATAAAGGGTAAACAAAAGAGATGGGGAAATGTAGCATGTGACACTAGAGAGACATTTCACTTTTCTTTTACAGGGACAGGGGTGGAGGGATTTTAACAACAAAAAGACCTATCATTCTGGTAACAATTGGATCTTATATCTACATTGTCATCCTAATTTTAATAAGGGACCCTATTTTTATGATACTTGCTCTACCATAACAAAGTAAAGCACATCACCAGGCTACATAGCACTGCCCTTAAATGTATGGTTTGGCTTTTTTATAAGAAGAGACATGGTTGAGGCCATGCCATTTGCCTACATACAAATACTTATCCACAGATTGGAACTCTGTAAAGGCCCTGATATGGTGTGCCACTTCACACCTTCCACAATGACGGGGTAATGTGGATTCTGCCCACAAAGAATTTATAGCTAAAAAATCAGGGATACTTAAGACAATGAAATTGAAAGGTACTAATATGGCTAGAAATGCATCATTTTATATACTGAACTTATATCACCAGCCTAAACATTTAGCATTACTATTACAGAAGCTCACCATCTTGGATTTTTTTGTGTCAGTGACCCTGCACACGCTCAATGTTCAAATCATTGTTTCAGATCATCAAGAAGATAACTAGGTTTGCCTGTCATATAAACCTATGCTCCAGGGCTGATTATTAAATTCTGATGCTTATTGCACTTGTTTCAAAGCTGACTTGTATGATGACAATTATGGGCTTATTTATCAATATTTGAGTTTGTGAATTAAAGTTTGTTATTCTAATTCGAAAAAACATTTTGAATGCTTGCTTATTTATCAATAAGGAAATTTACAGTTGAGGACAGGAATGATATCATGATGTCATGCATGTCCATGTGATGTCACTTCTGCCCACATTGCAAGCTACATTCCTACCCCCTCACCTCTGTTGCTGGTTTTTGTAGAAAAGAATGTGGCAGCAGTGGGAGAGTTTGAACATAGAATCTATGCTCTGTGGATAAAAGTACTGAAGTGCCACTGACTGTAGATTCTACATTCAGCAGCACTTCCGGATGGGGAACCAGAGCAGTGGCTTTTAAAGCTGGTCCTTTGTCCCCCACTCAATCCTCAGCCCCAGGCAATGAGCAGAAGTGGGCCCTTGGGTGTGATCTGCCAGGAGTCCCTAGGCAGCAGCAGATATTCTGTGTTATGCTGGCCTCCTCTGGTTCCTTAAGTCCTCTTTGCCTTTTCAGCCTCTCCAGCCTGCTATTTTCATAAGTACCGTATATACTCGAGTATAAGCCGACCCGAATATAAGCCGAGGTACCTAATTTTACCTAAGAAAACTGGAAAAACTTATTGACTTGAGTATAAGCCGACCCCAGTTACATGGGAGTAGGAGAAACAATAGGTTACCTCAAAGCAGTTCTAATGTGTAGCACTTGCTTCTTCTGAAAGCTCAGACCCAAGCACAATACCCTGAGAAAGAAGTGAGAAGTGACAGGTGTAGGAGAGCACAGTAGCTGGTGGATCCAGGCGAGGTGTGCCTAATATCACTGCAAGAGGGCTAAGCAAAATAACATCTCCTGAATATGAGTTCTGTATAGTAATAAATAAAATATGAGTTCTGTATAGTAACAACAACTAATACAGCTGTACAAACTAAATTCCAAATTGGGAAATATATCCTCCTTCTACATTATAATTGGATATTCACTAGAAGTCAGTGTACTGTTTTCATAATTCCTCGAGGGGGGCCCTCTTGTGCTGTTAGCCAAGAAACATGCCCTCTGCTGTACTATAGGACCAGCCCTTTATTTTCCACTAAAATAAAATATAGTTTCATTATGCTACACTTTTGCCCTTTAACCTGCCATTATTAATGCTCAGTATTGTTACTATGAAGTATCATTTCATAGTTAGATTCACTGAAATCATTGTAATTGCAGTTTACTATAGGGATTAATGATTCTGCAAAACGTTGGGGCCCAGAGCTGCCCATGAGGGCTAAGGCTAGTGCCACACGGGGCAGATTCACAGCCTGCAGATAAACGCAGGCCCAGAATCTGCCCCTACACTTGAAGAATCTGTCCAGGGGCAGGCACAGGCAGTGTATAGCTTCCGTGCATCCCTTAATGGCGCAGCGATGTGCCTCGCAAGTAGATTCCGCAAGTGCAGCTTTGTGAGAGTGGCTGTCTTTGCCCCAGGATCCTGTCCACCAAGTTCGGCACTTACCCCTAGCTTCCGTGCATCCCTTAACTTAATGATGGCGTCGCTTACGATTACGGCAGCACGCACGTTCGGTCATCCAATCGCGCGCAACGATTTACCGTATATATCCTAGTATATGCACGAGTATAAGCCGAGGCTTACTTTTTGAGCACATTTTTAGTGCTGAAAAACTCGGCTTATACTCGAGTATATACGGTAAGTGACACTTACATGCTCACACTTTTACATTAATACACTCTTACATTTACACTTGCACACACACACACATTTTTGGGGGATCCGGGGTTTTGCATATTCACGGCGTTCACACATCCACACACAACGCACACTTTGGCATGTGTAAGCACACATACAACTTCTACAATGTTGTGGCTTTTTTTTTTACCATCATGTAGTTTTTTTGCAGGAAAAAAAATGTTTTACTGCCATTGCCATTAGCATATTCACTAATCACTGTGCAACACCTTTTGTATGTTATTTCAGTGATTTTATTTCATTTTTGGCTTGATACATTTTTAGCTGGTTTATTGCATTTTCAGTTTTGCATAGGTGCTAATTGCTTGTTTGTGGCTGTAAAATACAATTGGCCAAGTGAAACTATTCAAACTGTTATTCTGACCACAGATTAGACTAGGAAAAAAAGCACATTGATTTGAGTGGTTTTATTGTAATTTTAGTGATTTTATTGCATTCTGCATTGTTCATTGTTAGTTGTTTTTGCTAGTGAAAGTCTTTATCCTATACTTTCATTTGGATGCATCTGCAAGCCACATAGTTTGAGAAATCTATGTATATTGGGAATCAAACTGTTCAGTAGACATCTTCCTTCCATTTTTAGGATGTTTCATGCTGATATGTTACAAAATGTGGGGAAAATAATGGGGTAAAATGTAAGCTTTAAAATGCTTTTCAAAAATTTCATAAAATCCGCTATATTTAGCATAACTGTGCAGGTTATTAGTTTGCAGTGGAAAGACATATTTCCCCATTTTGGATTAGACAGAATGTGTACTTTCGAAAAATATAAGATCTCTATACTGTTAGGGGTTCTTATGGCACATAATACACATACTGGGTGTTTATATTGTAACAGACAGCAGTGAAAATTCATATGCCTCTGTATGCGACATAGTTTGGTAAATCTATGCATGTTAGGCATACAACTGTGGTTTATATATTGGATGTTTTATGTTGATTGGTTTTATGTACGCCACATAGTTTGATAAATGTATGTAATTAGAAATAAAACTATTCAGCAGACTCCTGTTGCTCATAAATAGGATGTTTAATGTTGGTATGGTAAGCAATGTGAGGCATATAATAGGAGACAGAGTGGAGTAGAAAGACATATTTAGCCATTTTGGATTTGGTAGAATTTGTTCTTTCTGAAAATATATTATTTTTAGGGTCTTTGTATTATACATAATATGCCTAGAGGGTGCTCATTTTGATAGATAGAAATAAATAAAGAGTGTCAGCCGTGAAAATTTCTATGCATAAATTTCATTTCAGGGGTCTCTTCATGCAGCATGGTTTGGTAAATCTATGCAATCTATAAATCTATGCATACCTGGCTTACTAGTTCACCTAGTAGACCTCTGGCATTCATATTTCAATTTTTTAAGATATTTTATGTTGGTATATTACAAAATTTGGGAATATGATGGAATAAGAGGCAAGCTTTAAAGGGGTTGTTACTTTGAGTATGATGCAGAGGGTTATATTCTGATACAATTTGCAATTGGTTTTCATTTTTTATTGTCTTTTATTGTTTTTGAATTATTTAGCTTTTTATTCAGCTGCTTGGTTTGGAATTTGTGCAGCTATCTTGTTGCTGAGGTCCAAATGAATTGGAAACTTGAAAAAGTCAGAAGAAAAAGACAATTAATTCAAAAACTATAAAAAATGAACAATTAAGACTAATTGAAAAGTTCTCTATAACATATTAAAAGTTAACTTGAAGGTGAACCACCCCTTTAACGAAATTTTTAGGAATGACATAAAAACCTTTTTAGTTTACCACGGCTTTGCTGTTTGGTGCTTTGTCATACGAAGGAACATTTGCCCATTTTGGATTCAGCAAAATATGTACTTTCTGAAAATATAAGGGGTCCACCTACTTATTTTACCACACATAAAACATGTAACATACTGTTTTATTAGTACAAAACATGTATGCACAATGTACATTGTGCAGTCTCTATCTCTCTACATGCCAGATACTTTAATGCTTGTAAGGCTTCAAACTGTTAGTGGACCTATGGCAGTCATATTTAGGATGTTTTTTGTTGGTATATAATGAGATAAGGAGATAAGGTGCTGGAAAGTGAAAACTTTGGGGTTGGAACTCAGTAGTCCCTTTTTTAAATTTGCACAAATTTGTATTTTCCAAAAATATATGGTTTCCTGAGTAAATGTATTTTTTTGTAGCTTTATCCGACATAAAATGTTTTTGAATTGACTTCCAGGATAATTTGTATACATTAACTCCATTTTGGGGTCTCTGCGCCAGATAGTTCGGTGAGTCTACTCACAATGGGCATCACACTGTTTCGTGGGTCTCTGTCATTCATATTTAGGATGTTTTTTTCTTGGTACCTAATACTATGTGGGAGATACGAAGATGGAAATAAATGACGCGTGCAACAAAAAAACTTCCACTGTTTTGCGAACCTTTTCAAAGATTTAAAAAAAAATAATAAACATGCAACCCTTGATCTCTTGGATGGGCCCTCACAGTGTTAGTGGAGGATGGGTGTTGCTGAAATGTAACTCTCTGAGTTGTTAACTCATTTAGGTGCCTGTGGTTCTTAAAACAATGCTAACTCTTTATTTACAGAATTGTAGAACAGCCAACTGCACACACTTCCTTAGATATGCACAGGTATCACACAAATTTGTAAGTGTGAAGCAAAACTGTGGATTTCAAATTTCTGCATTTATACAGCAGCTTTGCTTGTAAGATGTGATTGGAAGGGATCATCTAAAAATACCTGCAAGGTAGCATTAGCATGAGCAGCTGCCTGTGTGATATTACTGCAGGCACATGGAAGGGACTCCTAATGAAAGATCTACGGTAGGTAAAGTGGTAGCGAGCATGCATATGATTGGTGTTATTATGATTGCTCGGGAGCATAAATGTGGCCTTCACACCTTATCAACAAGACAGCACTACTGACTTTTAAGAAAACTTGTTTAGAGGTAAACACAAGCAGATTTGACTTAACTAGTAAAAATCCTAATTACCTATCTCTACAAATAGAAACCTATAGGGCCTAATAAATAATCCCTTAGGAATATGTGCACTGCTTTGGAAATACTCTCTGATGCAACAGATAGAATATTCCTACCCATCTACTTCAGAAACATAAAAACCTACTTTGTGGATAAGCGTCTTATCTCTTCCCCCTATGTACCATGATGAAGGCCAATGTGCAAAACCAAATATTTTTCAAACCTTCATACTATGGAATATAATGGTAGTAGGAATCAGTGGCATAACAAATTGGCGCCAGGCCCCCCTACAAGGGCCTTCATTGGGGCCTGGCACATGGCCACTCACTACTTTATCCCACCCACCCACTGCCTGTGCCTCCACTCCTTCTGTAGCTGGGGGAAGTGCGGCTGGGGAGGGGGTATTTTATAAACTATTTTTTTAAATTTACTTCAAGCGATTACAATCTATGGGGGGTGCCTAACATTTTGGCACCCCCCCCCCCCAGTGATTTTACCTTTTCTTCTCTTTTAAACATACAGATTACATACACTTTAGAGCTTTCAATCTAAAAGGAGAAGAGACTATAAGAAACCAGAGAAATTTCAGCACATTAAGCTCATAATAGTGCAAATACAGTATGATTTCAAGTGAATGCATAATGTTGCCATGAAAATACATCAGACGTAATGCAAACTTTGGTGACATGTAAGGAGAAAATTTGCACTTTAGTAAGTATCTAAGGTGTGGGGCTGGGTAGGATCAGGAGTCAGCAAAGTGAGAGATTTTAGACTGAGCAGCATTACACTTGATTGCTTAAAACTCATTTCTTTTTCTCTCACCCTCATCTAGCTTGGAATTGCTTCAGTATACACAATATACCACAATATACCACAAATAAGGTAAAAATGGTAAATTAATAAATGATAAAGTTTGATACTTGTCTAGTAACCCATAGCAATCAATTAGCCGGCAGCATTTACTGTTGAAAATCATAATTCTGATAAACTGGTATGGGTTACTAGATACAGGCAAATTAAAACCTTATCGCTATCCAAATAGTGTATGCTGAAGCAATACACAGTTAAATGTAGTTGAGAGAAAAAGAAAATTGCTTTGGGCTCCAGTCCTTAAGAAGGATATTAATGAGCTGGAGAGAGTGCAGGGACGTACAGCTAAACTGGTAACAGGGATGGAAGATTAAACTTAGAGGTCAGATTGTCAAGGCTGGGGTTGTTTTCTCTGGAGAAAAGGCATGGGGACATGATTACTATTTACTATTAAAAGATTACAGGGGAATCTTTTTTCCCATAGAAGAGACCAATGCAGCAGAATCACAAGAGGAAAAAACTTTCATTTGAAGCAGCGTAGGTGGTTCTTCACGTTGAGGGCAGTGAGGCTGTGGAATGCCCTGCTGGCAGATTCTATTAATGCCTTAGGAGAGGTTTGGATGGCTTCTTGAACAAGCATAATATCCAAGGCTATTGTGATGAAAAAGGAGTTTTAAATTAACTTTTTGTATGTTATAGAATGGCCAATTCTAAGCAACTTTTCAATTTTCTTCATTATTTATTTGTAATAGATTTTAACTATTTGCAGTTTTTAAATGGGGGTCACTGAGCCTAGCAGCCAAAAAACTATTCCTCTGTAAGGCTACGGTTTTATTGTTATTGTTACTTTTTGTAAGTCTTTTCTATTCAGGCCCTCGCCTATTCATATACGAGTCTCTCTTATACAAACCACTCCCTGGTTGTTAAGGTAACTTGAACCCGAGCAACTAAATAGCTGCTGAAACTCCAGATTGGAGAGATCCTGAACTAAAAATAAAATATCTTAAAAACTACAAATACAAAATAAGGACCAATAGCAAATTGTCTCAGAATATTACTCTCTAAATCACGAACTCGAAGGTGAACAACCCCTTTAAGCTCTACAGTTAGTTGGTATAGGTATTGTTATATGTGAGTGTATAGATAGGTATGTATAAATATGTGCACTGGGGTCATTTGGAGGGGTTTAAAGATGGACTTTGGCCTTTTTTCAACCCTATTCAACTATATGTAACTATGCTTTATGAATTCTTGGAACTGAAGTTTAATGTAAATTAAACAAAAAGATGGCCTCTATACAGCACCTACTTAACTGTTTACATAATTAAAGTATGTAGTGCAGTGAATTAGTTTAAAGGATTCCCCCACGTCTCTCAACATTGCCCTAACTGCTGTACCAATCCAGACCTGCATTCAATAAACTTGATTTGTGCCACAAGATGACACCCACTTACCATGCTGTGATATGCTGTTTTTAACAGCACACTGAGCAGTTCTATGTGTCCCCAGTGGTAAGGTTCAGAAAGTAGGAAGGAGGCCTCTGGAGGGTAGTAACCATACTTTTATTGTGCTTTAACTCTAAAGGCAGCCATACAAATGCTGATACAAACTTCCGACTCAGCCCCTCCAGGCCAATATGCAGCTTACTGGCCTGTGCATGGAGCCGTACCATCAGCCTGTATAGCCTCCATTATGATACTTTTGTTGTGCTGAGGTTCAACTGATCAGCTTTGCTCATTTTGGCCCATTACTTGCATGCCCATGTTGGGCAAAACACTTTTCAGTGTCAACCTCATCAACGAATGACACTTTGGGGCACATTTACTAACCCACGAACGGGCCGAATGCGTCCGATTGCGTTTTTTTCGTAATGATCGGTAATTTTGCGTTTTTTTCGGCGTCTTTACGATTTTTTCTTTAAAACGCGAGTTTTCCGGCGTCTTTACGGTTTTTGTGTAAAAACGCAAGTTTTTCATAGCCATTACGAAAGTTGCGCAAAGTCGCGATTTTTTCGTAGCGTTAAAACTTGCGCAAAACGTCGCGCCTTTTAAGTTTTAACGCTACGAAAAAGGCGCGACTTTGCGCGCAAGTGTTAACGCTACGAAAAAATCGCGACTTTGCGCAACTTTCGTAAAGACGCTGAAAAACTCGCGTTTTTACGCAAAAATCGTAAAGACGCCGAAAAAATCGCAAAAAATACGAAAAAGTCGCAAAATGTTCGTTTCCAATCGGAATTTTTCCAATTCGGATTCGAAATCGTGTCTTAGTAAATCAGCCCCTTTGAGTCTCATGATTTGCTGACAAGTTTTGTGCCATTGCCCTTAAAGTATGAGACAGTAGTGGAAGTAAGTCACATGAAATGGTGGTGTTTTCCCAAGAAATAGAGATGTCCAAGAATTTACAGACACACCACAGAAGAAATGTGTGAGATGTAGCACAGAAAATGCCTTTAAAAGTGATAAGAGAATGATTTAGTAAATTCTACAAATATCTTAAAAACATGGATATACAAATGTTGACATTTCTTGAAAAAGTATCTTCTTCAGATAATACATGAGAAAATGTACACTATTTAGGACTGTAACTGTACTATCAGATTTACTTTTTAGCAGACTTAGGTTTGCATAGAACCGATACTTTGTTATACTTGCAGAGACGTGTTTCTACTAAAAAAAACTTTTCCTCACACCTTAAACATGTAAACGATGTAGGCAAGTCATATCAAGTATATCCTAAGGTTATTGTGCACCTCTTGTGATAAGTAAATACATTTTTCTAAACAATACTTGTATAGGATCTAATATCCGCAAAGCTTAGGACCTGGGGTTTTCTGTAATTTGGATCACCATACCTTAAGTCTGCTAATAGTCATTTAAACTTTAAATAAACCCAATAGGATTGTTTCGCCTCAAGCATGGATTTATGCAGCTTAGTACAATGTACTGTTTCAATATTACAAAAAAAAGGAAATCATTTAAAAAAATGGAATTGTTTGCTTAAAATAGACTTAATGGGAGATGGCCTTCCTGTAATGCTGAGCTTTCTGGATAATTAGTTCCTGAATAAGGGATCCCATATCTGCATTTATTTCCCTATATTTTTATTTTGTTTATATAAAATAAAATACTAAAAAACCCTTGGCAATTTTATAACAAACTAATAAGGTTTCGGTAAAAAAAAGAGTTGCATTTTCCTGGGGTGATTTTCCATTCACAGTTCACTGATTCACATAAATTCAAATTTCCTATTTGCTGTTGTTGGAACAGGAATGACTTGCAGCCAGGCCTACCAAGAAAATGTGTAAGGCGTTTACTAATAAAACCCACACCATTTGCATTTTCTCATTTGGAGACACCAAAATTATCCCTCCTGATATTTTGCCTTATGAACATCTTGCTATCTTGTTATGGCAAGCAGTATTTTTTTATTTCACAGTATATAATATAAAACCTTAGACTGTGTCAATACCTACTGGAGATATGGAAGATTATTATGGTTAAACTATATGCAGGTATGAAGGGGAAAATATTATTATAAAAGCTGTAAATCCAACTTCAGCCCTACTCTCTATGTACCATGTATCAGTTAGTTGATTTTGGCATTTAGAGAAAAGCTACTTGGTACATACCACATTAACGGCAATACACAAAACAAAGATTTTTAATATGAGTCTTGGCATTTATGGGATCTAACCAAACACAAAGAGAAGTAACTGGCCCTACATTGTAAGTAGGTTTGGTAGCTTTGATAATATGGTAGAAATTTAGCAGCAGAAAATGCTTTTTTTTACAGAGCACATCACCTGTTTAATCCCTCTGCCTGTTGTGGATCGCTTTTGATTGGTGTTTACGTGCTGTTAATAATCACCCATAAATAATACCTAAAATGCACATTCTGGGGTGATAATCCTTCATGAAGTGTGACCTATGGTACTTCCTACAGGAATCTTGCACTTTAATATGTAAGGATCCAGATGTAGGTTGTAAATTTTGCTATTAAGGATATCAATTCACTGAAATAATGATATTTGCTTGTTTCTGGTCTTGAAAGAGCTGCCTCATAATATTTGGAACTGTTAACAAGATATACCTGGAGGAGAACAGGCTGTTTGAACACTGCAACATTCTTCTAGCATTAATGTGGCAGTAAACAAACCTATCGGTGAAACACACAAATGGTGTTGAATATCCTCAGTACTGTTACACTCCATCCATTAGTGATAAAAATCTAGGAATACAAACATGTATTTGCTCCCTTCAGTACCATCGAATGGCAAATGCCAAATAGATCAACATGAAATAAGTGGGGCATGCTTTCGGAGAACGCTATAAGGACTACAGCTGCCTATATATATAAATTCGGCCCTGCTTCCAATCCTGTCTACTAATAAAACATTCAGGTGATGAATGATTACCTAAATCTATTAATAACTGCATGCACATGTCAGCACTATATATATATATATAAAAATGATAACATTAGGCATAGACATTAGCAATTGTAAACTGGCCACAACTGCAGAAACTTATACACTTCAAATTATGACTTCCTCGATTGACAAAATTAATTTTTCCTTTGAACTTTAAGAGGGCAAAGGTTTTGCCGACCTTAAATACTGTTAGTTTCCCCAGGAAAGTTTTGGCCAGCTAGATATGGGCCTTAATTACAGTTGGTAGGGGGAGTGTTTCCCATTTTTAGGTTAAAGTATTTCCTGGCAGTTCAGTTACTGGCCTGAGGGTGTCAGGTTTTTCTTAGTCTATAAAAGGGAAGGCACCATGTGTTCTGCTGTTTTTAATTTTGTACAGTATGTCTATTTGATGGAGGGAGTGGTGTGGTGCTGCTAGAGCCACAAACAGAGGTAGGTTCCAGTAGGTACTAACTCTAGGCGGCTGATTTACTAATCCATGAATCCGAATCCCGAATGGGAAAAAATCAGATTGGAAACAAACATTTTGCAACTTTTTCATATTTTTTGCGATTTTTTCGTCGCCGTCGCGACTTTTTCGTAGCCATTACGACTTGCTCGTAAATTGTCACGACTTTTTCGTAGCCGTTACGACTTGCTCGTATATTGTCGTGACTTTTTCATATTGAGCGCTCGTAAACGGCGGGCAAACCTTTGTGACTTTGCATGATTTTGGAAGCCTCCCATAGGACTCAATGGCACTCTGCAGCTCCAACCTGGCCCAAGGAAAGTTACGATACTGAAGCTTGAATGAATCCGAAACTTTCGTACTCGGCGCAACAGCTACGAAAAAGTCGCGACAATTTACGAGCAAGTCGTAATGGCTATGAAAAAGTCACGACAATTTACGAGCAAGTCGTAATGGCTACGAAAAAGTTGCGACAATTTACGAGCAAGACGTAATGGCTACGAAAAAGTCGCGACAATTTACGGAAAAAATCACAAAATACCGATCATTACGAAAAAAACGCATTCAAACACTTTTCGGACGTTCGTGGATTAGTAAATGTGCCCCTAGGAGCGAGGCAGGATATGAGGAGTCAGTAGAGCAATCAGAGTTTAGTAAGGATTAAATGCCTGCAGTGACAAGGTCCACACCATAACTGGTAATCTGTGGATTCTGGCAAATGCCAGAGGGGCTGCTGTAAGATTCCATAGTCACTATTTGGGGCGCTGGTGGGGCTCTTTGGGCCATTGTGTGCTTGAAATCCCAGGGCCTATTTTGAACCCCAGTGCAGGCCGATAGGGACTAATGGGGTTAGGTTTAGTGATAGATCCTTGGAGCGTGGGGGCACTGTGAGCTTCGCCTAGTGCTGGGGATTGTGCACCAAGGCAACTAGTACTTTATCTGTGATTTTGTGAATAACAACTGATTAAGAAAGTATTCAAAGCATTTACTAATTTGAAATTATACCATCAAAGTCAGTACCTACCATTTTCAATGTGTGTATCATCTGTTAAATAAAGAGTTTATGATTACCTTTCTTCCATTCCACCAAATATGGTGTATTCTACCTCTTCTCTCCTTTATCAGTCACAGCCAAAAAAATATTCAAAAATATTCTATGGGGTTACATAGAGTTAGGGTTGCCATGATTTTACTTTATATAAAACCATATGCTGATGTGAAAGGGGTGGAGTGATGATGCCACAAGAGTGGGATGATTACATCAGGGGAAGGGAGAAGATGTATATGGGCCAGGAGTCAGCATGTTGGAAAAAGTGATTAGATGTCCCAGTGTGAAGATTTGTTTGGGTTTTAAAGCAGTGTGGTTTTGAACCAGACATCACAAAGAAACACAAGACTGTTCTGATTAAAACCAGACAGGTGGCAAACCTACATATAGTACATAATAATAATGATGAGGTGCAGCAGCCATGCCCGTCATAGCTTTTCAAAAACCAATAATATTCATTGACAGTGGCTTTTTAGAGTATGCAGAGATCTGTTTACTGTTTCCTGCTTGCATAATTAATTGGTGTCAGGAATTGTATTAAGTAACACATGAGTTTTAACTAGTTAAATTTCTGTAGTAGCTCTTGGAGACCACAAAAGTTATACAGTGCTTCATATGCATAGCAGAGACAATACAGCTGTGGCTTGGCTAGGTATACATATGTGCAGGCTGTAAATACAAAATGACTAAAATATTAAATATATAAGAACTAATGTCAATGTACTTTTTATCCACATAGGAGTTAGAGATGCCTTTCCCCCCCAACACTAATTAAGGCAACACTTTCTGGCTGTGCAATGTTTCATGAGAGTGTGACTGCAGCTTTTGCTAGCCCCAGTTACAGCCCTGGAAGGATCTGCTCGCTTCCATTAGCCTGATATCTGGCACAAGCAAGCGTACGGTGCTCGCACGGCAATAAGATGTATGTGTCCTGTATAGTGAGCCACTTGTGCAAGAGGAGAGCTGCGTGGAAAATGGCTACTTTTTCCCCTTATGCTGGATCACAGTCACCAGCAAAAGGTAATGTATGTATTTATATAATTTTTCTGACGGATTCACAAGTCTTCGAAGAAGAAAAAATTAGTGAGCTATCTTTTCAACACTCGCTCGGATTTCTACCATTTATATTCTGTTGCTTTTTTTTATTTTACAACTGCGGCTTTTTTGTCTGGATTAATGAGCTAAAATTGCTGTTCGAAGCCTCGTTCTGGTGATAAGGGTGTCGTAGTAAAGGGCAGCTAACGGGCTTCACAAACCATCTTGGGAAGTGCTGCGCTGTACAAAAGATCAGACAGAATGTCATTATAAACAGCTTGTATCTACATACTGAATGTGCAGGCGTTGTCTTTGCTGACGGGCCAGCCTTTCTCCCAGATGCCAAGTACTGTATTCATTTCTAAAAGCATGTAAGTGCAGTCATATTTATTATACTTTGCTTCCTTAAATTGAACAGACCTTTTTTAGGGCTCTAGGAGTACAATGAGATCACGAAATACAGACATAAAGACAGCAGGCATACTGTTATAATTTTATATGCGTTATATCTTCCATGTATGCAATAGGGCTTGCTTAATAACCAAATGCAGTTGAACAGTTTGAGAAGGCTTTCAGCCAAAATGTTAAAATCCCCAAATAGCACAGTGTCACGTGGCTTAATTTGGGACAGGCAGATTTTGCCCATTTTTATGGTACTAAGGTTAGGGTTTTTAATGGGACACCAATTTATAACTGGTTCAACCAACAGATGGTGATGTGTAGCTGTGCCCATTCCTTGGAGGCTATCCCTAAGCAGGGTGAATCACGTACTGTATATGTTGATTATATCTATATTTTAAAAAAAAAGTAAAAGTCTTTTTCTGCAAGCTAAAGAATTACACATAAAAATGTACATAAGCATCTATGTATGTCGTAGCAATTCTGCCAGGGCAGTAATTTGTCTGTTTGGAAATTTAAATGTACGTAAGCATCATTGTACGTCATGGCAGCTCTAGCAGGGCAGTAATTTGTCTATCTGGAAAGTCACAGAGGCCCACAGTATGGTCTATTCTACTGTGAATATGTGTTACTGTAGATTACATGGCTGTGTGCTCAATCAAAGGAAAACCATGGAATATCTATAGGGGTCTATAGGGGTCCATAGGATTAATTTATCCAATGCCTTAAAAATCCCCTAGTTGGAAGTCCCCTGGCTTTGGCCAGTTAAGAGCTGGGCCTAATTTAGAGTTGGGAGGGGAGGTTGTTTCCCTGGCAGTTCCAGATTTGGCCAGGAGGTGTCATTATTTCCTTAGTCTTTATAATGGAGAGGCGCCCCATGCTCTTCTTCTTCTTCGGCTTCCAAATGCTGCGGAAGGTGGATGCCTTTTGGAGAGCCTGGGCATACCTCCCTGTAACGGAAAGGCCCCTGAGAGAGATAAGCCTTGGAGAAGTTGGACAACAGGGCACAGTAAATGAGGCATTAGATAGTGGTAAGTGTAGCTCCTGTACCATTACACTCTAGAAGTGTAAGTTAGATAGGTTGAGCTAGAAGGAGCAGTTCTCAGCTTCATCGTAGGAGTGGCAGATTGGAGATATCTTACCGAGGTGAAACTGCCTGTTAGGGTAGGGATCATAGTGAATAGGGAATCACATTAGCGGATTTCACTGGAGGTTCCACTCATAGTGATCGAAGTCCACTAAGGCTAATGTCCCACAAAGAGGTTTCCTCCTGCAGGCAAAACCGAAGCGATGTGTAAGCCTTTCCACCGGTGATTTCCTTTGTTGTTGGAAAGGCATTTTAGGGAGATTAGTCGCTCACGGTAGCAGAAATCTGTCGCTTTATGCGACATTAATCTAAAGGTTGTCACAGAGGTGAAGTGCTATTTCTGCCAAGTCTACTCCAGGGAAAGTTAGTGTGTGTGCCCTGACCACTTTACCTCAGAGAAATTGTTATTTTGGTTAAGAACTCTTGTCGCCCAGAAATCCTGGTTTGTGCACCTGAGAGGTATAGTTCTGCAACCCCTCTCCCTTCCTCCACACATTAATGTTAGGGCCCAGCTGAGACTGATGGTCTGATGTAACCAATGCTTTATTACGCTATTTGAGTAGAAGCTAGTCCTGAGTGGAAAAATAAAGGTTACATCCACTATAAGTAAGAGCTTACTAATGTATAGGAAACAAATCTATTATAGTCTCTTTACTCCCTTGTTAATAGTTAAAAAACATATAAAAATAAAAGCAAAAAAGGCATCATCAAAAATATAATGGCAAAATCAGTGAGCACACATCGTCAAATCATTTTAAAGGTGTCATATACCTGTACCCAGAAAAAAGAGCAAACCCTAGTGGCAACCAGCCAGGCAAACAGCATATGGGGCATTTTGGTTGTTATTGCAATCTGGCTGTAAACAATTCTAGTCAAAATGCCTCTTTTATCTTTTCTTTTTTCTATAGGAAGATGAGTGGCAGTATAACATATGTGCTTTACACAGTGCTTTTCCCATGGATCAGGAAGCCATTGCAAGCTCTCTTGACATTACTTTAACATTTATTTATAAAGCGCCAACATATTCCGCAGCGCTGTACAATAAGTGGGTTACATACATTGGACATGCAGAGTAACATATAAAGCAATCAATAACCGATACAAGAGGTGAAGAGGGCCCTGCCCAAAAGAGCTTACAATCTACAAACTGTGCCCTAATTATAGTGGTGGCCAGAATGCCCAATGTGCCAATGGCCTTACTTTCATCCACTAAGCTTTACCCAGACCAATGACTTAAGCATTTATTTATTTAATCACCACATGCTTCATCAAAAGTCAGTTACACATTATAATATCACTTATCTTGACGCAATGTGCAAAGTACAATTTTGAATGCAATTGCCATGTTTTTTCCGCAATGCAGCATTTTTTCCCCAGATTTCTGAAGTCATTGTGAACACAAATGTGTGCACTGATCAGAGTTATGTTGAATACATTCAAAGTCAGTGATCACCCAACCAGTGGCTCAGGGGCAACATGTTGCTCCCCAACCCCTTGGATGTTGCTCTCAGTGCCCCCAACCCAGGTAGTTATTTTTGAATTCCAGACTTGGGGGCAAGATTTGGTTGAATAAAAACAAGATTTTCTACCAAATAAAGCCCCCCGTAAGCTGATAGGGTGCATAGAGGCTGCCTAATAGCCAATCACAGCCCTTATTTGGCACCTCCATGAACTTTTATGGTGCTCGTGTTGCTCTCCAAGTCTTTTTACATTTGGCTGTGGCTCCCGAGTGAGAAAGGTTGGGGACCCCTGTTCTAAGTCATTTTTAGTGTTTGGTGTGCGAGTGACGCGTGCATCTTATCCTTTTGGCGCAAGTGTGCTGCGCCTATTTGCACAGGACGCTGGGGGAAGTTCAAGGATACCTTTAATGAAAGTGGTGTTACGCGTAACAAACTGCAGGGAAGAGTACAAATTGGCCACTGCTCTTGCGTATGTAAATAAGCTGTTATATCTACAAAAAACTACCATGTGATAGCAGGCTACTTTAAGCAAGCATTTGTTTAAGTGCAAAATGTCAGTTGTCTTCAGTGCATATCTGTGGACTCATCATGGATTAGAGAAAAGACAAAAAGGTCTGTTATCTGTAAAAGTAGCCATGTACAGATATTGCCATTAGGTATGTATTTTTTACACTTCTTGGAAAGTGGCAGGTGCTCCATTTAGGGCTCCCTATGCACCCTGCGCCCACCAGTGTTTGTATGTAACATTATAGTAAGGGCATTTGTGTGTGTGTAGCATGAGTCCTGGCTTTTATATGGCAGGCATAAGATGCTCCCAGTAGCACAAACTCAGGGCTGGAAGTGATTTTACAGCGCCCCGAAGTCGCCCCCTTTTCTCCTTAAACCCACCTATGAAATTTTGGACAGTATAAGCAAACATTATTTTTTATTCTAACTTTATCATATGCATTAATTACATATTTTAAGTTATTTGCTGTAATTGTTGTTGAAAGCAATTTCTATCTGCACTGCTGGTTCTGAATACTTGTACTTTTTAAACAGTGTTGCAAAAACAATCTCCCCTACCTCAGTTCCCACAATGCTTTGCTTCCTCTGCGATCATAACACACATTATTCATTTAGACACAGAATGCAACAAAACCATAAAGAGACAATCCTCACCTCTTAAAGGAGGTCAACAACTACTTTCTATTCACGAACACTGGGGTTCTTCACCCACAACAGTGTGTGTCTAACAAATCATATAATCAACAACCCAATTTTCCCACCGGCCCAGTCCCATCCTAGACAGTCACTGGCAATGTGTTTTTCCTTCTTGTCCATACGGTACAAATTATAAAGATGAGGGCTCATTTATGTTTGCAAGCACAGGGTCCAACTTGTACATAATTGTGCTCGGCTCCACTCTGTCCAGATGGAGGGGAACCCTGGAGCTACCTCCACCTCCAGACCAGGCGATAGCTTTAGGGTTCCCTCCGTGCTCTGTGTCAATCGCTGTAGCAAACTTGCGGCAAATAAATAGAGTGCATACATCACGTGCACACTGAACACCAGAAATGACGCCAGACAGACTTACAAAATATTTGGTGCAACATCTGTAAGGGCGACAAAGCGCACTCACTGTTGCAATTATGTGAATCGTGCACAATTTGGGTAAGCACCGCACAGTTGCATCAAGAGAATCGCCCGTTTGTGTTTGCAATGACATCGGAATTCTTGGGGAAAAGTGCAGTGTGGGGAAAAAAACATGGCAACTGGGTTCAAAACAGCATTTTGCTCACTTGTGGACACAAATAAGCCTAATGATTTTGTGAACTATGAACACTTCATACTAAAAAATGATTGAGAATTTTTAATATATGTAATGTCAGGTCTCGAGGAACTATCTACAGGTTTAAGAGATTTAAGTATTATTTCCATTTCACAATCTCTTTCTCTCTCTTCTTGTTTTCGTAGGTCATATTCTAGGTTCACAAAATATTCACAGCTGTCCTGATCCTGATTGTGCCATTTCTGAGAAGGCGCAATGAATCTGTGTATCGTACTTTTACAACTGTCCAAAGACGTCAAAATGGATAGGTAAATTGTTTATACTTTTTTCTAATATTGTCTTTTTTTTTGCAAAAATTGTTACAAATTAACGTTGATGTTATAGCATTTACTGCGTTCAGACAGGGTGCAATATGCAAAAAACATGGCAGGCGTTTTTTCCACATTTCTCCCTGCCCTTCAGGTAATAGAATTTCCCCAGTTTTCTGCTCTACGAAAGGGAGACCAGAGACCTGCATTCCCTCATGAATACAGTGCAGCCGGATGTAGGCATCCCTGACCCTTAACTTCAGACTCACGGGTGCAACAAAGGGCACAGATTCAGGATATCATTTCACTGCTAACACTTACCACTAGTTGGCAGTGTTGTGCAGCACATACAGTCATGGGAATTTTCTGTCACTTGAAGATATATTTTGTAGGCCAAATTTGATATATTTAAGGAATATTTGATGGCTGTCCAGAATTTGGCACTAAGAATTTATTTTGCACAGCTAAAATATTTTTGCCATTTATATCAGCCACTGATGTAGTTATAAAGCAACCAAGACTGCTGAAGCTGTTTTTAATGAATGAGGGACAACAGTAAGAGCATGACAGAGAAAAAAGCAATAATTAATACTGGAAAAAGAGTAAAAATACTGGAAACAGAGACATGAGGTCAGAGGGCTCTTCCTATAAGAACCCCACTTACGTTTCTGCTCTCAAGGAAGCTTGCCATTCTCCCTAGCTATATAGCAGCAGCTGAGAAATATGACTGACCTGTAATAAAAACAATTGTTAAAAAAAATTAATATGGCTAGAAATACCATATTTTATATACTGAACTCATTGAACACGCCTAAAGGTTCAGCATCTCTATAGCAGTAATGATTCAGTACTTCAAAGTTGTCACAGGGGGTCACCATACTGAAATCTATTAGAACTGTCCAGGACAGTGCACATGCTCAGTGAGCTCTGAGCAGCTGGTGAGAAGCAGAAAATAATGTTGGCCTGTCATATAGGGTGAATCTGCCTGGCTAATTATTAATTTCTGATGCTAATTGCATTCGTTTCAGAGCTGTCATGCAGTAATAATCTGTATTATTTACTAATCAGGCTTACATTGTGACATTTATATTCTATATATACAGTATATTGTGAGTCAGTCCCTAAGCTGACAGTAACACAGAGCATGTGCAGTGAATCAGCAGAAATGATGATAGGGAGCTACTGGTGGCATCTTTCCTACTACAGGTTACCTTGGGTTGGAACAGGAGCCCAAAACATATTTTACAACATTTCTAGCTTTAGTTCTCCTTTAATACACGGGTGAACAAAGGAACTGCACAGATATCAGGTAAAACTGGTATTTGAACCCTGTAACCAATTAGAAGGAACATTGTTTCATTGTTCAGCAAGTGGCAGGGAGGGTTAACTGTCAATCATCTGAACAGCCAAGGTGTAATTTTAGCTTTAATACCTTGCACAGTGGGAACGCCTTCCCCCCTTATTAGAAAAACATGAGGGTTTTTAAAAATGGCTCTCATTATAACAAGGAAAGATGTAAGAGATAGAAAAGCAAGACTGCCTTTATAGGAATCACGTACATGCAATATTGTACTCTATATGTAAGTGGTGGTAATATTGATTTTATAGTCCTTTCATACTGTAGTTCACATACTGCACAGGATCTTTATTTGTCTGGGGACTTTTATCTATGTATGCATTTATTTTTATTTCTGTAGAGCTGCATGTAAACCCAGCACTCTGCATTAAAACAATATAAAATAAAACTGATACAATAGTAGCGTATACATCATATATACAATTACATTTAAAATTAAGTTATAAGAGGTAAAGGGTTTGAAAGCCCTCTACAGGTATAAAACTGTGCACCCTGTTTATCTAATTTAAATGTAATTACAGGTGCAAACAAATTCACCAAAGAGAAGGTTGTTTACCAGCACATCTTGCTGTAACCTTACATATTATTTTACAAATGATTGTGTAGTTTTTGACGTTATGATTATGCTATCATCAATCAGAAGGGAGGATACGCTGCTGTTTGGAAAAGCGTTCAGCTCTAGTTGCAGAAACAAAGAACATGGAGGGATTATCTTGGTTATATACTTTTGCATTCTAATTGGACCACCGGCCCTGGAGTTAAGGTGAAATGTTTTATTCTGCAATATTGCTTTAATCATACAAGCCTGATTGAACTGCAGCTCCTAGCATGCTTAAAACTTATAAAATAGCGATGTATGTTGTGGTTTGTATAACAACAAAATTTGGGTCAAATTTGGTTGAGCTAACAGTGTTTAAAACACAGCATGAATCGGGCCCCTGTCCCCCTGATGATGATGTTACTTTCGGTTTCCAGCAACAGCACTTCTTATTTAATGGTGGTTGGTGGGTCGCGGATCAGGTTGCAGCATTTGCGGGGTGGGTCAGATAGTGGGTCCAAACAAGTAGAAATGTGGGTTGTGGGTCTTGGGCCCACGGATCCAGGTCAGGTTTGGGTTTCAAAAATTGGTTCCACGCAGGACTCTTGTAAGAAGTAAGTGAGGTATCAGTGCAGCCCAAGAAACTATATTAATTAGGAGCGTCCCTGAATTTTCACATGATAACTTTATGTGATAGTAAATGGCAGCCATTATCCAAATGCTCAGTGTTGGAGTTCTGGAAAGCCAGATGACAAAAAAGCTATCCTACAAACAATCCAAAATTCTTTCATGTATATCTAAAGAAATGTAGATTGTGCCTCCAAATGAAAATACAGACTTTGATGTTGTAAAGTATGAGACCTTCAGCATTTCAAAGTAGGAAATTGTTTTATTTGTGCTCTAAAACAGATATGGCACAAATGAAAGTTCCAAAACTGCATTCACACCCAATACAATATATTTGGTAAGAAACACAACTTCCTAAACTAACATTCTGACAATATATCAGTTATATTCAATATGCAGCTCTCCAGATTCTGTTGTGCTGCAACTCTCACAACGTCAACGAAAGACAAAATCTGTAGATTAATACCAGTACAGGAGATGTTATCCAGAATGTTTAGGACCTGGAGTTTTCTAGATAAGGGGTGTTTCTGTAGTTTGAATCACCATATTTTTAATCTACTAAAAGATAATTTAAATAATTTATAAACCATATTTTTTCAATTGCTAACCTTCAAATGAGTGGATACTTCAGTTAAAAGTTATAGCAGGTAAAAGTCTGATTGTGGGTCCCCCGTCTTGGGGAGCTCAGGGAAAATGCCCCTTTTGCCCATTTATTAAAACAGCCCTGTCTGTTTATTGTATTTGGAAACATATGATATACCTCAAAAGTTCCTGTTTTGGAGGTTTAATATGTATTAACAGCAGCTGCTGGAGGTGGTATATGGCACTTTTGAGTCGACTGAAACATGGCTGAGAAGCACCACGTGTGCAATTGCCCTTAGACCTTTTAGGTTTGTTTATCAACTTTAAGCAGGAGTCAGTCTGGTACTAGGACTAATGCATAACAGCATGACTTGATGATTTACAAGAACCACCTGTTACAGTGTGTTTGTATATGAAGGGTGGATACCAAGCACTGAAGAAGTGAAATGAAGGTTGATAAACACAAAGATAAGGCACTTTACTAGTGGATGGATTGCATATGCCTTTGGGTCTGCAGGGTCTTGGTTATTTATGAATGTCCCATTAGTTTACCTACATATTTAACCATTTAAAATGTTGTTTAAGGGATCTGAGCAGCTATGAAATGGTGCTTATTCTCCCTAGTCCATCACTCTTCAACAAAAATGCAGACTTCAGCTTTCAACATTTTTATTGCACGAGGCAGTGCTGCTAGGTATAGGTAACTTTTTTTTTACTCTTGTTTTGGCACACTTTTTAAACCAGAATAGTAGGTGGGTCAAAATAAGCACACAATTATGTGTTTTCACACAAATGTTTTTGCACACACCAAAATTTGTTTTGCACACACCAAAACATTTTCTATGGACCCACATGGCACACATCTTTAAGGGAACATTATTTATGATTGCATTCTTGCAGTTCCCTGCTACTATGCCCTAGTTTTAGTTGGACAGGTGCTTGCCAGTTAATTTCTGTGGTGCTACAGTATAAGAAACTCACATTGGCACTTGAATATTTCACTTGATTCAGGGGTTTCCTTGATAAAAAAATTATG
The DNA here is from genome assembly GCF_000004195.4 of Xenopus tropicalis. Taxonomy (NCBI): domain Eukaryota; kingdom Metazoa; phylum Chordata; class Amphibia; order Anura; family Pipidae; genus Xenopus; species Xenopus tropicalis. Next base: position 72,672,532 of record NC_030677.2, on the reverse strand, counting down.
AAGGATTAGGAAGAGTAAAATGTGTTTGTTTTCTCAGTGCAATATATATGCTAATCAGTGAGTCTCCCCATCTTATATTACAGTAGGCAGAGCAAGCTGTGAGGGTGTGACAGATGCTTCTCTGGTAATTATTAAACCGCCTGAGTTCAGGCAGGGAGATCTTTGTTACCAACACTTTTGGGGGTGTAAGGATGATACACGTGTTGAACATCCGACTTATGTTGTAATGGCAGATTCTTTTAATGCCTTTAAGAGGGGCCTGGATGAGTTATTGAACAAGCACAGTAAGGCTATTGTGATACTAAAATCTACAGTTAGTATTGATGTTGGTATATATGGATTATATAAGTGAGTGTATAGATAGGTAAATATAGTATTGTGTGTGCTGGGTTCACTTGAAAGGGTTGATGAACTCAGCCAGTGCATTGTGCAGAAATTGAGAAAGTAAAGCAGAGCCACAGTTCTTCTTCTTTTCTTATCATTTGGGCAGTCAGCCTCAACAAGGAAAATACTAGATAAATGTCTACACCGTGTATCGCCGATATTCATTTATTTGGCCTTTGGCCTCTGGCCTGATTGGTCACATTCCATACAGGATGGGCCAGTGTATGGCCACCTTATGGAAATAAGTGCACACAGGGGTATATTAATGGAGGGGGGACGGTCATTATTTCTTTTTTTTGTAGGTTGCAAGGAATAATTTAGCATACTTAGGGAATTATAAAATACTTCACCTGTCACAAGGGAGGAATGTCAGCCAAATAGAAATCTAATAATACAAAAACAAATTGACTTGTATCCTCCACTTCTAGGTCATAAATATTTCTAAACTAGGGATGCACTGACACCTCGGTTTTGGTATTCAGCTAAATCCCTGAATCCTTGTTTATGGGTAGGCCAAATTCTGAAATTGAACCCGGAAGAGGAAGCCAAAAGTGTGCTAAATGAAGGGGAAAATGTAGGTGCATTTACATAGTGTGTGCAAAAATAGGAACGCTTACATAGGGTTTAGATTCAGTTGGGCCAAGCTTTTGGATTCACCTGAATTGGAATCCTGCTAATGGTTCAAATTTGGGCAAATCCCGAACCAAATCCGGCATTCAGAGCATCCCTACTTTAACCAGAAATGAGGATTAAAACAAGTATCCTTTATTGATATTGTTAACACTGAGGTAAAAAAGTACTTCCCAAACCCAAAAAACTGATATATCTTCAAGCCACGTTATCTCGTGGTTGTATCTTTTGAAGGTAACATAGCAAGACACAAGAGTTTGCCCAGTCAGTTGAATTCTATCATAAACTTTACCAAATATAGTCCAGCTTATTGATCATTCCATTGGCCTACAATGATGAGTCATATATGTTGGATTTGGAAGTATTTAAGGGACCAGAGGAGTTGAAAATAAGGGGGAACATGAGGAAATTTGTCTTACATATGCAATACTTTTGTTGGTTGTAAAAGTGAAGCTGTAACAAGATGAGGATTGATGTTCCCAAACACAGACAGCATGCACGCTTGAAGCTATGCGCCAGTGGTGGAGGGGTAGGCAGATTTGTGGCTGACATGATTTGACCTGTGACACCTAATGGGGCTGATAAGTATATCTTTAGCTGCTTCTGTTTTATAAGTGGAATTAACCTCTTGTGGCAATTTTTTAAACTGCAGGGACAGATTAGATATATATACAGATATGGGACCTGTTATCCAGAATGCTAGGGACCTGAAGTTTTCTGGATAAGGGGTTTTTGCACAATTTGGATCTCCATACATCAAGTCTACTAAAAAAGGAAAGCTTTTTAAAATTTTGAATCATTTGATTAAAATAGTATCTATGGGACATGACCCTTCTATAATTTGTAACTTTCTGGATAACGGGTTTATGGATAACAGATCCCATACATGTATTATATATATTGCATAACAGCAGGCAGATGCATTATTGAACAGTGTTTTTTACACTGTGATAAACATATACTTACCTCTGAATACTTTTGCATTATTCTATATACTAAACAGTTACCCCTAAATAACGCCAAATCCGCTGTACTTGACTCTTGACACATGATTATTGTAAGCTAATGGAATAATCAAAAAGTGCAACTATAGTTGGGTGAATTGGTATTGGATCGTCTTCTGGCCCTCCACTATAACATACTAAAGGATACAACCATGATATTGTGGCTTGAAGATACATCACAATTTAAATATAGTAGAACCCTAACTTTACATGCCCAGAATTAACATTTTTCCAGAAACGACACCATTTTTTCATAGTCTCATACAGGCAAGCGGTGTCTTTTTTCTCCCGGATTACATGTTTTTCTGGAATTTACACCGTTTTATCGCTGCCCCATGGGAAGTGTACAATCATAGTTCTACTGTATTGAAACCTGCCTGATAGGACATATCAAGGGTCAAAGTTTCCAGCTAATATTTCACATTGTAAGGGCAGGTTTAATTAAGCAGACAGCATACTGAGAACATTGGTCATAAGAGTGTTTATCTGTGCCTATATAATGTATGGCTGTTAGGTACATACCAAATGCAGAATACTGCAGTGTTATTTACAATGTAAGGGATTTTCCCTTTGCATTTCTCATTTCCTTTACATTACTGGAGCTATTTACATCTCAGAAAACCTTAAAGTTTGATGTTGACATAATTTAACACATTGCTGTGTACCTCTATTCCACACTGTTTCAATGAAGTGAAATCAACATTGTTGGTCAGCGAAAGTCTGCAAAACTAGGGAACATCAATCAGTCTTTTTTTCCTCCATTAATTATTAGTTGAATATTTATGTGATCCTAATGTCATATCTGTCATGTCAATATCTGTTAGTCATTTTATTTTATTGACACAGCAATTACAAATTCCTTTGATTTGCTAACATAAAACAGAACTTTTTTTTACCATCAGTAAGTTTGTAGGGTGACCCCACCACTGTTACTCAGTGTATGACTGCTAGGTTTGTGTATGATAGACCTTGGCCTTGGTTTTTATTAGAATAGACAGTGAAAGGTGGCGCTTTTAACCAATCCATTATTTTATAACAAAACATATTAGAACACCCTTTTAACTTGTAATGGCTCATGCCCTAACAGAGTCTGGGGAACACCAAATGCTCCTACAGCAATGTGGCACAAATCCTATTGTCTGCTTCTAATTAAAAAAATACCTCTCTTTGCATATAGCTCCTTAGAAAGACACCGAGTTGACCCCTTTCTCAAGGCATGGTTTCCCTAAATATCTTAGTATCTGTAATTAAGACAGTCATACATTCTGTTAACAACATGTCATTTTTTATTAAATATCAAAATGAATGTGAACAAGACGGTAAATGATCTGAAATATAAACAGTAAGAATAACAAAAATACAATGTAGGCAGCATCCCAATAGCATTTATCATGTTGAATGGACAAAGGAGAAGGAAAGTCATTTTGGCATTTTTCTGCCAATACATTGGCCACATTAGTGCCATCTAGAACAATATATTTATGCTGCAGAAACCATTACTATACCTAAGTAAATAGTTTTAGAAGTTTTCTTCGTTTGCTTAAGATAGCAGCTGCCATTTTAAGTAGCTTTCTTCCTGCAGCTCTTGTCGGTAGAGCTGAGATCACACATTCCTAAGGGAGGGGAAGGGAGTTCTTAGCATTCAGGTAGTAGGGGGAGATGGAGAGGGGAGAGAGCAGAGAGCTGCACAGACTTTGGCCCCAGGAAATAAGGATGCTTCTGAGAGAGGAAGTCAGATACTGGAACATCATGTTTACAAAAAAAGAGACAAGAAATCCTGTGGGTTTTTTTATAGAGGACTCAGTGCAGCATTACTGTAAGTGCTTATGGCTGTATTTACATAGACCTTTCTGATAAAATTTACTTAGTTTTTACCTTTCCTTTAAAACTGAATGTTCCCTTTTTTACTTAAAGCCTTCTGCAAGTAAAATGCCTGTTAACATTTAGGCCCTTCCCTAAATGTGATACGCGACTCTACCTTGACTATTGTTCCCACACAGCTACTGGGGCTGTATAGCCCCAGTATAGACTGTCCTCCCTTGGTAGATCTAACGTTACCACGTTAAATCTACCAATGGAGGACAGCCTATACTGGGGCTATACAGCCCCAGTAGCTGTGTGGGAACAATAGTTAAAATAAATGTGAGTTATTACTCATATTTTTTGTTGTGGCTCTGTGTTGCTGCTAACAGCAATATTATTAGCAGCAATGTTAATCCTTGGGTTCACATCTGCATAAAATTGTTAGGTAGAGGAAGTCCTTCCTCTTTTTCCTCCTTTTTCCTATTTGAGAAATGATGCACAGTGTATATTAGGCTTCAAAAGCTTGTAATAGTCAACACCGACTCCTTGCCCATGTGAAGCATCATTGCAAAATTGCATCTAAAGCGAAACACTACTGATACTGATAACTTTATATTTTATATTTATATTTTACATAGTAAAAATGGAAAAGGAAATATTTCCAACTCAAGATATTTTTTAATAAGGAGTCAGTTCAGAACAGTTTGAGGGAGACTAAGGCTTCATAGATTCTATAGTGTTGTTCAAGAACAACATAATCTTTTGGGCCTGGACAAACTGTCTGAATTCGAGAAACACTGAAATAAAGATTAATTTGCCATTCTTATGGTACAAATATTTGTTTTTTCAATTAATGTTAGCCTTGTGGTTCTGAAGACTATATCCAGCCCTCACAAACTCAAAACGTCAGAAAAAAAGGACTTTAGTATTCCCTTTATATGAATAATCTGAAGCAGATGGAAACACACTGCTCTGAGTGCAATGTGTGCTCTGATACATTGTTATATTATATATATATTTTATGAGCCAATAAGACACAGTAATAGGTAGGGATGCACAAAATCCAGGATTCTGTTCAGGATTCGGCCAAGAATCAGCCTTTCTCAGCAGGATTCGGCCAAATCCACGCTCCTGGACGAACCGAATCCTAAAAATCATGTGACTTCTTGTCATGTTAACAAGGAAGTTAAACATTTTTTTCAATTTAACCCTTTAACTTTATCATTTAACCCTTCTGAAACCTAATTAGCATATGCTAATTAGGATTCGGTTCAGTATTCAGCCAAATTCTTTACAAAAGATTCGGGGGTTTCGCAGAATCCAAAAAAGTGGATTCGGTGCTTCCCTAGAAACGTCACTAATTATTGATACAATTAATACAGTAAAGACTTTGAAATATACTATGATCATTTCACTGGCAGTGACATGTAAAGATCAGTGGCGTTGTGATTTATATACTACTTATTGATATTTTTAATTATTATATTCCTGGCATTGTTATGAGGATGAACTGATTAATAAGAGTGCTTTCTAGGAGGGATATATATATTTACACATTCATAGATACATAGACACTCTGTAAGAAATCTACACATACATAGAGAGATACATAAATATTTGTAACCAAATAATTATTTCATATTTATACTGAGATCTATTGATGATAGGTAGGGTTTTGCTGAATAGGCTACTGTAAACCAAGTCAAGCTGCTGGGAAGTGTGTTGATAGCACATAGGTGTTTTAATTTAGTTCATAAAATTAGTGTTTAGTTCTAGCTAATTAATGAAGTGAGATTTGTATTCAGATGTCAGATGTAGGTAGGGTTCAATATAAGCTGAAATGTTCAGATGTGTGCTAATATTTCCAGCACCATTTGTCCCTCAGTGTTCTCAGGATGGACACTTGTAGTCAAACTAGCATTACCTGCCTGACATTTCTTCTCAGGCAAAAGAATAAGAAACACTTCTGCTATGGCAGATGCTACTTGTGACAGGTGGAGAACCACTCAGGCCAAAGTGAGTAAGTGTGGACAAATGAAAATGTTGCATTCTACAGACAAGTGTAGATGTAGTGTAAAGTCAAAAAGAACAGCATATGGTAACAGTGTGACCAGCACTTAAAGCAGGCTTGTGGCAGGGGTGATATACAATTTTTTTTAATAGCATTTAAATAATAATAGAAAACCATATTTAATATGATTCTTGGCATAAAAAAATAATTTGTTACAATGAGGTATTTTTTTATTATTATATTTATTAAATCTCTGTTATTATAAGTATATATTATTATCTATTATTATCTATTTCCCCATGTTTTAGCTTAGCTTTGTATAAGTGTTTTTAAATAGTAAACACATTCCATAAGATTGTGTACCTGTATATAATGCATATATTTATATGTATTTGTGTGTGTATATACATATTTATATATGCTTGTAGCAACTGCCCTTTTGTGTGCCTTTTATAGTAGAAAGCATAGGGGGAAGGGAGAGCGGGCTGGTAGAGCATGCTTTAGAGAAAGATGGGCTGGATCATGTTTCAGTCTCCCCTCCTCAAAAGAACAACAAAATGAGTTAAGTCTGCTGTGTCAACTCCCCTTCTGCTCTGAGGGAACTCACAGTTTGAGACACACTAAATAGGACTGAAGAATTTAGCAGCAGCTATGGATTTAACAGGGCAAGCAGTTGATTTCTCGGATATAACTGAATGACCCCCAAAGCTAACCTATATGTGGATTGCTACTTTGTGCTTCTGCAGGTAACATGATTTTCTCTGTTGTAACAAACAATGTTTCAATGTTTTAAAGGCGTATCCTTACAGAGGGCAAAATGTACTCAACGTATCCAACACAGATATTTTTTTTCAGTATGGACAGTTAGTATAATTGTGAAACGGAAACAGTAGTGACTCACAAATGTGCGCCGGTCATTCTGTCGCCAGAATGGCTAAAGCACGGGGTCAGCGTAAATTGTGTCTATTTCTGTCTCACTCACATGGCCACAGTAAACAAGAGGTTCTGTCTTAATTGAAATATTGCAAGTGCTGAGTCTGAAGGACTTTTAAAGGTTTTAAAGACCTCCTCTGGCAACCTCACAGGGGGAAAAAAAATCAACTAGGGAACCACAGTACAATCGTGCCAGTATCTAAATACGAACATGGGTACATTCTGCAGAGGGTTGTGGGGAGGAAATGTTGAAATGTGATGTAAAAAGATAAGTTGAAGGGAGAGATGAAAAGGAGGAACCTCAGCAAGCCTACTGTAATGTAATCTGATAGTAAGGGCAGAGTTTAAAATCAGCTATCTTCTCTTGCCTGCACATTCCTTCCCCCTATGCCTGGCAGAAAGCAGCTTACTGTACTGTAGCTGGAGGCAGTCTATGTCTATGAAGCTGCACTGCAGAGCAGGGAAGGACACAGCCAGGTTACTTGTGTGATCCACTCCACAGCTTCAGGGCAGCCCAGGCTTCTGCTTACTATTGTACAGGCAAAAAAATGTGAGGGCTTTATGTGGGAAGCCCTGAGTAGGGAAGCGATTTACATTACCCAAACTAGAAGGCAGGCAGAACTCCTTGTCAGCAGACAGTGCTTTGGGGTTGGTTCACATGCCAGTCACGTCTACCCTTTGGAACAGAGAACAGCAACACCGGGGCTTCATCAAGTGATGAGAACAGACGTCAAACTGCCCTATGAATATTGATGTGGAGGCTAGTCTGCTTTCGTAGAGGAGCAGAAGGAAGCAAGATGGCTGCCCTTTAGGATTTGTTAGAAAGGAGCCCAGACTCTGTATGCTGGATTTCTACAAGGCTGAGGGACGTTAAGGTCAGAGTGCTATATTTATGCCCATACCTTCTTACCTATTCATTTCTTCTTTGTTTCTTTTTCACACATACCAGTCATTAGGAACTAAATCTGTTTTTGTAACATGCAACAGTACAGAGGGGGTAAATAATCTGATCCTTTTCCAACATGGCTGACAAATATAGTTTGATTTTAAATAATAAAACACATACTTTGTTAATGCATTTGTTTATATGAGATGTTCTGTTATTAACCTACATGACACTATTGAAACTATATAGCTAAATGTGAAAATGTGCTTATCAGCTGGGTTGGATTTACAGTTTATGAAGTATAAAGATTTCTAATATTGTATGAATGCATACTATTGACTTGACATGCAACATTAAATGTGTTTTTCCTTCCCTTTTTTAATCAAAGTCTTGTACATGTAATTGAAGAAATATATATTCTTTTTTTACAAGTGTGAGACTATTTTCTTAAATAGATCTTATAAGTGCAGTATAGCAAGAGCCTTGTATATAATTTTAAGACAGAACAGTGAGAGACAGACATCTGTTTTCTTTCTTGTTGCAGCACTGCCTGTGTGTAAAACCGAACATTCGGCATTTGTTTAAGGCAGATCTGCCTTTGTGTTGCTAGTGAATCAGCTTGCCACTAGATAGCTGCTGAATGACAAGCAGACACAAAGGCAGACACAGGCAAAGAGACACAGAAAGAGAAAGAGACCTTAGGACAGGGTTTGGAGTTTTGAGACCACAAGGTCAGAAGACTAAAAGGAAATTAAACCCAATCCAGGACAGAGGAAGTTCTGCCATTTCAAACTGGCCTTTTCCTCTTTTCATTTCAAACATATTTATGAAGTATATTGCAGACATGTGAGCGTTAACATTAAGGACACTGTTTTGTGTTAAGAAATGTATTTGTATGTTTACTGTTTACTTTGCAGAAAAAACGTGCTGTTTCTAAATGATCTCTTTGACAAATAAAATTAAGCACAGTTAAGCATCAAAGTGGCTGTCATAGCATTTTATGAATCGCTGCATTGAGTAAAATATACTTAGATATGCCAATACCTTTTTGTCATCTTTACATAGTAGTGTCTGACATTTGTATATAGAAAATAATAAGTAGTGAAGCTTTAATTGACCTTCATTAAGTCTAGAGGTGCAAAAATTCTAGTGGTTAATGATGTAGGTGTTAGCACTTCAATTCAGGAAACCTTTTAGTCAGATTATACTTGTGGTCCCTTGTCTTAAAGACAATGGGAGAATTTGTTTCCAGAACAGCTAATGGAGGTTGTTCCATTTGCATTTTAATGGCTACCTGAAATGCTTGGGAAGTAGTGATGTAGATTTCCCTTGTGTATTACCATGTTTATTGCAGCTCAGATCTTTTATTTGTTTAATACAAAGATTGGAATGAAATGGCCAGGGGCTCATTGTCTTTATAATGGAAAAACTGAAAATGCCCTAAGGGGAAAAAAGGAAAATACTGGACAAGTTAATCCTTAATGGGATGACAAAGATAAAGAATAAATGAATGAGTGTAAAAATACATTCACTTACCATCAACTATTACTAGTGATGGGTAGCTAAGATAACTGAACCTGTTTAAATAGTTCTTTTGAAGAGATAAATGTGTTCAAATAATATCTAGGAAGCAAGGCCTTGTCCAGCTTGCCCCCACAGAGGAGAGCTGAATATGTGGTGCACCAACCTATTACACTTTTCCTGTAGGCCAGAGTTTGACTTCCTCTATTCAATGTAGCATATACTGTGCTTCAGTAAATTCTTATCACGTTTACTCGGAACGGAAAATTGTAATGCTGACGAGGTTGCTATGAGTCAGAAGCCTTACAGTTCTGTTTTTAGCTTTTACATAATGAGATAGGAAAACATGGGTGCTCGAATCGTCATAATGTGTCTAACTCATTCTCGTAGTTCATTTACTCCAATCGAAGTCTATTTAAAGATTCCTAATTGTGCCTGTGTCCTTACGCCTTCAGTAAAATCTGCGGGATAGAATTATCACAGTTATAGTTCATAACAGAACTTCAAGATGCTATGAGTAGTAGATTTGGTGTGGTATGCATTCGTGCAGTAGACATTTGCCACTGATTTTGGATGATACTGGCAAACTGCCAGGGCACTGGAATTGTTTTGATGCAGTGCGCATGGTCATAGACTCCAGCACGTCAACTTTATTTAAAGAACAAGCACCACGCGCTGGCTCAGAGCTTGTTGTGACGGAGAGAGGGTTTTTTTTAGGTTGTTTGTTACCGCTGAGTTTGTACCAGGCACATTTCATTTTAAAAAGGCACAGCTTTTAATTAGCAGAAATCATTGGTCTTATCAATTAAAAGGTTAATATTACTGTATATATCTGTTTTTAGTAAACAGAAGTTCTAAAACTCATCCCAACTGATTTTGTACCTAGAAGCTGCAAAATATGGCCACATATGAAATAAAATATAAAAAGTGTCTGGTGCTGGGAAAAACTAATTTGAAACAAATCTATTATTACCCTTTATGTTTTTTATGTAGCTTGACATTCCGCAGCACTACAGATACTAAAAAAGACCACAAATTAATTAGGTATACAAAATAATATTTCTGTTGCTGATGTATGCAATCACTTAATGAAAAACAAGTTAAATATCATTATTTAAACATTTGCAGATTTGCATAATAAATAATTAAATTATTATATGCTACTGCAATTTAGCAATTTTCATGGGTATCTGCCACATAGATACAGAGCAGCAGGACCCACTATGCCCAGAAACCAGTGGGATTGTTCTATGTATGTTCTATGTATATAATAATCTTCAGTGCCAGAAAGTTGGATATAGTATTACAAAAAATGGAGCTATAACACATAAATAGAGGGGTTAGAGGGCACTGCTTACAAAGACTTCTAACACAAACATAGCTTCAACGATAAACATGTTGGCTATGATTGGTTGGCAGATATACAAACAAAGAAAATTACCTGTGCACTATTAGCCTTACAGTGCAGCGTATTTGTTGCTAGTCTGAAATGCTGATGAACTCCTTGCAAAGGAGCTTAAATCACTATTTCAGTTAAAAACTAGTATCTGCAGATAGTGATATCCTTAGAATGACAAACAAGCCTCTACTGAAATTATCTGGCATGAACACACCACACTGAATTTATATATATATAATATTAAATTTTTTTATAGAATAATATATTTCAATACTCACTCTGGTTTGCATCCATAAAGAATCGTTTGTATTAGGTATACAACTAAGTCTGTCTTTACTTAAGTGGCTCGGGTGCTATATAGAATACCTATCCAATTGCCAATAATATATACAATATATGTAGTGGATATAGACAAGTAACCCAGAAAGAGGTCTAACTCACCGTGCATGATTATTTGTATACTGCTTTCCCTGTGGCACTTAAAATTACACAGTTTTGGGGAACATATCACCATCCTACATTTTGGTTAAAAAGACTATATTCATAATTTGAACCTGCTAGTTTGATGGTCCCTGTTTGTGGTTATGAAGTTGACTTTATGTGTGCATTTCATTGAAAGAATAAGTTAAGAAAGGTGGGTAGGTAAATGCTACATCTCTCCTTTAAAGTGTTTTTTTTCTTTTAACTTAACTTTAAACTTTCTTTTAGACATCTACAGGTATAGGATCTAAAATATTTGGGATTTGGGTTTTCCACATAAGGGATCTTTCTGTATTTTGTTTCTGCTAAAAATCATTTAAACAATAAACTCAATAGGATTGTTTTGGGACCAATATGGATGAATACATTTTAGTTAGGATGAAATACAAGGTACTATCTTATTGTTACAGGGAAACAAAGTTAGACTTATTCGCTTAATATGGAGCCTATGGGTAGTGGGCTTCCTGTAATTCAGAGCTTTCTGGATTATGGGTTTTCAGTATAAGGAATCCCATACCTGTAGTAACGAGGATCCTTAATTCGAACAGAAGAAATATCAAAATTCATTACAAACATACAGGGTTTTTTCCACCATCATGAATACAAAGGCTCTGAACCTACTAAAAGAGTTAACTTGCTTTCCAATTTGGCACATAAGGTCTCTATGCGCACATGGCTACATTGTTTACAAAAAGGCAACCCAGAATTCACTGGTACAATTATGTAATCTAAAACTAGGTAAATGATTTCATGTATCATCTGTTGTCCATGGTTTTTTTTGTACAAACCCTGTCACACGTAGAATTTTGGATTTCTGAGTGACAATTGCTGTAAGAGAGTCCACTGGTCAATTGGCTGGAGAAGCTGAGTTCTAATCTTGTTTTGTACAGCCTTCCAAAGCAACACTAAGCACCAAGGCTTAGAACCAGGTCATCTGCGGTGAGCCATAAATAGATCTCAGCAGAATTACAAACAAATAGTAGTGATAGATATGAGCTGTAACTAATTGTGGCTGTTGTGCTAGATTTAGGGGAGCTACAGACTTAAAATTAATAAACAAGACATGTTGGGGTACATGTTACTGCAAAGTGAAGCTATTGTTGCTTTTATGTTTTAGCATAATGAGATTAAATTCAGTTATTATAGAGCCACTGTACTGTAAAGATTTGTGTAGAAGATAAACCTGTTTCTGGGTGGAGACTGGAAGCACAAGTAATACAATACTTGCACAGGCTCATTCTTTGCAAGCCAAATAGCTACACACATACAAACTCAGTGTTGTTATTTTATTGCTGTCCTAGTTTTAAAATAGACAACAGCAAATAGGCAAATAAAGGGACACCACTGCACTCATACTTGGCATATTTCGTTAGAGAAATCTGCACTTCCTTTGGTATACCAGTATCAAATTTTGCCTCTTGGCTTGTAAAAAACCCCAAAAAAATGTAATATTAATGTGGTGTCATAAGGTACTTTGTTTTACATTAAATTTATGGTAATTTAATGGTGGGCTCATCCCTCTCTCAAGGGTAGATCTGACAACTATATTACAGAGTGTCATCCTAGGGGTGAGGAAGCCTGAATCTACAGATGTTTAGATGAGCTGTTCACATCTCTGTGACATTAGGGAAACCAGATGTGACCTAGCCCTGAATGCAAGAGGATCCTGGGAAAAGCAAGAGAGAGCCCCCAGGCCTAGGCAAGTATTTAAACTACTATTAACTTTGTGTTAAAAATAAAACAGACTTCAAGGTTTTATTTTTTTGTTTCTCCTTGGAAAAACCAACAACCACAGTTTTAAACTGAGAGGAAGCTTATTTATACATTTTAAATCTGTGATAGATTTTTTTTTTTTTTTTAACCACTAGCCATGATCTCTTAAACTTTTTCTGTGGTCTTCCCTGGACTGTGTGCTTTTTCAAATTTCTGTCAGCCTGCCATTACTAGTTGCTTGGGAAATGCAAAGCTCAGCTGATATTAGCAACTCTTTAACTTGTAGCTGGAAGTCTCGGCAACACTAATGGTCAAGGAAAATCCAAATACAGCTGTATTTGCCTTAGCCTGCATGAGATTAGATCCTTTTGCCGGAGAAGTCTGGCTATTAGTGCCCATGCTTGGCCAAGTGTTTGTGTACCAGTCATAGGGTGCAGTGGGCTAGTATGCTGCTCGTACTTTGCCCTGACCTGCCATGTGTTCTGCAAGTGATGTTGTTGACTTTTTCCTTGTTTGACCTTGCGTAGGTGTTCATCTTAAAGGCAGTTTCTGTTGTTGCATATATGGAATAAAAGTGATAAGACTACTTGATTGACTGGAGGCAGTTTACTCTAAATATATGAAGTTCTCTTTCTTATCTATTGTCTATACGTTATATTTGATGATTAATAAATTGTCTATGCCTCTTTATTGAATGTCAGAATTTGATGTAAAATTGCTGTATATAATTTGCATTTGCTGGAAAAAGTAACAGTTGGCCCCACATAGTAAAAAAAAAAAATTAAATATGATGTCTGACATCAACTATGCTTTCGATAGCTTTTGGTTGCCAGGTGAGCTGAGAGTCTTAGTTGAACACTGCTCTTGACCCACTGCTTGGCAACGTTTTCTTAAATCATGGAAACAGTTGTAATTATTGCCTCGAAAACGAAAGTAGCCAGTGGCATAATCACAAGTTTCAAGCATTCCATTTTGGCAGATAATTCGCCCTTACATTTAAGGGACCTGCTGTCCTTCAGACAGGAAGAGAGAGTTAAAATAAACTCTGGCATCATTGCATTATTATGTGTGCCAGAGGTGACTCGACAAATACGAGTTTCTAGGTCAGTGTGACGCCTATTCACGTGGTGGCGCGCACATGGCTACAGTGTTTACAAACATGATCCGATCCGAGCAATCCTAACGGGAACTCAGTGGATACCGCAATCCTCTTAAATGTTAAAGGTGTTCGGCTTTTTCAGATCAGGAAGGGACCAACGAGGACGATTAAAACCCTCATTGTCACGGTAATCAAAAAGGAAGCCATTCAAAGCGTAAATTTATCAAGACCGTTGTATTTTTCTTGGTGATCATGTCAATATTCCATAACATACCAAAAATAGAGGCTTCTGTAAACAAAGCTGATTAGATCTATATTTTTAACTGTGACATCCCATTTAACTGTATCATGTTGCAGGAGTTCTATTATTTATATATTATTATATTCCTATATATGCTTATATGTTTACCCTCGCCTATTTTATAAAGTTCTACAGTGCATTTAGTTCTTGACCAAAGAACACAGAAGCTATTCATTGTTTAGTAATCGTTAACCAATAGCATTCCCTTATGACTTTTCTTTCCTTATAGGCTGCAGAGAGATGAATAGCTGAGCTGCGTGGAAATGCTGGTTGTAGGATATTCTGGATGTATATATCGCGCATGTGTAAGAAGGTCATTTTAGGACAGTTGGAAAATAAAGCATTAGCAATAACGTCATGCTTTCGTGTGCCTTGACACAGTTGGCTTAAATAGCTTGCTTCTGTAAGACCAACAGGATCTTTGTCTGCAGATAGAGGAATAAATCAAGCTTAGTTTATTCAGTTACCTAGTGGAAGAGCCCAGTGCAAACATTAGTACAGCAGCACCAGTTTTTTTATTAATTACAAAATGGTGCCCCTGCAGTTTTATATCTCTGTGTTTAAACTTTCCTCCAATTCTGTATTTTTTAAGTGTTGTGCATCTGCTTTTTGCCAGAGACCAATTTGGCCTTATAAACAAAAGCTTCACGTTCAAGCTCCATATTATTATCTGAACTGTCCTTTTGGACTGCATTGTCTTCACCTTATGCAGGAAGGCAAACATTAGCACTTTTTTGCTAGAGCTTCCTAAAAGGTTTTTATTGTTGGATAATACTTTTTTTTTTTTTTTCAAAAAAGGTTTTAGTTTCCCTTGTTTTAGGGTTAGGTGTTATCACAATATATAATAAAAAGGCACTACGTTTGCCCTGGTGCAGTAACCCATAGCAACCAGTAAGTTGTTAATTTTAAACAGGTGATTTCTAGCTCACTGCACGTTGAGTGGTTGCTATTGGTTACTGCACTTGGGTCAACTTAGCACTTTTTATTACATAACCCTTATTGTTTTCCATCTACCTAGCATGTAACCCTAAGGGCACTGCATGGTAGTATTCTACATGTTTGTTACCCAGGCAGTTGCTCAGTGCACGGAGGACAAAAAAATTAAAATTTGTGCCCTTTCATTTGTGATGCATCTGTCAGGCTTGAGAATCAGATGCACTGTCCTTGCAGTCAATTTTTTTACACGTAAATGGGGGGATTTCAGGCTTTTCATTCCCTGCTTTTGGAAAAGCTTGAAATCACGTCTGTCATCAGGCTTTTTATGTGGGGTCTTTGACAACCTGCAGTCGCATAAGGAAGAATCTGTGTAATCAAAACTCCCATTTCTACTGCCTGCCATTCACTTCAATAACATGGCCACATGCTGGCAACAACAAAGGCTAATGCTGTCTATGAAGTATAGCTCAAGACTTCTTAATGATACCTACATTATATCATTAGGGTCTGTCATAAGCATTGCAATATCCAGCTCAAACAATTGGAAGCTGGTGCTGGAACAGAAGAGTGTGTTGTTCTTCAAGAGAGGTACCACAACTCCCAACCGTTACCCAGAAAATCTGATTTAAAAAAAAGTTGCTTCCCAGCAGTGGGGTCCCAGTTTCCAGTGTGAAACGGTCCTGTTCAGCAAGACAAGCTTATAGCCATAGACATTTACATTTCATTAAATTTCACTTGATTTTTTTTAACCCTTTTTAAACTAAGAATTTTGGGAGGGGACAATGCAACGTAAGGAAGCTTTACAACTAAGGTTAAGGTGACTTATTAGGACTTATAAGGATTGGTGAGCATTTTAAGCACTGTCTGTTGTTTGCTTCAAACTTTCAAATCAAGCAAACTCTTTGTGTTTTGTTAAATGGAAACACATAAACAAGAAAACTCGTCATTCAAGTATTGTCACCCAGCATTCATATCCCAAGTTCTTCTTCCTCAGTCTTCCACAATAAACCAAACATATAACCAGACATTTAACCTTTTAGAGGCAGGCATGTTTCAAAAGAAGCACCTATGGCAAGTGACAAGCAATGTCACCATGATAAATACAGTACTTTAGAAGTATGGAAGAAGAAGTGTAATAAGATTTGTGAAATAAACATTAACATGCTTGATGTATGAATTGTCTTGCTGTTTCTGTTCCATTTTTCATTTGGTTTTGTTAAATTTAAGGTGTGTTGGATTCATCCATTTATTAGGTTCAGGTTATTTCTAACCCCTACATTAGACAGCTGTTTTCATGTGATCATAAAGAGTTCTAAGCAGGAATTTTTAACCCTGCTGTAGGGAACCAAAACTTTCCTTTTAGAAGCAAGCAGTTGCTTGAGTCACACTAGAGATGCCCCCTTTGAGAAGAGCTGAAATGTGACATATAAAAGGATTTATTCCCCCTTGTCTCTAGTTTTTAACATTTGATAACAGTTGCAGGGTGAGGGGATGTGATAAAATGACATTAATACAAAATTAAAATAAATAAGACATATAAGGGTTGATTCACTAAAGGTCGATAAGCATTATTGCATGCTTTTTTGCGTTAAAATTGGCGTGAAAAAAATGCGTGATTCGCTAGAGTATTATCGCATGCATTAAGACGCATATCGCATGCACTAAATAACGCATGATTGCAATGCGTTAATTTTAACGCATTGCGTTCATTCTCGCATAGAAATAATACTAACCCATGATTCACAAACACATATGAAGCGTTAGACGCGCTAAATATCGCATTAGTCTATGCAAAAATTAACACTTGGGGCAGGCAGTACTTATAGAAAATTGTGGTTCATGAGCTTTTGCCAACATAGCATGGACTTTGCAGTGGGATTTTTTCAAGTATGTGTTGGCCCTAGAGTGATGCATCCTCCAGTTTTCAGGGAAATGGTCATTTGCAGAAAAGTAGTTTTACGAACGTAATGGTTACGTGTGTTAAATCGTGCGGTAATATAGCAAGCGGCGAAATATATCGCACACAACTGGAGTTAACACACGTGCGGAAAATAAAGCAAGAAAAAGGATCATCGCAACGCAAACAACACCGCGTCTTAATTAACGCACGTATCCTATAGTGAATCTTGCGTTATTTAAGACGCAATTAAGTCGTAAAAAATAAGAAGCAATAAAATTTTTAACGCATGCTATAAATAGTGCTCAAAATATCGACCTTTAGTAAATCAACTCTCTATAGTCATATGTAATAAAATAAATGCTTGTCTAGTTTTTGAATTATGCATTTGTGCCATTACAGTGATTTTTATATATTTTTAAATACGAGCTTTGGTAGGCTTTTGGTAAATATGTTGGGACAAGGTTTAAAGGTCACGAGAAACTGGGTGACGGGTGCAAATGGTTTACTATGTAGTTACAATTCCTTGGCAACACTTATTATTAATATACCCAGAGAAAAAACAAGGATTTTGATTTTATTTTCATGGGCTGTTTTTTTGGAGTAATTCCAGCTGGACTAATTTACAGTGCAATACTAAATCTGAAATTGAATCCATTCAGTGGTATTACAGATGGGTGTTTATGAAGGCTATGGTTTCACAATCAGGTTGTTGAACCAACAATTTTCTATGCTGGCAAGCATCAAGGTTCAGTCTAAATCTCATTTGTTTGATAACCAGCATGTGATATAATCCAGCAAAGAACAAGAGAACCTCAGTTTTCCCTCAGCAACTCAGGTAATTGTCACATGAAGTACACTCCCTGCAGCATTCCACAATGGAAACCAGCATTTCAGGTGACACTCACTCACTTGACTTTGGTTCTGTTGCAGCCATAGGTAGATCACATGATGCAGTTTCATGGTGTGGCCCTAGCTAAAAAGATTTGTGACAGCTTTTTTTAAATTCATAAGTCATCTGCTTACATCACATAAGATTGGAGGTAGATACATTTTTTGTCATAGCAGCAGCAAGATATACATCACCACCCCTTGCTTCTCTTACATCCATCAATGCTTTTTGCATTGTACTTTTTCTGGAGCTAAAGTCTTACATTTATGTCTCAAAGTATTTGATGACATGTGGGTGACATGGTAAACTCACCCTAAGCTGTCTTTATGGACCTTAGATTGCCTTTCGATACTGGGTGATACAGAATAGGGAGTAATGTTTAATGGCATTAGCCAGGCCTCTGGTTGCATCATATCATCTGACTGTAGTGTAGAATAGAACAATTTCAGCTATGGTTTCCAAATAGTCATTGGCCTAAACAAAATAAAATCCTGCTTAACAAGTTAAACAACAGACACACCTAAGTGCTCACTTCTGCCTTATGCAATATGCCATTGTTTGTTATTAGTGTAAATCATTACAGGGAATTTGAGCTCATAAATGTAAACAAAGCCATAAGTAAGGAAGGTCATCCAAAAACTCAATCACTTTTTGAGGCAGAGAAAATGTTCCAAGGAATGACCCCAAGGACAGGGTATTTTTCTCGCATTATTTGTGAAAAGAGTTGAGATTACAATATTATTCCTTGTCTGTTTGTTGGTTAGTGCTGTGTTTTAGAAGTGCAACTTATTCTTCTTGTCTGGGATAGTTTGAATTACACTGTAACCATATTCGGATGCTTGATACATTTCTCTGCCAAGCTGCCCTATGATATATTTATTGCTAAGGGCTGATACACACGGACATTTTCTTTTATGCGTTTGATGTGCGTTTAAGCGCACCTAAACATATTTGCTAATTGATTCCATTATTTTCTGCCTGGCTGTACTTATGAGTTGCATCTTACTCCATTTGCATTTCTTCGTGTTTTTTTTTAGACAAACATGCTGCATTAATAAATCAATAGACCAGAGGGTTGGAACTGACAAAAACACACTTAGCTGTGTATAAAAAAAACCCATATATAAATGCAATATAGGATTTTTTTTGCACTCATCAGGTTATTGAAGAGGTTACTGAATGTTTTATCATTGACACAGTTTACATATTACCTACAGCTTCAGTTAAAGTAGAAATGTTAATAAATATTTAGTTTTTTTTTGTTTTTTGTTTTTTTAAACAAAACATTAACAGAGAACTGCCTTCCTAGAGACGAGATGGAAAACATTCCATGTGCAGAATCTTTATAGGGCTCTCCAACCACAAAAGCTTTGTGTCTGTTTAACACATACAATTGTGCCTCAGGTCCCTTGTACTTTAAAGCTCCCAACAATGTCTGTAGGTCCTGTTAGTGTTACCAGCTTTAGGGAGTTTGGAAAATTAAGCAGACAGCAGGACTTATTGGGCAAGGTAAGGAAGTCAGCCATGAGAATAGCTGAGATCATGTGCTGAATGTCTGTTATTGGGTTGTATGTGGGCTGTTTCAGGGTTGTTCAACATGAGTAAGCATGGTTGTAGTAAATCATTTTTTTACTGAACAAAGTTATGAACAAATGATTTGTAGAAAGATGATTTTACACGCTTTGATGTCCATTTACTAAAGTTCATTATAATTATCTATAACTCAGCACCTATTAATGCCACTCATTTTTTTAGAGCTTAAAAGTAATGCAAAGCACATGCAATATAAGCAAAATAAGCAATTCAATATAATACACTGGGGGTGCCTAATATATTTGCTCCCCACCCCCAGTAAATTAAAGTTTCCTTGCCTTTCATTTATATCCTTCATTTTCCTTTCTGCGCTGTAATAAACCTTTATTACCTGTTGTTATATATTGGTTGAATCTTCAATAATCTTGAAAAATATTCAGCATTAGGCCTATCTGATGTGTGCTGTACACTTTAGGTGGATGTGGGTGGGCTGGAGGCACCAGCAATAAAGGCTTCAGAATGTTGCTGCAGACTTTGTTAAAATAGGTTGCACCCAAACCATCACACCCCATTGACAGTTGCTGGAATCTCTGCAATCCCCCTGTGACAAACAAGGGTCGCTGTTGTCAACACATAACTGTTTACAATGTCTTCACCACAACATACAATAACTACACACTAGTAATATCTGTTAAATAGGAAATGAGAGACTTAATGGGGTATTTCCCAGCAGCAAATCAGAGACACTTTACAAACAGCACGCATGAAATTGCAAAAGTGCTCAGGGGAGCACTATCTGCATATTTACTTTAACGTTTTTATATTTAATGTTGTGTTCTGTACTCCAAGCATTTTTTTTGCTTCAGTATTCATTAAAATTAGTTTTACCTGCTTACAGTTCTATGATAAACACACGGAAATCCCTAGCAATTTGCAGCTTCCATAAAACCTCCACTGTTCCATGATACTTGTATGCAGTAGAAGACATATTTTATGCAGCAGTTAGGTCAGGGGGCTCAAACTCAATTTACCTGGGGGCCAGCAGGAGGCAAAGTCAGGATGAGGCTGGGCCGCATAAGGGATTTCACAAAAAATTGGCTTTCAAGGGATAATGCAAGGCATGGCGGCTGCTGATTGCGGAAATGACGTTATGCCATCATAACAGTTATTATGGGAAGACGTTCTGTGTGCACAATTAGCTCCTTAGCAGCTAATTGTGCACACAGAATGTCTTCCCATAATAACTGTTATGATGGCATAACGTCATTTCCGCAATCAGCAGCTCCCGCCCGCCGTGCCTTGCATTATCCCTTGAATCGCAATAAAAATCGCGATCCATTCATTGCTTTTGTGAAGGCGTTGGTGCGGGCCACAAAATATTGTACCGAGGGCCGCAAATGGCCCGCGGGCCGCGAGTTTGAGACCCCTGAGTTAGGTAATTGAACCTAGATATTAATAAATAAAAGTGTGTCTACTATATCTAGATGCTAGAGATCTATTCATATAATGTGGCTCTTTACAGAACTATAGAATTTAAACCTCTCTATAGGACTTTTTTTTTTAAAAATGAACTTAAATTTAATTATAACTAGTTTTTTAATTTATTCAAGTGTTTTATTTGTGGGAAAAGAAAATGTTTAACAGAACAAACTTCTTCTTGCATGGAATACTGTACACGTTATTTTTAGCTTTTATCACATAAAATGGGCTGTGATTGATAGAGAGGTATGTGCAGTCTTCAACCTGAACTGATAATTCATTAATTCATTCATCACAGCGCGGATGTGTCCCTATGTGAACTCTTATAGCCACAATCACTGTGCCTGTTTCTAGCAGAAATATGTGCTGCACAGCTACATTATAAAATGGCTGTAGGAACCACGTTTACAGATCAGGCAAGCTGTTAGATGTTATTATGTCTCTCTACAGATCAATAGACTGAAAACCCTTTTCATATAAAATAAAGGTTTTTTTGGTGGAAAAGATACAACTTTTTGATATTTTGGTCACAAGTAGTCCCAAAACATGGTGCAAAGACACCCAAAACTATCCCCACTGACTTAAGTGTGAACCTATAAGCTTTTATATGTAGCTGTAAGTCAAGGGGGATGTTTCTCAATGCATTTTGGGATACTGGGGAGCCAGCTGTACACAAGATAGACTTACAGTAATTCTCATTGAGGACATGGACCACTCTGACCCATGACATTAGAACAAAAACCAACCAGTGCTCAAATAATTAGAAAAATGTATTTGGGGCAATAAAAAATATAAACTTTATAAGCTTTAACCGCAGCCAATCTCCCCATGTGCTATCACCCTTAGACAGCAGTTGAAAGCAAGAGTCTCAATGGCTAATCTTTTTGCATATGTAATTTAGTCTAATTAGCTGGACATAAATGTTATAGAAGGTGTATGCCCCCTTTAAAACTTAACATTTTTCAGAGGGCAGCAATGATTTAATTCCAGTTAAACCACACTGTAAATATTAAATTAACCCGTGGTCACTTTGACTTACACAGGAACCTTAAACAAAGTATATAATCCCCTCCAAATTTATAGTGACTTGTGCACAGCACTACTTAGCACTCTTCAGATGCACTGTAGTATAGATGGCCAGTGGTGCCCTTACTGAGAAGCAGCTTATCTTTGGATGGTGGTTCAGGGGCCAGGTAGTTATGCCACTGTGTGAGTGCATCCTACAGACTTTTCTTTTAAAAGTTCTGGTTGTATTGTGAGCTTAGTTTTCAGTGTCTGTGCATTTTATGCAAAAACCTGATAGGCTGCCCTCACGTCTCAAGGGTCTGATTAGGTTTCTATGTCTGTTTTTTTCCAGCTCTTGAAATGACAGTGATCATTATCAAATATAGATGTTAATTTATTGGCATATTTATCATAAAGGCAAGATACACAGCAGGTGTTAGCAAGGAAATTAGTAATGCCTCTCAGTAGTTAGTAACTCCAGGGAATTAATTCCCTGGCAACTGCCATATGTTTCATAGCTGTGCCTTATTGCTGGGACTTCTTTACTCTTTGGAAGGACTTTAAATCATCCAATGCATTCAACTGTGATATGGGCCACTGTGGAGTTCATTCTTTTTAAAGAAATGTTGCTAGTGCTAGCCCTATTCTGCAGTTCAAGTAAAAATATTTCCCCAACTGAAAAAAAAACTATGAAATAACCCAGCCAGGGTTTGTAAGAGAACCTTCCCTGCAATCGCTTGTTTCCTCAGCTTGTGTATTTGTCTTGTAATAAAAGTGAGGCTAATACAGATGTACAAAGATCATCCCCTTTGGCATGGCTTTTGCCTTTAGGTGAGCCAGTACTAGGCATCTGACAAGCTCAGCTATGAATGGCATTAAGGAGCTGGCACATCTCCCTTTAATGAGTAATCAGACATTCTCTGCCTACCCCAGCCAAGTTCTGTAATAATGACTCATTTGAGTGACGCTTTTTTGCCAAATCAGGGATACAGTGCCCATTTGGCAACAACTGTGTGTAATCAGCTTTGCAGTTGTACCTACTCAATGGATAAACATTCTGAATGATTCTGAATAGTCATTTATTCACTATAATAGCCTCCGAAGGGCAAGTAAACTTAAATTTGTACTAAAAATTGTATTTTATTATGTACTGTATATATTAATTTCAGAGTGTGTATTGCTCACTCCTGCAGACCTTTTGCACCCTGTCCACTGTCTATTGCTTATAAATTGCCTTGGTGGGTTTCTTAAAGGGGACATTAAGCTTCCACAGTGGTGTTGCTCCACTGACATTGCTGAACTACAACTTCCTAAACCCCTTAACAAGCTATGCAATAATACTGACAGTGCTTTTGTTTAGGGAGGTATGGGAGTATACATTTCTTAAACGTATGGTTTTCTAGGTGATATTATTTCCCAGCACCCAAGAAACTACATGAGCTAATGTCCCCACATGCACATGTACCCCAGAAGCATAGATTTAAAATGATTTAGTGAGGCACAAACTGGCTATACCAGCCTTGCAGATGATTCTCCAAATAATTTTTCTGTAGCTTTATATTTCTGGTTTAGTGCATATTTTCCACATGTGCTTTAGTGGCTTATGTAGTCCAGTAAGCACAAGGAACTGACATGCTGACATTCAAGTAACTTTAATTGAGTTATTTCTATTTTACTGTGCACTTAGTGCAGAAATTTCATATACCTCCCTAAAGCTCCATAATCCTCCTTCCTCTACTTCCCACTTATGGATTATGCCCTGACCCCAGTTCTAAGTTTTAGGTGGCAAACACAGTAATACACACAAACTATATTTTTCTTGCGAGACCAAGATAAAACCAGTTAAAACACCTAACCACCTTTTGTTTATAGCACTGAAGACCTTCACTATTACCTTGTGATCAGTTAAGGCAGCGAGCTTAATATGTTAGTCCCACTGTCACTGTGCTTTAGTAACACATAGGGGCTGATTGATTAAAGTATGAATTACGAGTATGATTTACGGATGTGCGTTAATTTTGTGAAAAGTCGCGTCATGCTTGTACGAAAATATTTTGGTCCAATCCGAAAGTTACAAAATTTTCATATCCGAACGATCGTAAACGTCGCAAAAAACTTTCTGACTTTGAAACTTCTGTGCATGATTTTAGAAGCCTCCCATAGGACTCAATGGCAGTCTGCAGCTACAACCTGGCCCAAGGAAAGTCACGATGAATTCAAGCTTAAATGAATTCCGAAACTTTCATACTTGTTGCAACAAATACAATTTTGTTGCACAAATTGTTGCAAAGTTCGAAAAATTTGCGCACATTAACAGAAAAATCACAGAACATAAACACAGTTCTAAAACTCTGAATTTTATGTATTCGTACATTGATGAATGTGCCCCATTATGTCCTGTTACAGTATTACAGTATGTTGTAAATCAGCAGTATATGAAAGACCAGAGTTTGCCAAATTAAAGCATAAAAATCATATATCTTATTGATTTCTCTTGGTTATTGCTGTCATGCCCTCTTTGCCCTTTAAAGATTGTCTAACAGTGGTCACCGATTCAGAAGCTTATCTGCCTGTGTATAGGGCCCTCTGACCTATCTGACCTATACGATAGCTATCTGGCTAGAAAATTTCCAGATGTCGATTGGGCAGGTTTGATTTTGCCTTTAGATTGAGGACCACATTAGCCCAGTCCAGAGCTGTTCACCAACCCAAGGCCTAAATTTCTCTTGACAGTAAACAATAGCATAAAATAAGGTCTCAAAAAGGCCTGGAGTGGATGATCATCTACCTCACAACATGGGTTTGGTTGACAGCTCTGCCTGTTGCCATGATTAGGGCATTATCTATTAAGAGTTTGTATGTTCTGTCTGTGTGGATCTCCTCCCACACTATAACTGACCCTAGAGAATTGAATTTTATTTTATGAATGTGATAGGGAAATAACACTGTAAAGGTGGCCATACACGAGCTGATAAAATCGGCTGACTCTGTCCCTCCAAACCGAGGCTGACTGATATCTGTCAGCTTTCAATTGGGCAGGTTTGAAAGTCCTATCAGAAGGAGGAGCATATAGTTGGGCAGTATATAGACAGCATTAAGGTAGCCATACACAGGCCGATAATAGCTGGCAACAGACTGAGTCAGCAGCTTATCAGGCAGTGTATGGGGCCCTCTGACAGCCTACCCAACCAATATCTGCCAGTGTAGGGGCCCCCTTCAGTGGGCCTACCCAACCCAACCAATATGTTGCCAAAAACTTCCCAGATGTCAGTTGGTTTGATGTTTCTGTTGGACCGAGGACCACATTGGCCCTGCCTTTGTCAATCAGTTGTTTGGCCCTTTGGTCAAGCTACCAGATAAGACCAATATTGCCAACCTAGAAGATCTGTTTATTTTTCTACCTCGCCAAACTATCTTATAATATATGGCCAACTTTAATAACTTAAGATCACACATAACTATTAAAATGTAATGTTTTTACTTCACCTATATATTTAAATAGTTTTGTTTAAATATGCTGTTTAGGTGGGTAAAATTACCTTTGCATAGTCAGTTATTGAAATTGCATTATTGCACAAAAATGTAAAAAGAAGCAATTTCTTTTGTTTACCTAATTCAACTGAGTTGCACAGATTGATTTTAATTAACTGCTATGCAAAGGTATTTTGGGGTGTTTTGTTACCCATGCAAGAATCAGTTTTAAAACAAACAACATGCCCCATCTGAAATGAACCTTAAATGAATAAATACTTTTAAAACACTCCTTTAAAAATCAACATTCCCAGTTCCTTTCCCTTTCTTTTAACTTAGTTACATTTTGCACTGTGGGATAGTGGTTATTACTCTCTGCACTAGAAGAGAGTGCACTGGGCATATTGGGGCAAGATCTGCTTGTTTGGTGACCACGCCAAACGAGCAGGTCTTTCAGTACAGGTATGGGACCTGTTATCCAGAATGCTCGGGACCTGGGGTTTTCCAGATAAGGGATCTTTCTGTAAGGGCTCTGGCACACGGGGAGACTAGTCGCCCGCGACAAATCTCCCTTGTCGCGGGCGACTAATCTCCCCGAAATGCCATCCCACAGGCGAGAATGTAAAGCACCGCGTATGCCACGCTTTACTCGCTGGTGGGATGGCATTTCGGGGAGATTAGTTGCCCGCGACACAGGAGATTTTTCGCAGGTGACTAGTCTCCCTGTGAGCCCTAATTTGGATACCCATACCTTAAGTCTGCTAAAAATCATTTAACTATTGAATAAACCCAATAGGATTGTTTTGCCTCCAATAAGGATTAATTATATCTTAGTTGGGATCAAGTACAGGTACTGTTTTATTATTACAGAGAAATAGGAAATCATTTTTAAATTTAGGATTATTTGCTTATACTTGAGTCTATGGGAGATGGCCTTTCCGTAATTCGGAACATAACAGGTTTCCAGATAAGGGATCCCATACCAGTATATGGACACCATAAGTCAGTTGGGCAAAGTGTATTATAAGTAATCTCTGTTAAGTTCTCTAAGTTCTGTGTAACATTTCAGCACTATATAAATGAAAATTTCAATTTTACACGCTGGAGAATATCTTGTCTCTTGCTAAGAACTTAATAATAATAATAATAATTGTGGGGGACCATTTTTAAAAAAATATTTTTATAGACTAAAATTTGCTATTTTGTAAATAAAATTAAAACAAACATGCTGGTATATGTGCTATTCTCACTTTATTAACTATTATTATACAGATACTGGGGTCACAAAATAATTTATTCACCAGAAATAGTGGCAAAAATTAAATTATATTTTTTCCCTGGAAAATAACATTTGCAGGATAAAACAATGGAAGTATTTGAGACATCTGAAAACTTGTGCTCTTTTTTTATTTTTTTTGAATGTAGTGGAAAATTGGACTGCTCGGTATTTAAACTGCTGTTTTTACTATACATCTCAGAGCAATGATTCAGAAAAAAAAAAGTAAGATCACACCACTTGTCTTGTTCCTGCAGTAAAGAGGAAGGAGGAGGAAGGGAGAATCAATTGTGGGTGTTCCCTTGTATGAGGTCACCAGACCGGTGTGATTGAAACTCTGGGCTGGCTCTGCTGTTAAACACTGGATTCTCACAAACTCTGTGGATGCATTTAAACAGCAACCAGATGTTGCCAGAGGAGCTCTGATTCACTGCTGCCTGCACAGAAACTGTAGCCTTAGATCAAATAAGCTATGAGCAGTATACATTTGTGTGCTTGCTTCTTGTTTTCTCTTGAGTTTGCTTCTAAAAATACAAAATAGAACCTTTTGCATGCATCATTTTTAAAACCTTGCATATAACTAAATATGTGTTTGTACCAAGCATGTTTAGTAAAGCAGAATAGGGAGTTTTAATAAATCTAGTAAGATACTTGCACTTAATCATTTACTTTTTTAGAGAATCTGAGATAAAAGTAAGCATAATGTTGCATAGAATATTATTTCCTGAAATTCTTTTTTTTTTTATTCAGTATTATTTAGACTCATTTTATTTGACAGCATTCCTTTAACAAAGATCAAGTATTTGCAAATTAGCATGGAAGAAGGTTTGAAACTAATAACAATAAAACATTTTAGATTTTTTAAAAATCCCATAACAGATTTTTACTAATGTCGAAATTCTAATTTCTTTGCTATCAATTACTGCACGTTAGTGTTCTGATATAAATTTCTGTTTCACTAATCCTATAGACAAAAAAAGGAGAAATAAAGGGGAATGTGCCTCTTATGTATCAATACAAATACACAAAGCATAGACAATACTTTTAAATAGGATTTATTTCCCTTTAAGTTAGCGAACAATCTCCTTGCTGCAGTTCTGAGAAAAAAAGATTGCCTAGGTTTCACAGAAAGAGCAGAAAGATGGCAAGAAAATACTTTTCTTTCACAAACCAAAAATTGACTGCTGGTTTTTGACAGCAAGGAAGACAGACACATGCCACATCAATGCACAGGGCATCTGAAAGGAGCGCTGACCTTTATTTTAAGTTTTATTGTGTTAAAGATGGATCTATTTTAAGCATTTTTTGTAAGAAAGAAGAAATTATTTAGCATAACAACAGACATAAACTTCACACAAAAGTGTACGTATGGGCCTTATTTATCAACAATGGGCAAGTTTGCACCTGGGCGGTGACCCGTACCATTGATAAGCTTTAGTTTAGCTAGCTGCAGCTGAAAGCAAAAATTTTATTTGCTGCTATAGGTTACTGTCCAGGTGCAAACTTGCACAGTGTTGATAAATGAACCCCTCTTTAGAAGTTAAGCAGAAAACAGTTGTGTAGCTATCTGTATCTATATATATATATATATATATATAAATATCTATATATTTTTTTCTGATTTGGATGCGAATACCAAAAACAAAAAAACAGAGGCTAGTGGTATTTTGCTTAGTATCTATCATTACATACCATATAAACCAGTTTCTATTAAACAAAGGTGATAGGATTAATATGCCAGGGTTAGTGTTAAACAAAACAGTAGGTGCTTCTTTACACAAATACACAAAGGATTCTTTCTTTATCTGCTCTGACTCTGAGGTTAAATGCAAGCAGCAGGAGGGTAGCATTTAGATCATCAAAAGACCTTGGGAATGTTTAAATGTCTAAGAATACCATAGAATGAGGGATGGGTATCTGAATGATGGATTATAGAGTACAATTCCATATTATGTAATGATAATCAATGACAAGAAGAAGATAAATTCCAGGTCTAGGCTACCTAGGAAATTGCTGCAGGCTTTAAACATTAGTTACAGACATGTTACCTTTAGGGGCAAACGACAGGAGCAATTGAAGAAACAATCAGAGTGAGCTGTCAAGGTAACAGATCTTGGTTCTGCTATTTATTGAATAGCCACTCGCAAAGAGTTACTACATGGACAGTAGTATTTATGGGGGCATGGCCGGGATGCCAAGCTGATCATGCTGTGCTGTAGCTCTGTTTCTCTGATCCTATCCTGTGTGCTGCCTCTTTGATTTAAACATGGCCCCGGGCTCAAAAGTACACGGCGTGACCAGAGAACCTCTTATCCATGCCAGAGATGGGTAAAACCGGAAAGTGTATTGATGGCTTCACAAGACCGCCCAATATGCTCTGTTACTCCAATCAAGTTGGCAGCGCGAACTAGAACCCGGAACAGCCTAGCAACAGTCAAAGCACATTACCTGACATATATACAGCTACTCAGCCACACAACTCTGCAGGCCATAGCGGAATCCAAAGAAACACTAACAGCAAAACCTATTGATTCCAGTACAGCCTCACCATGATTTGCAAGCAGTTCAGGAGCGCACAACAGAGGCCAAGTGCAGACTAGGGGAAATAGAAGACAATATATGCCCTACCACACAGCAGGTCCAACAACTCCACAGAGAGTAACAACAACTGCCCAACCATGTGGATGACCTGGAGAACTGTAATAGAAGATTCAACCTTAGAATTGTCAGTCTTCCAGAAGGAAGTCAAGGACCCAAGGTGGAGGACTTAATTGAACGTTGGCCCTCCCAACACCCTTGGGAGGGCTACCTTTTCCCTACAATTTGTAATCAAGAAAATGCATCATTTCCTTGCTAGACTACCGCTTTCAGGAGTGCCTCCATGTCCGCTCATCCTAATGCTAATGAACTATAGAGACAGAGATGCCAAGATGAGAATCCAGGACGGGGACAAGGTGTTATTTTTTGACACCCTGAAGAATATTATTCAGTGGCCAGAACACTAGTCTCCTCCACAGAAGAACTGCCACGTAACAGGGATGGAGACATAAACAGAAGGTTGTATAACATGCTTAAACACTAACAGTTCTGCTTCACCTCAGGCTTACTTTTACTAACTAATATGCTTGGTTTGTTCAATTGTTTAACTGTTTGACAGTTAAACAGGTGACATCAGCACCTGGATAGATTTCGTCTTCGCTAACCCCGAGGCCCTACAATACATTTTCGATGCAGAAGGTGCTTATATCACTTTCAGGCCCCAAATGAACAGAGCTTTGACAAGTAGCCCCCAAATGGATACACAACGGCAATGTACAGGAAAGCTTTCAACCCCAGCTGACCAAATTCTGGTCTACAAGCAAAGATATGGCCTCTGAAACAGTGTGTGAACTTGCAAAGCTTGGACTAAAGCATTTTATGTTTCCCCTATTAAAAATGTGGGACTGAAGGTAGACAAACAGCTAGATAAGGCCAAATCAGTACTGAAGGTAGCAGAGGACAACCTAGCCAGCGATGACACCCAACAAAACCGACATGCTATGGCAGTAGCCCAAAGATCCCTAGACCTCCTTTACATAAATAAGTGCACCCAACTTGAGATTAAAAGGCAAGCAGCTTGGTTTGATAGAGGAGATAAGAGTGGTAAGCTGGCCATGCTTGCAAAGGAGCCTAAACAGCTTACGGCCATCCCCAGACCGTTTCTGTTAAGGTACTTTTTTTTCTGTTAAGGTACTTTTAAATCTTAGGTCCATTGCCAATATATTTGGGCAATATTACTAGGACCTATATAGATCTAAGCTTACGGCCAATATGCCTGGTTTGTTAAATTGTGACATCAGCACCTGGATAGATTTAGTCCTAGCTAACCCCGAGGCACTACAACACATTTTCTCTGCAGAAGGTGTATATATCACTTTCAGGCCCCAAATGAACAGAGCTTTGACAATTAGCTCCCAAATGGATACACAACGGTAATGTACAGGAAAGCTTTCAACACCAGCTGAACAAAGCAAAGATATGGCCTCCAAAACAGTGTGTGAACTTGCAAAGCTTGGACTAGAGCATTATATGTCTCCCTTATTAAAAATGGGGACTGAAGGTAGACAAAGAACTAGATAAGGCCAAATCAAAACTGAAGGTAGCAGAGGACAACCTAGGCAGCAATGACACCCAACAAAACTGACATGTTATGGCAGTAGCCCAAAGGTCCCTAGACATCCTTCACATAGATAAGTACACCCAACTTGAGATTAAAAGGCAAGCAAAAAGATCTGACCAACTATATTACCGACACTTCAGATCAATTTTAAATCAACAATTCTGTCAGAATATCGGAGAAAGACCGCTTGGGCAAATCTTACCTTATCCCTAGTGGAAAATTTATTTAGTCAAAATGATATTCCTGCCCGAATTTACCTAAAAAATGGTTCAAACAAAGTGGCAAAATAACAACAACATTTGTCTCGGAAGAGCAGGCACCACCCATATCTGTTTTATTACCAATACCTCACCAACTAGTGTATGCACACTGGTGGCTCGTACCAGGCATCAACAATTAGTCATTGATAGTGGCAATATGAGAATTTATGAAATATACCACAAGAAACACTATCCATGGCCAAATACATGGCCGCCTGGGTGAAGACACATGGAGCTACTCGCAGTAGTTACTTGTCACAGCTACAAAAATAGAAAATGCTGATCAATAAATGTAGTAAAAGGCATATTTTAACATAAGGTATTCACATGCACCATGCAACACACATTTTCACCAAATATAAGTGTTTTTTTTGCGCCAAAGAGGGTCGGGGGGGCAAAATGCTAGTGCTCTCTGCACTTCGATTTTAAATACCATGAGCAGATTTGTCTGGTAACTCACTAGGCGCTCACTAGGTGAGTTTCTCAACAAGCCTCATGACCGCAGCACCCCTGACTGCCACATATTCAGGTTAAATATTTAGAGAGTTTAACCATAAAGAACAAGAGAAGTTAAATTGATGGGGGCAGGAAGGAGCCAAAGAAACCTTCCAGTATAGTGGAATCTTTCTTATAACAGTATTTACATGCCTCATGTCTCCCCTCTAATTTTGATTTCAAGATAATAACAAGAAAGAAACATTTCAAAAATCAGCACAAATTCACCTGTCATGAGCAGTGGAAGGCATTTTCCATTCACATGAATGACAGAAGCCACATGTTTCACTGTCAGCTTATATACGCCACACAGAAATGCTACTTGAGACATAAGCCTAAAGGTGGCCATACACGAGCAGATCCGCTCGCTTGGCGATGTCGCCAAGCGAGCGGATCTTCCCCCGATATCCCCACCTATGGGTGGGCGATATCGGGGAGCATTTAGGTAAAAAAAAAATAATACGATCGGATTATGTGGGCGGCAATGGGGCGGTCGGATCGGGGACCGCATCAACGAGCCGATGCAGTCCCCGATCCGACCGGATTTTCTAACCTGGCCGATCGAGATCTGGCCAATTTCAGGCCAGATATCGGTCGGCCAGGCAGCTCTGCTCTCCCCATACACGGGCTGATTAGCTGCCGAATCGGTCCAAGGGACCGATATCGGCAGCTATAGTCGGCCCGTGTATGGGGACCTTTACTCTTGAATTTTGATCCCTTCAAGACAAAGGGCAGAAAGCATAAATGGGCACACTATGTCTGATTATATGGTTTTCTGTGTGTGGCAAAGACTTTGGCACTTGACTTCCCCAAGACCAATCATGACCAATTAAGCTGTTGTATTGTATCTTTCCAAGTAGATATTTTTATCCCCAAAAACAATGCAATATGTTTTTTAAAAATAAAATAACACTCTCGACAAATGAACTTTATCTTGGACTTGTTTTGATAGCTTAGAATGCTTTTTGTTTCATTTTTTAACAAATTCTGGTTAGGAAATGTGGTCCATGGGTCATAGCCCACGTGTTCAAAAGAGTGGCCAATAGTAGAATACACTGACACAATTCATAACCTGTACAGAGAGATTACATACATTAATTGGTAATATATTACCCTTCAATAAGAATACTTTGGCAGGGATATTATAGCAGCTCTATACTTTTTACTTAGGGTTTTGGAAATATATTAAGGCTCAGTTACAACTGGCAGGGAGTAATGTGCAGAAAACAGGCACAAGTTCATGTTTTTTACACTTTGCACCCTGCCTCACCATGAGTGTCCACAGGTTGCACCTTCCAGATGGATGCATTGCTGTGCAGGGGCACTTGTAAATAGCCCCAATAGAGTTCTGTTGTGCTGTATTCAGAACTTCAGAATCGTTATTGATTTCTAATATGCTTTTATCTGCCATTCCAAAATCTGAATATAGCATTTTACAAGTTTTCATTTCTTTTTCAGATACGTTTACAGGTCAGTCTTGTGGATGGCCCGGGAGCAGGCCAGATGGAAGAGGACAGAACCAACCATGACGAGGGCAATAGATTGAGTCCAACCCTATTATATTCTTCGTCAGCTTGCCAAAACAAGAACGGTCTATTACAAAATGGGAACCTGCCAACAGACAAAGACCTTCTAGTTAATGGGGACATATGTTTACCAACCAAAAACAACTATAATGTTGCTTACATGAAGGGAAGTCAAGAACATGGTGCTTCTGCTCTCATCCATGACAACAAAGCTTATCCCAACCACATACAAAATGGTGGAATAAAGCGCACATATAGTGAACCGTTGTTTTCTGAATCCCAGTTGAAAAAGGTCAGAACAGATGAGATTAATGGAGAAAATAAGGGTGACCAAAGGCAAAATAATATTCAAGCAAGTGTCTCTGAGTTCTGCAATGAAGATCAGTCAGTAAGAATTTTCCAACCAGTTAATTCACCAGCTCTTCAGGTTCCAAATGAGCAGAAGAAAGACCTTAATTACAGCAACAGAGACATTGTCTCATGTCTTAAAGACAAGACAGTGCCAATGTGTAATGGTGCTACTGCTTCTGTATCTTCCATGGAAAACGTGAATAATGAGCTCCTGGAAAAACTGCCTTCTCAATATTATCCTGAACATGTTTCTACTGTGGTGCATAATAACACATCTCTTGCAAATGCCATTAATACGCTAAATGATGCTAGCAATGATTTGTCTACTCTGGCAACTCATCCGTCACATACCTCAGGGCAGATGACTCCTCAACAAACTTCGGTGCTGCCTCAAGTGTCAGGTGCAATTGTTGATGGGGCCCCCAATAGTGACCATGGTAGTGAGCCACTTGTATTACCAGGAAGCTATTCACTTAATAGACAAGAACAGAAGCCACTTTCACAGGAAACTCTTAATTATAATTCCCATAATTTAGTTGGAAGCATGGGTGATGCATGCAAATCCATGGGCCAGATGTCAGCACAATGTCTAGATGTTTCTGGTAATGGTTCATTTCATATCCAAAATAGCTCATCAAATGAGATAGCTTCTGAATTAGAGGCCATCAAGAAAGATCCAGCACCATCACTGCAATTACATCATATTATGCCCAACAAGCAAAATGAGTCCAGTATAAGTCAATCACATGATGGGCATCCAATTGCATCACAAACTAATGAATCTTGCCATTCACATGATCCAAGAGTATCTCCACATCCTAATGATCAACAGTTACAAAATGAAAGAACGGCCATGTTTCCTCTCACCAGATTACCTGCACTACACAGTTCGGTTAATGAAATTCTAGCAAAACACAAGTTTCACAACAGTTTAGAGATGCAAAATGAGCATCTCAGGCAAATCAAAGTCATGCAGAATTGCAATGGGACAAGTAAAGATGATTCTTTCATTAAGTCTACAAAAGAATTTCAATCCAATCCTTTTTTAAAATCAGGCTGGTTAGAACTTCGCCCTAATCAGCGCCTAAAAGAAGGATCTTCTGAAACTTCTTGTGAAAATTTACTGAACTTACTTCTCCAGTCCCAGACTAATAACAAGAAAAAGCTAAGACAATACCCTGGAAAACAAGGTTTAGCAAATAGAAAGTGTAACAGTCAAGATAGTGAAGAACATCTGCAGCCAAATATTTCTGAGCAGCAGCCAAATTTCCCAAAGCACTTATCACAAGATTCTCAATACCAGCCATACAGTCAAAAAACTAATAATGGTCTGATGTGGCCTGATCTTGAACAAGCTTCTGAGGGCACTCAGTTAGGTGATGTCCAACATTTTTTGCAAGCACAGCCAAGTGAATATATTGAAGAGCTGTTAAAACAACATTTTGATCAGTCACTCCGTAACTGTAACCAAAATAGGGACAGTCCTCTTAACCACTTTAAACTTGAAGAAGGTGCTCAGGCAGCTAATCAGTATCAAAAACACCATCCATATCCTCAGCAATTTGAGATGGAACCTAAGCAAAGTTTAAGCAACATGAATTCCCCCTTCAGTCAAATTCAAGAAAATAATACAGTTAACCCTAACCATTCCTATCCTGACAAACAAATATATCTGTCACAAAAAACAGAAAATAGCTGTGGTTTTGCAGAGAACAAACCTGACCCTTTGCAATACATGCAGTATTATCAAGCAAATAGTACTGAGCAACAAGAAATAAGCAATTATGAGCATGATCTTTCGGCCCGAATAGCAAAGCAGACACATTGCCTGCCAGAGAGCTTTAGTTCATCCCCACATTTGCATGATAAAATGGGATATTATTCTCAATTTGAAAACCAGGTTGACTGTATTCCAAAGCATGCTGCTCTTAGGAATCACTTGCTGCAACGAAGTAGATCAGTTAAAGCTGATAGATTGGTTAAAGCTGAGAAGAGTTCCCACTCTAATGCCTGCATGCATACACCTATGGAAAGCAAAACTAAAAAAAACACAGATAAAAAAATCAAACAAGAAACTCGCCATTCAAGCACAGAGGCTGGACAACAAAAGAGTATTATTGAAACAATGGAACAGCAGATGAGACATTATCCTGGTAAATCATCGTTTCATCGTCAAGTATCAAGTATCAAATCTCCCAAGCATGTGAAGGTGGAGTCTTCAGGGCCTGTCACAGTCCTAACTACACACACTAATTTTTCTACACTAGACCAACAAACTGTTCCTCCGCATGAGAAAACACCAACCAAAAGAGCAGCAGG
The DNA here is from genome assembly GCF_000004195.4 of Xenopus tropicalis. NCBI lineage: Eukaryota > Metazoa > Chordata > Amphibia > Anura > Pipidae > Xenopus > Xenopus tropicalis. Next base: position 72,636,769 of record NC_030677.2, on the reverse strand, counting down.
TTCTGCTCTACATAACTTTATAGAATCACCCTCAAATCTACTCAGTACACCAGTAAAAAATCTTTTGGACACACCTATAAAAACGCAGTATGATTTTCCATCATGCAGTTGTGTAGGTAAGTCATCTAACTTATTAAAGACATAAAGTAACAGAGTTTTTTTGCCCCTAAAATATTGCCCCTTACATCTCAAAACTGTGTTTTTGACTGAGAAAGAGTATTTCCAGAATAGATACAGGTATGGGATCCGTTATCCGGAAACCCGTTATCCAGAAAGCTCCGAATTACAGAAAGCCTGTCTCCCATAGACTCCATTTTAATTAAATAATTCAGATATTTAAAATGAATTTATCTCTGTAAAAATAAAACAGTATCTTGTATTTGATCCTATCTAAGATATAATTAATCCTTATTGGATGAAAACAATCCTATTGGGTTTAATTAATGTTTTATTGTTTTTTAGTAGACTTAAGGTATGAAGATCCAAATTACAGAAAGACCCCTTATCCGGAATACCCTTGGTCCCGAGCATTCTGGATAACGGGTCCTATACCTGTAATATGTATTCTCATTTTTTGTTTTTAAAAACAAAACTTGCTGAGAAACATTTTTCTAATGTCTGTACAAATATATATTCTAGAAATGTACACTGACAATGAATTAAGCTTGGTGAAAACTAATTGGTTTAAACTCCCAAACAGATCAAATAATTGAAAAAGATGAAGGACCTTATTATACACATCTTGGTGCTGGACCCAACGTGGCAGCTATCAGAGAAATGATGGAAGAAAGGTAATACCATATTTTTATTGCAACACATACAAAAGAGCTGCAGATTCAATTAATATTTCTGCAGCTGGCTATACAATATGGTCATACTTTTAGATTGTAAGTAGAGCCTTCTTTACCTTAAGCATTGGTATGTAATTTGTTAATACAAATTATGTCATACAATATATGAAAAAACTATTTTAAAAAATGCTACATGGTATTTTAAAAAATTCTATACCATTACCTTTAAGACCCTCCAAAACAGAACAGCAAGTTCCAAGCTTACAAAAGAGTAATTGATAGCTGATACAGATAGATATATCTATATATATATATATATATATCCACTGCCAATTTTAGTATTATTGGCATAAATTTTAGAAAATATAAATTTTATACTCAAGCAAATTTGGGGGGGGGGTGCTTTTTCATATCAGTCAACTGAATTCTGCACAGGGATTTTTTTCTCCAGTGCTAAGAAAACTGCCCCATAATGTTCAGGGGTAGGTAACTTTGTAGGGGTTTTTTTATTTTAAATGTTGACTGGCATTTTCTCCATGTTTATTTTTTTAAAGATTTTTTTCTTGCTCACGTTGAATAATGTCATTACCATAATCATGTTTGTTTCATAGGTTTGGCCAAAAGGGGAATGCCATCAGAATTGAGAGGGTTGTTTATACAGGAAAAGAAGGCAAAAGTGCTCAGGGATGTCCTATTGCTAAATGGGTAAGTTATTGGGGTGAATCCCAATTTAGCTTTTAATTTAAAATCAGGGATACCTAATAAATGCCTTTGTAATTCTGGTACTGTACTAAACAAAAGTTCTGCAGTTTATGATGAGACATTTGAGAGACAGACCAAAAAATATAATGCAAGTCTCTGACACTAAATGAACCATAGGGAGCCCCTTCTTGCAATACCAGGAGACAATGGTTAACTTAAAGTTTTTAAAGTCAAAAAGGGTAGGAGCTCCTGCTCCCATTAATTAATTTGTGAAGATATTTCAACATTTGGGCATTAAGGGATTTATTAAGTGGCATAATGCTAAGTGGTTTTAACCAATTCCTAGCCCATGTCCCAAAAATGTTGTGCCAGTCGCCCATCATAAATAATTCTTACATTACCAGTCTAGTCGGCTCATATACAAATGCAGTTCAGCTCACATATTATCTTCTTGGCTTTCTTGCAGGTGATTCGGCGTAGTGGGACAGATGAGAAAATGCTGTGTTTGGTGAGGGAACGTGCTGGTCACTCCTGCGAAACAGCAGTGATTGTCATTCTGATCTTGGTTTGGGAAGGCATTTCATTCTCTTTGGCAGACAGGCTTTACTCAGAGCTCACAGAAACGCTAAATAAGTATGGAACCTTAACAAACCGACGCTGTGCACGTAACGAAGAGTAAGTTATACTCATAATTTCACATCTTTCCTAAAAATCCTTTCAGAAGCAATTAGTACATAAAATATGTGTGGGATAGGTAACGGAAAATAGCAGTCCTGATTTTTGATTGCCTTGCAAGAATATGGACAATTTACTTAGACCCTGGACAAAAGTGTGAGAGGGCTAAGGATCTCAGCACTCTGCAGATCAGCACTCTGCAGATCAGTTAAAAATTTCCATGGTATTTTATATATTATTAAAAATATGTTAAAAATGTGATATTACATACTTGAAAAATTGATTGATTTAGTTTTGACTGCCCAAATGAGTGAATCTAACAAGATCTAAGAATGATCTTCTTAGTCATGAAGCAGCATCAGTTATACAGACCTAGTGAGATAGGAGAGCACTGCTAGATAGTGAGTCAAAACTCAGCATACCTGGCCTGTATGGACAATCTGGTGAGTCAAAACTTAGCATAACTGGCCAGTATCGACAAACAGGCAGTATAATTATAATTTCCCAACCTGCATGACCCATTCTTTGCATATATGGCCAGCCTTGGGTTCTTTGCCTGAACTAAAGGGTTTACTTAGTTGGCAAATATGAACTAGAAAATCTGTGTACTTACCTTGTCTATTCAGTATTTAGTTTTGAGCCCCACTTATTTCCCCCTGGTTTGAAATTCAATAGTCAGCGCAGAGCTAGCCACACATGCCCAGATTTGGCCATACTGTCTAACTATCTAGATATGTATCTCACTCCAGAAGGGCAATTTAGACAAAAAATTTGGAAATCCAGAATAAAAATTTCATCTGTTGAAGCAAATTCTTGGCAGTTACATGATGCATTGGCATATGGCCACATGCCAAAATATCCATCCATCAGGCCAATCAGTTAGATTGTCTTAAAGGACAAGGAAACTGGATAAGAACACTAAGATAGCACTTTTCTTTACAAATATGTTATAGTCACCATATATATTCTGATTGTGGTCGAGTGGAGTTTACTGTCTAAGTTCCCCTATCTGTTTATATGTTTTTAGAGTGTGGGAGGAATCAGGGGTACTCAGAGGAATCTCAGGAATCACAGGGAGAACATACACATTTTTGGCAGATAGTTCTCTGGTTCAAATCCAACCATAGACCCCAGCACTTCAAGGCAGCAATATTAAGCATTGCACTACCATTCTGCCCATTCACCCTTAAATTATATGCTACTTGGTTACCAGGCTAAGCCTCTAGGGTCTGAAGACCACTGGCCTATAGAATTTAAATGGGCAATTGTCTGCAGCCTACCCACTGGAACTGTCTAGCTGTCAGACAGTGAATAAGTGAGGTTGTAAGAAAGGGTCCTTAAATTTAGATGGGAAAAAATTGGTATCTAATAGCTTGGTATTTTAGATTCAGGATTGTTTCTATACTGTAATATTATATTCAAAACTCTTGATGGTAGTAGAGTCACAGACATCCAATCACAATGGTTCCATTGAACTTGTTCAGTTAGGTGTTAGCTGAAACTGACAGGTGTAGGAAGGTATGATCCAATCACAATACCTTCCTACACCTGTCAGTTTCAGCTAACGCTTAAGGCTGATGCCACACCAGGCGTAGGGCTGAGATACGCTCGGATGCAGGCACATGTAGCCGATATACGCATGAAAACGCGAGACTTTGCATTCTCTCGCGTTTTCGTGCGTATATCAGCTACATGTGCCTGCACCCGAGCGTATCCCATTCATTCGGGTGCAGGCACAAGTAGCAGGCGTAGGGCTGAATTTTCGGCAAGCGTTTTTCCGCTTGCCGAAAAAATCAGCCCTACGCCTGGTGTGGCATCAGCCTAACTGAACAAGTTCAATGGAACCATTGTGATTGGATGTCTGTGACTCTACTACCATCAAGAGTTTAAATACCGGGGAATACCGGGGAATTCCCTACCAGTCATTTGAACTGAAGAAGCCACTCGGATGAGTGGTGAAACGTTTTCAAGAAAAACTCAGAAAAGTCCAGTTGTTTTAGACTTAATTCTACTAGATACTGTATATCATGACCTGGATGAATGAGAATCTTCATAGACATATATTCAAAACTGATTCTTTAAGAGACACTACCATATGGTAGAAATAAAAATATGGAAAATAATGTCACAGATTACTAGGGGCTGGACTCATAGTTAACCGAACATCTTTATACATACCTATTAGAAGTCACATTGCAGTGTCATGACCCTTATATATATTACAATAGGTGCATCCAAGCACAACATTTTATTGAATTGTGGGTTTTGCAGGCCTAATTTTATCTCTTCTCAAATTTTTCTTTTTGTATAGACGTACCTGTGCATGCCAGGGTCTGGACTCTGAAACCTGCGGTGCCTCCTTTTCCTTTGGGTGCTCATGGAGTATGTATTATAACGGGTGTAAATTCGCTAGAAGTAAAGTACCAAGAAAATTCAAACTCCTTGGTGATGATCCAAAATCGGTAAGTGAAAGAAAACACTTTAAAGCATTTAAGATGATTTCTGATAAGATTCAATAGCATGAAAAGATTGTCTTAGATAACATTTCATTTTTGACCAATCTAATCCTGTTTTGTCCAATATGTTGGACATACTGTACGTAAATTAAAGAAAAGGGTACCAGAACACTTAACAGCCATAGAGAATAAGAAAAATGATATACTTATAGGTAGACACTTTGAGAAGTGTTTTGATTTTCAAATTAGAATTTCAAAAGGCTTGAACAAAAGGTGGGATGTGAATTGTTTCTTGTTACTTCTTGGATTAAGTTTTTACATGTGTTACGTATTGCTTAGAATTGCTCTTAATTATGATTTAAGGTGCTCTTGGATGTCTGAATTTTGATTGGCTGTTAGAAACTGGATTTTATTGAGTCTGTACATATTTGTGTTCAGAAATCAAATAGGATGCCTAAGATTAAGGACCTGGTGTCTAAAGCCCATCAGGTGATGTGATTGTTGTTTCTGCTCTGATGCAATAATGTGTTTTAAATAGCCTGAAATAAAGCCTTTATAACTGAGCTTTGATTTAGTTTTGGAGCCTGCACTTCTCCCAGGGCCATAGGAGTAGGCAGAAGAGGTATGTAATAATACAAAAAAGGTTGCTGAGGGATATTAACACATAAAACAAAACAAGAAGTGCATACAAGACCCCAGTATCTAAGGGGAACCACATCAAGCTTATATATAACACTCTAAGAATAAAATAAAAAATGACCTTTATTAATCTATGTAAACCAGGGGTCCCCTGTTCACCTTTTTTACCCCGTGAGACACATTCAAATGTAAATGTAAGTTTGGGAGCAACACAAGAATGAAAAATGTACCCGGTGTGTCAAATAAGGACTGTGATTGTTTACTTGATAGCCTAATGTGGACTGACAGCCAACAGAAGGTTTTGTTTGACAGTACACCTGGTTTTATGCAATCATAACTTGCTTCCAAGCCACAAATTCAAAAATAACCACCAACTTTGAGGCCACTGGGAGCAACATCCAAGGGGTTGGTGAGCAACATGTTGCTTCAGAGCAGATGGTTGGGGACCACTGATCTAGAGTATGGTACACACAGGCAGCATAGGGCAGGCAGAGTTTGGCACACACAGGCAGCATAGGGCAGGCAGAGTATGGCACACACAGGCAACATAGGACAGGCAGGGTATGGCACACACAGACAGCATAGGGCAGGTAGAGTATGGCACACACAGGCAGTATAGGGCAGGCAGAATAAGGTACACACAGGCAGCATAGGGCAGGCAGAGTATGGTGCACACAAGCAGCATAGATCTGAGGTTTGGACAATGGAGGGGCTCACAGATGTGAACACTACAGGGGTTTGCAGATATGAACAATAGAGGGGATTACAGCCTGAATATGAAGTGTAAACAGTGCAGGGGGCAGTTAAAGATTACACAAAGATTAGCAGTCACAGCAGCCAGACAGGTGGGGGCCACACAAAGGGGGACCAGTTGGACAGCACTGACCTAAAGCAAAGTATGTACTGTCTCATCCTATTTTTTGTCATTAGCTAAATTATTCCTTATCTTTTCTCAGTGCATAATGGCAATTGTACTTGCCCCTCATCTTTGTAACAGAAATACTGTAGCCATGCTATATCATAGTGTTGTGTCTACTGTGATGCTCTCACAGAGTGACACCTTTTTTTTTTATTTTAACACCTTCCACTACCCTTTAAACGGTCTTCTACCCACAAGAGTAGTCTAACTCATCTTACAGAGTTTTCTGTCGGTAGATGCCTTACTATTTGGTGCTGAAATTCCTTTCTGTGTTTAGCTAACATTATTTAAAAGAAATTACTGAACTGCCAGAGAATGTCAATTTTAAGGCACAATCTTCAGGGTCTACACTTAATGTGTTTTGGCCCTCCAGAAAAGTAACCCATAACATCAAAAGAATGTGACAGGCCTGCTCTAGACCATCGCATTAGCTTGAGTTACATTCTACCTCTGTACTGATTCATCCACCCTTAGCGAATGGAAATCTTGTTTACCAGTTATGAAAAAGAATAGGTGCCATTTTTTCCACAGAATTGTTTTTGCCCTGGAGTAGCAGTTGTTTCTTTTATGAAGAAAGTGCCTAGTCATTGTCAGTCTTTAAAGTATAGTTTGTAGATCACATCAGGCAAAAAAGCACGATGGACCACAGCATAAACGTGATAGGGGTAGAAACAGGTAATACTGTTAATACAGGTATAGGATCCGTTATCTGGAAACCCATTATCCAGAAAGCTCCAAATTACAGGAAGGCCTTCTCCTGTAGACTCAATTTAAAACATATAATTACAATTTTTGTAAATGATTTCCTGTGTCTCTGTAATTATAAAACGGTACTTTGTACTTAAACCCAACTAAGATATAATTAATCCTTATTAGAGGCCAAACAATTCTATTAGGTTTATATAATACTTTAGGTATGGAGATCCAAATTATGGAACAACCCCTTATGCAGAAAACCCTAGATCCCAAGCATTCAGGAAAACAAGTCCCATACCTGTAATAACATTAGTATTAAAAATAATAAGAGGCCTTTTCAACAGCAACTAATGGGTTAAGTTTTTCCAAAAGGCCTTTCTTCATATATTCCACCATATCTGGTTTAAACATATAAGATATAAACCATTCTTAATGGACTGTAGCTATTATTTTACTGCCTACAGGATATGCCACTAAGGAAATAGAGAAATCATGTGTAAACTTTATGTGCATAATTATTCTATTTTGATGACTGTATATATGTGAAATGGCAAAAAGGCACAATAAATATTGCACAATAGCATTTAAGTCATCAGTACTTCAACCCATTGCATACACTGATATCAGTGTAAGTCAGGGGTGGCCAAACTCGGCCTGGTCGCGATCGTCCGGACTGACACGGTATGCGGAAGTGCGACGTGCATGCGTACGTACGCATTCACGGAGCACTTCCGCATCCCCGGCTTGATCACGGTCCACCAGAAATCCTCGGGGGATCGACGTATTGGCCACCCCTGCACTTCCTACATTTTCTTATCACCAAGTTTGAGCTGAAATGTATGCGTGCACTTGTTCCTAGAATATTATAACAAGAGTTTTAAATGCATTATACATTTAAGTTTATAGAATATATGTTTGCTGGTGATAGGTTAGGTAAACTTAATTGTGGCAATTTTAATTGGTTTTATTTGTATTTTTTTTTACCATTTATTTTAGGAAGAAAAGTTGGAAGCTAATTTACAGCACTTATCAACACTGATGGCTCCAATTTACAAGAAGCTTGCCCCTGATGCCTATCATAACCAGGTCAGTATAAGGTAGAAAACATCTCATTGTTGAAAGGCTCCCTTGAATACTGATTAAATGCAGCAAAGGCTACTATATTTCAGCATTTCATATCTACATGTGCTCTATGTAAAGCTAGAGCTAACTTTAGACCTATTTCAGGTATGGGATCAGTTATCTGGAAACCTGTTGTGCAGAAATTAAAAAATGTATAAACATATTTCTTTTTTTCTGTTATAATAAAACAATACCTTGTACTTGATCCCAACTAAGTTATAATACAAATCATCATGGCAATCCCTTGAGGATCCAAAGTCATAGATTTGATTTAATTAAACCATTAAAAATGCAAATTTTCAATGATTTTTTCAAAAAATTAGAAAAACTTGAATTAAGAAAATGCATAGATATTAGCTAGGACAACTCCAATTGACTTCTACATAAACATTTTTTTTTTCGTGTTTTTAACATTATTGGTGCATTTAATAAATGATCATTTGAATTTGTGAGCAATTGTTCATGAAACTTAAATTAATACATGTTGCTAGTATAGATCAGTAGGCACCAGCACGTTATGGCATTTTAAGGGGCTTAATGCTAGTGATGTGCATAGCCTTAATAGATATCTACCAAATGTGCGTCATTAAAGATGCCCTGCGAGACTGTAAGGCAAAAAAAACCTCACAAACTCTAGGATTTATGCAATGAAACTATAATTCAAAAGTATATTCATAATCCTCTTCTGATTTAATGAGCGCTGGTTTAATTTTTCAGATTGAGCATGAGCACAGAGCTCCAGATTGCCGTCTTGGTTTGAAGGAAGGTCGACCATTTTCTGGGGTTACTGCTTGCTTGGATTTTTGCGCTCATTCCCACCGGGACTTGCACAACATGCAAAATGGCAGCACACTGGTTAGTATGATTGATGTATCAGATATATACTATACTAAAGGTACTTATGCTTTATGCTTTAGTTAAATACTGCTAAAAAGCATTTTTGTTCCATACACAAAATGGCTATGGGATTACATCGACATTACTGTCGTCTCATGCTGGCTCTGTACTGATATCCTGAGCTCCTGTCTGTTGACATCCTTATTTCTTGCATTAAAATTCCATTTTCCCATAAAATTGTACTTACAGAACTGTGCTCAGAGCAGGGGAATGTGCAAAACAGAAATTTCAGAAAATGTTCTGTACTGCACATGCAGTCACACAGCAACACCAGAGAGACTGCAAAAATATGGTGACACTGCGCTCAGCTTAAAGTACCCTGTGCTGATTGTTTTAGAATTTATACAGCGCATATAACAATTAACCAGGCTTAACAATATAACCTCTAGCTACAGTACTAACAGCTAAGCGTAAATGTATAAATATTACTCCGTGTGAATGTGGAGTACCAGGTGACATTTGGGGAAGACTGATGATTTTGGTATCCAAGCAGGACAGAGTTTGAAATAAACCTTTTCATACCTTAATATATGAATATTTATATATATATTTGTCCAGTTTTGTATTAAGTTTTATATTTCTAATTCTGTGTTACATATTAAATGTAATTTTATATAAAACATTGAATTGGGTCTTCAGTACATTTGCCTGTCAAAGGAATATGCCTCCTGTAACAGAAACAGACAAGTGGTATCATCATCCTTAAAGGCTACTTTGCTATGTCTTTCAAGTAGTCTGTGTGTAGTAACACCTACATAACAGGTTCTGCTGATACATAGTAAAATCCATAGTAGGCAATCCCTAACAGTATTATAACTATTACTGGCAAATGGGTAGGTTTAAGTGGAATATGATCTGGCCTAAAACAGTTTAAAAAGGATACTAATCTGCATTAGTGTGGAGAGAGGGTGGGAGAGAAGACAATCCTAGGAGAGAAGGCCAGAATGAACGTCAATGCCTCAAAACCCTTCAACATGAGGGTCATGTAAGATAATAGGCTAGGCAACTTACGATATTTTATTTATGTGACAATAAGGAACTGTACTTTATCTGTAATATTCTATTTATGCCTAAAGAATTAAAATACTCTTCGTGTATTACACTCATGGTAAGAGAGTACCCTCCCTTCAACTGGCAATCTTCGGGAAAATATAAAATAAGAAAAATTAAAAATTAATTCATAATTATTTTTTACGATGGTCTTTTGAGAAGGGGAGTATAAGACCAGGGTAGGAAGTTCCACCCAACTGGAGTACAAGGGTTTCAAACAACTTGGCAAACCTTAGTAATTTAAATTTCTTTTTAAATCAGCTAAAATATTTCCACAATATATCAGTTTGGAAGTAAACTATATATGGTAATGTAAGAACTTTAATATGTTTAGACATGTATGGAGTATTTCTCTATTCATGATATTCTGATGTGGCAATGCAAACATGCCAAACAGGTCATTTAAAAAATATGTTTGTTTTGTAAGGTTTGCACTTTAACCAGAGAAGACAATCGTGAAAATGGAAAAATTCCACAAGATGAGCAACTGCATGTCTTACCCCTTTATAAAGTATCCAATGTGGATGAGTTTGGCAGTTCTGAGAGTCAGGAAGAGAAGAAAAGAACTGGTGCTATTCAAGTTCTCACATCTTTCCGAAGGCAAGTGCGAATGCTAGCTGAGCCTGTAAAAACTTGCCGGCAAAAGAAGTTGGAAAAACAAGAAGCCAAGAAAGCAGCAGCAGAGAAGTTAAATGCCGCTTTAGAAAATGGTCACAGCAAGAACGAAAAGGAGAAGTCCTCACGGCATAAAAACGCACATGTAGAAGCTTCTACGCAGGACAAACAGCAAGCAGGTAACAATGACATTTCTTTGCCCCATGCTTGTTCACTAGCTCTGATACGGCCCCAGTATATAAAAAAAATCATGGTACAGCGCCTTAAAAAATATTGCATAGACATAATAGACAAGGTCTGGCATTTATCAAAGATAATCATCTGCTTTAAGCGCATCTGCTGTATCATTAATACCCTATACATCAACTGGCTAGTGTTTTTTGCTTAAAGTTATTATGACACCTACCCATCTAAAGATTAGCACATGTGGGCTAAGAAGAAATATTGATTTTAAGAATCAACTGTCATATTAAATAGTAACCATAACTAAATGTTTATTTATAAAATGCTTAAATATGAAACAGCTCTTATCTAACCTATATAGAGTTTTCTGCATTTTTCTCCTAATATATGTAGGTAAAAATGTCAGACTGTTTTTATTTATTGTTTATTTATTTTTTTAATGTGGCTTATTTTAATAAAGCTTTTTAAGTCTTTCCCTTGCTTTATTTTTACATTTCAGAATTTTCTCGAATGCCAGCCTTGCAACAAAACACCCTTCTCAATATGAACCATAGGAACTCTTTAAACCATTATCCATCATCCGCCCCTACAAATCCTTACACACGAATTCCTAATCTGCCTGACCCATATCAGAATAGTTTTTCTCCCTACCCTGGATCAAGCCACATGAATATTTTTCAAACCGCTGCAAGCTCATCAGTATCCTGTGCAAATAGCCCTATGAATTCTTTTCAAGGATCCTTTAATCAAGGTAACTCTTGCCCCTCTTATCCCAGTAATGGAAATGCCTCCTTGCACAACTGTCCCCCTTATCTTGACTCTTCACAGCAACAATCCATGGATTATTACAAGTTTAAAAACCAAGATTCAATGGCTAAATTAGGTGTGCCCCCAATTCAATCATTGTACCAGCAGGGGTTTGCTAATAATCAGGCTTATGGTAACAAAATGTTTAGTTATGGAAACCAAAGAGTGCAAGCTGATGATTTCAGTGGCTGTAATGCTTATCCAGCACCTCAGGCTGATATAATGAATCCAGCCACAAGTTCACGGCCTATTACCAGTAATCAAGACTTCTCTTCTGCGACTAAGAATGGTGAATATCCTCTTCCACACTCCTTCCAGGGTCATGAAAGCAACATGTCATCAAGTATATTGGGAGGCAGAGCTGGTTCTCTGCCATTCCCTGGTAAACAGAGTGAAATGCATTCACGCACAGCAAATGGAACATCGGAAATGCTTCCAGGTCTTAACCATGATAGAACTAATTTTGGAGGCGCAGGCAGAACTAATGGTGCTAATGTTCAGGGAAAGCTACCGTACACCTTACCTCCTGTACCAGAAGAGCCTGCAGAAGTTTGGTCAGACAGTGAACAGAATTTTCTTGATCCTGATATAGGAGGTGTAGCAGTTTGCCCAACTCATGGGTCAATCTTGATTGAATGTGCAAAGCGTGAGCTCCACGCAACAACACCTTTAAAGAATCCCAACAGAAATCACCCTACCAGAATATCTTTGGTGTTCTACCAACACAAGAGCATGAACGAGCCAAAGCATGGCCTGGCATTGTGGGAAGCAAAAATGGCAGGCAAAGCCAGGGAAAAGGAAGAAGATTGTGAAAGGTATGGTCCAGATTATGTGGCTCCTAAATCTTACAACAGGAAAGCAAAGCGGGAGCCTGTGGAGCCAATACATGAACCTGCTGAACCAACTTATCTTCGTTTCATCAAGTCACTTACGCAGAGGACGATGTCAATAACCACAGACTCTCAAGTCACTACATCTCCATATGCCTTAACACGGGTTACAGGTCCTTATAACAGATATATATAGTCTGCTGCGTTACCTCATTTACATCAAATTGGGTGCACCATATTTACTTAGGTTAATTCATGTGGATATGTAGAATGTGTATAAGTATTGCACATAAATGTGATCCATGGGAAAGAGTACCAGAAAAAAGTATTCTTACCTATTACGTTTCTAGTTTTTAATTGTGCAGTCACAAAATGCTCTGAAAACAAGAATACAGTCATCCTATGCAAAAAGTGTTAAACAAAACACAGGTTCTACTGGATGAATTGTAAAAAGTTAATTTACCTTCCTCCCACTTTTATACAAAAATCTGTAGAGCTAGGAGCCAGAATCAAACTTACTGTAGTGTGTTAACATCAGGAATATTACAAATACCATCTGGTGCTAAATTCCTTTTGTTCAATACTGGAATTGTATCCTTTTGACATATGATATATATAATCTTAACGCTGACCTCCAATGTGTTTCAGTAGTGTAGATTTCATAAATCAATGTCAACAATATAACACTGAAATATTTAGACATTCTTTAAAAAGATGGTGCTATCAACTGTGTCTTTACAATGTTTTAACACCGGGAATAAGGTATCCAGTTTTAATGAATATACATGAATTCAATCAGATATAATTACATTTTATAAATTATTGGTTTTATTTTATTTAGGGGCCATTCTGTTCTGTTTTAATTCACACAAGTCACAAGTTTTAACACTTAGGAACAAAGCTAAGACGTTGAAAGCCTTTAACCTGCATAACATCTGTATCCTGTATATATTATGTTTTCCAGGAAAACTACAAGGCAGGCAGAAGTTACCATCTTTTCTCCAACACATCGAAATCTGTGGTTGGAAGTTTTAAAAATTTGAATATATATTTATGGAGAATAGATATATACTGCTTGAGAAACGATGTTAGGGTCTTTTTAACTGCCGCATCAGATTCTTTATGGGTACAGATGCTAAATGGTGTGATTTTCCTGTGACTTATAATTCAGGCACAGTGGTGCACTACACAGGGGGATACATAATATAGCAGGGTTGAGGTGGAAGTAGCAGGTCAAGAGAAGTCTGAGTGCGACCACTTGTGCAGTCTCTATTCTAAGGGTGCTTTTATCTCCTTACGTGCAGCAATCATGTATCTGCCTCCAGCAAGCTTTTTATAAACCTACCCACATACTAATGCAGCATATTATATGTGCATAACTGTCGCACATATGTGCACTGTGGTTGTAACAACCCCCATTAAGCCTTATTTTATTGGTCAAAAAATGATGTTGGTTTTTATACCTGAAATTTAAATTCTGTTCTTCTGTTGATAGGCGAGTGAGAGCTTAAGGTCTACACCAATACATTTACATTTTAGTATATTTGCTGTAAAAGGTAATACATTTCTTCCCTTTTTCGTCTAACTTTTCATTTCTGAATTTGTAAAAGCTATTTTTTTAACTTGTCTATGATATCCAAATCCTAATGAAATTTGATTTTTTAAATGAGTTTTAAATCAGGTGCCCAAAGTCCTAATTTCTTTCTTCTCTTCATTTTTTTGTGAACATTTTTTTTAATTAGATCAGAATATATATGTATATTTTGTTTAGTGTATTTTATATTTCTGTTTTTACATAGTAGGTTTCTTTTTGCGTTTTATTGAAGATGTGATAAAAACACAATAGAAAACCACCTAATTGCAAAAATAATGTTTCTGTATCTTTCCCAGCTGTGACTGAATAAGCCTTGTTAATTTTAGGTTATCATGAATTTTTATTGGAAAAACACAATTATACCAATTTAGGTTCATTCATAATTTACATAAGCAAATTCATATCATGTCAAATGTTATTCAGCCAGATGGCCTACTGTATTTGAAGGACAACTGCATGAGTTGAGTTTTCTCATAAGTAAAAGAAATATAAAGGGGTATTTACTGAATACCTTGCAGGCCTCTATGCTCTGCAATGGAGAATAGCAGCAATTCTTTAAAGCAGGAAGATAGTGTGCAAAGTTCAAAATAATGGTTGCATCTGGTTTTTGCACTTTGCATACTGCCTTCCTTTTGATCAATGACCCCTGTATTGTAGTGATTGGCAATTCAGCTTCCTTGTAAAAAAACATTGATACTTCATAACATTGTTTTATTTCTTTCTAAAAATACAACATTTTTAGTTGATAGGTAAAAAGTATACCCCCAATCCACCCTGCCCTGAACGCAATGTGTGTTTTACTGTATATTCTTAACTTTCCATGAAGATTAACTAATATTAAGTTTCTGTGATTTGTATTTAGGATATCACAAATTACAAAATTTCAGTGTTTAATTTATTTGTGAGTGTGTGTGTATATATATATATATATTTTTTTTTTTTTTTACACGAAACACAGAAAGAAATTGCCAGCGCTCAGTCTAACCCTTACTGTGGCATTGACCAGCTGCTAGAAGCACCATTGTGCCAGCGCTCGGTCTAACCCAAATTCTGGAGTTGACCAGCTGCTAGAAATGATAAAAAGTCTTTATTTGTACACAAAAGGAAGAAGAAAGATTGCTCAGTTTGCCTTTAAATATTATTTTTACAAAAAATGAGGTGTAAAGGTGGCTATACACACACTAATATTATTGAATGAAATGATAATCAGTGCATGTATATTGGGAGACGAGGTGATCAATATCGGTAAAAGCCTTGGGTGTCGGTCACCTCCTCGATCAGGCAGGACTAAAAATTTTGATTGGGTACCTTTGAAGGTGCCCGAACATGGTAACGTTAATGCTAAATTGTCAGATTGCATTCCTTTGTTTTTACCTGCATATCTGACGATTTAACTATTATAATAAGTATATAATTATTATTAATAACATTTATTTATAAAGTGCCAACATATTCTGCAGCGCTGTACAATAAGTGGGTTTCATACATTGGACATACAGAGTAAGATATAAAGCAATCAATAACCGATACAAGAGGTGAAGAGGGCCCTGCATACAAGCGGTCTTTCCTACGAGCAATGGTCATTGGAAAGATCGTAATTGTAGCATCTATGCCCACCTTTAGTACCACACTTTGGCCAAAATATGTAAGCTCACTTTCCAAGTCAAGGTACCTAATTGTATATTCTACACTGCCTATTAGCATTCTAAGCCTGTAGTGCAAGTAAAATCAAGTCCCCCAGCAAACAGTGTGACCATGACACAAATTAAGTTGGCACACCGCAAGTCGACACGTGATTAGTAGCTGCGACTTGTACATTAGCCTATGGCGGCTAAATTGCCGCGATTAGTCACCACAATTGTAGTCTTGGGGACTAATCGCACCATATGTCTAACTCAGGAGCTCTAGTGAGCATGTAGGGAGCAAACTGAGCGCTGGTTATCTTTTTCCTTCTTTATATATATATACATATATATATATATATACATATATATATGCATACACAGACACACAAATATATGCCAGGATACAATATTTACTGGTCTAAAGTAGGCAGTAAATATTATTATATTTTATATATTTAGTGCACAACCTTCCTGTCAAATTTACAGGAAAATAAACACACATTCAAAGTTCTTACTAATCTACCAAATAGGGAAAAATCCATTGTCATTTGTACTTGCTTTTCAGCTTATCAA
This sequence comes from Xenopus tropicalis, assembly GCF_000004195.4. NCBI lineage: Eukaryota > Metazoa > Chordata > Amphibia > Anura > Pipidae > Xenopus > Xenopus tropicalis. The sequence continues at coordinate 72,620,595 of NC_030677.2, read as the reverse complement.
AAGTACTTTATAGCTATATAGAGTAATAAGACAACATTCTAATTGTGTTACCTTCCTTGACCCCGCAGAAAAACTGATATGAAATGTAAACATGAGATATAACAATCTCTTTGCAACTTGTTCATTGCTGAATTATACCCACATCACAGAGATTTTTCTTTGCTTGTCCTTGCTAATTATGTGATTAGGTTTTTAATAGCGTAAATCAGATCCACACACCCATCTCATTTTCAGCAACAACTTAAATAAACATGCATTTGTGTATGAGAACATAACAGTCTAAGATTTTGTACATTGCATGTAGGTTTTTATTTTTGGCAGCTTAATTATAGCATGTACAGGCTGGGAAAACATTATACATTAGCTTTTTTTCTATTTAAGATTTTTTACCAAATTTTTACATTTGTTTCTTTAAAATCAATTTTAATGTTTAATGCATACATAAGATTGCTTACACCTGAGATAAGCTTTTACACATGGTATTTATGGCTTACTATTTGTGTAGATGGCTTTGATGACCAGTTAAAAATGTAATAACCACACTGTTACCCACATGAATAGACTGTAGATATAATGGCAGGGCCACATTGGCAGTTACGTCAGTCAACATGATCCTATGAGATGTAGCTGAACATTAAGAAGAGCAAGTGCAGTGTTTGCACAGCTAAAGTCAGACAGCCACTGGCAGTTTTTCTGCAGGCAAATGTGTGTAATATAAATGGTTACATACTTGAAAGTTTCAGTGGGATATGTACAGCAACTGTTGCAGCACTGCCTATAGCCCAACTAGCCATTTTACAGTACACAGTAATGCAAATTAGCATTGTAGTGTTTCCCTAGAACTCTAGTCTCTTCAATGCAGGAAGCCTGGCAAGCTTACATACAGTTTTTTAACATCAGAAATCCAGCATCAATCTTTTATCTTATAGAACATACGTAGAGTGTAGTAAACAAATGATAAAATAAATCAGGAGCAAGACTAAACAAGGCAGAAATCAAAATATGTGATATTCAGAGTACAGAGTATGATTATTCTTGCCTTGCCTGCTGGAACAAATTCATTTGTCATCTAGGAAAGGGTTAGCATAAAATGAAGAATATGTGGACATTAAATTCATGTTAGAAAATGCTTTCAGTTATTGTTAAAGTGCCTGGCAATAAAGGTAAGAATCACAGATGTTTTGTATGTAAACACTTATAAATAATAACATTTCGGTCCTCTCTGGCCACATTTGGTAAGATCCGGTCATTCAGCTTGGTCACAGATGGCCATTAACAAAATATACTCATCCATGCTATCACCAAACACTTAGCATTTCTGGCCTACAGATGGATGGGATTTGGACCAGTTTGGATTCAAAATTGGCTAATAACATTAGAACATCAGTGTCAGTTCTTCATATATTATGGATAGCTATACACATTTTAGAAGCTGTATTTACCATCAACTGAATCACTTTTTTTTAATTTGTGTAATTACAAACTATTCTCTGTGTACTTGCATCTGCTGGTTCAGTGCTACATTTATACTTCATCTTACAGGAGGTAATCATTGATCCCTGTAGCTGGTGTTAAGGAGGCATCCAGGGCAAGTATAGCACTTACATTTGCAAGTTAGTTGGTTATCTGCCATAGCAGCAGAAAATTGATTTGATATATATATCTAAAACAAACCATTTGTGAATTTCTATTCTGCAGCACTTTAGCCCTGTACAACCATTTTAAATGCCTGTTTAATATACATTAACTAAATGGCCATCCATTTACAGGACTTAAGGCTAGTAGTAGATGATCACCATTTCAATGTGGGGCCATTTACCTGTTGCAAAGGTTGGAAAATGGGATTATACTGCTGACATCCCAGTAAGCTAGTTGATTGCAGGAGTAAAGCTATAGAGCTACAATAAATCATGTAGTCATTTATCTCAGATTTAGAATCTCCAAGACAGCATTTTTAATTTCCCAGAGGGTAGGAATTCATGCTAAGAAGTTACAGCAAACTAGCATCACAAGCAGCTGATTTAGATGATGTGTTTGTGTATCTTAAATGTCAGTTGCCTGTCTCTCTGCCACCCCCACAGTGATATTCTGCAGTAATCACACTGCAAAAGTATAACCATATGACAAATTCCTTAATGTCCAGTTTGGACATGTGTACTTTGGAGCAGGGATTGCTTTTAGTTTTGTTCTAAAACAAAATATTCAGTATAAGGCTAAACTTTATTTGTGGTGCTAATAAAAATAACGATAGAAAAAAATATAGAAAAGACCTAAACATACTAAGCAACTAAATCCTCCTAAACATAGGGCAGCTTGTGCCATTATTTGTTTCTGAAGTCTGTGTGATTTAGAGGCAGTTAACCTGCCAGTCTCTTAAAGACCACTTGGATCTCCAAAATTGTCTTAGACTAGAAGTGTTGTGCCAGGAACGCATTCCATGGCTGATGTGAAAGTGCACATAACCTAAGGACAAAAATCCTTGTGTCAAAGGGCACAGCACAATACCACCTGTAATAAAGGAGGCCCAATGCAGAAACCTATCTAACTGCATGGTTAAAAGGCACCTGTGGTAAATACAGTTCTCCATCAGTAAAATGACTGATCATTGTAACTAATGGCTTTAGGAAGCTGATTACTGAAGTGTGTTTGCTGTTTTTCATTAAGTAAGAAGGCCCCTACCATATTACATCCCATCTATTTGCAGAGACATGACCAACATATTATAAGATTCACAAATTTGTGGAAGAAAACTAGAATAGTAAGAACTTTTGTAAAATATAGTTTATTTCATACTGTATTTTTATGCTGGAAACAAACTGATGTATGATGGTGCTACTCACCCTGCTCCCAGTGATCATATTGTAAGCTAAACTTTCATTACTGACCTGAGTGAGAGTCCTTGTTGTCACCTACCTCAGCACTAGTTTGGCAGTAGGATATTGATAGGTGAGTGAAAGAATACTGATGTCATACCGTCGACATTGTCCAGACACCTAGCAGTGAATAAGTAAACAGCTAACATAAATAAATCACATTTCTTAATACTTGACATCTTGACAAGTTTAACTTGAACTTTAATCTTTTTCTTCTCAAAATTCAGGGATATAATTGCTTGGTCTTTTTACCAATAAATAGCATTTTTTTGTTTTGTTTTGTTTCTGTCTTGGGCTGTGATAGGCTATATCTATTTTTCTGTTTTCAGGGGGAAGGACATCTGCTCCCTGATTTAATTTGACTTGTGTATATGTACATATATATGACAGATGTTACGAAAACTAATTTTGTAAATGTGCTGGCTTTTTTTTTACTGTAAAATATGTAGAACTTAGCATCTTAGTTTTAACAGAATCTATTAAAAAGATGTTGAATGCACTGAGCTAAATTAAAGGGAATATTTATAGCCTGGGTTTGGAAAGTAACAGTCTTACTAAGGCAATATACCATAGTAAGTGTCATGAACCTAACCCAGTGCTCTTATTGGCTTAGATTTTTATTAAAGAATTTCAAATATACACACTCCAGTGGGGCTATGTATTTGGTGCTATTAAATGGCCACCATTATTTTTAAAAGTTACCTAGAAATAAAGGACATACTTTTTTTTCTTAGAACCAATGTGTAATGAGTTGCCCTTTGGTGAACTAAGATAACATTCTAATTATTACTAATTAATCCATGTAATAATGCATAAAAATCCACAGGTATTTATTTGACTATTTTGCTACACTTGCATTGAGTGTGGTGATTTTTTTTTCTTGCATTATGCAGAGATTAACAATATATATATATATATATATATATATATATATATATATATATATATATATATATATATGTGTGTGTGTGTGTGTGTATATACAAATGCTATGGTACATGCCTAGCAGCTGAGTATTGAGCTAGCAGTGAAGTATTACACCTTCTGTGTAAGCAATGTAAAGAAAACCAAGTATTTGTAATGGTTAGTATCTGGTTTTTCTTTTGTTCTGTACAGGTTACAGTAACCCACCTCTATTGTATATAGTTCTTGGTAGCCCTTACAGCATTGTTTTAAATTAAAAAAAAAAATGTTTTTTTTTTTTTTGCAAAATTGTGAGAAAGTTCTTTGGCACAAGGTCCTTTATATTTATAAGTGCATCTTTAATCTGGGTAATGGAAGGTGAGAACTGAACTATTACAGTACTAAAGCCCTATACATCAAAGGTGGGCTCAAATGTAATGTGCATTAGGCATGGCTACTGCCATGTCTTTGCATTATTCATGCTTTGTTTCCACTCTAATTTTAAAGGAACAGTAACACTAAAAAATGAAAGAGCTTTAAAGTAATAAAAATATAATGCACTGTTGCCCTGCCCTGGTAAAACTGGTGTGTTTGCTACAGTAACACTACTATAATTTATATAATAAGCTGCTGTGTAGCCATGGGGGCAGCCATTCAAGCTGGAAAAAAGGAGAAAAGGCACAGGTTACATAGCAGATAACAGATAAGCTCTGTAGAATACAATAGTGTTTTATCTGTTATCTGCTATGTGCCTGTGCCTTTTCTCCTTTGAATGGCTGCCTCCATGGCTACATAGCAGCTTATTTATATAAATTATAGTAGACTTTCTGAAGTAAACACAATTTTTACCAGTGCAGGGCAGCAGCACATTATATTTTAGTTACTTTTATACACTTTCATTTTTTGGTGTTACTGTTCCTTTAAGGCCTATAGCATACATAATGTTTCACTGTTGGTATATTTTAGCTCAATACCCCTCTGTGCATTTTCAGGGCTGCAAACCACCTTTCATTGAATAAATGAATAGAAGCGGCATAGAGGTATGCCAGGTGTCTGACTTCAGGCTAAAATATACCAGAATTGACATATTACATGTGCCAAAGGCCTAAGTGGTTTTGTAACCTGACTTCAGAACACTCTTGTAGAGCCACAGACACTTTTTGAAGCTATATATTACTTCATTTAGTAGTAGTTTAGTTTAGTAGTTCACAAATGCATATGTAAACTTTCAGACTCTTTACAACCTGGCTTTACATTGCCTGAAATCTAGAAAAGTCTCTGTACTGTTTACATATATATTGGTGGATGTTGCTCCTGTCCATTTTAATGATATTGCAGCCACGGGCATCCTTTAGTACATTGCCCCACATGTATATTTATCTAAATTCATGGATACTGTTACAATAAGTACATGGATGATTGTGCTTCCCATATATTTTTTTTTTAGCTCAAATCCCTTTTTCAAATATGTTCATGCAGTGCAATATTCAAACCGGTTAGCTTTTTGGTTTAAACCTCTCACTGTGATTTCTTGCAGTAAGTGAGAGGTTTTGTTTTGTACCATTCATTTATAAGTAAAATATATGTATATAAGCAATGTTTTTACAAGCGTGCTTGTGCACACTATGATACCATTTTAAATATATATTGTGTTTGTTTAAAAAAAATGTATTAGTTTTGTTATCCAGCAAAGAAAAACTTGTAAATTAAAGTATTTGTAAATACTCCAGTCACTCATATTTGTACCTGTCAAGCTATAAGCTTTTGGGAAGGTGCTGCACCCATCCACTGTTGCTAGGGGGCTTGAATATATCAATTACTAATGCACTTCAGGCCCCCAGCCCTGTGAAAGAGGTGAACTTGGTGCTTGTGTTCATAGAACTCATGTGACTTTTCTAATATTTAGTTTTTGATGCCATTATTTGCCAAATGGCTTGCAGAAAAAAAATTAAACCATATACAAAATCTGAAAAAAGTAAGATTGTCTAAGATCATAAAAGCTGTAAGGTTGGGCTACTGTTGGCAAAATGAGAAGCAAAATGGCTTCTGCACAGTAGTCAGGTTGACTGTAACCATACTTGAAAATGCTTCGAGCGGTGTCAACTTTACTTGAACGAACCTTGTCATCCTGAGAGCTGCACAGCAGTGCTTGGTTCATGTCTAAAGCTAATGGTGAACTTGTATAGGAACTTATGCTGTTTGACACTAAAGGTAATTACTTTCTCTGTGCATATTATCTGAGTACATTCTAGGAGCTTCTTTTTCCTTCATTTTTTTTCCTTTCCACAACATGGTGTGTGTACAAAATCTGAGGATGGTTATAAATACTGTAAGTATTGTAATGTAATGAATGCAGGCTATTTGAGAACTGTTTATTATATCATTCCTGAGATGTGGGTGTTTTTAATAAATTTATATTTATTTAATGCACTTGAAGTCTGTGGCAGCATTTTGTCTCATTTCTAGAAATCCATCAGAGCATCAGAGGCTTTGTGAGCCAAATGGCTTTCATGTCATTATATCTTCTGGTTAGGAATACAGAACTTGGTCATTCTGCACATATATAAATAGTATAGGCCCCCCAAAACAACATGTATGGCTAAATTGTTTTAGTGGTCCCAGTCTTCAGCTCAAGATACTTTATTGTTTATTTCAGTGGTGTAACTATAGAGTAAGCAGATACCGAGGGCCCAGGGGGAACTGGGGTACAGGGAGCCCCAGATCACAGGTGAAAAAATTCATCCTCCTCCACAGCCGCTTTCCTACTTGTGGCCAGGGAGGGGGATGTGACAGGCGTGAGACTCCAACGGAGGAGGAGGGTAGTAGGTGGCAGGGTTCCAAGTAGGGAGAGGTGTGTGCCAGGCCCTTCCAGGCAGGGGCCCCAGTGCACCCTAGTTATGCCACTGGTTTATGTTATAAATCATGGAAGTAGTATTGTCTAAAGCTTGCAAACACACACCACGGTCAGTCATTTGATATCAGTAGATACTGCACTGGCAGAGCTTCTAGAAAGAGATTAACTCGCTTGCAAACAAGCAGTGATGTTAAAGTAGGCAAGCCCAAAACAACTAGGGTTAATTCAATAATGATGGACATGGGCACTAAGGCAGATAACATGGTATACATGAAAACTTCCATGGGGCTTGTAACTCTGATTTACCAGTGAGGTGGTATTAGTCATTATTGTTGCAGTTCCTATTGGTACACTAGTATATCAGCACTATTTTCATTTTTGAAACACTTATCTTGCCCTTGGAGTGTCCATCAGATTGCCCCTTGTATAATTATTAGTACCAATGTTGCAACTATACAGTACAACTCGGGTGAGATGGCCTACCAGAGTTCCTTGTTATCAGATTCTGACACAGACACGTGTAATTCTACACAATCCTTTGTTGCTGATAACTCATATTTAGAAAAGATGCATATAAGAAATGTTATAGGCTTTAATGCAGGTTCATGCAGTTCCAGAGAGAGAGATCACATACACACTCTGATAGGAACAGGAAAACATAGCAGGAAGTAACCCAGAAAAGCAATCACTTACATCACACACAGGAAATGGCTTGCAAACATATAGCAGGTGAATTCTGGGAACTGTAGTCCTCTACAGTACTTTTTGAGACTTTATTTCATGAATTCATGAATTTCATCATTCACACCTAAAAAAAAACAGAAGCGGAAAATTAACTCTCTCATCACATGAGGTTGGTTGACAGCTTTACAAAAATAGTGTAAAATCAAGGGAAAGTGTTAAAGCAACTTATTTTCAATTACTAAAAAGATATAAGCACACCCTGAAATACAATATTTACTGTGGTGATAACAAGGGTTAAGCAGAGCTGTATTAATGTTACACTATGGGGGGGGGGGGGGGGGCAGCAAGGCCTTACTGACAGTCACATGCACAACCTAAAGCAATAAGTGATTGGTGCATGACTGTATGAGGTGCAGACTAATTGGAATTGACTATTTACAGACAACACCAAAGTATGCATCTGGTTAGTACAGGTGTGGGACCTATTAGGCTAATGTCAGACGAGGCGTCTGGCGTATATTTTCGGCAAGCTGAAAATTGCTTTTAGAAAATAGCACCATCTGCCTCCTAACAATGCCTGCACGCGAATGAATGGAATACGCCCGGGTGCAGGCACTTGTAGCCGATATCCGCAAAAAATGCAAGACTTTGTATCTTTAGCAGATATCAGCCACATGTGCCTGCACCCGAGCATATTTCATTCATTGGGCACAGGTAGGAGGTGGCGCTATTTTCAGCAAGAGATTTTCAGCTTGCCGAAAATATACGCCAGACCTCGTCTAACATTAGCCTTATCCAGAATGCTTGTGACCTGGGGTTTTCCCGATAAGGGATCTTTCCGTAATTTGGATCTCCATACCTTAAGTCTGCTAAAAACTCATTTAAATATTGAATAAACCCAATAGGCTTGTTTTGCCTCCAATAAGGATTGATTATATCTTAGTTGGGATCAAGTACAAGGTACTGTTTTATTATTACAGAGAAAAAGAAAATCATTTTTAAAAATAAGAATTATCCGCTTATAATGGAGTCTATGGGAGGCGGCCTTTCCGTAATTCTGAACTTTCTGGATAACAGGTTTCGGGATAATGGATCCCATGTAGTTTAAACCAATTTATTTCACTAATACTATTCACAGAGGACAAACATTTTTTTATGTAAAATCCAGGAAACAAAATGTAAAATAAGGGAAAAGCACCCATTGAAATTCATTATAAATTGGTGGGACCACAAACAATATGAAAACCACTGGGAAACTTAAAAGGTTTCTTAAAATTGAGGAAACAGAAATATGCAATAAAGCTTTAACATCCAATGGTACATTAGAACTACACATGCACAAAGATAAAACTGTAACCTCTGTTTAAGTCTATTATGAACTATTACTGTCATACCTGCACTTTATTGTGCAAAGTCATGGGCCTCGTTTTAAAATTCTGCATTCTCTGAATTTTCCTTCTCTCCTGAACTTTGTTGAGCCTTTTGATGTACATCAAAGTTTCCATTGTATATCCCTTTAGTCTTCATTCCATGGAGAAATATGCTGTGCATTGAACTGTAGGACATACATTTATTATATCTATATGAAAGATGAATAGGACCTCATAGGACCTAAGCTATATTAAAGTGAATTTTTTATTGAGCCAACATTTTGGATCCCAGACCAAGGTCATCAACTCAACCTGTACATAGATTTATTCATCAACTTCCTGACAATATATGTAATCATTGTTGCAAGCTGAGTACAATCTTATACTTTTTAGTGGGTTTTTTTTGCTGTGTATGACCCTTACACTACATTATTAGTGTTATTGGTCAAACGTTGGTAGTTCAAAAATAGTTAAGGTTACCTGTGACATTACTAGACATTACCCATCCCCCAACAAACCTTAGGTCTTCTCTACCTACCAAAATATTTTAGGACCCTACTCAACAAACTGTTGGTCAGTTGGTCTGCGTCTGTTTTACTCTTTTACAATTGACCTCAACATTTATCTGCACTGTTTTTTCCCATAGACAATATGTCTGAGCAAAGAGAAATGGTTATTTATTTATTTTATTTTTTTTAAGCAAAGGCCATAGATTTTTTTAACGATAGTGGCACATTATCAATTACATGCATTTCAGTGGACACAATCTCTGAAAGAGCACAGCAATCAAGGTCCCTCTTCCCCAGAAAGGACTCAGGACTACCACCAGGAATCACAGAACCTCATACTATTAAGTTTGCCACACTTATTAACCTATTGGTCACCTGGGCCCCTGGAAGAAGGATCCTGCCAAGAAATACATTGGAGCCTTAAAGAAAAAAAAGGCTAGCACATGCATGATCCCCCTGATCCACCAAAGCCATGCCCTGGTATGACAAAACCCTGCTCATGATCAATTCACCCACATGCCTTGTCCCCTTTATGACCACAAATTGCATTTTTAAGTCTCATGCTGCCGCACCACCTGTACCTCCATGATGTTGTCCTGCTTCCTATTATGATACACTGTAGTTCTATTTTAAGCGTACTGTCCAAAAACACTGAAGTCTTCTGGTAACAGAACTGCTATGGGTTCCATGTGCCTTAGAACAGTTCTCAAACTATTTCTTAGGCCATGCTTAAAACTAACACCATACTGAAACTTTGGTTACACTTGGCTGCCGAAAAGTATTAACCACAGCACTTGAAATGCAATATTTTAGGGCTATTTACTATGAGTGTAGGTTCAAGTGCTAGAGCAAAGTTTCATTCTTAGAGCCCAATGCAATGTGCCTACTCAAAGTACAGTTAGGGGCACATTTACTTACGCACGAACGGGCCGATTGCGTCCGATTGCGTTTTTTTCGTAATGATCGGTATTTTGTGATTTTTCGGAAAATTGTCGCGACTTTTTCGTAGCCATTCGAAAGTTGCGCAAAATCTGGCGATTTTTTCGTAGCGTTAAAATTTGCGCGAAAAGTCGCACCTTTTTTGTAGCCATTCCGAAAGTTGCACAAAATGTTGCGATTTTTTCGTAGCGTTAAAACTTGCGCGAAAAGTCGCAACTTTTTCGCAGCTTTCGCGCCGAGTATGAAACATTCGGATTCATTCAAGCTTCAGTATGGTGACTTTTCTTGGGCCAGGTTGGAGCTGCAGGGTGCCATTGAGTCCTATGGGAGGCTTCCAAAATCATGCTAAGTCTGAAAGTTTCGCCCGCCGCTTACGAGTGCTCAATACGAAAAAGTCCCGACAAGATACGAGCGAATCGTAATGGCTACGAAAAACTCGCGTTTTTTCGCGCAAATCGTATTGGTAACGAAAAAGTCGCGACAATTTCCAAAAAGGCGCCGAAAAAATCGCAAAAAATACGAAAAAGTCGCAAAATGTTCGTTTTCCAATCGGAATTTATCCAATTTGGATTCGGATTCGTGGGTTAGTAAATGTGCCCCATAGAGTTGTGCTCTGTGCCTTCTGCCAAACTGAAAATGTTCCAAAAGGCACCACTGAAAGGTACAAAGGAGCACTGTACTGACCACCTATAGGGCTGCAGAGTGCCTTGTGTCCATAAGCACTGCTTCCTAAATGAATACTAATGTAGTGCTGCTCCTTTTGTATGTCACACTGACAGGTGCAACGTGCAAGTAGCTCAGCATACAGAGAGAGGTCCAAACATTTGTGCTCCATTCTGGAGCTAAAAGCAAAAGGAGAGAGCACTCTGCCAGGAGATGCAGTGTGAGAGAAAATGCAGAAGGAGAGGTTGTGGAAATTATCCAGCGCGTGGATAAAAACTCTCTCTGGAAAAGTTGGGGGCTTTATTGGCTTCTAAGCGATAACACATGTTGTTTGCACATGGTTCCAGTTTTCCATAGTTGCATTTATGTTCTTATAGTAGTTATGTTCCTATAAAAAACCCAACATAATGTTCTTTGACTTCAGCTTATTCTTCCTCTTTTTAATCTTCTTCTTTTTTTTTATTCTTAGCCCCCCCCCCCCCCAACTATCCACACTTCTTCGTCCTATAGCGGAGCAGGTTGTGCTTTTGTAAGCGATTCCGCCCCCAAGTAAAATTTTATCCATTGACTTAAATACGGTAATATAAACTGTTTTGAAGCCACATTCACCAAACTTAAATTACATAGTCATGGGGTCAACCCAAATGAAAAGGCGATATTTGTTGGATGCCCAAAATTGGGCAGAGCTACACACAGCCAACCAGATTTCCCCCATTGAAACACACTTTCAGTGGGGGAATTTAACCTGCTGCCATTCTCACAGTATGAACGCCAAGGTCCCCAAAATCTTCACAGTTGGTCACTGGTGGACTGTAGGTGAAGGTTAGTAAAATAGTAAAAGTGGATGGAGCCACTAACAGCCAATCAGATTTCATCCATTGAATTTCATTGTTTTACATTTAAAACACTCCCATTTTCACATTATTTATGCCAGGGTTCCCAAACACAGTCACTGGGTGACTATGTATTCAAGGTTAGCCAATCACATTTCTTTCATTGATTTCAGTGGAGACATTTTAACTGCTGCCATTCTCACACATTTAACATCAAGGTCCCCAAACTGTGCACAGTTTGTCAAATGTGTGACTACGTTTTAAGTTTAGAAAAATGGGTGGAGTCCAATAAACTTTAATTGCTGCTATTCTTTAAATATTAATACCAGGGTCCCCAAACTTTGCAGAGCTAGCCTTTCAGATTTTCAATGAGGAAATTCAACCTGCTGCCATTCTCACAGCCAGGGACCCCAAACTCTCAACAGTTGGTCACTAGAGGACTGCAGTTTTAGGTTTGAAAAAGTGGGTGGAGCCACCAGCAGCCAATCAGATGTCACCTATTAAATTTTGTTTTTTTGGTTTAAATTTAAAATGCTACCATTCTGCTACCATACTATTTACGCCAGGGTCAACAAACTTTGCAGAGTTAGTCACTGGGTGACAATACTTCAAGGTTTGAAAAAAGTGGGTGAGCCACCAACAGTCAATCAGATTTATTTAATTGATTTTTCATTGATTTTTAAACTTCTGCCATTCTCACAGATTTAACACCAGTGTCCCCAAACTTTTTACAGTTGGCCACTGGGGGACTAAGATTAATGGTTAGAAAAAGTGGGCAGAGCCACCAACAGCAATTCGGATTTCACCAATTGAATTTTATTGTTTTTTTATTGCGAACTACTGCCTTTCTCACAGCATTTATGGCAGGGTCCCCACACTTTACAGAGTTAGTCACTAGTGGAATGCAGTTCATGGTTAGTAAAAGTGGGTGGAGCCACCAACCGCCAATCAGATTTCATTCAGTGACTTCACATGAAGTTTGTTCTCAAAATTGCCTTTCTAGTTTGTAGTCTGCTACTGTATGCATCTGTATATTACAATTCCTTATAGTGGAGCTCTCTCAGCTGCAGTACGATTGTTCTTTGGGCAGTACAGCAGAAACATGAACATGTTGTACCACTTGAACTACAAATGTCCATCAACACCTTGCCATTTCAGTAAATTCAAATGATGGTGTGAAACTTTCAGACCAACTAGAATGAGGACTATGGAAAGTCACATGGCGTATTAGCTGCAGGTACTCAAATGGCAATTTTCACAGGTGTTTTCATACAGTCAAACTGAGACATATGAGACATAGAATGGACATAGAAGGCCAAACAATTTAGTAAAAAGGGGAAATATGCTTTCTCAAGCCCTTAAATACCCTTCTTTTTCACCTTCATCTTTTTGGGCTGATATTGCAATTAATGCATCCCTCTGCAAGCTCCACTTAATTACTAAAAAAAACTTGAAGTTAATTACATATCTGCCTTTGCCACAATATGGTGGCATTTGTGCATGCCAGTCTGTGGAGAGGCAATACATGTGGTGGGCTAGTGTTTCTAATGGTTACTGGCTAATCCTACCTTTCAAGAGTCCAGTGACTTGCCTCTTTTTGCCTTGCACCTGAAAATGTTGATTGTTAGAGTACTTATGAAGGCAACTAAAAACAGATTTTTTAATTTAATTTTTTTATATTTGTATTCAGGCCCTCTGCTATTCATTCTCATTCTAACTTCCCAACTGCTGCCAGGTTTTTGGATATCCAATGACAAAATAAGAGACAATGCCTGAAAGTTATGGAGAAAATAGGATGATACCAAATATATTACAAAGTGCTGATGACACCTCAGAGGGAAAATTGACAGCAGACAACACATTTGTTTTCTCATGGTCCCTTTACAGAACTATCTGAGGCTAAGGGGGAAATAGAGAAGCCTTGATTAAGGTACAAGAACTGGGAATACTAAAGCAATGAGACAGATCAGAAAGGGAACTTTTTTAGATATTCTTTATTTTCATTTTCAAACAGCAAAGGATAAAGAGGGGTACAAAAGGCAAGAGGGAGGAGGAGCAAAATTGCTTACATCAAAGGATGACAACCAAGCATTAAAGATAATAAGCCATGAAAACAAATTAACTTCTGTTACAGATAAGCGGGGTACAGTAATAATTGTTACATCAATGGGCCTTTCCATTGTTTTCAGAAGGAGAAATTTATTGCCAGTATTGTCTTGTTTTACAAATTACTACATAATCCCCTCCAAGACTTTGGACTGATGGGGCCTGTTTGTAACCGACAATCCAAATGGAGACTGTGTTTTTGCAGCCCTAAACCAAAATTTGACAGGTCAGTGAAAATCGCTTTACAACTGAATAATAATAATAGACAGCCGGCTAAGGCACCACTGCTGCTTCTGGGTGCCACCATGAATCTCTATTAATGCAGCTCAAAGTGGCAGATGTGTTGGAGCTAATGATGACTTCTTGGCCCTGTGGCTCTTCTCAGAATCAATGGCTGCTTAATCACTTTTCCCTTTGTATTTCCCTACAGTGCAATTCATTTTTGTCTTTGTTAAAGAGGCTGAAATCTGCAATCTGCTCTCCCGTGAAAATCCTGGCAAGCTTGGCTCGGGGTTGCTCCCCTTGGCAATTAAACCTTCACTGCCTAAATGTTCAGGACAGCGATTAAAAAGCATCACACACTTTGGCCTCAGCAGAATCTACTAAATGCTCTATTAACCCATTAGCAACACACTATTAGCAGCTATTAATCCCCCCTTTTAACATTTGTAATGGATTCTGTAGGGATGGCTTCCTTTAGTAGGATTACTGATTTTATTTCACATTATAGCGAGTGTGTAAACCATTTTTTTCAGAACAGTGTTATATAAATACCATAATTTCAGATTAAATGAATCTAAACTGAATATTAACACAAATAAACAACATCATAACATGATGATGTCTCAGAGACTGCCATATGCAGGGCTACCATCAGGGGGTACAGAGGGTACTGTATTCAGGTACCCCATGGCAGAGTGCCCTAAGAGATGTGGTTGGTACAATTTATTAGTTGCAAAAGGAGGGGGGTTGCGTGGGCATTGGTAGAGTGGATCTTGGCCATGGTTGGGTGGACCAGGGGCTTGGATATGCATGCCCTGGGCTTTTCATTTCATTTAGGGCCCTATTCTACTTGGCACTTTTGTAACATGGGTCACCAGCCCACCAGCACCGCATGGGTCTGCTTCCTCTATACACCATTCAGTACAGGGTTGCATGATTACTGATGGCATCCATGACCATATGACTCCACAATTTATATTTGAACAAAAAAAGTCTACCCTTCCCTGCAAAACATGCTTCTAAAATCTTTTCTAGACCAATGCTGTGTAACATGTTGGGTTCAAAACCCTTTATCAAGTTATGCTCCTAGAATCTGAGCCTCTTCTGCTCACTGAACTTTCTTGTTTCTACCATTTGTGTGACATTATGAAAACAGTGTCTTAAGAATGTTAGATCACACATTCCTTCTAAGTGGATTTTAACATTCATATTAACATGGAATGACATTTATTTTCTATCTTGTTATTGACACCAGTGGCATCAGTGATCATAGCAACCAAGCATTACATGGTGAAGGGCCAGTTTTTACCACTTCCATTTTTTTATACTGCACCCACGTCAAACCACACTGATGTTATCACAAGAGCCTTTAAGACTAAACCCACATTAATGGTGACAGAACAGCAAAAACCCAAATGGTTGGTGCTCACTGAAGGGATATTGCCCTTCATTCATGTCATAATACTTACCCTTAAATCCATATGCCTCACCTGTGTATAACACAACAACCCCCAACACATAAACACTACGTACGGCACACACAGGCAACATAGGTCAGGCAGAGTATGGCACACACAGGCAACATAGGACAGGCAGGGTATGGCACACACAGGCAGCTTAGGGCAGGCAGAGTATGGCACACACAGGCAGCATAGGGCAGGCAGAGTATGGCACACACAGGCAGCATAGGGCAGGCAGAGTATGGCACACACAGGCAGGACAGGGCAGGCAGAGTATGGCACACACAGGCAGCATAGGGCAGGCAGAGTATGGCACACACAGGCAGGGCAGGCAGAGTATGGCATACACAGACAGCATAGGACAGGCAAAGTATAAACTATATTTATGGTTCCAGCACAAAAAATCAGAATTCATGTGGCTGCAGATTCCAGGTGTCTGTGTGCCACCCCAAAGGTATACCCAAAGCAGTACAAATGAATCAAACAGCTCCAGTTGGTAATTCAAACTGCAGTGCTATTTTATTAGCAGTGTCAACTACATGTTTCAGGCACAGCCCTTTCTTAAGTGTCACTACGCGAAACTTGAATTTTAAAAATAAACATCCTGGACTAACTAGGGGCCTGTTCTTTCTCATCCTTACTTAACTATCAGGTTCTTCTATTTAATGGCTAACCAGTTGGAAAGTAACCTTACTGTAACAGAAGGCTGCCTTTCTGTTGTTCCCTCTCTTTTATGTGCCTGAAGAAAACCTATTATCAAATCTGATCCACACTTGCTATAAATATATCCTTTACTATTACCCCTCCCAGTGTGACTACCTATTGGCCAATAGAGGATTATGTGTATATGCAGTACTTTGGTAGTTTCCAATAGAAAGATGTATTTACCCATTTTTGTTTCTTCAGAATGTGTACTTTTGAAAAATATATGGTATTCCAGGGTCTCTGCACTTTTAGGGGTCTTATGGCACATAACACACATACTGGGTGCTTTTAAGAGAATGGTTAATTTAGAGAGAGTTGCAACTGTGAAGAACAATGGCAGATTATTCACGATACCACAGTATCAAGTTCAACCGGCTTCTAATAATACTGTACATTATACTGTATTTGTAATTAATGCTAAATACCTTCCTTCCTTTGCTCACACCTCCAAACTCACTCAGTTCAGGTAATTTCCTAATCAAAGGACTAAATAAACCTGGGTCTTTGAACTTGTTTCTGTAATTTAGCCCTTGGTTCCTGCATTAATGTGTAGCCTGAGTATCTGTAGCCCTGAATTCCAGCATCCTGTGCTGCTTTGTGAGTGTGTACTGCTCTGAGTCTTCATCCTGTATTTTACAATATCACATTTTGAACCCTGGCCAGCATCATGGACTAGTTTTCTTGCTGCCTGCCCTGAACTCTTGCTGTTGCAAAGGCTTGCAACCTATTCTGAGTGTCTGCTGTTCTATCCTTTACTCAGAGTGTTAAACCCACAGTTTTTTGCAGTTTCTCCGCTTCTGGTTTTTACCATGTTAACACCCAAATACTGTATCTTCAGAAGGGGCTTCTTTCAGCTAGTTCCACACTAGTATGCCCTGACAGCCATTTGATCATCTCCAGAGACTTTCGGAGATTCGGACTCACACTGGGTTCAGACCTGAATACCTTAGTAACTTTTGTTAAAAACAAATTTGGCAGCCCATTCAGAAAAAATTGACAAAGTATTTGGGTTTGAAACCCAGCAAACTCACATGGTATTATTTTCTTTATGATGCAAAGAGTATTACAGGGTACTGATTTTATTATGATTACATATATATATATATATATATATATATATATATATATATATATATATACACATATACAGTGGTGTGAAAAACTATTTGCCCCCTTCCTGATTTCTTATTCTTTTGCATGTTTGTCATACAAAATGTTTCTGATCATCAAACACATTTAACTATTAGTCAAAGATAACACAAGTAAACACAAAATGCAGTTTTTAAATGAGGGTTTTTATTATTTAGGGAGAAAAAAAATCCAAACCTACATGGCCCTGTGTGAAAAAGTAATTGCCCCCTGAACCTAATAACTGGTTGGGCCACCCTTAGCAGCAATAAAAGCAATCAAGCGTTTGCGATAACTTGCAACGAGTCTTTTACAGCGCTCTGGAGGAATTTTGGCCCACTCATCTTTGCAGAATTGTTGTAATTCAGCTTTATTTGAGGGTTTTCTAGCATGAACCGCCTTTTTAAGGTCATGCCACAACATCTCAATAGGATTCAGGTCAGGACTTTGACTAGGTCACTCCAAAGTCTTCATTTTGTTTTTCTTCAGCCATTCAGAGGTGGATTTGCTGGTGTGTTTTGGGTCATTGTCCTGCTGCAGCACCCAAGATCGCTTCAGCTTGAGTTGACGAACAGATGGCCGGACATTCTCCTTCAGGATTTTTTGGTAGACAGTAGAATTCATGGTTCCATCTATCACAGCAAGCCTTCCAGGTCCTGAAGCAGCAAAACAACCCCAGACCATCACACTACCACCACCATATTTTACTGTTGGTATGATGTTCTTTTTCTGAAATGCTGTGTTACTTTTACGCCCGATGTAACAGGACACGCACCTTCCAAAAAGTTCAACTTTTGTCTCGTCGGTCCACAAGGTATTTTCCCATAAGTCTTGGCAATCATTGAGATGTTTTTTAGCTAAATTGAGACGAGCCATAATGTCCTTTTTGCTTAAAAGTGGTTTGTGCCTTGGAAATCTGCCATGCAGGCCGTTTTTGCCCAGTCTCTTTCTTATGGTGGAGTCATGAACACTGACCTTAATTGAGGCAAGTGAGGCCTGCAGTTCTTTAGATGTTGTCCTGGGGTCTTTTTTGGCCTCTCGGATGAGTTGTCTCTGCGCTCTTGGGGTAATTTTGGTTGGCCGGCCACTCCTGGGAAGGTTCACCACTGTTCCATGTTTTTGCCATTTGTGGATAATGGCTCTCACTGTGGTTCGCTGGAGTCCCAAAGCTTTAGAAATGGCTTTATAACCTTTACCAGACTGATAGATCTCAATTACTTTTGTTCTCATTTGTTCCTGAATTTCTTTGGATCTTGGCATGATGTCTAGCTTTTGAGGTGCTTTTGGTCTACTTCTCTGTGTCAGGTAGCTCCTATTTAAGTGATTTCTTGATTGAAACAGGTGTGGCAGTAATCAGGCCTGGGGGTGACTACAGAAATTGATATTGAAATTGAAAATTGAAATTGATAAACCACAGTTAAGTTATTTTCTAACAAGGGAGGCAATCACTTTTTCACACAGGGCCATGTAGATTTGGAGTTTTTTTTCTCCCTTAATAACGTAAACCTTCATTTAAAAACTGCATTTTGTGTTCAATTATGTTATCTTTGACTAATAGTTAACGGTTTTTGATGAGCAGAAACATTTAAGTGTGACAAACATGCAAAAGAATAAGAAATCAGGAAGGGGGCAAATAGTTTTTCACACCACTGTAAGTCTAATGTCTCTAAACTACATATATTGCTGGGAAACATTCTAACATTCCATAGGAAATACAGGTACGGTTTTACGGTCAAAAATTAGACATGGCTGAAGAGGTATATTGCACTTGGGGTTGGGGGGGTCTCCTGTGTGATTCCACCATAGTTTATAATAACTGAGTTTACTGTTGTATAGTCCAAATGTAACATGAGTGGCTGATATTCTGTCCTTTTTATTTGAAGGTCACAACCTCATCTTCATTAGATTGTTAGAGAAGTGGCAATATTCAATTTCTGTATATTTGCAACCTCACATAATGCTCTTGTTGATGGGGATTTTGGATCCTGGGATGAAGATCTGCACTTTCATGTTAATTTCTTATACCATCATATTCTGCTCTCACTGATAAGTTTGAAATTCCTTCTGGAAATTACACTCACGGTTTGATAAGAAACTGAAGTAAGGCCAAAGGCAAGGAGATAGAATAGGCGTGGCATGGTTTAGCATTTCAGGCTGAGGAAATATATTTTAAAATGTACTGTATGGTTTACTTGCGCACATAAGAAAAAGCACAATAGAAAAAAATATTTTTTGTTATACAGGTATGGGACCCATTATCCAGAATGCTGGGGACCTGGGGTTTTCCGGATAAGGGGTCTTTCCGTAATCTGGATCTCCTGCCTTAAGTCTACTAAAAAAAATAATTTAAACATTAAATAAACCCAATAGGATTGTTTTGCCTCCAATAAGGATTCATCATATCTCAGTTGGGATCAAGTACAAAGTACTGTTTTATTATTACAGAGAAACAGGAAATCATTAAAAATTTTATGACAAAGTAACTGACTTTTTTTTTTATGAACACTTGCAATTATTATTCACCTGCATCAAAGTCAGAGCAATTTTTATGTAAAATAAATTAAAACTGGCCTAGTTTAATGTACTTTTGTGTTACGCACCAAAAAGTCAATGTTAACCTTCCCTAAAGTAAACTTTTCTGCAACCCCTGGCTCTCTGAGATAGGCACACCAATCATAATTTTAAATGGAAAAGGAACCTCCAATAAGAACAATCCAGTAATCTTGCAATTCTACATGTATGGTTCTAGCTTACTAGTAATGCACAGTAATCATTCTTTACAAGGGCAGATAAAATGCTCCTTAGGTGTCCAGGGATAGATATATGTTGAATGCTTTTTCCAGTGTGCATGTTCTCAATCTAAAGGGTTGGCATATTCATGTTGACATATTATTGTGCAGGGATGCTTAGATTCGCTTCTGCACCAGTGTTGATACACATGGACAGCTCCATGTGTGTGTCCTAACGCAACTTCAGTATGTAGTCTGCACATGCCCTGATTCCAGATCCGCTCTGGCTTTGGTGCCCTTTTCTCCTTAAAGGATAAGGAAAGGCATTTCATTGCCAACAGATTAGTCACAATAGTGCAAGCTAGAACGTTATATTTATTCTTCAGAAAGCTTTACAGCCATAGAAGCTCCCTCTGTTTGTTTAAGATAGCAGATGCCATTTTAGCTTGGTCTGACTTCACTTCTGTGCCTGCATACTATTCTAAACTCAGATTACACAGCAGAGAGGGGAGGGGGAGAAGGGAGTGGGAGACAGGAATGAGGAGCATACTAAGCAGACTTGTGCCGTGACCTGAAGGATTCCATGTATACAGATTAAAAGGAAAGACGTGACTCAGAGCAGCAGTTCTGTAAGTGCTTATGGCTATATTTACATAGACCTTTCTGATAAAACTTAATTAGTTTTTACTTTTTCTTCTCTTTTAAAGGAGAACTAAACCCTAAAAATGAATATGGCTAGAAATGCCATATTTTATATACTAAACTTACTGAACCAGCCTAAAGGTTTAGCATCTCTATAGTAGTAATGATCCATGCTTTCAGAGTTACTGGAATCTTTTAGAAGTGTCTGCGGCTCTCACATGTTCTCTGAGCAGCTGTTGAGAAGCTAAGCTTAGGTATCATCGCAAATTATCAATCAGAATATGAGGTTTGTTTGTCATAGAGGGTGATGCTACAGGGTTGATTATTAATTTCTAATGTGAATTGCACTGGTTTCAGAACTGCCATGAGGTTATAATCTTTTTTTACAATCACCCTTTTAGTGTAGCATATTTCATATATACAGTATGTAGGGACCCATAGGGTTAAGTGCCCTATGGCTTCATATCCCTATCTTTCATATCTTTGCTGTTATTGGGCAGAGCCCTCTACACTCAGGTTACAGTTGAAAAACTATCCTTAATAGGTTTAGCCAGGTTGACCACTCCCCCTGCAGACTGATATAGGGACTTGCAAGGAGGAGTGTCTTCCTTTTTTGGCTGCATGCTGTGTCCTAGGCAGAGCCCCAACTGAGCCTGGACCGGACATAGGCCCAGAAGCCATTTTGTACCCTAGGGGACCTTATACCCTAGTGAAAAGTCGGGGACAGGGCCCCGTGAATGAGAACAAGCCAGCACAGTCACATCTATTTAATAGCACCCTCTAGGAGAGGTGAGCATAGTTAGCTTATTTAGAAAGTGCAGCCATTAGCCCCAACAAAGGACATTTTAAGGGTTTAATCTAACCCAGGCTCTGTATGCCTTGCTGTAGGGACCACAGTTAAGACGCAGGATTCAGGCAGTACTTCACCCCTGAACCATAGTTGGCTGGAGGAGATCCGTTCCAGTAAAGGGCATCCATCCTGGGCTCTCAGCTATTTCTCTGCACCTCTCCATGTTGGGCTATACTGTTCCTACAGGTCACAAATGCTGTTTATCACTGTGACCCAATCTATATCTGCTGTGTCTGTGAGTATAATACCCTGTGTGCACTATTACATCTATCTTGCTGGACAATAAATCTGTATTATAGTTTACCATAAAGAATCCTCTGGCGTCCATTTATATCTATTGCACCACACTACTTATATAGTTGTAGTTCAACAACACCCTTAGCTCCATTATCTATCTCCCACTTAGCGGAGGCCCACTTCTAAGTATTAAGGTCACATGTAACACATGCTCTACAGCACACTACTAGCCTGGGTTTGCCATATCTAAGCCAAACAAGTGTTACAAGTATATTACGTGTCGATTGCTAAGCTCAGTAACTGACAGCAGCACAGAACATGTACAGTGAATCAGCAGAAAAGAAGATGGGGAGCTGTTGGGGCATCGTTGGAGGCACAGACCTTCCCTGCTAAAGGAATGTGGTTGCCTTGGGCTGGTACAGAAGCCCAAAACATAATGTACAACATATCTAGCCTTCTTCCTTAGTTTAGCTTTAGTTCTCCTTTAAAAATCTCACAAGTTGATCAAAGAGAAAATTAAAAGACATTAGACAACAGGGCTGTTGGCTGGCACCTTTGATTTAGCAGCATTACCTTGCTCTAAGCTTCTTTGCTATCTATAGTGGCACAGAACACACAAGTTGTATCTTACAGTGTTTGTATTTTATGGAGCACAAATTCCCGTTCAGCTTTCCCACCTGATCGCTAAAGTGCGCTCCAATTAACCTCCCATTAAAAACAGCCAGTGGCTAATTACTAAAATTGTAGGACGCTCAAGTGTAGTTGTCAGGGGAAATAAAAATTCAGAAACTGACAGGAAAGCAGCCTTGTATTGCAAACACGGTTGATGTACCATGGAAATCAATCAATTTGTAAAGTAAGTCAGTTTTTACACACATAACCAATGCATTTTGCCCAGGTGTAATTCACAACATTTCAAAAAAGAAATATGAACAACTCAGAACCTAAAGGGGTTTCGAAGTGATGGTTGATCACAGGGTTTATAAATTCAAAAAGTATAAGTAATGGACCCAAAAGAAACACAGATTTAAAGGGGAACTCTGCCCTGACACAACGTTTTGAAAAGTAAACATAATTTCTAACAACATTGCAATATACATCAGTTAAAGTTTAGAACAGTTACCTAAGCCCAGCCCCCTGTTGATCCTGCTGATCAGGCTGCATCCTCCAAATCTCATAATCTCCTGCACATTACAGTGATAGGTATATTAGGGGTTTCTGTGTTGTGTGGGGCTCTTTAACAAATGTTGGTTTGGAAGACGAACTTCCCCTTTAAGGTTATATCTGAGGAACAGTGGCATCTGGCTAAACCCAAACCACCTGCAACACTCAGCAGCATCAGCAACATCTCATAAATGTAAGAGATCATAATGATGCTGTAGGAGGATTCCATTTATTTGTTCTTCCAGATATGTAGCAATGTACACAACACTTTTCAGGTACACACTTTAACACTATTAAGAGTAGATGGACACTTGTGTTTTTTAAATAGGTTCTATTATTATGTAACACATTATTTGGCTATAAATTAGTCAAACCCAGGCTAGTGTGGTTTAGAGCATGGGGTACATGCGACTATATGGAAGAGACCTGCGGAGCAAGGGTGTAGTGGAACTACAACTCACTGTAGCTGTCTGCAGTGCAGATTAGCAGAGATTGACGATAGAAGGTTCTTGCAGTTGAACTATAGAGAGGTTTATTGTCAGAGACAAATGAATATGCAGAGTTATACTCACACAGATCATACAGATGTTAAATGATAGTACACTCTGAGGACAACAAGAGAGGATGCACACCGGTTTATCCCACCTCCTTTAGAGTCTGGGCAGGGTAAATGCACCTGGGCAGCTTGGCACCCCTTTGGAAGAAGTCAGGATAGATACCTCAGTTCTCAGGTTGATAACCCCTAGCTTGAGAGTCCTACATCTGACTGTGGAACAGGGTTTAGGTACTGCCTGTCTCCTATGTCTTAAACCATGGCCCTATGCTGAGGCAACACTGCCTGCATGGAAGGGTACTTCCTTCCCTACTTTCCTTGGTGGAGCTGAGCAGGGTCGGACTGGGGGGTGAAGGGCCCACCAGGGCTCCCGCCCCAGGGGCCCTGCAGGTGCCCCCACCGGCTGCGCACCCTTACCCCTCCCCCCGCAGGGCCCCCCTAACCCCCCTCGCAGGGTCCCCCACCCGACGTTCTACCCCGAGAGCGTAAATTTCATGCGTCAGGGGAGGAGCGTTTGGGCAAGGGGGAGCGCTGCAAGGGTCGGGTCTGGGCTGCCGGGGCCCACCAGGATTTTTCCCAGTGTCCCGGCGGCCAAGTCCGACCCTGGAGCTGAGCTGCTCTTGCTTCCTACCCTCTCTATCTCACTCTCCTAGAGAGTGCTCTTACAAGAGTAACTATCTAACTGTTCCTCATTCACAGGGTCCCTGTCCCCGAGTATAGGATGGGTACTCTAGGGCAAATGGCTTTACTGGGGCCTATTCTGATCCTAGGCTAAAAGGAGCTGTTCCTTGAGATTCAGAAGGCAGCCAAAGAGGAAGCCACACCTCCTTGCTAAACACTATATGAGTTTGCAAGGGGTGTGAGCAACCAAATAAACCAATAAGTTATAAGTGCATAACTATAAACTAAATGGGACTTTGCCCAGTAACAGTGTAAATCAAGAAGTAGTAGGGTTTAAAGCCATAGAGGCAGATTAACCCTATGGGTCCCTACAATTATTTTCTTATAGTTTCTGAGATTTAAATGCTTTATACAAGTATGCTGCAGCCATAAAAAAATGTTAGGCTGAAGAACTCACATATAAATCTTTAAATATATAAATAACTCTAACCAAAAAAAAATAAAACAATAAGAAAATAATAAGAAATTAATTAATTAATAATAAGAAATTAACACAATCCAGATCACATACAACATGCGTTTTTACTGCTCTATGTTGTTGGGCATCTTCTACCTTGCTTTCAGTGACCCTAAACCAGGTAGTTATTTTTGAATTTCTGACTTGGTGGCAAGTTTTGGTTAAATAAAATAAAGCCCCCTGTAAGCTGATAGTGTGCATAGAGGCCCCTAATAGCCAATCTTAGCCCTTATTTGGCACCTCCATGAACTTTTATGATGCTTGTGTTTCTCTTCAAGTCTTTTTACATTTGACTGTGGATCACGAATAAGAAAGGTTGGGGATCCCTGTTTATATGGTATTGAAAAGTGGTTCCTGCATATTAATCTTATATATTTAATATTCATAAAGGGTCATGTGTGTTAATCTTTCCTTTCCAGTAACTCATAGCAACCAATGATATTTTCATCCTGGTTGCACAGGACAAATTATATAGATTAACTACCGTAATCTCAAAAAAGTGAATCGCCAGTGGGAAGGTATAAGCAGTGCTTCGTTTTCCGAAGTTGCCCAAAGTTTCTTGCAGGAGGAAACTTTGTGCGACTTCGGAAAATAAAGCAACACATATGCCTTTCTACCAGTGATTCACTTTATTACCAGTGGAAGGCATTTTGGGGAAAGCCTGGCTTTCTGGTGATTCTGGGAGTTGAGATTAATTGCTCTTTGGTGCATATAGTAAATAGAATAGATGCTGCTGTGCCATTGGTAAAGCAAATATTATTTATACAGCTAAATATGGCCCAATTCAGTAGGTTTAATCCATTCTTTAAATTCTGGTTTACAATAGAAAAAGATGGTAGATAATGAATATCTGGCTAATAATAAATGGCAGGCTTCAGTGTGATTATATGGGATTTACTAAATCTCTAGCAAATGTTATCTGGGAAAGCATAAATTTGTTGGTTATAGGTGCACATTAAATAAGGAAATGGGACCCAACAGTTCATATGTTCATGTATTGTGTGTTGTCAGGGTAGAGCAGAACAAAGCCAAGTCTTGACTTCAAGCCAACATTCAAAAAAGATTCTAGGGAATGGAATTTCAAATTACTGGCATTAAAAGAACATCTGCAAAGAATCAATGATCTCTAACAGAATACTCAAAGGAGACGCATAAGCAGAGAGTAAAAATACTGATCTGGCTTTTCTATAACATTTTCTTCAGATTTCACAGCGCATTAAATGCACCCTTCTGTCCCTACTGGCTTTTTGTATGTACTAACAAATGGTTTTATTTCCTTGGTGCATGACCATAGTTATCTCCCACGCAAGGCAATGCCAACATGAACACATGTTTAGATCCAATAACTATGACACAAGTAATATTTGCACAAGACCTTGTGGACCAAATAGAAACATAAAGCCCAAAATGGAGCCTTAATTCAGCACTCTAGGTTTTCAACATAAAAATGATTTTATTTTAAATGCAATTGAAAATAACACTATATCAAACATCAATA
Source organism: Xenopus tropicalis (assembly GCF_000004195.4). Lineage (NCBI taxonomy): Eukaryota > Metazoa > Chordata > Amphibia > Anura > Pipidae > Xenopus > Xenopus tropicalis. The sequence continues at coordinate 72,594,535 of NC_030677.2, read as the reverse complement.
AAAACACATTAGGACGATGGATTGCCAATGCTGTATGCCTGCTTCATGACCAAAGTGCAACTATAACTCCCTTTAATTGTCCAGGAATCAATGTGTGCAAATCAGTCCATAATAAAATGAATTCCTGCCACACTACACTTGGCAAATGAGCACACTACAGTTCTTAAAATGTTCAGATTATCCAACGCTTCACAATAGGGATTTTCCAGGCATTATTTGAAATATGAGCAGTGCATCCCTTTTGTTTTTGGTTTGAATATTTGCATTAAGAGGCAGCATTTCTTATGCAGGTCAGTAGAGGAGCGTAACAAGCGGGTTGGTTGGTATCTAGAGATAAGATCAGAGATGTTAGGGTTGGGCAGAGTTATGAACTGCTTTAAATGTGATGGTCATGAGTTTGAATGTTATTCTGGTTGATGGCGGAAGTCAGTGCAGGGATTGGCAGAGGATGAGTGTGGAGAGGTGTATGAGCCTGGCAAAAGTATTCATTATGGACTGGAGAGGGGGACAGCCTATGGAGGGGAAGGCTAATTAATTGAGAGTTATAGTAGTCCAGGTGTGAAATGATAAAAGCGAGAATAAGAATTTTGGCAGCATCTTGGGCAATAAATGATCATATTTTGGAAATATTTCTTAGGTGAAAGTGACATGTTTGATAAGTGATTGGATTTGAGTAAAGGGCAGGGCAGAATCCAGAAAAACCCCAAGACACCAGGCCTGGAAAGATGGGGTGATTCAGTTGGGGTAAGTAGAATTGTTAACTGTGATAGATATGGGGGTAAAAAGAACCAATTCTGTCTTAGAGAGGTTTAATTTAAAGTAACATTGGGACATATAGTAGAGATAGTAGACAGGCAGGAAGAGACACGGCAAATTGAAGGAGCAAAGAAGAGACGGGGTAGAGTGAAGGGCGGGGCTAAGAGGCTAAGGGATTAAGTTCTGCATTGTCATTTCTTATGGTGTCAATTTTGTATTTAAAATGCTCAGCAATATCTTGAGCAGTGACTGAAGCACATGGAGGGAGTGGGAAAGGGACAGCAGAGAGTTAAAGGTAGAGAAAAGTTGTGCAGGTTTTTTTTAGAGATTTTGTCAATGAGTGCAGTAAAGTGGGTTTGCTTAGCTTGGCACAGGGTGGTATTTAGGAGAGAGAAGCAGTTTTGTAGCTGCAGAAGTCTGATTCCGACTGGGATTTGCACCAGCGACACTCAAGTGTACATGACTGCCTTTGGAGGGCTTTGGTATGAGCAGGGTGCCAAGGTTGGAGCCGTTTAGGTCGATTGCGTTTTGTCTTGGCAGGAGTAAGTTTGTTAAGGGCAGTGATGAGTGTGCTGTAGTAGGCAGAGGCAGCCAGATTAGGACAGGAGATGGTTGAGATATAAGAGTGAAGAGTCAAAGGCAAAGAGAGATGCAACGTGTATAGGGATTGCAGGTCCTGATATGTGCATGTTTGGAAAGGGGGCTGCAGAGAGTGTGGATGGAGTTAGCGAGAGCTAAAATGTATGCAGATTCTAACCAGAGAGCGGGAAATGGGAGTTAGTAAAGTTGGAAACTGAGCAGAATCTGGTAAATATGAGATCCAAAGAGTTCCTATTGTAGTGAGAGGGGGAACCAGAGCCCAGAGAAAAAACAATGTTAGTGAAAGAAATTTAGAGACAGTAAGGGCATTAGGATTGTTAACAGGTATGTTAAAGTCACCTTGGATGGGTGAATCAGATAAAAGAAAGCCAAGCAGCAAAGCTGTCAAAAAATTGTAAAGTTGGTCCAGGAGGTCAGTATATCACAGAAACGCGAAAGAGCAAAAGAGCTTAATGAAGTGAAACTCAAATGAGGAAAACAACAGAGAAGGAGCAGGAGGAAGAACTTTAAATGTAAAGTTGGGAGAAAGAAGGAATCCTACCCCATTCCCTGCTTTGTTCCCAGGTCTGGGAGTGTGAGTAAGGTGTAGACCCCCTTAGGAGAAAGCAGCAGGTGAGGCAGTGTATGAAGAAGCCAGGTTTCAGTTATTAAAAGTAAGTTAAAGGAGTTAGCGATGAAAAGGTTAAAAATGGAGGTAAGTTTTTACAGACTGAGCAGAAATTCCACAGGGCACAAGATGTTTGAACAGTGGCTTTTGATATAAGGGTAATGCTAGTAACAGGAATGAGAGGAATACAAGCTGAGAGTGGGATTTGTATGTTCTAGGTTTATATGAAGAGAACGAGTTAATTGGAGCTACAGAGATCTATCTACCTACCTACCGTATTTATCAATCTTACTTTGTATCTACAGTATCTTCATTCTACACAGGTTTCACTGTGGACAATATTTGCAGTTATTTTAGTGTGGCTGCACTTGCATTTGTAAATGAAAACTAGTTTCTAAAGACCCTGCACTACCTTTAGCTCTCACTATCTGGTTTAAGCAAGGTTTCTGGAGGAGCAGTCTCCTCCCCTCACAGACCTCCAGGGCAGAGCACCCAGGTATGTATCCACACCGCCATTTAGGTGCAGTGGCTCTGCACTCAGCTGCAGTGCATGTAACTGGAAGAGAGTAAAACATAACCCTTTGTTCCCCAGGCACATTTTTGCTGCACTAGGCACATACAACAATTCTGTATAATTTCTGGCCACACTGTAACATTGCATAAAAGATTCTCTACATAGTTGTAAGTACAGACTAGTGTAGCAGCTGCCATACAGTGAATTGGTTCAGGCATTATTCCAAGTATCCAATAAATACAATTGCATTCAGATTACAGGGAAACAGTATAGCCATACAAGGGCCAATAGTAGAGAACAAATGTAACTTTCTCCAATATAAATATGTTGGATTTATAGTGTTTTTAATGTGGTATATCATTAAAAATCATTACATTCAATGGGGCTGCACAAAAGAAGAATTCAAAATATACAGATACTAGATACTAAGCTCAGAAGCACACAAATTTCAGTGAAGAGAGCAAAACTGTTCACAGTTGATGATTGGACGACGCTCCCTGGTGGCATCATTAACTTTAAGATTGAATCAGGGCAGATTTAGGCACCGTGGCAACGCTAGCCCCCCACAAACTGCTGGTTCTGCCACATACAAACCAAATGGTTGTAGGATGTAGTCTTTTTTTTTTTTTTTAGAAAAAAAAAAACAAGGCACAAAATAGCATTATTTTGTAATTAGTTTTTAACTTTCTTGTGAATTGTAAAAAAAAAAAAAGCTGGAGAGTGCAGAGACATGCAAACTAAACTGGTAAAGGGGATGGAAGATTTTAGACTGTCAGGGTTGGAGTTGTTTTCTCTGGAAAAAAGTGCTTGTGAGGGGACTTGATTACTCTGTAAAAGTACATTAGAGGGGATTATAGGCAGATAGGGGATGTTCTTTTTTTTTTTTCCCCATAAAAACAATCATCACACCAGAGCCCACCTCTTTAGAAGAGCGGAACTTTCATTTGAAGTGGCGTAGGAGGTGAGGTTGGGGAATGCCCTTCCTAGTGATGTTGTAATGGCAGATTCTGTTAATGGGGCCTGGATGAGTTCTGGAACAAGCATAGTATCCAAGGCTATTGTGATACTAATATCTACAGTTAGTATTGATGTTGGTATATATGATTTATGTATGTGAGTGTACAGATAGGTCAGTGTAGGTTTGTGTGTGCTGGGATTACTTGGAAGGGTTGAATTTGATGGACCTCTGTCTTTTTTTCAACCCAACTTAACTATGTGCTTTATGTATAAAAAGATTACAGCTGTGCTAGCCATATTTGTTTAGACAAGAAATTAAACCCCAAATTTGAGAACTATTGTTTTTTTTCCTGTAAAGGCATGTTCATGTGTCCCATACATTCATGCAGATTAGAGCATGGTGTTCTTATAGCCAAAGTAGATTTATATGTGAATGTTTTGGTCCAGTGTAGCACCTGTCATGGGAACTGTGCATGCTTTCTTCTATGTTTCTATTGTCTGCCGCATTGACAAATGACCACAACTACATTTTGATCACAGTTCCTTTCTGGTGTATGTAATGTCAAGTTATTTGACTTATGTTAACTATTAACCATTTGTGCTGGAGTTTAGCCAGCCACTCACGAGGCTTAGAATGTAGCAAATACACTTAATAAAAGACAAACAGCCTGCAGTGCAAAACATATGTGTTCTATTAAATGCAGTTGTTTTAGGTAATACCATGCCGTATTTAGCTGGCTGGACTATTATTACCTTATTTTTAATCTCAGCAATTATTTAAAAAGAAAAAAGGAAAGAAAAACAGGAAATGTTAAAATGTAACATATATTAAACGGTCATAGTGTTGAAACATAGTGAATGGCCTTGTCTTTTCCAGCTGTAACACTAATTTTTTTTAAAGCAAAAAAGCTATTCTACCCTGCACCAATAACTGCCCTATCCTGCAAACCAAATGCTTTAATAGAAAATACCTGCAAAACTTGGCTTCCTGTCAATTGAACTACGGCGATAAGGCGAAGGAAGGAGCAGCATCCACTATGCGACGATCGATTGATCGAGCCTAGCCTGACTCCTTCCTATACAGAAAGAAAGCTAGGCTCGATCAATCGATCGTCGCATAGTGGATGCTGCTCCTTACTTCGCCTTATCGCCGTAGTTCAATTTACAGGAAGCCAAGTTTTAGCAGGTATTTTCTATTAATGCATTTAAAATACTAAGTGGTTTGCAGGACAGGGCAGTTATTGGGGCAGGGTAGAATAGCTTTTTTACTTAAAAAAATTAGTGTTACTTTTCCTATAAGAAAATCTCCAAAACTGCACTGCATTGAGTGGGGAGTATCAGCTGACAGACCTGCAGTCACATTCTGTGAATAAGACACACAGCCAAGAATTGCCCTGGCCAACAGAGGCCTTCAAAAAGATAGTGCCATTTGCTCAATTGGAACTTTCCTTAACTGCATACCTACAGCAGCCAACTTCATCCATCATGTGCTCCTTGCCCAAAAGTGGCCATACATGAGCAGACCCATAAAGTACTCCAACTGATCAAACCGCAGGCCAAAAGGACAATACTGTAAGAGGGGCCCATACACATGCATGGCCATTCCAATTTTTTCATTCATGTGGGACAAACATTTTAACAACTGCAGGTCCTTTCTTTCAGGACACAATTCTTGATCCAACAAGAACATGCAAGTATCTTTTTAAACTGTACAGAACCACTCCCCCCCCCCCCATGCCCAGATGTTAGGATATTATAGCAGAAATCCGCAACCAACCTGGGCACATATGGCTAAGCAGAAGCCATATGTGCCCAGGTTAGTTGAGGATTTCTGCTTATTATTATACAAAGAAAAAAAATGGTTTCCTTCTACAATACTATTTAATTAACCAAAGTATAAAATAATAAAGAAAACAATATTGTTAACGAAAAGAGAATGTGTTTATTTACACAATGCTGCCTTAAATTTTATAACCACTTTATTAAAAAAATAAAATATATCTTCTTGATTATATTCTTGAATTGAAGAAGGAGCTCTAATAACTTGTTAGAGAGTTCATTTGTTAAGGAAATGCCATGTATCAACTGAAAGAGAAGAAATGATTGTCGTGAGAAATATAATCTTACCAAAGAGACATTTGAAACAGCCTAAAGCCTGGATTGTTTACATATTTGATATTTTGGCATTTATCCCTTCTGTTTCATGAAAAGATTTTTGAACAAGCCTCCTCCTTGTAACCAAAAATTTCACACTTAATCATCATGACAAATTATGCCTTTTACACCAGTATACAGTATTGGTTGTGGCCTTCTAGGGCCCACCAGCGAACCTGATTATCAAGGGCCCACTTTCACAACAATATGATGTAGACAGGGTTAAATGTATTAGGTCTCAGAGTCCTATGGTTAAAATAAAGGGCTGATGGGAAACATCCTTGGCTGGGGCCCAAAGTGAGTTACTGTGGTACACAAGTCTGACCGTCGTTTAGTGGATCTTCACTAAGGAGTGTATAAGATAACTGTGGTGGGGTTGCCTTCTTGCCAATGTTAACATTGAGGATTAGTATTACTGACATGGAAGCAACTATATAAGGCGATGAAGAGGCGAGTCTAAACTATATTAAGTTTTCTCCCATTCTTTCGGTCTCTATTTATGTTGTTCCTAAACTGTTGTGATCGTTATGTGCAATTTTACAACAGTATGCTTTTTGGTACGTGTATGGTGGTCAGACATTCCCAGCTAATGCAATATTAGTACATTTTGTATTATACCATGGAAATTTGTCAATTAATCGTGCAGGTTTCAAAATATTATCTGTAAGTGCACCATGCCATCCAGTGCACAAAAAACCACTAGAGGTCATTCAGACTGAACAACAGAAGGGTGGCCTTTCAGCCTGTTTAATACATTACAATATGCACTTAGATTTATTAGAAGCAGTCCGTGTGTTTTGGTAGATCAAACAAAAGCAATAGGTTCTGTGGGACTGAAAATAAACATTTGACCTTTAAAAAATGGAAAACAATGGGGCCATACATATTTCTATGAAGCATACACTGTCTAGACCAGGGATGTAGAACTCGCAAAATGCCAAGAGTTGTAGATTCTAACAGCTGCAGGGCCATAAACAGCTGCTGAGAAATGAGGGGAGCTTGCGTGTCAGACAACCCAAACCTATCACTACGACTAAGTGAGTATGAAATATAATGAAACAAATGAGTCTGAAGCAGCACAGTTATAAGAAAGGATGTGCAGAATCTGGTCAGCTGTTTGTTGCATTTGGCTCAGTTACGTACAGTAGGATCTCTATTATAGATTTTCCACCAACTGGGCAATGGTACAGGAGGCTTGCTCCGCACCTGCAGAGAAGCAGCTGCTCCCTGCTGCAGAGACATTCAAGTTGGCTGTAACAGATTTTTGCTCTATGCAATGTTTCTACAGCCCCGGGACTCATTTGTAGGTTCCTCCCCCCATTTGTTTTATTGAATATTTAAATATGCAACTTTTCTGGTAAAATAAACCAAATCCTTTTCATCCACTGTGTAATAAAAGCAAAACAAAAACACACAAAAGGATTATATTATATACCATCTGAGGAAACTTTATTCGGACTTCCTGGTGAAGGAGCCTGCAAAATAATAATATACTTAGGTTATAATATATAAGGAGTAGGTATCAGAGCTATAATCTTAATATATGTTCTTAAAGGGATAGTTCCACGTCTTAACTTAAGCGTGTCAACATGTCTACATAAACCCTAGTGCTGCTATACTTTCGACTGAAAATGGCCCCCTGCCTCCACCAGCTCACCAGTTGAACAGCTTCATAAGTGACAGCTTGTTTGGAAGCAGGACAACATTCCAATAGGCTGGAGGACAAATGTAAACAGGGCACCAGCCTATGAGAACTTTGCCCTGTCCCTACAGTGAGATGTAAACCACAAAGCTGCACAACTTTAAAGTGTGCCAAAGACCAATGCAAGATAGTAAAGAGGGAGGCAGAGGAACAAATCAATAAAAAAAAAAAAAATAGCAGCGCAAGGATTCATGTTGGCATAGAGGCATGTTCCTGTTAAAATTGGATTATGTATCACTTTAAGTATATTTAACAGTTAAAACAGTGTAAAGGAAAAAAGAGTCCCCTTTGACAGTTGCAGGTGAGACAAGCCTCCCAATATACAGAGTATGTAATAGGTTCTTTCCAATGAACACATGGAAACAAGAATTATTCCACACAAAATCTAACTTACAGACTGAACAATGGATGCAGCTTCATCCTCAGGGCAGCAGAAGGGGCTTTCACTTACAGATACATTTTTACTAAAGGAAAAACAAAACAGATTTGTTAGGTAACTAAACACTGCTAACAGCACAACAACTTAATGTTGCATAAATAACACTGTCTGATGCAAAAAAATATATAACGTAAATTCTAAAGACGTTTTCAGACAATCTAATCTTTAGTAAAAAAAAAAAAAAAAAAATCTTACCTGCTAGAGCCACACAGATTACTGGTCCTCCCTCTATGATAGCCATACCACCCAAACTGCCCTTGCCATACCTAAACTGATCACCATTGTTAACCCACACTGTAGTCAGTCAGTGACTCTGGGTTGTATGTAATAAAAGACACTAAAGTTTAAACATCTGCAGTAACCTATAGCAACCAATCAGCAGGTAGCATTTACTTGTCACTTGTGTAAAAGTAAACATCTTATTGGTTGCTATGGGTTACTGCACATGGGCTAACTTGTGCCTTTTATTATATATTGTGGCAACTTTATGCCACCAGGCTGCAGGAACTAACCCTTTCACTCTCAGAGTATAAGCCCTGGCACAGACGTGTGATAATTGCGCAAATCATTACGATTTGATGAACTACGGTGGTTTTAAATTAAATCAATTCTAGAATGAAGGCCCCCCCCCCAAAAAAAAAAAGAATACAACTTAGAAAATGATACTAACCACTCTATTTCACCTTTATCTGATTTTTTGTGCAGCATATTCTTCCAGTATTCATGAGTAGATTTAATCACTTCAACAGCAAAATCCTGCAAAATTTTCCAAATATTAAAATAAGAGATCAAACCACTGTATATGAAAACAACACCATCAGTATGGTACAGTGTTAAAGGGATAACAAAATCCATAAAACAAGACAGGAGTGGAAGCAGGCAACAATAAGAAAAAGGTGATATATCAGCCACTCGAACAAAGGCATAGAAGAACATAATCTAGCAATTAAAGGATCTGAAGACAAGGAATCATCCTTGATAGTGGCAGGAAGTATATACTCCAAGCATCTTAAACGAAGACACAGTGTTCTTCCAGCTACAGATTCCTAGTAGGAGAAATTAGTCACCAGGCGTCACAGTATCCATGATGTTATAAATAAGCACCTTGCCTGCTCCATACTTAACACCACTGAGGATAAAAATCTCTGTTTCATATGACCATCACCCTAGGTCAAACTTATAATTAAGGTAGTCAGATGAATCCATACCAATTGCATTTTATGTTGATCCATTAGATTATCCATAGAAATGACTTTCTGTGCTGATCCATCAGAAAAGGATTTTCTGTGCAAGCTTGCAATATGTAATACACAAGTGGAAGTTTTAAATTATGTATTCTGATAAGGTATCTACCTGGCAGGCCCACCGTATCACAACAAGAGTTTGTTTTCCCACTGTCAGTTTAGCAAGTGTTTCTATAATATCAGACTCTCAGGAGTTGGGCAGCTAAGTGTTTTGTAGTCTATGTTTTATTCTAGCATGTGAAAATAAAAGCCTGAACTATAGCTCAGCTGTAACATGCCAGTGAAACTGCATCACAACATTTCAAAAATAGAAAGCGCCACACTTGGGAAAATAAGCCTAACGTTTAGTAAATCTGTCTCATATCATATGTACAGAATGAAAGTAAATGGCATATTGTATATCAAGAATGTTTTGTATTATTGATGCTTTAATATTACTTCTGTATCAAATATAATATACCTGGCCTTTAAACTCTCCATTAAACCCAAACTGATTTTCAGGCTTCCCATCAGGGACTTTGTAAGTCCTAAGCCAATCAACAGTTGCTTCCAGATAGCCAGGTTTGTGCTTTCTTACATCTTCTATGTCTGAAAGGCAATAAATTGACATAATCATCAAAAAAAATGTAGCCTATTTTTGCCTTTAAGCAATGCAATATGCAGCAGGAATATCCCTACCTAATAACTATGTTACCTAGATTCCTGCAGCCTTCTACAAACCAGTCTTTCAGCCTCACACCTTTCCTCCATCAATGCCTTTCAAACATTTTAATGGACGCTTAACCTCTTATTATTTTTGGACCACAAGATGCGATTACCCAGGCTGCATGCTGCAGCCTAGTGATTTTGGCAATCAGAAAAAAAGGAAGTGATTCTGTGATTGCCTTTTAAGCAGTCTGGGAGGCCTTAAAAGCCATCATTCAGTTTAAACCAACTGAAATCCTAAATTCTTCCAAAATCTCCCCCAGAGGAACAAATTCAGCCAGTTAAAAAGAGATGTGGTTATGTCCAAGAGGACCTTCATGTATCTATATTTTGCCCTATAGCAGTGCTGTCCAACTGGCTGCCCGCGACCCCCCTCTGTGCGGCCCCCCACCTGTCTGGCTGCTTTGATGGCTTACTCTTGTGTAAGCTTTAAATGGTATCAGTACTGTGATTAACTGCCCCCCCTGCATGTTTCTCACCTCAGATTCAGGCTGTAATCAGGCTGTATTGTTTAAATATGTAATCCCCTGTGTTGTTCACACCTTTTAATCTCTGCATTGTTCACCCCCTGCAGTGTTCACACCTCAGGCTGTAATCACCCCCATTGTTCCCCTGTTTACACTTTAGAGCAGGAGGAGCAGTAGAAACCCACAAATAATCCCTGCACACTGCAAAAAGAACATATACTGTGGTGGTACTGCAATTAAAATGTTTTTTAATATATAGTTATTGTGCAGACTGTAGGAGCAGTACCAGCATTCACTGTATGCTGCCTGTGTGTCCCATACACACAGGCAGCATAGGGCAGGCAGAGTATGGCACACACAGGCAGGGTAGGGCAGGCAGAGTTTGGCACACACAGGCAGGGCAGGCAGAGTATGGTACACACAGGCAGGGTAGGGCAGGCAGAGTATGGCACACACAGGCAGCATAGGGCAGGCAGAGTGTGGCACACACAGGCAGGGCAGGCAGAGTATGGCACACACAGGCAGGGTAGAGCAGTCAGAGTATGTTACACACAGGCAGGGTAGGGCAGGCAGAGTATGGCACACACAGGCAGCATAGGGCAGGCAGAGTGTGGCACACACAGGCAGGGTAGGGCAGGCAGAGTGTGGCACACACAGGCAGGGTAGGGCAGGCAGAGTATGGCACACACAGGCAGGGTAGGGCAGGCAGAGTATGGCACAAACAGGCCAAGTATGGCACATACCAGCCAAGAATGGCACACACAGTCAAAGTATGGCACACACAGTCAAAGTATGGCACACGCAGGCAGGGTAGGGAAGGCAGAGTATGGCACACACAGGCAGGTTAGGGCAGGCAGTGTATGGCAGGTTTTTGCTGTACTACAACCATTAATATGGGTATGGTCATGTGATAACACGGGTGTGGTTTCAAGTGGGTGTGGTTTCAAAAAAGGGAGTGGTCAAAACTGGCTTCCATTATCGGCCCTCCACCACGTAGGTCAGAAAAATTCCGGCCCTCTGTACCACAGAAGTTGGACAGCACTGCCCTATAGGATCAACCATAGGCATGCAGGATACCTCCATGCTTTAAAGCAGTACACTTTTTTTTTTAAACTTTGTTTTTATTGTTTGTTTTTCAACAGGGTAAATTACATTTAAAGGAACAGTAACACCAAAAAAGGAAAGTGTATAAAAGTAACTAAAATATAATGTGCTGCTGCCCTGCTCTGGTAAAAGTTGTGTGTTTACTTCAGAAAGTCTACTATAATTTATATAAATAAGCTGCTATGTAGCCATGGGGGCAGCCATTCAAAGGAGAAAAGGCACAGGCACATAGCACATAACAGATAAAACACTATTGTATTCTACAGAGCTTATCTGTTATCTGCTATGTAACCTGTGCCTTTTCTCCTTTTTTCCATCTTGAATGGCTGCCCCCGTGGCTACACAGCAGCTTATTATATAAATTATAGTAGTGTTACTGTAGCAAACACACCAGTTTTACCAGTGCAGGGCAACAGTGCATTATATTTTTATTACTTTAAAGCTCTTTCATTTTTTGGTGTTACTGTTCCTTTAAGGCATGTAAGAGGGAAAAATAGTAAAGTAAGGTTGGGGTCGGATTGGGGGTTGGGGGGCAGGGTTGGACTCTCGTCTGGCTATTGTTATAGGTATAATCCATTTCTATTGTTCTGGATCTGACATCAGAAGTATCTTAAAATTGTCTATGTTTGCATCTGGTTAGGTTGTTGTAAAGCACTACACTTTTTAATAGCTTGAAAATACCAGAAGACACCTAGAAAGCAAATATCCCGGACAAGCACTTGTATCAGCACTTGTTGTTAGATGACGTAGCCTGGTAACATGTCATTAGGATTTCAGAAGCTACTATTGTCTGACAAATTTGATTCAAAATACATGCAAGGCTATGAGAGCTGGTTTGGGCATTTGGTAACAAAGCAATAAATGATTACAATAAAGGTTTATAACAAATACGTTACAGATACGAAAATAAACTTCTAAGAAACAGACGCTTTTGAAGCGGGACATGTCAACCCCAAAAATATTGTTTTGCCCAATAAAAGAAAATGTAACTTTGCAATATACATTCATTACATATTTCTAATGGTTTTTGAGTTATTTGTATATTTAACTGCTATTAAAAGCAGTGTCTGTCTGTCCTTTCTATTCTCTGCCCTGGTGGCTCTGGCATTTGAAACAATATAACAAATGCCAGCAGATTTTACAGACCTGACTTGCTGGAGGAGCCTGACACTTGCAACATTGTTTAAAAAGTAACAACCAGGAGTTCAGCAAATGCTGCTTTCTATAGCAAATACATTTGCAAATAACTTAAAGCGCTAATCATTTTCAATAAATTGGAATATTGGAAAGTTGCTAAGTTGCTTAGAATTATATTTTCTTTTATTAGGCAAAAAAATATTTTTGGGGTTGACATGTCCTTTAAAGGAACAGTCAAGGCCTACTCTGCTGCCAAACTGCACAGTCCTTATTTATGATAAAGAGCTCAGGCGAGGCATATAAAAGGAACCCTTTTATCCGTCCAAAAATCAGCCTAATGTCGATCTCGCTAGTTTAATAATCACATTGGGGTGATAAAGCTCATCAGCTCGACTGCATCAATCCAATATTACCCACCTCAAGGTGGGAATACCAGAGAAAGATCTGATCATTTGATCACAACCAGATCTTTCAATATCCAGTTTTAAACTGATGCGCTCTTTGTCTCACTGGGATTTTTAAACCTGCCCCATCAACATCTGGATGATTTTCAGCCAGATACTGGTTGGGTAGGCCCATCTGGGGGACCCATACATGGGCTGACTTGGACCATTTGCAGTTTTTATTGGCCCACACTGATCATGAAAAAGCCTATCTTCTAAATTAACAATGCAGATGTTGCCAATAAAAGATGTGCAAACATCAGGGGTGGGATACATCAAAAGCAATAGTTTTATTGCACAAAATTACATACAAAGGCAATTTGGATTTCTATTCTTTTATAATATAACATAGAAGTTTGTGACATATTGCTTAGAAAATAATGATCTTTTAACATCAGGGTCATCTGGAAACAAACATACAAAAAACACTTTGATTATTGATTGTAGACGAACAACCCACCCATTATTAGCAGTAAGCCTAAAAGGCACCCCACACAGTTTATATTCTGTATAGAATCAATACAGCTTTAGAAATCAGAACTTACCATTAAACTTCTCAGCATCCGGGTCATCAATATTGACTGCGATTACCTTCCAATCAGTCTCGCCTTCATCCACTAGAGCGAGAATTCCTAACACTTTCACCTGTATGACATCACCTCTTGCACAAACCTTCAGGGCACAAATTATGTAAAAGATTTAAAAAAAAGAAGGCATTTCATGGTCCCTTGTATAAGAAATGTGTTTATATCCTAATCTAAAAATAAAACATTTATATGAAAGTTATCTGACAATGGTTTAGTAGCCAGTTCTCTAATATTCTTTATAATGCATAATAAAATCCAAGGACAATTTTGACGAAGGCTCAGAGTAATTTAGGATTTGTGAAGAAAAGAAGTGGTTATTCTATGGATATCTGGTAGTATTTAGAGTACCAAATAGCTATTTTAGTAACTATAATGGCGGCTCATTAGAAACACAATAAAGAATGCTATTCATGGAGAATAAAGGAATGATTGACAGAACAGAAGCAGCAAAGAACATCTGTGTAACTGGGGGTTGAGAGGTGGAAGATTCCTGCAAAATATGAAAAGGAAGGTATACTTTGCTTGTTTTTACTGGGATTAATATTTCGCAGAGAGTCAAAAGACCTTATAGCCCCTTAAATAAATACTTAAACTGTCTGAATATGTGGTTATGATTATTAACAATGAAGGGAGAAAATAAATAAATAAATAACAGTAGCACAATAAGCATATTGTTCTATATATTTTGCACCTGCATTTGTAGGAGCATGAAATGCGTATCCTTGGCTATCTTAAACATTGTTAGTTTGGCTATACAAAATGTATATAATGGGTAACCGAAAGCCTGAATGCAGTGTGCATCTGACAGGGCTTATTTCTGGCTCACTAGAAAAAATGATCAAAATAAAACAAAACTGCACTTCTATGGTTTCAAAACATTAATCCTAATACAATTAATCAATCATTATTTTCCTCTTGAAGCTCTGGTTTCTCAGCTTCCGAAAACATTTAATTGTTTTTACTGTCTACATATAAACTTTATATATTTTCGGCCTTAATCCACTTGGGTTATTAACCAGTGGGCATTCTCAACCTGTGGGGTTCAGGTTGATCCATCCATGAGCACTGAACACAAAGCCTTCAGTTAACACTAGAATCAGGCGTATTTGAAGTGTAGCCACAGACAAAACATGAAACAGGCCCTTTTTTTCCCTATTCAGACTAGGGACACATCACATTTACAATTTTATGATTCAACCAAATCCCAAACCTACTTTCAATATGCAAAGTTAGCTAAATAACAGGGAAAAAAGCCAACTCGCAAGTCATGTGATAGTAAGGGTTGTTAATCAGGGTAAGCTAAATTCTGTTTCTTTTATATATTGAAGGTTGTCGCTGCTTTTAAGGGTGCAAAAAATACTTCATATTCAAATGGTGTTTAAAAAAAAAAAGTGAAACTAATCGGCTGTTATCACCATGGTCAATCAATTATCTATGGACACATCGGCCTTTTGTGATTTTTCAGTCGTTTAATGTAACAACTTGGTATGGTGCAATGGTGTAATTTTTGATACTTGGCTTTTGTGCATTAGTGGTTTAAACCTAGGGTGGATGCTGGGCAGTAAAAGGTTAGGTTTCTTGTAGGAGTACACTTTACGAATCAGCACGTTATTTAAACTTACCTATCACTCTATCTGTATACCCGACAAAGGGAATCAACCCTAAAATGTTGCATGCGATGAAAGAAAAGCAGGGAGATTCCCGCATTTCAGCAGTCGTGTGTGCTAGTCGATTTTGTTAGTTCATGTTGCCTGCGGGGTGCCAATCCCCCTGGACTGAGCACCTGACTATAGTGGTCAAGGAGCTTAGATGGGGGTTGCATACTTGTACACAGTACAACATTAAACACCAACAAGATGAGAGGGGTTAAAGAACAGAGTAATGATGGCCATACATGGGCAGGTATTATATGCCGACAAGGCCACTCACGACCAAATCAGCAGTTTATTAGTACATACACATTGATTAAATGTCTGCTCCCATGACATTAGATATTTATTTGCCTGGATTGAGAACCCCATTTGGTGAGGTCTGCCAAACATGTAGGAAAGGTTATGAAAATTTCCAATTGGTGAATTGTGACACAAAGGACATTTGCAGATAACTTTTGCCAGACAATGCTCATGTGCTGCCCACAGTGCAATTTGGCATTTTAATTTTATTCTTTATTTATACAATGCCAAGACATTTACTCAGCATTTAGTAATACAAGAAAACAAATATTCCATATATCTATTTGCAGATACTTAAGTAGGCCTACACTTTTGATAATTCTACTTTGATTCTGAAAGAATCATTTTTTCTAAAAGTATCCCTTCTTCTGTTTTGTAGGGCCTGCTGACTAAAGTAATATACTTATCCTCTGAAGGTGGCCATACACAGGCAGATTTAAGCTGTTGATTGAAGTCCTTTAGACCAATTTGGCAGCTTATCTTCCCCTGTAAGGGCACCCCAACAGGCCTCCCTGATCGATATCTGGACAAAAATTGGCCAGATGTCGATCGGTTAGGCTTGATTTTCCGGGAAACTGATGCAGTCCTTGATCAGACCCAGCTCCTAATACCACCGTTGTAATTCAATCCTTTGGCCCTAGGGCCAAATAATCAAATTAGCCTGATATTGCTCACCTTAGGTGGGCATATCGGGAGAACGATCTGCTGGTTTGGCAACCTCTTATGGTGTATGGCCACCTTTAGGCCTATGGCATAATGTTTTTCTCTCTAACTGTACTCAGACGGAAAAAAAGTTATGATTTTCCTTTGCACCTGTCACTCTTTATCACAGAGAAGAATAGGGAATCAAAGCTGAAACCACCTGTAAAAGGCCCAAACAAACACCATAACAAGCAAGGGTTGAGCACTGAAGTGGTTGTTTACAAAAACCTACGGCGGAAACTCAAAAGGGGGAACAAAAAGAATGCCTTGTTTTTCATATTATTTCAATACAATGGCCTCTTTAGATCTCCAATAATAACCTGGTTAAGGGAATAGCAGAAAAAAAATAAATAAAAGGTGCAATACACATGCACACCTAATTGCCATCTTATAGAGCAGAGGAAAGCCAACCTTGGAGCCAATTTCACAGACATCAATTGGATCGTTATCACCACAACACTTGGTATCATTGTCAACATGCTTGGGATCTTCCCAGGTCTGCAGAAGCAAATGGAGAAAGGAAACTTTAGGTAAGTTTTGCTCAGCTACGACATACGACATATTCAACTGCTACAGGAACAAATACAATGTTATGTACAGATCCCAAATAGAAAATGCAATTATCCCCAAACAGTTTTGGAAAACAGAAAAAAAACATTTTTAAATATATATTTTAACACAAGGTCTGTTGCCTGAGCTCATTGTTCACCTGAGACAATTTGCTATTGGTATTCATTTTTTATTTTTTTGCGGTTTTATAGTTATTTAGCTTTTTGTTTAGAAGCTTCAATTTAGAATTTCAGCACCTATCTGGTTGCTATGGTTAAACCAGGTAACCAGGCAGTGGTGTAAAAAAGAGACTGGAATATGAATAGGAGAGGACCTGAATAAAAACATAAGTAATAAAAAGTAACAATAACAAAATTGCTGCCTCACAGAGCAATGGTTTTTTGGCTGTTGAAAAGCTGAAAGGAGTCTTAATAAAATGGCAAATAATATCAAATACTATAAGAAATAAAAAAAAAAAAAAGACCAAATGTAAATTTGCTAAGTACTGCCCATTCTATAACATACTAAGTTAACTAAAAGGTAAACTACCCCTTTAAAAAGGTATAGACTGCCCTTTAACAATAAACACAAATATTTAGCAAACTTCCAGATGTTATTGGTGCCGTTTTGCCCACAAACCCAAGGGCTAGTTAAGGAGCTTCATGTATGTATAGCCATCTAACACACAAGCACAAGTTAATCCTTCAAATTTTTATAAAGCACAAACAAGAAAATAACATTTTACCTGCGGAAGGGCGCCGTAATTCCATATGTAACCTTTGTGAGGAAAAATGTTTGAAACATAGCGAAGCTTCCCTTTTTTGATGTCTTGTTTAATAGGGTTAAGAAGTTCTTTTGTTGCAATCTGGAGAGGGAAGCAAAACTGATTGATAAAAAAGAAACAAAACTATATGACAAAGTATAATGCTCTTAAAAACGTTTATATCACATTACCATAACGTATAGAAGTCTTCATAAAATTACTTTGTGTTCTACTATTGAAATCTTAACAGTAATTATATAGCAAAAGGCATACCCTTAATATAAACTATATAAATTAGCAATAACTACCTCCATTTTAGCATTTGTCCAACGAGGTACCTCAACCACCATGTTAAACACATTCTAACAAAATAAAGAGGGAAAAGTTAAAAAAATATATATATATTTGGTCATACAGGTATGGAAGTTACAATGCTTGGTACCAGGGGGTCATGATAAAGGGTATCATTGTCACGTTTCAATCTTACACACCTCTGGCCAGTGTTGGACTGAGACATTTAGAGGCCACCCTCTAAAATGTATATATAGTACAAAACTTTATAATGTTATATAAGCCTTTGGTGGGAATATGAATGACTTGCTAGGTAGTGTCTAACCTGGCTATGAAGAACAGCATTGGCCTTCCACACATAAGCCTAATTGAAGCGCTCTGTTTTCCTTGCAGCAGAGATGGAAATTTCAACAGAAGAAAGCTAATTACAATGAATTCACAAGAAATGGTGATAAAGAGTGTAGGAAAAGTGGTATACAGGCATCTAGGCCAAAACGGAGCTGGAATTCATAATTCACTTAGAGATAAGTCTGATGGCAAGTCTGACATTTCCTTATAAGCAAATTCTGATTAAAAGATTAACCAGTGAAAAATTTTTTTTTTTTAGTTTAAATAAATGTATACAATATATACAGATGTGGTAATATAATTACCACATCTGTATATACTGTATACATTTTTTAAAATTTAGTATTCATATATTATTCCTGGTCAGTTAATGATTATTCATTAAATTATTATATTGTCTGTATGCATAGTGCTGCATATACAAGTTTCAATATAAAAATGTGCAGATACAGTTTATTAAGCAAAGCAAAGTTGTCACAAATCGTAGCTTAGAATTGAGTGCTGTAAGGTGAAATGTTAAAACTGGTCAGGGGGTTCAGTTCTTCTGACAGAAATTCCCTGTTTACGACAACTTTTTTTTCCAGGTACGGGTGCTGTGTTGCAAACACCACCTCTTTTTGCTTCTCTCTTGCCTGATTAAAAACCCCTAAAACTAGTGGGCTGGAGAATGCACAGCTTTATGACGTGCCATTCTTTTCAACAGCTAAAAGAGGGGTTAAGGAGCCTAGGCTTTAAATAGTCTTAAGTACTGTATAACATTATAGATTTTCTTGATTAAACATGGTGTGTAACAAGGAGGTCACTATTAGTTGCTACACAGTGCTGTATGTATTGAACGGAGCATGGAGGGAAGACACACACAATCATTAGGACTGACCACGAGTACTAATCATTGCCATTATATGTAGGAAGCACATTAGTGTAGACTCCAGAGAACACAAATGCTTAAGTGTACCTTATCCCAATTACTCTTTGATTTCTTCGCTGGCACATCACTGTCCTGAATAAACAGAAAGTTATATTAAGGTCATTTGATGGGAGGCATGGAACAGGTATAATTAATACAGCTATGAAAAACGCACGTGGCCCTTTAACATTGCAGACTTTTTCTCTAGAGCTCACTCCATGTTCCAGGACATGTTATGATTTCTGTTTTTTTTTTTGTTTTTTTTTAATTATCACTCCCCCCTCCCCCCATTTGAGATATTTTAATGTAGAAAGCTCTAGCCTAAAATACTGAAGTCTTTAAAACAGCCTGGATATTGCAAAAGGACAGAAAGAAAAACTTTCAAGAAACCATTTGACTGGATTAAAAAAATGAGAGCTAGATTATTACTAGCTTCCCAAATTATTTAGGCTTCTGCATATTAAAGTAAAGCTGGCCATGTACGGCAATATCTGATCATTTGGCAGTGTAACCCACAGGATGCGCCATATTGATCTGATTCAAATTTTGTCCCTTTAACTAGCGATCGAATCATAATGGAGGCCTATGTAGACCTGTTGGGAGAAGAACCAAGTCAACTTAATGATGCAGCCCTCATCAGTAGGGATTTTCTAACCTGCACAATTCTAACCAGATAAATCAGTCAGATGTGTTATTGGGAAGGCTTAATACATAGGCCAATTAGCTGCCAACTTGGCCTGCAGTTATATATCATTACAGGTATGGGATCCTTTATCCGGAAACCACTTATCCAGATTGTTCCGAATTACGGAAAGGCCATCTCCCATAGACTCCATTATAAGCAAATAATTCTAATTTTTAAAAACGATTTCCTTTTTCTCTGTGATTATAAAACAGTACCTTGTACTTGGGCCCAACTAAGATATAATTAATCCTTACTGGAAACAAAACAAGCCTATTGGGTTTATTCAATGTTTAAATGATTTTTAGCAGACTTATGGTCTGGTTATAGAGATCCAAATTACGGAAAGATCCCTTATCCGGAAAACCCCAGGTCCCGAGCATTCTGGATAAGAGGTCCCATACCTGTAGTTTTATAGTACTATATATTTACCATTGCACCTGGGCCCACCAAAGCAACAGAGCTTTTTCACTCTACTGCTAATACCTTGCCCTGGGCCATAGAAGAATGAAGAAGCTTGCTCCATGGTGTTCACTCAGACGTACCCCCGGCCAGTGCATTTATTTGCTAATAGAAGGACTAGCCTGGTGCATCAGGTGTGTGATTATGATCTTGAGGGGTGTCTAAGATTTGGCACCCCCTAGTAAAGTCTCCTCCTTTCTATCACCATCTTTATATAGGTCAATACATGAGCTTATTTTGTAGCTCTGTAGAACCTGCCACATATTGATTTTATATACACACACATATTACATTTATATATATATATTTTTTTAACTTATATAACACACACAATTACCTGTTCGGCTCTTGCATGCAGAGGGATGTCATGAAATGGTGAAATGAATTTGCCATCTGAATTCTCTACAAGTCAGAAAAAAAAAAAATAAAGAAGAAATTTTAAGGGTTAGGGGCCTAATATAATACAGGTATAATGCTGGATTCAAATAAAAAGAAGGGCCCGCAGTAACAACTGGCAAAGTTCTGATTCTTTCTATTACAATATAGTGAGGCTCACTAACAATTAGGGACTTCCTATTCCAAAATGCTTTTCCACCGGCAACAATAGGGGTCAGTGGTGGAAAGGTCTACGCATTGCTTTCGGCTTTCCAAAGTTATGCGAACTTTCCTCCAGCAGGCAACTTCGTGCCACCAGCGATTCGTATTGTTACTGGTGGAAAGACATTTTAGAGATCTATTGCGAGGGATTAACTTGCTCTGTGGGACAGTAGCCTAAAATAAAGCTGCCCATACATTAAAAGATTCACTTGTTTGGCGAGTGGCCAAATGAGCGGATCTGACTGATCCGATCATATGGGGCAAATGATGAGATTACAGTGACTGGGATAAAGGCCTCTGGCGCGAGGACCACATCAATGGGCAAATGATGTCCTTGCTCTGAATAGACTTTTAAACCTGTCTGATCAACATCTGCCCAATTTCAGGCCAGATATTAGCCGGGTAGGCCCGTTGGAGTGCCCCACACATGAGCAGGTTAGCTGCAGAATCGGTAGATAAAATCTGCCCCTGTATAGCCACAGTAAGTCGAAAGTTGGACAGTGGAGCTACAGTTGATGAGATTTATTTGGATTTGACAAACTTTTGATACACTCACACATAAACAACTGCTTTCTAAACAAAAGATATTTTGGTCTTGGTAATATTGTTTGCAAAGGATGGTTATCAATCTCTGCTTGTCATAAGAAGCTTAGTAGTGTGCATTTGAACACCTTCTAAATGTCCCATATTGCTTGTGACGCCATGTGCTTTTCATATCTTTTAAACATTAAAATGCACAAAAAGTAAAGTAGGAATATTTAACAAGCTTTTTAAAATAAGAACTAAAATTAAGAATGATGGCACATGTTGCAATTAGTCACCCACAATAGATCTGCTCTACCAGGGGCGACTAGTCTCCTGCAAATGTTTTCCCACCAGCAAAACATTGGCTTTGCAAAGTAACCTAAAGTTGCTTTACATGAAAACATGGGCTACTCTTTAAAAACGAAGTGAGGCATATGTTTTCACACTGATGATTAACATTATTGCTAGTGGGAAAGCATTTGCAGATAAGTTGCCTGTGGTACAGCAGATTTACTGCAGGCAACCAATACCAACATGTGCCATAGCCCTAAGGCTAATGCCCACTTTGTTGCCCATGTAAAGGCATTTCAGAGAGATTAGTTGCCTGTGGTAGCAGAGATTTATCACAGGTGACTAAACTCTCCAAGATGACTTTCCATGGGCAACTAAGTGAATTGCCAGTGGAAAGGCATATGTGTTACATTCTTTTCCAAAGTCGCACGAAGTTGCCTGCAGAAAGAAACTTTGCACTACTTCATAAAAAAAGAAGCAATACATATGCCTTTCCACTGGCAGCACAGCTTTCTCTCAGGCAACTAATCTCTCCATGGGGCATTAGCCTGAAAGGTATCGCTACAAAACAGCATCAGTGATATACTAGCATCTAGAGCTAGGAGCATGCAGGTTTTTATTCTCAAGAAAAGTAAGAATGAGTGTCCTGTGAGTAGTTCACTGTAGTACAATACCCAGGTAGAGAATGTGGCTCCATATACACAATCAGCATGGTAAGACAATGCTTAGCCATGGTTAATGATGCCATCTGTATTTGAACAGAAATTATTTTCGTGGTATATACCCTTTATTCTACTAAGTGGCATAAGTCAGTGTTGGCATGAATGATGTGCCCTTTGTCAGAAGCATTCACCCTGTCAAGAAAAGTCAATGGCAAGCAGCTATATAATTCCTTTAGAACCAACGTATTGTACTATGCAAAAAAATGAATAGAATCCACTGTATGGCTTAAAGGAGTAAATATGATGTTCCCATGTCCAGAGTCTGCACAGTTCTCTCTCCCCTATCCTGCTCCCCCACCCACTAGAATGCTAAGAACTAAATATATTGTTCTAGTTGGCACTAATGTGGCAAATCTATTGGCAGTGAAATGCCACAATAACTTTCCTTCTCCTTTAAGAAAATGTGTTTTATAGAATCTATCTAATGTTACTGTAAAGGGCACTGACAAAGTAAAAAAAAAAAAACAACAACAACAACAAACGCCTGAAGAATGCCGAAGTCAGGCAGTCATTTCTCCAATTAAATTCTTTTAAAAGGGCCAGCAGATGTTAAAAAGGGATTAATGCTTAAATTTGTTAGCAAAAACATTAATAAAATTGCATGATTTTATTAAAATCAATAAACTGCCCATTTCTGCTCCCAGATACTCCTGCATTCTCCCCAAATCACACTCAAATGGGTCCAAAAGGCAGTGCTCCTAACGTCCAAGGGGTGCCAGCCCTAGTTTGGAAACCACTGCATTTACCTTGAGTTAGAGACTGTTCACCTATTTTAATAGGACAAGCATTAAGTGTGCTGCAAATGGCAAGCATTATTATAACAGTCAAACCTTAATTTCATATATGAACCCAACATTCACCAAACTCTTCCCACTATTAATATCCTAGGTTACATATACCCTGACCCTAGGATAAGCCTTAGGATAAATACATCTTGTGGTCCTATCCCTCCTGCTGGCTTAAAGACTGCCTACAATAAGTTTTCAAGTCAATGTTAAAACATGCCAGTTTTACTATTTTTTCTAGTACAGGTATGGGATCCCTTATCCGGAAACCCGATATCCAGAAAGCTCCGAATTACAGAAAGCCTTTCTCCCATAGACTCCATTTTAATCAAATAATTCAGATTTTTAAAATTGATTTCCTTTTTCTCTATAAAAATAAAACAGTGCTTTGTATTTGATCCAAACTAAGTTATAATTAATCCTTACAGGATGCAAAATAATCCTATTGAGTTTGATTAATGTTTTATTGATTTTTTAATAGACTTAAGGTATGAAGATCCAAATTATGGAAAGACCCCTTTATCCGGAATACCCTTGGTCCCGAGCATTCTGGATAACGGGTCCTATACCTGTACCTATATAGCATGCCAATAGCCAGGCAGACACCCCCTCATTATATGTCAAGCACCCCAAAGGCTGGCTATTCTTGCAATATAAAAGCACTGTTAGTCTTTACATTACTTGTTCCACTGCCCTGCTCTACTTTAAAGACTACATAGATGAGAGGATGTAAAAGTCATTTCACATTAATTATGCACAAATGCAAATAATAACTTTTATTATTTTCAGTGCTTGAAAATACAGTACGATGTATAGCTGCACCAGTAGTGGAATCTTCATTTGAGAACGGAGATGACCTTGAACATATGAAATAGCATAGAAGAGAGCAGTCACATTTAAAAACACATGTAACCCCACTGAATCGACACCCTCACCTACACCATCAGCGTCCCTGACTGCCCTCCCCCGCCCGGCGGTGGTACAGCCTGTCAGTACGCTGGAGACATAACATTGCCAGTTCCATTCTCACATAGCAAGGGGTAGTTCACTGTCCTACAATCCAAGAGAGCGATGCCGCGCTACTTACTGAAGTACAGCCTGTATTCAGCGGTATTTGGCCGCCCCCTTTCCTCTGTTCTGTAGGCCTGCATGCTTACCCAGCGAGAGGAAGCTACAGGCCTTCCGGAGCAGTGCGTCAAGGTAGCTCGGCAAAGCCTAAGCGAGCCACGGCATAGTGACAGCATGTTCGCGTTATATGCCCTGCCCTCCTGTGCGCCTAGGCCGCTGTCACAGCTGCCGCCTCGCTCTGATCCTACACTGCCATCTACACGCCGAAGCGCAGCACGACACGATTCCCTTTAGAAGATGGCCGCTGGTGGGAGGCATAACCTATGGCCATAGAAAATGGCTGACCGACACGGGCAGTAGCACCTTCTAATACTCTACCGGTTTATATTTGCGTATGAACCATAACTGTGCTTGCATGCGACCTATATACCGACTAGCTGTTACCTTTTGTATATCCCTTGCTTTTTCTTTCTATAAAGCATAGATATATTTTCTACAATGCATTTACTTCAAAGGTGCTTTTACGGCAGGATTTTCTAACCTGCCCAATAGTAGCCAGATATCAGTTGATCATAAGGGTTCTGGCACACAGGGGAGATTAGTCGCCCACGACAAAACTCCCTGCTCGCGGGCGACTAATCTCCCCGAGTTGCCATGACCCGCCATCCCGCCGGCGAACATGTAAGTCGCCGGCGGGATGGCACACGCGGCGGGGCGATTTGCGCGAAATCGCGCTGCCGCGTCTGCCATCCCGCCGGCGACTTACATGTTTGCCGGTGGGATGGCAGGGGGAAGGCAACTCGGGGAGATTAGTCGCCCGCGAACAGGGAGTTTTGCTGCGGGTGACTAATCTCCCCGTGTGCCAGAGCCCTTTATGGTGGCCTGTGTAGACGTGGGGATTGTACCAATTCAGCATGCTGATGCAGTCCTATTTACCACTTCTACCCTTACCTACCTATTTACCTGGGGGCACATTTACTAATCCACGAATCCAAATCACGAATGGGAAAAAATCGTATTGGAAACGAAAATTTCGGAAGATCGCAAATATCACGAAAATGCTTACGAAAAAATCGTATTAGTCACGATAATATCGTATTGATGATCCGAAAGTCACAAAATTTTCGGACCAAACAATTGTAAACAGCGGTAAAACCTTTTCCGATTTTTTCATGCAAACGTCCGAAAAAGTAGTGCGGCGTACGAAAAAGTCGTGCGCCATGCGAAAAAGTCGTGCGGACGCCCGAAAAAATCGACGAAAATACGCTCGGAGTGTTCGCATGAATGCTCAAGCGTTCGTGCTTTTACAAATGTGCCCCCTAGTGTAACTCTATTTTGGCTGATAACAGGCAATGTTCAGCAATGATGTTCCGGCCGGCCTGTTACCCCGGTTGAGTTCGGGCCCATCTCCGCACATCACTTGCGAGTCGTGGGCAGGTTTGGGTTTAGCTCTTCTGCACACATTCCCCACCTACGACTTGAGTTCTGGTTGCCTCTTCTGGCTTCTGAATTTATAGGCATGCTCTTGCCCACCGCCTCTTTTGTGACATCATTGCGGGTCTATAAATACCAGGTCGAGTAGGGTTGGGAGCGGGTGGGTTAGTATTGAGGTTTTTCTTGACCCATACAGCACTAATGTCCAGCTAGTGCAGAGCACAGGGTATATGTGACTAACATACAGGATGGGCCTTTACTATAGCAAAGATTGTTAATGAGAGGCATTACTAAACTACACCTCTCCACTGCCAGATTTAGTGCAAATAAGAATAGGACTCCAGAGGTTCTTTTAATAACTGGAGCTTTATTGTCCAAATACAGCAATGAGGTAGTACAGCAGAATATCAGGTGCAGTCAATAAAAATGCAGAGTGTTGGGAGTCTAGGGGGAGGCAGGGCCCATTTTATAACCCAAGCAGAGGGTCCACCACTCCAGCCTTACTCGCCCATCCCCCCATCTAAGGGCCTACTGCTCCCAATGAATACCAGTGCCAGTGCAAATAATTATTGCATTCCACTGCTTCACCATGCATCCTGCCGGTGGGCTCGACGGGTGGGGCCAAACATGACCAGGGCCAATGGAATTGGTCCCTGGGTTACTACAGAGAAAGCAGACCCTGCGGGTGCAGGGGGGCCCAGAGGAGTAGAGCGTCTAGTAAGGCCTTAATTAATGAGCAATTTCAATATATCTTGGTTGAATAGCTCAACTTACTCATGTTTTGGAATCCTAAACTAAATTTGCTGGGGGGCCAATTACAGTTAAAGCAATACAGTCATGGGAAAACATGTTTTTTTTTCAAAACACATAAGTTAATAGAGCTTCTCCAGCAGAATCCTGCATTGAAATCTGTTTTTTAAAAATACATTTTTTATTTAATTTTGAAATTTCACATGGCTAGCCAAAATCTTCATTTCCCAGGGTTCTACAATCATGTGACCTGTGCTCTGATAAACGTCACATTTTACTGCTGAGCAGCAAGTTGAAGTGATATCACCCCCCTCCCAGCAGCCGATTAGCAGAACAATGGGATGGTAGCAAGATAGCAGCTCCCAGTAGATATCAGAATAGCACTCAATAGTAAGAAATCCAAGTCCAGCTTGGGACTCCAGTTAGGGCTCTGGCACACGGGGGAGATTAGTCGCCCGCGATAAAACTCCCTGTTCGCGGGCGACTAATCTCCCCGAGTTGCCTACCCCTGCCATCCCACCGGCGAACATGTAAGTCGCCGGCGGGATGGCAGACGCGGCGGGGCAATTTCAGGGAATCGCCGAAAAAGACTCGCGAGTCTTTTTCGGCGATTTGCGCGAAATCGCGCCGCCGCGTCTGCCATCCCGCTGGCGACTTACATGTTCGCCGGTGGGATGGCAGGGGTAGGCAACTCGTGGGAGATTAGTCGCCCGCGAACAGGGAGTTTTATCGCGGGCGACTAATCTCCCCCGTGTGCCAGAGCCCTTAGGGCTCTGGTACACGGGGAGATTAGCCGCCCGCAACAAATCTCCCTGTTCGCGGGCGACTTATCTCCCTGAAATTGGCATAAGCGGCGCCGCGATTTCCCTTGTCGCGGGGGATTAATCTCCCCGTGTGCCAGAGCCCTTACATGGGAGTAGGAGAAACAATAGGTTACCTGAAAGCAATTCTGATGTGTAGCACTGGCTCCTTTTGAAAGCTCAGACCCAGGCTCAATGCACTGAGATGGCTGCCTACACACCATTACAACTAAAAAAAAATACATTTGTTGAATCACGAATAACATTTTAAATGGTAGAGAGAATTATTTGCTATGTAAACAGTGTAATTTAGAAGTAAAAAGTACACCATAAAAATCATGACAGTATCTCTTTAAGTCAATGGCTTTACAGTATTATACTTTATGTTTATAGGCAAATTTCAGCTATGCAACCCACACAATTCAATTTGATTGGTCTTGCCAAAGTGCACAATGCGCCACCTCTTTTGTGATTTGATATGTCATATCATCTGGTCAAATATCAGTGGGTGGGTGTTACCACTGTGCTAGTCTTTGGTCAAATGTAATTTACATAAAGTAAATATAATCTTAATATAATCTTTACAACAGTACCACAAAAAAGTATGTTTGTGTTTTTTTTTCTTTTATATTCTGTAACCAGTAATGGTATCCAGCAACTTTACAAAATAATAATGTAACCCTTTAGAAAGTATTTTATAACAAATTGAATTTATCTATTAAATAAATATATTAGACCCCGGGTACATATCTAAACAGAACATACTGCTTGGGTACTGGAGTCCTATTTAATCAATAGTATACTTAAACTGACCGGTCATGTAGTGATATTTTGAAAAGGAGTCAGGTTCCTTCTAATTCCATATTCAATATACTCTCCAGTGAGATGGAGCAGCAGGCAGCCAGGACAACACTGAGTTCATAAACCGTTTACCCATAAATATTTATGCCAGACAACGATAACTTGTCCTGTTCAGACTGATCATGTTCCCTCAGGTTTTCTTCAGTTCACCCTTTGTGATGTTGGATGCATCTTACCATGACATGCCCTGTATACTTCTAAATACACCAGTATTCAGTTCTTAGAACCTTCAGTTGGAAGCATGCTGTGTTGCAAGTCCTCATCCCACTTCTCCTAATTCAGTGCATTGGGTTCTTGGTTTCAGTGCTCAAACAGGTAAAGCCATGGATTCTGTGTCCCATTTAGGGCAAACGTTATTGCATAGATAAAGGAGAAATCCAGATCTATTGAAGCGTTTAGAGCACTGTCCAGAAATGTTACTTATGTCAAAACTCTATTATACTGTTACTGCAAACAGTAAATAAATGACAAATAATAATATCAAGGATATATGAATATCCCCCAGTGGGCAAGTATATATAGGGAATATAGAGGCACACATAGAAAGAGTATTGCATTATAACACAAAAAAGGTAGAAGAGCCAGATCTCCCTAAAATGGCTAGCATTATATATTTTGAAGGCACACTGAGGGTGCCAGTCTCAACAGGTGCACAACATGAGAACCTCATCAAAAGAGTGTCCTCACATCAGAGATCCCCAACCTTTTTTACCCGTGAGCCACATTCAAATGTAAAAAGAGTCAGGGAGCAACACATGCATAAAAAGTTTCTGGGGATGCCAAATATGGGCTATAAATGGCTATTTGGTAGCCCCTAAGTGGACTGCCAGCCTATAGGAGGTTTATCAGTATACCTGTTTTTTATGCAACCAAAACTTGCCTCCAAGCCGAGAATTCAAAAATAAGAACCTGTTTTGAGGCCACTGAGAGCAACATCCAAGGGGCTGGGGAGCAAAATGTTGCTCACGAACCACTTGTTGGGGATCACTGCCTCACATCAACATTGGCTGCACAGTAATATGATGGGTGGATGGACACAAACATACCATGTAAGAAAAGAACAAATTCTGGCAATTAAAGGGCAACTGTAGTCTCTTCAAATGTATTCATCAAGCAATTGGCAATTAATCCATGTGTAAAGTGCACATTACACCTGTTTTTTGTGCACTTTTCTCCCCTGACCTCTCTTATGTTTGGTGTATATTTATAGTCAAATTAACATAAAACCCTAATCATTAATTAAAATCCTTGTATTAGGGCAAAGAGCTGCAGCCCTGTGCTTGGCAAGTTACAGTACCTCATCCTAAATTCCGGGTTCTGAGACTTTCTGTAGACTTTCTTTTTCTCCTGTGCGTCTCTTTAATGTCATTATTTTTCTGCTATTACTTTTTTAGTTGTGGAGAATGGAAATTGTGGTTCATAAACAGCTGGTGTGCCAAATGCTGTCAGCTGGCAGGGCATACATTGAAGGAGTACCCAAGTGTACTGGGAGGAAATCCTTGACTAGTGATGAGCGAATCTGTCTCATTTAGCTCCAAAAAATTGCGAGTCTTTCAAAAGATTTGCGAAACGGGGAAAATGCTGCATGTCAAAAAAATATTGCCGTGCACGACAATACGTTTGACACAATTCTTTTTGACGCAAGAGACAATTCTTTTGATGAGAGAGACAGTTCTTTTTGGCACAAGACAATTGTTTTGACATGCTACAATTCTTTTGACGAGCAAGAGAAATTCTTTTTATGCTCATGCCAATTTTTGGATGCGCACCAAATTTTCACTGAAAATCCATGCCTGCCGAATTTTTTTGACCCATCACTAGCTTTGACTACAGTATTGTTGCTTTTAAGCATTCAAACTCTTTCCTTTTTAGCTTTATTTGTTGCATTGATGTTTCATGTCATGAAAAGTGTAGAAATGTGTGTACTACTGAGTTACAGAATTTTCCAACGGCAGATATAAATATAGTTTATTATGCGTGTATATTCCTTGCATACCAGAAAATGTTTTGTATATTGGGAAGAAAATAATGCAGAATGATAACCCTTCCTGTACAGACTTTAATGCACTGTAAAACCCAGGGAAGATTATTTTCATGATTCAAGTCCATAAAATGTGCAAAGCAGATTTTCCCTATTGAAAAGAGATTTTTTTTTCCCATGACACACACACATAATTTGAACGGCTCCCATGTGGATCTCTGACTGGTTTTACTGGCTCTAGGGTGCACATAGAGGAGCTTATAAAGAATTGTAATGCAGTGGGTTACTTTGGCAACTCCTCCAGGAACTGTCTGCTGTGTATACAGCCCTCAGCAGGAGAGACTTATTGCAGCCAGAGAATTGTGTTGCTAAACAACTTGAGCAATCACAAAACAAATGACAAGTGTATTTAAAGGGATACTGTCTTCAAGATAAAAAAGGGCTTTATTTGTTCCTGTAATGTAAAGTTGTGTAGTTTGTGGAAAATTTCATACATTAGTTATAAAAAAATGAAAATATGTTTTTGTGCAATAGAACAATAATATAATATCATAATCTGAAAGAGGGTTTTGCATGTCTCATTTGAAGATCAACGATCACCTGTATCTCAGCACTGTCCCCTCTATGTCTCTAATAGTCTAATTATTTAGTATACTATACATTATATGGCAGGGTCGGACCGGGACACCGGGAAAAATCCCGGTGGGCCCTGGTGGCCCAGACCTGATCCTTGCCGGCTCTCCCCATGCCTGACTGCGGCGGCGCGGGCACCTGCAGGGCCCCTGGGGCGGGACCCCCGGTGGGCCCTTCATCCCCCAGTCCGACCCTGGACACCCCCTTCTAATGATTGGAATTTGCCATTTAAGGGAAAACTATACCCCCAGAATGAATATTTAACCAACAGATTATTATTTGAAAGTGACTTATTAAACAATTTTGCCAAACTGGAATATATAAATATATCCATAAATATTGCCCTTTTTCATCCTTTCCCTTGATCCACCATTTAGTGATGTGCTGTGTGCTCCCTCAGAGATCACATGGCCAGAAATAATGCAACTTTAACTGTAACAGGAAGAAGAGTGGAAGCAAAAGACAGAACTCTGTCCATTAATTGGCTGATGTGACATAGCATGTATGTGTTCCTTGGCTTGTTTGTGTGCACTGTGAATCCAATGATCCCAGGAGACGGCCCTTAATTTAATTTAATTCTTAAAATGGCTTTTTTTTATTTAGGAGTACCCAATAGCACATACTACTAAAATAGTATATTTTATGAAAATGGTTTATTGAAATGAAGCAGGGATTTACATATGAGCTTGTTTATGCAATTTATTTTTATAGAGACCTACACTGTTTGGGGGTATAGTTACCCTTTAAGCCACACCTATTACTGATACAGGTGTCACTACATCATACAATGACAACTGTATGATTGTACATCAGTCTCAACAATTCTGCACTTCATACTTTGTGGCAACAATGTAGGAAAGGCCCTTGCATGTTTAGGCAGAATATTACCCCATGGACAAAGTAAGGTCCATACAGAATTGGTTTTGTAGGAATAGTAGAATTTGTCCGGCTGTGGGGTAAAATGGAACACCAATGCAGGTCAGGCTTGATTGCCCTACATAACTGCATAAATAACCTTTTACATATGAATGGAATCCAATTTCAACAACAAATTTTTCAACATTGAGTAGAAAGCCTTCCCAAAAGAGTAGAAGAGCAACAAAGAGAAGATGCACAAACCCCTCTCTCACTGCCTAGGAACCTATACAACTTGTGTATCAAGCAAAGAGAAGCTGGACAGGGGCAAACTCCACTGACCAGCACCAAAACATAAGGTAAATTCCATTTCACTGCCCCTAATGAACTGACTGACTGACTGACTTATTAGCACATTAATTATTAATTCTAACTATTTGTACTACTTATTATAGAGTACGGTCAGCTGTTTATTGGGATCTCTTTACTAAATTACATGAACTCTTCAGCATGGTATTGAGTAGTTATTGGGCCCCACAGCAGCACCATTGAACCCCTACACTTACACAATTTTTGTAACTTATAGAAAAACCTATGTTACTTTCAAATAAACTTATGTTACTTACGTATGAACTCCACTGGCCCCACTACTGTTTCTGATGGTGGCCCTGTTTCTACATAACCCCAACTGAATGAGCTTATGTCAAAAAGTGGAGTATATTTCCTTTTAAAGTATTTAGTGAGACCCATTGTGATAAAAAATACCTGAAACCGATGGCAGGCACATTACACTGAATGAGAGTAGCTTTGCCTTGGTGTTCCATAACAAGGACAGCAAAAGAAAGCTGCCTTTCACTTTTAAAGTGATACTTTATACCTTGTATAGAAGCCAGCTTAGATCCCATTCCATTGTTCTGATCACTGAGCTTCTGCCTGAGCAGAGAGTAGGGATCAAATACTTTGTGCTAATACATTTAGAAAGGTAAAAAACCAAAGGTACATTAATTTAATTATCTCAGCACTCTCATTAAAAATCACAGTGACCAAAATAGTTTACCTGTCTGCAGCAGCTTCTGAATGACAAAGCTATGTTATAAAAAGCATGGTCATATACAGTTTTATTGAACCTTATTATATCATACACAAAATGCAAAAAAGAAGTATTCTTAGTTGTGAAGATTATTGTCATAGAAATTACTATTATTTGACAATTATAAAGAACCAACATATTTTTCAGTGCAGTAAAACATTGTGTCATATCTGTACATACACTATACATACATCTATGGACTCCATTTATGTAATACCATTCTCAAGCATATAGGCCATTCTCTGGGAATATTCATTTTGGTGCCATAGAAGAATAACAAAGGTGCTACAGTTTGCTACAGGTCTAGTTACCTACAGCAACCAATCAAAACAAAGCATTACATGGTCACCTATGTGAAAGCAAACATCTGATGTGGCTGACTAGACCTGGGCCATTTATTACATTACCCTATATGCTTCTCATTGAGGGGGCTTTTTTTCACCTCCACCCATACATTTGTTACTGTTCTGCATCCCAACCTGAAGTCATTGAATGATAACAAACTGGTTTACGTTTAAGTTAACCTTTAGTATTTTATAAAATGGCCAATTCTAACCAACTTTTTGAATTTTATTTGTTTATTTGTTATAGTTTTTAAATTATTTCCCTTCTTTTTCCAACTCTTTGCAGTTTTTTTTTCACTGGCCCCAGCAGCAAAGAAACTATTGCTCTGCGAGGCTACACTTTTATTGTTATTGCTATGTTTTATTACTTATGTTTCTATTGAGCTCTCCTACTATTCATATTCCAGTATCTCATTTAAACCACTCCCTGGTTGCTAAGGTAACCTGAACCCCAGCAACCAAATAGCTGCTGAAACTCCAAATTGGAGAGCTCCTGAACTGAAAATGAAATAACTAAAAAAAAACACAAATAATAAAAAATGAAGACCAACTGCAAATTGCCTCAGAATATCACTCTCTATATCATACTAAAAGTTACCTCAATGTTGAACAACCCCTTTAAGGGGGTCATTTACTAATGCTCTGTTTTTTAAGTTCAGGTTTTTTTGTGTCCATTTTACAATAGGAAGATCTTTTTTTTGCTTCGTGATTTTAGAGGTTTTTGACCCTGGCTTTTGTGCGACAGTACAAAAAAGTCACGGTTATCATGCAACAAATCAAAAGAGTCCTGTTTTTTGTATTATTTAGGGCTCTGGCACACGGGGAGATTAGTCGCCTGCGACAAATCTCCCTGTTCGCGGGCGACTAATCTCCCCGAATTGCCATCCCACCGGCGATGTACATTATCGCCGGTGGGATGGCAACTGATGGCAACTTGGGGAGATTAGTCACCCGCGAACAGGGAGATTTGTCGCGGGCGACTAATCTCCCCGTGTGCCAGAGCCCTTAGTAAATGGCTGGCACTCATGGAAATAGATTTAGGTATGGTTTTAAAAAAAGATAAAACTATGAAAATCTGAATTTTATTAACCCTTTAAGTGCCAGCCGAATTCGTCATTTCGGTTCCCCCCAGTGCCAGACGTTTTTTAAGCATTTTGTACTCATTCACTTTAACAATGTTTTTTGGTAGGAAAACCTCCATGAAACTAGGGAAATTATATATCGTTTTTTTCGTCACTAATTGGGCTTCGACATACATACCAAATTTTATAACTTTTCTGGAGATATGATGTGTATTTTGGGTGAATTATGTAAAAAAAAAATAAAATTATGAAAAATTTCTGTATATTTTGAGTTTTTTTTCCATAGAAAAGTTAATTTTACAAACTTTTTTTTGTTGTTTGTAAAAGCCCTGATACTCCCAAGTCCAACGATACCAAATATGTGGTGGTACCCCACAGTTCCTGTCCAGAAGTAACCCCCAAACTAAAGCAATACTTAGTACAATATCACACCAGAACAAAGCGGAAAAGCGCTTGTAACAGTTGATGCAGCATAACTTATATGTAAATCTAAAATATCCCCTCATGTTTGGTATCTTTAGAAACTACAGACCTTCAGGTTTCTAGGTGCAATGTAGTTTTCACTAAAAAGCCAAATACCTTTTGTCAGTGCATTGTGAAATTTGGAAGTTTTTTTGACATTTTTTTTTTTTTCTAAAACGTAAACTTGGACGCATGATCAAATGTGGATTTGACAAAAAAAAATCTCATAAAAATTTTCTAACAAAGGCAAATTTGAAAGACAAATTTCTACTGAATAAAATGATGCCCCATATGTATGGGTGCACATAAAGACATGGGCACCAAACACTCCAAAGCAGGGGCAATGCACAAGGGCAATTACAGCTAAAAATGTGGGTGCTGTGCTCTATGTGCACTACCTGCAGTTTTTCAGTGTTAACCCCCCCTACTTGTGAAATAACCCCCACAAACTATATATTTCTGAAAAGTGCACACCTTCAGCTATTCAGAGACACCACTCTTCTCTTTCTACATAGAAAATTGTGGCCGCAGTCCCTTGCAGAAGTCAGCGCTTTGGTCAGAAATCGAGGAAAAAACTGATAAAAAACCTAGATTTCTCCCCAAAATCTCCATGGCAACTACCAAAAACTTACTAAACATCAATCTGCAAGTTCCCCTGAATAAAACAATACCCCATATGTATGGGTGCACATAAAGACGTGGCCACCAAATGCCCCAAAACAGGGGCAATGCATAAGGGCAATTTCAGTTGATATTTTGGGGGCTGCGCTCTATGTGCACTTCCTGCAGTTTTTCAGTGTTAACCCCCCCTACCTGTAAAATAACCCCCACAAACTATATATTTCTGAAAAGTGTACACCTTCAGCTATTCAGAGACACCACTCTCCTCTTTCTACATGGAAAATTGTGGCCGCAGTCCCTTGCAGAAGTCAGCGCATTGGTCAGAAATCAAGGAAAAACCAGATACAAACCTAGATTTCTCCCCAAAATCTCCATGGCAACTACCAAAAACTTACTAAACATCAATCTGCAAGTTCCCCTGAATAAAACGATACCCCATATGTATGGGTACACATAAAGACGTGGCCACCAAATGCCCCAAAACAGGGGCAATGCATAAGGGCAATTTCAGTTGAAATTTTGGGGGCTGCGCTCTATGTGCACTTCCTGCAGTTTTTCAGTGTTAACCCCCCCTACCTGTAAAATAACCCCCACAAACTATATATTTCTGAAAAGTGCACACCTTCAGCTATTCAGAGACACCACTCTCCTCTTTCTACATGGAAAATTGTGGCCGCAGTCCCTTGCAGAAGTCAGCGCATTGGTCAGAAATCAAGGAAAAAACAGACACAAACCTAGATTTCTCCCCAAAATCTCCATGGCAACTACCAAAAACTTACTAAACATCAATCTGCAAGTTCCCCTGAATAAAACGATACCCCATATGTATGGGTACACATAAAGACGTGGCCACCAAATGCCCCAAAACAGGGGCAATGCATAAGGGCAATTTCAGTTGAAATTTTGGGGGCTGCGCTCTATGTGCACTTCCTGCAGTTTTTCAGTGTTAACCCCCCCTACCTGTAAAATAACCACCACAAACTATATATTTCTGAAAAGTGCACACCTTCAGCTATTCAGAGACACCACTCTCCTCTTTCTACATGGAAAATTGTGGCCGCAGTCCCTTGCAGAAGTCAGCGCATTGGTCAGAAATCAAGGAAAAAACAGACACAAACCTAGATTTCTCCCCAAAATCTCCATGGCAACTACCAAAAACTTACTAAACATCAATCTGCAAGTTCCCCTGAATAAAACGATACCCCATATGTATGGGTACACATAAAGACGTGGCCACCAAATGCCCCAAAACAGGGGCAATGCATAAGGGCAATTTCAGTTGAAATTTTGGGGGCTGCGCTCTATGTGCACTTCCTGCAGTTTTTCAGTGTTAACCCCCCCTACCTGTAAAATAACCCCCGCAAACTATATATTTCCAAAAAGTGCACACCTTCAGCTATTCAGAGACACCACTCTTCTCTTTCTACATGGAAAATTGTGGCCACAGTCCCTTGCAGAAGTCAGCGCATTGGTCAGAAATCAAGGAAAAACCAGATACAAACCTAGATTTCTCCCCAAAATCTCCATGGCAACTACCAAAAACTTACTAAACATCAATCTGCAAGTTCCCCTGAATAAAACGATACCCCATATGTATGGGTACACATAAAGACGTGGCCACCAAATGCCCCAAAACAGGGGCAATGCATAAGGGCAATTTCAGTTGAAATTTTGGGGGCTGTGCTCTATGTGCACTTCCTGCAGTTTTTCAGTGTTAACCCCCCCTACCTGTAAAATAACCCCCACAAACTATATATTTCTGAAAAGTGCACACCTTCAGCTATTCAGAGACACCACTCTCCTCTTTCTACATGGAAAATTGTGGCCGCAGTCCCTTGCAGAAGTAAGCGCATCGTTCAGAAATCAAGGAAAAACCAGATACAAACCTAGATTTCTCCCCAAAATCTCCATGGCAACTACCAAAAACTTACTAAACATCAATCTGCAAGTTCCCCTGAATAAAACGATACCCCATATGTATGGGTACACATAAAGACGTGTCCACCAAATGCCCCCAAACAGGGGCAATGCATAAGGGGGGGGCTGTGCTCTACCTGCAGTTATTTAGTCTAAACACCCCCATACCTGTGAAATAACCCCCACAAACTATATATTTCCAAAAAGTGCACACCTTCAGCTATTCAGAGACACCACTCTTCTCTTTCTACATGGAAAATTGTGGCCACAGTCCCTTGCAGAAGTCAGCGCTTTGGTCAGAAATCAAGGAAAAACCAGATACAAACCTAGATTTCTCCCCAAAATCTCCATGGCAACTACCAAAAACTTACTAACCATTAATCTGCAAGTTCCCCTGAATAAAACGATACCCCATATGTATGGGTGCACATAAAGACGTGGCCACCAAATGCCCCAAAACAGGGGCAATGCATAAGGGCAATTTCAGTTGAAATTTTGGGGGTTGCGCTCTATGTGCACTACCTGCAGTTTTTCAGTGTTAACCCCCCCTACCTGTGAAATAACCCCCACAATCTATATATTTACGAAAAGTGCACACCTTCAGCTATTCAGAGACACCACTCTTCTCTTTCTACATGGAAAATTGTGGCCGCAGTCCCTTGCAGAAGTCAGCGCTTTGGTCAGAAATCAAGGAAAAACCAGATACAAACCTAGATTTTGGTCAGAAATCAAGGAAAAACCAGATAAAAAACCTAGATTTCTCCCCAAAATCTCCATGGCAACTACCAAAAACTTACTAAACCT
Organism: Xenopus tropicalis; assembly: GCF_000004195.4. Classification (NCBI taxonomy): domain Eukaryota; kingdom Metazoa; phylum Chordata; class Amphibia; order Anura; family Pipidae; genus Xenopus; species Xenopus tropicalis. The sequence goes on along the minus strand of NC_030677.2, from coordinate 72,556,841 downwards.
CAATTTGCAAGTTCCCCTGAATAAAACGATACCCCATATGTATGGGTGCACATAAAGACGTGGCCACCAAATGCCCCCTAACAGGGGCAATGCATAACGGGGGGCTTTGCTCTACCTGCAGTTATTTAGTCTAAACACCCCCATACCTGTGAAATAACCCCCGCAAACTATATATTTCCAAAAAGTGCACACCTTCAGCTATTCAGAGACACCACTCTTCTCTTTCTACATGGAAAATTGTGGCCGCAGTCCCTTGCAGAAGTCAGCGCTTTGGTCAGAAATCAAGGAAAAACCAGATACAAACCTAGATTTTGGTCAGAAATCAAGGAAAAACCAGATAAAAAAACCTAGATTTCTCCCCAAAATCTCCATGGCAACTACCAAAAACTTACTAAACCTCAATTTGCAAGTTCCCCTGAATAAAACGATACCCCATATGTATGGGTGCACATAAAGACGTGGCCACCAAATGCCCCCAAACAGGGGCAATGCATAAGGGGGGGCTTTGCTCTACCTGCAGTTTTTCAGTGTTAACCCCCCCTACCTGTGAAATAACCCCCACAATCATATATTTACGAAAAGTGCACACCTTCAGCTATTCAGAGACACCACTCTTCTCTTTCTACATGGAAAATTGTGGCCGCAGTCCCTTGCAGAAGTCAGCGCATTGGTCAGAAATCAAGGAAAAACCAGATAAAAAACCTAGATTTCTCCCCAAAATCTCCATGGCAACTACCAAAAACTTACTAAACCTCAATTTGCAAGTTCCCCTGAATAAAACGATACCCCATATGTATGGGTGCACATAAAGACGTGGCCACCAAATGCCCCAAAACAGGGGCAATGCATAAGGGCAATTTCAGTTGAAATTTTGGGGGCTGCGCTCTATGTGCACTACCTGCAGTTTTTCAGTGTTAACCCCCCCTACCTGTGAAATAACCCCCACAATCTATATATTTACGAAAAGTGCACACCTTCAGCTATTCAGAGACACCACTCTTCTCTTTCTACATGGAAAATTGTGGCCGCAGTCCCTTGCAGAAGTCAGCGCTTTGGTCAGAAATCAAGGAAAAACCAGATACAAACCTAGATTTTGGTCAGAAATCAAGGAAAAACCAGATAAAAAACCTAGATTTCTCCCCAAAATCTCCATGGCAACTACCAAAAACTTACTAAACCTCAATTTGCAAGTTCCCCTGAATAAAACGATACCCCATATGTATGGGTGCACATAAAGACGTGGCCACCAAATGCCCCCTAACAGGGGCAATGCATAACGGGGGGCTTTGCTCTACCTGCAGTTATTTAGTCTAAACACCCCCATACCTGTGAAATAACCCCCGCAAACTATATATTTCCAAAAAGTGCACACCTTCAGCTATTCAGAGACACCACTCTTCTCTTTCTACATGGAAAATTGTGGCCGCAGTCCCTTGCAGAAGTCACGCTTTGGTCAGAAATCAAGGAAAAACCAGATACAAACCTAGATTTCTCCCCAAAATCTCCATGGCAACTACCAAAAACTTACTAACCATAAATCTGCAAGTTTCCCTGAATAAAACGATACCCCATATGCACATAAGTACATGGCCGCCAAACCTGAAAATGCATAATATTGGGGCTGCACTCTATGCACCCCTTTTTTTTTTGCCTGCACCCGAATGAATGGAATACGCTCGGGTGCAGGCACATGTAGCCGATATACGCATGAAAACGCGTGAGAATGCAAAGTCTCGCGTTTTCATGCGTATATCGGCTACATGTGCCTGCACCCGAGCGTATTCCATTGATTCGGGTGCAGGCACAAGTAGCAGGCGTAGGGCTGAATTTTCGGCAAGCGTTTTTCCACTTGCTGAAAAAATCAGCCCTACGCCATGTGTGGCATCAGCCTAACCCTTGGCAATAGAAACTACCAGAACAATCTTAGCACCTCTGGACCTTTCTAGAACAACTGAAATCAAATGAAGTTAAAATGGAATAAAACCACTAAAAGCAATCAAAGAACAATAATTGCAATGAAATCGGTGATCAGAGCCCTGGATCCACCAATGTCACTGCAAAAGCAACCTTTTTAGGGCACTAAATACACAATAAAGAACAATGCAAAGATAAAACACCATAAAATCAGTAAATTCAAATAAAAACCGCTCAAACCAACAGAAGAACAATTATTGCAATGAAATCGGTGGTCAGAGCCCTGGATCCACCAACGTCACTGCAAATTCAGCACCCAATAGCAATACAAAAGTTATAGTGCAATAGAATAATTCAAAAACAGAAATCAATTATGAAAATGCAAAAAAAACACTAAAATGCAACCAAATAAATCAGATAATTATAGAGCAAGATCAGAAATAAAGTTTTAGTAAAAAAAAAAGACTGCCAGAGAAAGCAAAGAAAGAAAGAAAAGAAAAGAAAGAAAGAAAAAAAAAAAAAAAAAAAAGTGTAAGTGTAAGTGTGTGTGTAAGTGTCTGTGTGTGCTTGGGAAAGTTGTAAATAAGTGTGTATGTGTACAAAAGTGTAATAATGACAAAGATAGAAGAAGAAATAGAAAAAAAAAAAAAAAAAAAATTTTAGACAGTTGAGATAGAAATAAGCAAAATAAACAGTGGTTAGAGAGTTGTAGTTCAGCTTACACAATGCAGGCAGGCGATCAGGGCGACCAATCTGGCAGGAAGGCAGCAGGAAGGCAGCAGGGGGGCTCCAGCAGTCTCACGTGGCAGCAGAGTGAAGAGGCGACGGCGGGGGCGGCGACAATTAAAGGGACAGCAGTGGACACGTCATCAATGCGTGTCCACTGCTGTCATTGGCTGAGGACCCGGATCGGCGGCGCTGGGGGACCCGGATCGGTGAGTATGACCTCTTATGCTCGTTGCCTAGGGGGTTGTGCAGGCTTTACAAGCGCTGCGCTGCTTTAAAAGCGAGCGCAGCGCTTGTAAACCCGTTAGTGCTGTAGGACGTAGATTCTACGTTCTATGGCACTTTGGTCCCTTGGTACCTAGGACGTAGAATCTACGTCCTATGGCACTAAAAAGGTTAAATCCCCCCTAAAGGTGGCCATACACGTAGCAATAACAATCTTTCCTGGGATTATTGGTTGCAGAAAAGATCGTTCCCACCCTCCATTGATGTTCTGGGCTCAATCGTCAGATATGGAGGTAGAAACAATAGAAATTCTACCTCCATCTTCCAATTCAGCCCTAAAAGTCGATTTTGCATGTATGTCCATCTTAAGTGATCTTAAGTGTACACTGACTGCAGTTAAATGTTCCCCAGCATAATAATCTGTAATGGTCAGACTGTGTTTATGGAAACATGATAACACGTAGGTACATATACAGAGTTGTTTGGATTCTCACCAGGTTATCTAGGTTTTTGTTTCCATTGCCACTCCCAGTGCCTCCTTATGCATCATTAACTATTGTACACAGCAGCATATTATGTATGTAAACAGTGCTTGTAAATAGTAACGTGTTGGTGAATTCTGGAAAGGCTTTATAATTTTAATAGCCTAAAGCATAACCAACTCTCTCATAATATCCTTGATATGTGTTATATATACCCTATTATGTATTGCTATTCTTTGTTTATAGAGTGCTGACATACTTTGCAGTGCTTTACAGACATGATATGATTCACATCAGTCTCTACCCCAGTGGAGCTTACAATCTAAGGTACGTATTGCCTTTACACAATTAATTTTACCAGTAGCCTCTTGTTTGTATGTTTTTGGAGTGTGGGAGGAAAATGGACAATGAAGTATAATATAGGAGCCACACTCACTCAGTATGATGTGGGGTATTATTCAATTTATTTAGTTCACAGAGTATGCATAAAACAGCATAACGTTTCGGGCAAATAAGCTCCCCTTTGTCAGATACTTTAGAACAGGGGTGCCCAAACTTTGTCACCCTGTGATCTATTCTTGCCACCTGGCCTCTGTCATGAGATCTGCCACAGTTAAAATTGTGCAACATCTATAATTTGGCACAATAAGCAACAAAAAGTATCAATCGATGTTTAACAAATACACATAGCAATATATAAATGCAGTGCCAAATTCACATTTAATGCCCACTTGAAGTTTAATGTGAAAGGAATGTAGTAGTTTTTACTTCCCTTCTTCAGCGTCCACTTTGTAGTCTGCACACAGAAACATATATAAAGTGGGAACAAATATATACAGCTGCCTGGTGGGGACAACCTTCTATACTGGGATAAAACTACAAAGACGGATGGCTTGATCAGCCACACTCAAAAGCTCCAGTATGCTGGGGGGGAAAAAGAAGTGGCGGGATGTCATCCCACTGCATTCCACCTCAAGGTCTACCAGAAACTTGAAAGTGATTTACTGGTAGACCGCGATCTATCTTTTGGGCACTCCTGCTTTAGAATAAAGGTGGCCACACGTGGCGATTTGCGATCTCCGATGGTCGCACGAAAGATCGTACAATCAGCCACAAACCGTTCAGGGCTGAAACAGCAGATAAGGAGGCAGAAACAATAGGATTTCTACCTCCTTCTGCCAATTCAGCGCTGAAGGCAGATTTTGGTCAGGCGCCTTCTATGGCGCCTGATCAAAATGTTTTAACTGGCCCGATCGGAGAGTCGACCGATATCAGCAGCTTCCTGCGATATCGGTCAACTTGCCATACACGCACCGAATATCGTACGAAATGAGTGTGTAACACTCCACCAACAATTAATTTTTGGGTGGGGAATTTAAAAAGTCCTTAGAATAAAGTTCAAGTATACGCAATCCAAAAGTATTATGCGGTGCGTCTATGGCGGATCAGCAAGACAACCGATATCGCAAAGGATATCGGATATCGGTCGTCTCATCGGACGGGTTAAAAGAATTTGATGAGCAAAATCTGCGTTTAGGGCTGAATCAGCAGGTGGATATAGAATCCCTTATCTACCTCCATATCTGACGATTCAGTCCTGAACGTCAATGGTGGAAATGAACAATCTTTCCAGATCGTAATTGCTATGTATATGGCCACCTTAATTGTACAATCATAAATAAGGAATCTGGACAAAACACATAAATGCCTTGAAAAGACAATGGGGGTAATTTGTAAATATGGCGCAGAACTAAATTATTTGCACAAAAAACAAATTAGCCCTGCGTGTGTATTTTATGTGCACATATAATTGCATTTTTTTTTCATGCTGCGATTGTCCTGCATGTGTTTATATTTAAAGACCCGGGCAAGATTGGTGTATTTAATGTGAAAATTTAATTGCGATTGCCCTTAAGTTTTTAAATAGGGCATATTCACAAATTGCAGATATTTATGCAACCACTCTGCACTGAAATTACATTACTACTTTGATAGCGGAGAAAAAAATGTGATAAAGTTTGAATAAACTGCAAATTTATATTTGCAAAATTACCGTCAACACCATATTTGTGCATACTGCCCATCTCACTGTGACTGAGATAATTTTGGGTTAGATGTTATGATCTTTACAAGAGCTCATTCAAAATGAGCAAATGAAGAAAAGATAATTTCTTTGTATTCTGGCGACATTTCAGATCAGTCCTATAATCGTAGCAGAAAACCAAGTTCCAAGCTCCAAGTTACTTTTAAGGTAACAGGAAACAGTAATCAGTGGTAGTGTTACCTGGTGCTAAATTCTCAGAAAATGTTTGTTCTATGGTTATATTTGAACATGGAAGTTATAAATAATTGTGCAGGCACTGCTGGAAAGCACCTTACTTTTGTATTTGATAACGATAGGTAGTTCCCAATGTAAATCATTTTTTTTATCCCTGATCCAGCCGGTAATGAAAATGTGTTATTTAGTTGTGGCCAGGTGATGCCTAGCCATCCATTGGTTTGTATTATCCTTCACCTTAATTAGGACATTTATGGTAACCAAGGAAATAAACATGTACTCACATGCTAAACATCCTTCAGATGCAAGGGGTGGAATTAGAGGAGAATTAAACATGAAAAATGAAAATGGCTAGAAATGCCATATTTTATATACTGAAAGTACATACTGTATATATGTTCTGATGCTATTTGCACTGGTTTGAGAGCTGCCATGCATTAACAATATGTATTATTTACTTATCAGCCTTATATTGTGACATTTATATTCTGTATATACAGCATATTGTGCATCGTTCCCTAAACTCAGCACAACAGACAGCAGCACAGAGCATCTGCAGTGAATTAGCAAAGATGCCGGAATTCTTAGCCGGGAGGGGGTGGTGGTGCAGTCGCGGGGGCGGGCCTGTGATGTAGCAGGGTGTGAAGGAGTTGGGGCAATGACATCACGGGCCAGGGGCTATGATTCGGCGATTGGCTGATCGCAGTGTCAGTGTTACTGAGCCCTGCCCGGTTTTCCTAATTTGAGAAACCGGGCTGTCCTGGTCAAAACCGGACAGGTGGCAACCCTACATGGTTGCCTTCTTTAGATAAGTTTTAGTTTTTCTTTAAATTGGGGAGGGAGTCATTCCAGTGTAATGTGCCGTTATACAGAAGGCAAAATTCAGCAATCTAGTAGGTTGGCCTACCATGACTGTGGTCCTGTGCACTTAAGGCCTGACTGGTGAAGTACATGTAGTGGAACACGCCAATAAAAACTAATTTGCAGCAAAGTCCTGCATTGTCATGTGTCCTCCATTATTCTATATGATGTCTATGTGTAATTAGTGCTACAACAAGAGTACAGGAGTGATAGCCTGCCTGAAGGAATTAGCTGAACTGGAATTCTGGATTTGGAAAGATTGTGGTTTATATACAGACTGTCCAGTTCAAAACTAACTTTCTGGATTTTAGGTGGTGGTGGTAGGAAGGTTGTGGCATTTTGGGACTATGTTTTAACCAGAGGAGAAACACAGCAGTGAAAAAGATACAAATCTGCTACCTGTACTATTCCCCTAATTCACTTGCCACGCATAGCAATATAGGCTATGCCGCTAATTTACCCTGCACACTCCCTGATTATGCCAAACCCTATGCACTTCCCTTCACAAGGCCCTCCACCTATGTTAGCCACAAATCACGCTTCTCCATCTCAAATCCTGTTCGACAGTGATGAAATAGGCACACCAGGTACTGGTAGCACAAAAACACTCCAAACAAAAGTTGGATGGATTGTATGGAAATTGCCTACAATCATTTGTCAATATATTGTACACCTTTCCAGGCATTTATCACATGACAAAAACTTTTAGCACTCATTCATTTTACTGGTTTTGCTAGTTCTTTAATAAATATGCTCTTTTTTTGTTCCTTATTAATATTGATAATTTAATGCTTTAATCTTGTTCTGCTTTGGAAACAGCATGGTTTGTTAGGCAAGGTGCTTCATGGGGCTGGGGTTGTTTAGCTTTACTACAGAACTCTATTGTTGTGCTAATAAGGACTGGGGCTCTGCCACAGCTATATTACCTTGCAATGTTTGTTCTGCTCTCATGGTTATAAGATTTCAGGACAGGGAAACAATGAACGTGAATCCTGTGCCACTGGAAATAAAATCATCCAGAATTAGAATTTATTGTAAAAAAAACAGGTAGTATGTATGGTTTTTACACACAGTATGTCATCTCTACAGCTTGACTTATCTTAATTGTCTTTGATTTTTTTTCACTTTACTGCTAATGTTTTATGGAAGGGGTTACAATATTAAACTGTTTTTATCAGCAAAGTGGATATTTAAAAAGAGAGGCAAGTGATAACTACATGAGATAGGACAAAGGTTAAATACAGCAAGCATAAAATTCAGGAGCCAGGTCTAGCTGTGACTGCAAGTAGCCAAAGGTTGTGGGAAAACAAAGTAATCACTTACTTTACAAATACCACGACAATTGCACATTTCTGGCACAATTTTTAGCTAAAAGTGCCCTCTATGCCAGTCACCTGAAAGTACAAGTTCAAGCACTTGCTAGGAAAGAATCTTCTTTGTTTCCTCAAACCTTTGGCTACTTGAAGTGTCATTTAGACCTGCTGCGTTTTCATGCAAAGTCACCTGACAAGTAAAAAAATGTCCTCCATTGCCCTCTATGACTATCAGGTGACAAAGCAATAGGAGGCAAAGGCAATGAAGAGCATTTTACCATTGCATGTTTGGTCTGCTAAAAACAAAATGCTTGGAATTACCCTGTGTCCCCTTTAGGGCTCTGCACACGGGGAGATTAGTCGCCGGCGACAAATCTCCCTGTGCGCAGGCGACTAATCTCCCCGAGTTGTCATCAGTTGCCATCCCACCGGCGAAAATGTAAGTCACCGGTGGGATGGCACACGCGGCGGCGCAATTTCGGCAAATCGCCAAAAATGCCTCGCAAGGCAACTTCGCCGATTTGCTGAAATTGCATGTGCAGCGTGTGCCATCCCACCGGCAACTTACATTTTCGCCGGTGGGATGGCAATTCGGGGAGATTAGTCGCCCGCGAACAGGGAGATTTGTCTCGGGCGACTAATCTCCCCGTGTGCCAGAGCCCTTAAGGATCAAAATACCTTTGGGAGTTTTAAGTTTTGAAGCTTTTCTTTTATCAAAGATATCTTGATTGAAGTGATTACTTAACAAGTCCAATTGCTTTAGATTTATTTATACTAGATATACCATGACCTGGGTGAATGAAAATCTTCATAATCATATTTTTATCAAAGATAATGTGCCCAATGGCATAACTAGTTACTGGGCTCCACAATTTTGAAAATAAGAAAAACTGAATGAGCTGAGCTCATCCACTCATCCAAAAGGGGTCAACATTTTGACTTTATGACTACATGAGGTTTTGACAGCAGAGTTTAGTAGATCAGAAGAAACTACTTTACAATGCCGACTTTCTAGGCACTCATGTCCCTTCATCAATTAAACATCTTGCAAACATTTTAATTATAAAGTGTAAATTTGCATTACTAACATTTTTACCTTATGCAGGGACCTCACTGTCATGAAAGCTTGGATTTTCTCTGTTGTTAGCCATTAAAAAGTATCATATTGCTGGAATACAGTTTCATTACTTTACCTTAGGTTATGTCTGTGGATATGCTATGTATTGTATATCTCCAAGTAAATGTAGTGATGGCCACTCTTGGTACTTACCTTTTGTTTTCTGTGATATTGCCAGGTATGTGGGATTGGTTCCAAACTGGTACACCAGCACAACACTGCCATCTTAAAGGAATACAGTTATGGGAAAACATGTTTTTTCAAAATCCAATTGTATTAGAGCTTCTCAAGCAGAATCCTACATTGAAATCTGTTTTTCAAAGACACAAACAGATTTTTTTTTATATCTAATTTTAAAATTTCACATGGGGTTAGCCATATTCTTCCTTTCCCAGGGTGCTACAGCCATATGACCTGTGCTCTGATAAATTTCAGTCACGCTTTATTGCTGCTCTGCAAATTCAAGTGATATCACCCTCCTCCCTTTCCCGCACCAGCAGCCGATCAGCAGAACAATGGGAAGGTAGCAAGATAGCAGCTCCCAGTAGATATCAGAATAGCACTTAATAGTAAGAAATCCAAGTCTGGTTTGGGACTCCTCCAGTTACATGGGAGTAGGAAAAACAATAGGTTATCTGAAAGCAGCTCTAATGTGTAGCGCTGGCTCCTTCTGAAAGGTCAGACTCAGGCGCAATGCACTGAGATGGCTGCCTACACACCAATATTACAGCAAAAAAAAAAAATACATTAGTTGATTCAATTTTTAAATGGTAGAGTGAATTATTTGCTTTGTAAACAGTATAATTTAGAAATAAAAAAGTACTCCATAAAAATCATGACAGAAGTAGTTTCTCTAGAGCAGGGGTCCTCAAACTTTTTAAACAGGGGGCCAGTTCAGACTGGTGGGGGGGCTGGACTATAGTCCTCAAACTACAGAGCCCCCCCCCCGCTGCATCCTCAAACTACGGGCCACTCCCGTTGCCTGCTCCCTGTTGTGTCCTCAAACTATGGCCCGCTCCTGCATCCACTCTACTCCCCGCTGCGTCCTCCCGCTCCTTGCTGTGTCCTTGCGTCATGTCACCGCGATGGGGCAGACAGGTAGTAGGCAGGGGTGAGGACGCAGCAGGGCCTGGTAAATTACCTTGGGGGCCGTGGCCCGTAGTTTGAGGATCCCTGCTCTTGAGGTAAGTGCAAAATTACATTTTTAAGAAAAATATCTCACTAAGGTGTGGTAGTCTCCTACTGAAGAGAGCGTTACTGTGTTATCATTGGTCTTATGCTTTATTGATATATGTTTATATGACTTGTACGCAGATACATACCAAAAACACCAACCTGTTTCTCAGACATCACAGACATCTTGTACTACTGCTAATAGGATGCTAGCGCAAGGACTTTTCCGATCATTTAACCATACTCAACCATACTACATGCTTTGAGCCGAACAAGTAATGTGGCTATTAGGGAAACATGGATAAAAATACTTGGTAGGTTATTCCTACTGCTGCTACAGGCCATTTCGCTGATGCCTCATGAAGAGGGAACACTGCAATGTGAACCAGCCACAGTTTCATTGCTGCCTCTGGTCAATTGATCAGTGTCACCTGAAAAGGGGCTCATTTACAATGCCCCACACAGTCTGCAAAGTACAAAAAAGGGGCACAATCTGCCATTTTTTTCACTTCACCGACTGCATAAGGCATTGTGCAAATTACCACAGGCCTCTTTGCTCTACAATAAAGCACAGAGACCTGTGGCTTCCTTTGCTAATACACCACTGACTGCATTAGTTACCTCTGTATCAGTGATATTTTTATAACAATAAAAATATCAAACACAATTTCTGATATCTGCAGTTAATCTTTAACAACTTTCATAATTTGTCTTATTGGCATGTATGTACAAACCCAGATCTAAAGACTTATTCTACAAAGATGTAAAAATAAAGATGAATCCAACTTTTATTTTAAAGTGTCACATCCAGGCATACATTTTTGGTTTAGCATGGTTCTAATTTAGCTTAATTAAAATAAATAGCAGTGAGATTTCACTGTGTCTGGTTAAAGGAGGTTTGTGGAATTTTACACCAATCAACACAGTGCATTCTTCTCCTTTACAGATCCTGCCTACAAATGGCATTAGTCGTCAGACAGAGGACCATGGAGACCCTATTGTGCTAGCTATGTGTGATGTGACAGTTGAATTAGCTTTCGTCCTTTTCAGTGTGAAACTGCACAACAGCTGTGCCTGACATTATCTTAAGGAAAAGTAAAAGATGATGTAACATGAGGTAAAATATATATATAATATATTGGGAGTAATGCATGCTCTAGTCATCTTGTTTTGTTCCTATACCGTAGAACACACAATAAAATCATGGTATGGGTATCCAAACACCCACATTAAAGAGCCCTAACTGCTTTGCTATAGCCACATTGCGTATTTCCCTACAGTAAGGGCTGCACTAATTACATGCTAATTGTATTTAAATTCAATTAAATATGTCCACAATACACCAAACATACACCATGGACCATGGGAACTAAATCCTTTATATAAATCACAATGTCAGGTTCTACAGATTCTATTTTAATTATTATATTATAACTAAGGAAAAGGTTGCACTTGCTGAAATACTAAGAATGACAGAGGTTCTGTCCAGCAAGTACAACCTTTTGCTCAATTCTAATTAAATGATTAAAGCAGTATACACATTGTAAGGAGCTGCCATAGTGCTGCATTACTGTAGCCAACTCTGTTGCTATACAGATATTAATATTAGACCTTTTTTCATATTAATATTAACTTTCTAACAAAACATGTATTCTTGAAACATATATATATATATATATATATATATATATATATATATATATATATATATATTCTTTATACAACTCTTTTCCAGATCAGGATGCTTGTCATTTGACTATGCAAGAAACACAAGGATGGAAGTTATATTACTTAGAGACAAGCAATAAAAAAACCAACACACAGATCATAAAACCAACTTGCTTGTCATTTTGCCTCTCCATTCATACCGGTGTGTGATATGTTATGCTGCTATTATGTGGCAATTCAATGTATCATAGTACCCTGATTAATTTGGGTTCTCTTTGTAGTAAAATGACAGTGACCTTGGGTTTTTCTTGATAATAAGTCCCATACTAATACCAGGGCTTGTGATCTTAAAAAAAACATCAAAGAAGGGGAAAACATCCTCAGTGCAGCGAAGCTCAGAATTAGTATGCTTCTGGTTTAAGTAGTATACTCAAAAAACACTGGGTTAAATTGTGCATGTTTACAATCATTATAAGTGAAGATATACTCAGTTTAGCTTAGGCCTCGTGGCCTCATAGACAATTATAGTCGATATGACTGCTTGCATATAAAATAGAATGGAAGTGCTTACAGGGGTACCACGTGCTCACAACCATATTCTTGCTTAAAACTGAACAGAGTATTAACACTCACACCATATTAGGGCTTGCATTGGGTATAAAGGTGGCCATACACAGGCCAATTACTGCAAATAATATGGCTTAGTTTCAGTCAAGTCTATGGATGTGAGCACTTGCATCCTATTTTATCTGCAAGCAGTCAGATTGACTACAGTTGTCTATAACAGGTAAGTTTGTACAAGGGCCATATAATCAGATCTACCTGATATTGTCCAGGTCAATGTTGGCATTTCAGGCATCCATCCACTCCTTCGACCTTGTCAAATGAACAAATCTTTATGTTCATGGCCTGCTTAAGTCTTTATCTAGACTTTTAATAGATCAATTAACAATTTTCCCCCAGATATTGGTCAGACGGGCCTCAAGCATGGGCCAGTAAGACTGCTTTCTGCAGATATTTTTTTATTATCTATGAAAATAGTGGGAAAGTTCCCCTATTTGAATAGAAGCTTCTTAGTTTTTTATAAGGAAAACGTTGTTTGGACTCTCTGGACTCTCATTTTGGATATTTTCCTTTTATCAGAGAGATGCAGAATTTGTTTTTATTAAACCAAAATTCCCCTAGTTTAAAAAATATATCTGAAAGCAGCACAGGCATGTTGTGCTGCATTTTAATGAGACAATATTTAAGAACAACAGTGGTGGGCTGGATAGTGGAGGAAGGGGCACACACATGCCCTCCGGGCTACTTAGATTGAAAGAATTTGTGTTTTTTTCTAACTTGCTTTTGTATTTATGTAATTACAGCTTTTGGTTCCTGCTGTTCTATGCTACTCTGCCTTAAATAACAGTATGTTATGCTATGCATAAATCAATGAAACAGTCCAACACACACAGATGCTAAGAGTAAAATAAATACGGTTGCTATCTGAGTGAATTAAGCAAGTAGTGCATGGCAGGCTAGGAAAAAAAGTGCACTAAAACCAGTTTTCTTTTCACCGCCAAATCCCGCTCTTTCATTCATTTACTAGCAGGACAATAATACTGTGGGGGCTGTGAGAGGGCTTGGCTTGTTAGCTTTACTTCTTAGTAAGCAAGGAAATTGGACTTACATTACAATATCAACGTGGCAGAAAATTGCGTCACCTTCATCTACATACAAAACACTTTTAGAACAATTGTAATTTCACATATTAGAGCACAAGTCTCTCTAACACTTTTTTTGTAGGGCATATGATAAGCGCTCCAAGTGAGCTTGGGTATTTGTACTGAACAATAGGGATATGGTAACAAAGAGACAGCTTTTAGAAGTTGCATCCCCCCTTAGGGATGAAGGGGCAAGGAATGTGTACGCATTGCTGGCTTCTCTTTCATTGAAGGAGTTAAGGGATGCAGCCCACACCTCTGCCTTGGGAGGTAAACTTTAGCTCTTGGTTTGTGGCAGCCAATGCTGGTTTGCCTGCTCGTGCTGGGAGACTCTCAGGTGACAAGCCCTCAGGTACACTGTACTATGATTTCATAGGGGTGGAGCAATGTGCTGTACAGGTGTCTGCCTGAGCTAGGTTACTAGTATAGACACAGCTGATCGGTTCCAGGGAGAGCTGACTCATTCCATTGCTGGATCTGGGGTCTGTCACAATAAAACTGGGGCAAACAAGCAAAAGAAATCAAATGACACACCATGGAAGCCAAGGAAGGCAATGGAAAGGATACATCTACAGTATTACCAAAGAGAAGGAATCTGACCTTCCTGAAAAGTAGATTGTACATGTTAGAAAGGAGAAAAACTGACACCATTGTGGAGCCCAGTAATAATGTGGATTGTGGGATCTCAGGCACCTTGCGCAGGAGTCAGTCTGACAGGACAGAGTATAATCAGAAGCTAAAAGGTAAGTGGAAATAGCCCTGGGGAACCATCTGTTGGTCATTTGCAAGTGTGGAAAAATGAGACATTCGCTCTATTTCATTGCCACCATATTTGCAGCATATTTGAAGCATCTAAGAACTCATACAATGTTTTGATGGCTATGCTGGGCCAAACCAGCCTACAAATGTGTATTCTAGAATTCCACAGGATACCTTGCACATTTCCACCTTTAGCATGTAATATTTTTTATAGAAAATATAGTCTCATTTGCACTATGAGCAAATATACTTGATTGTTAACTGCAATTTTTACTCATTTGTTCTCAGTATTTTATACATGGGTTATGCTCTATTAATTTTATATTAAATAAAAACATTTAGGAAAATGTGTGCCCACATGCACATTCAACATAAAAGGAATAATGCAATGTTTTTTTTAATATTATTCTTTATGTATATAGTACGTTGGTACTATACAGATTATATATATATATTTTATATCAGTTACTGCCCCAGTGGAGCTTCCAAGCTAAGGTCCCTGTCACTCACACTATGGTTAACCAATTACGTTTTCTGTTTTGGAGCTTCTGACAGTGCTGCTTTTCAGTATGGAGAAAGTTCCTTTTTTTACTGTTATTAAATTTGATGTATATAGTGCATAGAGCTTGTTCACATTAACCAATGCCCCAGTTTATATTACATTGACATGCACACATAAAATAAGGTCAGTTTAACCAAGAGCCATTTAACCTGTGTGTATTTAAACAAAGTGTGGTGGGAAATCCAAAGTACCAAAAGCAAATCGATACAGACATGGAGAGAATGTGCAAACTCTATGCAGACAGTGCCCTGGTGAGGATGGAACCAAGGCAACCACTGCACTGCCATTTTTTATTTGTATGTGAAACTCTGCAGCCATTTAACTTCACCTACCAGCATCCCCAGCAAGCTAGCTCACTGAGAATGCTTGGGGGATTTAGTAGCAGCAGACGGGTGTGCCAGTTTTAATCTCCTGCTTTAAATCCTTTGCCATTAGACTTTTCTTTAAGTACTGTTCCTGGCAACTCCTTCAACCTTCATTTACCATGTACCTATGTTCTCTGTATCACACTCGGACAATAACTGTAGCACTTTGCGGGTTACAGTTTTTTTTTCAGGTTTTAGGGGAACTATGTAAGTAATACTTTATAGAGAGGTTGGTGGATGCAGGGAATTACTGCACAACACATGGCTGAAAGACATCATGTCATCCAGAAATTAATGGGAAACATTAGCATAAGTTTTTTTAGAGGCAATATTCTGCCTTTTTGTGTCATTATATAACTGTATGTTTAACCTACCTACCTAACCTCTTGCTTAAGAATAGTTGCACCTTAGCCTAACTATATTCACTATAATCAGCAGAACAAGTGAGGTCTCAGGCAGTGATATGTAAAGTAGAAACATTACCTCCCCACTCTTGCTACTATCACTTG
This sequence comes from Xenopus tropicalis, assembly GCF_000004195.4. Taxonomy (NCBI): domain Eukaryota; kingdom Metazoa; phylum Chordata; class Amphibia; order Anura; family Pipidae; genus Xenopus; species Xenopus tropicalis. The sequence continues at coordinate 72,541,183 of NC_030677.2, read as the reverse complement.
CCAGGCAGCCGACCAAGCAAGATGATGTCATTGATAGTCCTTTTCACTGCCTGACATGAGGAACAGATCTAAGTAGTGCTGGGGAGTCCAAACACATGGTAATTTATGCTGCCATAATACTTTCTACATCTGTACTAATTTATTTGTTATTCAGAAATGCAAAATGCCCACATCACCTTTCTTTTGATGTCTTCTTTATAAAGGCAGGGCCAAACTGTAGAGCATTGGTGGGGAGAAGTGATTCGATTTGATTTAGAATTGTTTGGTGCTGTCGTAGACTTAGGGCCACATTTACTAATCCATGGACGCTCTGAGCATTCAAACGCTCTGTATGTATTTTCGGCGACTTTTCCGTACCTTGCGCGACTTTTCCGTACTTTGTGTCAAAGTTTGTGAGACAAAATCGCATTGTTGCGCCGAGTACAAAAGTTTCGGATTCATTCAAGCTTCGTTATCGTGACTTTCCTTGGGCCAGGTTGGAGCTGCAGAGTGCCATTGATTCCTTTGGGAGGCTTCCAAAATCGCAAACAGAAGGATCAAGGTCAGAAAGGTTTTCCCACTGTTTACAAGCGTTCGGTACGAAAATTTCAGATCGCCAATACAATATTATCGTGACTAATACAATTTTTTCATAAGCATTTTCGTGATATTTGCGATCTTCAGAAACTATCGTATCCAATCCGAATTTTTCCCATTCAGGATTCGAACTCGTGATTTCAAAAATGAAGCCCTTTATATGTATCTGTAAATGGGATAATGTACTCCTACTGTTAAATATAACATTAAAAGTCCCTGAGGAGTTCAGTGGCAAAATAAAGGCACAAGGCAGCAGGACAAGTGCTTTTTTTGTATGTTATGGAATACAACCATTAAATATTTGTACTTTGAAGTAGGGAGATATACTGGCCCAGAGTCAGTTCAGCGTGGAAAAACTCATAATCGCCTAATTCACTTCCTGATTTTTTCAATGGCCTGTGTCACACAGTGTGTTTTTACAGTGGAGGCAAATCGCTCCATGCCGCCCAGGCAGGCAGTTATTGACTTTCCAACCACCTGTCAGTATGGGAACTGACTTTGGTCCAAAAACAAAGCGTACATTTTCAGACTGAAATCCATTCTATGTGTGCAGTGACACACATAGTCATGTAACTACATAGCCATTTGCCATTAAAGCCACTGGCTGCAAAAGTGCTTTGGAGTTGTATTGGCATGTTCTCCAGTGGTGGTTTTTTTGCTGGTGAACTAGGCTAGTCACACCGCAGGGGGAAAGAAGCCTACTCAACGTGTGACTTTGCCCTAAAAAACATGGTGTGATAAGACAAGGAGCCATATATTTTAATAGGATTATCACACAATAAACCAATCTGGGCCATTAGCTCTTATAATACGTTTAATTATGGAATAGGGATGTGCTGTATAAAGGTGCGTGGTGTAGAGTTTGGGGACACATAACTCAATGGAGAGCTAACTATGCCAGTACTTCCTGCTAATTAATAGTCTGCTTGATATTACTGGGCATGTCACACTCATAGGTAATTGATGGACAGGCTTTAAAGACTATCTACCAATAGAGAAAGGAAAAGATAGATTGACAGATTTTTTACAAAAGTAACAGAATTTTTCAGAGCTGTATGTGGAGTATATAGATTTTAGTTGGGTATGTGTGGCAGGATTGTCTGTAGGAATTATACAGTGGGTGAACCTAGGATGGCGTGCCCTAGGAAGCCACTAGTAAGATCCTGGTACCCTACACTGACTGGTGACTGTCTGTCTGTGTGTCCCACTCTGTGTGTTTTCTGTTTGCATAGTGATTTCATGCATCTTATGGGGCATTTTTGGTATCTGTGGAATGTTGACCTGTGTGACAGTGCCTCAAGGATGGTCTCCATGGCAGTATGATTCTTATTGACTTTCCTAGGACTTTGCAAGTAGACAATTCCAGTCACAGCTACACATCTTTACCTGTAGTGTAGTCCTTTGTAGCTTCTAAGGCTGATGTCCCATGGAGAGATTTAGTCTCCCCGATAGATTTTTGCTACTGCGGGCGATTAATCTCTCCCTAATACCTTTCTACTGGCAACAATACAAATCAGTTTTCTAAAGGTGTGTAAAGTTGCCTGCAGGGGAAACTTTGCGCGACTTCAGTGATGTGTAGGCCTTTCCACCAGCGATTCATATTGTTGCCAGTGAAAAGGCATTTTGGAGAGATTAGTCACCCGCAGTAGCAGAGATCTTACGCAGGCAACTAAATCTCTCCATGGGACATCAGCCTACAGGATAATAATAGGAGCAAAAAAATATAGGCAAGATAGATGAGATGCAAATAAGAATCTGGGTCCTTATTGGTATTTTGTTTTAAAACAAAGTAAAAGAGTAAAACAGTGTTATTTATGATATGCCTTGCACATTACTTTGTAAGGATCCCACCATAGTGACATGTAATTCTTTGGCTTTGGATTTTTTTCTACCACCATATTGCTTTGTGTCAATTTGTGGTAGTTCCTTTTTAAATATGGGGAGAAATTTATCAGCTTTGCACACACAACAACTTCACCTTCTGTAAGTAAATATGGTCACAAAAGCATATCGTTTACAAGCATATACATCACAAATAGAAAAAGAATTTAACATGATGATAGATAAGGCTACGGGCTGCAAAATGATGACCCTAAAGGTGGCCATACATGAGCCAATTTCACTTGTTCTGCGATGAACAATCTAATCGGTACGCAATCGTTTGATGATCTGTTTGCCATACGTATGCCATCTATAGAGATTATTTGAAAAGATGTCATTGTATTCGGAAGCAGTATTTACCCCTGTCTGCCCTAAGCTCTGTGTGCCATACTCCTGCCTGCCCCATGGCTCTGTGTGTGCTATACCCTACTCTACCAGTAGTTCTGGGCAGTTTTGCCAGCATTTTGGAAATGGTTGCAAATTGCTGCGCTATCCAAAAAAACACATTTTATTAAAGGTTATGTAATATGTAGCATTCACATTTTAGCGAACCCTGCAGTAAGCAAATTAAGGTTCCACAAAGAACATTTGTGTACTTCAGTATATGTTTGTTGACCGCTGGCAATCAAGACATGCGCAGGGAACAATTGTTCAACAACAAATGCCTGGCACGCACACCAACTGGCAGATGTTAGCTGATCAATGTTTTGTCTGATAATGCTAGGCCGATCAGTGGCCCGACGATCGTTTGTACACCATCAACTGTACGATAAGTTAACGATATTATCGGATCGTTCTGGAATCGGTCGTTTTAAAGTAAAAAATCGCCTTGTGTTTGACCACCACACCATTTGTGCCTAGCCCTTCCAGTGTACCCCACCCACAACAGAGAGCAGTGCTGTTATGTGGCGGTAGTAATTACAGGGCTCTCTAGCCCCTTGTGTACCCCCAAGGTTCCCTCTCTTTCTGAATGGCTCCTTAGATGCCATTTACACTGTGATTTTCAGATAATTAAATATTTTATCCCTCAGACTTTTGAACCAGTAATGATTAATGTAACATAAATGACCATTCTTGTAGGAGTGGCATGAAATTGCAACTCAGAAACACTGTAGAGTGGTCTAGGTCTAGTAACCCATAATAATGGATGCCATATTCGCTTTCAAACAGTAAATACTTGGTTGCTATGGGTTGCTAGGCTAGCAACAACTTTACCCCAGTGTGCTGAAACTATTCCTAGGGTCACATGATGTGAATGACTTGCTGTGAGTACCCTAAAAATCAGACTGGACTACATACAAAATTGCACACTGGCTTGAGCCCAAAGTCTCAGGGCCTAGGGTTTTCCAGATAAGGGATCTTTCTGTATGTGAATGCTAAAGGGATATTATAGGGTTTTAATTCTCTTTTCAATCTACTAACCAGCATTCTAAATGGAAACAAGTCATGCCGATATAAAAGCATCAATCACACAGGAGACTTAAAACCATTTCCCCTTACTTCAAATCTATGCAGAGCTAAAGTTATAAAGCAAAAAAGACTTCTTTTTTCATAAAGGACCTAGAGACTGCCACATAAATATAGAAAATAAATGCACTGAAGAATAACACATTCAAAAGCCAAGTAAATGTTTTTGGGGTTTTTTTTGTTTTTGCAAAACCTAGGTTTCAGACAAAAATTGCCTCTTTTTATTTTAATGTCAGTATGCTTTTAAAAAAGAGAATATATTATTGATTTACATATATTCCTTCCTTCAGCACGAGCTGATCCATAAAGATAAACAAGAATATCTAATAACAGCAGCAATGTAGACATTTTCTAGCCCTTATTTACTTTGAGTAGAATTTTTTTCCAGCCTTCAGTCTACAATCCATACAAAACAAGGCCCACTGTTTTTATACAAATGCTTTTACAATACAGTTTAGTTTTATTGTATTTTCAGTTCTAAATTCCTGTCTCTCATTTCTGTCTCTCAAAATCATTTAAGATGACAACATTTTTGAAACAGCTAAGAGCACATTACAACAATACATTTCTTATTGTGTTGCAGTGTGCCATACAAACTGAGCTTTTGCTCGAATACTCTCTTTATACCTGTACTTCATGCTATACCAGTTTTCCAACCACAGCTCACAAACAGGGCTCTCAACAGTTGGTTAGTTTATGTCTGTTTGCTGTAAATGTTCCTCTTTCCTGCTGAACAAAGAAAACCACATACAACAATGTCATATAAACATATGCAGGATAGCTAGCATAAAACAAAGCAATCTGATGCTTCGTGTCTGATATTCATAATAAAACTGTTCTCTATAAGTAATCTAGATATACACAAAAAGATACATTTGTTTGGCAGTCACCAAATGATCTTTGGCAACCCTGCGGTCCAAATCCAGATCACTTGCAACAGACATGTTAACTTTAAGCGCCAGAAATGGTGCAGTCCTATTTTTTAAAGTGTAACTTGCAGCCTGCATCAATTTAGCTACCATGCCCAATTGCATTCATTTTAATGCATTATGGTAAAAAAAAAGGTATTTGCATCAAAGTGGCACTTTGCATACTGAAATACAACTACAGGTATGGGATCCCTTACCCGGAAACCGTTCCAAATTACGGAATGGCCATCTCCCATAGACTCCATTATAAGCAAATAATTCTAATTTTTAAAAATGATTTCCTTTTTCTCTGTAATAATAAAACAGTACCTTGTACTTGAGCCTAACTAAGATATAATTAATCCTTATTGGAGGCAAAACAAGCCTATTGGGTTTATTCAATATTTGAATGATTTTTAGCAGACTTAAGTTATGGAGCTCCAAATTACAAAAAGATCCCTTATCCATAAAACCCCAGGCCCCAAGCATTCTGGATAACAGGTCCCATACCTGTACCAGAATCCTAGGTGTATCTGAAGGTTGGTGAGAGGTGCTGTAAGTTGTAGTGTATCCAGAACTGGAGAGTTGTAGGTATTCATAGTATTCTACCTCCCACAGAAAACTTCTTCATTACCCAGGGCCTCATATTCTCGAAGCTTAAAAATACAACATTGGGGCCTAGAAAATAATTTTAAAAATGCCAGATAAAAAGTAATTTTTAAAGAAAAAAAATATTTTGCAGTATGCTTTTGACCTTTTTATATCATATATAGCATTGGTAAAACAATGCTCAGGGTTAGCATGACTTCATTTTATGGTGGTGCATTGTTCCTGCACAGTGCATACAGCCCAGGTGCATTTTATGGTGTTACTAAGAGAGGTATGGAATTGTAACTGCTCCAGAACCATAAAACATCCTGTGTACATTTAGATCATTATTTGAACATATTGCATCAGTGTCAACAGAAAGAACTGAAAGGAGAATTTTGAATTAGTATTTATTGGATACATGTATACCGTACTGCTAATTTCATATATATATACCGTACTGCTAATTTCATACCGCACTGCTAATTTAATGTCTCAGTGAATTTGAAGGGAAATATACAGAAAGATACTGCAACTTGTATTACAACTGCTACAAGAAACAATGGGTCTGATTAATATGTATGTAAGAAGCTGTTTGGTATTTGTTTAATAAACCTCAGTAAAGGAGACCTGGGGCTGACATTTATTTCCCATGTTAAAATATTTGGCAGATATATAAAGGGAGACTTTAACCATTTAAAACTGGAAGTACTTCTGCTTGGCAGCAGCATTGACTGGAATACCTACACCGCACAATAGACTCCTCTGTTCTACCACTGAAATAACTTCAGTGCTTTAAGCCTCTTGGCCTAGGTCAAGGGGACACAACCTTTCTAAAGGTTTCTAAAGAAAATGTCACTGAAACATGAACTACCGATTTATCTGAATGGAAATCTAGTAAAGTACTGGAGTGTGCTAAAAATGCCCCCGTTTTTTCTAGGGAATGGCAAGCATAGAACAGTAAAGGTGACCATACACCTTAACAATAACGACCATTGGTTGTAGGAAAGATAGTTCGTTCCCTCCACTGACGTTGAGAGCTGAATCGTCAGATATGGAGATAGAAACAATAGGGATTCTACCTCCACCTGCCGATTCAGCCCTAAAAGCAAACATATCAAGGATGATGCAGGTTTAATATTCTATATTTACAAAAACAGAATCAGTATGACAATTACAATTGTTTGGGGTTTTTATGATTTCTAGCAGCTGTATGAGGATGATGACTAGTGCATGGCTACAATCATATATAACTAAAAAATATAAAATATATAAAAACTATATAAAATAAAAGCAGGTTCTGTAGTAGACTTTGGCTGTATGAATCTATTTGGAGAATGGATTATTGGGTTTGCCTTAACTTATGGGGGCTACAGAATATATTGCTCACCCATTGACTTACAGACCTGATTTATAGTAATTGGCAGAAATTGTGAAAATATAAACAGTGCTTGGTGGCATGCAATACCCTGGGGCTGCCTTAAATTTAATTTGTCGTCTAAATCAAATGCAAGGTGGATCTTGTTTCTTTTTTTTTTTTTCTTCATTTTTTGCTTGCTAAAACCGATACAGGAAAATAATTGAACTATGTTTCTTCCCAGTCTTGTGTAAAAAAAAACAGTCAGCATTTATTTTTCCTATCAGCAACCAATGTTCTTTCTTTTATGAAATAAACAATTTGTAATGTGAAGCCTGGAAAGGGATCACTAGTGGTCTTCCAGCCCACAGGTATTTATCTTCTATTCTCTATTTACTCTGTAACTGCCATGCTGTGCAAACAATGCATTGGTGGGCCACCACAACCATGCAACAAATTTGTCACAATGGTGTCTTCACTCTGCCTAATGCTTACACATTGCTTATGCTTGATATAGTCTTATACACAGCAAAATGTTAAATATGGTTGCATATATTAGACCTGGCCACTAAAAACTGAAAGTACCATTCACAGTCAGTGCTACTATGCTCTTATATGTTTATAACAAACAAGGGAAAGGCAATGAGGCTGTGACCACAAAATTCATACAAAGACAAGAGGTCCTCTGCACTCACCCATTATCAATATATAGGACATGAGGATATTCTGTGCATTAAGCTACAAAGATATGCCCTCCCCTTTAAGCAAAACAGTGATTGTTTGTCCAGATATTGCAATATACTTCAAGATGGCCAACTATGTCAAAGTTACCCCTGGTCTTCCTAGTAAGTTGCAGGTAAAATGCAGACCCTTTGTTAAATGTATATTGGAGGGCATGTCTTGGTTGCTTAATGCACAGAATGTCTTAATGTCCTATATATATTGATAATGGGTGAGTACAGAGGACCTCTTGTTGCTGCTCTTATATGTGTGTGATAGAGAGAACACAGCCTTAATAAATTAGTAAAGTTAAAAGAAACCTATTACGCATAGTTTATGACTATACAGCAGAAGGAATTCTGGAAAGAAACCAAGGATTGCTTCTAAATTTTCTATTTATGTGGAATACCCTTGAGACTGAGTTTCTCCTACTGGGTTTAAAGGCACATGTAAGACAGTGTGCTGATAGTATTCCCAAATGCAGAGCTGTATCACCCTTATTTGGGCTCATCAGTGCAGTGCAAGATTTTCCAATCAGCATATGTAGAGCCAGAAAACTGGATCCACTAGATACTCATTTTGATTAAGGAGAGACATCCATATTTGTATGCAAAGTAGAAGGAATTCAGGGATGAAAGCCCATTATTGCTGCTAAAATTTCCATTTACATGAACTAACCTTGAGCTTACCCGCTAGGCTTAAAGCACTGCAAGGCCAATATGCTGAACTTTAAGAATATATTGCCTCAACTTGGCCTTCATGTGGTGGGTGCTTAAGCAGAATAAGCAACATAACCAGAACTTCCTTTTAGAGTCAATGCCATGCAGTGGACGGACAGCAGGAAAGTGCTGTACATGGAATTTTAGGAATTGTAGTAGGTAAAGCCATCTACAGATTTGAATGACCACCTGGTAAACAGGCAACCAGAACCTCAAAAAAACACTTCTATATGAGACACCATAATTGATGATATAGTCAGGATTATTTCTTATTAATACATTTTGTAGGCCTTAGTTGAAAGACCACTCTATTATAAGATAACATGAGCAGGTCTGGAATGGGATTTCAAGTACAATTTTATATATATATATATACAGTAAGTAAAACAGACAGTAGATACAGAGAGCAATGTTTATATAAAAATGCCCTTGAGTGTTTTTTTATTATTATGATGTTATAGAAGGTCCTATTCCTAATAACTTTGCAGTTGGTCTTGATTATTTCTTTATTATAGTTTTTGAATAATTTGCCTTCATCTGCTACATTGTTTTCCTAATGATGTATTATTTATATTTCTCATTCCTTGTTACATGTAATTCTAATTCACCAAACAAACTACTGCTGGACATCTATGGAAATTTGAAACACCTTGCCATATATTTGTTATTTTTTATTTAACAGAAAAAATGGCCCCAAATGTTTCATCATCAGCTCCAGTATCCCCAACGCAATCTTCAGAGGAGCTGCAACAGAGGAAGATTATCAAAAGGACTAAGATTATAGGTGAGCTGATCCAGACAGAGAAGGACTATCTGAATGACTTGGAGCTCTGCATCAGAGAAGTAGTAACACCTCTTAGAAGCAATCATGTAAGTAGTGAAATCTTCTTTACCAAAATATCATAAACCTACCCAAAATGAAAGTTTTAGGAACATCTCAAAAGTGGCAGAAGTCATCAGAGCAACTGTAGGAAGAGGAGAAGAAATTAATTTTCCCTGAGGGTTGCTTTCAAGTTAACATTTAACATATTATGTTATAGAATGTTCTATTCCTAATAACTTTGGTTTTGGTCTTGATTATTTCTTTATTATAGTTTTTGAATAATTTGCCTTCATCTGTTACATCTTTCCAGCTTTCAAATTGGGGTCACTGACCCGGCACCTAAATAATTACTGCTCCTTGAGGCTACAGTTTTATTATTATTGCTATATTTGCTACTTTTATTCCTTCAGTCTCTCATTCAAACCACTGCCTGGTTGCTAAGGTAAACAAGATCCTAGCAACAAGATAGGTGCTCTAATTTCCAGCTGGAGAACTGCTGAACAAAAAGCTAAATAACTTAAAAAACAGAAATAATAAAAAATGAAAAACCAATTACACATTGTCTGAGAATATCTTTGTCTACATCATACTAAAAGTGAATATAAAGGTGAATTATCCGTAATTTAACAAAATAGGACATCTGTAGATTTTGTCAAGTAGAACTATACCTAATTTAATACAATAATGCCCTGCAAAGGCCCTCAGTACCCAACCACATCACTCAGACTCCCAAAAGAGGCCCATGTTTCACCATACTAGTGCATCAAATAATAGCTCTATGATAGTGAAGCCTGCTATCTGTACCTCTATGTTCTTTTGACTGCCTCATACTCTGTAGCAGTTTACATTTTGTGGCTGCCAGCAGGAAAAGAGTCTTCGCTGTGCCCCATGGGGATTACAAATACAGGTTAGCATATAGGTGTAGACAAGTTTGGTAAGCCTTAACTTTACTACTAGATGGCTGCTATACCAAATGAGACTTGAAAAGTGCAGCAGAACATCTAAAATCTCTTGCAGAAGTTTCTCATTACTGTCCATGGGAGATGCACTGACTGGATGAGCCATACCACAGCAAATATCAGTATCACAGAACGTGAATGTGTGTTAGTGCTTTATCTGGTGTCCATTTGTTATATCTAGTTGTTATTTTTGTTCTCAACTATCTAAATTAATGTCTTCTGAAGTAAAAATGTGCATGATTCCTGTATCTACTTATCTGTTTTGCGTTTTAGAGTGAGCAGATTGATGTGGATGCCTTGTTCAGCAACATTGAATCTGTTTGTCAGATTTCAGCTAAGCTGGTGTCACTGCTTGAAGATGCCACTACAAATGTGGAACCTGAACTTCAAGTGATAGGTACATGAAGTGGGTTATTGAGCTTTAATGTATGTATATGTGGATGGGATTTCTTGGAGCTTGATGATTCAGCCTCAAAAAAAATAAATTGTGTTAGGGAGAGTGCTTATTATTGTAAGGATGTTCTGGACTGGTTCAGATATATTTTTAATCCTCTAAAAAGATGTGTGTATGGACTATAAATGATATTTACCTTTGAATATTATGCTCTGATATAAGACCAACACACAGGGTTGTTGACTACATTAAAGTTGCAGTAAAAATGTCCCTCTCTTCCCGTCACCTCTATTGGAAAAGCTATTTCTGAAGCACATGTACTGATGACAGATCTGCTCAGAAATTATCAAGCAAGGAGGTCTGACTCCAAAACACACCAAACATTTGAGTGAGAGACAGTTTCCATGACATATTGACATTCTTCTCTCTGTTGGAAGTATGTCTAGTGGTAAAAATTTGTGGTAAAATGTACATGCAGGCTAAATGGCTTCTGATTAAACTGACCCTAATGTGTGTGTATGTGTGCACGTGACAGTGAACATAGATAGTAAATTCCAGTGGGGCAGGGAATGATGTATAATCTGTGAATGTTGTTATTGTGCTCGTAAACAGATTGGCACAAATAAATAAAGCATATTATTAACACAGCACAATCTGTTTATTAGCAACAGTAGCTAAATATGGAGCAAGGATTAATAGTGGACTAGGCATGTTCATTTGGGCTCGACTGACTTCCATCCTCAACTCATAATCTCCTCTAGAAACACAAACATTGTGGCCTTGTGGTTACACCAACAGCACTGCAGTAACAAGCAAATAATATACTCCGCAATGCTTGTTATGTTGCTATGACTGGGCCTCTAGTCCCTGATTGCACTATAGGCAGGAGCCTAGGGAGCATTGTGCATAATCCAGCTCTGGTAGTAACTAGCTGTAAGGGCTAAACAGCAGCCATGCCAGCCTATAATAGCATTAGCAGAACCTGTTGTCTTCACAAATGTTTTTATATCTATTTGCCAGGGGAAGTATTCTTGGAGATTAAGTGCCCAATGGAAGATGTATATAAAATCTACTGCTACCAAAATGATGAAGCTCACACTGTGCTGGAGTCATATGAAAAGGATCCTGAAATAAAGGAGCATTTGAAACATTGTACACAGGCCTTGAAGTAAGATTTTTTTTAGTAATTCAATTAGTTATCATTTAGCCCGGGGTCCAATAGAGACAGATGTACATGAAAAGTCTATTTTAAAGTGAGACTCGTAGAGACTAGTCTATATATCTCCAGCTGCTTCTTACAAAACCTTCGGAAAGCTGGCACGCTTGTGGTCGCAATTGGGTTCCTTTGTGATAGTCCTGAAAATAGTTCATTGAAGACTCTGCCTTCCATTAGCAACACTATAAATAGACTGCATAACTAAAAATCCAGTGCAAAAACAAGCCATTTCAAGCAGGAAAAGAAAGAGGCCGGCTCACCAGCTGCTGTGCAGTAACGTGAGTAGAATATGAAGCATTCAGTAGGAAAGAAATATTGAGTGACACTCAAAAAACCATTTGCACCAAGTAAAATCAATGCCAGCTAGTCATATTAAGTCTATGACCATCAAAGGGGTCATGTTGCACACCGCAGCTCCTCCTGGCATTGAGAAGTCAAATCAGATACAGTTCAAAAAGATGAAATGGGTATGAATACAGTTCAGATGCAGTTGAATCACACAGGCTTTTGCCATTGTAGGGATAGACACAAATCAAGCAGTGTTAATGCAAACCATGAACTGGTTCATAAACAAGTAAAGTAGAATTCTGAAATGTAAAATTTATTTTATTTTTTAGCAGTTTACGACCATGTGACAATTTAATTTTTGCCCAGTTTAGCTAAACTGGTTCACATCTCATAGACTCAGTTTCTCAGCAGACAGGCTAAATAACTTGATCATCCAGGACATATTATTTGTAATATTTATAACATATAAATGTTGACACCCATTGCCTTTACTGAAGTATAGCTGTTATACTAGCTACATGCTCAGAAAGAAGTAGTCCTAAGAAGTAGTAATCTAAAATGCTAAATGTAACCAATCACTGACCTTCACTGTATGATTGTCATTAAATTAGCTAGGCATACTTTTGAATGCTTTAATGCAAAAAGCTCCAAATTGAAGTGGCTGCTGAAACAGCACATAGCTTGCTTTTGTAAATACATGTGCAGAAGATCAAGGGTACTACCGCAACCATCCTGTAGTGCTGTTATCCACTGGTATTGGGCTACTCACCATGAAGTTGTCTGATGATGGGAGTAATGCTATAATAAAACCCTTATGCAGGGCTGCTTCAAGATACCAGCGGGCCTGGGCAAATTTTATTGGTAGGCCCCCACTGCCCCAAGAAATTTGTGATAGAACAACCCTCAAGCATATAAAATTCATTATAGTAAGGCAGGCTGGGAAGAAATGGTCTGGGCTTACTGAAGTAGGCATGACCAACAGCCACCATGGACCAACAGCGCTTGGAGCAGAAAAACAATAAAATGGTGATGCAATAAGAAAAGAGGCAAAGAAAATAAAAGACCCATACTGCTCCTCCAGTTGATTAAATTGCCAAATCCAGTTGATTAATCTTAAATCTGCCAAAAGTTTGCTAGTGGGCATCTTACCCTGGTGGGCCCTGGTCAAATGACTCTTTTGCCCATTTATTAAAACAGCCTTTCTCTCATGTGCCACTTGTGCCAGCTTCTGTCGCATGGTGTGCAGACACGATTCAAAGCATCATCCCCACTGCTCCCCAGAGACTGCTCTTAGCTTTTACTATATTTAGCCTTAATCCAAAATACACACAGACACCTTGGTTTGTCTTGATGTGTGAATTTCCTTATACAAACAACCTGCTTGTTTAACAACAGGCAAAAAAGAGCATTCCTTTCTAGCCTTTATTTCAGTTCAATAACTTTGTTACCTTTTATTGTGTAATAAGTGCCCACAACAAACGTGAAAATGATTATACAGTTGTTCCATGTGAAAGTAGATGGCTAGCTCACAGAATAGCTGCTAAAAAACAATATGATTACCATAGCTACTATTAGACTGATAAAACTGATGGTAGGACTGCTATATCCTGGTCTAAAGGGCAGATAACCTGGATATCTGAGAAGAACAAAGTGAGTTATTGTTGTGGATCTTCTTTTACCATAGTGTATCAACAGGAATGCAGCAGGGCACGCAAGTTCCCCCTAGGTCTTAATATTAAAAGTTTCTTAGAGATCCATCCAAAGGGGGTTAATGTGCCAGTGTTAAGAGAGGAAGAAGCTAGTATAGCAGACAGGTTTACTGAAACAGCCTTGCAATATACCAACAATGGCAACCATACTAGTATAAAATGAGAGGCAAGTGCAAACTTATTGTTACAGGCACAAAGTCAAGACTGGCTATATGGACTAGAACTGTGGCATACAGACATCTAAATAGGCTGAAAAGACTGGGCAGCATTGAAAGTGGAACAGAATACTAAGCACACTGAAAAGCTCAGTCGGACTTATTTTCCATGTTTGGGACAATGTACAAAAAACAGGCACAAAGTGACATGGTTCTTTCACTGTGTGCCCCTAGAATCATGGAGAGAAAAGGGGCTGTACCTGGCCCAGAATGTGGTGCTGCCTGCATATGGCTGCTTAAACATCAGCTTAGACACAAGTGATAATTGCTTGGGCCCTAAGTGCTTTTACACACAGATTTTTCAGCCTGCATTCTGCACTGTGTGGTGCATAAAGGGTTATTCAAAAGAAGAATTTTACAGCCTTTTTTTCAGAATGTAAAGCTTACAGAAATGTACAGAGCATTCCTATTCATTACAATACACTATATACAAGGATCAACAAACACATATTTCTTTAACCCAAGTGATTGTTCAGATTTAATATTGAAATTCATACAGCCAATGTGGCCTTCAGGCAGCTATTGAGTAAGCTAAAAATGAGGCTTTGTTTATGAAGTCACAGCTCTCTATGCAAGCTCCTGTGTTAGGAACAAATGGGTCAGCTGTGGGCACTGCTTGTTTAATGTTTTTCTTCTCAGACCATAAACTGTTTTGATTGGCTGAACAGTATTTTTTAGCCATACTAACAGATGACTTATTTTCTATACTAACCACAAATAATCCACATGCTGTAGGTAGGCCTACAGTCTTTATTGTATTTTATCAAATTAATAAATTATCTTAATTAATATTATTTTATTTGTTTATTCCACAGAAAGATTTATGAAGATCAGTAAGTACAATATATATTTTTTCTTTTTCTGTTGTGTTTGTTGCCTTATTGCCATAATACCAGCTAAACATATTACTTCTTTATAAAATCTTTATAAATGGTATAATTATACTAATATATATACCAACTATTTAAGAAACCCGAGGGGGCAGTCCTGCTACGAACAGTAGCAACAATCGTTTGGCAACAATCGCCCTGTTGTGACTTAAATAGGCATATTTAACATGTTTCCTTTATAAAGTATTTGCTAGTAGTTGTTAGTCCCATTTGGTCCCATTTAGACCCATTTGGCTTGCCACCCCCTAATTGTGTCATGATACTAAGACGTGTAAGTAACGTGTGCGCCCTATACTTTCGGTGCGACTGAACAGCGTTTAGGAACCTGGCCAGAGTTTCCCTGTGCCAATAGGCGCAGAAGCACACAATTCAGAATGGGAGGCAGGGAGAAATGAGTGGTGCCAAGCACAACTATAGGGAAGTGCAAGGAGCACATTATAGTACCTAATGAAAGTGGTGTGCAAAGTGAGGCAAAACAGCAGCAAAGAATAATGTTTTTGCATAGTTATGCATTCTTTTCTGTCGACATAAAGGAAAAAGAAAAAAAAGACAAAAGGGAATATTATAATACATGTGTGATTCTTGCACATTTAATAAAATGTGCAAAAAATAATGGAAAGAAATGGATGAAAGAAGCGAACACTAGCTACCAGGCATCTTTAAATAATACAAAAGGACTGAATGTGGTATATGAAACAGAAAATGATACAAAAGCTTTATATTGCATTTAATTTGCTCCAACCTCTATCTTACTGCTGTGCTTTTTTCATTTGGAACATTATTTGGATCTTCTTTTCAGATCAATTAAAATGTATATTTGTTCTGTTTATTTGCTTTGCACAAAAGCAAACTGTTCAGGAAATATCCTTGTTTGCTCAGTATCAGTAATCACTGATCCACCTTAACAGAGCATTAGGCACTAATCAGTAGTGTCTGGAGACACCAAGTGGTGGTAATGAATGTGAAAAACAGAAATCCTATGTACAGTGACTAGTCTCTGACAGTCATATCATTTATTAAAACGCTATTACGTTTATATTAAAGGAAAAATATACCCATCCTTTTGACACAAGCTCATTCAGTTGGGGTATTACTTAGAAAATGTTCATAAACACTGTGTGAACTTCCAAAAATAAATATAAATGTATTTCATTTGAACACAGACATACATGATTCCACAAATTAAAAGGAAACCATCATAATTGTAAAGTAATAAATTTGATTTTGTGGCTTGAAGTCCCTCTGCTTCTAAACTATCAGTGCACCACCCACTATGGGAACCAGAGGGACTTTCAGTTCATAATGGAACAACAACGTGAGGAAGGGGTTAGAATGACTCTGTGAGACTTGGGGGGTGGGGGTTCCTGAACCAAAGACAGACTATCATGGTTTCTTTAATCTGTGGAATCATTTATGTCTGTGTAAAAAAAATAAACTTTTTTTATATGTTTTTTTGAAAGTTCAGAAGAGCAGCTTTTTTACATAAACCCAGCTGAATGAACTCATGTATAAAAGGGGGCATATTTTCCTTTTATTTAAAATGTATTCATGTTGTTTATTGTCTGCACAAATAATTCTTTATATCTGTATTTGCATTTGTTTATATATTTATCTATATATTGGTGTTGCCGTATTGTTGCCCTTTCCTGACTGCTCCTGTTGTACATATACTTTTATATACTATATATATATATTCCTTGTAGATAATGTTGTGGCTAGATTTACAGTTAATACATGTATGCAGATAAAGAATATTTCTCTGCACAACAGGAGTTAAATCTAGTACATTATGGATAAAACAAATTAGAAAATCATTATTATTCCATGAGTTAACTGATGTCGCTGCACAGCCTTTACATTTAACTACCAGTCAGACTGTCATTCACTCAGTTACTGAAAGGAGAAGACTAGGCTGGACAATGAGTGATGGATGCTCTGTTATAGAGAGATATACCCTACTTTTACCTTTATCACATAGCAGGAACAGAATGAGGCTGCAAAGGCAACTCCACACTAATCACTCACTCAACTCAACTTGCTTAGAAGCAACCTAGAAGTCGGTTTATGTACTAATGTTACAAAAAGAGAGTTTCCTTGTAATCTTTCTTTTAAGCTTAACTTGGGGCTTACAAAACATCAAAAAATGCATGCGTAGTAAATACACTAATAATGTGTTCACTTGAAGCGGGGGTGTTGTATAGCAAACAAAAAAACAGTTATTGTTTTTATTTTATTTTTTTTAAAGCAGAACTCCTGATTTTGCTGCTAATGCCCTATGCGTCATTGCCCTTAGATATTACACATTTATGAACTGCACCCAAAAGCCCCAAAAAATCTAGGTAATAAAAAAAATTACCCAGGAAATGAAAATTGAATTTTGAAAAGTGCCGACTAATAGGGGAGTTTCTCCCTATAGTGATATTTGGAAGATGTGAATCCCAAAGCAGGTACAGGTATGGGACCTGTTATCCAGAATGCTCAGGACCAAGGTTATTCCGGATAAGGGGTCTTTCCATAATTTGGATCTTCATACCTTAAGTCTACTAAGAAATCAATAAAACATTAATTAAACCCAATAGGATTATTTTACATCCAGTAAGGATTCATTATATCTTAGTTGGGATCAAATACAAAGCACGGTTTTACTTTTACAGAGAAAAAGGAAATCAATTTTCAAAATCTGAATTATTTGATTAAAATGGGGTCTATGGGAGACAGGCTTTCCATAATTTGGAGCTTTCTGGATAACGGGTTTCCAGATAAGGGATCCCATACCTGTATAAAAGTAGGACCACCTGTCTACCTGTTAAATTTGGTCCTAATGTTATTCCCATGGGCATGTGTGGCAGGATTTGGGGTCATGAGTGATATGATCAGCTTGGGGGGTGGGGGTTGCAAGACAAACTGCAGCCTATACTGGAAAATCTGCAATGTCCATAATGAGTATGCGTATCACTTAATATTTCAGGGGCAAACCAAACCTGTTGGACATGGGATCTCTCATGATTAAGCCAATTCAGCGTGTGATGAAATACCCACTGTTGCTATGTGAACTGCTGAATGCCACTCCTCAGTGTCACCCGGACTATAAACCACTTCAAGATGCATTTACGTCAGTCAGAACCACCAATATGAACATCAATGAACTGAAAAGAAGGAAGGATCTAGGTAACACAAACATCTACAAAGCGATATGCCATGTTTGTGCTTACCAAATGCACTTACCAAATGAGGAGCAATGCAACCCACCATGTTTTTGCATATTTGCACCCTGCACTGAAAGTTTCTGAATGACTGGAGCTCTCTGTGTTTCATCTTCCCCATAAACACAGCATTGCCTGCATTCAGCTCCACATGCATGTAACAATGTTATTGTTATTGTTACTTTTTATTACTTAATGTATTCTTAAATCTAGGCCCTCCATAATTCATATTCCAGGCTTTTATTCAGCACTACCTGGTTGCTAGGGTAAATTCGACCCTAGCAACCAGATAGCTGCAGAAATTCTAAACTGGAGAGCTGCTTGACAAATCACCTAAATCATTAAAAATCCATAAAAATGAAGCCCTATAATACTAGAAGTTAATTTAAAGGCAAATTACCCCTGATACTCTAGCTTAAGATGTTTTAAACCACCCATGGCCTTAATTATTTCCTTTACACAAAGATATTGGAGTAACAGTGTATCTGCCAATTTATCTCCATCTTTCTAAAGCTGAAATTACTAATGTTAGTAAATAAACTCCAGCAACATTGATCTGTTGTAAGGTATTCTGACAGATATATATGAATAATTCATATATGAATTCATATATATGAATATATATGAATAAATTCATCAAAAAGGCAAAATGACAATTTAACAGTACAGGTATGGGACCCATTATCCAGAATGCTCGGGACCTGGGGTTTTCCGGATAAGGGGTCTGTCTGTAATTCAGATCTCCTACCCTAAGGGGCACATTTACTAATCCACGAATTCGAATGGGAAAAATTTGGATTGGAAACGAACATTTTGCGACTTTTTCGTATTTTTTGTGATTTTTTTCGTCACCGTTACGACTTTTTCGTAAATTGTTGCGACTTTTTCGTAGCCGTTACGACTTGCGCCAATTGTCGCTACTTTTTACAACGTTTTCGTATTGAGCGCTCGTAAACGGCGGGCAAACCTTTCAGATGATTTCAATGATTTTGGAAGCTTCCCATAGGACTCAATGGCACTCTGCAGCTCCAACCTGGCCCAAAGAAAGTCACAATACTGAAGCTTGAATGAATCCGAAACTTTTGTACTCGACGCGACGGCTACGAAAAAGTCACGACAATTCGCGCAAGTCGTAACGGCTACGAAAAAGTCGCGACAATTTACGAAAACATCGCAAAATACCGATCAAATACCGATGTGCCCCTAAATCTACCAAAAAAAATATGTCAACAGTATTTAAACCCAATAGGATTGTTTTAGCTCTAATAAGGATTAATTATATATTAGTTGGGTTTAAGTAAAAGGTATTGTTTTATTATTACAGAGAAAAAGGAAACCATTTTTAAAAATGTGAATTATTTGATTAAAATGGAGTCTATGGGACATGCCCATTCCATAATTCGAAACTTTCTAGATAATGGGTTTCTGGATTAGGGGTCCGATACCTGTAATATAATTCACAATTTGCCTGACAATTTATATATATATATCTATATGTGAATAACATCTATCCTCAACCTCTTGACTATAAAGCACCTCTGAAGCCATGCTTTGTATGAATAGAATTTTGTGGTATAGCACTGTTTTTTATTAGTCATTTTATTTTAAACTTCAACACTTAAAATTTCTTAGAATTCACCAAATCTCAACTGTGCCATTGTTTCCCTTGTTTTTCAGTGCTGAAGTACAGGAGGGCAGATGAAGAAGAATCTCTGAAAGACAAGCTTTCCAAGCTCAGTATTCACTCCATAACTAAAAAATCCAAACGAGTAACCAGCCATCTGAAGATTCTGACTGGCGGAGAGCAGGTACATTGAGTTCCCAGCTGTTATTCATTGTCCAAAATATTTCTTTAGCACATAATGCAACTACAAGGTATTTATATTTAAAAAAAAAAAATAATGTGCGGCTTATAGAATCCTCCACAAAAGATTCGACCAAAGTCCTTAACAAATCTAAACCCTTATGGCTTAATCTTGGCTGAATCTGAATTCTGCAAAAAGTGCTAGGATTTGGCTAAATCTTGAAAATCAGATATGCTGTTTTTTGTAGGTTAACTGCATGCTATTTATTTTGATGAAAATGTCCACCCCGTTATAATAGTTTCATTTAGCATGTAAATTAGATGGAAATGTTTCTGCTTTCTGTTTAGGCCAGTTATAAGAAAATGCATTATGAATATAGCACACATTAATGTTTTTATATTGAAACATATTCTAGGTGAAAGACCAAATATTTAACAAGGAAGAAAAAATATTTAGAAGTTTGGAAAAGACTGTGAGATTGTGTGTGAAGAACATTTCCTTTACCCTTCAACATATGCAGGTGAGCCTATTCAAGGAAAACTATACCCGCAGAATAAATACTTAACCAACAGATAGTTTATATTATGTCAAGTGGCCTATTAAAGAATCTTGCCAAATGGGAATATATCAATAAATATTGCCCTTTTACATCCTTTCCCTTGATCCACCATTTAGTGATGGACTTTGTGCTCCCTCAGAGATCACATGACCAGAAATAATGCAGCTCTAATTGTAACAGGAAGTAGCGTGGAAGCAAAAGGCAGAACTCTGACCGTTAATTGGCTGATGTGGCCTAGCATGTATGTGTGGCTTAGCTTGTTTGTGTGCACTGTGAATCCTATGATCCCAGGAGGTGGCCTGTAATTCTTAAACTGGCAATTTTCTATTTAGGATTACCCAATGGCACACATTACTAAAAAATGGTTTATTTAGATAATTGCAATAAGAAAGAAAGAAAGAAGATCAAAACACTGCACCCCCACAGCTGTATCGATTCGTAGACTAGGACCAAATTAAAACTTAACCTTTAATTAACCATTAAAATGTATCTAAAAGTAAGGGGTATTGCTCGGTGACACACTGATGTGCCCACCATAGCACTCTGTGCCTGGCTTAAGGAGAGCAGGTGGGGAG
This sequence comes from Xenopus tropicalis, assembly GCF_000004195.4. NCBI lineage: Eukaryota > Metazoa > Chordata > Amphibia > Anura > Pipidae > Xenopus > Xenopus tropicalis. The sequence goes on along the minus strand of NC_030677.2, from coordinate 72,520,331 downwards.
AAAGGTAAGTGCGGAGTTAACTGTACCTGTGCTGATTTGCATGACACACCATAAGACCCACCAACATCGTTCAGGACCGCCACGCACCCTTTACCAAACCATACCCTCTTCCCCTCTATGCCTTTGAAAAAGCTTGTGCTTGCTGAGCAAAACGTGCATCAGGCACTTATTTTAACCTAGCTGGGTAAGCAGGTGTTGAAGCGCCGTGGGTGTTGATGGTATGGGAGAGGGGAAGAGGGTATGGTTTGGAAAAGGGTGCGTGGTGGTCCTGAACAATGTTGACAGTGCTGCAGTGACAGGGCTCTAAGAGGTCAGATAACGTGGCAGGCCACAGGTGCACAGCCAAACTCTCATGGGGGGTAAACCCAAAGGGAAATGCACAATCACCACAGGAAATTATATTCCAGTTTTCTTACAAGGTTTAAGCTACCCCATTCATTTTTTTTTATCATTCAAAATCCACAAAAATGAAGAACTGAAGACCAGTTGCAAGCTGTTTTAGAATGCCACTGTCTACACAATATTCGAAAATGTAATCTCAATATTATATTATGTTATATTATAATACCTCTAAAAGTCTAAACTATACTTAACACTGCTTTCATAAATAACTTTTTTTTCTCATTAGGACGTGATGCCCCTGGCTGCGCAAGGTGTTATGGAGATGCATCGCATTCTACATGATGATAACCACAATAGCAACAAAAACCTGAATAACCACAACAAAATTGGAGAACAGTACGGGAACTTTGTACGTCCCATTCAGTGTATTTGAACATCTATTTAGCCAATCATTTTCTTTAACTGTATGTTTTATTGGCAAGCACGCTGCCCACTCTAAGGGGCAAATCTGAGACATTCATTTGATGGTAGACTACCCATTTTGTGTCTCCTGTCTGGGGTGAGATAGGCGTTGTGGAGAATTTGTATTGTCATGTCTTGGTATTTACTGACAGAGATCAATTTCATGGCACTTGTATGTTGTTTTAAGATGTCAGATGTATTTGTATTTGGGATGTTGGTTGTCCATTTGAAGCTTGTATACTGTTTTGTCACTAGTTGTGTCTGGGGAACTGAATTGATGCAGTGTATACTGTCATTCTGAGGTCTGTGTACAGACAGATGTATAAATGTCCTCCACCACTAATCACGGAGGGCCCATACTACTAAGTTAGCAAAGTTTTCCCCACGGCCCAGACTCACACACAGTCCAGTCAAACCCTGCTAACTTCACAACCCACATACTGCAACGTCATGTCTACTGGGGCCCCTCCTCTAAGTGGAGTACCCCCTGTAACCCCTTTAATCAAGAGGCCTCTGCTGCTGAATGTGCACTGACCCTTTTGTGGTGACCTATTCAATTTGTTCACCAATGGCACCAAAATGAAATGTCAGGTCTGTCATTTTAGAAATATTATACAGCACAGTGGCACTCATTTCTAACAACCTTTCAGTACTAATTTCTAAAAAAAATTCTAAATAGTTTTATTCCCCCCTTAAAGTGCTAGCCTTTAAAGAAATAATAATGGTGGCTTAATTAAAAGGTAGAATGGATTTCCAGGTAGGTGTCCGTTTGAATTAATTAGGATAATTATACAGGGAAAGCAGAAAGAACACAGACAGAATGAAATTCCAGATTAATGGGATTAAAACTGACCTATACAGACCGTGAGATTTACAAGAGTATTTACATTTTAATGAGGAATAACAGGGGAAAAATCCTGCAGTAAACAGAATAAAACAAAGAAGAATTTTATGTGAATAAAACACTACCTGCTATGAGGAAAGACAAGGTCTGCTGCTAGGCCAGTGTTGCACATTGTGCTTTTCAGACAAAGAATTTGACACACCTCAATCAGCCACTTTCTGTAATTTGCACCCAAACTTATGTTAACTTTCACATTGAAAAGGACTCGGATACAGGAAGTATTGGGCAGAGCCTAGAACGCAATTGGCATCATAACGTGATGTGGCCTGGCCACAATAGGGCATGGCTAAAACCCAACAGAAACACAAAACCACCAGATACTGTATATGTCTTTCAAAAGACTAATTGGGTGAGGACCACATCAGCCTGTTATGATTCAGTAGTTACCCAATGGGTAAAATCACCCCAATTTGGGCCACAGCTTGGATGGCTAAATCAGACAAAGATCAAGCAGACCTTTTAGATAATGCATAGCTTTAAAGCATTTAGCTATACCAAAGCAAAATTAGAATGCACTATTTGGTGGTTTTCCAATACGATGACTGAAAAACAGCATCCCCTTCCCCACACCTATTCTATGTCTCTTTTAAAGGTTGTTTCTTCAAATACTGCTACACCTAGGGTACAGGTATGGGACCTGTTATCCAGAAAGCTCGGTACCTAGGGTTTTCCGGATAAGGAATCTTTCTGTAATTTGGTTCTCCATAACTTAAGTCTGGAAAAGGAAATAATTTTATAAAATTAAAATGATTTGCTTATAAAGGAGTCTATGGGAGATGGCCTTTCCATAATTCAGAACTTTCTGGATAACGGGTTTCCGGATAAGGCATCCCATACCTGTATATCAAGTATAATGGTCCATAACTGAGCTTGCCAAATAATTGCCTATATGAGTATGGGTGTATTTTTAAACTGGATAGCTGGATTATTACAGCAATGGCCCGTGGGGATAGTCCCAGCATTTTGCTGTCCAAGAGATTTCTGATTTTGTATGGGAAAAACATATTTATAGGTAGGGGTAGATGTGAAGAGAACTTAATATTAAATAGTATTTTAACTTGATGTTTTGTCTCTTGCCTTTCTTTCTTTGGGCTGCAGGTTAACAGACTAGAACAACTTGTCTATATGCCTCTGAGCACACTTCATGCTATGTTTCCCATGCCCCAGAAGCTAATTCAGAAGCGCTATGACAAACTTTTGGACTACCACAGTTGTCTACAAAAGCCACCTGATGGTGTGCTGGATCAGGCACGAAAAGACTATGAGGCTCTAAACGCTCAGCTGGTGGAAGAGCTGCAAACCTTTAACAAGGCCGCCCGTAAAATCCTCTCCAATTGTTTGTACTTCTTCATCACTCTTATGAGGGAGCTTTTGTCTGCTGCATTGGAGTCAGCTTCAAACATTGCCGACGATTTTATCGTAAGGTTTCATACATGTTTTTAAATTTTCTTGTTTAGTCATTCCCAGCCACATTGTTTCAAGGTTATTTTTTCTCTGCACTGTCCAAGTTGACCTTAAAAACAATATTTATGAATCTTTAAACACTGCTGGTAATATTCCCAAATTTGTATGCAAAGGTATCTCATACATAATTTAATTGTTAGGGCTTTAGGTCAAAGGGATGGAAACCATAGAAGGGGCCATACACGGAATGGCCAGCTTTCTATTGCTCATTTTTACAGGATGGCAACATGGCAACAAGAACAATAGCCACTTCTTCAATAGCAGCCACTATATTTTTAAACCTGCCCGATCAGCATACCAACTGATATGGATAATGACTGCCAAACTTAATTCCATACCATTTTATTGGTACGTGTATGGCCATTCCAAAATAGCCTGTTTTATTTGCCCCACTCAGGGGTGCCCAGGGGTTAAGTTTGCTACCTCATCCCATAAATATCTGCCTTGGGCTGATGTCAGACGTGGCGTATTCTCGGAAAGCCGAAAAACACTTGCCGAGAATACACCCCGCTACTAAAAATGCATCCTACCTGCACCCGAATGAATGAGATACGCTCAGGTGCAGGCACATGTAGCCGAAATATGCATAAAAACGAGAGACTTTGCATTCTCATTCTTTGCATTTACCGTAGCGGGGCGTATAAGCCGAAAAACGCTTGCCGAGAATATGCCACATCTGACATCAGCCTTATATTGAATCTACATCCTGCATGGCTAATTAGCAATTAATTTAGATGATTGGAGCAGACTGGTCTGATTTATGTGCAGCCATGGAGCATACATGTAAATGAATTGCTAACCAGCCATGCAGCATGTGAATTTTATATGAGGTTGATTTTAAAGGGGTGAGGTGGCAATCCTATGAGGGAATTCATTTGACAAATTGCCCAAATGTATATTGCATGTATGGCCACCTTAACGATGAGCAGCACCATAACCTGCAGGGCAGACAAAAATCGTTACAATTTGCATTATCCTTGGAAACTTAAATGATCATTATATAGTCACAGATCTCCATAATGCTCTAAACAACTGATATCAGATTGTCAGTTATAGTATATCTTTTTGTATATGTATATATAGTACACCTGAAATCATTTGTATTCCTTATTTTTGTGTATGGTTTGTCTTGGGTGATTTATAACCTCTGCTCCTGCAGTTCACTTTTATTTTGTAGCCAGTTTCTCTCCCTAGATTTAAATTTAATAGCTCCCATAATCTAAAGCACACAGATGGGGAATATACACGCTATACTATATGGCAGTGTGCCACTGGGAGAAGCGAACGTGGGTAGAAAGCTTTTTACTGAAAAGCAGTATGTGCTTTTAATCTCCGATGTAGGGCTGTGTCTTAAATATATTTCAATGTATTCTCATTGGCTGGCTGACAGGCTTAGATTAACTCCTTACCTCCTGAAGGACCCTGGCAGTGCATGATAATTAGCACAACAGTGCCTTCTGCGGCTTTGTATTAGCAGGGGAGATAAACAATAGGATGCAAGGGGTATCAGCAGTCACATGGGCTTTAGTATAGCGATAAGCAACAAAAAGGAAGGAGCTTATCTGTGTTGCCTAAGGCTTATCAGCTCCAGTTTATATCCTGCTCAATCCCCCACAGAGCTGAGCTGAATTCCAAACGTCTCGGTATCCAACGTGCCACAACCAATCACCTTGCTCATATGTTTCCTTTCTGTATCACTGGATTCCCCTCATTTTTCTTGACATCTATTCATAGTGCTATGCTGGCGAGCAATGCTGCACTTTCAGGAGAATCTGCAATTTGGTTTCTCCTTGGAAAAATCATGAGGAATATTAGGTTATAAATTGCTGATTCTACCAAACACATGTTATTTAGGTTATTTTAAATATATATATATATATATGAAAATAAAGGGCAGGGCCATTATCCAATTGAAATCACCTCAGTTGTATAGTAAAAGGAACATTTAGAGTTTTTATCAGGAAGAGTCTTATACTTAAAATATCCACACTGGTTTTTTTTTTCTCAGGCCAGCTGGCATGGAGAGATAGACATAGAAGGCCAAAAGTATCTGGACACATTTTTTGTCCAGAGTATGCAGATACTGTCAAAGACAACATGTCCTCAGTTGGATTGCTCACTGCTGAATTCCAAACAATCAGCATAAGAACTGTTCATAGGAAGACTGGGGTTTTATGGGTGAAAGGCAAACAAATCTTACAATATGATGTGCAATGCCAAGTGTCTGCTAGACACGGTGTAACTGTCTTTGCCATTGTGCTCTGGAGCAGTGGAAACATGTCCTTGGGAGTATGCTACCAGACTGAAGCCCTGGCCTGGGATTTAAAATAGGTCCTGGCATTTCAAGCACACAGAGGCCCAAACAGCCCCCACAACCAACTAAATAGCAGTATCTATGGCATCTTACAGAAGCCCCTCTGGCATTTTTCAGAACTCACAGATTGCCTGATTGAATGCATAATGCAGACAGTAAAGTTTGATGGAAAATGGAAACTAGTCCCTGATTCCTTAAGGCTATGGCATACAAAAGCATTCTTGATATTGCGCTGCATTCTACTTTATGGCAACGGTTTAGGGAAGGCTCTTTTATGTTTTATCAAAATAATGCCCTCCAGCATATTGTTTATGTCTGTACAGAATGGGTTCGGAGGTGGGAAATGGGTTTGCCAAGATGGCTAGTTCAGGACCCTAACCTCAGCCCAGCTGAACATCTGTGGGATGAATTAGAGATTGGGCATCAGTGCCCAATCTCACTTATGTTTATGGCTGAATGGGAGCAAATCCCACCAACAATGTTCCAAAATCAACAGACCAAATAATAATAATAATAATAGGAATAAGATGTTGGACAGGCAGGTGTCTGGATACTTTTGGACATATAGCCTAGTACCTTAGATGCACCAAAACATCACTGTTGCTACAGGGGCAGTAGAAGAGGACTCAGTATAGACAAACTAGCAGCTTCCACTCATAGCTATCAGAATAAGGCTTAGGGATTGTGTGTATTTTTATTGCCTCCAACCTGCTCCATAGTGGCTTATCAGACCTTGTTGTATGGCATCATCATTATAATTTCAATAGATATATAATAGATATATAAGACATTACCTTAGTATGATGACATGGTTTGTCTTTTGTTGCTTACTGCAGATCTGTGGAAATGTAAATAATGTCCAGCAGCACATCATTGAAGAACTGCAGAATCTCAATTTTTGTAAGGAAAACAGCACTGCCACGTTTATTGAGAGAAAGCTGAGCTTTGAGAGGAAGAAAACTCTTTCCCCTTTGGTAAGTGTGATACTTTCTCAAAACATCTGATGGTACAGTCAGACATTTATACTATTTGGCACATCAAGTTCTGCTAAAGAAGTCTTCTCTACTAAAACATCAGCATTCAGGTTTTGGCCCAATAAGCGTCTAGCCCAAAATAGAAAAGTGGCATTTAAATAACATTGCTTCCTTTTCATTGTATTTTATTAGTGGGATACTAAGCCTACAGCTTGGAAGGGTGGTTGATCCAAAATGGAAATGTTGGCATGCACTCAGTAGGAAATGACTCCAGTACAGATGTAGTAAAATCAACATCTTTTTATTGAAGCACAGACATGCTTGTTGCCTTACAGGCTCTGAATAACACAACACTTTTAAACCAACACAACAACCAATAATATGACATGTAAGCTTAGCCAATTAGCACTCGCTATATAATAGCCAATCAAGTTGAAGATAAGCCATTACAGATATATAAAATAAGACCTAGTGGCCTATTTATTATGCTTTGTATAAAGGTATAAAAAGCTGTATAAAATAAAGGACGAATTTCACTATCCGATTGCCAAATTTGACGGCGTTATTCTGTCTGAAGAAAAAATCAGTAAAAAAAATTACCCCGTTTTTTTACGTGGCAAAGCTTGGTGATGTGTGGTAAATTTTGTCGCAGTTTTTTTACACAGAGTAATAAATAGGCCCCTTAATGTTGAAAGGGTGTAATATACATGGCACAGGGTCTCTCAACCTTACATAAAAGATGTTGGTTTTACTACATCTGGACTGGAGTCATTTCCCACTGAGTGTCAAGATTTCCATTTCTACACAAGTAGGGCCCTTTGTTAAGCAAGCACAATAATGGACCCTGGACCCACTGGAATGTCGAGGTGATGGGGCATATTTACTATTTATTTGTTTATACAGAGGCACCCACCCTTAAAAGTTGAAGTAGTGGATTTCCTAAGGAAGGGCTAGGAACACAATTTATTTTTTTTTATTTATAAAATAGTGGAGACATATTTTCTTACCCTTATAGTAAAGTATTGGAGTGGGGTCAATGAGTAATATCGTCAACCATAGCAGGAGTTAATATTGACTCCCACCTTCACTGATAGCCTACCTACCTGCTGTACATGATGTACTGTATGTAGTCAGCTGGATCCTCTTCTATTTTGTCTTCACCCCTCCTTCACATAAACACGCTTTTGTCTACTGTGACAGCAGGCTTTATGGCATCCACAAATACATAAGTGTATCATAATTCCACTAAATTGAACATTTTAAGCACATCTCCCATTCTTTATTTCAATTCTCTGATACCAGCTAGTGTCTTTTGAACATGTTAAATAGCTGAAGTGGCTTGTAGCTTAAACGGTAGCTTAACCGCATGCATTCATACCTGTGTTTTAGCAGTCACTAAAGGGATTGTAAAGTTATAGGAAGAAAGCCATTCTTAAATGGAGTTTAATCGCACATGAGTTTACTACAAGAAGTTCATTAGCATGTGTCAAATGCACTTTGGGTCTCTTTAATGCAATTTAATATGTATTTATCAAAAATTTAAATGGTTGTCTACACACTTGACATGTTCAGCCAGCTTGACACTTTATTTCATATATATTCCTCCTTCTGTGCTGTTGCATTTCACCATTTACCCCCCAGTGGGCATACAGACAAGGATTATAACTTGTTATTGGCACACAAACCTCGTGTCAGGCCAAGCTATCTTCTGAGCAAGTGTTTCTAATAGTAACAAATTAGAAGCATAACAGCAATATAGTGAGACCAACATGTTATGCTGCTGCTGTGTAGTCTGGCAGTGATGGAAACAAAGAGAAATTTGTTCTAGAGCCTTAAAGGTTAGAAAAAATTCTTGTCTCCTTGCGCTATGGGGAAATGCTTTTTATTCTTTAGTATTCAGATGAAGATAAAAATTTGAAAAAGAAAAAAAAAAATCAGAATTAATCATACCCCTTTTGTTCTCCATTAAGCCTGAACTCCCTCGGCAATCTGAAAGCCACAGGAGCAAGCTATTGTCTACTTATGGTGCGGAAAAACTTTATCAGGCAAAGCGCAAGTGTAATGCTTCCCAGGAGCTTGATATAGATCTCTATGAGGGAGAGATGGTGGCCCTTGTTGAGGACAAGGATCCCTTTGGCAGTACCAGCAGGTGGCTTGTGGACACAGGAAGTAAGTAACCAAACACTCTAACAAATATTGACTTTCCTTTGTGTGACTATCTGCCTGTTCCACTCTCTGAGCACAGTGGATTGCTTCTAAGTAAGAAACCTGAGAACAGGTTACAAATTGCACAGCATCAGATCTGTAAAAGTAAAGGCCTCTTAGCAGAGGTGAACTTGAAGCTGTTGCTATGTAGTGTGTGTTAGGGTAAGGCCCCACAAGGGGCGGATAAGTGCAGACTGACAGTACGCCTATATGCTTAAAGGGATACTGTCATGATTTTAATGGTGTACTTTTTATTTCTTAATTACACTGTTTACATAGCAAATAATTCATTCACAACCATTTAAAATGTTATTCTTAAACCAACAAATGTATTGTTTTTTTAGTTTTTAGTTGTAATATTGGTGTGTAGGCACCATCTCAGTGCATTGTGCCTGAGTCTGAGCTTTCAGAAGGAGCCAGCGCTGCACATTAGAACTGCTTTCAGATAACCTTTTGTTATTGTTATTGAGTCCCAAGCCGGACTTGGACTTGGTCACATGGCTGTGGCACCCTGGGAAATGAAGAATATGGCTAGCCCCATGTGAAATTTCAAAATTAAAAATGCGCTTTTCAAAAATGAATTTCAATGCAGGATTCTGCTGGAGAAGCTCTATTAACTCTTCCTTTTTTATAAGAAACAAATTTTCCCATGATAGTATTCCTTTAATTAATTCAATTCTTCTAGTAGTGCCTACACCCACAATCATTGAATCAGCTCATGTGCAGGCACATTGCACCAACAAATGGCAAGTCTTGTGGGTATCTGCACCAGGGCAGAATCAGTGCCTTTGGGTGCACAACTAGAAGAAGTTTAAGCATATGCATGCATTTGCAACTGCTATAACCCAGTAGGAGATAACAAACATGCCAATGAGTCCTACCCTGCCTGCTACAATCTTTTTCAGGCTAATGAACCCTCACTAACAAAACACAAAATAGATCCCTGTCAGTGAAAACATTAACTCAGCAGTTAAAATGTTGGGTTTGGGTGCCACAGTCCCACACCTAAAGCCAGAGGAGCAGATTAAACCATGAATGCAAAGATAGGCAGGCACATGATCAATCCAACATTGACAGGATATAATAAAATCACTATATCTTTATTGTAGAATAAGTTACATGTCCATAATAAAAAAAAGCCAAATGCACCCTCAATGGCTACTGAAAACATTCAGAACTGCTGCTCATATACAGTATAAGTCAACCCTGTTATAGCACTTGTTAAGACTAAAACTGGCCAATGACAGTCCCAATGTAATTTTATTTATGTATTATTTAGTAATAGTATTGTAGGGATCCATAGGGTTAACTAGTCCCTATGGCTTTAAACCCTGTAGGGCCACGGTTTAGACCTAGGAGGCAGGTAGTTTGAACCCTGATCCAAAGTTGCCGTGGGGCCTGAGGAGAGTGGAATCCAGCTGACTGTTCCACAGAGTGAGCAACTGAACCGGTGGCACTGATCCTGCCCAGGCTCAAGGGGAGTTGGGAGGAGCGGGTGTGCACCCTCTCTGTGCTGTCCTCAGAGAACTGCTATGATAACTGATGTGTGTGAGTATATTGCATAAACCTGCAATATGCTTGTTGCTTAAAATAAACCAGTTCTACTGTTAAACTGCAAGAACCTTCTGGCGCCCATTTGTTATTCTGCACTGCACACAGCTACAGTGGGTTGTAGTTGCACTACACCATAGCTCCGTTTGGTTACTTCCACATAGCGAAGGCCCATCCTGAAGGACTGAGTCTCGTGTACCCCACGCTCTAGACCTATCTAGTCGTGCTGTTGGCTTGTTACAGCCAAGAAAGGGTTACAGTATTATTGAGTAAAGATAGTGTTTCTAACTAAACATTGTATGCACATGGATTTCACAAATGTACTGGCTTAGGGTGATTTTAGAAAATTTCAGACTTGGCAAAATCTCACCAGTTCTCTTTTTCTCCATTTTGCAGTTGTACAAGGATATGTCTATTCCTCCTTCCTGAAACCACATCATCCAGGAAAAATGCAAAAGGACTCACCCGACAGCGCATTCTGTGATGATGATTTTGATAACTTCAGCCTTTTTGTCTCGCCACGGCCACCCCGGGACAGAAATAGCAGAGCTTCTGTGGGGAGTACAAGTGAAAGTAATCCCTCCATTAATGGGGATGCTGACATGCTTCATGAATGTGATGGGGACAGTTCACTCAATGGAGATGATTATGAAGTGAGTATTATTAGCAAGGTGGAAAGGCAAGGGCAATAGGAATCTTCCCAAATATACAGAAAGTGTCTGAATGAGTGAATTATGACCCTGGTTTTTGAATCCAAACACATGTAGCTTCTCTACAAGAATTATGGACACGGTTTCTAGGCAGAAGTAAACAATAGGAATTCTCATACTGTCATGTTCCCAATTGCCCCAACCAATTCAACTGACAGAGAAAAGCAGATTGCCAAAAGTTTGATCTGTATTGTGCATTTAGCAGTTTGATAATTGTGTGACCTTATTGTACTTTTTTACATTTTAGATTTTCTATGCTGTGTATGCTTTTGAGGCTCGGAGCCAACAGGAGCTCAGCCTTCAAGAGAATCAACGAGTCAGGATCCTTCAATTCTCAGATCAGAGTGGCAACAAGGAATGGTGGCTTGGAGAAGCGCATGGCCAGAAAGGTTATGTGCCAGCTAACTACTTAGGCAAGATGACATACGCTTAAGAACATTTCATTTAGCGAGGACTACAAGGGGATGGATAATGAAGGGTTTTGTGGGAAACATGAAGGTCTTGCTAAGTATTTTTCTACTGCAACATGGCCTACCTCTCTCTGGGATGTCCAACATGTGACCCTCCTGCTGTTGTCAAGCTATAGCTCCAAAAACCCTTCTGCTGAGGAATGCTGGGAGTTGTTCAACAACAAGAGGGTTATCCCCGATCACAGACCATCATGTTTACCATAACTTGTTAGATCTTTCAGGAAGGATTCTCTTTTGTATAAGTTATTTTTATTTAATGCACTTAATTGTTTTTTTACGTTATTAGAATGAATGTGAATGAATGCATATGCCGCTTATAGGTGCATCATGCAAACCTGCACACAGGGCCCATGTTTTACTCTCCGTTAGTATTCCATAAAGCTGCTACACATATCATATTCAGAAGCAGCTGACATATTTGAACCTACTGTCCAACACTCATTTTAGCTCATTTTTATAAAATGCACTTTTCTACTTTAGCTGACATGCCTTGCATTTCTGTCTAGGCCTCTAGTAATGGGAACAGGTTCAGGGCTTCTCAGCAAAGCACACAAATAAAACAGGGAAGGGGTCCTTCTTACTGGGATTTTTGAACCAAGAAACTCAGAACTATTAGCTGTGCAATATATATGTTTTCTATCAACAAGGCAAAATGAGGGCATTGTGATTTTCTTATGGCTGTTCCTTGCCATTAGCAGTTAGTTTGGTTTGGAACAATGATGTCTGACCATCACCTCATGCAGTAGGTTAAGGTTAACACTCCCAAATAATTCTGTTGTGTAAGAAAGACTTAGAGAGTTTTGGCAAAAGAGGATTTTGATAGAGAATGTGAACTACAGCTTCTACTGGTACAGTAAGGCTGCCTCTGCAAGCACCCAATGTCACTATTTATAATTACTAGGAAGTTAAAGGGACACAAAATATTTTCTATCACAGAAATTACATGGTTTTCCTACTGAGAGATTTCCATAGTTTCTGGTGTTTAAATGATTAAACAGTGATGTTATTGTTCCCTAAGCCGGCAATCTAATCAGTCTAATACTGGGGCACACTGTGTAGCCAATACTAAAGTGACACATTTGGAGCCCTTACTATTGTAGCAGGACACAGACAGGTTAACTGTACAGCTGGTTTCCTGAAAAAACACCAGCTCAGGTGGTAGAAGAAAGGACAGGCAAGTATGTACCTACGACACTTTAGAAATATAAAACAAAGAGCAAAGTGAACTCAGGAGCACATGTGCTCCAGACAGACAGTATAAATCACCACTGCAAAGCATATATACAGAGATAAAGGCAGATTTGTGCAAAATACTATCATTATGCCAAGCAGCTTTAGCCAATTAGAGCTGCTGTCAGGTGGTGTCATATTTTGAGCATTTCTCATTCTTTCTATTAGGGAACGAATAACAGGTTTAGCAGATGGTACATGGATAATAAAATATTAACCGGTGACACTGCCAGCTTGCTGGAGAGAAAGGTTGACAAACTACAGAGTAAGCAAACATTAACAACCTGTACCAGTGCAGTTACTGCATCCGTACAATGAGGGATATTTCCCATATTCTGCGTATTACAAGCGGCATGAGGTCCGGTAATGAGTTGGGGGAGCTATCCAAACTTTAGCTCTTACCTTACTCAACCGCAGGCTCAGTCCCCCTCCATTTCTAAACTGTTATTCAGGGGTTAACTTAATCAGAACACTTTCATTATTGCAGGTTATGGGATCACTGAGCTTTTTTTTCTTTTTAAATAACTACTATTTTACTATTAATATAAGATTTTATGGTGTATATGAAGGTAGTTGAATTCCGTCAGCAAATGATATCTGATATATAACGTTATGAATTTTAAAATGAATTTATATATTAATAATTGGTAACATGCACTTGCATTTTTTACATATATTTTATTTCCATGTATTTTCATGCTGGTTATTACAAATGCTACATATTATATATATATATATATATATATATATTTAGTGCATTAAACATGCTTCTGGCACCAATCAGTGTTTTCTGGGCTTAAAGAGGTAGTTCACGTTCAAGTTAACTTTTAGCATGATATAAAATGCCCATTTCTAAGCATCTTCTTTTCAATTGTTCTTCATTTTTACTTTTCTAGTTTTTGAATTATTTGAACCTTTTCAGTTTTCAAATAGGGGGGGGGGGGGGTGTTACCAACCACAACAGTCAAAAACTATTGCTCTGCAAGGCTACAATTTATTGTTACTTTTTATAACTTATCTTTCTATTCAGGCCTCTCCTATTTATATTTCAGTCTCTTATTTAAACCCCTGCTTGTTTTCTAGGGTAATTTGGACCCTAGCAACCAGATAGCTGACAACATTCTAAGACCAAATACAAATTGACTCAGGATGTCACTCTCTACATCATGCTAAAAGTTAATTTAAGGGTGAACAATCTTTTAGGGTTTATTTGTAACATTGCCTATTTTTTTGTTCCATAGATATTTTAAAGGAAACTATAACCAGGCAGGAGTTGGAATATATTTTTTTACTAGAGCGCAGGGCTGTCTATTTGAATATAATATTTATAGAAACATTTCACAGCATCACTGGAATAAAATTTTAGGCTTTAAAAGTTAATTAAAACAAAGGTAAATGAAACAGCTTGAGCAATATCTTAGAGATATGTTCCATTAGTAAATAAAATATTTACCTTTGAAAGACAGCAATCTATTAAGTGTATATTTTACATGTTTCTCTGCAAATTGGCTATTTGATACTAGAGGATTTTTACGCAAACTGCCCAACATGTTCCTTGGTGGTAGGTCCAAGTGACCTGATTTCTGGTGCCAAGCTGTGGGGCAGGGACATGTTCCATTTGACCAAAGATCTGTTAGTGTATGTATATGCCCATGGGCCAAATGGATACACAAACTCACCTTTTTTTGATCAGAGTGCTGAGTAACTGGATGAGGACATATTATGACCAATTTAGCTACTCATAAACAGCCAATCTCGCTGGCAATGTGCCCATTTAGCAGTCAGGCCAATTGTATGCAGAATGGCTATATTGTGGGACTCATTTGAGGCATTCTCCATAGCAACTAAAGAAACAGTACCATCATATAGCCACACACAGATTATCCTAAAGAACTGTATATTCTATAAAAAAGCAGATATGCACAGAAGAGAATTGCACATAATTGCCAACACAACTGGGCCGCCAGTTGGACAGCACTGTTATAGAGTATAAAATCAATGGGGCTCATTTACAGTCAAATGTGTACCTTGCCAGCAAACTATGGCAACCAGTCGGCGATTTGATTTTTTTTTTTCAGACAGCTGCAGGTAGAACAATAAAAACAAACATTTAATTGGTTGCTATGGGTATTAATTGGTTGCTATGGGTACTTCTTAGATACAAATTTGCCCACTATTGATATAGAAGCACTAGTTGTTTGCTCAGATGACAAAAACAAGTTAAATGCCCATTTTAGGAATCTACCAGACATATTTTGTCAGTGTTTAATAACTTCAGTCCATGCAAATGCCATTTTAGCTACATCTCTTTGTAGCTGCTGAATTTTTCCAATTTTCAGTATGCTTTTAGCACAACATGATAAACCTTTCATGTGGTAAACAAAACACCAATATGGCTTCCCCTAAATCCAGGTGAAATTGACATTCTTGTTCACTACCTGACATCACACTTTTCTTTAGTACTTTTAAATTTTATGTAACCAATAGCTATTGTGTATAGATCTGACCAAGAAATATGATGTCCTACTAGATTGTCTAAATGATCTTGATTACTTGTGTAAAAGAGATGGGCAGCTGTTATGTACAAATAGATGTTGAGATGCAAAATTATATATATATATATACACAAATGTTAATATATAATAAATGTTTATATTTACATAATCATAAATGTGTTATTCATTTCAAAACATAATTTCTGTGGCCCTGGCATGCAACTTTCACTATCTGGTATCTTGGCTGGCACTTGTCTGCCTTGCCTTTTGGGGCCATCTTTCTCTTCACTGTGATGTTATAGCGCCCATCATTCTAAGACTGGCCTGACTATTTGGGTCTGTGTACTTGCTCTGTAACACCCGAGAAGCAGAACAGCCTGGAAACATTGATTATAGAGTAAATATTGACAGAATACTAAGAGCAATTCAGACACATGGGGCAACCGGTCCAACCTCAACATAACTGGTTTTATTTACAAGTTAGTTACATAGAAACAGAGATTAGGCTAATGTCCCGGGAATATTACTTTTCTCTCACTTTTCAAAAGGATAATTTGAAAGTCACTGGATTAGAAATCCATCCTTCCTGCACTCACAGTAGTGTGCTCAAAAAGAAAAGTTACTTTTTCAGCTTTTTCTGTGCTGCTTTCTTTTTAACCATTTGTAGACGTTTCATGGCATTTAGCTGGGACTCCTGTGAGGTTGGACCTTTTGCTCCAGACAGCTGCATGCTGGGATCCACAGCCACCTTGTTGCTAGAGGTCACGTTGCTTCCTGCAGCACTACTGCTTCCGTTGTTACTTCCTAGCTGGCTACTAAGACTGCTTACGCTTCCAGCGGATGATGGGTTAGGACTAGGGAGTCCTGTCTTACTGACATTGTCACTGCTCATAGAACGACTGAGTCCTGTTTTCCCCAGTATGAGTGGTGGCAATGGCTTTATAGGTATTGTGCTGCTGCTGCTGCTTCCCCCAGAACCACTTTTAGATATTGATCCTGGTTTAGAAGGCGCAAGGCCTGGTGCTGCTCCAGTTTTCTGCACTGAGGAAAGTGATGGAGGCTTTCCACTGGTTGCCTGGGAGCTTGTTCCTAGTTTGCCTAACACGGGCACAGCGTTGGCTGTCTTAGCTCCAAATGCAGCCCAACCTGTCAGGCCACTGGCAGAGGAGGATGATACACCAGAATTTGAAGAACTTGATGAAACTGCTGAAGAGGCCTGCGACAGAAACAATATATTATGCACAGATATCCCACATTTAATCTTCTGGCTGTTTGCAAACAAGGACTCCACTACGAGAACTTGGGAGTTGGTGTTTAATTGCAACAAGAGGGCCGCAAAATAAACATCTTTCTTATACATTTTTATAGCTGGCCTGGCGCTATATCTGGGATATTTAAATATTAACATTGAGCATGTGGTGGGAACAAAGCTTTGGATAATATATTGAGAACGCTATCTCTGTGATATGGAATCATATTGAAAGAAAAAAAAAAAAAAACTGATTTACTCAGCACACACCACCTACTTCCTTCATTATTATCTCTAAACAAAATATTGCTTGCCAGATGGCACACTGATCCTTTTATAAACTCTGAAGGTTAAAAAAACACAGTCTCCAAAACAAAATATTAATTAACAGTCATGAAATGCAGAAAGCTGGGTTGGTTGGTACAATCCAATCACACCTACAGCTCTGTCTGCATCTCACAATGGAGCTCACAGAAGTCTGATGCTCTACATTACACTTACTTAAAGGAACAGTAACAAAAAATAAAAGCATTTTAAAGTAATTAAAATAAAATGCACTGTTGCCCTGCACTGGTAAAAGTTGTGCGTTTGCTACATATACCCTACTATAGTTTATATAAATAAGCCTGCAACAAATCTCAGTTGTCGCGGGCGACTAATCTCCCCGATATTCCATCCCACCCGCTTGAATGTAAATTGAATGTAAATACATATGTGGCACCGCGATTTCGGGAAGTTGCCCCCACCGCCGATTTACATTCAAGCCGGTGAGATGGCATATCGGGGAGATTTGTGCAGGCGACTAATCTTCCCTGTCTACCACGGCCCTTAAGCTGTAAGAAAGGCACAGATTACATAGCAGATAACAGATAAGTCTACAGAGGCTATCTGTTATCTGCTAGCTATGTAACCTGTGCCTTTTCTCCTCTTAATGGCTGCCCCCAGTTTTTCTGTGTCTCATACCACATGGCACTTATTCCCTGTGCATTTATATATATTTATTTATTATAACTCTTGTCCTCCCTGTAATTTGGTAAGACTGTACAGCGCTGTGTACCCTTGTGGGGCTTTCTAAATAGAGTTATACATACATACATCATTTGGTATTACTGTTCCTTTAAGCTGGCCATACACGCACTGAAACATAGATCGATAATTTTCATACCATGGCGATCAGTCATTTAGTTGATCAGACAGGTTAGAACATTTTTGTCGGATAACGATAAAATCTGCGCATGTATTGTGTATCTGACAATATCCTTGGGGGAGCTACAAAGCATTTCCAGGAAGTCACTTTTGTACAATTGGTGTCTGTCAACTATTTCATGTTCAGAACATCCTCCGATTTGTTATTTTTAGGGGTTTATCCCACAGTTTCAGTCTGAATGTTAGTTTTAGGTCATTGCATTTAACATACAATCGATATCCAAACATTCATCAAACGACAACTAATATCTGAACGTGTATGGCCACCTTTTGGGAGTTCCACCCTGTGGAATCACAGGCAGAGCTTAAAGGGGACCTGTCACCCACACATAAAAACCTGTATAATAAAAAAGTCCTTTAAAAAAAAACAAAAAAAAAACAAATTCTTTTGTTAATGAAATCATCCATACCAGTTCTAAATGTATTTAAAAATCTGAGCTGTCAATCATATATTGCCTGCTCGCTGTAGCCCTTTATAGCCCTTCAACATGAGTGCAATCAATAGGGTTTGTACTTTAGGTCCCCGTACGCGGGCCGATAGCAGCTGCCGATATCGGCCCCTCGGACCGAATCGGCAGCTAATCCGCCCGTGTATGGGCACTACTGACGGGCCTGCGCGACCAATATCTGGCCTGAAATCCGCCAGGTTAGAAAATCTAGTCGGATTGAGGACTGCATTGGCTGATGCGGTCCCCGGACCGACTTTGCCTATGCCCGTCATTATAATTCGATCGTTTGGCCCCTGGATTTTTGTGATTAAAACAATAAGCAAAAAGTATGAAGCACAAGCTCTATTTAATGAACTCAACAAGGAAACATGGAACTTTAAACATTGCAAAGCAACTGCAATTTATTTCAGCAGCAATGTATTACCATAACACAACAAACATACTATGCAAACATCTCATTACTTATGAGACAAGTTTGATAATAGATATAATAATAAATGTTTATGAAAGATTCACTTTAAGGAGCAATAAAAGTCTATAAAAACATACCTTAACTTCTGCTCTCTTGAAAGCTAAGAATGTATTTGCAGAATCGGGCTTAGCTTTCAGCTCAGGTTTATTAACAGAGGGATCCTTTGCTACAGGTGTCACTGCAGATACAGCTGATGGGGATGGCTTCTGTGAGGGTTTCTGATTCTTTTGTGCCTTTGGTTAGAATGAAAGACATGATCTATAAGAGTAGCACCTTAACTACAAACTGGATATTTATAACCTCTAAACACACAGTATAATTTAAGGTGGCTATACATAAACCAACTTTAGCTGCTAACTTGCCCATTGTGTATGGGGTTCAAACAAAGAAAAATACAGTGGTCTTCTTTTATCAGGGTTCGAACACTGACACAGGTGAACCCTGCATCTACCACCACCTCTGAACCAGGAGGTAGCTCCAGGGCTCCCACAGTGGCCTGTGTCAACTGCCGCAGCACATGGGGAGAGATTAATTAGTTTTCCATATTAATAAATTTGCGAGCATTCGAAATGTGAGTTTATTTGAATTAGAAAAAGTCTCAAATTGACAAATTTAAAAATTGATAAATAAACCCATTGCATCTTAAGAATCGCACACCAACATTTTAACTGTGAAGGGCAGAAGTGACCCCATCGGAACTCAAAATTTCAATGCAATATAATCAAGATTTGCATCAAAGTGCAAGAGCAATTATGTTACGTTAGACACTTCAGCCACAATTGCACCGGGTGCATCGCCCTCTCATGACCACAATTACACTGAAATTCTGGGAAAACATTATGTCAGAAAAAACATGGCGACTTGTGCTTGAAATTGCACTTAAGATTACAACTTGCTCATCTTGCTCCAGTCCTTGAATATCACAACTTTCTATCTACTGCTAATCAATTCCACTTTTTCGGGACCATTACCACCTGTACCTCAAAGACTTACCATTCTTTTCATTTGCCTTGTGCAGCGAGCACAATACCACACCAACCGTGGGTCATTCACATCTTTATCTGTGACCTGTGGTTTGTGGCAGTCCTGATGGTACAGATTGTGGCACTCCTGGCATTCAACCAGCTGATTGCCGGAGAACACAGTCATTTGTCTAAAATCAATGAAAAAAGGTGACATTAAATTTCACATTTTAGAAATCTAGCAAAGACCAGATATTAGCCGTTCCAGATATTTAGGCATAACTTCTGATTCATATGTCAGCTTCATAACATTATCATAGAAAATACTATATTTTGCAGCACTAAGATAAGCTAATTATTAATAAACAAAATCATGGTCAACAACAAATGTACATGAACATGTAAGTCGCCAGCGGGATGGCAGACGAGGCGGCACGATTTCACGCAAATCGCCCCGCCGCATCTGCCATCCCGCCGGCGACTTACATGTTCGCCGGTGGGATGGCAGGGGTAGGCAACTCGGGGAGATTAGTCGCCCGCGAACAGGGAGTTTTGCCGCGGGCGACTAATCTCCCCGTGTGCCAGAGCCCTTAGGTTTAAATCTTCTTATGAAATTGTTTCAAAACGAGAAAAAAAAGGAAGTTATTGTACAGAGGGTATCTGTCTGTGTTGTAAGTTAATAAGATAAACAGATTGCTGTAGATGGTTCATGATAGTGGTGATATAGGAGAATATCAGATTTATAAAGAAAAAAATCAAGATGAAGATGAGATTAATAATTTCTAGAAGGAAATGAAAAGACAATAGAGAGAAAATGGAAGATGGGGTGCTTAAAGGAGTTAAGCACCATAAATAATATGGAAGCCAGAATTCGGTTGGTCATCACACAGAAATGTATAGGTATTCTGGCTGAATGCTAAACCAAAGCTGAGTGTGTCAGAAGCCTTCTACTTTTAGCCCATTAATTCTTTTCAAACACACAGACATAGAAGGTCTGAGGGAAATAAACACTTACCGACAAACAACACAAGCCAACCCCATCTCCATGGCAAAATCATCAGCACTGGTCTCGTCAAAGCTTGAGAGATCTGGCACAGGCAAATCCTTGCTTAACTGTACTGTGACAGGGGAAGAACGAGCTTCTGTCTTCTCTATACGAGGCTTCTTTGGAATATCCATAACATCACTGATTTCCACTTTCATCTGTCAGCCCAAACAAATACAGAATTGACTGCATAACAGTGCGATACTCTACATAATACAAACATTTTAGCAACCTAGCAATAAGAACCAGCCTGAACTGCATATGGCCACATATTGTGTTGGCTAATTATATTGTATAAAAATCTATATATAAAACTAAAACCAACGACAAAAAATGTAGCCGTTTGCCTGCTGCAGTTTCCCCCCCACTGAAAAAGCAACTGAAAATGACTGAAATTGCCCAGTTGCCTAGCAATGGGACTTGCTTCAAATACTAGCGCACAGGTGATTTTGATACAATTTTCACCTTAGCGTATCTGAGGGGCTATACATACCCCTGGTGAAAATTCAGAGATAAAGTTCTACACACTCTTGGTAGAACCTGAATACTAGTGAAATTTTATAGTGATATATTGCTATAGGAGACTAGATAATTCCACAGTGCATGTTGCAAAAGTGCTACATTTCAAAAGAAAATATTCTGTCCTGTGTGACCATGACAACTGCCCTAAAGTGAACAATAGACTGCGTTCTGGAAAAAATTGTAAAGAGCTATAAATAAGAAAAAAGCACAGTCAGCCTGGCACAAAAAGTTTCTCATCAATGACACAAACAGGGGGCACGGCTTCTTGTTGAGTAATAAGAAGCCACCAAAATTAACCCTTGCACATCTGTTGTTATGACATATGAGCCAGATCTACTTTATGTGCATTGCATTGATATCAATGGAAAGTAAACAATGGTGATCTCACAATTTGATAGTGAGGAAACGCCTTGTTTGCCACAGACCTCAACAATTAGGGGCCGATTTATGACTGCTTGAGCCTTTTACCTCGTGTAATCACAAAGGAAACCCCACGAGTTAAGGAACTCAAGGGGGGTTTCGTGGGAAAAAAACTCTTTAGCCGAGGCATTTTTCCCCTAGCGGTCTTTCTTGAATTAGAAAAAGTTTGACACCTAAAAGCTGCAGAACCTGCAGAATATATGTGTATATGCATAAAACACAGCACTAATGCAGTTTTGACAGATCAGGCAGTACTGAATCGAAATGGCTAAAAACTCAAGTTTGGAAGAAACAAAGAAATGAAGACATTCACTCACAATAAAACACTCACTTTTAAGGTCCCCATACACGGGCCGATAGTAGCTGCCGATATTGGTCCCTTGGACCGATTCAGCAGCTTATCGGCCCATGTAGGGGCAGAAACGAGGGGCCTGCCCGACAGATATCTGGCCTGAAAATGGGCAGATATCGATCGGGCAGGTTAGAAAATTCAGTCGAATCGGGGACCGCACCTTAAGTCATTGCACAGACGAACACAAAGTTTTTGAGTTTGTCTTTTTACCTTATCAGCAGATCTCTTCTCAGCCTCCTTCTTTAACTTCTCTGAAGTCAGTGGTTTGCTTAGCATACTGCTTGATGGAGTGCTGCTAGAGGCCTTTGTTTCAGGCTTAACTTTAGATAACATTGCTTTGGGCTGCTCCATTTCCTTAAACAGAAACACATTACTTTAAGAAAAGCAGCAAAAGATTCACATACATACTTTTCTTAGGTATATTTTTCAGATACACATTAAGTGTGGAACAATATTCTTTACGACTTAATCATCCTGCAGAAATTATAAACTAAAGATTAATTTTCATTACTTTAAAAATAACTTAATTCAAAAAGAGGGCAAGCAAGAAAGAGATATGCTATATGTTTTCATATGTCAAGCTTTCATACTCCATATGCTGACTGGTTATTGCCAACAATATTATTGTTGGATTATGACAAGCCTCCTGGAACTATATCAAAAACACAGGTGGCAAACTTTGGAATTTTGGTATAGATTACTGCAATGGTGCAAAGCTGCACCTATGTTTGTACGTTTACCCAAATTTAGATGCAAGGTGTTTGAGTCTATACTTTAACCTCAACAACAGTTCTTCCGGGTTATTACCGAGAACCTTAAAAATGGGAGGGTTATGTAATTCTTCTACAGCAATACATACTTCCTTGCACAAATGTTTTAATGTTGCTTATTTTTTAGTCAGGGAGCACAATTCAACACATATCTTATTTGCTATGCAAACTACAAAGTACAATTTTGCTGAGTGGGATAGAACCATTTGCAAATTACTCCATTCCCCAATAAACACATTGAGGGGTGGGGTGTTGGCATTTCTTTTCCTTTGAAGCAAATTTTACCTACATAAACTGTCACAACATTTAGAGAACTATATACAATACGCTATTACAAGCAAATGTATTCTTGTTTTTAAAATATTAAATAATTATTAATTATTAAACCTTCGGTTGAGGACGGTAGACAGAGTCGTTGCCTTTGCACAGTGACTCATCTAGCAATGCCTTCAGTTTTTCAGCAGAGTCCTTGCTCTTTGAGTGGAGGTATCCAAGTGCCTTCAAAAAGACAGGATCCAACTCAGTATTTATAGTGACTGCCATGGTTATAACCTGCAATGAAAATAAGGCTATTTACAAAAAAAAATAAATGTATCAATTATTTGTTCTTTTATGGTAAAATGTTAGAACAGCAATAAACATACCTTGAAAAGTAAATAGTGTTTATATTATCCAACTCATCAGAGATACGAGAGACATTTAATCCTTGAACATGGCTCTAAATAATAGTAGAAACGATCATCTTAATTCAGGTAATGGTGACTGCTCATGGGAGATTAGTCGCCCGCAACCTCGGCTCCAGGGGCGACTAATCTCCACCGAAATGCCTTTCCACCGCCAATAAAGTGAATCACTGGCGGGAAGGCATACGTGATGAAGTCATGCGAAGTTGCCTGCAGGAGGAAACTTTGCGCAAGTTCGAAAATTAAGCAACAGGTATGCCTTTCCACTGGTGATTCACTTTATTTCCAAAGATGTAACCAGGGGTGACAAAGTGAAATGCAAGCTAAAATAAAATAGTTATGGAAGTTACCTACTCTACCTTATTTAGGGCTCTGACGTGGAGCTACTTGTAGCAAGCTACAAAACACCAGAAAATACCCTGCCATAGACAATACCGAAAACTATCTCTGCTAAAACACACACAGAGACAATTTTCAGTGTTGTCTATTTTGTAACAGCGACAATAACACAATTAATTGCAACAACAGGCACAAACCCTATTAAATGAACTAATGCTGGAAAAAAGAGGGTATCACAAATACAATATGAATGCTTGGTTCACTATATACTTGTGCCTTATGGTCTTTTGAAAATGTAAAGCTAACACAAAAAATGAAGACCAGCAGAAAAACATCACATTATATTTATTGAAAAGGCAAACTTCCCCTCAAATGCTTGGAATCAGGATGAAATAAGGACAGGAAAAAAAGAAATTTTTCATGAAACTGCTTACCAGTCAATGGCCCAGTTACTCTACAGTTACAATATCTACAGTATCTGGGTTTCACAGTAGTATGTACAACATAACACGTTATATATAAACATTATGTAACATGAAAAGAGTTGAGTGGGGCAAAAACTGTCATGCAATTTGCTTTACCCAGTCTACTTCCTCTTTACTTGTCTATCAACATTGTGACACGCAAAGTTTAGCCCAGGTTTACTAGCCCATATTATTTTTAAACATATCACCAGCAACGTTGGCCCCCCCTTTGGGATGCTAAGGGTTACTACGCCAGCGGCAAACTGCATCTTTTAATTCATTCCCCCATGTTAGAGTGTGGGGCCAGGCCAGTAGAGTATATTCTTAACACCAATGATGCTCAGGCTGCTTCAGTCTGGGAACTATAGAAGCCACAGGTTAGAAGATTCTCCTGCCTTATACTGTACAGCGATACTGCCATCACTACTTACTTCAGCAGACAAAGCCCTAATAGAACTGCTTACAATGGAAATATTCAAAATCCCGTGCTTTGGTTTAGGATTCTATTCGCACTGCGCCGCTACTTCCGGGTGTGGGAGGTCCCTCAGCAATACTGCTCCCCGCAGCCAGCGCTCAAGCGTTCCTGTTCGTAACGGAACAGTAAAAGATTTTCCTTCTGGCTGTGTTCGGGAGCGACTCTCCGTTGCACTTTGGGTTTTTAACTTTTTTTTACCCCGACCTTAATAATAATAATAATAAAAAAAAAATCAGTCACCATCAGGCACGAGAGAACAGCAGGATAAAGGTACCCGGTGTGGGGGGTTGCACAGTTGCTATGGGTCCTTCCCTAGGTCACTGCACATGGGAGCTTGAAACATTCTCCATCTGGGTTCTACTGCGCAACTTGCTCTTACTTTGCCCGGCCTCAGGTTCGGTTCTTCTTGCGTTAAATTCCCAACAGCCTTTACAGTGTACTGCCATAAAGGAATTCGGGGAGGTGTAGTACTTAATAAGTTGGGCTTTGTGTTAGTTCTAGTTTAGCCCACAATGGTGTTTTGCCTCTGTGTTACATCTGTGGCAATTAATATAGGACTAACAGAACCGCTGAGAGTGACAGGTGTACTCACTTACAGTAAGCATTTTATATGAAGTAACTTAGACAGGGCTTTCAAGTACTGTCTGCAAAGGTGTTTTTATGTTTGTTTCCTCCTGCACCCCAAAAACATACAAACAGGATAACTGGTGTATGAAAAAATGTTTTAGTAAGCTTAATGACTTAAAGTGGCCTTACACATTTTCCTGATATGGTCGGACTGGGGGGAGCAGGGAGCAGGGCCCACCGGGGCTACTGCTTCAGGAGCCCATGCACCTGCCTTCACACCATCCCCGCAGGGGCCCCCACCACCTGTCCAACCCCCTCCCCCGATCGTGCATAAGTGACACTTACCTTCAGTGCGTCAAGGGATGGAGACCTATGGACCTACAGGAGTGGTGTGCGGGGATCGGGTTCGGGCCACTGGGGCCCACCAGGTTTTTCCCAGTGCCCCGGCGGCCCAGTCTGACACTGGCCATTTTGTGTTGACTGAAATGGCCCCTAGTACATGCAGTTGACAGGAAAGCATAACTGAGCCTATGCAGTACTTGCTACAATGAGATTTTTAAACCTGCCCAATAGATATCTGGACTTGGATTTTTAGCCAGGTTATCTATTGGGGAGGAAGTTGGAGAGGTCACATACACAGGTAGATAAGCGGCTAACTTTCTTCTGAAGGGGCCAGAGCAGCAGTGTAAACGTGAAATATTGTGTGAAAAAAATATTGTGCAAATGAATTGTAGAAGGAATTTCCTTTAAAAAGTTGTGTTTCAGGCTGATTTTTTTAAATTTTCTCCAAATACCCCACTAATCTAGCCCATCTGTCCCACTTTCTACTGCCTTCTTTCCTAGGCTATGCAGGGGAACCGGCTGCACTGTAGGATAGAAACCAATCGGCAGCTAGGCTGACCTGATAGGGAACTGAAGCCTGTCTTTGCTTGTGTGACAGCAGGGCTGTGATTGGCTATCCCCCTCCTACTGTGCTTCTGGCAGGCATTGTTAGGATGTGCCCACCCCTCATTTGAAATACAACAGGGACTTAAGAGGATCTATAGGGAGCTCCAATAAAGGGTCCATTTTTACAGATAGTATTGTTTTTTTGACCAAAGTGAAACCTTCCCGTGTATGGCCATCTTTAGACTGTTAGCTCCACTGGGGCAGGGAGTGTGATGTGATTGATATATAATCTCTGAAAAGTGTTGCCTAACATGTTGGTGGCATTTTGAACTGGATTACATGTGGCCATAAAACAAAGTCTTAGCAAAAGATTTACTATCCTGTCCTGTTTCATACCTGTGATGTTTCAATAGGATTTTAACATATGTATACATATAATTATTTAGCAAACAAACAGAGCATAGCACTCACTGGTTCTGTGAATAGTGAAAAAGAGTTCTAATTATATAAAGTTTACGCTAAATAAAACCTTTTTAAACAAGAACAATGAGTGCTGTACCCTATTTGTTTGCTAATTATTATTTTCTCTCAAACACCCTAGAAACTATCCTATATGTGAGTGCAGGTATTCTGAAGTTATCTGTCTGTCTCTAAATATTAGATGGGAATTAAACACAGGACCCTATAAATATATATGTGTGTGTGTGTGTGTGTGTGTATATATATATATATATATTTTATTTTATTTATTTTTTTCATGTATGAAACAAAAGTTTTATTGAAAGAGATCCAACGGTTAGAGCACAAACAGGTCCCTGAGGGAGAGCACTGTTTGTGCTCGAGATGTTGTATCTCTTTCAGTTAAACTTTTGTTTCTTAAACAAAGTCCCAGTGAGTGTGGAGAGAGTGAGAGAGAACGAACCGCACACTCAGGGACTTGGTGCAAAAAAGCGTGCAGTACTCTTTCTCTGTTTGTCCATTTTTTGACCTGCACCCAGGGCTGTTATTTTGGTGACGGGTGTGCTCCACTCATCTAAGTATGAATAAAAGAGCAAAAAGCATATATACGTTAATGTGATAGGGACCTTAGATTGGAAGATGCACTGGTGCAGGGACTGATGTGAATGAATCTCTCATCTGTAAAGCACTTTGGAAATGTGTTGGACAAGAAATTAATAATATAAATAATGGTATATATAGGTATGGGAACCGTTATCCAGAAACATGTTATCCAGAAAGACCATCTCCCATAGACTCCATTTTAAACAGAAAATTAAAATTTTTAAAAATGATTATCTTTTCCTCTGTAATTATAAGACAGTACCTTGTACCTGATCCTAAATAAGATATAATTAATCCTTATTGGAGGCCAAACAATCATATTGGGTTTATTTAACCCAGTGTTGTACTGAAGAACATTTACTTTACAGATGGAAAAATAATGATAAAATAAAAAATACATACAAGATATAGTTATATTCAAGTTTAAGTGCTAAGTGTTTAAGAAACAAAAGGAAAGTCTTTGAGCTTATAAGTTTGACCGGCCTGCTCTTTTAAAGATGATAGGGGAAGGATTGTTGCTGCAGAATTAAATATAGACTTTAGTGTGGAGAGGTGTGAGATAGGCCAGTTAGGAAGCAAGTTGCAGTAGCCTAGATGGGAGAGGATGTGAGCGTGCATAAGTGTCTTAGCTGTTGCAGTTGAAAGTAAGGGATGGTTTTTGGCATTACTGCGTCGGAAGAAGTTTCAAGTTTTAACAGTGATAGGGTTGCTACCCGGTTTTGGTAGGGCTGTCTGGGTCAAAACTACCTGCCTGGTTTTCCCAACTTGGAAGACCGTCAGGATTCTCAGAAATCACCGATTGCCATGTCATTGCATCGCCCCCTTGATGGTGCAGCCCTCACCAGTGGCATCACTGCCCCACCCCTGTGGCATCATGCCCCGCATCCCTGCCCGGAGTTCTCGGCAGGAAAGGTGGCACCCCTAAATAGTGGTGTTAATATGGTCAGAGAATATGAGGGAGGAATCACCCCCAGACAATATGCAGAATTAACAGGGTTAATAAGCATGCCATCAATATAAATAGTAAATAGGTTAAAAAAACAAGTTTAGATGGAAAGATGACCAGTTTTTGTTATGTTCCGTTTGAGGTGGCGTTGAATTAGCCAGGTCGAGATTGCTAGGAGGCAGTTGGAGATTAGATCTCAGTTTCAGCTCTTGATGAATGATAAATAAATTTGGATTTTGGGTATACAGATGATATGTACAGGGAAATTATTTGATGAGATCACTCCTGCGGCACCCCTACATTAAGTGTAACTGGTCATGAGATTTTGTAAGCATAAGAATCATCTGTAACTCTGCACAAGGCAGCCTCAGTAGAGTGTACAGGTCCAAAACCAGATTGCATGGGTCTAATAGATTATGGATGTAAAGCATCCATGAGGGGGAAAGCTCTAGAAGCCAGTGAAGAGTTAAAGATGTGAGTAAGAGCTGAAGTAAGTAAGTTCAATAGAACACTGAGTAGAAGACAAGGCAGAGTGTTGGGCAGAAAGTGTAACATGATGATCAGAAGAAGGGGATTGATGTTAACAGACATATTTTTAATAAAGACTTAAAGGACAATGAAAGGTTAATATGAATTAAAAGTAAGTCTAAAGGCATTCTTTTTAAGTACTTACTGCTTGCTTCTCTGAGATATGGTGCTGGCAGCCTACAGCAGTGTGAAGCCTACAGTGACATCACTGAAATCTCTCTGTCCTTTCTGTAGGCTGCAAGCGGCAGCCTTCCTATTCTCTGAGCATGTGTGTAACTTGATCCTGTCTCCTGTTCTGAGCTACACATGCCCACCAGCCAATCAGAAGCAGATCTGGCAGAGGGGAGGAGGGGAGGGAATGAAACACATGTGCAGTATGAAGCAAGGAGGGAAAGGAAGGGAGAATACCATTTTAGAGATGGCTGCCTGTTCTAGAAAATGTGAAGTAAGTGTGATTGAGTAAATATTTGATTAGGTGAGCCAAAAGTGTGGCGTTTTTACTAAACAATAGGAGGACTATTGGGCAGTATGCTTTTTAAATTTTGAACAGAAAGGGTTCATGGGTTAATATGTCCACTGCTGGAGTTCAAAAAAGATTATATAGAGAAAACAAGAGGTCTAAGGTTGTGAAGGATCATCAATATAGTATTTAAAATCACCAAGAATGATTTCATGCCTGCCAGTACTGAGGAAGAAAGAAAGCCAGGTATCAGACAGGTGGTGGCAGAGGAGGCAGCTGGAGTTGGCAAGTAAAAGATAGCTCCATGTACAGAGAGGGTGTAACACCTAAATAGCATGCACTTCAAAAGAGTTAAATGAGAAGGCCCCCCCAAGATGGGGAAACAGGAGAATTCCTACTCTTCCGTGCTTCCAATGGACCATTGGGTGTGGGAAAAAGATTGACCACCATGATAAAGTGCAGCCGCAATCGCAGTATCATTCTGGGAAATCCAAGTTTCGGTTGTGGCTAGATGATTACATTATTTTGAGTAAAACAGATTATCAATAAATGTGGCTTTGTTTGTTAAAGAGAAAATCTTGAGAAGGGCTCAAAAAATGAAGAGAAGTTGCTATGTGGCAGGGCCCAGTGTATGGGGAGACATCCCTTGCAACCAGTAAAGCAGGAGAAGAGATGATATGGGAAGAGGATTTAAAGTGACTGTGCATCTGTGAATTGGAAGTAACTGAATGAGAAATGTGTTGCAAAGAGTTGTATAGTATGGAGTGTGTAGAAGTAAGCAGGGGTGAATGATGAAATGACAGTGAATGGGAGGGTTAAATGAGGAGACTACCTTAGGGGGGCACTGTTCAGGCAAGCAGTACAAACATGAGTAATTTTGACAGTGCCATTACAGAGCAAGTAAATTGTATTAGTGTTATACATCCCGAGGAGTATTTCTGGAGCAGATGGCTAAGTTATCTCTTAAGATGTTAATCAGTCCATTTATTCCAGTAGCAGGCAGACAGATCCCAGGGCCCTCTGTAGTGGCTCTCCTTGCAGCTCTCCTTGTTCAATTTGTCTAACTCACTTATAAAGAAATCACCCTTGCAAATGCTCACCTCCAGCAAATCTTATCCTCTAAAGCTCTCTTAATAAATAGGGTGAGAAAGATGGGTACTGCTGCTTACAGGTCTGGGAAATCACAAGTGGTTTGAACTGGTTAACCATCAACGTTGTATGGATTAACTAGTAACTATACATTTTTACATAAATGATAACACTTCTTATTATGACATGAATTTTCATGTGTGTGTTGGGGACTGTGAAATAGATAAAAAACAGTAATAATTGACATGCTAATAACATTAATTGATGTGCTGAAAATACCTCTGTAAAATATAGCCAGCTCATCATTGCTTAGATGGATACAGGGCGCCATCTAGTGTTGGCCATATATATGCTTCTGTAATTTTGGCTACTGGAAAGTTACAGCTGTTTTTCTATGCTGAAGGAAGGAATGAACCTTTTATAACATGACTTTTGAAAAGGGCATTGATGTTCTAACAACTGCATGAGATTGTGTGACTCAACTCATATGCCCTTGTTGTTATTTAACATTTTGTTATTGTGGTCTTAAAGCAACAGTGACATATTCCTATTATTGTTAGGTGTTATCACCAGTAATGGAAGACTACACAAAAATGTTAAAATCCCCATCTGAGCTGACCCATACCTGAGTGGTACTCATAAGCATCAACATAGTTTAACTTCTAAGACTGGAGAGCTGGTTTTGTTACTCATGCTGGGCATGGAGCATGATCTTTCAATATACAGAAGTGGAGTACTATTTACATTTATCAAGAATATCAATGACGTTTGGTTATTTTTTTGGATATAAAAACATTGCTTTATCAGCTATAGTTTTAAATATATCAAATATTTACAGAAATAAGTGTTCACACAGAGTCTTGCTCTGACTGATAGTCACCCAGGAGTATGTTAGAAACAAAGCATTCTACCCAAATATCATGTGATCCAATCCCTTGTTCTAACGTGTGGCTTATATCTTGCAGGATCGCAGCATAAGACATTAAGAACTGATTATGGAAGAACAACTTTACCTAGATGCTGAAGGCCCAGTTTTACCTCTTCATACCTCCATTGCACTCTTTTTGATGTCTTACTGTGACTGCAAAACATGGAAAATTTACCTTGTGCTGCCAGACAGTAGTACAGACAATCTGTCCGAAAATATCTTGTTACCAAGAAACCTAGAGGCCGAGACCATCTGCAAATGGGATCTCCCGCCGCTGGTTAGGAGCTGCCGTTTGCCTGCAGTTGTGGAGGCCTCTGGGACATTCTGTAGAGCTGGGTTGGCTGTAGTACTTAGACATATCATTCACAAAGCACACATAAGTGAACCCTTCAGAAATGATATAGTTGAGCTGCTGGGTTTTAAAAAGACTTGTTTAAAGGCTTGTGCAGAAGTAAGTTAAGCGAAATGGGCATGACGTTTTCTATGAATTTGAATGTCAAAACAAATTACCAGTCAACTCAGTGGCCCTCTTCATTGAACTAATGTTGAAAAAGGGGTATATTGCCCCTTTAAACTTTTGGGGTGGCACTTGGTAGCGTGACCAGTTCTGTAAATAAAACAGGCTAACACTTTAAAAGATGTTAACCCTTTCGATGATATTAAAAGGTTATATACATATATATATATATAAAACAGGATATAATAGTATATGCAGGTTGCTTTTTCAATGAGAATGAACTGGAATATTGCTTTTATGTAAGCCAGTATGTTATTCTTTGGATCACTACATGGACAACATTAATATGTTCACATTGGAACATAGGGAGTTAATCCATGGGAATATTAAATAGGTCATAACATATCTTCCTATCCTGTCATGCCAGGAAGAATGGGCTGAAGAAAGTAATTTTACATGTCTCTGTCGTTGACAGATGATTTGTGGTTTGGCTTTGTTTGTATATTCGGCTCCAGCCGTTACTGAAGCATTTAATATTTTAGATTTGGTAGAAATCAGGCAAGTTATTGCACGTCTTATCACTGCTGTGAATACACTACCTTAATCAACCTCTAATTATCTCAGAGCTTCTATATTAATTCACATTATGTCAGTTCTTAGAAATGGGTTCCATATAAGAACTTTTGTAATGTGATCCATTTTAAAGGAAAATATAATCCTTTTTTTAAGTTGTCCATTCCTGGACTACATACATGCCCTAATTTTAACCTTTTTCATTTGAGACTGCAATCAATGCCCAGCATAAGAGAATATAATACTTTTTTTTTTTTTTTTTTGCTAGGTAAGTCAGTGGACAAGACTTTGTGAAATCAGCATTCCCCGGGCGATTGAGAGTTTTCTGAAGAAACCTTCAGCCAACATCCCAACAGAAGTGCTGCAGTTTGAAAAGAAGCTAGGAGAGCCAGTCAAAGTACATAATGATGACAAAATCCGAAGGCAAAAATTACAGCAGCAAATGACCGCTAATAAAAATGATGTAGCAGACTCTAAGAGTAAAGCAGCAGAGGCCATGCCATGCATCAATATCATCCCCAATCAGACTAGCCTGGAACTAGGAGCTGCTCTGTCTAAATTAACAGTGCAAGGAGCATTGTCTTGTGCCACAAGAGAGCCCTCTCACATCAGAAAAGCCAAGAACTCTGATCTCCCTCCCCTTGAACATGTCTTTGCCGAGGGCCTCTACTTTACTCTCACAGATGTTGTCCTGCTGCCATGCATTCATGCTTTCTTGGTAAGCAATCCACGTCAGCACCATTATAAGATCATTGTTCCAGTGAAAATACACATTAAGATATGCAAGGTATACTCTGCACATCAGTCTGTCACCTGCTGCTGTCAATGTGTCATTCCAGGTTGAGCTAGTCTAATGCTGAGGATTAGTACAGGCTCACTCGGAGCAGTACCCTCCATCTCTCCACTGACAGACAATGAAAAGCAGGCTAAGTACACATCACAGATCCCTAAGGGCTCTGGCACACGGGGAGATTAGTTGCCCGTGACAAATCTTCCTTGTCACGGGCGACTTTTGTGGAGATTGTGGAAGTTGCCTTGAGAGGAAACTTCCACGGTTTCGAGGAAATTGCGGCGCCGCATATGCCATCCCACCGGCGATTTACATTTTCACCGGTGGGATGGCATTTCGGGGAGATTTGTCGCCCACGACAAGGGAGATTTGTTGCGGGCGACTAATCTCCCCGTGTGCCAGATCCCTTTAGGTGGCCATAAACAGGCAGATATAAGCTGCCAATTCAAGTCCTTCAGAACGATTCAGCAGCTGACGGGCCTACCCAGCCGATATCTGGTCGAACATTGACCAGTTGTCGATTGGGCATGTTTGATTGAGGACTGCATAGAGTCATTGATATGGTCCTCACTTGAAGGGCTCCTATACCCATCATTGTAATTTGACTATTTGTCCCTAAGGCCAATGGTAGCCCTGTTCTGTGTGTTCTTGTTTCTCATTGAAGCCAAGCGATATATGATTTTGTTCAGAATTGTGTTCTGATATGCCCTTGCACAATTGAGAAGGTTGAGTGTTGAGTTGAGTTGAGATATAAAGAGAATTTCTGTTTTGGATAAGGCAGCTAGTTTTGCTACATTCAGGCCAGTTGTCCAGATAAAATCTCATGTAAATATATGCAATGTAAAGCTGGGTTCTGCCTGTTGGAGGTGTCATACCAGCTCGATCATATCATTTGGTTATGTGGTTTCTAGAAGTATCATTTTACAGGATACTTGTGACATATGTTATCAGTCGTCGCAGGTTATCTCACCGGGACATGGACTGACATGTCTATAATTGCATTCCACTGCCGGTGCAGACAGGGAGACTCCAAGCTTACACCTGATTCTGTCTACTTTTCTTTTCTAATAAATAGTGATTTCTGATATCAAAAGTTCAGCCTCACTCAAGTGTCACTTGCAATTATACAATTTCATATATTAGCAGTAAGAAACAACAGTTCAGTTCCATAGAGGTGGAAGAATTGTCATTTTGGAATTTATCTTTTAGCCAATGGATATAGCAGTGACACAAAGGGAGATTTTGCTCCACCACACAGGCTGGGAATCAGCTCCTATGCTAGCATCAGCCCTCTCATGTATCTGCACCCATAGCCACTGCAACAGCCCAGGTGCAGGCACACAGAACAAATTTCTGCTCCAAAATGCATACATATCACCAAAATCCGCTCTGCGTGCCTGCAGCCTGGACACACAGTGGCTCTGGGTTCAGACACATAAGGTGGGGGGGCTGATACTGACATAGAAGCTGAATCATCCCTGCGTGACAGTAGCCTTATCCTTGCCTTGTGTCATTTCTGGTGCATACAAATGTTGTCACAGAGCAGCATGTCAATAGCCGCTGCCACACTCAATTTGGAATAGAAGGCAGGAAGGATCCACATTGAGCTCACTGCATCTGTGGATGTAAATGAGACTTTTAGTGTTTGTAAAAGTAAGGTTATTTAATTGTGATTTTAACATATCCCAGCTACTTTTACCCGTAATGGGACAAATCCTTGCTGAAGAAGGACTTTTAAATTGTTAATTTATTATTAGATTCTCCAGGATTTGTAGCACTCCTGTACTCCCTAAACAATTATATATTTTTAGAAATATATATATATATATATATATATAATTTTTTTTTGTTTTTTAAATACATAGTGTATTTCTATAGAATAATGTTCTGTTCAGTGAAGCAAAGTCATTCATAATTCCATGCTGAAAATACCGAAAGTGCAGAGACAGTGCAAAGTGGCTGGACTGTTTCTAGTATTGTGTGTGGCAGTTAGTGGATAATCTTGCATTATATGTATGTATGTATGTATGTATGTATAACTTTATTTATAAAGGTTACAAGGTTACGCAGCACTGTACAGTCTTACAGAATACAAAATTACACACACACAGGGAGGACAAGTGATATAATAAATAAATACATATATTTATATATAAGTGCCATGTGGTATGAGACACAGTAGGAAGGAGGTCCCTGCCCCATACAGCTTACAATCTGAGTGGTTGGGTAACATACAGGCACAAACTGGAAGGTAAGAGTGCATCAGGTATTGGGCATTTGCCCTTAAGCGCAGGACTGGGCAAAATAATGTTTTAGTGCTCCAGAATGTAACAGCTGAGTTTTTTCTTAAAGAGAGTGGGTGAATTTTCCCTACGGAGGGATTCAGGGATAGAGTTCCAGAGGTAAGGAGCAGCGAGATAGAAAGGTTTAAGACGAGAGAGCGCAGTGGGTTTGGATGATGTAAAGAGACGGAGGCTCTGAGAGGAGCGGAGGAGACGACCAGGAACATGTAGGGAGACCAGTGAAGAAATGTAGTGAGGAACTTATATGGAACAGACTTTGTTTCTCAAAATATTTGCTCAACCTGCTATTTGATGGAGCACAGGTACCATATGCTTGGGGTTTTTACACTTGCTCTCAGATATGCTATGAGTGCCCTTTGCCCCATTTTTGAGTACTTGGTTAGTCATTAGAGGAACTATCTTTATGTGCCTCTCTCTATGTTACTATTCTGCAGGTAGTCGGGTACTATGTAGTTTTGACTTTGAAAT
Source organism: Xenopus tropicalis (assembly GCF_000004195.4). NCBI lineage: Eukaryota > Metazoa > Chordata > Amphibia > Anura > Pipidae > Xenopus > Xenopus tropicalis. The sequence goes on along the minus strand of NC_030677.2, from coordinate 72,484,743 downwards.
GTTATTTTTCACCTCGGCAGAGGTTTCATTGGACACAATCTTTTTTTAAATAAATCGGATTGTGCATTACATCAGTGTTTATTTTGCTAGGAGTGTGCAATTTCCTTATAGGGACTTCTTTTGAATTAAGCATATGCTGGTTAAGCAGATTTTTGAGTGAAAACCCAAAAGTCTGGATTTTCTTTGTGTGTCTGCACATAGGCCCACACCACGCCTGTTAGTGCAGATACAGAAAGGAGCAGATGTTAGTGGACAATTTTACAGTTGCATAATGTAGAGACAAACACGCAACTTTTACCAGTGCAGGTCAACAGTACATTATATTTTAATTGCTTTAAAAAAAATTCCCATTTTTGGTGTTACTGTTCCTTTAACATTAAAGGAGAAGAAAACACCTATGGATTAATCAGATGATTGCCTACTTAATTGCTAACATGTTTTCTATTTTAGGGTGATGACACATGGGGTAATTAGTCGCCACAACTTTTAATCACAGCATCTTTCCCGCCTTAGTGTAAACATTGCTGTGACTAATCACGCGCAGGTACCCCTGACAAAGGCCCCTGTTTTGTTAGGGCTGAAACGCATTGTTTTTATTTTTTATGTGTACCACTAATTAATTTTTAAATGTTTTTCTAAACAGTGCCCTTTTTTTTTGCAAGTAATTAACAACATTATGGCTGTATTTTTAAGACAAGATTCTCAAGAGACTGTTCTCCTTTAACTAATTAAAGTATTGGACGGAATTGAAATATTGTACAGGTATAGGACCCGTTATCCAGAATGATCGGGACCAAGGGTATTCCGGATAAGGGGTCTTTCTGTAATTTGGATCTCCATACCTTAAGTCTACTAAAAAATCAATAAAACATTAATTAAACCCAATAGGATTGTTTTGCATCCATTAAAGGAACAGTAACACCAAAAAATGAAAGTGTATAAAAGTAACTAAAATATAATGTGCTGCTGCCCTGCACTGGTAAAAGTTGTGTGGTTACTTCAGAAAGTCTACTATAATTTATATAAATAAGCTGCTATGTAGCCATGGAGGCAGCCATTCAAAGGAGAAAAGGCACAGGCACATAGCAGATAACAGATAAAACACTATTGTATTCTACAGAACTTATCTGTTATCTGCTATGTAACCTGTGCCTTTTCTCCTTTTTTCCAGCTTGAATGGCTGCCCCCGTGGCTACACAGCAGCTTATTATATAAATTATAGTAGTGTTACTGTAGCAAACACACCAGTTTTCCAGTGCAGGGCAACATTGCATTATATTTTTATTACTTTAAAGCTATTTCAGTTTTTGGAGTTACTGTTCCTTTAAGCATGAATTATATTTTAGTTGGAATCAAATACAAAGCATTGTTTTATTTTCACAGAGAAAAAGGAAATCAATTTTAAAAATCTTAATTATTTGATTAAAATGGAGTCTATGGGAGACAGGCTTTCCGTAATTCGGAGCTTTCCGGATATCGGGTTTCCGGATAAGGGATCCCTTACCTGTACATAATTGACGGAATTGAAATATTGTACATAATTGAAATATTCTCCCCTCTGCTTATATCCTTTGAATATTTGAAGCTTAAGTTGCTTTAACCATTTCCCTGATCTACCATTTTTCCAGATTTTACATAATTTTTTTTCTGATCTCCTAAAAAATATAAAATGGGGGGTTCCACTTAATATTTATTATTAATTAGTAAACATTTAATCAAATGGGGATCATTTGATCCCTACTTGATTACATTATTTAAGACACATTAACATGAAAGTAACAAACATTTGAATATTTGAATCATTTTGAAAACATTTGAAACATTGAATATTGCAAAATGTGTTTTTGTAGTGGATCAACTAGTATTTTACTAATGTTTTTTTACTTCAGTGTCCATAGTGGGAACAGTGCCATTGTAATTTACAAAACTAAAAGTGGAGGTTGCAGGTTATACATTTTTAATATGTACTGTTGATCCATTGGTTGTCATGTTTTTACAGGTTGCTCTCAGTAAGGTGGCAGAAGAGAAATACACCCAAATTCCCCTTATTGCTGGTTGGTATAGAAGGGTACAGCAGGTACCTGGTGTGAGGTGGGCTGCAAGCATGTGTAGCATAACATTTCTAGATATTCTTTGTGAGAATGCAAAGCCGCAAGAACAGCCTTCAAATCTCCACTCAGAAACTGAAGAAAAGGAAATACAAGACAGTCACTTTGTAGGTGGGCCAAGACCAACAATGACAAAACTGAAGGTAAGCTAGGAGCTTGCTGCTTTTTTTCAGCATGAGCTTAGTGCTGTACATGCTTGGTGTTTATTCTTTTACTTAATTAATATATGTTTTGTTATTTCATGCAAAAAACAAAACAAATTTCAATTGGTGATTCATAATAGCAAAACATTGAAAAATATAGATTTTTAAATTTAAAAAAAAATGGGTAACATACTGTGTTTTTTCAACACAACCCCTTTGCACCTATATACACCACTCTTGTATAGCAAGCTTTTATATACATGCTGCCCCTTTAAGGAAAATTAAAGCCTGGTAAGGGGCTCTGACCAAACATTACACCACAAAGGGGCTTGTTAACCAAATGTCTTAACATAACTTACTGAAGTGACAACCATTGACATAGAGCTGCAGTCCCAGTATGGAATCTTGAGTGAGATAAACTACCTGCCCACGTAATGGAATCCCAAGTCAAGGCAAATGTGGTGGGAGGTTTAGAAATGCATTTGTTTTAATAAACACAATCTCTCATGTGCTGACTAATGAATACTAAGTCACATTTGCATTTTTTTGCCTATATCAACCTTTCCAAGGTTAAAAGGTAATGTTTCTCAGCACATACAATGTGTTGGCTCACAAGGTAATTCCACTCTGTCTATCCAAATTTCATATTGTGCCTATAATAGAGGAGAGGCATTAAGTGAAGTTATTTTGATGTTTGTCTCATTTTTCATGATTTTTGCATTATATTTAAGAATACTAATTTTTTCTCTTAAGAGACTGAAATTAACCAGTTTCTTGTAAGAGCACAGTATGGGTTCCATGCATTTTACTGATGTCATTTGGTTTAAACTTTAAACACAGACAAACTTTAAATTTAGACAGAAATCTTCTTAGAAAGTGTTGGCTCATTTCTGTCTGTTTTTTTTACAATGTGTTGTAAAAGGAGTGTCTGCTGTAAGGATAAACATTTCATAGGGAGGCTACATGATATTGAATAAATCACTTTAAATATAACTTTGAAATTACATGCATGGCAGCGACTTGGCAAAAGTTACTCAATTTTACACCACAATTGTATATGATGTCCATTTTGGGAATACAAATATAATATGTAATCTAAGTCATTGCTGTCATTGAAGTCTTCCCGTCTTTCCTACTTCATGGCTTCCATATGACAGAAGAGCTACATAGCTGGAATGCTCGCCTTATGTCACTCAACTGTAGTTTGGTATGGCTGCTTATACTGTGAACAGAATGAGGCTGTGGCATGTATACACTGTTTCAGCCATAATCAACCTTGGCTACCTACTTACCTTTGCCAGAAACTTCATAGCAGTCACAGAGGCTACCTTTATAATTCTCTTTAAAGGGAAACTATAACCCCAAACACTGTAGGTCTCTATAAAAGTATATTGCATAAACAAGCTCATATGTAAAACCCTGCTTCATCTAAATAAACCATTTTCATAAAAATATACTTTTTTAGTAGTATGTGCTATTGGGTAATCCTTAATAGAAAATTGCCATTTTAAGAATTAAGGGCCACCTCTTGGGATCATAGGATTCACAGTGCACACAAACAAGCCAAGGCACACATACATGCTAGGCCACATCAGCCAATTAATGGACAAAGTTCTGCCTTTTACTCCCAAACTACTTCCTGTTACAGTTAGAGTTGCCCATCACTATGGTGGATCAAGGGAAAGGATGTAAAAGAACAATAATTACTGATATATATATATTCCAGTTTGGCGAGATTCTTTAATAGGCCACTTATCATAATATAAACTCTGTTGGTTAAGTATTCATTCTGGGGTTATAATTTTCCTTTAATATGCTTGTTAATGAATATGACTATTTATGGCTGCAAGTGCAGTTGCGTCCAAAGCCGAACCTTAAACTTATGCATAGTTCAGTGCTGCTGAGTCAATCCTACCTATTGATGCATGGGAACCCTGACGCTACAGCCACCTTGAAAATTGCAGTAGCTCAAGGGTTCCTGTCAATAGACAGAGCAAACTTTGATACTGAGCACCGGAAATTATGCAACCTGATGGGGTACAATTGTCTGCATTTTGACACATTGGATAAAATTGCTTTAGGTGCATCTCCCTTTCGTGGCAGCAGTTAAACTGGATTTATGGGGAAAATGCTGCATTTTAGGTAAAAACATGGTGAAGAATTCAAGATGGCACTTTGCACACTGGTTCTGATACTCCATCCAGAAATGTTCATAGCCGCTTACCAAAACATGTAATGAAAAAACAGATTGCATTTTCTGTCAGTATAGTGCAAATGATCTGATAAGATCACATGACAGTCCCTTGTTTTGTCCCTGCGCCATTTATACACACAAAAGACCAATTGACCAGTTGAAAATTGCCACGCTGTCTAATCTTTGCTTTGTATCTGCTCCTACTTTTGGCCAGAGGAATTATTTGAAAAAAAAAGAATTATGAGTGAGCTTATACTCACTCTATATATAATTCTTTTAAAAGCTTCAGATAATAGAAGTCAGCCAAAGATTTTCGTAAATACTAAACCAAAGCCGAACCAAATTTTCTTAATCAAAGATTGATTTATTTGCACTGTTTACAGGATAAGGGATCTGATTCGGTTTTAGCTATATCTTGCTAAATATCCTGGGATTTGGCTTAAATTCTCAATTTATTTAAGTTCTAATTTGTATTTAAGGGACCTTAAGTCTACTCTTTAAGGGTGATTGTCAGACTTTGGACCCACAACCCAAGTTAACAAGTAAGACATCCATACAAATAGCTGGTCAGGTGTTTACAGTTGGGGCAGTTTTTCTATCAAAAAAATTATATATAAAAAAGAAAGCACAACTTACTAAAATTTTGCCCCATTGAATGCAGTGATTTAATCTCTGGCTTTTTATTTACACAATAACCCAACTGGTTTCTGGCTACTTTGTTAATATATTCCTGTGCATCTGGCTTTCTTTTGTACCAGCTGATCACAATTTTTACCCATTATATCCAATAAAATCTTTGGGCCTTACTGACACTTTAGCCAGTGGTTTTACAGCTTTGGTTTAATCATTAAATAATCATTAATATACTATTGATTTCTATTAATCACATTCCTCCATCTTAAATTGTTACTCTCTTTGCCCTGTTTCTTACCTCAGGAATTTGGCATTGAAGCAATATTTTCTTCTCACCCATGCCCTTCTTGGACTATTGACTGGAAAAGCCTACCTGCAGCTGCAAGTCCCGCAGAAGGTAAGGGTTGCTTCATTTGCATTGTTGCCCTCAACAAAACTGCATTACATATTTAATGGAAATACTGTGTTAATCCACGTATGTCTAGTTGATAAATCATTGACATTAGGAGCATATTTATTATAGTGAGTAAGCCAACATCACCAGTGATGTTGCCCATAGCGACCAATCAGCAATTCGATTTTAGCGGTTACCTACAAGTTAGAAAACAAAAGCAAAGATTTAATTGGTTGCTATTAGGGATGCACCAAAACTATTTTTGGGATAGTTTTGGCCAAACCCTGAATGCTTTGAAAATCCGAATCCTTTGCATATCCAAATTAGGCTACAGAAGGATCAAAGAGAGAAAAATGTTCAACTTGTATTTGTGAACCAACAAATATATATTTTTTTAGTTGTCATATTGGTGTGTAGGCAGCCATCTCAGTGCATTGTGCCTGAGTCTGAGCTTTTAGAAAGAGCCAGTGCTACACATTTAGAACTGCTTTCAGGTAAACTATTGTTTCTCTTACTCCCATGTAACTGGAGGAGTCCCAAGCCGGACTTGGAATTCTTCGTATTTACTAGGAGCTGCTCTCTTGCTACCTTCCCATTGTTCTGCTGATTGGCTGCTAAGGGGGGGGGGAGGGAGGCTTGCAGTGTAGCAGTAAAGTGTTACTGAAGTTTATCAGAGCACAGGTCGCATGGTTGTACCCTGGAGAAGAAAGAATATGGCTAGCCCCATGTGAAATTTCAAAATTAAATATAAAAAATGTGTTTCTGTTTTTGAAAAACAGATTGCAATGCAGGATTCTGCTGGAGAAGCTCTATTACATACCTTATTGACATTGGTACATTCAGTACTTGACTCCACTAGCTTAAGGAGGACAGGGAAATGAGCCAGTTACAAGCATATTATTTTCTATGTCTTCCCATACATATAAAAAAGGGATGGGGAGGAACATTTTCATATGAGCCCAACTGAGCATATGTCAAAAAGAGGGTATTTTTTTCCTTGTCATGTAAAAAATAATTTGTTTTGTGCAGAATACAAAAATAAGCTGTAATGAAAACTCTATAGTTAAAGGTATCGCAGGATTATTGCCTCAAAGTAATCGGCTATGTGTGTTCTATATAGCAGGTGAAAATCAGCTTGACGTCTATTTGCTGTCTATAGACAGGATTAATACTGTCATGTAGCCAGTTTAGGAATGTAGTAAACTCATCTGTGCTGTCTCTAGGTTTGTAGTAATTAGGGATGAACCAAATCTACTATTTTGGGATTCTGCCGATCCCCAATCCTTCATGAAAGATTCGGCTGAATACCGAACCAAATCCAAATCCTAATTTGCATTTGCATATAAAGGAATCAAAGAGATAAGAAGAACCGTGCGCACAACATGCAGTGAAAAATCTTTAACTTTATGTTTATCATTTATGTGACAAAAAGTCAGGATTTTAACGATTCGGTTCAACCAGAACCATGGATTCAGCCGAATCCTGCTAAAAAGAGTCTGAATCCTGAACCCAAATTCCTGAACCAGAATTCTGAAAAAAGGTGTTATGGACAGACGAGACCAAGATTAACCTGTATCAGAGTGATGGCAAGAGGAAAGTGGGGAGATGAAAAGGAACTGGCCAAGATCCAAAGCATGCCATCTGTGGTGGGAGTGTTATGGCTTGGGCATGTATGGCTGCCACAGGTACTAGCACACTTATCTTCATTGATAATGTAACTGCTGATGGCAATTGCACAATGGGTTTTGAGGTGTATAGAAACATCTTATCTGTTCAACTTCCAGTAAATGCCTCCAAACTCATTGGTTGGTGCTTCATCCTACAACAAGATAATGATCCCAAACATACTGCTAAGGCAACATGGGAGTTTGTCAAAGCTAACAAATGGAAGCCAGTCATCTGATTTAAATTGAGCATGTTTTCCATATGGTAAAGAAGAAACTAATAGTTCTTAAAGAAAATGGCAACTCTTTATATACAGAAATGTAGAATAACATCCAGGAAGATAGCCCTAAATAGATAAAGTACCAGTATTTAGCAAAATAATTAAAATACCAACACCAAGTTCTTCTTTCCTGTTGCTCCTATGCTGCTCTCTCCCTCTCTTTTTCTCTCTGCCTTCTTCTCTGCCTGGCTCCTGTAAAAGCTCCTGTAAAAGATGGCTGTGCAATTCACAGTAGAATGCCTGGACATCTTGAATATTTTCTTGAGCAATGAACTGAGAAGAACCGAAAACAAGCAAGGCAACATGGAACATTTAAACAGCGATCTGGGACAGTGGGCTGTGAGCTGTAAAACAGGACAGTTGTGAGGTATGCAAAATGCCACTATTTGGGGATGCCCATGATATCAGATATAACAATACACAAGGTGGGTCTTTGTTTTGATGAAAAATGAAAGATGGCTGAAAATGGCAAAGCTCATAACAAATATGCTGCATACAAACCAGGACTTATACTTCTAACAAAAGATTTTTTACGTGTACATAATACCAAAAATGGTCAGGTCAAGTTGATCATTTTCTTTTTTGATGTTAACTGGACCTTTTAAATCACATGCTTAGAATATGAAATACAGGTCTTTAGTTTCAACCTTCCTCCTGTACATGCTATTTAATTAAGACAACTGAGTATGTAAAAAGTTTCCTTAAGAGGGGGGGACTACTTATGATCTTTGCCAAAAGAAAAGTTCTATGTGTATGAATCTCTTGAATAGGTCAATGGGATACTGAGTGAATATCGGGGTAGGCTGTACCATAATAAACTCTTCTTGGCAGGTGAATGTCCTTTCTGTTGGCCCAAGAGGTTTCTTCTTAAGCGCAGCCATTTCTCTGGGAGAGAATATACAGAAAATAGCATGTGCATGTGTAGAAAAGCAGAATTAGTCACATAAAGTGTTTTGTTCTCTGAGGTTTCAGACCAAATGTAAATGCTGAGATAATCTTGCTCATCACTCTGCAGAACTAGCTGAATTATCCTTTGTCACTGCGACACTTATACTGACAAAAGGAATAAATGAGTGTTGAGTGAGTGGGCTAGCAAAAAGCTGATAATTAGTGTTACTAGTATTGGCAAATCTTTAGCAGCATGATAATCCAGACACAAGTAGGAAAAAGAATTCTGTCCTTTTATTATTTTATAGAAATCCAACAAAAACACCATCAAAGCTATTTCTGTTTTTTTCTTTATGAGGAAAAAATCCTCTCAACTGCTAAACAATATCTACAATTTAGTTTTTCGACAACTTCTAAAGCAAAACCAGGGGGTGCAGTGGGACATTGTTATGCTTGGGTTTACAAGCCCTTTTAAAATGTTTATATGCGGGTACCATGTACAGACTTATTTCAGTAATGACATTTCTCTATCACGCTACTTCCAATTTAAATTTTTTTTTAAATTTAACATTAAAGGAGAATGTCAAATTCTATAAAGCACACTCTTCAATAGTTCTACTATTGTTAAGTAAAAACGATATATTTTTGGCTTGCCTAATGAAAGATTTACAGAGTTACACTTACTGCATACTTTCTCTTCGTGAATGGCACTGCCATCTTGGAAAAGGGATGCCCACTTCCGTTCCTTTACAGCTCTATACTGCGCATGCGCTTCATTCCCTCCCCCCTGAATGCCCCCGTAGCAGAGAAGAAATTAATGAATCAATCAGTTGCGGTCGCACGTTGCTATGGCAACAGCGGTTCCGCTTCTCATTGGCTGGGGGTGTGTGTAGAGGGTGTTACTAAGATGCGCATGTTAAAGGAGGAGGGAGCACACATAGACACAGCAGGGAAGGGGATCAGATTGCACACATGCGCAATAGAAGGCACTGCAACTTAAGGCTGCCGTTGACAGTCTACTGGAAGAGGGGAGAGATTTCTGTGACGTCACAGGAGTCTTCAGACTGCTGTAGGCTGCCAGCGCCATATCAGACACAAGAAAGCAGGGATCTGGGAATTATGCTATATAGTGAGAACTTTCCACCAATGCCTCTAGATTTGGTTTTAATTTATAAGAACCTTTCCTTGTCCTTAAAGAATTTTTCATGTTCCTGAAGGCGAATCTTCCTTTCCTCTAATACTAATATTGCATATAGTCATCACTACCCAACACACAAAGTAAGCATACTGTCAAGCCACTTTGCAACATACATCAGTTAAATGTATTGCAGCTGCATTTCAGCATATAAAAATGTTTTATTTCTACTTTTTGAAGGAACAGGTTACAGTGAAAGGTATGTTCAGGGTTTCTGTGTTGTGTGGGGCTCTTTAACAAATTTTGGTTCAGAAGCTGGAGTTCACATTTACCTTTTTTTCTGTTAAAACTAAAACAGTTTACCTTGCTTTTGCAAATGACTAGCACTGAATAAATAGCATGGTGATTTAGATGCATTTGCTAAGAACAATAATTTCCTTATAACTTACTGACTACATAGTGGCCATACATGTACAGATAGTGTTATGTTCTTAACAAGCAGCCATACACATGCCAGCTTTAACATACTCTGACCAGCTGGCCGGTAGGCAGCAGCAGCATTTAAAACTGCAGCAGCATTTAAAACTGCAGCCACAAGTGTAGTCCTGCTAAAATGGACGCAATTGTTGGGTGTATTGACAATATTCATTAAGGGCATTTGCGGCTTAACATTCTTCACACATCCATATAATTGCGTTAAGTGCCTTGTTGACTACTGTCACTTTGGCCATTGCGCTAATAGACACAGAAATGACGCAAATCCCCACATTTTTAGACGCAACTGCACCTGATTCAGAAAAATATGCACCGCACAGTTGCACACATTTAGGGTGTTAAATGCAACTGTAGTGGGTGGAAATATGTGCACACCTGCAATTATGCTGAAATCTTGGGGAAAATGCTTCATTGTGGGGTAAAAAACATAGCGACTTAAGCTTTATAATTTTCGTACTGCCAGGATTGCAGGATTATTTCTCAAAATGTTCCCCTGGCTTGCCAAACATGCCCATATGGTCAAACAGGAAGGTCAAAAACAGCCAAACTGTCAGACAAAATTTTGGCATGCATGTCCAGTTTGGCTGGTCTTATAAGTTCTACAACCAATTGGGCCACAATTTGAATGGACAGAAAGCATATAACGAGCGCCACGCCATATGGCTGCCTTTCTGTTCCGATTGCTCATGCAAAGCATCATGCAAACAAAAGGGGAATGGCTAAAATATTCTAACCTGTTGCAGAAACATCTAATCTCCACAGTATGTTGATATCAGTAAACATCGAGGGATTTTTTTGGGATGTATTGTTATAAATAAGAAATCGGTGGCTCAAGTGCAGTACCCTAAACCTTCAGCAAGAGGAGCAGATTAACCAGTATTTGTGAACATGCAGATACTCATTCCAGATCAGGCTTGTGAAATAAATGAAGGTTTATTGTACACAACACTAAATCAACTAACCCTTAGCTGTTTTGTGCTCCATCAAGCATTTTCTCATAAGGTAAACATAATATTTTTGTTAAATATTTACTTTATTTAGTAACATGCTTGCCTTTGTCCTAAAATGCATGGTAACAATGAGTAATTGATATAGTTATGTTATGGGTTACATCAGAGATCCGCAACATTATTTACCATTCAAATGTAAAAAGAGTTGGGGAGCAACACAAGCATAAAAAAGTTCCCGGGGGTGCCAAATATGAGCTGTAAATGTGGTAGCCCTTATGTAGACTGGCAGCCTTTGTTTGGCAGTACACCTGGTTTTTATGGAAACTGAAATGTGTCTCCAAGCCAGGAATTATAAAATAAGCACCTGCTTTGAGGCCACTGGGAGCAACATCCAAGGGGTTGGTGAGCATCATGTTGTTTCCTAGCCACTAGATGGGGATCACTGTTACATGATCTGGGACCAAATCATTTCTTGCATCTCTCACATGTATTGATTGATTGGACACTGCCATACCAAGACCATGCGACTTAATATTTTCGCTCCCCGAAATCTGTAAAAACCTTTTTAACTGTGCATAATTGTATTGCTTGAAAGTAATGCGTGCTTGTAAAATTAGATTTTAAAATATGCTGGAGTGTCATGCTGTGTGTCTGTCTGTGGGGTATATAATGTTGACAGTTATTTTAACCAAATCTAGAAATCAGCCATAAAGCAGGAAACGAAACGTGTTTATTACCCCAGTGATACCCCACTTCTGTGAGTAGGGTCCTTGGCTTGGATATGCAAGCCAGAATTTGATTCTCAAGTGCCTTTATACATACCGCTACTTTATACAGTTCCGAAAGTACTCACACACTACAATTTCAAAAACTGAAAATCTAGGTGAGATATTTGCAGTTAGTGGTCTTGCATTTATGGATTACTTTGCCTTACTTACAAGCTCATATATGGCTCCACTGAGCTGCTGTCCTCAGGTTGGACATCCATCATATAATGGAAATCTAAAATCTTGTCTTCTAAAACTGAGAATATTTTTTAGCATTTACAGTTATAGGAAAATCATCACACTCGAGAAAGTATGTGCTGACAGGGTTGATTTATTTTCCTATGACATCCTTGTTTGAATAATGTTAAATAGGAACATTCCTATACTATCATTATATGTCACTTAATGCCTTTTGTTTGTTTGACAGCACATGGGATTTTCTACTCAGATTCTTTTTTTTAATCGTTTCAGCTGATTTTTTTTTTCCATTTTTAGTGAACAATATCAATTTTATCTTATACTAGTTTTATTTTATTTTTGAAAATGTCCACACACTAACTCCTTAACTATATGTTTCATATTAGGGCAATCAAAAGAACGAGCTTTGGCTCAGAATGTTATAAGAAACAAGGAGTATTTCTCATAAGTCTTAAATTCAGACAAATATAGTGCTCTTTCAAGAAACTTTTTAGCGCTGTTCATTTTGTAGATTTAATGATTTTTTGCCCCCGGACTTAACAGTGCACAGTGATGACCTGGATGTGAATTAAACCCACCGGTCCTTTACCAAAGCGATACATTCCATCTATCCAGTTTGACAATTAACCAATTTTATACATAAAACAAAGATACTCACCGGTTGAAGTCAGAGGGCTGTCTGTGTAAGCCCTGAGCTCATAGCTTGTGGGTGTGTCACCAAACGATCCACAATATTGCCTCTCGTGCTCCAGGGCAATAAAAAATTATTTCATTTTAAACATAATGTTTACTTGATACAATAAAAATACCTCCTGATGTGTTTTGTGCGCCCTGCACTTACTATATACTCGAGTATAAGCCTAGCTTTTCAGCACCCAAAATGTGCTGAAAAAGTCACCCTCGGCTTATACTCGAGTCGGATGCTATGGGTCCCTCCAGATTAGCACCCTCTGTCCTTTGTGTGCAAATTAGGTGACCTGCAACCAGACCCTCCAGTGCCTTGGCCCGCTCCCAAATTCATCTTAATCTACCATCCTCACCTGTCCTAGGCACATTCTGCACTAGACATTGCACTTTATATTCTATATAAACTATATATAGTTTTGAAGGATTTTAACTCTTTGTGTTTTAGCTTGGTTGCTGATTGAGCTAAGGGGGTAGTTCTCTTAAGGTATCATTGTTGATACCATATTGTTTTTGTTGACCCTCTTCTCCACTTACAGAGCTAGTTTACTGTTTTTGTTTGAAATAAATATTCAAAAACATATACCCCACTGATGCCTCATTTAATGTAATTTTATTGGTATTTATTTTGATTATTGAAACTTAGCAGTAGCTGCTGAATTTCCCACCCTAGGCTTATACTCGAGTCAATACATTTTTTTCCAGTTTTCCGGTAAAATTAGGTACCTCGGCTTATATTTGGATCGACTTTTATACTCGAGTATATACGGGTAATCAGAATCAAAATGTAATGTGTAAATCATATGAAGCAGCTTATGTCAAAAAAAGAGCTCAGACCTAGTGGTTGGCAAGTTCCAATTACAGGTCTAGGACCAATTATCCAGAATGCTTGGGACCAAGGGTATTCCGGATAAGGGGTCTTTCTGTAATTTGGATCTCCATACCTTAAGTTTACTAAAAAAATCAATAAAACATTGATTAAACCCAAATAGGATTGTTTTGCATCCAGTAAGAATTAATTATATCTTAGTTGGGATCAATTACAAGGTACTGTTTTATTATTACAGAGAAAAAGGAAATCCGTTTTAAAATTCTGAATTATTCATTTAAAATGGAGTCTATGGGAGATAGGCTTCATGCAATTTGGAGCTTTCTGGATAACAGGTTTCCAGATAAGGGATCCCGTACCTGTAATAATTAAATCCACTTGCATGCGCAATTATTGTTTAGAGTTGTTTATGAGTTTAGAGCTTAATACATAAGAAATCACCCACATTTTATTCATTTCTATGGGATTTTTAGAAGAGTTTTTATCAATGGGTGAAAATGTACCAGTTGGTCAATACGCTTCTAAAATCCCATGGGATTGAATAGAACGTGCGTGAGTTTTTATGTATTAAGCTCTAAACTTACAAATTGATAAATTTTCCCCCATATGTTTAAATGAAATTATAATTTAGATTTCTAGCAACTAAAGTATTTTTGAGGAGAGGGTTAGAGGCCAAAGCACCACCTCAGCACTAAATATAAGGTGCACATTCTTGGTATGACCTTAAGTGGTGTTATCTCTCTGTCTCTCCTTTTGCTCTGATTCTTAACAATAGTACTTCGCAAGGAAGTGGTTTGAGCCCGCTGTTATATTCTTTGTTCACACATAATTGTGTGTTCAGGCATAGCTCTAATACGATCATTAAATTTGCTGATGATACCACTGTTGTGAGCCTAGTCACCAATAATGATGAAATGGCCTACAGAGAAGAGGTGAGACTCCTGGCAGAGTGGTGTCAGGACAATAACCTTTCTCTAAAAACTAAAGAGCTAATTATGGATTTTAGGAAACACAGTGGGGTTCATGCTCCTATCTATATTGGGGAAGATGTTGTGGAGAGGGTCAGTAGTTTTAGATTTCTTGGGTTTACCTTAGGCTAATGCCGGCCTCAGCGTAGGGTGGAATTTCCCACTTGCCGAAAATATCCGCCCTACGCCTCCTCTGGCATTAGCCTTAAGTGCTAATCGTAAATGGACAGATCATACAACAGCTGTTATTAATAAGGCCCAACAATGTCTTTATTTTCTTTGGCATTTGAGAAAATCCTGGATGTCAACCACAGTCCTTATTAGTTTTTATAGATGTGCTGTGGAGTCTATCCTTTCACCCTTACAGTGGTGAAAACAGATCAGAAGATCATTAGTACACCACTCCCAAAAATTCAGGATATTTATATCATGCGCTGTCTTCGGAAAGATTTTAATCACCCTGCATTACCATTATTTTAATTTTTGCCGCCTGGTAGATGACTTGGGTCAATACGTACACATACTGCCAGATTTAGAGGCAGTTTTTATCCTAGTGCTATTAGATGGTTTAACACATATAAGTGTAATAATGCATAAGTATAAGTGATTTAGAGGTTTTAAAAAATGGCTATAAATAAAGAATAATGTGCATTATATACTTGCAGTGTTGTTTTTTTTTTAATTGCACTATGCTGGTTAATATATTTATTTGTGCAATATTGCAAATAGATACTGCAAATGCACTATATGTTACACTTGCACTTTAGATATCGTAAATGCTAAGTTTGTCAAGACACTATATTGTAAATGCTAAGTTTTTCAAGGCACTATATCTTACACTGGCACCTTATGGCAAGTTTATGGGTTTTAATATATTTATGTGCAATATTTCAAATAGATACAGGTATGGGATCCATTATCCAGAAACCTATTATCCACAATTTTTTTATACATGTGCAATATGCACGCTATTGGAGGCTTTTAAAATAAATTTTAAGTTAAATGTTTAGTCTGTAAAGAAGGCATTCAAGTAAGGATTTTATTGCACTGTGTACATTGTACTCTGTGCATATGACAATAAGCTTTGAACTTCTCCAGGTCCAGGGAGTCACGTGAATAAAATGTTTGTTGTTGCTTTTGTCTGCAATGACCAGTAGTAAGGATGCTCCAGAGACAGAAACGTCTCTCCTTCACTTGTCCCTGAAGAAAAAATAAACATATTTTTAATGGATACTCCTATATAAGACATAACTTTTATTAGAACCATGGCTGAAATAACAAAGTATTATAGCATTTACACAAATTCTGTTGTTAAATGAGATAGGTTGTAAAAATGTTTGGTAATGATAATAATAATGCTCTCTAATTTGCATTGTTGGGGTATACACTTTTTACTACTATGTTTAAAAAGGGGCATATATCTTTCTTTTGATTTACTAACACCCATAATTTGTTCTTTATTCAATCATAGGATACTGTGTTTAGTGCTAAACTGCACTTACAAGGCTAAAGTACCTTAGTGCAGTCCAGCAACATGATTTTATTCAGCCACCTATATGTCTTGTGGATTAGTTTGAGCTTATGAGCCACAAATTATAGATCCATTAAGTGGCCAAAAGAAAATAGAAGCTTAAATCTGTCATCACTGGATTTGTATTGTAGATTGTCTTTGGTAATTTTCATTGTTCTGTGATTGTGAAAAAGATATTTTCAGCCGTAGGCTGTGTGTGCATATATATCAGGATTGATGTCTGTGTTTATTTAGCTCAAGGTACACCTGATGTATGCAAAGGTGTAGAGAAAGATGGCTTGTATAGCAGCAGCCACTGATGTTATTATGAGATGGAGCAGATCACCATGGTCCATTACTTGATGGGTAAAAACAAAAGGCTTACTGTAAATCTGTCATTCCATTGCCTCAGGAATGTTCTAGGTAGGGAGGGACAGCATGCTAGAGTAAATCCTCTCACTGCTTTGTGATTCCATGCATTTTTTGCACTAATATTTATCAATCAACAGGGATTTTGAGGCTAGCCGACTTGTATTAGCTGATTCAAAAATTGCTTTTTGTTTTTCTAGTAAATCCCTTTTTGTTATATGGGGAAGCAAGTAATTGCTTTTGGCAGAATCAAATGCTATTTAGGAATTTCACTACATGGGCTTCCCTTACTGTTATATTCCAAGATCTAGAAAACATGGGGTTTTCCGGATAAAGGACCTTTTTGAATCTCCATACCTTGTCTACTTAAAAATCATTTAAATGTTAAACAAACCCAATAGGATTTTTTGCCTCCACTAGGGATCGTTTATTTGTTTGTTAGGAACAAGAAAACTGTACTGTTTTGTTATTACGGAGAAAAAGGAAATCATTTTTAAACATCTTCCACGCAAAAGCATGGGAGTCAATGAGCATTTTTTTCTTGCTCCTGTTGAGAAATTTTGCTCATCACTGTTTGTGAGATCAGCTTTCCATGCACATAATTCTGCTCAGCCATCAGTGCCAAAGAGCCTGCAGCTAAAAGTGATAGGGACAATTATGGGTGCCACCAGCCCTGCTGTGCAACTCAGTGTTTGGAAATCTGATTATATTTTTTTATTCTTCAGAATAGTTTTAATCTCTTTAAGGCAGTATAATGTCTTTTTCATAATATTGGTAGTGTTTCCTCTTTGCACAATAAGATATTTAATACTGAGTGAAAAAATAATGCACCTGCAAACCACTGCAGATTGGCTTGCAGGAAATATGAATGCACTTTTATTTCCATGATTCTCTATTGTTCCTGTGTACTACTTCTGAGTTCTTTTGAGTTCTTGTGACTTTGTGCCAATTGCCTTTATATATTTTTGTTATGTGTTGCAAATTTGCCCTCCAGACATGCTTGTCTGTTGGTTACCTGTTTATTTCCCACTCTTTCAGGTACTAACCACTGCTGGTATTCATGTTTCATTTATAAGATCATTGGGCAGATGCTGCAGTGATTTATGTTGATAAAGAAACACAAATCAATGAATAGGACACAACGCATGCAAGACAAAATATGTACATCATACCCACACTTTTTACAGTCTACAGCTAATATAAACTTGAAACAGTGTGTCCTATTTTCACTACATTCTCATTTCTGAAACCTACCAAAGGGCAACACAATGCCCATACACTAACACAGTAAAAGTATATGTATCAAAACAAAATTCACTCTGTGTGTGTGCACTGGCAGGCAGATCCCTTGCTTATCAGTGCATATATAGACAGAGAGGGTAGAAGGCAGCAGACCCATGTGCCATTAGCCTTAGGTGAGCCACACAGTCCTATGTTTGTATTCACACTCCATAAATTGTCACTACATTTTGATCTGCCAATGTCAGGTACTGCTAAAGTAAATCCAAACTTAATTCTTAGGTTACTTAATCAAATTAGGTATATTTTTATCTGCTTTCTATGGCCCTATACTTATTAGTTATCATCAGGGCTGTATAGCCCAACTTCACTTCACTTCTTCTCTCTGGTACTCACACTACGCAAAATCACTAACCGCTATGCCTTCTATTCCTAGCCAAATTCACACCGAAATGGGGTGTCACACAATTATGGCTACAGAAACGCAGAAGCGCCACTACCTCTCGTATGCCAGTGTAAATCAGTATTCTAAAAGAGAATGTTCTATGCAGTATCCTAATGTGAGAAGAAAAAGAAAATATGCTTTCCTTTTCCCTCTCTTGCTATTTAATTTGACAGCCTGTTTTCTAGTATAAAATAGCTGTCATGTGTTCCGTGTTCTGTGTTCTGTGGTTAGAATGAGAAGGCAGTGGGAGGAATCCACCCACACATTCAGTTATGAACAATAGAGACTGAGGGCAATGAAGGATGCATTCAGTGGGGTGTATGTATGGAGAGAGAGGAGGGAGACTAAGTTTATAAGGTTATACCTGAATGCCATCATGGGCAGGTGTGCATCTGTTAGGGGGCACCCAAGGATAAAGGCAAAAAGATAAAATCATTTTACCTAAGTCATCTTTATCTGATGTATAGTATTAATGTAAAATTAGTAATCCTGATATGGCAGTGTTCTTATTTGTTTTTGGGACAAAGAAACTGTATGTAAAGTAAATTAAAAATACACCAAGAATGATTCAAAGCAGACATATTGCTTATTAATTGTTATATATTGTGCCAAAGACAGATGCTTTGTAACAAATGTTGTAGGCAGATGTTGTGGTTTATAATACAACAAGAAAACCAGTTCATCTTCACTGGGTTTACTGCTCTTCTAGCAATCCTAGCTTTGAAATCAGCAAGTACTTTTTCAGAATTCCAGTATATTCTGGTTTAAACATTTGCCTTGAAGTCAGGTATTTTTAGGTATTTGTTGGTATTTCCTAAAGGGCAGTAGCTTGGGTTTAGCTAGGCAGGTGAAATTGAGTCAGGTCACTAACATTGAATTGTATTGATTCCTATCAGCCCTGCAAGGAAGTTGCTCTCAAGGGCTTCCCTTGCTTGAGAGTAAAACTGGTACTTAAACTGTTTCAAAACTGCTTGTAAAAATCAGAAGAATGTTAATGTTCAGCAGAGCAAATATTTAGCCAAAGCAACTGCTGTGGCAGGAGAAAGACATTATCTGCAACATGTGTACATAAGTAGAATTGTTTTGCTTTATTTGCATTTATTGCTTTATTGTATAGCATTGTTTCTATTTGTATAGTTCCACAAACCAGGGTAAATAGCAATTTAAAAAAGAAACGGGTTCGGTAAATACAAATAGATTAAATAAATAATAATAAATAAAACAAATAGAAATAAATAGAATTTCATTTTTACCTGTTTAAAAAGTCTTGGTACAGTGGAAAGGAGGGATATTACCTAAAAGCATACATACTATGGTGCATACATAAAGAGTCCCTCTTAAACTGTCTTAAAGTCTACACACCCCATGTAAAATGTCATCTTTTAGGTGGAGGGAAGAAAACCAAAAAAAACTTATATAATGTGGTTGCATAAGTGTGCACACCCTCTTCTAACTGGGGATGTAGCGGTGTTCAGAATTAAGCAATCACATTCAAAATCATGTTAAATAGGAGTCAGCATACACCTGCCATCATTTAAAGTGCCTCTGAGTAACCCCAAATAAAGTTCAGCTGCTCTAGTTGGTCTTTCCTGACATTTCGTAGTCGCATCCCACAGCAAAAGCCATGGTCCACAGAGAAGCTTCCAAAGCATCAGAGGGATCTCATTGTTAAAAGATATCAGTCAGGAGATGGGTACAGGAATATCTGGCAAGTACTGGCTGTGTGGTACATGTGACAACAATCTCCCGTATTCTTCAAATGTCTGGGCTATGGGGTAGAGTTGCAAGACGAAAGCCTTTTCTTACGAAGAAAAACATCCAAGCAAGGCTACATTGTGCAAAAACATATCTGAAGTCTCCCAAAAGCATGTGGGAAAAGGTGTTATGGTCTGATGAAACCAAGGTTGAACTTTTTGGCCATAATTCCAAAAAAATATGTTTAGTGCAAAAACAATACTGCACATCACCAAAAGAACACCATACCAGCAGTGAAGCATGGTGGTGGCAGCATCATGCTTTGGGGCTGTTTTTATTCAGCTGGAACTGGGGCCTTAGTTAAGATAGAGGGAATTATGAACTGTTCCAAATACCAGTCAATATTGGCACAAAACCTTAAGGCTTCTGCTAGAAAGCTGAACATGAGGAGGAACTTCATCTTTCAGCATGACAACGACCCAAGGAATGGCTTCACCGGAAGAAGATTAAAGTTTTGGAATGGCCCAGCCAGAGCCCATACCTGAATCCAATTGAAAATCTGTGGGGTGATCTGAAGAAGGCTATGCCCAGGAGATGCCCTCGCAATCTGACAGATTTGGAGTGTTTCTGCAAAGAAGAGTGGGCAAATCTTGCAAAGTCAAAATGTGCCATGCTGATAGACTCATACCCCAAAAGACTGAGTGCTGAAATAAAATCAAAAGGTGCTTCAACAAAGTATTAGTTTAAGGGTGTGCACACTTATGCAACCACATTATTTTAGTTTTTTTGGTTTTCTTCCGTCCACCTAAAAGATTTCAGTTTGTTTTCAATTGAGTGGTACAGTTTATAGGTCACATTAAAGGTGGAAAAAATTCTGAAATGATTTATCTTTGTCTCATTGTACAGCACAGGAACCTGAAATTTTATCAGGGGTGTGTAGACTTTTTATATCCACTGTAGAGCTTGTTACAACTGACCAGGGGGAAATTCTGCAGCTCTATATTCATTTGTATAGAATGCCTTGAGGCATATTTATCAAAGGTGAACTCTAAAGGTGGCCATACGCGGGAAGACTTTCAGCTGCTGATTCAGGTCCTTCAGACCAATTCAGCAACTTATCTGCCCGTTTATGGGCAACCACAATGCAACTGTCCGACCAATGAGCAATTGAGCAGTTGCCATGAGCCACTGCACTGGCACTATAGCTCCTGTGATAGGCCTGACCAATTTGTGGAAGAAACCACCTGGGGTTTTCCCGATAAGGGGTCTTTCCATAATTTGGATCTCCATGCCTACTACTAAAAATCATTTAAACATTAAATAAACCCAATGGGATTGTTTTTCCTCCAACAAGGATTAATTATATCTTAGTTGGGATCAAGTACAAGGTACTGTTTTATTATTATACAGAAAAAGCAAATCATTCTTAAAAATCTGAATTATATGCTTATGATGGAGTCTATGGGAGATGACCTTCCCGTAATTCGGAACTTTCTGGATAACGGGTTTCCGGATAAGGGATCCCATACTTGTAATTATATTTGTTTCACCTATACAAATGTATACATATAGTATTTTGATCCCAGTTTCTTTAACTAAATCTAAACATGTTTCTGACATTGTGGTATTCAACAGAATGCTGTCATTTAGCTATTTTTTGCTTACAATTTTAGGGAAAATGTCTAGCGAGCGCGCTGTGAGGAAGCAGCAGCAACTGAACAATCTGTTATCGGTGGTGACTAATATAGCCAAACCTGGAGATACTATTGTGGATTTCTGCAGTGGAGGGGTAATGTATCCTGGCACATATTCTATGCCCTTCCTTTCCCAAATTAACCAGATGCTGGAGAGGTTATGCACTTTTTAATCCCTTCAGTATCATAGGAATACTCTTGCACTTCATAATGTAATGTGATTTAAATATGTATACATTTAAACAGGTTAAGAATTTTTAATATGCATCTGTGGTGCCTAAAGAAAAAAAGGCACAGTGCCACCATCTTGCCCTGCCTTCAGTATAGTAATCTCGAAAAAGATTCTGTACTGCACATGCCCCTCCAAGGACAGTGGATACCTGGGAGCATGAAACAAGATGGCAGTGGCACGCTCTGTACAAATATAAGGGGTAAGAAGTTACCGATTAGAGTTAATTGGGCAGTGCCTAACAAATTGGCACCCCCAGTGATTTTAAGTATCTTTCTTCCTTAAACTTTTTGAATCAGGGAGGCTTGTGATGCATTTAATGTGCTTTCAAACATATTAATAGAGAGAAATGCCTATTAAACTCACAAAAACACAAACATTACAAACACATTTATGCCACACATTAATGCATTCAGCATGCATTTTAATAGACACACATTCAGACGTCTAAGTGTAAGTTCTTTACAGTGCTAGACCAACATAGAATGGTTACAATACATTTAGGTGTGAAACAAAAGAAGCTCCTGTTTTTCTAAAAATAGACTATGTTGTGCCCTGAGATTTTAGGCTCCTGTGGTTTAAAGAATAAATGGTGCCCAATACCATTTTAGGGGCCCTATACCACTTCTGGTATTTGGGAATTCCTGCTGGTTAAGATGATTTAAGGTTTTTTTGTTATATTGTATCCTGTGGAAGTGTTTGTATCCATGCAGAACACCATTACATGCAGAATTGTTTCAGGGAAACATTGCCATATTCACAGCACATTTACTTTAACAATAATCATGGTCAAACATGCTGCCAGTCCTGGTTTTATTTGCTTTGTATGATGAAACTAATTATGAGATTTATGTTTTCCAGGGCCATGTAGGAATTGTCTTGGCTCATAAGCTGCCATCATGCCAGGTAAGAAGATTACAATAAACAAATTTTAGTTGCAAGATTGCAGTTCCATGGAGAAGAGCTGAAAAAAGTTTTTAAAAGATTTCTTTTCCTATTGTCTGTTTTACAGTCACATGTGACATTAAGCTTATATGAATACCTTCATCAGTTTGGGTTGTTACAAATATTGTCCCTAATTTGGATACTTGGATACCTCACCTCTATAGATATGCACTGCTTTAGTTTTTAACAGTTGTCTGAGCCATTGGCTGCTAGCCATTTTATCTGCCTGCGGAGGAAAAAAGCCATTTTGCTTTGCTCCTTTTCAATACTGGTCACTAGTCTGTGCTCACATGCAGCAGGTTTTAAAGCGAAAATGGATACTTTCATGTTTTCGCGCAGACAAACCAATGCTGAGTGCCTGTCGGTGCATTGGGAACACAGTGCAGAACATAAGTTTGTCCTTTTGTCCATCTGCGTTTGTAAACACATTATTTCCCTCTTGAATTATTATTCTGTGTTTTGCCATGGTTTTGTTTGTGTCCTTGCAGTGTAATGTATGGGATGAATAACTTGTGTGGATAGACTTCTGCTTTAGGCTTTTATTTTTGTTTTTTTTTTTAAAAGCATTTCTAATCTTTATTGTAAAATTAGTCACAGTATTTTATTAAAGGGCTCACAATTTAGCACACCTAAGAGCGATTTGTATTACAAGCAGTTTAGAGACCATTTTACCTAATAGGTTTGGTGTCTCTTTAAAAGAAAAGGCATTAAGGAGATACTGTAAGAAGTGCCAGATAGATTAGTTTTCATTTCCTGTATGAGGCAGAAAGGGATATCTGTTCTAGGTAAAAACAAATCCTTAATCACTCCAGTCATTTTTGTGTGGCGGAAAGAAGTTAGAAACAAGTTGGAAAGTGTATAGGAAATCCGGATGAAGTCACCCTGCAAGTGACAGATTACAGTGTGCACCATAGATGTAGCAATTAATTATGATGATGCCTCTTACACTTGTCATAAATGTGAAATGTAAGCATCTTTCCTGGCAGCTGTTAGCATATCCACTTAATAATGTTTATGCTGTGCTACCAATGCCAGTCGCTCTAGAATCCAATCATTATACAGTTGCTAGAAATTGATTTAAAACAAGCACAAGTTGAAGGGGAAGTTGCCTTCCGAAAAAGTGTTGTTCCACTTTTCTATTAATGGACTAAAACTCCTAGCATGCTCTAAACATATTACCAAACATTAAATCAGGTTAAGTTGAGTTGTAGTCCAGGAAGTTTTAGGAACTTGGCATCTCCTAGGAAACGTGGGGGCTTCGATTCCTGTTGGAGTGTCAACAATTATTATGGGGACCGGGAAGATTAGCCATGACACACAGATATTCCATGTGACCCTTGTGTCATCATCAAAGGGAGTTTATATTAGGCCCTTGGGCTTGAGCTTTTGGCCATGCTCTGGCCAGGGCAGGGGGGTAGGTTTGCACAACGGAACTGTGCTTACATCACCCTGCTGAAAAGGAGATGTTGCTGGAAAGGATTAGTCATGATTCAAGAGGATGAGAGCAGCACAATAAGTTTTTTACACCGTCTTTTCATAAGGAGCTGTATCATGTTATACTTTCCTTGTCCTTTAAGGTTTAGCTGCCTACCAGTAATGTACAAATAATGTAATAGTGTTATCATCTTGAAAAGAGAATTGGAATATTCTGAATGCTTGCTATGGTTTATCATCATAGTTTTCCAATAAAGATTTCACCTCTACCTTTTCACTTTCATTGTTACATAGAAACAAAAGAATGTTATTCCCAGTCTGTCCCCTATTTCAAACACAAGCACCAGCAAGAGACATTAGCTAAGCTGTCACACATGCAGTATTGGGGCCCTACTGTCTCACAGACTTAGTTCTTCAGATGGTGATGTTATTGTCTCACTCTCCGTTGCCTATAAAGCCGGCTCTCTATAGATATTCACAGACATCACGACAAGGGAATATGGGATATAAAACTTGGCTAAATGTTTGTGCTGCCCAAGGGATTTCATCTTACACTGAGAGTGCTGCCTGATCTAGTCTCTGCACTAAATTCTTTTCTTATCTGCGGCTGCAAAGAAATAACTACAGTACCAAGTAATAATAGTGTTCTACCAGAGGGGATATATTCCCCTTCCAGCATTCTGCATCATATCTCTTGTCAAGTTTTACAATGCAGAAAATGCTGTCCTCACTGGATTTTCTAAAGAAATGTCTGCTCTACTACCCCTGAAGCTTGTTTTAGTATACAAATATTTAAAAAAAAAAAAAAATTCAGGCAGTTTTTCATTCTGCAAGTTTTAGGTTATAGTTGAAGTGCCAAAGGACTGGATGGCATTTACCATTTGTGTATCCCTTCAATGGCTTTTCAAGGAGTCTTTGCAAGTTGTATTGCTGATTATTTTTCATTCTACAGATTTTGTTTCTTTGGCCTCAGTTTAATTCTCCTCTCAGTTAATTGGGACCTTGGGCCAGACAATTTGTCTCCTTTAAAAGGGATTTACTTACACATTTTACCAAGGAGAAGCAAGAAACAAGGGGGAAGTCATGGGGATGATAAATATGGCCAGTGGCAACAGAACACAAAGATTAAGCATTTTCTTTTTAATTAAACTAAAGATGAGTTAGGGATTAATTTTGCCTGTAAGGTTCTGACTACAGTGCTTTGTAAATAGCTGACTTGAGAACACTGCTGCTCCAGCGATGGCAGCAGTGGGAGCCCCTGGACAAAGTTTGAGCCTCCAAAATTTTGCAACGTGTTGCAGAGGGCACAGTCATGTAGAATTCTTGGAAAAAACATGGTGAATTGCATAATTTTGTTCACCTTGCCTTGCAAGTAACACATGTAGAAAATACTCCTTTATTTTGATTTCAGCCACACATATTTGCCCTCTTATTTTCTTGTGGACACAATCTGTTCTTATTTAAACTGCAGTATGCACTTCTTCTTTTAAACACAGGTGATTCTTATAGAGAATAAAGAAGAATCTCTCTTACGTGCAAAAGACAGATGCTATGAACTCGGACTGACCAATATATGGTTCATTCAAGCTAACCTTGATTATTTTACTGGGAGTTTTACTATTGGGGTGAGTAATTTCTGTTTCAAATTGACCTGCATTCAATTATACAACCCAGCACAAATAGTGTTGCTGTAGTTTAGACACTTTTGCCAAAATAAGCATTTCTCAGTGTTTGAAGTACAATTTGTGCTTGTATTTGTCATTCTAACTACCTATCTGTGTCCACCCTTTCCCTTTCCTCTCTCTTGTTCTCATCTTTCCACCACCCCCAAATATCCTGATTAAGGAGCCAATATGATGAGACCATAGCAGATTTATTTCTGCTGTTTAAACATCTTTCCTTAATGTAACTATTTATGGTTTTTCCCTTTTAAATACAGTATCTAGTAGAATTAAGTCTAAAACAGTCCTTTTAAATACTGTTTTTTAATTGAAACATAAACTACCAGTATTTATGGTAATAGGTAACCCTAGCCGCCTTATATCTAGGTAGTCATTTCTGTAATATAATAAAAACAGGTTACAAATCATCTTAAATTAGTGCCAACAAAAAACCTTGCTAAAAGCTATTCATGGTGAGCTTCCTTTTAAATTGTTTCTGTGCAGGGCAATGCTTGCTAGTTTAATTTTGTTTTTTTTTATGGCTCAGTACTACATCTGAGTAATGTAATGATTGCTTGACAGAGGGCCCATATACGGACCATTCATTGTCATAAGGGTCCCAACTGGGTGTGCAGTTCAGAGGATTTACAGTCCTCTCAGGCCAATTGTAAACCATTTGCTGGATGATTTGTTGAAAGTAAATACCTCCGTGCAGTAACCAATAGCATCCAATTAGTAGTTAGGTTTGATCAGTTTGCGGCAAATAGAATACTGAAAAGTAGAGCTGGGCGGTATGACCAAAAATTTATATCACGGTATTTTTCAAAATTATATCGGTGTCACAGTATTTGACGGTATTTTTTTTTTCCGTGCATGATTAGGTGTTAACCCCATGTCCTAATAAATTAGAGAATAATTACTGCAGTATTGAAAATCAGAGTCAGGAAAGCGAAGGATCGGCAACAGAAAGTCGTAAGGTAAATCAGGCAGGCTTAGTTTCCCAGGCAAGGACGCAGACAACATAGCACAGGAGGAGGCGTTTGATAGCTTTAAATACCCCCCATGTATGCGCAGAACCGGCGCCGTCAGCGCGTCACGGACATGCACGCTTTGACATGTACGTACGCTTTGACGCACGCGCACATGGACGCGCGTGCGCAACGTCCCGCGGACAACTGGCCGCACGCTAGGAGGCGCGCGAGACCGGGCCGCACGGGTGAGTACCCTGACACCCCGGTATTGCGGTATCTGAAAAATGAATATAGTTTTTAAAAAAAACACCGGTATTCGGTATTAAACGGTATATCGCCCAGCCCTACTGAAAAGCAATGATAACATATTTGTTGCTGCAATTAAGCAGTTTTTTCCATAACTAGCAAATAAGCCCCACATTTCCTAGAATACATTTAAAAATTAATTCTGGTGTTTCCTATGATTTAACTAGAATTGATAAAAGGTTGCTTAAAACAATATATGCTAGTAATTTATTGTACAGGTATGGGACCTGTTATCCAGAATGCTTGGGTTTTCAGGATAATAATATACAATGTTACACGAGTATTTATAGATGTGGGGGCAATTTTATACACATGTATGCTGTTTAATATCGTTGCAGTTTTAACTAGATTGGGGTATTGAATATGTGCAACAGATTTATTATGAAGTATGAATGCACTTTTATACAATATATAATTGGTATATGGTATTAATGGTCACTATGGGGTTAATGTGCATATGGTGTCACTGGCCCTCCCTGGATTCATGAGAGGAGGCTATTTAAACCGAGTTGCTGTATGTATTTGCACCTTGAAAAAGGTCCCAAAAGGGACCGAAATGTCGGTTGTACATGCAATTATAATACACAAGAGATTTTTTGACGAAGGTTCCAGTAGGGAACTGAAACGTTGGTCCAGTAAAACCTCACTATTTGCATCTAGCATTTTTGTTATCCTTTTGATTATCTTTGTGAAAAACCCGTGAGTGCTGTCACTTTGTTATGCTTATATATATATATATATATATATATATATATATATATATATATAGTACAAAAAGATACCCCGCACTCACAGGACTTACAAGAAATAAAAAACTTTTTATTGGTCAAGTAACTAACGTTTCGGCTGGCACAGCAGCCTTTCTCAAAGTGAGTATGTGTCAAACAAATCCCCCAATTAAACCCAAAAGTGGCGCCAAAACCAGTATGACATCATCGAGTGGGAGTGTATAATGCTAATTAGTCAAGTAAATGAGATTTGGAGAGAAAAAGAAAACTAAAACACAAAATATAAGACAGATAAACAAGGGGTAATGGATATTAAGGTGAGACAAGTGTGTAGATCCTGTGCTACATCAAAAACGTGTATGAAAGAGCTGGAACATATAAGTACTGAACTATAACTCACTCGCACCACACCGCTATAGTTATAATGTGAAGCAGGATTGCAAATGGGCAAGGGCTTAAACTGTAGTACCCACCAGAGCTACGGTGGCCGCGCACAAGGGAGAAGTTACAGGATATGAGTCGCACTTATCAGCCCATGTGAAAGCTGCCGCATATGTCAGGGCTTGCGAGTATCGATCGCGCTTAGTCAGCGCATTGTGAAGAGTAGCCGCATATACAGTAAAAGACGTGGCGGCGTAACCAGGAAAATAGTATGTTATTCAGCGCGTTATTCAGCGCGTAGGGGTGAGGTAAAAGCCACTCTGTCTGAGTAGCCCCTGTGACAGCTAGTGTCACGTATGAGCATGGAATCAACCCCACCGGGGGGGACCCAGAGTGTCAATACGGTCCACAAAAATGTACTGTCCACTTAGAGGGCGAGGCTATAGAGTGCAAGAATAGAGGGGCACAGTGGGCAAGAGCTGGCTATTAGCAGGGCCATTCAGGTGGTGGTGTCCGTACCCAGAAAAGGTGGGGACCGCCAACCACTAGATGCAGGACCTGAATACGAGAATAAAGGGGAAGTAAAGTGGCACAGTAGGCAGGAGCTGGCTATTAGCAGGGCCAATCAGGTGGTGGTGTCCATACCCAGCAAAGGGGGGGACCGCCAGCCACTAGATGCAGGACCTGAATTGGAGTATAGGCTGGTGGAAATGGTGTGGGGTGCAGATTAGTTAGTACAAGGTCCAGCTACGAATATAGTGCACAATAAATACGGTGAAGTAAGGAATAAAGAACTAAAAACAGAGAGCTGAGACTGCTGAGAATAGAAAAACAGACTGGACATATAAGTAGGTGAGAGAGTAACAGGAGAAGGCACAAGAAACAAAAGTAACCAAAAGTATTGTAACATTTTCAACGATACATGGTCGGCCACAATGTAGCATTATATAAGGTGCTAGACTTTTCTCAAGTAAGTCCTGTGAGTGCGGTATCTTTTTCTTGGTATATATATATATATATATATATATATATATATATATATATATATATATATATAACATATAACTGCTGGTTATTCCTCTGATGCGCCTTTGCCGCACGGTACTCTCTGGCTCCAAATTATGATGTTTTTACTTATTGTTACTGGTGGTTGCCGTGGGTCAACACCATGGCAACGGGGGTACATTTTGGCTCCAAATGATGACGTTTTTACTTACTGGTACCGGTGGTTACCATGGGCTCCTGGCTTATTCAACTCTGTTTGGTAGTACGGATCGGGTAGATTTTTCTTTTAATTTTTCTATTTATTTTTCTTTTGGTTTTTGTTTTTATGCTGATTCTGTTCCACTCTGGCTCATATCCTGACTTGATACAATTTGTGTCTGAAATGCTACTTGTATTTTTGCTGCATTTGTGTGCTACACTTATGTTTCACTTCAGCAATAAGTGTCTGGAGGATTTGCTACACTCTCTTTTTATGTTTTTTATTATGCTTTTCTTTTTCTTTTCATTTGTATACAAGTGGTTTCCATGGGTACAGACACTAGATTTTGCCGCCTTTTTGTAATGGGCTATTTAAGGAGGGTGTTGGTGCACAGTCTTTTGGTTTGTCCCTGAAGAAGAACACATTTAGTGTTCAAAATGTTGGATTAATAAAAAAATTTTTGTTCTTTTTTAAGTCCCTGTGTGTGCGGCACTCTGTTCTTCATTTATATATATATATATATATATATATATATATATATATATATATATATATCCAAAAAAGACCAGCAACACCGAGTTATGTTCCAAAAACAATCAATTGTGTATTAAAAACGCATGAACAGCCAACGTTACGTTTCGGTCCCCATCGGGACCTTTCTCAAGGCAACCATGCTAACCAACCCCATGTTCTATTTATCCATATCCCTAGTATATATATATACGTTTAGGGATGCTGGGAGTTTTAGTCCAGCAACAAATCAGGACCTGAGATTAAGAAACCATGAAATTGAAACTGTATTGTGGTCGCTGGGGTCAGAGATGCAACAATAGCAGATTAATTCTATTATCTAGATTTTATTGGTATTATTTCTTTGTTTCTTTGATCTTGAGCTAATAATCCTTCATCCTGGCATTGAAACTGTTCTTGGTGTCTTGGGTCCTAATAACCAGATAAAACTTTAAACCCTAGAAAAATGTTGCATTGCCTTAGAATCCCATTGTTGATATTATGCTAAAAGATATGGTGAATATCTTCTTTCAGTCTATCGCAGGCCAACCAATGATGTCAGAGCTAAGCAAACCTGTTTGGGAAGTCCTCACATTTAAGGAACTGTCACACATTAAATAACTAAGTAACAAATGGTTTTGCAAATGAACAGTTCGGTTAGATTTGTTCAGATGAAATGGTGTGCAACCATGTGTCACTGTGGAATTCTCATTTTTCGAGGCACAACTTGGGTAAACATGCCAGCAGATGAGCAAGTCTAATAAAGATGTTGAAGGAATGTTGACCTGTAATATTTTTAGACTAGTGATGAAAACACCATGTCATATTATGCTCTCCCACATAAGCAAGAGTGTGAGAGTCCTGGCTGGAGGTTTATGAATCCTGAGTAAGTATATTTCTCTTTAGAAAAATGCTAAGACATAGCAAATAATCACTGAACCCTGCCCTATCACTCACCGCTCTCATTCAGGACACTGACATAATCCATCCATCAGAGAGTTCATGACATTGCTTGATTACCTGCAAACCTGTTAGCAAAGAGAAGCTTCCAGTCTTAAACATGTGCACTCCTTTTATTAACAAATGCAGAGTTTGTTCTAGTTACCATGAATAACCAATCAGAAGGTAGCATTTACTGATCTGTTGGTACCAATCAAACTTCTGATTGGTTGCTATGGGTTACTAGACTTTGTATGCATGTATGTATGTATGTATGTATAACTTACTATTTATAAAGCGCTACTTATGTACGCAGCACTGTGCAAACTTTGTGCTGCTATGCAGTATGGGCAACTGTTGTGGCTGTGCAAGGTCTTCACTACATACTAGCAGGTTTTTAAAGAATATGTAAACCTTTTTTTGAAAAAAATCTCTAAAATGACTCTATACAGCCCCCAGAATAACACACCTTTTTCCCTGCATTCAGATGTATTTTGTTGCTGACTTCCTTGTCTAGTGTGACACTCCGACCCTTTTTCATATCTGAGCCCTCCTCTCTCCTACTAATTGATTATAACTGGAGCAGTGAGCATGCCCAGTAGGCACCTCTTGAGGTCATCCTAGTTAGAGAGAGAAGGAGAGCTCAGAAAGGAAAAGGTGCATTTTTAGTTTTTTTTTTATTTAATTTTTTTGCATTTTTAGTTGCTTGTAAAAATATGTTATTCTGGGGACTGTATAGAGTCTTTTTAGGGGATTTTAAAATAAAAGGCCTACATATGCTTTAGAATGCTGCCAACTGCTTCCCAGATATATTTAATGCTACATGCTAATTGGTTCTTGCCAAAAAGTCAGCAAAACAATCACCAGCACACAGGGTATCTTTATCATTATAGGGACATATTAAAGGGTTGGTTCACTTTTAAGTTAACTTTAAGTATGTTTTTTAACAATTTGCCTTTCTCTACTGCCTCTTTCCAGCTTTCAAATGTGGGTTATTGACCCTGGCAGCAAAAAAAAAATATTTCTTTGTACAATAGGCTACAATAGTACTCAGTCAAAATCCGGCCCTTTCTTTCTACTGTAACAGCTAGGCTGCTCATGCACGCGCTCATCCTATCCCGACTTGACTACTGTAACCTGCTGCTAACCGGCCTCCCTAACTCCCATCTTTCCCCCCTACAGTCTATATTAAACACTGCTGCCAGAATTCTCCTCCTCTCATCCAGGAGAGTTCAGGCCCTTCCCCTGCTAAAGGCCTTATCGTGGCTTCCTGTTAAACAAAGAATAGTTTACAAACTCCTTCTCTTAATCTTCAAAGCCCTCCATTCCTCTGCCCCTCACTACATCTCTTCCCTGGTGCCTCCGTACGTTCCTGGCAGACTCCTTCGTTCGTCGCAGAGCAATCGTTTGGTTGCGCCCCCCACTACCACTGCTGTTTCCCGCCTTAAACCCTTCTGCCTTGCTGCCCCTTACATTTGGAATGCCCTCCCTGATGGTCTCCGGAGAGAATCCTCCCTCAGTCTTTATAAAACTAAACTTAAAGACTACCTTTTGGAGCACTCACCCAGCACCTGATCTGGAAACTGGCACTTATACTGTAATGTCACCCACTGTGACCTATAGCACTTACATTTGCCCATTTGTGTCTGTTAGTTACCCCTCCCATATAGATTGTAAGCTCTACGGGGCAGGGACCTCCTTCATTGTGTTTCTGACTCTTATTGCAACTGCACCTTGTATTTATTGTATGTATTGTTGTACTTTGTATTTATCCATTATCTTTAACCCCCTGTCTGTATTAATGAATTCTACTGTACAGCGCTGCGTACATAAGTAGCGCTTTATAAATAAAGATATACATACATACATACAGTCACTCTCCTACTCATATTCCAGTCTCTCATTCAAACCATAGCCTGGTTGCTAGTTAGATAAGACCCTTGCAACCAGATAGCTTGTAAAATACCAAACTGGAGAGCTGCTGAACAAACAGCTGTATCACAGAACATGAAAAATTAAGACTAATTGCAAACTCTCTCAGAATATTAATGTCTACATCACACAAAAAGTTAATTTAAGGTGAACCCCCACTTTAACTCTGCATGCCCTGTGTGCCTGTGATTGTTTTACTGAAATGGTTCAGAAGGGTGCTGGCTTGCTGGCTTCATTAACTTGTGAAGGTGAGTGTGTGCTTGTACTTTATCTCTGTTTTTCTCTAATATAGCTAGGGTACCAGAGTCATAGTGTAGAAATTGTTATTGGTCAGGACCCAAAAGAAAGGTACTTACGCTGTCTATGGATAAGGTCTGTGATCCTCGTCCTTAACATTGCCAAACCTTGTAATGGGGACTAAACGGTGTTTTTGTAGAGCTATACTCTAAGGAGGAGTCAGGTATATTAAGGTTAGTTACTTGAATGGGTAGTTGACTCAATGCATAGAGGTAAAGGTAAAATATCTACTAAAAAGCTGATCAGAATAGGCCTACAAGATCAATCTCAGCCCACTCCAATATGCCTGAATGCACATTAGCATCAAGGCAATCTACATCACTTCTTTATGATTCACAGATTTGTTTTTTCCTTTGTTGTTTTTACATAAGAGTCTAATATAATGTCATTAGTAATTACATTATATTAGACCTTTATAATAAATAAATAAAATAAAATAATGTTATTAGATTTTCAATCTAATTATTGTCTAAACAGGACTATAATGCATTATTGCTTGGTGCAAATATTTCTTCCCATTATTATACCTCCCAACATTACTTAGTGGAAAATTAGGGACTTTTTAGGCAACAAATTTTCATGCTCGAACATGTTTCCAATTGCACAAAACCCCTTATCATGAATCAGGTCTGATCTGCCTAATTAGGGACATTTGCATGAGAAATGGTTATATTTACTATGTCATATTTCTGTAGAAGTATCTGTAGAATTTCTGTAGAAATGTATCAAACCCTTAGGACAGGGCCACAAGGGGCTGATTCTGGGCCTGCGGATAAACCTAGGCAGTGAATCAGCCGATGGCCTATGCAGGCTCCTGAATCTGCAACGAAAGTTACTGTGTTGGCCAGGGTGCAGACACATGAAGTGGATCTGAGCAGGGAAACACATTCTAATGCCAAAATTAGCTCTGTGTCTCTGCACCAAGGCCTACGCAGTGCCTTTAGGTGCAGACATTAGAATGCGTAGGCCAGTGGATCAGATGATTATTACCCTGTGTTTATCCGCTTGTAAGTGTACAGTCAATAAAAACCAATGTTCATTTTATTGTGTTTTGCTGTAGGTTGCTCTTCATGCCTGCGGGGTAGCAACAGACATGGTGATGGAGCACTGCATCAAAGCTAGAGCTGCTTTTGTCGTCAGCCCATGCTGTTATGGATTCATACAAAATACTGTCAAAACCAGATTTCCCCGAAGGTAAAAATAAAAATGATTATCATTTCTTTCAGCCTTTTGAGTCTGTCACTAGCACACTATGGTCAGTTTTATCAGGAGCCAATTAACCTTCTTATTTGTTTTTAGGGTCTGTAAGGAAAGCACAGCAATACTTAAGGTGGCCATACATGAGCAGATTTAAGCTGCCGCTTTGAGTCCTTTAGACTGAATCAACAGATTATCTGCCTGTGTATGGGACCCCATCAAACCTGCCTGATTGACACCTGGATGATTTTTGCCCAGATATCGATCAGGTGAGGCCCGTCGGGGTCCGTCACAACATAAAACCCCATCCCCCCACTATGTATCGCACTTTGCGCCCATGATGAAGGGGGAGATGTGCCTAGACCCACAGTTGGCAGAGGGAGCAGACTGGGTTGGTGGGGGCTGCACTGGCCCAGTCCAGCACTGTTTCTGCTGCACTTTACATTGATTATACATCATTCACATCAGTAAACCCCAATGGAGCTTACAGTCAACCAATACCTACTGTACATCTTAAAGGAGGAGGAAAGGCATTTTGGCATTATTAGCCATATTAGTGCCACTTAGAACACTATATATATATATATATATATATATATATATATATATATAATATATATATAATATATATTATTATAAAGAGCCCTAGAACTCCCTCTGTTTGTTTAAGATAGCAGCTGCCATTTTAGGTAGGTCTCAGTAGCTTCCTGCTGCAGCTCTAGCCATGGTAACTCAGATCACACATTCTTAGGGGAGGGGGAGCAAAATAAGGGAGGGTGACGGGAGAGAGATGCGCAGACTCCTGCCCCAAACATGCATTCCTAGATACACCTGAAAGTTTCAACTGGGGTGTGATTTGGGCTGAACACTTATTTGCTGTCAGATCATCTTGGAACTAAGGCAAAAAATGCCAATACAGCAATATTTTTATAAACCTGAGCCAATTAGGAGATTTTATTTGCATTCAGTTCTGAAAATGTATTTGTATTCTTCCTTCAGTTGTCGGTTCCAGGAGGCTTTGACATATAAGGTATGTTCGCATGTTGTTTTATTTTGCCACAGACTGATTTTATTTTGAACCCCTCAAATTTTACATAATCTACAAACTTTGGCCCCACTACATTTGACTCTTTCTTTATTTCTTTCTTTCCTGCCTTGTGGGGAAGAAACAGCTTCATTATTTAAAGGTTATTTATAGGTCTCATTTCTTCTAGGGATGCACCAAATCCAGGTTCGGTATTCAGACAGGATTTGGCCTCTTTTGGTAGGGTTCTGTTTCGGCCGAATTGAGTCCTAATTAGCATAAATTAGTATATGCTAATTAGCATTCGGAAGAGTTTAATGTTTGGGGGAAAATTTTCTTCACTGGACACACGCCTATTTCTGACGCTTCTATATCCTTATTAGCATATGCTAAGTAGGATTTGGATTTAGTTTGGTATTCGGCCGAATCCATAGGGTTGCATTCGGGGGTTTAGCCAAATGGTGCATCCCTAATTTCTACCAAATCTATAAACAAACTAGACTTTTTTTTAATTTTCCCCTTTAAAAGAAAATATATTTTTCCCAGTATTTTATCAGTATGATCCTAATGGATCCTATATGGATATACAAACTTTGATGCGGTTTGATCAATTGTATGACTGCTTCAAATGATCAATTTGTCCACACTGTATGATCACGTGTCCATGTAGCCCCTTTAAATATTGAACCAAAGTTAATTAGCCAAAAGATTAGCCTGACCACATATTTTGTTTGCCAACTGGCCCAAAGGCTAAATGGCTGTATTTAATAATCTGACATTGTATATTCCTCCCCTTGGCCCTCTTAGCATTTTTTTAATTAAAAACTAATGTGCATTTTAATTGGTCCCTGCAGATTTATTGATAAAATGCTCCAAAATTGCAACATAATGCTTTCCCCAGTATCAGACTGCTGTCTGAGTCCTGGATATTGTTCTCACCAATACTGGGCTGAACTGCTGTCTGCAGATGAAAATATATATAATTGGCATGACAGACACATTTTTTTTTTTTAAATGTTTTAGTTTTGTCTCCTTCTACCCAAAACATACTAATAGATTAGGTGGATCGTGAGAAATTAGATTGAGAACTTCAATATGGCAGGGACCTGATGTATTCAATTAAATATATTCAGCAAATTGCTTTGTAAGACGTTAGAATGTTATAAAGGATACCTGTAATAACGTACTGCATTGTATGCATATGAATGGGCCTTTTCGATGAGCAAAGCTATCGTTAGCTGAGCAGAAAAATAATTCTTTCAAAATAGACTTTGTGTCGATTGCTTTAAGCTGGGTGGGAGGTTTTATTCCTCCACGGGGTCAGTAAACTTCTGGCTAATTAATAGTAATTCAAAGAACTCTTTGGTCAGCTTAAGCATTTCACTTGTTGTTCCAGGAAGTCACTAGGTCACATTCTCACAGTTAATACACTCTTTTGACATCCTTTGTCTACGGTTTCTTATATCCCAGCCACTTTAAGTATAATGTCTATGTGCAAGTTTGATTTTTATTACCTTGTATATTACAGAATAGTTATCTATGTAGGATACCTTCTATGTAGGGAACTTTACATATTAGCAAATGCAGGCGGCATCATCACATTTTTTCCTTTTTACTGCATTGACATTTATTGATTTATGTATGTAGTTATCAGGTATTTATAACAGCATACAGTATGATAGCTCCAACAAATAAGGCATAAATAAGCCTGTTTATGCAGAATACTACAGGTCCTTTTCAAAAAATTAGCATATTGTGATAAAGTTCATTATTTTCTGTAATGTACTGATTAACATTAGACTTTCATATATTTTAGATTCATTACACACAACTGAAGTAGTTCAAGCCTTTTCTTGTTTTAATATTGATGATTGTGGCATACAGCTCATGAAAACCCAAAATTCCTATCTCAAAAAATTAGCATATCATGAAAAGGTTCTCTAAACGAGCTATTAACCTAATCATCTGAATCAACAAATTAACTCTAAAAACCTGCAAAAGATTCCTGAGGCTTTTAAAAACTCCCAGCCTGGTTCATTACTCAAAACCGCAATCATGGGTAAGACTGCCGACCTGACTGCTGTCCAGAAGGCCATCATTGACACCCTCAAGCAAGAGGGTAAGACACAAAAAGAAATTTCTGAACAAATAGGCTGTTCCCAGAGTGCTGTATCAAGGCACCTCAGTGGGAAGTCTGTGGGAAGGAAAAAGTGTGGCAGAAAACGCTGCACAACGAGAAGAGGTGACTGGGCCCTGAGGAAGATTGTGGAGAAGGACCGATTCCTGACCTTGGGGGACCTGCGGAAGCAGTGGACTGAGTCTGGAGTAGAAACATCCAGAGCCACCGTGTACAGGCGCGTGCAGGAAATGGGCTACAGGTGCTGCATTCCCCAGGTCAAGCCACTTTTGAACCAGAAACAGCGGCAGAAGCGCCTGACCTGGGCTACAGAGAAGCAGCACTGGACTGTTGCTCAGTGGTCCAAAGTATGTCATTCGGAAATCAAGGTGCCAGAGTCTGGAGGAAGACTGGGGAGAGGGAAATGCCAAAATGCCTGAAGTCCAGTGTCAAGTACCCACAGTCAGTGATGGTCTGGGGTGCCATGTCAGCTGCTGGTGTTGGTCCACTGTGTTTTATCAAGGGCAGGGTCAATGCAGCTAGCTATCAGGAGATTTTGGAGCACTTCATGCTTCCATCTGCTGAAAAGCTTTATGGAGATGAAGATTTCATTTTTCAGCATGACCTGGCACCTGCTCACAGTGCCAAAACCACTGGTAAATGGTTTACTGACCATGGTATTACTGTGCTCAATTGGCCTGCCAACTCTCCTGACCTGAACCCCATAGAGAATCTGTGGGATATTGTGAAGAGAAAGTTGAGAGACACAAGACCCAACACTCTGGATGAGCTTAAGGCCGCTATTGAAGCATCCTGGGCCTCCATAACACCTGAGCAGTGCCACAGGCTGATTGCCTCCATGCCACGCCACATTGAAGCAGTCATTTCTGCAAAAGGATTCCCGACCAAGTATTGAGTGCATAACTGAACATAATTATTTGAAGGTTGACTTTTTTTGTATTAAAAACACTTTTCTTTTATTGGGCGGATGAAATATGCTAATTTTTTGAGATAGGAATTTTGGGTTTTCATGAGCTGTATGCCACAATCATCAATATTAAAACAAGAAAAGGCTTGAACTACTTCAGTTGTGTGTAATGAATCTAAAATATATGAAAGTCTAATGTTTATCAGTACATTACAGAAAATAATGAACTTTATCACAATATGCTAATTTTTTTAAAAGGACCTGTATAACGTACATTGTATATACTCCAGTATATTTTATAATATTTTTGTTTAAGTAGCTTTTTCACAAGTATCAGGGTGTTTACCCTATTTTTAATGTCTACAGCTTGTAATAACTTTTCTTTAGACCTCCAATACTGAACCAAATTTAGCAAATCTCTGGACACAAGTGCTAGATCACAAAGGTTTTTATCTTTAATAAAGCTTTTTTGAAATTTTATCCGCTGTCCTGGAGTCTGACGAGTGCATGCTGTTTTGTGCTGGCTATTGAAACTAGATCACAAAGGGACTAAGACTGCACCCCTTAGTCTCAACTATAGAGCGATGACTGCCTTTGCACCTTTCACTGAAGCTGTGCCATAGGCAATAACTACAGGGTTCCCACTACGTATTGTGACCAAGCTAGGGGTCATCCAACAGTAAGATCACATAATGCCCCCCCCCCCCCAGTGAATAGAGTGCTCCCAAACACAGGCAGTACTGTATTTATTAGAGATGTGCAAGTTTTTGCACTGCATTCTGGGGCACAAAGACCTGCACCTTAGCTCACTAAGTGCATTGTAGGGTGCAGTGTGGTTTGTGCCCGTTTTTGTACTTGGCACCCATTCCCTCACTCAATAAATGAGGCATATTATGTTGGAACAACTTTATCCTTCATTGCAAGCCTACAACTCGGACATAAATACAGCAAATTATAAATTCAGCATGAACCTCAAAGCACACGCATGAGGACAAATTTCAAATAAAAAAGTATAACTGAAAAAGTTAGAAGCATAAGCAAGTTCTTTAACTTGTGCCAAACTTCAGCTCTACTTGCTTGGCTAGTTTTTATGGGAATAGTTTAGACTGGGCACATTCCTCTTTTACTGTAAGAGCAGAATACTGAGTATGTAGGAGCCATGTAGAAAAGTCAGGAGGGCATTTTAGGTTTACATAAGCTGGATGGAAAGAATGCAGAAAGTAACTGACTGTTGTGCAGGTAGAGAGATCTGTGGCACTTTTAATAGGCCTATTTATGGACTTAGCCCAGATAATTGGCAGTAGGCCCAGCTTTCAGTGGTTTAGCCAGGCATTGTCTTTGTTGCTGGTCAAGTAGATTTAGTCTTCTTGGCCATTAAGTATGTAAGCTAAATCCTTCTTTAATTCAGTTACACAGTTTGAAGTGTTTCGTTATTCCCCTTTCCCATCAAAGTTGAACTGGAAAGAATGTTAGGAAATAATAGAAAAAAAACTTGGGTTTCCTTAAATAAATCTTAAGCATTTAAATAAACGACGTGCTATTTGAGGCGGGTGGCTATTGCTTTATGATTTAGTTCTTTTTCTTGTCATTTAGTGAATGGACTGAACACTTTACAAATAAAGACGCCACGTAATTTCCTTAATATGTTTCTGGATCTCTGTTGTAGAACTGCATCCCATAATGGTACATTTAATGGCGTTCAGAAAATAATATTACGAGGAGCAGATATATGCTGACTACTAGTGTATTCCTCACCCTTGTATAAAAGAAGAGCTGGCAGACTAGTAGCAACGTGCTTCTTTAGTCTGACACTGCAGCCTAGCTAATAATCAACCAAATACATGAAAAAATAGGAAAAAGACCGGTGTTCAATAGTATTTAGTATGTTCAATTCTTTTGACCTCCCCCAGACATATTTTAATCATATAAATAGATGATCATTGGGCATGCTTCAGTCACTACCATCACATTGGCACCACATTGTCTCAAGCTGTTCACAGCAATATAACAATATCAGGCATTTCTGCATGTTTGTGCCTTCCTCTGTATAATGTTGTGTTTGCATGCAGCTTGTATGGATGGATCACACTGGACTAAGAGCATACAGAACGAACATTGTGGGGACTATTTATCATACTAAAAAAATTTGTGCCAGAAAAACAGTGTAAAAAGCTGTGTAACGTAAAACAGCAAATTTATCATGGTGTATGCTTTATTTTACTCAATGCCAGATTTGACGCCATTATTTTACACCACTTCAGACCTTGGGTAATCCATTAAAGTCAGCAAAAAAAAAATGCGAACGCAATGGATGAACACTGTATTTTACATAGAATTTCAAGCAGCTGCTTCTGTTTACGCTGGATTTTTACACTGAGGTAAAATAAATTACACAGCTTGATAAGTACACCATTTTTTACACAGTGATTTGTGCTATATTTTGTCTTCATCTTTTTTACGTAACATGCTAAATAGGTGAGGTGTTAAGAACAAACTGAAGGCATGGATCATTACTGATATAGGGCTTGTGAAGCTCTAGGCAGTAAGTTCAGTACATTTCTATTCAGGCTTAAGTTTTTCTTAAACTGGAACAGACAGACTGAAATCATGGAAAGTTATTAATAGGTTTTTGTGCTTTGTAGAGCTAGAACACTTAAACTGACACCCCAGGGCCATAAGTGCCTGTTGTTATTATATCATACCTGCCCTTTCTCAGTGCATTCATGTTTTCATTTTGCTGTTTAGGAGCACATGATTCTCTGTAGATTTGCTGATCAGACCGCAGTGCAGTTGACAGCAGAGCGGAGACAAATAGGTATGTAAATCTTTCATACATTTGTTATGTACATTATATGAATACAGTTCAGCTTCTCAGTGCACAAACCCATATACCATGCCACAAAGCACTTTTCTATACATGCAAAAACCAAGAACATTTCTGAACATTTCAAGAACTGCTTACTGTACATTTGCCTTGTCAGTCAATAAAAAACACCCCTTAGTGCAACTACTGTTACACTTTTATATGCCACCTCTTCCAAATCTACCATAATATACAAACCCCTTAAGACATGGTCACCATCATAGTCTTGCTGAAAGGGGACGAGGGGGGAAACTGCATTTATGGCCACGCCAACAGGTTCCTATGGGGGGTTTAGTGAATGGAATAAAGTGCTGTCTAATTTTCTGCCCAGACTGAGACCTTTCTCCAAAGTAGACAGCCCTTGTTAAAGGAGAACTAAAGCTTAACTAAAGAAGTAGTAGAAATGCTGCACATTATGTTCTGGGCTTCTGTACCAGCCCAAGACAACCACAGCTCTTTAGCAGGGAAGATCTGTGCTTCCAAAGATGCCCCAGTAGCTCCCCATCTTATTTTTTACTGATTCACTGTACATGCTCTGTGTTACTGTCAGTTACTGAGCTTAGGGGCTGACTCACAATATACTATATATTTAGAATATAAATGTCACAATATCAAGCTGATTAGAAATTAATTCAGAATCTCATTACATGGCAGCTCTGAAACCAGTACAACTTGCATCAGGATTTAATATTCAGCCCTGTAGCATCAGCTTATATTACAGACAAGCCTAATTTTCTGCTTGATATTTTGTGACAACCCCTAAGCATAGCTTCGCAACTGCTGCCTAGAGCTCACTGAGCATGTGCGTGTCACTGACTGTACTGCACTGAAGTACTGGATCATTACTACCATAGGGTTGGTGAATATTTAGGCTGGTGTAATAAGTTTAGTATAGAAAATATCGCATTCCTAGCCATTTCATTTTAAGGACTTAGTTCTCCTTTAACTGAATGGAAGAAGTCATCTGTTTAAAATTACAAATGTATTCAGAGCACAATAGATAGAAGCAGTAAATGTTACTTTATGTACATAATGTTAAAAACCCCTCCATCAAGTTCACTCTTTGCAGAACTGTGTAGTTGATGCGGAGCACAACACAGAAAGGTAGCATGCCTATGTATTACTGGTATTTGCTGTAATTTTTGTAGTCTTAGCCTACATACTGTGTTAGTCTTTTGGTGCACCTGGGAGGTGGGGAAAACAGAAATTGGTTTGACAGTGGGGTATAAAGCAAGGGGCTAATTTATCATAACCTAATTTGCAGTAAAAATGTATTTAAACTTTCTTCCCTCCCAATCTATCATGTTCATTTATAGGTCAGCAATTCAACTAATCATATATTGTCATAATTATGTTATTACAAACTAGATTGTGCAGTGCAAGCTTAATTATGCTTATAGGTAGATTTTACAGCACAGGGAGTTTTATATTTTCAATTAAAATGAATTATTTTAGGGTCTTAAATGCCATTACTCAGTGAAGATAAATTGTTTTACGAAGTACTTTAAATGCCCTAGCCTAAAAATCAAATTAGTTGTCTGTCGCCAATCAAGAAATGACTATATCAGATTACTGTTCCCATAACTTGCATTAATGAAACAAATGCAATTGGCAAGAAAATTTGTATAGCAAGTACATCCATCAAAAACAGCGGTTCCTCACTTTGGGAGTAGGGGGGCCCCTATACCCTGGGAACCTATGATATAGGCTTTAGTTGTGTGAGAGAAGTAGAACTGCCTTTGGAATTCACCCTGCAGTCTTACAGGTGTCGTGTGTGTGGTTGGACTGCTGTCCACATAAAC
The DNA here is from genome assembly GCF_000004195.4 of Xenopus tropicalis. Lineage (NCBI taxonomy): Eukaryota > Metazoa > Chordata > Amphibia > Anura > Pipidae > Xenopus > Xenopus tropicalis. The sequence continues at coordinate 72,441,993 of NC_030677.2, read as the reverse complement.
TTTCTGTATACCATTAAGAGTATGAGTGGATATGCCATCAGTTTCATAACTATAACTGATACGTGAGGCTAACTTAAACACATTCCTTGTATTACAGGAAAGCAGTGCATGGGTTTAGTTGATCTGGATCGAGCTTGGGCAGCTGAGCAGAGTGAATACAAAGTGCAGGTCATCACTATGGAACCTGAAAGCTGCTCACCAAAGAATAACATGATAGTGGGATCTCCCATATAACCCTTGTTATCTACATCTATTGTGAAACATGTAAACCGAACTTGATGTATAGTGAAAGGACATGAAATATCCCCCCTGGCTCCAGAGCTTTGCACAAATCCATCATGTGGATGTAAATATTCCAACTCGCCAGCAAGATGGTTTGTATATAGAAATAATATAAGAAGCGAGGTGCTTGCCAAGTCCTATCCAATAAGTTGGTTTGTTTTAACTTTTTCTAATGTCCATATATGTGTAGAAATGTCGGCAGGGTTTTGTTATGCAGTAATACACATTCTGGAAAGCACAAGATTTATACAGCCTTGTTCACCAGGTCTAATGTAAGGCTTGGCAAATATGACCTTTGATAATTAAATTTATTTTGTTCGTATGCGTTTGGATCTGTCAATTTCTATGAGGTGTCTTTCTTTTAGAACACCTAAAGCCACATTCTTCTAATGGTTCCTGTGCTGATTCTGAAGTGAGAATACATAATTTTCTCTCTTCAACACATTGAGCCCTCAGCTATTGGGTCTGCTTAAAGTGGTTTTTCACCTTTGTACAACATTCACAAATCCAACAGTGCACATTAATCGAACAATGTTTGTCATATACATAGTTAGCAAAAAATGTGCAGCTGAAGAGATATTCACCTCAGAATCATCCCTCTGCTGATCCTTCACTTCTGCACAAACCCTGTCACTGTCTGTGACACTGCTGCAAATCTAACATAACAGTATGTAAGATTTGTGATATGCTGAGTCTGTTTGCCTATGCCATTGTGCGGGAGAAATTAATCAATGACCTTTCAATTTATGCAACTAGTTAGAGTGTGGTAGCAACCAATGAACAAAAAAGTAATATAGGAAGTGTGTCAGGTTCAAAAGAGGCCATTCCCATCCCTTCAGAAAACTGATCAGAGGGACAGAAGAAGGACAGATTTAACAGGTCTAAAAAGTAGCTTTTACAGTGACGTTTTTACTTTTTTTATGGAATTATTGCAACCGTTTTACTTGCTGAAAAAACAAACTAATGGGCGATTGGTTGCTATGGGTTACAAAAAAAAAAAAGTATTAAAAAACAGTTTTGAAAAATGATCCCGCTGTATTTTACTAATAGATGCATTAGCCTAATGTTACATATGTACACTGCAGCGTCATTATTTAAACATTTCTATGCTAAGGTGCATTATTTAAATCATTTTGCATTCCCTATCTTAAAAGTATGATAAATAGGTTGTACCCCTTGAGAAGCACTCTACTTACAGTGTAAACCTGATGTCTCATTCTATTGTCATAAAGAATCTCATTGCAATGTTGGCTTCCTGACTACCTGTTATGAATTAACATTGCCATAACAGGTACAATCTGTATTATCTTGGTTACAGCTGAGTGCAGAAGGATTGAAACCTTTTCATGCAGAATAAATGTGAATTATCACAATCCCCTTTTTTGTTTATATCGATCACAAAACTGACATATTAGTGTACATCCCCTCACTGCTGCCAAATGTAGTCCAATCCAGCAATATAGGCAGCTCTCCAGGGTGTGTCATGGGGGGGTGCGGGTTGGGTGGAGGCACGCTATAATGTGTCAAGGCACATAATTGTCTAGGTTTTAACCTGAATTAACCTAATTTGAAATAGGTTTTAGCCTGTTGCTATTTCATAGTCGGTTGTTGGAATGAGATTTAAGATCTGACATGCGAAGCCATCTTGTTACAAATATACCGTAAACCTACCCTGTTACTGTAACTTATTGGTAATTTTTTAACGAAGCAGTCAATTTTTACAGCTCTTGTGTACAGATGAGGATCTGCTCTTCCTGTCAGGGCTAAACCATAAGAGGCGATTGGGGTGTTTTGCCTGCCACGTGTTTTTCTTACTTTGCTGAGTTAGTCAAAATGCTTCAAATCAGCCTCCAGTACCATCTATGACAGTCTCTAGGAAGTGCTGGTACAAGAAGTTGTTTTGGGATTCCTATCTGAATATGCCCATCTGTAGTAGCAGGTCTCTAAATGGAGTAAGACTTGTGTAAAGCAGAAACATTCTCCGACTTGGAAACATTCTCCAGCCTCTGCAGATCTATTCCTATTAACTATATTAGCGTTGTCCAACTTCTGTGGTACCGAGGGCCGGAATTTTTCTGGCCTACATGGTGGAGGGCCGATAATGGTCAGTTTTGGCCACTCCAATTTTTTTAAACCACAACCATGTTATCACAAGAGCTTTTAAGACCATACCCACATTGATAGTGGTAGAGCAGCAAAAACTCAAAATGGTTGGTGCTCACTGTAGGGATCACCCTTCATTTATTTGTGAAAGAATTATTTTATGTCATATTAAGACATATCCTTAAATCCATATGCCTCCTCCTCCCTTCCACTGTGGATAGCACAGCAACCCTCAGTACATAATTAAACACCTTGGGGACCATATAATGACTATTTCCAAATGCTAACAAACTCCCGGGAACAAACCCCTGCCAGATTCACCTCACATAGGCAGCACATGAGTATGGCCACACTCTGCCTGCCTTATGCTGCCTGTGTGTGCCATACTCTGCCTGCCTTATGCTGCCTGTGTGTGCCATACTCTGCCTGCCTTATGCTACCTGTGTGTGCCATACTCTGCCTGCCCTATGCTGCCTGTGTGTGCCATACTCTGCCTGCCTTATGCTGCCTGTGTGTGCCATACTCTGCCTGCCTTATGCTACCTGTGTGTGCCATACTCTGCCTGCCCTATGCTGCCTGTGTGTGCCATACCCAGCCTGTCCTATGCTGCCTGTGTGTGCCATACACACAGGAAGCATATGGCAGGCAGTATAAACAGTGACACAATGCTGGCACTGCTCCAACAGTCTGAGGTCTGAACAATATGGGGGCTTACAGTCTGAGGTGTGAACAATGCAGGGACAAAAAGGTGTGAACAGTAAAGGGGATTATATGTTTAAAGGAGAAGGAAAGGCAAAGTCACTTGGGGGTGCCAAAATGTTAGGCACCCCCAAGTGACTTTAATCGCTTACCTTGTACCTGGTGCCCCTGTTAGGAGAAAACAGCACCAGCCCGGGGTACCTGTAGCGCTTCCTCCTTCCTACTCGCGCTGCTGCAGTTTGTCCGGGACAGGCGCATGCGCAGTAGAGTGAAAAGTCGACTTCTCTGTTAAAGTTCGGCTTTTCACTCTACCGCGCATGCGCGCGCGAGCGATACAGGAAGAAGGAAGCACTCGAAGCTACTCCGGGCTGGTGCTGTTCTCTCTGAACAGGGGCACCAGCCCGGAGCTTTTAAGACCATACCCACATTGATAGTGGTAGAGCAGCAAAAACTCAAAATGGTTGGTGCTCACTGTAGGGATCACCCTTCATTTATATAGGCAGCACATGAGTATGGCCACACTCTGCCTGCCTTATGCTGCCTGTGTGTGCCATACTCTGCCTGCCTTATGCTGCCTGTGTGTGCCATACTCTGCCTGCCTTATGCTACCTGTGTGTGCCATACTCTGCCTGCCCTATGCTGCCTGTGTGTGCCATACTCTGCCTGCCTTATGCTGCCTGTGTGTGCCATACTCTGCCTGCCTTATGCTACCTGTGTGTGCCATACTCTGCCTGCCCTATGCTGCCTGTGTGTGCCATACCCAGCCTGTCCTATGCTGCCTGTGTGTGCCATACACACAGGAAGCATATGGCAGGCAGTATAAACAGTGACACAATGCTGGCACTGCTCCAACAGTCTGAGGTCTGAACAATATGGGGGCTTACAGTCTGAGGTGTGAACAATGCAGGGACAAAAAGGTGTGAACAGTAAAGGGGATTATATGTTTAAAGGAGAAGGAAAGGCAAAGTCACTTGGGGGTGCCAAAATGTTAGGCACCCCCAAGTGACTTTAATCGCTTACCTTGTACCTGGTGCCCCTGTTAGGAGAAAACAGCACCAGCCCGGGGTACCTGTAGCGCTTCCTCCTTCCTACTCGCGCTGCTGCAGTTTGTCCGGGACAGGCGCATGCGCAGTAGAGTGAAAAGTCGACTTCTCTGTTAAAGTTCGGCTTTTCACTCTACCGCGCATGCGCGCGCGAGCGATACAGGAAGAAGGAAGCACTCGAAGCTACTCCGGGCTGGTGCTGTTCTCTCTGAACAGGGGCACCAGCCCGGGGTACTAGGTAGGCTATTGAAGTCACTTGGGGGTGCCAAAATGTTAGGCACCCCCAAGTGACTTAAATCGCTTAAACCGTCTACCCTGGGCTGGTGCCCCTGTTAGGAGAGAACAGCACCAGCCCGGGGTAGCTGCAGCGCTTCCTCCGTCTTCGCTCGCTCGCTCGCGCGCATGTACAGTAGAGTGAAAAGCCGAACTTTAACAGAGAAGTCGGCTTTTCACTCTACTGCGCATGCGCCTGTCGTTAGTCCTTCCAAAAGCGAAGCCGGAAGGAGGAAGGCTCGCTGCAGGTACCCCGGGCTGGTGCGGTTTTCTCCTAATAGGGGCACCAGCCCAGTGTACAAGGTAAGCGATGTAAGTCACTTGGGGGTGCCTAACATTTTGGAACCCCCAAGTGACTTAGTCTTTCCTTGTCCTTTAAACAATACAGGAGTTTACAGCCTGAATCTGAGGTGTGAAGGATGCAGGTGGCCAGTTAATCTCAAAACTGATATCATTTAAATCGTACACAAAGGTAAGCAGTCACAGCAGCCACAAGGGGGGGCTTTCATATTTCATATAAAACTTTCATATTTAAGGTAAGTTTGCATTCATGTTTCTTGCATCTGTGTCCCATATTGCCCTACATGGGTAAATGTAATAGTCAAATGGCAGTACATTTTCCGATGTTCTGAAGAAAGTTTTTGTACAGTACAAGCTTTCTGCACCATTTCCTAATATAGCAGTGATGGGTTGTCCTTAATCCAGATTGTAACTGACTGCCTAATGAACATAAGTGCATGTAATAAGAGCATATTACACTGATTTCCAAATCTCTGTAATTTCTTGTCAGTATCCTTGTTTCACTTTTAAATTGTTTAACACTGCTGTACAGTAGACAGCCATAAAGTAGTGTACTATAGCATAGTTATGTGCCATGGAATTAGCATGAGAATTATACATTTTTTTTTACCTTAATCACAGAGAACAAAATGTCAGCCAACTGGCAAGACTTTGTGAAAGTAACCTGGTTGGCCTGTAGTAAGCTATCTCAAGGCAACAATGTTATCAGGAGATTGCAGGAAACTTTAGGATCAGGATAGGAAAAGGCTTCTGAAAATGTGATGTCATAAGGTATTGAAAACCCTGTAACCGGGAATAAATATTACTGTTGCTTGGAATAGGATCAGTTACTATTAAATAGGGATGCACCAAATCCACTTTTCTTTGTAAAGGATTCGGTCGAAAACCAAATCCTAATTAGCATATGCTAATATGGATTTAAAAATATCATCTGTCAATCAAACATTGCCTGCCCTGCATCTATGCCTTAGGTATAGAGGCGTTTCCCTTCAGCACTTTCTAAAAGTCATTGCACTCCTCGCTTTTCCCTTCCCTTCTAACCATCTAATTGTGTAGTCAGTGCATGGACATGGGTATCAGATCCCCCATTTTGGCAGGATGGATTAATAACAGCTTGCATAATAACAGTGTCCAAAAAATGGCACCTGCTTGTTAGCTGTGATTGTAAATTCGTGGATTGATGGAAACGAGATTTAAATAATATATATATATATATAGTGTAAGTAAAGTTTATTTTGCTTGGCAAACACATAGAAAACAATTTTGAATTATTTCTTAGGGTGACAGGTCCCCTTTAAGAATATTAATGATTCTGCTTTATTTCTCTGAGCAGCTGCTGCTCACCTTAGAATATTCTGAGCACAGCAACACATATGCCCACACTTCTCCCAGAGGTATACACTGTGTGGTCCATGATCATTTCACATGCATGCAGGGCAGCCACAAAGAATTTGTCTCAATTGGGAATTGCTATTGTGCTGGCTGGCAATCAGTAATGTAATTGATGTGCTTATCTATAATTAACCGCAGTGTGTGTGAACTTGTTCCTTCATATGTAATTAATCCCTGATGAATAAATTACATACAAATATTTATATACTTGTTCAGGCTAAATTAAAAAAGGTGGGATGGTGCTTGGTGGCTTTTTGTTGCTATAGTCTTTTACCAGCTAATATATTGTACAATAGGTGAATCCTTTCCTGATCCCTTTGGTACTGCTGACCCTGAGGGTGCCCATCAATTCTGTATTTGGCTTTGAATAAGAATTTCCTTGTGCTTCACACACCAACACATACCATAATTGTATGGGCTGGCTGTTACCAAACCAGGAAGTGCTATTTAGCCACACAAATAACGCTGATTGTTTAGATCTACCAATGACATGCATGTGTAAATGAGGAGAGGCCTTAGAGGCAGCTGCTGCTTCTCTCACTTCTGGATCAGAAAACGCTGCTTCCACCTGAATAGCCTGTAGAGATCAAGAGGTCCTTTCATAACATCCTACATCAGTCATCCGCAACCAGTGGCTCATGAGCAACATGCTCACCAATCCCTTGGATGTTGCTCCCAGTGGCCTCAAAGCAGGTGCTTATTTTGGCTTGGAGGCACATTTTGGTTGCCTAAAACCAGGTGTACTGCCAAAAAGAGCCTCAGTCCACCTAGGGGCTACCAAATGTCCAATCACAGCCCTTATTTTGAACTTTTTCATGCTTGTGTTGCTCTCCAACTTTATTTACATTTGAATGTGGCTCATTCTGTCAACCATACATAGTTACATAGGGTTGAAAAAAGACCATCAAGTTCAACCCTTCCAAGTAAACCCAGCACACACAACCTATACTTTCTGCCTTCCTTAAGGCTGATGCCACACGTGGCGTTTTTACGCTGCGTATTTTCTAATTCTCTCGGCGGCTGAAAAACGCCTGATATCATCATCCATAGAAATAGCTTGAAAAGACGCGCAGCAAACCACACAAAGCAGAAATACGCTAGAAAACGCCTAAGCACGGATTTTTCAAGCGTTGGCTGAAATACGCCAGTACTTGCAAAGCAAGCTATTCCTATGGATACGCAAAGGCAGCTGCCAGACCTAGCGGAAATACGCGGCGTTTTTTGCTATTTCACACTATTAGCACCATGGCAACGGGATTTGCTTACGTCACCAGTACTAGGCTGAAAAACGCCATGTGTGGCTTGTGCGGCGTTTTTAGGCTGAGAAAAAACGCAGCGTAAAAAAACGCCACGTGTGGCATCAGCCTAAATGCTACATTCAGTGCAAACCTCAAGACCATTAATTAGTCAATTAGATGATCTCCTTGCATACTAATGATATTTCTCAGTGAATGGACAAAAGGTGGCCACATAAGGCAGATTTAAGTTGCCGATCCAGCCCCTTTAAACTGCTTGGGCAGCTTATCTGCCCGTTTATGGTGCTCAATATTGGGCCTGCGCAAACAATATCTTTCCCATCGGATTAAGTACTGCATTGGCAAGTTGAGGCGGTCCTTGTCACAGAGGCCTGTATCCATGTCATTGTTATCTGATCTTTAGGCACTAGGGCCAAATAATTAAAACAACTCAGTATCATCAACCTTAAGCGTGCCATACATTATCTTTCTTGATATGCCCACCTAAGTTAGGTAATATCGGGCTGATCCGATTGTTTGGCCCTAGGGTACATGGTCCAAGGGGAAAATCAAATATCAGATATCATTTGGGTATGCCCCTCTGTGGGCCCTATACACAGACAGATAAGCTAACAAATCAATCTGAAGGGGCCAAATCAGCAGATTAATTCAGCTAGTATATGGCTATCTTTAGTTGGGCATATCAGGGAAAGATCCACTCGTTTGGCAACTTTGCCAAACAAGCAGATCTTATTATGTATAAACGCAGATCTTATTTATTTCATGTTGAAAAATGTATTTGTGTTTCGTTTGGTTAAAGAGAGAGAGAGCTTTAAATAAGCTTTTACTGTGATGCAGACATTGGTATACAAGACCTATGCAGTTAGTAAGTTTTTGAGGGTTTTATAAATGTTAAAATGTATGTTTGTTGGGGATTAACTTCTCTAGCCACCAGGCAGCAGTTGGGAAATAAGAATGGATGATTAATTTAAAAAAAAAAAAAAAGCCCTGAAAAAGATAAAACACGCTATTTGCTTCTGCAATTGCACTTTACATACTACCATTGCATCTGGAAATGTTAGTTACCTTTACCTTATTGTTCAGGAAAAATGTGTCAGTTTACTTGGTTTGGGGCTCTTAGTGGCACTCCTGCTCTAATTATATCTGACTGTTAATACCATGTAATAGAGTGGGGATTTTGGGAACTGGCCCTGATTTTATTTGTGATTTTTTTCTAGGAAAGCCTCTTGCCTTAAGTGAACCTATCTTTACCTGCACTGCATTTTAACTTTCAGCCTGAGGTATATAGTGAAATAATGTACCAGGGTAATAAACTTTGGCTTGACACCATTAAATAAGTAGCTGTGGGCTCCCCTTGCCTTAGGATATTATCCGCACCTGCACCCCATACCTCATTAGAGAATGCAAAGCCGGAGATTATAAACTCTGCTCTTTTGCTGTCAGCTTTCCAAAACCCGCTGCATATAAATCACAGGACTTAATGTTATGCTCCTGAGAGCGGTGTACAAATAATTTGCTCAAGGCACTTAGTTGTGAATATTAATGTTTCGATTTAATAATCACGTTGGAAGGATTCATAGATACCATCAGGCAATTAAATTCAAATAATTCACAGTGGCAACCTACAAGCTAGCCAAGATCCTTTTAACTTTAAACTCACCTTTAACAGACCAAATGTTTTCTTGAAATACTCTTGCAGGTAAACTAAGAGCCAGCGCAGTAAATACACTGTTATATTTACAGTAGCAATGCCTTTTTTTACTGAGCCCTTAATTCTGCGCGCAAAGCACTAACCATGCTGCTTCTGTAAGGTACAGAGTATAACCTTAGGGTTATTGCCTAAGGGCAATGACACACACAGCTATTTGTAGCCTGTGTTTTGTTGCAGCTACACAATGCTAAAAAATATGCTGCCATAGACAATACTGGGAATTGTCTCTGCTAAAACACTCACATTGTGCATACAAAGGCATTTTTTTGCGATTATGTGATTTTGAGTGTTTTAGCACATTGCAAAAGAAGGGAAAGTTGTGCTCACCAATAAAACCATTGGGCAGGGGGGCAAATGAGGCTGTGACCACAAAAGTCATACAAAGATAGGTGGTACTCTGAACTCACCTGTTATTAATATGCTAAAGACATTAATACATTCTGTGAATTAAGCAGCCAAAAATACCCTCCCCATTAAACAAAACAGGGATTGTTTGTCCATATATTGCAATATATTTAAGCTGGCCAACTACGTCATTCATCCCTGATCAGGCCAATCCTACACTTATTTTCAACTGATTCATTAAGAATTCTACTGCTTTATTATACATTTTAAACAGGCATTAAGTATTGCCTGTAACTTGTTTTCCAAGGTTAAAACTCCCAAATGTTTGCCCTTTTATTGGCCACCACTGGGATCACCAGACCGTAGCTGGTAATTAAATAGTTGGTGACATTGCCCATGGTTGCCCTACTGCTACTCTATGATTTCTCTGATATGATATCTGGCCTGACTGGCTGGTTTCTGTATTGTACACTGCTTGCCTTGACCCACTGACTAAACCTGGCTTCTGAGACTATTAAACCCTTTGGGCCCTTGCTCTGGACATTAACCTGCCATTGTACACCTGTTAACCCCCCCCCCCCCCCATCTGCCTTGAATTCAGATGATTCTAGCCACTGCTAGTATTTGTTCCAAGAGCTTATTTTGAAGCTTATTTAATTCCTCTGTGGGGAGGGCTAGTAAAACAAGTTAGATATCCATTGATACGGGTTTGTACTGTAACTCCCTATTAATTGGCCTTCCCCTCCAAAAACTGTCCCCTCTCCAGTCCATAATGAATACTGCTGCCAGGCTCATACACCTCTCCAACCGCTCCTCCTCTGCCGTGCCACTCTGCCAATCCCTGCACTGGCTTCCCTACCATCCAGGATAAAATTCAAGCTATTGACCCTCACATTTAAAGCAGTCCATAACTCTGCCCCACCCTACATCTCTGAACTCATCTCTAGGTACCATCCAACCCGCTTGTTACGCTCCTCTACTGACCTGCTCCTCAACTCCTCTCTCATTCCCTCCTCACACGCTCGCATTCAAGACTTTGCAAGGGCTGCCCCCCTTCTCTGGAATTCGCTCCCACAAACTGTCAGACTTTCTCCCAATCTCTCTGCCTTCAAGAAATCTCTAAAAACACATTTATTTAGAGAGGCTTACCCTAATCTAGTTTAGCAATACCCTGTGCCCCACCTCTCACAACTCTGGTCATGCCCATTCTCACACCTTGTGTCTCAACCCTTTCTCCTTGTAGATTGTAAGCTCTTTTGGGCAGGGGCCTCTTCACCTTGTATCGGTTATTGATTGCTTTATATGTTACTCTGTATGTCCAATGTATGTAACCCACTTATTGTACAGCGCTGCGGAATATGTTGGCGCTTTATAAATAAATGTTAATGTAATGTAATGTTAAAGACACGTTGTATCATATGGAACATTTTCTTCCAGTATGCAACCGCCACCAGACAAGACCACCATATGTGGAGAAAGTCTCCAATATTAGTGAAGCCCCGAAAGCATGTTGGTGGGGTAAAATGTATGCTTCCTTTCAGGAGTAACATAACACTACTTTAAATGCCGCTTCTTTAATAGCTAGATATTAGATTCCATTCAATCTGCAAAATCAAGTATCCCACATCTCTTTCCCAGTCTGCCATAAATTTCCGCATTAGGGTTATCATAATTTTGGGAAACTATTTGCTTATATAAAAGTAAGACAGTACCTTTAAGTTTGCCCGCTTGCTGGCAGCATGTTTCCTGCCTTGACTTATCTGTCTGTGCCTCAATAAAGTGTGTCTTTAGGGTCCCGGTCTTTAGAGTACATTTGGGCCCCTGGTTTCTGCTAATACAATTAGTGCTGATATAGCTTGGTGAGCAAATAGCAGAACTGTTTATATTAGGACTGTAAAGAAACATATCTACTGTATATCATCTTTTGGCCTCCTCCTTGTGTTTATAGGTACTATTAATATATTATTATTAATACACGATGCTTCTGTGTGCCTTGTAGGGCGTGAGAACATTTTCCTAGCCATAAACATTCATTTATTGTTGAATATTTGTATAAAACTGAATGTGAAATAAAAAATTCAGTGTTTAGCAGAACCTTGGAGAGAATGTTAAACTGGTGCAAGGAAGTGACTTGCACTGACCAGTACCATATGTTTAGCATTGTAAATTGCCCCATCCTCTTATGGAAAGCAGAGGGAAGTTCCAGAATCCTTAACTTCACAATGCTACTGAATGAGCTTTTGAAAGGGAGGTATATTTTTAATTTAAAGATTTGTAGCTCAGAACTGCAAAGTTAGTCTAAACTATAAAAAAGATGCAGAATACATAATTCTGTATGTGTATTGACAGGTATCTGAGACGTATTGGAATGTGACAGTAGAGCCAATAGGAACGCATAGTAGTGTTACAGAGAAAATATGTTTTATTAAATGAAACAACAAATGCTTGGCTGAGGAGGAGGATTTTTATAGCTCAGCAGTGTTTTGAGCTGAAGCTTTTCCAGACAAGACAGGCTTTTTCTTAGGGCTGTCATATTTTGCATTCCTTTGACGAGGATGAAGTATATTTATTTGAGAAGGATTTATTATTTAGCTTTTACAGCAATTTTTTTCTCTCTTTTCTTTAGATACCTATTCTTTTGAGTTACAGAAATACCACAATGCCATACCATTAGCAGCAGACTGTGCTAATGTAACACAATTAGAGGGAAACGGGGGCTGAGTGCTAACTCCTCTCTCATTAGTCTCTCCTGGCTGCTTATCGGATTAAGATGTAGTCTATTATTTGCACAGGAGAAGCTGCTTGTCTCCAAGATTAGGTAAAACCAGCAACACCTCTTCCAAAATAAACCTTGATGTTGAGCACCTCAATGCCCTTGATATATCTGTGTACCATTTTTGTCCTGCTACAACAATATTTTGTGGCTAATTCTGCATTTTGGTATCCTCGTTCTATTCCTGTTTTTTGCAGGTTTGTCTTACTAGTGTTATCCATTCTGCCCTTTCCTATTTCTTTCTATTAAGGTTGCTAGTTTCTGATCTGGCATTTGATAATGTTGCCTTATATTTGTTCAGCTCTGCAGGGGCTAGTTCTTTCTAGGTTGTCTGGTTCTGTGCTCTGCAAATCCTTCTATAATGTACCCCTCTTTTAAGCTCCTTACCTTTCAGCTTGCATTAAGCTTGTATGCCAGTTACAGCTCCAAATTATGGGAAGCTGATCTGCCATAGACTCAATTTTAATCAATAAATTCAAAATTATAAAACAAATTTTCTTTTTCTCTGCAATAATAACACCTTCAACTTAATTCAAACTAAGATATAATTAATCCTCACTGGAGGCAAAACAATCCTAATCCATTTAATTAATGTTTTAGTGATTTTTAATAGACTTAAAGAGATACCGACACCAGAAATTACTGGGTTTTTTTTGTTTTTTTTTTAAATATATCATAACATTGCATGAGTTTTATAATTTTGCCTTAAAAGTATTTCCCCAATGCTGTTACATTCCCTATCTGATCCCCCATGTTCCTTTATAAGGGGGCTGCCATATTTGTGTTAAACTCAATCATTGTTGTATTTATAAAATGTCACGATAATGCTTGAATTGTTTGTACAGAAATTTTTCGAGTTGAAAGTATTGTTAAAACTCAAAAAATTTGAGTTTAAATGAATGTTTGTTTCCATGAATCCTCTTTATTTTTCCCAAACAGGAATTGCTCCAGCAGCCATTTTAGAAGCATTGGCACTCATTCTTGGAAAACATGTGTTTAAGTTTCACTTGAAACTGGGTGAAATAAAAAACAATGATGGGATTAACTTCCACTTGAAGATGTGTGAAACAGAAAACAATGAGGGGATTAACTTCTCCTTGAAAATGTGTCAAGGACAGGCTGTCACTGACTATTCTATTCCTCTATTATTCTAAACCTCATTAGGACTCAACAGATTAAACCTGAATATTAATAAATCACAAATTATGGGAGTTATTTTCATATTTTTTTTTCTCAAAAATTGCTTAGTAATTGTGCCTCTATTTGTGACTGATTGTAATGCAGCATCACAGGGCTCACCATTCATTTACATAATTTTGTAATGATAGGCACCTATAACAACTGTCAATAAGAATGTTTCTATTCATATAAAGCATGGCTGTTTAACAGCAGCCATTTCTTTGTTACTGTGTCCAGAAAAGTGTGAAGGGAGCGCATATATAAAATGAAATGAATTTCTTTGTTACTGACTGTTCATTTAACAACCCTCTGCTTGCTTTGGAGACCATTTTCTAATAGAGGTATGTTGGTGAAAAATGGGCTGGATGACAGGTGGAGAATAATGTAGATCAGTGCTGTCCAACTTCTGGGGTGCCAAGGGCCGGAATTTCTCTAGCATATATAGTGGAGGGCCACTAAATGAAGCCAGTTTTGACCACTCCCTCTTTTTAAACCACACTCACTTCAAACCACACCCATTTTATCACAATGGTGGTAGTGCAGCAAAAACTCAAATGCTTGGTCCTCGCGGCAGGATATCAACTGTCATTCATATGTGAAATGTGGTATTATGTTAAATTAAGACATACCCTTAAATCCATATGCCTCCTCCTCCCCTGTGGATAGCACAGCAACCCCCAGCACATAATTACACACCTTAGGGACCATTTAATGGCTATTTCCAACTGCTAACAAACTCCCACAATAAACCTCTGCCAGATTCACCTCCCACAGGCAGCATACGGCAGGCAGAGTGTGGCACACACAGGCAGCTCTCTGCCTGTCCTATGCTGCCTGTGTGTGCCATACTCTGCCTGCCCTAACCTGGCTGTGTGTGCCATACGCTACCTGCCCTTAGCTGCCTGTGTGTGCCATGCTCTGTTTGCCCTACCCTGCCCGTGTGTGTGCCATACTCTGCCTGCCCTACCCTTTCTGTGCGTGCCATACTCTGTTTGCCCTATGCTGCCAGTGTGTGCCATACTCTACCTGCCCTATGCTGCCTGTGTGTGTGCCATGCTCTGCCTGAACTATGCTGCCTGTGTGTACCATACCCTCCTTGCCCTATGCAGGCAGCATAGGTCAGGCAGTACATACAATGTTTGAGGTGTGAACAGGTGAACAATGTGGGTTATTACAGCATGAGGTGTGAACACTGCAGGGGGGAACAACGCAGGGATTAAAAAGTGTGAACAGTACAGGGGATTACATTTTTAAACAATACAGGGGGATTACAGCCTGAATCTGAGGTGAGAACCATGCAGGGGGGCAGTTTATTTTAGTACTCAAAAAATCCCCCCCTTGTTGAAAATTGAAAAATGTTTCAATGAAAGGGAGAGATACCTTCTCTGAGAATGTTAAAAGGAGGCTTATATTTCTGTGAGGCAAGGAGAAGAAGCATTGCAGAACTGTGCAAAACAAACCTAATTTTAACATTTGCATATCTATCTTTTTTAAGCATAATCACCTAAAGGATCAGTGTTCTGTTAGTTTGCTATTGGATCTGACCTGTATGTTTGCAAACTAACATAACAGTTATGTCCCATGTGGCCCCCTTAAAGTCACTGGGGGTCATTTATCAATACTGAGCAAAATTGCCCATGGGCAGTAACCCAATGGCAACCAACCAAATTGTTGCATTCATTGTTCTACCTGCAGCTGGCTGGAAATAACTTATTGGTTGATATGGGTTACTGCCCATGGGCAAATTTTCCCAGTGTTGATAAATGAGCCCACTGACTAACTAAGAGGTTAAAGAGCTGATAGCAGGAAGTACAGTTCTGGCTATTATGTTAGACATCTGCTCACTCCAGATTACATATTTGCTTAATTTACTATATTACAAATATTTTTTATTTTGTGCAGTCTATTTTACCCTGTTTCATTTTTACACTGAACTGTTCCTTTAAGATGAAGTGGCAAACTAATGGGCACTGTGATATGGAACTAGCTGCAAAAATGTATTGGTCTTTTTACCAAAATATCTCACATTATTATTACAGACAGTATATCATTCTGCATTTCACTGCAGCAATTTCAGTTACTTTCAGAGACGAACAACCTAAACTTTGCCCTGTGTATCCCCCTTAGGATCTTTACTATTGTAGAACAGAGTGCAGAGATCACTGGCAGCGAGCTATAGAACTAATCATAGTTGAGTGTAGGGGTTAGAAGTTTGATCCTGACAGATGGCATGCATCCATTACTGTTTGGTGGAAAAGCTTTCTCTCTGTAAACAGATAAATGACACTACCACTGAATGCCACATATTAAACAGAACAAGGATACAAATGGAGGAACTATTACCTATTTAACTTAATGTCTGTACTACTGTCACATTCCACAAGGTTAGAAGTTACACCGCCACTGTCTAAATTAATAAGAAATCTAATATTTAGGCGTGCACAAATTCCAAATCTAGTTTGGGTATAGCCTAATCATAGCACTTCATCTTTAGCTGTATCCTTAGTTTTCACAGGAACTGAACCCAAACCTTATGGGGGGGGATATAATAAAAAATATACATAATGCAATTTTTACAAATATAGGTTTTGCAAAATATTGGAAAAAAGAATTCTATACTTTGTACCAGAGAAATATAATACATAATAATAATTATATTTGCACTAAAGAATATGTCACCCAAAAGCAGATGTAAATAAATATGAGTTTGACACATGCCCATAATTATTTATTTCTTAGTGCCCATTGGTTTCTCAACCCCCTCAAACTTTTGCTCTTGCACTATGAAATGTGAGATGTTCCAGATGGTTTTTAGGGAGTTATACCTGCCATGTAAGTTACCACATTCCTTATGCTAAAAGGTTTACATTATTAATATAAAGGATCAGGTTCATGTTTATAACTGCATTTATGCCCTTGGTAAAATGTATCCTCACTCCCACATTGTCCAGAAAGATTCCCAGTCAAAACTAAGACTTTTGATATGCGGGCTCCTGCTAGTGAGATAAATACTCAGCCTTTTCTGTTTATGTTTTATCAGCGCTAATTGGATGAAAATGTCTTCAAAGTCTGTGATTGGGACATAGATGGACACTATTGGCTTATCTCCTAGGTAATTTGTGGATTTCTATAGGACTGGTTATGGGGTAAGACGGAAGAAATTTGCCCTGGGCCCCCAATATCAGAAAGGAATTTTGGGGGGAAAATGTTGATGGAAGCTCAAAACTAGAAGGTAGGTTGCATGTTGGACATCCCTGGACAGGACATAAGTTCCACCAGCACACCTCTGCCTTCTTCAATAGTAAACTTGGTGCACAGCCTAGAGGGTCGGCACCCTCACAGAAACAAGAAAAGAGGTGACTGACACAACGAGTGTAATACAAGTGGGGCTTAGCTCCAGCGTGTTTATTGAAAGTGTAGCAGCGTTTCGGGGACATACCGCTACTTGTTATGCCAGTAACCTCTTTTCTTCTTCCCTGGACAGGGCCACCCAGTGTTGGACTGGGGCAGTGTTGGCCCACCAGGGCTGCGACTTGAAGGGCCACCCTCCCGACATGTGCATCCCCCACTGCAAGTTCATTACCTGTAATCTTTGATGTGGCAGCGCAGTCAATGGGGCGGGCTTGGTCGTCAGGGGCCCATGAGGGCCAGGACCCACTGGGGTTTTTTCGGTGTCCCACTGGTCCAGTCTGACCCTGGAGTCACCATCAGTAATAATGGAACCCCATACTACTAAGAGGGTCCCTCGGGGTGCTCTAATTATTAGGCCACAATTGGCTAGAATTCCTGCACAGTAGGCCAACAATGATCATGATGCCCATGATCAGTTTTGGCTCCTTCTCACATCTTTATCTGCTGATTCTGCATGTGCTGCCCAACATGCAGGCCCGGATTTATGGTGAGGCCATAAAGGCCTGGGCCTAGGGCATACCTCCCAACATTTGAAAAATGAAAAGAGGGACAAAAAGATTTGGCGTGCGCAGCAATTTTTTTGACCACCCCCGCTTTTGTGGCCACACCCAATTACCACACCCCATTTTTTAAATAGTTGAAATAGTGCCCCCAATGTCCCAATAGACAGTACCCCCCATAGACAGTGCCCCATTTGCCCCCATAGAATAGACAGTGCCCCCAATTGACCCCATAGACAGTGCCCTCAATTGCCCCACAGACATTAGCCCCCATAGAAAGTACCCCCCATACACAATGCCCCCATAGAAAGTGCCCCCAATTGCCCCCATAGACAGTAACATCCATACACAGTGCCCCCCATAAAAAGTACCCCCATACACAGAGCCCCCATACACAGTAGCCCCCAATTGCTCCCATAGGCAGTACCCCCCATACACAGTAGCCCCCAACTGCCCCCATAGAGAGTACCTCCAATAGACAGTGCCCCCCATAGACGCTGCTTCTTGTGGCTCCTGCTCCTTATGTGGCTCCTTCTACGGCAGCGACAGGCCCTTTTATAAGGTTGCGCCCCGTGTGTACGTGTGATGTCACACGTACGCACGGGCACAACCTTATAAAAGGGCCTGTCGCCGCCGTACGAGGAGCCGAATAAGAAGCAGGAGCCACAGAACGAGCCAGAGCGATCTGCTCCAGCCAGTGCATCCCGCTGTCCTGGATAGTTCAATGAATGTTCTGCATTTCCATAATGCGGGACATTCATTGAACTATCCGGGACAGCGGGATGCACTTTAAAAACGGGACTGTCCCGCGAAAAGTGGGACAGTTGGGGGGTATGGCCTAGGACGGCACAATTTTAGTAGCGGCATGCCACCCAGTCACACTTAAATCTTTGCTCACATACAAACAACTGGGGGCAGAACGCACAGAAAACTTCAGCATGTTATGTCCCCAGTGCACCATATCTGAGAAAAGTGGAGAAAATGGGAATCAGCAGCTGAGATTTTCAAACCTGACTGCTGAGCAGACTGATACTATAATACATGGACATATATATATACCAATATTTAGATGACATTTTTTTGTGCAATGTTATTGGTAGGTCTAATTGTATTGATATTGTATTGACTGTCATAATATCGTATTGGCGATCCGAAAGTCACAAAATTCGTATCCGAATAATTGTAAACGGCGGGAAAACATTTCTGACTTTGATCCTTCTGTGCATGATTTTGGAAGCCTCCCATAGGACTCAATGGCACTCTGCACCTCCAACTTCGCCCAAGGAAAGTCACAATACCGAAGCTTGAATGAATCCGAAACTTTTGTACTCGTTGCGACAATACAATTTTGTTACACAATACGAAAAAGTCGCGCAAAATAACGAAAAATCTTAGAAAAAAAAAATAAGATTTTTTTGTATTCGGAGCCGATCGTACTTTGATAAATAGGCCCCCAAGTCTTATGTAAAAAAACAGATGGCTCAGGGGGATATAGTGAAGAGTAACTTGATTATTTTAGAACCACAACAGATGTTTTAATTGATTATATTTAGAAAGTTCATGAGATGAAGCTTCTATTAAATGTTTCTTTTTTGTGAAAGATCTCTTTTTAAACCGTTTCAAATATTTAATTAATACATATTGTTTATGATTACAATTTTTTTCATTAAGCAAATTTTTATTTGGGGCGCTTTACATCTCCATTTTAATATTGTACTTTAAATAGTAAAAAAGATCAGTGTGCACGCAAATAAAATCCTGCTATTTAGTACCAGAAAACTGCACAGAACTATTTAAGCATGCATAACCAAACAAGTGGGAAAAGGAATAAGAAGGAAGACATGTGGGCGACTATAAGCCACTTAGATAACACCAAATTCCGCTGCATTCCTCAGTGTCCGCAACAATTACGGATACATATTTGTAAAAGTTGGAATTCCTCTCCAGAGACTGATACATGATACGGTATGAACAGCAAGTTGTAGATACAGCAATCATGCATATAGTTTGTTACAAAGAGTTAATCAGTGTATTTAAAATGTTTAAAAAATGAAAAGTAAAGTTTACACCTAAGAATGGGGCCATTGTTTTAAACCAAGAAGTAGAAGATGAAAACAAAGTATTATTTCATATTAATGAATAGCCTTTAAGTATCTGGTGATACAACTATGGTCTTGTGAAATAAACTTCAACTGTCATGCCTACAGGAGTTCTCACTTCTCTACTTCTAAAGTTTTATCTCACCCAAAGCTACAGGGTTGGGGCGATGCACCCAGGCTTTGATAATTCCCTGCTTATGCTGGTTTCGATCTGAGTTTATACACTTGGGCCTGTTGCCCTATACAGTTAGCCCTTTCCCTTTACTTTTAGGCTAAGTGGCATCTTTTTTCAGAATATTTTACACCACTCTAACACTGGCATAATCCACTGATGTCAATGGGACAAATTCAGGTGGCAAAGAATTTCTGATATTAAATCAGTATTTCACCTTAAAAATTAACTTTTGGTATGATCTAGACATCATTAAAAAATACTAATTTTTTTTCTCATTTTTTTCTATTGTTTGTTTTTTTTAATCATTGACATTTTGTTCTGCAACTTTCATTCGTAGAATTTCAGGATGGCAATTTCAGGTAATTTCATAATACAGGTATCTGACTATCTGCAAACCTATTATGCAGAAAGTTCAGAATTACGGAAAGGCCACCTCCCATAGACTACATTTTAATCATATAATTCACATTTTTAAAAATGATTTCCTTTTTCTCTCTAATAATAAAACAATACCTTGTACTTGATCTAATGTATAATTAATCCTTAGGTATAGAGCCAAAACAATCCTATTGGGTTTAACTACTGTTTAAATAATTGTTTTGTAGACTTAAGGTAGGAGATCTGCATTACAGAAAGACCCCTTATCCGGAAAACCCCAGCTCCCGAGCATTCTGGATAACAGGTCCCATACCTGTAATTAAGAAGCCATACAAAATAAACAGCAACTGAAAAGTTGCTTACAATAGGTCAGTGTATAACATGCTAAATGTAATTTAGCATGTAAAGGTGGAAAGTGCTTTGTTTAAGCAGCAACACTAGAATTTTACACTTGAATGCACATTCCCACAAAGTTGTTATTTTACAAATACAAATGATTTCACAGAAATGAACCATGATGTCACAGTTGTGTCTAATACCATTTTATACACAGCATTATACATTTGCTCCTATGATGTATGTAAATATAATGTTGTAAATTCAGTTTGATTAACAAAACCCTATGTATTACAGGTATTGGATCCATTATCCAGAAACCCATTAATTAATGAACTGTCACAGGTTAAAAAGGAGACATGCTGCACACATGGACACGACTAGTGCTATGATCTGATGCTATGTTGCTGGTTATGCTGGTTTATTTAAAGGCTCCCTGTCAAGAACATACTGAAGGGCTATATAAGTCTCTGGCTGTATTTTTATTCATCACAGTGTCAGTTATGTACATCTGGTGAAGCCAGGGCCAGAGTTAAAGGAAAGGGCAATCTGGGAAACCCACAAATAAAGCCTCATTTTTAAGTGAAAAGCTAATTTAGCAGGGGTTAGAAGCTTCAAGGATTTCTTCGGGTATAACAAAAAGACAAGGGAAAGATGCATCTTGCAGTAGGAGCAAAGGACTACAGGGTAGTGTGGTCATTAAAAAAACATCTTTGTAAAGAGAATTTACCAACTAACAGGTGGTATAGCTTTTTCAAACGCATACATTGCTTAGCAACCACTTCTGACAGTGGAAGAAGGTTTGCGCCAGTGTGCAGTGTATGTAATAAAACTTTTTAATGAAAAAGTTGTGTTTGCTCTAAAAGATTACACCACTTTCAAGCATTAGTCACGACTTTTTTAAAATTTGGGGCAGCTAATCAGCATGCCACGGCGACTTGTATATTAATCCGATTAGTCTCCACCACAGTGCAAGAACAATCTAATAAACAATATTACATTAGGAATTTGTGCGATTTTTTTTCAGCTTACAACTTTTATTACATTCCCCCTATAGTTCTTTATTGCATGCTATCACAATGTTTTTACATAACAATTACAAAACAATATTGAGTTAAGGCTAATGTCACATGGAGCAAAGTTGCCTGCCGGAAGAAACTTTGCGTGACTTCGGGAAGCTGAAGCGATACTTAGGCTTTTCAACCGGAGACTCCTATTGTTGCTGTGAAAAGGCATTTCAGAGCGGTTAGTTGCACCTGGTAGCAAAGATATATCGCAGGCGACTAACTCGCTTCGTGGGACATTAGCCTAAGGAAATTATGCTCTTCAGTATCAGGAGACTGTGACTAATCACTTGCAAGGTATCTAGGATAAGATTATTAGTGTACATACCACATATCTAAAGGTAGTCACTTAACACTATTTCCGTTTGTTTGCATTTGCTATTTGCAAAACATACACATGCAGATGTTTGGTGTAATATCACATTCTTTGCATTTTTCTATCACAAAAATACATTTAAAGGCTCTTGGTATTTTTTCAGTTCATTACCAATGTAATTTGATGTAATTTTATTATAAGAAAGAAGCGTAAATCACTTTTACTACTATAGGAAATCCTTATATGTAAATCCTTATGTAAGCACGCAGGTCCTGTGCCTGCCTCACGCAATCTTTCCCTATTAACAGATACGAATACATGATATATTCCAGCCTGAAATATGGCTCAAATCAATGGTTAGGATTTACCGATCCTAATTCTTTTTTTAACATTTCTTTTATTGAGCATTCAAATAATAACAGTCATATACAGTGCAATACAGTAGTTATACTTGCTGCTGTTTTTTCAATAAAGTTTAATACAACAACTAAACAAATTGTGGTGCTTTTTCCATTGTAAATATGACCTGAAAGTAAGATAGTTATACCGCATAAAATAATCACATGAGAGTTGGGAGACTCAATTATTGGCTATAATTTTACATGTTTTACCATGAGGCAGGGGGAAGGGGAACACCATGACTTTCTATCCATTATCACAGAGTATTTCAGAAAAGGGGGGTACAGAGTGGTAGGTTGTTATGTTTCAGGGTCTATACCAATCCTAATTCTTAGCCAATCAAAGACATTTTAATATAGTTTGTTGTTGAGACATTACTGCAAGGATGCTGATCCCTTGTTGTTGTTGTGATGCATTAGGTAGCACTGCAGCAGCATTTTTTGAAGGGCAGCCTAAGTTCCAACTGGGGTAAGATTTGGGGAGAACGCTGCCTTAGATACTTCAGAAAGTCCAACTTGAAAGTTGTTTTTTGACCATTTATATAAGTTGTCAAAAATTCTCTAGGAACAATTTGCTAATGCAATTTCTGTATTAATGCATCTGTAACCTTGCTGTTAGCTAAGGGAGGCTACAGTGATGCTTGAAAGCTTGTAAACACTTTTAAAGCTTCAATATTTCCGCATAAATATGACCTAAAACGTGATGTGTTTTTTACTCAAATCCAAAAATAGATAGTGAGAAGTCAACTAAAGAAGTCAAGAACACAAATCTTGTTAATTTTTTTTTTATTGAGGGAAATGATCTAAAGTTTCATATTTGTGGATGAAAGTAAGTACATTAAGCTATGCTTTCAGTAACTGGTGTGAACCCTTGGGCAGAAATAACTGGAACTAAACATTTCTGGTTACTGTAGATACACATTAGCTTGGAGGAATTTTAGCCCATTCCTCCTTACAGAAGAGCTTTAATGTTGGTGGGCATCCATGCATGATATGCCAGCTTCAGGTACTTCCTCAACCTTTCTATAGAATTAAGGTTAGGACCATTTTTGCCATTCCAAAAAATTAGCTTTCTTTACTGCATGACACACTTCACTCGAGCTTTTTGAGCATTTGAACTTCAGTTCCATTTTGGTTTCATCCATCCACTTAACATTCTTTTATTAGCCTTCTGACTTATCTATGCAATCTTTTTGAAACTGTGGAAGGGCAGCAATGTTCTTTTAGATAGTAGAGGCTTTCTCATTGCAACCCTACCAAGCATAGCATTGTTGTTGATTGTTCATCTGGTGGTGAGCTCATGAACACTAGCATTTGCCCAGACCTTTAGTTCCTGGGGTTCTTTAAGATCTTCCGGAGTATTATACTCCTTGCCATCGGTGTGCTCTTTGTCGGTTGACCCCTCTTGAAGTTAACAATGGTGTTGAATTTCCTCCATTTGTACATTTTCTGCCTGACAGTGAACCAGTGGAGTACTAACTATTTAGAAATAATTTTGTAACCTTTTTCAGCCTGGTGACATTTTTATAGGTCATCAGAAATCTTCTCTTTGAGTCAAGAAGCACTTAAAATTATACTTAATTAGACCCAGATTTCTGTTATTTAAAAAAGGAAGGGCTCTACACACTAACAAGCATAATATTTCTGACTCTGATGTGTTTTTAGGACTTGCTAGAAAAACAGATAACATTCTAGGTCAAATTTACACAGAAATATTGGAAATTCAAACGTCTTCCAAGTACTGTTATATCATGTTCCACATAAAGGCATGGATGCATAGAACACAGCTGTAATAGGGCATATCAGAAGAATAATTCTTATTTGTGCTAAAGTAATAGTCACTGCTATCAGTCAGTGATAAAAACAACAATAGGGTTTTTACACTAAACTTGGGTTATGTTACATCATACACAACTGAAAAATCCTGCATGCTGGAATGTGTTAATATAATTCCTGCAGGTAGCTAGACATTTTTTGAGGTATTCTTGTTTTCAAGTGTTCCCTGCCTTTCATTCAGCACCCAAATATATTGCATGTAAATGCACGACTGCACCCACAGGTATACCAGCATGGATAGATAAGATAGATAGATAAGATGGCAGAAAGGGAGGTACAGCATGAAAGTTCTGCATACCATTATGGCAGAAGAAAGACAGGAACGATGAAGGAAATCAAAATAGGAACATGAATAGGATACCAGGATGAGGGTAGTGGAAATGTATTAACCAAAAGGAGAAGAAGGCTGGAATGGCCTAACCTAAAAGCTATTTGTATAAAATTCCTATTTGGCCTACTAGAGATTCCTGAAAGCCAAGTTTGAAGGTCAGTTTGCGTGGCTAATTTGTCACTTTCAAATGAGTTGTACAACAGGGTACTTTAATCTTATATTTATGTTTCAGCATGCTTAGACAACTGTTAGCTAGTAACTAATGTTACAATAAATGACATTAAGTCAACTGGCTCCTGATATTTACTACTGTGTGTGAGATGGTAACATTGGGTTGTAAACTCTACTGAAGTAGGGACTAATGTAAAAAATGTATAATCTCTGTAAAGCATGACAGAATACATTAAAATTGGTGGGACCACAACAAAACCGTCTAAAAGGTAGGAAAACGTTAAATCCGGGGACATAAATTTGGGGTTCTACTGTAGTTTTAATTGTGTGTAAGTGATTTCCTTTTTCTCTGTAATAAAAAAAACAGTACGTTCTATTTGATCCCAACTAAGCTGCATGTTGGCTGGAAAACAATCCTTTTGGGTTTATTTAATTTTTACATATTTTTACACATTTTTTACAGTGACCCAAATTATGGAAAGATCCTTTATCCAGAAAACCTGATGTCCCAAGCATTCTGCATAATAGATCCTATACTTGTATTTCTGCATATATGACTTTCAGTCTGCTGTGCTTCTGCTCCAGCTCTCATCACCTAATCATTGTTTTCACAAGTCAGTGTGTACCTTTCTCAAGTCTGGGCATATCCAAATTGTAAGAGGCAGGTGTAATGGTCTAATTTCTTGTTGTTGGTGTTTCTATGACAATCCTCACAATATGTTTTGAAAAACAAGATGTAAGAAAGGTTCAAATATCGTTTTATTTTGAATCTGACATTTATTTAAGTTTTTGACATAAACTGTAACAAATAAACAGTCCTTGGAGAAAAGAAAAACTTCTATAATTTAACTGGGAACTGGATCTTTTGATTCATTCTCAAGGAAGTTAAAATTACTGAATCATAAGGTGGCCACACACAGGCCACAGCAGCTTACTGGTCTGGATGAGGATCACTTTGGTGCACTGATGCGATCTTTACTCAAGGGGTCTCAATAGGCCCAAAGTATCACACTAAAATGATCATTTGGCCCCTGGGCCAGAAATCGGATACTTCTGTGGGCCTATGAATACCTTGCGAAAAATCTGGGTCTTCCTGTAAATCCTCCTAAATTTGCTTTAGACCAAGGCATTTGGGCAAAGCTGGAGGCATGGGACAAGGGGGCTCCAATTATAAGCCTACCAGTCACCCTAGGGGCTCCCTAGGTGGTAGGCCCTTCCAAGATGTAAAAGAAGGTCTAAATGAAAAAAAAATGGCCTATACCTGCAGGAACCCCAGGGTCCTACCAAACACATAAGCGCACCTGCTGCTGCAACTTCCACTACCACCGCTTAAATCTTTAGCTCTTTTCATCTGGGACCCATATTCATCTCAATATGTGCAAATGGCCAAATTTTTTCTGCATCCACTGAAATGTGCTTCTATGTTTTATCTGTTTTCCCATTGACATCAAGCACATCTTCAATTTCTTGTGTCCTTGAATAGGAAAAGAATAGGAGGACAATGTGGGTGGTTTAAAATACCAACATGTATGTGTCTGTATGAGTGGTTTGGCTATTTGGGTAACCAACTGTTTATATTCTAGCAACAGGGCAAAAAAAAAGGCTCTCTGCTCTAGGAAGTGCAAATGGTTAGGATTAAATTTCTCCTGTATGAGTGGCATTGCTTGCATGCCTGTCCAGAGATCAGCTGCATCACAACCCAACCCATGCTATATAAATCCACACAATTCTGTCTGCGGAAGTAGCCACCATATATGTAGTATATATATAGTTAACTTGCTAGGAGGGTTAAAGGGCAGATTGTATATTAATTTTAATGCCACATGTGTGACCATTGTCTTGCATAGTTTCTGTGACCAATGTTTTGTACCATCTTTATATCAATCATTTTCTAATGTTACTAAGGACTTTTGGGTTTCTTTTTACACTAGCAGTTTTCTATATCTGAAGGTTGTAGCACAGCACAAACTAAGCGTAACCCCTATTTGGCTGTAAAACAGTCCAACACCAGCTAGGATAGGTTAGAGCATGGGGTGCATTTGACTCTCTTAGACAGGATGGGCCTTCACTAAATGGAAGTATCCTGGGGTGTAGTGCAACTGCAACTCACTGTAGCTGTGTGCAGTGCAAACTAGCAAATAATAGACGCCGGAAGGTTCTTAATGGTGAACAAATGACAGCTGGGTTTATTGTCAGAGACAAATCAAGATGCAGGGTTATCGCATATACTCACAAAGCAGGTGTAGCATGCAGTATTATACTCTGAGGACAACAAGAGAGAGAATGCCACCGGTTTATCCCACCTCTTTGGGAGACTGGGTAGGGTCATAACCGTGGCCCTATGCTGAGGCAACAGTGCCTGTATGGAAGGGTACTTCCAGCTACTTTCCTTGTTAGAGCCAAAAGCTGCTCTTGCTTCCTTTTCCTCACTACCTCACTTTCCTAGAAAGTGCTCGACAGAGAATAACTATATAACTGGTCCTCATTCACAGGATCCCTGTCCCCGACTTCACTAGAGTGTAGATAGATACTCTAGGGTAGAGATCGCTTTACTGGGGCCCTGTTGATCCAAGGCTCAGTGGACCTTCCACCTGAGACACCACAGGCAGCCAAAGAGAAGACCTGCCCCTTTGGTAAACACTATATTGGAGTACAAAGGGTGGAGTCAACCTGTAAACCAATAAGGTATAAATGCACAACTCTAAACTGATACATGGGTCTTTGCCCAGTAACAGCATAAACTAAGGATGTTGTAGGGTTTAAAGCCATAGGGGGCATGTTAACCCTATGGGTCCCTACATTAACTTAATCTGCCTGACTCTAAAACGGGCAAAAAATGTGTTTGATGTGAATTGGCCCCAGTGCCCAGTGTTGATTTGTCTGTTTTATTATGTTTATCCAAACTGTTAAACCATTGGATATAAAGCTGCACAAAGTGAGATACACTGTGACGCAAGAACTTAGCCATAGAACTTGATTACTGATACAGTTTGATCTTATTGCTCTCATAGCAACATCTTGTCAAAAGTCTCAGGATTTCCAGTAATGGGCATCACTTATTCATACACATGAATAAGAGGACTTGTACCAAAAGAATCAAACAGTAATGCTGTGCGGTGCAAACAACATAATACCCACTCTGACAATCTGCCCACAAGTTGCGCCTGATTTGAAAAAATGCATACCCACAATTGCATCCATTCTAACACACTGGCACAAGAGTGGCAAGAGCAAAATCTGCATTTTCAACCAAAAGAAAAAAACCATGGTGATTTGTGTATAAAAATCACACGTTGCACAATGTGCAGCATTTCTATTAACCTCTTTTTTGCCCTCTGTCTCCACATTAAGTAAATTGTATGCTGGCAATTTTCTGCCACAAGAGTTTACATAGGGACAGGTGTCAAGCAGCAAGGACAGTATCACTGATGATGTGTCTGCCGCTTCTACATCACACACACAGGCACATTATGAGTGAGTTGGGTATACCTCAATTATGCACACGACTGGCACTACTTGACTCTTCACACGGCAAGCTCCCTCCCTGTGCAGGCCTAATGACTCCTGAAGGGGTGTTTTTGACCTTCAGGTTCTATTAGCCAACACCTCCAGGGGGAGAAGGAATTTTTGTGTGATAGGGAACCTTTAAAGCATCATTACTCAATAAAACTGCAGCCAACTAAATGAAAGATAATTGTCCTTTGTAAATTTGGAACCATGTTTTTTTTGTTCCTACAGCTGGACATGTGAAACATAGCTTTTTATTTTTAGCAGCACAGAACTAACCCAGGAGATTTAAAGGGATTCTGTCATGATTTTATGGTGTACTTTTTATTTTTAAATTACACTGCAAATAATTCACTCTGCCATTTAAATTTTTGTTCTAAAACCAATCAATGTATTTTTTAGCTGTAATATTGGTGTGTAGGCAGCCATCTCAGAGGATTGTGCCCAAGTCTGAGCTTTCAGAAGGAGCCAGCTCTACACATTAGAACTGCTTTTAGATTACCTATTGTTTCTCCTACTCCCATGTAACTGGGGGAGTCATGAGCCAGACTTGGATTTCTTACTATTGAGTGCTATTCTAATATCTACTGGGAGCTGCTATCTTGCTACCTTCCCATTGTTCTGCTGATCGGATGCTGGGAGCAGGCCCGGATTTGTGGAAAGGCCACAAAGGCCCGGGCCTAGGGCGGCACAAGTTTAGGGGCGGCATGCCGCCCCGCCGCAACAGAATTTTTAAAATTTGGCTCCCATACGGAGCAGTCGGGACCTCTGCCCACTGCTCCGTATGGGAGTTTAAATGCGCGAATGCGCATTGATCGCGCATGCGCACTCAGGGGGAGAGGGCGCCGCGCGATTGCGCATGCGCACTCGCGGGGGCAGCCTTGGGGCACCACCAAGTGAAATCTGGCCCTGGCTGGGAGGAAAAGGGAGGTGGATTATATCACTCCAACATGCAGTTCATCAAGAGTGACTGAAGTTTATCAGAGCACAAGTCACATGGCTGTGGCACCCTCGATAATAAAGAATATGGCTAGCCAAAATTATATACAAAAAAAAATCTGTTTACACTTTTATAAAAAACGATTTCAATGCGGGATTCTGCTGAAGAAGCACTATGAACTGATGTGTTTGAAAAAAAAAAAAACCATGTTTTTCCATGACAGTATTCCTTTAACGCTCTGCTGCCACCTGAACCACGGTTCTCCCCTTGCCTCATGGTTAAAATGGCACTGACTACATAGCAGACTACACTAAAACTTCTTTTCAATGCAATATTGGGAACCAAAACTGTATAAAGTAAATCTAAGTAATCACTGTATGTCCTATAACATGACATATAAGTATGACATATGCTGTGCTGCTAATCAGGATTTACATAGGCGCATTCCATACCTCCCAATGGTTCATGGAAAAGTCCCAATTTTGCACCAAAATAAGTGCCAACACTTGATGGGAAAAGTTAGTTATGGCAAAGTAGGGGTATGTTGTGGCATAACTGTTTTGAGGAATTCAGATGTTAGGCGGCACAAATCCACAAATTTCAATTATCATGTTGCACCAAATGTAAAGCTGGCGTCAGATACGTTCCCCATGGCTCTACATGAACTCTAGGTCCCCATTTGGGAAGCTCGGTACCTGCAGGAGTTCAGAATGTCAAAAAGTACCTTGTTTGCTTTGTCGAAAAATGCGTAGCTATCCCATATACGTCACTTGCTTGCAGCAATGAATACATTCTGAGCTAACTATGAAAGCGCGATAATATAGACACCTGCAACTTCTGTACGGAGTCACATGGCTCATTTGTACCTGCATTTCCACAGGCCACCAAAAGCGCCGCTTATGGTGCAAAACACGTGACCTACGCCTGTTCCATCGTGCAAGCGGGGTGTATGTGTGGAAATAAACTTTGCCTTGCGTTTATAAAACGCCATAGAGTGTGGCGGCGCTAAGACACCCAAGATAATGACACACCTGAGCTGCAGCCTGGGGAATAACAATAAGAAAGATTTACAATATCAATGAATAGGTAGCCTAAATAACAGCAGCTCATAGGACATATAGTTTCATTAAATACAAAGTAGTCACCTCCGACCTGCACTCCCTTGGGAGTCTGATAAGGTCTGATACGGGAGGGACGTACAGCTACTATGTATTTTCCGATAACAATGGGCTTTGCATGCTGCAGGATGCTGGAACTCCATGAAGTTCTTGGGGGCAAGTGAATGGGCAAGTTAAGAGGTGTGTTCAGAAGGGAATCACCCAGCGAGCAGGATGGGAGGAAAGCGAAGGTGACGTGCAAACCAGTAAGGGTGGGTTGCTCCAACTCCTCCTCACTCTGAGCCGGGCTGAACAGGGAGGGAGCTGGGCATGTGTCACACACGCAGACCTGCTGCTGCTTTCACTGGGTGCTGTGCTTCTCCCTATCAGTGATTGTGTTTGGGGGTGTGGGGAGAAGAGAGAAGACAGAGAGGGGAGCCCCTCCATACCCCTCTCTCACCTGCCTACCATTGGATACCCGCTACTGCCCTGCACTTTCCTACAGTCCGGTTAATTCTCACTGGCTGCCATGGAGTTAGCAATCAGGTTAATAATTGCCTGCTCTCTGTACCTGAAGGCTGCTGGGGACTATGATGGAAGGTAAGAATGGCTGGAATGGTGTTACCCCTGTACCTGTGCCCCGCTCCTTACTTACCCAGAAGGGAACTGCTGCCCTGGATCACTTATATTGTCTCAGCACTGGGAACTAATGGCATATTTGCTCATTTAATGGAGTAACACTTGTTGTTGGGATTCCTCACCTTACTTATACAGAGTCTACAGAAGTACTTCTTCCACCTGCTTAACAGCTCCCAGCATCCTCAGTCGGGGTGCGAGTTGTTGAGTTTGAGCTGAAGAGTTTACAGTACAGTATTTACCATATAAACTGCTGTGAATTTATTATGTTTAGAATGTCATTACCTTCTCATTGCATTATGTAACCTCGTATATTTAATAAATTCGTAGGGGGTGTTCTAAAATGAACACAATTCCCATGGACAATCTGGTTCAAAAGTCAGAATCTGCAGCAAGATACCCAATAATAAGAGTTTGACACTAGGACCAGGGCTTTGGATCCTGAGGCTGCTGGGATTGACCCTATTCCTTTCTACAGTGGCAGTACAGCTGCAGAACAGGCTGTGGGTGGAGGTGTGTGTCAGGCAGTTTGGCAGATGTGCCTGAGGAATGAAAGGTGCTGATGTGCTGACAGAGATAAAGACACCTGCAGGTCCTAGGGGTATACAGTTACAATAGTCTGCCTCAGTTCATAACCCTTTCCACTACCTCCTTGTTTTACAGAAGCTCTGCTTGAAAGGGGGAGGGGAGGATTCTGGGATTTGTAGTTTTGAACAGCTGTAGGCATAAGGTCACCTATCCAAGCAATTGGTTTGTGGAAGGTTCAAGTGACTGCTTTATTGTTAACAGATACAAATCTATTAACAATGATGAAAATATGATTAGTTTTACCTCCAGGGCCAGTATGCCTTTCCCTAGTTGGTCAGACTTAGTGGTATGTATTACCCTGCATAACGGGGATCCATCTTCACATACTGTACAACTAACACAGCGCATGCGTCTCCTACAGCTCTAAAATCATACACCCAGCTCCCTCATTTGAACTTTCTGAATATGGAAGCTCCAATGAAATCAGTTTATTACAGATGACAATGTGCTAATCCTTAACGCCTCCAAGAGAACTCAAATTTCTATTTATATTTTGGCCAAATGACCAGGAGAGCTGTATTTTTGGGAGATGGAAAAAAATTCCCTCTTCCTTTCCTGGTATATTGTTCCTGTCTATTTACGCTTCCCTAAATATCTCCATAGATAGATGTACTCCTGGCTCTAACTTCAGGCCAGCCACATGTATTTTTAATTCTTTTTTTTTTTTTTCTTTATGTAAAAAGTTTTAGATACAATCATTATCTAGGCGGTTACACGTTTCTGATGCACACCAAACAATAACAAAAAAAATAGTGAAGCCATGCAATATACATCTAAATGAAATGATAAGCAGCCATTTAGCGGTAAATAGTATAGGGCAACTACACGCACTGATATAATCCTCTACACGCACTGATATAATCAGAGGAAACATAGTTTCTTATTATTTTCAGACTGTGTGCAGGCTCCAAATTATATTAGTACCATGGCGATTGGTCGTTTAGTCGCTTGGACAGGTTAGAAAATTTTGTCATATAATTATAAAATATGTGCATGTATTGTGTATCTGACAGTATTATTGGGGGACCTACAATGGAAGTCACTTTCGTACGATTGGTGTCTGCCACCTATTTTATGTTTAGAACATTGTGAGATTTGTTATTTTCAGAGCTTTATCCTTTCAGTTTCAATTTCAGTCTGAATGTTAGTGCATTTAAGCGTACAATCTTTATCCAAACGTTTGGCAGAAGAAGACTAAATTCTTAACATGTATGGCCACCTTTTAAAGTGTTAAAGGGCTGAGGCAGCAACTGTACTTAGTTTAATAAAATCAATATGCACCCAGAGGTATTGTGACATGTATGCTTCCCTTTTAATGGAAACAGCTGAAGAGGTCTGCAGTAAACTATACAGCCAATTTTGTCATTTATGATCCATAGCCACAAAGCTGTAAATATGAATTTCTGCCCACATGAGATACCTATATATCAAATGGGTAATTGGGAATGGCTAATTCTCTGCAGCTGAATAGTATACAATAGTCCAAGGTAGGGGTAGGTAAGGGTTAATGGATTGACACTTTTAAAGGGGATCTAAATACTGTTGCTTTCACTGCTTAATTACACCTAACTCATTTGTTGTCAAACTACAAATCTCAACACACTTAACATATTATGATGGTTAAGGCATGCAGGTAACTGTAGTTGTAAAGCACTGTTGCTCAATAAAACATTTCCCCAACTGCTGCATTAAAATGCAAAATAATCCCCCAGCTGTCCCCATGCTGTTTGTTCCTGCAGTTAAGGTTAGAAAAATTAAGTACAGTTTCTGTCCTTTATTGCCATGTTTGACTACGTGTAATATAATTATGTAAAAATGACATACATTAATTATGGTACATTATATAATATTAACATGCCTGACATAGTGCTGGTAATCGTCATTCTCACTGGTAAATTCTCATGTAGCTATAATTGAGTTTTTGGTCAGTAGAATTTTTAGTGGTAAAATTTCTTGTATTCTAGTTTTTTATTGTTTGCCAACTTCTTTAGAGACTTAGGGGGCGCTATAGGACAACTTTATGGTTGGGTTTAGATCCACTTTAATGCATTGTTTATGATACATCCTGTGTAAAATATATGGCTTCACTGGTTGTAAACTGTATTCCCAAATAAAATAAAAAGTGCGGCTTGGGCTAGTATAATTTCCTTCTAAGTAGTGTTGCCAGTTGGAATTTTGTTTGGAACCCCAGTTTGAGTGGGGGCCCTTTGACATAACACATTACATAGGTAAGATTACATATCACAACACTGCATAGTGAATTATTGATATTTTGTGGTTATTATTAATTGACTGTGGTGCATATTCAAATAGCAGTCCAACTGTTGTTGTTAAGCCAAAATACCCGGCATCCGTCTGAAAACTTTTCACTGATGAAAATTAAAAATTGAAGCTCAGCAGCTATTGTTAGAGGAACATCCTTAGTTTTACATAATAATTTTTTCATTTGCACAGCCTAGGGCATTGCCTAGCTCCTAGCATATTGCCTTGAAATCTACATATGTTTATGTTGTTTTGCATCCATTTTAAGCTGTTTGGTTATGGAGTCATTTTATTGGTGATTAATATGATTTCTCCATTGGTGGGCAGTGATATAAAATAAAATGGAATTTTAAAGTAAAAATCAGGAAAACTCTCACTGGGCCCTTGTGGGCATTAGCAAAAATAGATAAATCTCTTTGAATAGTGTAGGGCTGATGCCTCACTTCAGTATTCATTATTCAGGAATGTATGTGCCTGTGATTTATATCTGTGTGTATCCACTACCTAACATAGTGGTTTCCACCTTGTGTACAAGTTGAGACAATGTACAGGCGAGCGGCTGAGTACCTGCACTAATCACGTGGATTTTACATTCTTAACTCTGCAGTCCCACCCACCAGTTTAAGTCATAGCACCTGGCTTACAGACATCAGCCCACCTCTTTTCAATTATTTACTTTGGTACAGAAACTGAGTGGTGAATAGGGTTCAAAGCATGGCCTACTCAGGACTCTAAATCCTGCCCTCTGCTCAAACTGACATTTCACTACATTGTTTCTGGAATATAACAAAAAGAATTCTTGCTCACAATATACTAGTAGGGCATTAGTAATAGCAAGGTCTATAATATATTTTCTTGTTTTAAATAGCATGTTGAAAAATATACAACAAATATACTTACAGCTGCTGTGCATCATGCTTTAAATCTAGTTGCGTTTCTTTTTGAGTACAGGTATGGTACCTGTTATCCAGAAGCGTCAGGACCTGGGGTTTTTCAGACTCTTTCAGTAATTTGGTTAACCATATTTTGTCTACTATTGAGTCTATTATTATTATTAACATTTATTTATAAAGCGCATGGGTCTATGGGACATTGCCCATGCATTTGTTAATATGGTCATCATCATTATGGTGTAATGGATTGTCCAGGGGGACAGCTAAATATGAATATTAAGTAAAATATAGACCCATATAGGGGGAGATAGAAATTGCATGTTCTCTGTTTATACTATTTTTAGTTATTGGTGGGCAGTGATATAAAATAGTTATTGGAAACGGAAATGTGTGCGTATTGTCTGTTATCCATTCACTGGAAGAGAAGTATTAGTTGAAAGGAGTTTGGCATTTTTTGTGCTTTCGGCGGAGAAACTTCAGCCAGTGCCTACATTAAAGGAGAAGGAACTGTAAAAAACATTTCCCTATTGGTACAGTGAATATAAATATATATTAAATATGTGAGCCCCACCATCCGCACTCTTGGTCTCCCTTGTATCTCACCCATACCTGATCATATTAGTCAGAGTAGAACAATGGGGTTGGCATAATGAACTCCATCTTCCAAGGGCACGGATTCTAAACCTATTGGTCAGAACCCAAACATAGGTCCTAATTCTGTATAAAGATGGGTCTCCATGATCCCCCTGAATACAGTAACATTTCCTGCTATAATAGAAAATAGTAATTAAAAGAAAGCACATAACTTGTGTTGAACCAATTTTTGGGATGCAAAGCAGATTCTGTAACTTAATTTGCACCCCCTGGCAGAAAAAAGGTCAAGCAACCAAAGACTTTTTACATTCCAGGTCTAACAAAACCTGAGGGCACCTTTCATACTCTATTTATTAGGAGCAGGAATGATGGGAAGAAAATTAGAAGAAAATTATTTTCTTGGCATTTCTTGCACAAGAGATTAAACTGATTATGTTAATAGATCAGTTCACACTGGCATGAACTTTGAAACTGACTTTAGTGTTTGCCATAAATATTGATATAAGCTTTGAAGCCAAGATAAATAACATTCACTTTGTCTATTACTTGGGTATGCTTGGCATGAATAGCCCATAGCAATAAAACTAATTATTTTTACAATAAAGGCATCTGTTTTGTGTGTTACCTCCTGCAGCTTGGCTGACAGGGCAATCAACTGTATTATCTACATGCACTGCTAGGAAATGAAGTATATGGCGTGGGAAATTGAAGTGAAATGCATTTTAATATTTGCTGCTATGTGATCAAAGGGTTTTGGTTAATATATATTGATGTTTTTATGGGCCAAACAGTTGTGAATGTGAGTTTTCATAATTTCCTTCTGACAGTTTTCTTATTTCATTGATTCTCTAAATTTAGTAGTAGTCAGCATACTCAGTGCAACAAATAATTTCAAGTACACAGAGGCCCAAACAGCCCACAAAATAGTGACTGTTTAAATCATCTTATAGCAGCGCCTCTGGCATTTGCTAAAATCCACAGATTGGCAGTCCAGGCCTGGTTAGCGCACAAGTATCCATGATTCACATCTGGGGTGACTCAATTGGAATGCTACTTCACTGAGCGGATTGACAACTGCAGTCAGTATACTTGATAAGGGTGCAGTTTTCAGGCAGGTGAAGGGTGTGCATCTGTTTCTGGTTTGTATTCTGCGCTTCATAAATAAATGCCCCCCATCTGTGCCTAACTTTAAAAACATGATCAAGTTGCCGCTAGTTTTAAATCAAGCAGTGGTTGCAAAGCAGTGTCTAAAGATAGTGATTTTATATGACTGCCTGACATTCTGTCCAGGAATGAAGTTTATAACTTCACATTTTTTTATGGTAATATAGCACATAATATACAACAGAACAGCTCTAATGCAGTGTTAGTACGAGATTTTGCAACCATTAGTTGAGACATGTTTGGGGTCAGACTATGATATGCTTCCCTTTAATGGTTCTTATGTTTCAACTTAATAAATGAAGTGATTCACTGATGTTTTTAAGCTCAAATAATTTGTGTGTACTAGTCTTGGAAGCCTTATGCCTCTATGAGGGCTCTTACACACGAGCAAAAGAATGCAGGAAGAAATGCAGCTTGTACTTTTCAGTGAGTTTGTACTCACTTTGCCTCAGGGAAGCACTGAACACAAATGGAATAAGTTGCGTTCCACCAGCATTTGTCGATTCCCTGTGGCTGAGTCTTCATGTACTTCCTTGTGGTAGAACTCACAAAAGGTCCACTACAAGAAACTGCATAAAGAAACACTCGTCTGTAAGATCTCTAACAGGGCCTAGTAGAGCTGGGTGGTATGACCAAAAATTTATATCACGGTATTTTTCTAAATTATATCGGTGTCACGGTATTTGACGGTATTTTTTTTTTCCATACATGATTAGGTGTTAACCCCATTTCCTAATAAATTAGAGAATAATTACTGCAGTATTGAAAATCAGAGTCAGGCAAGCGAAGGATCGGCAACAGAAAGTCGTAAGGTAAATCAGGCAGGCTTAGTTTCCCAGGCAAGGCCGCAGACAACATAGCACAGGAGGAGGCGTTTGATAGCTTTAAATACCCCCCACGCATGCGCAGAACCGGCGCCGTCAGCGCGTCGCGGAGATGCACACTTTGACATGTACGTGCGCTTTGACGCACGCGCACCTGGACGCGTGTGCGCGATGTCCCGTGGACAACGGGATGCGCGCGCACGCAAGGAGGCGCGCGAGACCGGGCCGCACGGGTGAGTACCCTGACACCCCGGTATTTCGGTATCTGAAAAATGAATATAGTTTTAAAAAAAAACACCGGTATTCGGTATTAAACGGTATATCGCCCAGCCCTAGGGCCTAGAACTATTTCACATAATGCTTCCAAAGAAAGCACATATGTAGACTGCAAATAAATCTTACAGTTAAACACATGAAATAAATCTTTAACTGAATATAGCTGAATTTTTCTTCATAGCTCTCTGCAGCTCTCTTCATAGTTCACTGCGCTGATACATTTGCACAGCACAGATATTTTACATCATTCACATCAGTCCCTGCGCCAGTGGAGCTTACTACCTTAGGTTCCTATCACATGAGTACCAGGAGGAAACCTGCACAAGCTCAGGGAGAACATTCAAATTCCTTGCGGAGACCTTGGGCAGGTTGTTTCAGTACAGGTGTCATTCCAATACTGTATGACATAAAATCTGGCCTGCTGTAGGCACTGATCCCTAGGGCTTAAATCCTAATGGGACTAGGGAGTAATAAATTACCTAGAAATTCTTATGGGTTAAAGGAGATGTAAACTCTCCATAAATCTTTGTTTTTGTGCTACTTAACTCTGTAAAATTGGTATCCCAAACTTAATTACAGATGCAAAAGCATTGACCAAATGTTGATCCAGCAATACACAAGCCATCCTAATGTTATCTTGCATAAGGACACCCAGTGGTCTTCATGGTTCTTTTGGTTTAAGCTCCTTTGAGGGCTAACATTTAGTCAATGCCCAACATGGCTCATAACAGGATATACTCTGTCTTTGGGAGTTCTCTTTAAATATCATCTGTATGCTGATGATATCCAAATTTACTTTTTGATTCCCTTTAATGTAAACTGAGACTTAAATCTCTAACTGCTTGCTAGCATCAAACTGAACATGATCATCTTTCCACCTAAACCTGGTCCTTCTCCCCCTTTTCCTATCACTATCTATGGCACTCTCATTAACCCTGTCAACTTGGCATGTTGTTTGGGGGTGATCTTTGACTCCTTTCTCTCCTTTTTCTGACCATATTAACACCACTGTCAAAACCTGTCACACTTTCGTACACAATATTACCAAAATACATCCCTTTCTTTTAACTGTAACAGCTAGGAAGCTCATGCATGCTCTCATCCTATCCAAATTTGACTACTGTAACCTGCTACAAACTGGCCTCCCTAACTCCCATCTGTCCCCCCTAAGTCTGTCTTATATACTGCTGCCAGAATTCTCCTCTCATCAAGGAGAGTTCTGGCCCTTCCACTGCTAGTCCTTATCATGGCTTCCCATAAAAACAAGGATAAAGGCCCCCATACACGGGCCGATAGAAGCTGCCGATATCGGTCCCGACTCGGCAGCTTATCTGCCCGTGTAGGGGCCAGATATCGATCTGTATTGGCCAGATATTGATCGGCCAGGTTAGAAAATCCAGTCGGATCGCGGTCCCCGAACCGACTGCTCCATTGCCTCCTACATAATCTGATTTTTTTTTAACTTCAAGCTCCCCGATATCGCCCCCCACCCGTAGGTGGGGATATCGGGGGAAGATCCGCTCGCTTGGCGATCTTAACTTTCAAGCTCCTTCTCTTAACCTTTAAAGCCCTTCATTTCTCTGCATCTCACTACCTCTTCTCTTATGTCTCCATACATTCCTTGCTGCCTCCATTCCTCAAAAAGCAACTGTTTTTTTTGCACCCCCACTACCACTGCCATTTCCCACCTTTCTACCTTGCTGCTTCTTATATTTGGAATGCCATCCCTGAATTCCTCCAAAGAGAATCCTGCCTCAGCCTTTTCAGAACTAAACTCTCAGACTACCTCTTGGAGCACTTGTGCCTGTAAGTTACCCTCCCATTTAGATTGTAAGCTGTTCAGGGCAGTAACCTCCATCCTCTTGTCTTTTTGATTCTTAACTTATTGTAACTGCACCTTGTATTTATTATCATACTATTTATTTTTTTAATAACCCCTTTTGTTGTATTCATTTATTGTTCTACTGTACAGCGCTGCGTACATAAGTAGCGCTATATAAATAAAGGTATATATACATGTAGTCCTGCAATATGTAGGTAAATCATAGATGAGCAGTAATGTATACATACCAATAATGCTGACCATGAGCAAGCTGATATTGGCTGACAACTTAGTATTCTTGAGAGGTTCTGAAAATGATTAGCTTGTCAGATTTCGATCGGGGAAGCTTAAAAATCCTGTGGGAAAAGGACCACTTTGGGCCGTGGATATAGACCTCTCCAGGTTAGACTATATTGTTGTGGTACCAAACAAGCAGATCAACTTAATTTCCCCCACCCCTTGAGTAGCCAAATTGAGCAAAGATTCGCTTAACTGGTGACCACACCAATTCAGCAGATCTACCTGTTTATGGCCACCTTTAGCTTTCTTCATAGCAAGCCCTTAGGTTATTTGACCACTTCATAGCAATAGGGAACTATGTCTATTGTGTATTAAATGGGATTCACAGTCACTAATAGGATAGTGCAGTGAGCTCTCAAGATGTACTGGAACTGAATAATGTTTGAATGCAAGATTTAAAAATAGCCCTTAGTACGTTTAGTTTCAGAATTAATTTATTCCATTTGCATGTAAGCTTGCAAGCTTGAAGTAAAGCCACTACTTTAGTATGTGTATGTGTATGTGCAGTTTATCGTTCTTGCAAAGAAATGTTGAGGTTATCAAGTATTGCCCTTGTAAACAGTTTGTGAGCATGTTTACTGTCTGAGTTGTTTCCACATGTGTTAAATACCCTGAGGCTGTGGAGAAAACACTGACATTTTAACTTTTAAATTCCATTTTATGACATTTACTGTTTCTTGTAAGCCTGAATTATCCAGACAGAGGTTAAACATGTGGCTATTGCTTAATAGCCTTTTCAGCACTATGCCTTTTGATAATGTTTTCACTATTAAGCCTTGTTAATATTTGTTTTAATTGGGTCTGCTCAAAAATATATTAAAAAAGCTCATCACGCAGGATCACACTGGGATCCCTACATTCCTGCTCCATTCCAGCAGTTGCAGGGTCTTCTTCATCTTTTCGGCACCCCTCCCCCTTTTCATTTTTGTGGAGATTCAGTGGAAAAACTTGAGAAAAACATCACTTTTGTTTTCATAAACTGAATAAATATTTTGGCTATTTTAATAGGGTTTCCAGATTTGAGTCTACGAACTATGGACTGCACGTACATCAGATGGTGTACAGACTATGAGGAACAGACTGATCACAATAGTTGGTAGATAGATGGTGCTGATGCATACCTTAAGTCAGTCCTGAGTTTCATTAATCTTTGCACAACATAATTTGCTTATCGTATATACTCGAGTATAAGCCGACCCGAATATAAGCCGAGGTACCTAATTTTACCTAAGAAAGCTGGAAAAACTTATTGGCTTGAGTATAAGCCTAGGGTGGGTAATGCAGCAGCTACTGCTAAGTTTCAAACCTGTGTGCTCTCCCTCTGTATGCAAAAAAAATACATCATCGGTGCAGGCAGCAATAGACCTCCCTCTGCGCTCTCCCTCTCTTCTCTGTGCGCTCCCAATCTCCCAAACCGGTGCAGACAGCAATAGACCTCCCTCTGCGCTCTCCCTTTCCTCTCTGTGCGCTCCCAATCTGTATGCCGGCGTGTGTTGAAGTAACTCGGTGGTGTGCGTTGTGAGCACCCCCCCACCCCGTGGACGCGAGTGCATGCGTGGGGAGCGCACAGAGAAGAGGGGGGGTTGCTCGCAACGCACGCTACCGAGTTACTTCAAATCCATATACTCGAGTATAAGCCATTTTTGGTGCTGAAAAACTCTGCTTATACTCGAGTAAATGATTTCATTTGATTTAGGGCTCACAAGTGCGGTCGCACTAAAATCGATGCAGTTGTATTAAAT
This sequence comes from Xenopus tropicalis, assembly GCF_000004195.4. NCBI lineage: Eukaryota > Metazoa > Chordata > Amphibia > Anura > Pipidae > Xenopus > Xenopus tropicalis. The sequence continues at coordinate 72,400,977 of NC_030677.2, read as the reverse complement.
GCACTGAGGGGGTGATATCACTCCAACTTGCAGCACAGCAGTAAAGTGTGATATGGCTAGCCCCATGTGACATTTCAAAATGAAATATGAAAAAAATCTGTTTAAGCATTTTCTAGACTTCTATTCTTCTTGGACACTGCTGATGAAAACTCAGTTCATTTCTCTTACTATCTCATGTTTACTCACAGGATACCCACTTCTGTCTCTTTTTATTTTTTATTTCATACCTGACCTCTCAGCCTATGTTCATTCCAAGGTTTGAGTCTGTCTTATAGCAATTTCACCCTTGGTGACAAAGTAACACCTGCAATTGAACATGTCAAAGACTGAGCTATTTATAATCCCTATTATCATTTTTCACTCTTACACTGATCACATACTTATGTCTAATACTCTTTGGTAAGTTTCTGGCCAAATTCTTTGATCAAAGAACATTGTCAGATCAAACTTTGATGGGACTTCAGAAAAGACAATCAGACAAAATTATACTGCCAACTGAACAAATTATATACGAATGTGTCATTGGCCAAACTGAAAGTGCAGGGGTTTTACACACGCATAAAAAATGTCAGTAAAAATATCATAAAACAGGTGATTTTATTATTCAGACCAGTAAATATTAAATACCTTGTTCTCTGCACTATGGTGTTGCAGTACAATGGATAGCTAATATTTTTGGCTCCATATATCCAGTTAGATTGAAAGCTCCTTGGTAGGAATCTCTTTCTTGTGTTCTTTGTTAATGCACTTGTATTATTTTATCATTTTGTGGCTCTATAGAAACTGTAGTTAATTAGATTCTGTTTAAGACACGTGCAAATATGAATATACTGATGTGTTACTGAACATGGAGGGCATTTATGTCTTTATATTATAATGGGTTTCATTATAAAAGGAGCAAGATTTGCTCCAGGTCTGATTGCTTATAGCAGCTGTTTGATTTGTTTAAATACTAGTATCTTTTTAGATGCTGCCTGGGCAAACTTTGTGCCTTTTAAAACATATTGAGGTTTATGCATAAGATTTGTGTGCTCTGCATACAGTAAATGTGTTGTTTTTCCCAAAGTAGGGTACTTATTTAATGTCCATTTTTGTACACAGGTGGCCCAGACAGATTGCATCCACCACAGGACTGTGTCGCTATGGTAACAGGATAGACTGCTGCTGGGGATGGGCTCGTCAGTCATGGGGACAGTGTCAGCGTGAGTATTACAATTGCTGGGGCTTTTCACCATCTAAAAGGGGGCTTCTACATATCTATTATTAACTTTCATACACTTCAGCAGGGCTTATTCAATAACAGGGGCTTTTGCACGTGCAGGTCTGAGGTGGTAATGTACACTGAACCTTGGTTTAATCAGGGTACTTTCTGGGCATCCAGGGATCAGTAAAAATGGGTTGTTGACAATATCAGCATGGCCTTTATCTTATGGAGAGAATAATGGTTTATGTTGTTGAGAATTTAAATTCACACACTGTGCTCTCTGCTACTGAATTTTATTAGCTATTTTTTGTTTTCTTTCCACTCTAAAAAGCATGGGGCCCATCTTTTAGGTCCCAACCCAGAGGTTAAGAATTCCTTTTTTTTTAACTTTCCCACAAAACTTTCCCCAAAAAGTATAATATGCATTATCTGTCCAATCCACACTGCACTTAAAATGATCATGAAATTTTTTGCTAAGTGTGCCCATGTAATCAGCAGGGCCTAATGGAAGTTGACTGTTTATGGCCATGCAGAATTATAATATTGTTTTTATTATGTTTTGGACATTTTCCTGATAATGTGTGAAACAGACCAGTAGAAAATGTTGTTGTTACTTTCTTACTATAAAACATTACTGTCATGCAGTATTTCCTGCAGAGCTTGTGTTGAGACCCGTGTAGTACAGTAATAGTATTTTACCCTATGCATATTTTTTTCAAAGAGTACAAAAACAAGAACTTAAGCATAGCTAGTTAAGCTATTAAACATTAAACTTCACTCATACTGAAGGCTATATACAATATTATGCAACAACTAGTATATTAAGTATAAATGATACCTTGTCAAGATAATCTGGCACAGTTAACACTAACCATCTTTAAAGTCAACACCAGTATTATCATTATGGGATTGCCCTAAGACAAGTGGATTTGATGGTTTAAAGAGCGAAAGCAATGTCAGATATCTCCTTACTACATAGCCTACTTAGTTTAACATGCCTTCTGGGCCAGTGGCCCTTTCTTCATTAATCCCTTGACCTCATCATAGTGCAAAAAGGTCAGGATGAGTCAGAGCCTATTCACACATTTTACTTGAGGGCATGAAGATTGTTAGAATAAACACTAAGCAAACACAAAGCCATTGCCATTGAGTACATTTTCATAATGTTTAGACATCAGTTCTTAATTTTCATATTTTATCTGGAAATATGTTCTGTTGTCTTCATTTTAATTACATAATTATGTTTTTGTTTTGCTAGTGTCACCTGCCCATTAATTAAAGCTCTCTGTGAACATTTCTTACTATGAAGTGGCCAAAATCCAAAAAAAACTGCCTTTAAGCCATTATTAAACTCAAAGTTGTTTTGTTGTGAGCTCCTGGACTGCCCCACTTAATGCATTTTTGCTTCTGATGAATCCCATAATAATAAGCATATGAAATGAGATTGCGCGATTATAGTGCAGCATGATGAAATGTTCCCTAAAATACTGTACCAGTTTCCTATATGTCAGTGCCACAAGATCATACAAAATAAAACACAAAAACATATAAGTACTGTCGTGTTTAAATATATGATTAATCATATGAATATGTAGATGGTGATGCTGCTTTATCATAAAATGGTGGTGTTTTCCCAATATCACTTTACGTATGAAAATATCCTCACGATAGCCTTCAAGGAGGGATTAAAGTGCTTGGTGATACTTGACTATGACACCTAAGAAGTCTTAAACAGAAGTACAAAGAGAGCAACACAAAATGCAGTATTTCGTTTTTAGTTTCTAACACAGGGATCCCCAACCTTTTATACCAGTGAGCCACATTCAAATGGGAAAAGTATTGGAGATAAGAAAGTTAGCCGGCACAACAAGTGTGATGCAAGCGGGGCTTAGCCCCTGCATGTTTATTCAAAGCAGCAATGTTTCGGGGGGCATAGCCCTTCGTCAGGCATGTATTGGAGAGCAACACAAGCATGAAAAAATTTCCTGGTGGTGCCACCAAGAGCAATAATTGCCTATTTAATAGACCCTATGGGGCAGCCTACAGAAGGCTCTGTTTGGCATTATACTGGGTTATTATTCAACCAAAACTTGCCCCCCAAGCCAGGAATTAAAAAATTGGGCACCTGCTTTGAGGCCACTGGGAGCAACATTCAAGGGGTCGGTGAGAAACATGTTGCTCACAAGCCACTCGTTGGGGATCACTGACCTAACAACATGTTTCAGTTCACATGGAGTGAACTGAAACATGTCGTAAATATTATTTTTAAAGTGCTTGACATTTAAACCATTGATACGCAGATTGCACCCCCTACTTAATGATGCAAATTATTAAAGTCAAACAGTCACAATAAATACCTTTCCAAGCTAAATATTCTCAATTGAGAAACTCCCAGTGATAAATGTGGATCTTCATAATTGAAAGTTCAAGTTAAGTAGTAACAAATATAGAAATGTGTATGATAATATTTTGTGATGTAAAACAGTTCATTAATATATTCATGAATAAGTACATATTTTGTACAATGGTAGCACTTGAGATTCAGTACTATTCAACAAGGAGTCTACCTTTAACCAAAAATTCAAATGGTTATCAATATGATTTAGATAATATGATTTAGAACTTTTAGATTATACCTATTGATAACTGAAATCAACAGAAATACAATGTTTCCATCTTATTTTAAAAGCTTTTTACACCTCAAGTATACATTGAGTTTAGTCTGATAATCCATTTTATGTTGCCTTGTAATCAGTTTTGTTTAAATCTTATTTAGTTTTTACCTTTCCTTCTCCTTTAAAATGGAAATTTTCTAATTAGGAGTACCCAATGGCACATACTACTAAAAAAGTATATTTTTAAAAGGGATTATTTAGATGAAGCAGGGTTTTACATATGAGCTTGTTATGCAATATATTTTTATAGAGACCTGCATTGTTTGGGATTATAGATTTTCTTTAAGCACAGTTTCCCAGCACTGAACAAGTCTATTCGTTATCCCCATTTCTGATTCCTGTGTCATATAATGAAGGAAAAATGACATAATCTCTATATGTAAGATACAAGCAAGATGCCTGACATAGTGCTGGGAATCTGCATTCTCACTGGTCAATTCTTTTGCATTTATAATGACATTTTTATTAGTAGCATTCTCACCTCACCTAATTCTAATTCTAATTTCAGAAAACCTGTATAGATTTCAGGTGTACTACTTTTTAATTTCTAGTTTCATCCGCTTTATTCAACTGTACTGTATTTGCCTTCTGGATAAATTTGGCATATAAGGATATCAAGTCCATATTTGAAAGTGGTCTGGTTATTAGAATGAAACTCATTTTGATTTCTGTCATCTAATTTTAATATAACTTCATCTTTCATGTGGGTGCAATAAGTAAATAGTTAGGTAGTTATTTTGTTGCATGCTGTGGAATGTATGAACCTAATAAAGGGCCTCTGTGAATCATTTTTCTGACAGTTTAACCTGAAAATACCTTTAGTTTCTAGTATTATCCACTAAGTTTCCAGACAGCCACTCTTTAATTACTATTTAAAGACTTCAAAGAATTTGTATGTAAAGTTATTTATAGAGTAGTAATATCCTTTTGTGGATCCCCCTGGCGATTATCTGCTTACTTTTCCCATATAGTACATAATCTGATCAGACCCAAATTTACTTGTGTTGTAATAGGTTAGACTAAAACTAGTTTCTGTATATAAGACTAGATTGATGATGCACCACAGCACGGGGCAAGAGTTTTATTTTTTGTGGTTTTTGACAATTATAGCTGCCAGGCCTTATCAGCCCAAAATGGAGAAACTGGTCTTACTGTCATTGCAAAAGTACTGGAACCACTCTTTACTAGTAGAAAGTGTATATGCTATATATACTGTATATGTACAAGTAATTAAAAAAATTACATGTTTTGGTGCTTCTCAACAGAGTTTGTAGTTCAATGCCCCACCATTCCATGATGCATATGAACTGTACTGGGTTCATCCAACTTGTTACTTTCCAGTTGTTAAAAGTTTGCAGTTAGCTGAAGGTTACCCATTAAAGGCACCCGCGCTTTGCAAAGCAGCCCTTTGTATGGCTTTTTTAAAACTACAGTATACCATTTGGTACCAGCATTAAGGTTTTAGAGGAAACCATCAAATAAGGCCAGGAGCAAGACAAGGAGTCAATAAATATTTCAGGAATTATTATATTTTTTATGTGGATGCACCAAATCTAAGATATTTAAATATTTTTTCATTACAGTAGAACCCCCCATTTTACATTTTTCAGGGGGCCAGAAAAAAATGGTGCAAAATCTGGGAAAATGTAAAATCAGGGAAGTTTATTATGTGTTATATATTAGTGGGACTACATTGCCCCCATTTTGGGTCAACATTGCCCCCCAAAAATTCCCAACATTCACAATATATATTGTCCATTAACATTATTAAAGCAGCATTACCATTTGCATTTTCAAAACATTTTGGGCATGATTTTGTTAAGGTAAGGCTGATGTCAGATGTGGCATATGGCGGTATTTTCGGCAAGCGTTTATTATATTGCTCTTGTAAAAATATATATATTTTAATCAAAACTATTTTGAATGCATTGTAATAAGATCACATAAGGGCAATGCTTTTTTAGAATCCAGGTTTTGAGACTGACCACAAGGTAATTAAGTAATAGCACAGATGATACTGTAGTTTTAAAAGTACATTTAAGAAAAAGTGCATGAAAAAAATTCTTAATGTGATATGAGTTAGTATAAATACACAGCTGTGCTATTAAAGTTTTATAATTTGAAGGCTTGGGTAAGGGATATTAGATAGCAGGACTCATTGGCTGACACCATGGACACAATTGCTAGAATTGCTAAGGGGTGCAAAAGGGGTGCTCCGGTGTCTTGCTGTATTCAGCAGATGGTAAGTACATAGCTCTGTTGTCAGCCTGCATCCACCACAGCCACAGCACCACTTGTGCATCTAAATCACTGGTGGCGGGCAGGAGGCCTCTTTCCACCTGCCCTTCATGAATACAGCACTACCAGCAGCGCTGTATTCATGGGGCAAATGCAGACCTTTGCACTACTAAAGGGAGCACTTTGAATGTATACTGTAAAAAAACTTGTACAAAAAATGTTTGGGGGAGCCATGAAATTTGCAACATGTGAAGTCTGAGAAGTTTGGCACTTGAGTTAATTGGGTAAGTGCTTCACACACACTGTGCACTCTAACTATCTGCAGTGACTTAGTTGGATATGAAATCACTTTTTATCGTTGATGCCATACTAGATCACATTTCCACTAGCAAATGTACATGAATCCCAGGGAGAAAGCACTTCAGCATAATAACCCCAAGCATAGAATGCATCCAAAAATTGTGTTGCTAAAAATGTTGCAAGGTTGCATGTGGCTGCTGCTTTTCGCATTTTTTTTATTGTTGTTTTTGCTTCTTTAATCCTTCTGCCACTGTTTAGAACGGAAAAAGGTTAACTAAATCTATTACCATGCACATCCATGCTTCCCCAGTTCACCAAACTTTACTAATCCAGATGGCATCACACTGTGTGTACTGAGTCATATTTAAGCAAGAAATAGCAGGGCAGTAAGAAATGAAGGCTTTTGCACAGATCTTAATTTGTAAAGACAGGTTGTTATTAAAGAACCACTAATATAATCATGCAGAATGTTTTGTATGAACTAGAACATTCTGTTATACCAGAAATATGTTTCTAAGCTCAGTGATGTTCTGTAAATTGTATTTCCAAAGCATGTGTCAAAATGTCTTCCCTGTCCCATGCTGTGTAAATATAAGAGCAGAAGTCTTCATTTGTATTCCTAAAAAGTTAATCCTAATTTTGGTGGCCAAGGGTGATACAGATTGTGAGAAATGTCTGGGAGCAGAAACAGGATTAAACCACTGCCTTCCTAAACAATAGTACGAGGCAATGATGGGTGGACAGCCAAAAGTACTTCACATGTGATCTAATATTAACTGCATTTACCAACGATTAACAACATGTGACTGTTGAAGTCCTTTGCCAACCCATAGTCCACTGTAATTTAGACTGTAATTTAGACTTTACCCAGTAAGCTTGCTGAGTAAGCTCATATTAATCTGCAAATCTGAGCAGTTCTGATGATGGATAATTGATCTTTAAAGGAAAGACTGCTTTTAAAACAAAAACCTATGTATACATACATTTGGATAAAAGATCGTTGCCAATGGGCAAAATGCAGTGTACATATTATTATAGGTGCAATATAATATTATATTATTAGGGTGCAATATAGTCATAAATCCCCACACCCTAAAGCATTGTCAAAAAAGCTTAAAGAATAAGTTAACCTTTTTTTCTATCAGTAAAATTGCTCTAAACAGCCTCCAGAATTACCTTCCTTTGTCCCAGCATTCTGTCTGACCTGGTTCCTCAGTTAGACGTTAATTCTTTCCTTTGCTTCCTTGTGCAGAGTGAAGACCCGCCCCCACTTCCTGTTCAGTTCTCTCTTCAATCCGACAATGTCGGAGTGGAGAGCCTTCTGCGCATGCCTGGAGGCAGCAGGAGCCAGTCTGTGCATTAGCAAGGTTTTTTTTTTTTATGAGAGACCTGAACAGGAAGTGGGGGCAGGGCTTCACTCTGCACAAGGAAGCAAAGGAAAGGATTATCGTCTAACTGAGGAACCAGGTCAGACAGAATGCTGAGACAAAGGTAGGTAATTCTGGAGGCTGTTTAGAGTAATTTTACTGATAGAAAAAAAAAGGTTTACTTATTCTTTAAATTAGACTCCGCAAGTTATAAATGACTTATTGTTCCTTCAGAAAGATCCCATGTGACACAGGTACATTAGGTTTTTCATGCAATACGTTATTTAACTCTTTAGATTATTGGCAGGCAAAGTAGCAACCTGCCAACGATGTAGCATCTCCATTTCTTGTTTTAAGGTTATTCTATGGGTAAAATATGATTCCTACCAACTTTATATTCAGGAAAAACCTTTAATATGGCTGTTTAAGTGAAGGGGATGTAAAACCAAAAGGGGATGTAAAAACAAAAATAACATTTTGTTATGTGAAAGAAAATGCAGTTCTAGCATACATACCTTAAAAATGTTCAATGGTGTTAAAGTTATTTGTAATTGCTAGTTACAGCAGTATTTGTATACTACTTTCAGCACTGCTGTTTCTGTCTCTTAAAACATTGTATCAGAAGATACTGTGTTTAATTGCAGTTATATTTAAATAACTTTAAAACCATTTTTATGGTTGTGCTGTCTTTGTGTGTTTAGGATCACTAGTACAGAATGCTAGGTGCTTGATGCTATAGAAATAAAAGCAATAAAAATATATAAGCATGTTTATGGATTTATGATGTGCTGAAAGGTACAAACTTCCACAGTAGGTGTTGAAGCTGTGCATCTGTGCATCTGTGCAGACACAGGCAACCTTTAACCTTTCAGGCCTTTCTTAACCACAGTTCTTGAGACTGGCCTGGCAGCTCTGCTACAGACCAAACGTTTGCCTGTCCCTGACACTAGCATCCCCTGATTTATGTGCTTGACTCAGTATCAGTGTTATGCCATTATACTAATCTCTTTAATATTTCAGCATGCTATGTGTGTTAGTTTAGTAACAAATGTGATTGCGCTGTTTCTTGCTTTTTTAAAACCTGTCCCAGATTTTTTTTTCTTGTTGCAGAAAAGCTCTGAAAGTTGAATGTGTTTAAGCCTCCCGGAATGTAGCATGTTGATTATAACCCAAATCCAGCCTCCTCAAAGGAAACAAAAAAAGATCTACAATTCCTTATATGGACATTTGTTTTTGCAGCTTTCTACTACGTCTTAAGACAGAGAATAGCCAGCGTAAGGTGCCGATCGCAAGGTTAGCCTTACATATTTCTTTAATCATTTGGCAGCATATACTTATTAAGTCTGAAGAGAGCAGACACTTGGTCACATAATAGAACACATCATTTTCTGGTATTTGTCATTACATAAAAATAAACTATTGGGCAGTGTTATGTTTCCAAGAAATTGTTCTAAGAACCAGCCATGTATTAAAGGGAAATTCTAGTTATCATGTTAACTGCATCTATGTGTATAAGCATTTTACCCTTTTCCTCCACTGTACTGATAAACTGAAGAACTAACCATATTTGACACTAAATATGTTTTTTTATCGGAAGCAATTTTCTTTGCACTTCTTTGCCTTGGGGTTGCTCCATTTTACAGCATCTTAAGTACTTGATGGCATTTTTGTTAATAATAAATAACTGAAATTCCACAGTGTCAATGCCTGTATGTCAGCTGATAGCAGTGTATGTGTTGAAGTTGTATTCTAAAGTTCATTCACATCAGATTAAAGGATTAAGAGAACTTGATTTTTCCTTTCCCAGTGCCAAGATTTGGAAAAGGTGCTAAATTGTGCAACGCTTCAGTCGAAACACAGCAAAATGAAATGCAACGCTTCAGTCAAAACACAGCAAAATGAAATGTATACACCATAGCCAGGGTTTAATGGGAAATTCTGGGGTTTCCAAGGCTTTCTTATCTTTAAGTTAATGCCATAATTATTTCTTTTTATGCAGAAAATAGTTCCTCCTACACCTGCCTTGCTAAAAGGAACTTGAAATTTTACCTCCACTTCTCAGCATCTAACAAAGAGTTGCACATGTACAGCAGTGTCACCTCTTCTTATATTCCGTATGAGTAAATTCCTAATAAGCTATAGTTATATGAGCTAAGTTGGACCATGTCATATTAGCAAAGTATACTTAAACCTGTAGCTTTCAGCAACCACTTAGCAGTTAACTTGTTTGGTTAAGTGCAGTTAGAACTGCACTTAACTTTTTTGTTTTTGTTGACTGGGGCAGGATTTTCGTCTGTTACTACAACATGCTGTCCCACCACCAGTGCATATTTTATTGTATTTAATATGTAACTCACAAGGTCATTGTGCAGGACTTGATTTAAAGGAGAACTAAAGATCTAATCACTGTGGTGATTAGGCACCTCCCAGTGATTATAATTGCTTACCTGATAATCCAGGCCAGTGCTCCTGTTAGCAGAAAACTGCACCAGCTTGGGGTATTTTTGTAGAAGTTAATTGTCGCTATCATTATAATCACCCCCTAGTGATTATACTTTTAAGAACAAGTTATGTGATCTTTATTGTGGAGCTACAAAATGCTTAAAATATCCCTGTGTGCCATTACTGTAAATAACTGCAAAAGTTATTCCCTCCATTGTTTTCTTGAACAACAACTTTTGTAAAGCCGGCCATACGAGCCAAGATTTGGTCAGTCAGTTTGGCCTATTTTGACCATGGTGCTTGACCAACTGGGCATGTATGGCAGTTATTAAAGTTATAGCAAGATACAGAAGGCTAAGGGTTGCTGTATTGTGCTACCTATGTGCTCTATCACTCCTGTCTGGTGTCTTCAAATGACCCCCGCTAACCCCTGAGATCAGGTTACAGAAGATGGTTCCAATAATCTCTCTACAGTCAAACTGTGACATTTAGCTAGCTTGGTTATTTTATTTTTACAGAAGAGCTACTAAAGCTTTAGGTCCTGATCTTGACTAATCTCCTTATTACCATGGAAGACCATGCTTACCCTAGGCTCTTTTCATTCTACCATTTCTACAGAGTGCCCTTCTAGAATGTGTCTCATTTGTCAAGAGGCCAAGAGTTTAAACCATGTAGAGCCAGCTTACATTTTTATTGCAGGACAGACATAGACCTAAGCAAAAAATATTTAATAAAGTTTGGGTGTCATATTCATCCTTCCTTCACCATTTTGAAAGTTATGCTTAGTAGTCACCCTGTTAAATACTAATATCAGGATAAGTGAACTATTTACATTATTCATGGCCTTCAAATGAAAGATTTACTTACTTACTGCAGATAAAATATTGTGTCATGTGCATAATAGAAAGCAAATGCAGTAATCCTTTTCCATCGACAACTTTACAGAACTAATGTGCCCCATGTCTTCTTAAATGTCATTTTACATCAGAGAATAGGCTTAATCTGTTCAAACATATAAATAGCTTGTTAGATTACTGATTACCATTTCTGACAGATCTTTGTAATGCCAGTAATAGAACCAGTGTGGGGACAGCTGAAATAAGCTGTGGGATTGTTCAGCAAGATGTTTGATGAAACTGCTTCACACATTAAAGGACAGTATCTAATGCCATCAGAATGGATGATAGAATCTGCTAGCAAATTCATGTAAATTCCCTAATCATTGCTCAGTTTCGGTATGTCCTAAATATCAGTTAACAAAACTGATGTCAACATTAAACTCAACTCTCCCCAGTTTGAGTGGCTGGATACATTGGGTTTCAAGGTAAAGAATCATATGCTTGTGTTTAATTTTTTTGCTGTTTTATGATTATATATATGCTTAATACTCAAAAATTGTTGAAAAATTACTTCTCCCCCATGTATTCCTCTTATCTGATATTTAGGATATACCTACATTGAGCAAAGTTTAGTGTGTTTTCATGAATTTCTCAGATTTTATGGAGAGTAAAGTTTATTGACAAAACCTAGATATCTGATCAGTTATCAAGTTGCCTGCTTTCTATCATTAATATTTTTCATGCTTTCTTTTCTTTTTGTTTAAAAGGGTTGGTTTGTCATTTTGGCAGCAAACTGGCTGCTAGGGCACAATTTACCCTAGCACCAGGCAGTGGTTTGAAGAGATATTGGAAGATGAATAGGAGAGGGCCTGCAATAGATATATAAGGAAGATAAAGATCAGTAACAATAACTATACAATTGTAGCCTCAAAGGAGCGACCCTCATTTGAAAGCTGGAAAGAACAAGGAGAAGAAGGAAAATAATTAAAAAACTATTAAAAAAATAAGCTACAAAAAGCCAATTACAAAGTTGCTAGGAATAGCCCATTCTGTAACATAATAAAAGTTAAACTGAAGGTGGACCACCACTTCAAATGGTAGATTTATATGTAAAAGAAAAATCTTCCCATTATTAGTGGAGTAATTACAGGTACAGTGTATATGTTACTGAAGATCTCCCCCACCACTAAGACAGCATGATACCAACTGTTCGAATCAATATAAATGTTTGCATGCTATAAACAAAAATAGATGTTATAATGAAAACTGTCTAAAATAAAATTATTTTTACAAATATGTGTTTTTACATATAAACTTTTATATTCATATAGAAGTAGACAAAATCACTCCTTACAAACTACTTGACCTTAAATGCCCTTCTCAGGGCTGATATTTGGCAAACATTCCATTTATTCCCCCCTGTCGGCATTGTATAAGCCTTTTCTGATCAGTGGTTTCAGCAGAACAGTGCTCCATCGTGCCATACGAAGAGGCTTATACGTTCATTGATGTAGAGGAACATGAGTAAAGCTAAAACAAATGTTGGCATATCCTAATAGACCGCATGTCTGCTGACTTGGTGTTATCACTTTGTGTTTGATGCTCTTGGCAATAGTTCAAACGTTAGCAAATGTGATATCTTATCACAGAACCTGCCATTTACATACTGTATTGTGCATATTCATTCTATACTCTACAACTTTATCACCAAATTACACGGACGTCTTTTTTAAGTATAGATATAAAAATAGTCAATGCAAAAGGTCAGCGTTTGTGTGAAGGATGCAGCCATTTCATGAGAGTAAGGACCATGCACAATCCAGTTGTTATCGTTAATCTTTTCAAGGGGAAGTTATATGTTGCACAAAGGCCAAAAAGACTCCAGCACAACACTTGCTTTGAAAGAGCTATAGGACAATTAGTATTTTGCAAGATTTTCCATGAATACAAAAGTGTTGTTTTAACTTTCGAATATAATAGTGCTAATGATAGGTTAGCGTTCTGCAAACCATGTGACTATTTCCTATTCAGAATATTAGGCTTTTTATTTAACATATCAGTTGCTAAAGGTATTTTGAAGACATGACGTGATGTCTGCGGATTGATTTGCTTTGCCGTTGTTTATTTAGTGCTTTGTTGGGAAATACTGTGCTAATGATCTGATGCAGAAAAAAGTCTGGTCCATGTTCCATGTTTTCTTCATTGGAAAAGTTAACCATTTAAATTGTAAATTTCTCTTCTTTTACTAATGTTGCTTGTTTATGTGCAATGTAAACTGATGATAAAATTATTATTTATTGTGTGACTTTTACTTTTCTGAAAAAAATTGTATAATATTTCTTTTACTACAGAAATAATTTAAGATGACAATATGCATTTCTTGATAGCTATGTTACCCTGGTGATTCTTGTGAAAGTTTTTCATGATTATTTTTGACAGCACTGAATGGCTTAGCATTGGACCCTCTCAAGTGAAAGTATTTTTACCACCTCTTTGTGGTTTTGGTTTCTGCATGCATACAATACAATGTATATATGCCATACAAATGGAGCATTGTTTGCTGGAGCACTAAAGTACCCCATACATGTGTTCATAGCAACCAGTGATTCAACAAGCAGGGCAGCATATTTATGTGTATACATATGTACACACACACACAAATATTTGATTTAAAAGGTTACTGTATGCAACCAATCACTTTTATATTTTCTTTCTATAGCCATTTGTCAGCCAGCATGTAAACATGGGGACTGTGTAGGCCCAAACAAGTGCAAATGTCATCCTGGATACACCGGAAAGACCTGCAACCAAGGTATGGATAGATTATATCCATTGTTTACTTTTTTTTGTTATCTGACATATTTTCAACTAGCCATATTTTAGTTTATGACTGCAAAAACATGTTATATTTGTAGGTTGGTGTATTTGTTGAGTTGTGATATATTCTGCATTCATGGTACCACAAAGATACAGTTCTCATTTATGAACACGTTGTACAAAATGCTGAAACGGATACAAATTGCTCACAGTGCAGTATTTTTTCCTAATGTAACAGCAGGTACCCACAAAGTTATGTGCATTGCACTTACATTTTAAACTTTTTACACTGGCTGTCCAAGTGGATAAAGTGTTTTTTTTTTTAAAAATGTCAGGGGATGACATACCAGTGATTTTTAGCAAAACTGTAATTATTTCTTTAATTCTAGAGCCAGTGTTGAGCAACTGGCAAACCACCTGGTATTCTTTAATTGTGCCACATATGAATGGTAAATTCCATAACCATGTTAGATACATTATGTTAACTAAATATATTATTACCTTAATAATTAGTTATGCAACATAGAAATATGCTCTCAGTGGTTAAAAGGGTTCTCAGTGTGGCTTTCAAAACCATCTCAGTTGTTGAGGAAAGTACATTGCTGAATTTGTGCCAGCAACTGATTACCTCTTAACATGTACTCTGTAAATATATATTTTTTTATATAAGAATGGTTAACATGCCAATAGGCCCTTTACAGCTGTAACCTTCCACATAATGGCAACACTGATACACTGTATTTTGTTTAAAAAATCCAGGCCTCTAGTTGATTAGCTGATAAAACTAGCTATACCTATGCAGTAGGGTGCAGTAGAGTATATGTTAATGTCTTTGATTCATTCTGAATTTGCAAACAATTTTGGCAACATCCTGATATGACCAGATCACACTTAATTATACCTAATCATACTGTTGATCCGCCTGTTGATTTAATTGAGCCACACCATTTTTCTGGACACTAATGCTGGATTATCTCTTCAAAGAATGTAATTCTAGGCATTTTTCTTACCTATATGTCCTTTTAAAAAGGACATATATGCTATTTCTTCTTTGTTATTGTGCAAATGAATATTTGTCAGTGTGTTTATTATTTTGTTTGTCACCCTATTGTAAAACTGTACAGTGTTATATATGCAGTGGCATTACATAAACATATCAAACATTGCTTTGAAGTGGTTCAGATTTTCCTTATTTATTGTATTGTCATTTGGGAAATTTTGAAGTAGCGGCACCAGAGAACCGACTTTATCATATTTGATTGATAACCTTGACATTCAAGTGTTGCCAAGTTCTAGGCAGTTTTGCACAATTAGAGATAATAGTACATACTTGCTCAAGTAAAAGAAACAGAATATTCTTTCTTTGAAAAATCTTTTTACATGACCTAAAAATCTAACAATTGAATTGGGTGTTTTGACATGTTCTGCGGATCATAATGATTAAAGGTCTCAAACACATGCTGTTCCTGTAAGTCTAAGTCAGAGGTACTGATCAAATATATATAACAGATGAATTCCTGCATGGAGTAATATCTGACGTTTAGGTGACATATATTAATATTATTGAAGCCATTAAACTTTTTTATGGCCAGTGAATATTAAGACAGATACATATTGTTTGCCTTCAACAATTTTTAATGAGATGTATGTCTACCTAAAGGCAATTTTTGAAAATGAACGGAAGAAGCTGCTCGGATGAGTAGTGAAATGTCTTCAATGATTACTCGGCAAGTCCAATTGCTTTCGATTTACTTATACTAGATAATATTTTAGAATGTTATGTCGACTTGGTACGGAAAACAAAAAAGGTGTTATTGATTGTATAGTGTAAAATTAGTACTGTCTTCACATAAAAAATGAAGAAGGGTAACCTCTACATATGGCAAGAAAAGGTTCTTGACTTTATCCCTCTATTCTCCTTCTATGCGAAGATGATGAGCTGTTGACTACAGTGCCTGAGTGGTATCATGAAGTCCCTTTTTTGTATCCTGTTGAGGCTCCAGCAACAGGGGTACCACCCGGGGGTGAGGATATCTATAATTAGCTAAGCCAGTGATCTCCATGCTACTGCCTGGCTGTCAAGGAATGACTAGACCTTTAAGCAGTGGCTGTAAGTTCTAAGGATGAAATGGCTGCGGCACAGAAACTAGGTTGTAGCCTGAGGCATGAGAAGCATACATGCATTGGCAGATGCACATCTTGGCCTTTATTCTTCCAAAATTAGAAGCAAAAACTTTTCTCTTTGCCTGGCTTGTGCTCTGTTCTTTACTCAAGACCAAATATTGCTCTTTATATTTTCCTTAGTAAGGGACAACTTATTTTCCGTTGTCCCACGTTTAAAAATGTTTTTTTTTTATTTTGCTTAAAAAGTAGTTTTAAAGGGGTAGTGCACCTTTAGGTTAACTTTTAGTTTGTTACGGAATACCCTATTCCTATTAACTTTGAAATGGTATTCATTATTTATTTTTTGTAGTTTTTGAATGCATCTTCTTCTTTCAAGCTTTCAAATGGGGGTCACAGACACAGGCAGCAAGACTTTTTCTTTGCGAGCTTACAGTTTTATTGCTATTGTTACTTTTTATTACTTATTTTTATATTCAGTTCCTCTCCTAATAATATTTCAGTCTCTTATTCTATTCACTGCATGGTTGCTATGGTAAACAAGACCCTAGCAACCAAATAGCTGCTTAAATTTCCAACTGGAGAGTTGCTGAACAAAAAGGCTAAATAACTGAAAAATCATAAAAAAATGAAAACCAGTTGCAAATTGTCTCAGGATAGCAATGTCTACAGCATACTAAAAGTTAATTTAAAGGAACAGTTTCTCTTGTAATATTCATGCCATTTAGAAAGTCACATTAAACAGTTTTTAGAGAGGATGTTAGCCATTCAGCATTAAGCTCTTGCTTTGAACGAAGCAAGTTGTCTTGTTATTAGTGGACTGGCCAAATGCAAAGACCCTAGGTACATTTAATGCATTGCAATTTATTTTAAAACTAGCCTAATAAAAAAAAAGAACAATTGCCCCCTCACCGTATTCTCTTGATTCTCAGCTTCCTATACTTTAAAACATGCTTATGGCTGTTCTTCCAATCCTCCTTTCCACAAGGCACTTTTTCAGACTTCTGGTCATAGGTCTTTAAAAGTTAATCTATTATGGCTCTGGCTTGCTATGTATTGTAACAGAATAGTGGCATGCTGATTTGTTTAATTGTAAAATATACCTGATGCATAAACAGAAATCTCTTGTAGTCATTAGTGATGTATCAACATGCAGTTCATTCATTTAAATTGGTTCATCTAATTCCAGATGTCTGCCACGCTGCCTATCAAACATTTAAGTTTCAAAGAATTTTAGTGGCACTTATTAGTTCTTTTAATATATTTCCTGATAAACATCCAAGTTGATAGATTCATATTTTCTATACATGGAATGAGAAAACCCAAAAGCTAAATTGCTAAAGACATGCTAATACAGTAGGATATAGGAAATTTTGTTTGACTCTTTACAGGCCAGAAGAAATATATTTACTAGTGTCAGTTTGTAGACATGTGTATACAGTTGTACAACACTGTTAATTGAAATTCATTCAACAATTTTATTGTTATGGGACCCTGTGGCACCCCGTGGCCGTACCTTATTCCTTGACCTTCCACTGCGGTTGTTTCTCATCAGTATTATTTCATTTGTAGTTCCGACTTGTATTTGGGTACACAAACAACAGTACATTAGTCACTTATTCACACTTCTTATTTGTCCATGTAATTCTTAGACAGTGTCTTTATACTTGATATTTGCAATTTTGATCTTCATACCCTAAGGGGCACATTTACTAACCCACGAACGGGCCGAATGCGTCCGATTGCGTTTTTTTCGTAATGATCGGTATTTTGCGATTTTTTCCGGAAAATTGCCGCAAATTTTTCGTTACCAATACGATTTTTGAGAAAAAACGCGAGTTTTTCGTAGCCATTCCGAAAGTTGCAATTTTTTCGTAGCGTTAAAACTTGCGCAAAAAGTTGCGATTTTTTCGTAGTGTTAAAACTTGTGCGAAACGTCGCGCCTTTTAAGTTTTAACGCTACGAAAAAAGCGCAACTTTCGGAATGGCTACGAAAAACTCGCGTTTTTTCGCGCAAATCGTATTGGTAACGAAAAAGTCGCGATAATTTCTGAAAAGTCGTAAAGGCGCCGAAAAAATCGCAAAAAATACGAAAAAGTCGCAAAATGTTCGTTTTCAAATCGGATTTTTCCAATTCGGACTCGGATTCGACCCATAGTAAATGTGCCCCTAAGTCTGCTGAAAATTCATCTAAACATTAAATAAAGGTACTGTTTATTATTACAGAGAAAAGGAGAATCATTTAAAAAAAAAAAATCTGAATTATTCACTTATAATCAAGAGTCTATTGGAGATAACCTTTCTGTAATTTGGAACTCTCTGTATAATGGGTTTCCAGATAACAGATCCTAAACCTGTATTCAGAATGCAATTTTTAAATGATTTAAAGGAACACTAACACCAAAAAATGAAAGTGTATAAAAGTAACTAAAATATAATGTGCTGCTGCCCTGCACTGGTAAAAGTTGTGTGTTTACTTCAGAAAGTCTACTATAATTTATATAGATAAGCTGCTATGTAGCCATGGAGGCAGCCATTCAAAGGAGAAAAGGCACAGGCACATAGCAGATAACAGATAAAACACTATTGTATTCTACAGAACTTATCTGTTATCTGCTATGTAACCTGTGCCTTTTCTCCTTTTTTCCAGCTTGAATGGCTGCCCCCATGGCTACACAGCAGCTTATTATATAAATTATAGTAGTTTTACTGTAGCAAACACACCAGTTTTACCAGTGCAGGCAACAGTGCATTATATTTTTATTACTTTAAAGCTCTTTCATTTTTTGGTGTTACTGTTCCTTTAAGTGTGTGTACTCCAAATTATTTCCTTTTTCTCTTTAATAATAAGACAGTAACTTGTACTTGATCCTATCTAAGCAGCATGAATCCATATCAGTGGCAAAACAATCCTATTGGATTTATTTAATGTTTAAGTGATTTTTAGCATACTTAAGGTATAGTCATCCAAATTACAGAAAACCCTAGGTCTCAAGCATTCTGGGTAATACAGATCATATCCCTCAACAATACAGCATTATATTTAAGAGAATTATGCATTTATGTTTAACTATTCAGTTTTTAGAAGCACATGTGGAGAAGTACAAATAGAATCATCAGTTTCACAGAATGATTTTTCAATATAATACAGTCTGCAAAGCTTTTATTAAAAAGTAAATTTTAAACAAAGTGTTTAAAAAATTCTACCCAATCAGACTATACTCATATGAAGCATGTATGGGATAGTTTATAAAAATATTTTTCCCATGTGAAATCATTAAATTGTAGCACCTTTCATGCAGATTATTTTTTTCATTATCACAAATATTTTTCATATTTTGTCTACATTTTATCGCTGGCAACAAAAACATTTTAATGAGTACCCTATTTACAAAAGCTTTTTCATGTTCGTTTTAATGGTTAATATTCTATATCTATGATATCCTATTGGCCAGACAATGGCCTATGATGCCTGCTGGAAAAGCACAAATAAGTTTTTGTCTAATTTGTTCCCACGGTTGATAAATTTTAATACTTTTTCAACTCACCCATCTGCATTTTAGATCTGAATGAATGTGGTTTGAAACCTCGGCCATGCAAGTATCGCTGTATGAATACATATGGAAGCTACAAGTGCTACTGCCTGAATGGATATATGCTGATGCCAGATGGATCCTGTTCAAGTATGTTTATAATCTACATTTATTGTTATTAAAGGTTATTAAATTATTTTAATTACTAATTAGTCCTCATTATGCAGAATATACTACAGTGTTTATTGATGCCAAGTTGGCATGCTGATCAATGAGGGTAAAGGTGGATTCTGAACTGACAACTTGATTCTGAATAAAAAGAACTAATTTACCAAATCCCCTGTCATAATTACTAAAGCACTAAATTGCACCCCTTAGTGCTCTTTGACAATCCCACATATTGTAGAGCGTTTTGCTTCTTGCAAGGCTTAGTGTTGCTGGTGCCACACAGTCCTGTACATACTTCCTGCCATAGTTATAGACAGGAGTCTATAAAACCATATGCCCACTTTAGCACCATAGGGCTCATTTGTGAACCTGAATGTAGCGTCCAAAAAGGCCACAATCAGACAATTTTTTGCACTTTGCATGTTGTGTTCAGGTGTGTACAAATAGCTGCAGACCAGTGGTTTCCTTTGCTATTACAGCACAAACTGAATTAGTTAGGATCCACAGCCTGTGCTCCTTACTGAGTGATAGATTTTCATCCAGTGCCCAGTGCAAAATGCAGTGTCCTAGTGATTAGTAAATGAGAAATAAGGGCACACTCTTGCTCCCCTTAGTGCTCTTGTGCCTTGCATCGTGTCTTGCATTACTGAATGACAAGCAAGTTAGGAGGCTGTATTGGGTACACTACGTTTGTACATACAATGATGCAAAAACCTGTGCCTATGATCACTCACTGTGGACCAGGTACAGACTGCAAATGGTGGTTTTGCGGTTTGCACCTTTTTTTGCATTTTGCATGCCCATGAAATGTAAATGATTCTTAAGGTCTCTGCATATGAAGCAGGCCTTTTTTTTGTATGTTAACCTCAAAGAGAAAACATGTATGCCTATAGTGCAGCTTTAAAAATGCTATCATTCATACAAAATACTGGTATAATGAGCTCTGGGTTCTATTTATTTTGATAATCCATAAGTACAGTATGTGTTTGCCATTCTTTCCCCAGATGCATTAACCTGCTCAATGGCAAACTGCCAATATGGCTGTGACGTAGTCAAAGGAGATGTCCGCTGTCGCTGCCCTTCACCAGGTTTGCAACTTGGACCAGATGGCAGAACCTGTGTAGGTAAGTGAACTCCAAGAACATAAACCTGGTTCACATTTTTTTAGTAGTATGTACTGTTTGGTACTCCTAAATAAAAAAATTGCCATTTTAAAAATTAAGGGCCGCCTCCTGGGATCATAGGATTCACAGTGCACACAAACCAGCCAAGGGCACACATACATGCTTGAAAATCATAGTCGTAAATTTTGAACTAACATGTGAACATACAGTCTAAACAATCCTTCTCTTCTTCTCCTCTACCTGTAATACAGTGACTAAGGCAGTGTTATTTGGTAACAGTAGTGCTCCAGTGATGGGGTAATAACATGTTTATTTACATTTCTGCAATAGATGTCGATGAATGCGCAACAGGAAAAGTTGTGTGCCCCAGACAGAGAAAATGTGTTAACACTTTTGGAAGCTACATTTGCAAGTGCCATGAAGGCTATGACTTGATACATGCTGCAGGGAAATACCAATGCTTTGGTAAGTACTGTGGTTACATACTTGTTATGTATATGACAGAATTGAAAGTGCTTACATATTTTGGGGATTTGTATAGTGGTGTACAGGGGCAAAACTATCTATACAGCAGACCCCATGGGGGGGGGGCAACAGGGGGGCCCAGGCCACGGGTCGATGCAGCTTTGGGGGTGAAAATGTTTTCAAAGCGGGGCCCATTGTGACTAAGTTATACAACTGGTGGTGTAGGTTTGATTTACCTTTAAAATGCTTAATGGATACACACTGAGAATCAGAGTTAGTGTCTTGCAAAAAACAGTGCAGTCAATTACCCTTTATATGCAGCAGAGCTTCCTGGAAATGCTTGTGGCTGATTAAACAAAGAGAGTGTAGGAAAGAGTAGCTGAGACACACAAACCAATTAATTTGTTCTTAATGTTATTTGTGCTTAAAAATTTAGAAAAAGAACACTAAGAAACAATAATACCGCATGGTGGGGTAGTGTCCAAGCAATTATACAACACTTTGGGGCACATTTACTAACCCACGAACGGGCCGAATGCGTCCGATTGCGTTTTTTCGTAATGATCGGTAATTTTGCGATTTTTTTTTTCGGCGTCTTTACGATTTTTGCGTAAAAATGCGAGTTTTTCAGCGTCTTTACGATTTTTGCGTAAAAACGAGAGTTTTTCAGCGTCTTTACGATTTTTGCGTAAAAACGCGAGTTTTTCGTAGCGTTAAAACTTGCGCAAAACGTCGCGCCTTTTAAGTTTTAACGCTACGAAAAAGGCGCGACTTTGCGCGCAAGTGTTAACGCTACGAAAAACGCGACTTTGCGCAACTTTCGTAAAGACGCCGAAAAACTCGCGTTTTTACGCAAAAATCGTAAAGACGCCAAAAAAATCGCAAAACATACGAAAAAGTCGCAAAATGTTCGTTTCCAATCGGAATTTTTCCAATTCGGATTCGAAATCGTGGGTTAGTAAATGTGCCCCTTTGTTTAAATTTACTAAATAAAGCAAAACCAGGGGCAGTAGGCAGAGGCATAAGGCAGTAATTCTTTAGAACACTTTCTATTAGGTTGTAGACTCTGATCAACTATATTTTTACATCACTGAGTAGATAAAAAAGGAACCTGGAAATGTAGAATATATGGTGCTGGCACAATGGAATTTTCTTTCAGCACCATAGATTCTGTGTTCTGTCACACATAAAGGGGTAAACAAATACACTTGTATAATTATAATTGCACAATTACAAATAAATGGTGGGGTAAGTACCTTGATGAATTACTTAAAGGAGATGCCTGCATCCTTCTGCACAGTCCTCTGTCTTTCATCAGTGGAACTCACCAAAGCAGCAGTTAGCACTTTGGCTAACTAAAAAATATAGAATAGAGCAGCAGGGTTGATGGGTACCAGCTTCTGCCTGCAGTTTAAAGTCCTCTGCAATCTTCACCACAGAAGCATGTACAGTTGAAGCCATTCTAGACTTGGCTTTAATTGTGCATGCTTCATGTCAGTGATTGCAGTAAACAGGACCTTCAGTGTCCTAAGATGTCATCCACCACCCATGCTGCATTTTCAGTAAAAAAAAGTACTGCTATAGTCAATTTTAGACGTGCAGACTTTGCCAGTATAAGGGCATCTCTGCAATGTGTCAACTGGGAAAGGATTTTCATGGGGTTAGACACAGAAGGAAAATGGAAAACATCTTTAAAACATTGCTTTGCAGGTATACACAACAGTATATCCCCCTTGTAAGCAAGGAGAGGCATCCAAAAGCAAAACCTTTATGGCTGAATAAAGGTGTTAGTGTCGAGGTTGGTAAGAAAAGACGTGCTTTTAGGGCATTCAAGTTAGCTGGGACAGCAGAAACTTTCATCAGGTACAAGGAAGCAAATGCAAAAAAGCTATCAAGCAAGCTAAAATAGAAATGGAAAGGGATATTGCAGCTAGGAGTAAAAAGAATCCAAAATTATTTTTTAATTATGTGAATAGTAAAAAAATGAAGCAAGAAGGGGTGGGAACCTTATTATCACGGGGGGGTAATGAAGATAATGAAGGCTTCCCTTTTAATATGCCCAGTTCTAGTAATTTAGCTACTGACGCATGGGTCACTCGGGAGGAAATTCAAAAGAGACTTGAACATGTAAAGGTAAACAAAGGTCCAGGGCCGGATGGGATTCATCCCAGGGTATTAAACGAGCTGAGTGCTGTGATTGCCAAACCTCTTCACTTAATTTTTCAGCATTCATTGAGGTCTGGCATGGTGCCGAGAGACTGGCGGATTGCTAGTGTGGTGCCGTTGTTTAAAAAGGGATCCCGTTCTCAGCCTGAAAACTATAGGCCTGTTAGTCTGACATCAGTAGTAGGAAAACTTTTGGAAGGGGTAATAAGGGATAGGGTACTTGAATACATTGCAGTTCACAATACTATTAGTTTGTGCCAGCATAGTTTTATGCGTAACAGATCTTGCCAGACTAATTTAGTCGCCTTTTATGAGGAGGTGAGTAGGAACCTCGATGCTGGAATGGCAGTTGATGTCATCTACTTAGACTTTTCTAAAGCGTTTGATACAGTACCTCACAGAAGGTTAATGATCAAATTAAGGAATATTGGCCTAGAACATAATATTTGTAATTGGATAGAGAACTGGCTGAAGGATAGAGTACAAAGAGTGGTGGTAAATGGAACATTTTCTAATTGGACCAGTGTGGTTAGTGGAGTACCGCAGGGGTCAGTCCTTGGTCCTTTGCTTTTTAACTTGTTTATTAATGACCTGGAGGAGGGCATAGACAGTACTGATCTAGGGGTTTTAATAGATAACAAGTTGTCTAATTCCAGGCAGTGTCATTCTGTGGCTACTAAAGCAAATAAAGTGCTGTCTTGTATAAAAAAGGGCATTGACTCAAGGGATGAGAACATAATTTTGCCACTTTATAGGTCCCTGGTAAGGCATCACCCAGAGTATGCGGTGCAGTTTTGGGCTCCAGTCCTTAAGAGGGATATTAATGAGCTGGAGAGAGTGCAGAGACTTGCAACTAAACTGGTTAAGGGGATGGAAGATCTAAACTATGAGGTGAGACTGTCGAGGTTGAGGTTGTTTTCTTTGGAAAAGAGGCGCTTGCGAGGGGACATGATTACTCTGTACAAGTACATTAGAGGGGATTTTAGGCAGATGGGGGATGTTCTTTTTTCCCATAAAAACAATCAACGCACCAGAGGTCACCCCTTTAGATTAGAGGAACGGAGCTTCCATTTGAAGCAGCGTAGCAGGTTTTTTTTTATGGTGAGGGCAGTGAGGTTGTGGAATGCCCTTCCTAGAGATGTGGTAATGGCAGATTCTGTTAATGCCTTTAAGAGGGGCCTGGATGAGTTCTTGAACAATCAGAATATCCAAGGCTATTGTGATACTAATATCTACAGTTAGTACTAGTGGTTGTATTTATAGTTTATGTATGTGAGTGTATAGATTGGTAGGTGTGGGTTAGGTGTGCTGGGTTTACTTGGATGGGTTGAACTTGATGGACACTGGTCTTTTTTCAACCCTGTGTAACTATGTAATCCCCATTTGTGCATTTCATATGGATGGTAGAGGGAGCTGATTTTGTCAGCAGGCTTTCATTCTCCTTTAAAGGAGAAGGAAAGTTCTAATCACTGGGGGTGCCAATATTAGCACCCCCTAGTAAATAAAACCACCTACTGGGCCAGTGCTCCTGTGACACCCCCAGTGATTTTAACGTTCGTTCTCCTTTAATAACATTCTGTAACTTGTTCTTGTCTAGGTAATCTACGTTTTCTCTTTTATGCATGACTACTTTTATATTTTGCAGATATTGATGAATGCTACACGGGCCAGTATCAATGCAGTCAATTTGCAAGATGCTACAATACTCCTGGGTCCTACAAATGTAAATGTAGTGAAGGTTATCGAGGCAATGGAGCTGAGTGTTCACGTAGGTTTCCTCTTTATCCACTGTTTTAAGTGCAGTGCAGGGGGTGTTTAGGTGCTTGGGCATTCCAAGAGCCAAATGAATTTTTGCCAAGCACACTGTTCTATTACAGGTATCGGACCCCTTATCCGGAAACCCATTATCCAGAAAGCTCCGAATTACAGAAAGCCCGTCTCCCATAGACTCCATTTTAATCAAATAATTCAGAATTTTAAAACTGATTTCCTTTTTCTCTGTAATAATAAAACAGTACCTTGTAATTGATCCCAACTAAGATATCATTAATCCTTATTGGATGCAAAACAATCCTATTGGGGTTAATGAATGTTTTATTGATTTTTTAGTAGACTTAAGGTATGGAGATCCAAATTATGGAAAGACCCCTTATCCGGAATACCCTTGGTCCCGAGCATTCTGGATAATGGGTCCTATACCTGTATTACGTAGTAAGTGTTGCATTTTCTGGAGAATTTTCTTTTTAATGATTATGGGCTTGCCTTTCAATAGCTATGAATTTTGTATAATATGAATTTTCTGTTACATCGTTTAGGCAAAGGGAGCACACACCAATGTATCTGTCCTAACTATCAATAAAAATCTGACTCCAACTACTGCATGTAGAGAGATTGCTGAGAGGGAGATACTGAATATTAACTTGATTACTTTAGAAACAGTACATAATTTTTTAAATTATTATATTTCATAGTATAATACAGCAGTTCCCCTTTAATCAGTGTTTGTTGCAGTCATCTCTTTTAGATGCTATTATACCTTAGAACAGATTGCAGCTATAAACATCTTTAGATCTGAATCAGATCTGAAGGAATTTATAGCAGGGGAGTGCCCAAAAGAGAGACCAAGCTGCTATGGTTATAGTTAGCCATCCGGTGTTTTTAAATATGTATATACGTTTTGTTTATATTAATAGAAGCTGTTTATGTGAAGAGAAAGCACTTACATAAACAGTTATAGTGTTCCTTTTATCTGGTTGACTGCCTGACACTGGAGCAGGCATTGCTGATAAAAACTGTGTATATAATAGTTCATTATAAGAAATTGCTTACTGTATTATTATTTTGGTTTAATGATGCTGTGGCACTTTCCAGAGCAGCTCTATGACACCCAGCCCTCTAAGCCATGTCTGAATTATTTTCAAGGGGGGGGACAGGGTAGACTAGAAAAAGAAAGGGAAAGCTTAGCTTTCACAATAAGTATATATGGGTATGGAATCTCTTGTCCAAACATCTTCAAAGCATTCAAACAGATAATTATCATTTTTTCTAATTATGCCCTTTTTTATGTAATGATAAATCTGTTCCTTGTACGTGTTGGTAACTTAGCTGCATAAATCCATAACGGTGGCTAAATAATCCTCTTGTCTTTTTAATATTTAAATGTTTTTAATAGAGTTAAGGTCTATTCAAATTATGAAAAATCCCTTATCCAGAAAGCCCCAGATCCCATATAATAGATCTCATACCTGTACACATGTTTGTAAACCCTACATGAGACTGTTTGCACATATGTACCTTGGTTCCTAAAATTACTGCTCCTTTAAGATAAAATATATTATATAAAATATTTTTTGTTTTAGTTTTAAACTTTCTTTTTAATTTTTCTTCTAGGCATCCCAAGAGTGATGATAGATCCTTCTGGCCCACATAATTTTCTACCAGGTAAAGATAGCACAAGGAATATAATAAGAGGAAATAGCAGCAATTTGAGTGGTAGTGAAGGAAGCAGCAACAGGATTCCAGACTTAATTGGCAGAGATCCTAAGAGGCCTCCCTCACCCTCATATATTACAGCTAAACCTGCTCCTAAGACTACAGCCAAACCTACAACACGGCCACTGCCAAAGCCAGTGACTAGGCCAGCACCCAAACCTGTCACAAGGCCTGCTCCAAAACCAGAGACAAGGCCACCTCCACAGCCTACAACAAGGATTCTGACACAACCAGTGACAAGGCCACCACCAGCAACTACAAGGCCACCACCAGCAACTACAAGGCCACCACAACCAGCAGTCACAAGGCCTCCTCCGCCAGTTGTCACAAGGCCTGCTCCAAGACCATCCACTAGCCCTGCCATCAAAACAACAACAAGGCCAGCACTTGTTGTTACAAAAGAACCTGAGATTGCATTACATACTACTGTTCCAGTTGATAATAGGATAAAAGTGGAGCCAGAGAAGCCTAGAGGAGACGTCTTTAGTAAGTGATTTTCTTTCTTATACTACTGCAATTGTACATCTGGAAAATTATTATAAGTACTATAAATACATACACTGTATATTTAAAAATGAGGAATCCTAATTAATTGCTGCCTGGCTTAGCCTGCATACTCATACTTATCAATAACAGTGACAGCTGTAGTGCAACATGATCCATTCATAGCATTTTCAGCCATCTTTAGCTTTAATAAAAGGAAACAAAGACTAAAGGGTTCATTTGTATGTATGTATGTATAACTTTATTTATAAAGCGCCACAAGGGTACGCAGCGCTGTACAGTCTTACAGAATACAAAATTACACACAGGGAGGATGAGTGATATAATAAATAAATACATATATGTATATATATATAAGTGCCATGTGGTATGAGACACAGTAGGAAGGAGGTCCCTGCCCCGTAGAGCTTACAATCTGAGTGGTTGGGTAACATACAGGCACAAACTGGAAGGTAAGAGTGCCTCAGGTATTGGGCATTTGCCCTTAAGCGCAGGACTGGGCAAAATAATGTCTTAGTGCTCCAGAAGGTAACAGCTGAGTTTTTTCTTAAAGAGAGTTAGTGAGTGTTCCCTACGGAGGGATTCAGGGATAGAGTTCCAGAGGTAAGGAGCAGCGAGATAGAAAGGTTTAAGACGAGAGAGCGCAGTGGGTGTGGATGGTGTAAAGAGACGGAGGCTCTGAGAGGAGCGGAGGAGACGACCAGGAACATGTAGGGAGACCAGTGAAGAAATGTAGTGAGGAGCAGAGGAGTGAAGGGCTTTGAATGTCAGCAGAAGGATTTTGTAAGCTATCCTTTGCTTGACAGGCAGCCATGCTCATTTACAGTCTACTGAGCGATGTCCAGTCTCTGCACCCTGCCTTTTGCTGATGCAGAATATAGTGTTGTCTGCGTTCAGCAGCACTATATTCATGAGGGTGGGACAGGGGAACCAAGTAATCGTCCCCCTTTTAACCCCCCCCCTTCCTTGTGCATAATTCAGTTATTTGGGAAAGTCAGAGGCCGCAAGCTACAATTGGGGTCTGTCAGACCTGGCCTGCACCCCCTGATGCTGCTCTGTGCACCTCATGCTGGTTTTTTTTTTTTTTTGGTTTTTTTTTTTTAATCTTGTAGATTGTAAGCTCTTTTGGGCAGGGCCCTCTTCACCTCTTGTATCGGTTATTGATTGCTTTATATGTTACTCTGTATGTCCAATGTATGAAACCCACTTATTGTATATGTTGGCGCTTTATAAATAAATGTTAATAATAATAATCTGCCCGGAGGTGCACATTACCACTGGGTCCTTGCATGCACTTACATTTCTGCACAGGGGAATTATAAATTACCCCTTAAATATTTTCCTTGCACACTTAAGTGTTAAAACACTTAGTATATTTGCTTTACATAATTTAAAGGGATACTGTAATCACATAAATGCAATTTAGTTTTATGCAAGATTCAGCTTCACTATTTTTTTAACAAAGATGTTCTAATTTCATATGTTTTAGTGCCACTTTTTTTCACAAAATTATTGTTTCCTACACAGTTTATCTGTTATCTACTGTGTAAAAATATATCTTCTTGCCCTGTTCAGCTCATTGGCTGCCCCCACTGACACACAACAGCTTATTTACATTGATAGTAGTAGTGCTTCTGAAGCAATTATAAGTACTTGAGAGAGGCATGCTGAATGGGCTCTGAATGAGATGCCAGGCAAGTATCTAGTGACATTCCATTGGTGGAATACTAGCTACTCTGGCATTGCAGCCTATAAATAAGGATCAAGGACTGCCTACAGGAGGAAGAAACCAGAGTCTTGCCATACAAAAATGCTTCAAAGAAGTGACTCCCACAACACTGTTGGCTGTTTACTATAAATTATTAATTTTCACATGCAGTATTTGGAACTAGCCCAGAAAACTTTAAAGTGGTAAAGTCCTTGAATGGCATTGCTTTGTGCACAATGAATCAGCTTTTATAATTGAAGGCAAACTGGTTTCTTATGCAGAGAATGAGACAGAGACCAAAAATGCAGGTAAAACAATGCTTTGCCTTTAATTATTCAATCAAACCATTACAAGGTATTTGGCTTCATATGGCATAAAAAATATATGAGTCTTTCACCCATAAGATTGTAGTCTTCCTGACTACCCCAGGGCCTCTCCCAGACCATCACAAGGTTATACTCCCTATTACTCAGTTCAGAGATAACTTCTATCTATCAGTCAGGCCACACAGCCTTTCTCCAAGTCAGCTTCACTGCTGCACTTACTGCAAAACACTGCCTCTCTCCAGGCACAGTCACAGGCCCCTTGGCACTCGCTTTCTCTCTCACGTTTAGGCACTCTGTCTCTCTTTGTTAGACACTCCCTGTGGCTCAGGCTCCACATGCTCCTTAGTCCTCTCTCAGGATTTTGTAGTTCTAAAAGCACCCATAAACTGACACTAATTGGCAGTATTTCTGTCTTGTTTTACATCTCTTTTGTCTGTGTGTATTTTGTGTTCAGGAAGCTGATCCAGGTCTAAATTTAGAAATTCTTAAGAATACATATGAAATCATATTTGGAAGCTGCCTGAGAGAATGCCTTGCCCACACATGGTTTGCAGACAAAATGGCTAAAGATATTAAACAACACATTGCTTAACTACTTCTAACATTTCCTTATGAAAAATAACACTGCACACTGCAATGTAATAAATGTTGTAATACATATGTAAATCATATTGAAAAAGATAGACTAAACCAAGCTGAGCTTTTCTGATTTGCCTATAACTCACCCATTCACTATAAAGATGTATCCGGCTTTATAGCAGTAAGAAAATTTAAAGGGGACAGCTAAGAGGTTATTTACAAAACCGTAAGTGCGAGAGCACTAAGGGACAAAAAAATCCTGGCCTTGGTGATCATTCTGCCTGGGATCTGGCTTCATTGAAAATCTGATGTGAGGTGTTGAGCACTGTCACGTTGGATGCCAGCCATCCCTGTTTTTAATGTCTGCTATAGGACAGGGCCCCATTGCAGCCTGCGTCTGCTGCTGCTCCCTAACTTGCATGTCTGAATGATGGGCAAGTAAGGGGATGGCAGGCAGAGCTGTATTAAAGGAACAGTAACACCAAAAAATGAAAGTGTATAAAAGTAACTAAAATATAATGTGCTGCTGCCCTGCACTGGTAAAAGTGGTGTGTTTACTTCAGAAAGTCTACTATAATTGATATAAATAAGCTGCTGTGTAGTATGGGGGCAGCCATTTAAAGGAGAAAAGGCACAGGCACAAAGCAGATAACAGATAAAACACTATTGTATTCTACAGAACTTATCTGTAATCTGCTATGGAACCTGTGCCTTTTCTCCTTTTTTACAGCTTGAATGGCTGCCCCCGTGGCTACACAGCAGCTTATTATATAAATTATAGTAGTGTTACTGTAGCAAACACACCAGTTTTACCAGTGCAGGGCAACAGTGCATTATATTTTTATTACTTTAAAGCTCTTTTATTTTTTGGTGTTACTGTTCCTTTAATGGGGATGAGTACAGGCCTCTGTGCTCCAAACTAGAGCGCAGAAATCTGTGGTTATTCATTTGGCATGCAGGACAAGGTAAGCACTGTGCCCTTGTAGTGCAGGGGTCCTGGTTCTTATTCCAGGCACTATTTGTAAAAAGTCTTCATGTTCTAGCGTGGGTTTTTTCTTGGTACTACAATTTCCTTCCATATGCCAAAAACATATCAGCAAGTTACATACATAGTTACATAGGGTTGAAAAAAGACCAGAGTCCAACCCTTCCAAGTAAACCCAGCACACACAACCTATACTTACCAATCTTTACTATCACATACATAAACTATAAATATACAACCATTAATACTAACTGTTGATATTAGTATCACAATAGCCTTGGATACTGTGCTTGTTCAAGAACTCATCCAGGCCCCTCTTAAAGGCATTAACAGAATCTGCCATTACAACATCACTAGGAAGGGCATTCCCCAACCTCACTGCCCTCACCG
The DNA here is from genome assembly GCF_000004195.4 of Xenopus tropicalis. Lineage (NCBI taxonomy): Eukaryota > Metazoa > Chordata > Amphibia > Anura > Pipidae > Xenopus > Xenopus tropicalis. The sequence continues at coordinate 72,369,534 of NC_030677.2, read as the reverse complement.
TGAAAAACCACCTACGCTGCTTCAAATGGAAGCTCTGTTCCTCTAATCTAAAGGGGTGGCCTCTGCGTTGATCGATTATGGTAAAAAAGAACACCCCCTCTCTGCTTATAATCCCCTCTAATGTACTTGTACAGAGTAATCATGTCCCCTCACTGTAAGGCCACTCACCGTCCACGGGGTCTCCGGCGATCTCCGGGGGAACGTTCCAGTGCGCATCGGCGCCGCAACTGACGCGGACGCGCGCCTTGCAGTATGTGTATTGACACATGCGTATTAACGCATGTGTATTGACGTGTGTGTATTGCCGCATGTGTATTGACGCATACATATTGACGTATGTATATTGCCTATGCGCCGGCGTCCTTACACGGAAGGCCTTTAAAAGGCCAAAATAGATAACCATCAGTGCTCGGTTATCTTTACCAGCTACCTAGTGTTAGTACCATTTGGAAACCTGTTTATTGACCCTTGCCTGTTTCTTCGACCTGTGAACCTTGCTGCCTGCCTCGACCCGGACCCGTCTGACTACTCTTTTGCCTACTCCACGGTACTTCGTCTCTCGGCCTTCCAGCCTCTCTCCACTGCTGTGCTTCCTGTCTCATCTCCAGGTTAAGCCTCCAGCCTAGTGCGAGGTGCTTGCGGGTGACATTCTCGTCTGACCAGCTCGGCCTGACAGTATAACCGAGCCATGGAACAAGAGGAAGATGCATCTCCTCTTACTGCTCTGACGCAACAAATCGCGGCCCTCGCTCACGCTGTTAGAGAACTTCGAGCAGACTACAACGAAGTGCAAGAACAGCTACAGACTATACAGTATCCTGTCCCGCCTCCTGTGGTTTCGTCTCCACCACCTCCTGTAGGTGCTGCTGCCAGTCCACCAGCCCCTGAGCCCAAGATACCGCTCCCAGATAAATTTTCTGGGGATCGCAGCGCTTTCAGGACTTTTGTGAACGCCTGCAAACTCTTATTTGTGCTCCAACCACATACCTACTCTACAGAACAAGTTAAAGTGGGAGTGGTCATGTCTCTTCTACGGGGACAACCTCAATCATGGGCTTTTCGGTTGATGGAGGAACATAGTCCATACCTCCTAACAGTGGACGCCTTCTTCCAGGCTATGGCCGTGCTGTACGACGACCCCCATCGTAAAACTACAGCTGAAGCTGCCCTAAGGAACCTCCGACAGGGAACCCGTCCTGTGGAAGACTTTACTATGGACTTTCGTAAACTTTCCGCTGACACTGATTGGAACCAAGCGGCCCTTAAACATCAATTCCGCCTTGGTCTTTCCTCTTCCCTAAAAGATGAGCTGGCTAGGGTTGGAGTGCCAGACTCATTGGAGGCTCTTATCCAGCTATCTATCCAGATTGATCAACGTCTGAGAGAAAGAAGGTTGGAAAAGACTACTCAGTTTCAGTCTTCCTGGGTGCTACCTAAAGCGTCACCCCCGATTCGGGTAGACTCCGGGGTTCCAACTCCTCCAGAACCCGAACCTATGCAAATTGGGGCTCTTCGACCATCCTTATCCCCGGAAGAGCGTATTCGGCGTAGGAGACTGAACCTTTGTCTTTATTGCGGACTGTCTGGTCATGTACTCAACAGCTGCCCAACCCGTCCGTCTCCTCCTCGTAAGGATCCTTCCCTAAGTACCTTTGTACCCCGGCTGCATTTCTCTCCACTGCTCACGTTTTCTCTCTCTCTACAGTGGGAAGACAAGGTCCTGGTGCTTCCGGCCATCCTGGACTCCGGGGCTAGTGGCTGTTTTTTGGACTCTAAAGTTGCAGATCTTCACAAGATTCCCTTATTGGCCAAGCAATCCCCTCTCCTCATCAGAGTGGCCGACGGTTCGCCAATCAGTTCCGGGCCTAGTATAAAGGAATCAATTCCCCTACGTGTTTGTGTGAATAAAATCCACTTTGAAGTGTTAAGTTTCGATGTGGTGACTTCTCCTCTCTCGCCTATTATTATTGGCTTACCGTGGTTACGTAAACACAACCCTATAGTAGATTGGGATAAAGGCAAAATTACATTTTCTTCCCCTTTCTGCAGCGCTAATTGCTTTCATGTCTCCTTTGTGGATTGCCAGAAGTGGTGCTGTGTTTCCTCAAAGAGTCCTTCCGGGAGACCTCCTAACTTACCCTCTGAATATTGTGACTTTTTGGACGTCTTTGACAAGAAGGGGGCCGATTCTTTACCCCCTCATCGGAAATATGACTGTCCTATTGATCTCCTTCCAGGGTCCCAAATACCCTTCGGGCGTATTTATCCATTGGCAGAGCCTGAGTTAAAGGTGTTACGCAATTATTTGGACGAGAACCTAGCCAAGGGCTTCATTCGTCCCTCTACCTCTCCAGCTGGGGCAGGGATCTTCTTCGTGGAAAAGAAAGATCATACCTTAAGACCCTGCATTGATTATCGGAATCTCAACACTATAACCATCAAAAATCGGTATCCTTTGCCTTTAATCCCAGAGCTCTTCCAAAGACTCAGAGAGGCAAAGGTTTTTTCCAAGCTTGACCTTAGGGGTGCCTACAATCTGGTCAGAATAAGAGAGGGAGATGAGTGGAAAACCGCGTTCCGTACTAGATGTGGGCATTTTGAATATCTCGTCATGCCCTTCGGGCTCTGTAACGCGCCTGCAACGTTCCAACACTTCGTCAATGACGTCTTCAGAGATTACTTGGACATTTTTGTTATTATTTACCTAGATGACATCCTTATTTTTTCTAAATCCTTAGTTGATCACCGGATCCATATGAAAAAGGTATTCTCTCGACTTCGCTCACACGGACTATTTGTTAAACTTGAAAAATGTGAGTTTCATAAAACCTCTGTTGAATTTCTCGGATTTATTATTTCCGCTGATGGAATCCAGATGGACCAAAGTAAGGTCTCAGCCATCCTAGACTGGCCAGTCCCTGCCTCTAGAAAGGATGTCCAACGTTTTATTGGTTTTTCCAACTTCTACAGGAAGTTTATTAAAGGATTCTCACAAATCATTCTTCCCATTACTCGACTGACCGGGGCTAATACCAAATTCCTTTGGACCCATCAAGCCCAAGCAGCCTTTGAGACGTTGAAAACCCTCTTTACTTCTGCACCCATTCTTCAACATCCCGACCCCGTAAAACCTTTTATCCTGGAAGTTGACGCCTCAGAATCTGCAGTAGGGGCCGTTTTGTCTCAGAGGATGTCTCCGTCTGGAACCCTCCATCCAGTTGCCTATTTTTCCCGGAAAATGAACAAATCTGAACAGAATTATGATGTGGCTGACAGAGAACTCTTGGCTATCAAACTTGCCTTGGAGGAGTGGCAGTACCTTTTGGAAGGAAGTCTCCATCCTATCTTGGTTTATACCGACCATAAAAATTTGGAGTACCTTCGCATCGCTAAAAGACTTAGGCCACGACAGGCTCGTTGGGCGCTCTTTTTTATGCGTTTCAATTTTCACTTAACATATCGCCCGGGCTCTAAGAACTTTAAGGCTGACGCTCTGTCTAGAATTCATTCTTCTCAAGAAACCGCTCCAACCTTACCCAAGACTGTTCTTTTGCCACAAAATTTTTTGTCTATCCAGTGCTCCTTGATTGACCGGATAAAACAAGCTTCGGTTTCCCCTCCTCCCGGTTTGAACCTATCACCTAGAGATGGACTATTCCTTTTCAAAGATAAAATTTTTGTGCCTGAAAGCTTGCGCCTAGAGGTCCTTCGGACCATCCATGACTCTAAGTTGGCGGGTCACCCTGGTATTAAAAAGACTATCATTTTGGCCAAAAGACTTTTTTGGTGGCCAAAATTAACGACTGACTGTGTTAACTACACCAGGTCCTGTGATGTCTGTGCCAGGTCCAAGGATTCCCGTACCAAGCCTTTAGGCTCGCTCCTTCCCCTTCCAGTTCCTTCTAGACCATGGGGCTCCATCTCCATGGATTTTATTACAGACCTACCTCTATCTTCGGGACAAACTGTTATTTTTGTTATTGTGGATCGTTTAACCAAGATGGCCCATTTCATATCCCTACCCAAACTTCCTTCTGCCGCCTGTACGTCTGAACATTTTATAAAAGAAATCGTCAGGCTACATGGAGTACCCGATGAAATTGTTTCAGATAGAGGTACTCAATTTACATCTCAATTCTGGAGATCTTTATGCCGCTCATTACAAATTAGGGTGTCTCTTTCCTCTGCTTTTCATCCTCAATCCAATGGGCAGACAGAGAGGACCAACCAAACCCTAGAACAGTATTTGAGATGTTTTTCTACCTATCGCCAAGATGATTGGGCTTCCTTGTTACCCCTTGCGGAATTTGCTTATAATAACAATTTTCATTATTCGATTCAGCAATCTCCTTTTTTTGCTAATTATGGAATACATCCTGCCATCTTTCCTTCCTCCTTCAATGAGATTTCGGTTCCTGCTGTGAAAGACCGATTACTGTTTTTGAAGGAGAACTTCAAGATTCTTCAAGAGTCCGTCAAGAAAGCCCAGCAAAGCTTTAAGACATTTGCAGATAAGAAGAGGCGTGGGGATCCCGAATTCAAAGTCGGCGACAAGGTATGGCTTTCTTCCACGAACCTAAAATTATCTTGTCCTACACGGAAGTTGGGTCATCGCTTCCTTGGTCCTTTCAGGGTTATCAAGCAAATTAACCCTGTTGCCTTCCAGTTAGACCTTCCCAACTCTTGGCGTATTCATCCAGTTTTTCATTCTGCCTTATTAAAACCTGTGGTCATTAACACTTTTGCTGGGCGAATTCCTCCTCCACTCCCACCTGTCCAAGTCAACGGTCAAGAGGAGTTTGAAGTGGAGGATATCCTTGACTATAGACTAAGAGGTAGACAACACCAATATTTGGTTAAATGGAAAGGCTACGGTCCAGAAGAAAATTCCTGGGAACCTGCTTCTAATGTTCATGCACCACAGCTATTACGGGATTTCCACCGGAGGCACGGCTCTAAAGTTAAGGTTCGCGTCCAGAGGCCGCTCCTAAGGGGGGGGCAATGTAAGGCCACTCACCGTCCACGGGGTCTCCGGCGATCTCCGGGGGAACGTTCCAGTGCGCATCGGCGCCGCAACTGACGCGGACGCGCGCCTTGCCGTATGTGTATTGACGCATGCGTATTAACGCATGTGTATTGACGTGTGTGTATTGCCGCATGTGTATTGACGCATACGTATTGACGTATGTGTATTGCCGTATGTGTATTGACACATGCGTATTGACGCACGCTGCGCCGGCGTCCTTACACGGAAGGCCTTTAAAAGGCCAAAATAGATAACCATCAGTGCTCGGTTATCTTTACCAGCTACCTAGTGTTAGTACCATTTGGAAACCTGTTTATTGACCCTTGCCTGTTTCTTCGACCTGTGAACCTTGCTGCCTGCCTCGACCCGGACCCGTCTGACTACTCTTTTGCCTACTCCACGGTACTTCGTCTCTCGGCCTTCCAGCCTCTCTCCACTGCTGTGCTTCCTGTCTCATCTCCAGGTTAAGCCTCCAGCCTAGTGCGAGGTGCTTGCGGGTGACATTCTCGTCTGACCAGCTCGGCCTGACACTCACAAGTGCCTCTTTTCCAGAGAAAACAACCCCAACCTCGACAGTCTCACCTCATAGTTTAAATCTTCCATCCCCTTAACCAGTTTAGTTGCACGTCTCTGCACTCTCTCCAGCTCATTAATATCCTTCTTAAGGACTGGAGCCCAAAACTGCACCACATACTCAAGGTGAGGCCTTACCAGGGACCTATAAAGCGGCAAAATTATGTTCTCATCCCTTGAGTCAATGCAATTTTTCATACAAGACAGCACTTTATTTGCTTTAGTAGCCACTGAATGACACTGCCTGGAATTAGACAACTTGTTATCAACAAAAACCTCTAGATCCTTCTAAATTAAGGATACCCCCATCAAACTAACATTTAGTAGATAGCTTGTGTTTATATTATTTCTACCAAAGTGCATAACTTTGCACTTGTCCACATTGAACCTCATTTTCCAGTTTGCTGCCCAATTTTCCAATTTTACTTTCCAAGTTACTTGGTTCCTGATAAAACTGACCTCACTGTGTGTGAATGTGATAGGTGTAAGCTCTGAGTCTATAGAGACTGATGTGAATGATGTATTATCTCTGTAAAGCACTGCAGAATATGTTGGTGCCTTATAGAAAAAACTTTTATGTTCCCTTTAAAGTGACCTTAATGTGTGAAAACTATCAGCTGTTATTACATTATACTCTATGATTTAAAAAACAACTAAATCTGGCCTGTTTTTAAGCGGCAAACCAGAAGTTACATTCAAGGGCATAGACATTATGTGCCAGCCATGTGAGTTCAAGGCTGAGTTAAATCATTGTGTTTGCGATTCTATAACCAGTCAAGGAGAATTGATTTTCTTGTCGGTGTATACAATTTTTCATGTCAGAAGCAATGATAAATTCTTTTTGTTCCTATGGTAGGCTGTGAAAACACATGCTGTCATATTAGTAAGTGAAATTAATGTTATTGAGGGCCTCCTGTTATTGAGGGCAGCAGATATATGCAATTGTTACCGTGGTTATAATCTGAGTCTGGTTACTATCATTATCATCAGTGTATTTATTTATATAGCACCAGCAAATTATGCAGTGCTCTCCTGGGATGTTTTTTTCCTAAGCTTGTGCTGGACAAGGACACATAGGGGTATATTTATCATGCTGTGTAAAAAGCGGAGTAAAACATCACCGGTGATGTTGTTCAAAGCAACCAATCAGATGCTTTGATTTGGTTTTCTAACTGTTGAAATCTAATTGCTGATTGGTTGCCCTGGGCAAAATTACCAGTAATGTTTCTTTCCATTTTTTACGTAGCATGATAAATATGACCCAGCAAGAAGCAATAAGGGATACCAGGAGAAGGGTCCATGGGGTTCCTAACTGACAGTCACCTCTGACATCCAGTAATGGTGGTCCCTACCTTGAGTTCTTTGTGGGGCCCAGTAACTCTCAGAATTGCCAGATGATACAAGGTGAAGTGTGGGACAAGACATGGTTAATTAAAAAAAAAATGACACAGATCTGTACATTTTCACGATCAGCTTTAGCAACTTTTTTCTTTTGCTAGTACAGTATGACCTTTATTCTGAGTCGACAGCAGCAAAATGGTTTTTGATGAAAATCTTTAGAGGTATGGGATCCGTTATCCGGAAACCCATTATCCAGAAAGCTCCGAATTACGGAAAGCCCATTTTAATCAAATAATTCAGATTTTTTAAACCGATTTCCCTTTTTCTCTATAAAAATAAAACAGTACCTTGTATTTGATCCCAGCTAAGATATAATTAATCCTTATTGGATTTATTAATATTTTACTGATTTTTTAGTAGACTTAAAGTATCGAGATCCAAAATACGGAAAGACCCCTTATCCGGAATACCATTGGTCTTAAGCATTCTGGAAAATGGGTCTTATACCTGTATAAGAAAAGACATTTTGGGAGGCTATTGGTATAAAAATAGGATAGGTCCAGTGTGGCCATTTTAAGGAAAAGTATGACACAGGCCTGTGCAAGCAAAGGAAATTTGAGATAGTTGATGCTGATGTAGGATAGCTTTCTTTAGATGCAATTTAGGATTTGAAAGTCTGCAAAATATCGAGAGGTGAATGATTTTGTTGGGAAAGGATGTAGAAAAGTATTGAAAATGGAAAACTGGTATGATTCGTACAGTGTTTGAGTACCCTTCAAGCCCCTGTATCCTATTTTCAGTCAAAAAAGTAATATATATATATATACAACCGAATCACGATCCGCACTTCCGATATCCAGTTCAAACAGCTTGCTAAATTGCCCGGGTGCCACTCAGGGATACATTCACATTTTCAAACAGATTACTTCCCACTTCCCACTTCCATAGCCAGTGGCTAAACATTTTTTGGAAGTGGGACATAGATTACCTACGTTTAAGTATATAGGGATAGATCATGTCCCAGCCCCTAGACGAGGAGGGGATAGAGCCCGAATTCTGTTACAGCGGGAAACGTACTGGATCAAACGATTGGGGACACTGGCCCCAAAGGGGTTGAACGAATACTGTCAATTTAATTGTTTTTTGAGCACAAGATAATGTTTAAGGGAGGAGTATTAGAAACTGTATGATATAGACTACTTTCACTTTATATACCTTTTGTGGGGGATTTTTAAGTACATCGTCCCTTTAAAGAAGGGGGAGGTGTTTGGGGAGGTGTTTGGGGAGGAGCTGGGACACGCCTGCAACATAGGGTGTATTTAATGCAAAGTTTTTATGTGGCCATTGTATCTTGAAAAAGGCTCTAGGCCAGAGCCGAAACGTTGATAAGATGGCAATATTATAATAAAGATCGTTTTTATGGAAAAGACCCTGGAGTGCACTCGCAGTAATCTGTTTGAAATATATATATATATATATATATATATATATATAGTAAGCAGAAATCTTGAAAAATTCCAAATTGGTAAATAGGGGTAGATATTTAATACCTGCAACTATAACAACATCTGAATTTTAAGAAACAATACTTTCCAATGAATTTAAATTGGCCAAACTACACCAAACTACCTAGCTGCAAATTATTGCCACAATTAGCACTGTTTGGAAATTTTAGAATCAAATTTGAACTTTACTTTAGATTTGAATCTGGACCATAATTGAAAAACTCATAAAGTGAATTCTGTGATGGTTAGCTACCCGGCCCCAATGCAGCAAAGCAGCTCTAATCCATAATAGCTTCACCACCATGCTTTACAGCAGGAACCCTGTTAATATAATAACACCTAAATTTTATGTGATGTAACAGACCCTTAGCCCAAAAAACCTGTAAATTTCAAGAACTCAAGATCCAATACTTTTTCGATGAATTAAAATTGGGTAAACTACTTCAAACTACCTAGCTGTAAAGTGAAAAACTGAATTCTGTGATGGTGAGCTAGCAGACTCTGATGCAGCAAATCAGCTCTAATCCATAATAGCTCCACCACCATGCTTTACAGTTGGTATCAGATACTTACGGTGAAATGCTGTCTATGGTTCTCACCAAACATGTCTTCTGGAACTGTGGCCAAATACCTATCTTAGCCTTGTCTATCCAGAATGCATTTTTCCAGAATCCTGATCTTTGGCCAATCGTTTATGGGCAAACTTTAGTCTTGCCCTGATTTTTTTTCTGGACAGCAAAAATCTTATTTGTGCAGCCTCTTTCTGATGGCAGACTCATGCACGTGTGCAGTGGCATGGAGTACCTCAACATGCTCTAAGACTCAGCTTGCTGAGATTACTTGTCCTGGACAAGTTATTAGTTGTTTGAAATGTACTCTTAGATATCTAAAACCTTCTTTCTAAAGGCCTCAGAATTTTTTTTTGTCTAGGCATGGTGATACCACACACTTCAGAAACAAAGAACTAATCAAGCCAAATGTCTTGAATAAGACACGTTTCTTCAAGATCCTTGAAGAATGTTTTACATTTTTGCACCTGATGCGGTGCATTAGATTCTAGTTTTAGCTATATGAGCTGGTGATAAATGTGGGGGTGTACTTACTTTTGCATCTTTGCATTACACAATGGACTACAAAATGTTATTGTATAAGTGTTATTTCACCTGCATCTGTCAGTATAGTTAAAATGAAGATCCATATGTTAAAATGCCATGGGGTTTACTTACTTTTGACTGAATCTGTTAAGAATAAACTATTAATATAGGGATGTAGCTTACTTGCCTTTCCTTCGTATTTGCATTAACTAGAGGTCAGCTTGCTCTATAGCCACTTTATTAACTAAAAAATTTCCCATCTGCTGCATGTGTGAGTGGGCATGTTGGGAAGGGCTGGGTGGGATGCAGCATGTTCGGGCCCCTCCAAATAATTTTTTTGGGGGGTTGGGGGTGTGCCTTGACCCTATTTGGTTGTTTATTAGGAATTGTCCAGTTGCTTCTTAGGTTGGCAATACATGCAGATAATATAGCAGTATTTTGTGCTGACAGTTAAGATTTTTACTGTCAAACGACCGATTCCCAAACGATCCGATACTATTGTATAGTTGATGGTGCGCGAACGATCGTCGGCCCACTAATCGACCCGACATTATCGTCCCCAAAATCGATCGGCCAGGTTTAAAAATTTTAGTCGTTTAACGATAAAATCTGCCAGTTGGTGTGAGTGTCAGACATTTGTCTTCGAACGATTGTTCTCTGCGCATGTCATGACTGCCAGCAGCGGAAGTCAACGATCATAAATAAATAAATACTGCTTCCGCCACGACATTGGATCGTACGTAGATGTACGGTCGTACTTTTTTACGATAATGATACAATGAAATCTTTTGCAAATTATCGTTGCCCGTGGATGGCATATCGTATGGAAACCCGATCGCCATACGATCGTTTTTCGATATAATCGTTCGTCGCACAACGAGTGAAATCGCCTCGTTTATGGGGACCTTTAGCCATGCCTTAGAAACACTATATATAGATAATGCCTGTTTACAAATGTATATGGTTTTTCTAATCTTGCAAAAAAAAGGAAATATATAAACATGCTATGTAAAACTAAATTTGTTTTGTTTTTTTTTGCTACACATGCTCTTTATGCTGCTTCTGCTCTTCTTTGTGGATTGACATATATCACTTAGCATAGCTTTTAGTAGAAGGGCAGGAAATAGCAACCATGTGTTTTACTTGTTTTACCCAGGAGCGGGCTCTTGTGTGGGATACATTTAGATTCATCACACTGAGCCTGTCACCTTTACACCTGCAACATGAAGGCGAGGTGCAAGAGAATATGACCTTCTCCCATTCAGCCTGTATCTCAGCACATTCCTGCAGGAAGATTAATTACTTCGTTTTGATAAAAATGGAATCTCTGCCATGCAAGCTTTTGTGTGAGAATTTCACTTAGTTTGGCTTTTAAAAACATGTCATAGTTCACATTTGCAAGTGAATGGGATGGATTCCTGCACAGACCCCATCATTTAAGATAAAATAACTGATTTGGACTGTGCTGAGTTATTAATAGTGCAGATTTTGTCACAATTATTACCACTTTCCTGAATGTAAAATGTCAGGAAATTATTTTTACATGTATCAAAGCATTTTTCAAATGTTCTTTATTGAGCTGAAACAGTTCTTTCTCTGTGGCATGCAACTGATAGGGGTGCCACCTATTTAATACAATAGCTCCAGGTGGCAGGGGCAGGGCGATTTTAGGAGCGGAGTGACAGGGGCAGGGCAGTGACAAAGAGATGACATCAATGGGACAAGGCTATGACGCAGCGATTAGTGCCACAATCCTGTCTGGATATCCAAAAACAGGGTTGTCCAGGTGAAAACCAGACAGGTGGCAACCCTACCCACTGAGCTTTAATACCATACTAATTTTTCACAGCAGAAAACATATTATGTAATAAATTACCTATTAAAGCATCAATTTGGCATATACATATCAGTAAATGTTGCACTTTTGCATCTTTTACCTTTAACCACCATTTCTTGATGGTCTGTGTGCTCCCCCACTGACCACCTGACAGGATATAATGCAGGTTCTAACTGTAACAGGAAGAAGGGTGGGAGTAAAAGGCACAATGCTGTCAATTCATTGGCTGATGTAACCTAGTGTGTACATGTGCACTTGGTTTGTTTTGTTTTTAGCACTTAAAATGGCAGAGTTTCAGTATAAGATTATCCAGTGGCACATGTGTATTTTTTCATTGTTTAGCTAGACTCACTCAAAATCTAAAGAAGGCACCATTACTAGACTCTTCTGTGTTTTAGAGATCAAATAAATGACAGTCATGAACATACCTACTGTACGCACCATTCTTATAATAGCATATGCTTTTATTATATAAAGCCACAAATGTAGTCTTATTGTAAGAGAAATAATCATTCACAGTAAGGCACATAAGTATGGTTTAATAGACATTATCACTATACAATGTGACCCTTATATGTACATTATCACTAAAAGCCCACTTTGCCTGATACTCTGTAAAACAGGGCTTCTTGTCTTGTAAGGAACATTAATGTGAAGGCCATATGCATGTCAGTGCATTGAATAGTGTATGTAAACCAATATTAATCTCATACATTAACTTCAATATTAAAATCATTCAGGAGCAGTGCAATGATTACAAAACACAATAAATATCCGATAAATATTTAATAAAAAAACAATTTTCAGAAATTTCCTGTTGAGATATGATCAGATTAAAGGCTAGTAATTCTTATATACACATTAGAACACTCTCAGACACACTTCATAGAAATTGGGATATATGAAGAGCACTGTGCTGTTTTCATGAGAAAGTTTTACTGCATGACTGTTAAACTCTTTGATATACACAAAGGTTTAATCTCTATACAAGTAGCAGACACAGAGACTACTAGCCACTTACTAAAAGATAAAAATCAGAACTGACTTCAAAGATCTTCTCTCTGCATTTATATGTGGAATATTCTTTGCTATTCATTCACAGTTTAGTCTGTTCCATCAGCCTGTGGAATGTCATGCATATTTCATAATTAAATTAACTTCTGTCACACTATGGAAGTTTATGTACATAAATGTGAGTGTAATGGAACATGGGGCGATTCCAAGCATTTTGTTGGCCAGTTGTTTTTTGGCTTGGTGGATGACCAAGCTGGTTTATTCCTCAGGTAATGGCCTGATTCATTAGGAAGAATCTTCAAGCAGTTAAGGTCAGGTGATTACCTCTCAGGAGACTCTCATAAGAATGAACAGGCAGCTATTCTGTACACTTAGGCAACAAATACTCTTGTTTCGCTACCCTAAAACCTAGGAGAAATGGTGAATTCAGGTGAATTCAGTAGAAAAGAACTTTAAAGCTCTATGAAAGTGAATAAAACTGTGATACACTGTTTTGGTGAATATTGTTCTTAAGTGTCTCCTCACCCTTTATATCTTTAATATTTTATATTTATTCCCACATCACCTAATCTAAAAATCTAATTAAAGTTCTAACTGCTTACCCTTGCTTCTCTTGCAGTTCCACGCCAAGGAGTGCAACACAATCTCTTTGATATCTTTGAAGTGGAAAAAGGGCTAAGTGCGGATGAATATGAAGAAAATGATGATCCAGGTCAGATTTAATGTGCATTTTAAAACCTAAACACTAGGGATTCCTGTCACTGGAGCTATAAGACCTTACCATACGAAAGGATCTTATACCGTATGGCCAGCTTAAAGTAAAAGTAACACACATTGCTCACATTACAAAAATATGTTTTAAACACTTTTATTAAAATATGTAACGGACCGAAATTGCAATTTCATATGTTGTTATTGAATAAATAGCATTACCTTGGATGTATAGGGCACAGCAAAAAAAAAAGACAATGTGGCAGCTGCTTTACATCTGGTTAAAACTGGAAGTTGGTTTCCTGCAATTTCTAGCACCTGCTTTAAAGGAGAAGGAAAGTCATTTTGGCATTTTACCACCAATAAATTTGCCACATTAGTGCCATCTAGAACACTATATTTATTCTGCAGAAATCTTTACTATACCTGAGTAAAGAGCCCTTTTCTCCGTTAGTTTAAGACAGCAGCTCTCTGAGAGAGGAAGTCTGATACTGAAGAACATTTGTACACAAAAGAAGACAAGAAATCCTGTGTTTCTTTTGATAGAGGACACAGAGCTTTTCTGTGAGTGCTTATGGCTGTATGTACATAGACCTTTCTGATAAAGCTTACTTAGTTTTTACCTTTCCTTCTCCTTTAAAAGTGATTTAAAAGGACTTTTTTTATCTCCTGTTCTGTTTGGATTTCTGTGTGAGTAGAGGTCATTGCTGACATTGTACAGGGAGAGGGAGGGGGAAGCTGACCGGAAATATGTCACAAGAGGAGCTGCAGCCTTAGCCCTATCAGCGCATGGTAAATCTACTTATGACAGTAACATTTCAGCATGTTAAATAACTAATGAAAGTGTTTAGAAAGCATATATTGAATGTGAAAAATTTGTTACTGGTCCTTTAAGCTGAAGAATCTTTATTTAGCAGAACTGCATTGATCACTATTGATTCAGAATACAAGAAACACATTTGTACAAAGGGAAGTTAACCGATCAAGAATGCCTTGCTCTTTTGTGCAAATTGTATGCATAATACTTTGTGTGTCGAAAAAAATTAAATAAGAATATTTTGCCAAGGGAAAGAAAGGCATTCAGGTTTTGGTTATGTATTTTTGTGTGATGCCTATTTTTAATCTTTTTCAGCAGATTAGGGTTGCTCAGTTCATTTTTATTTTTAAAACATATCAGATGTAGGAAGGAGAAAGTACCCCTCAGAACTGCATGAGTGAACAATCCCCTACTGTTGTACATTAGTAGGTGTACAGTATATCTCATGATCTGTGTTTGTCATGGTCCAGAAAATCTGTGAGGGATGAAAAGTAATTCAGAGGGAGTTTCTGCTTTGATTCAAGGATGGCAGAACCTGAACTGAAAATATTCACTTTGGTATGTGGTGATTAACTGGTGCTGAAAATGTTGAAGGTTACCAAGTAAAAAAATTGCTGTTCATTGAATGGAAAATACATTGTTATGTAAGTCAGCTAACTGTCATCTAACTACAGCGTGATTAGCTGCCTAGATCTTGAATTTTATTCATTACAGAGGAAAAAACACAAACATAATGGGATTTTCCCTCTTTCAGACCCTTTCATTTGTTTGGGAAGAAGGTCTGACTTGGCATACATTATTTCCAGTGTGCAGTCGCATGGCACATCAAAAATATACTGCTGAGCATCACAGGTTGTCGCAAGGACAATGGCAACATATATGCTCTATCGGCATGAGTCCCTTCAAACATACCAGTTAGGTGCAGCTAAGGAGTATTGGGGATGCCATCAATAGCCAATAATGGGCCACATTTAGTTTGAATAGTGAAAATTGTCTGTATATATATATACATACATACATATATATATATATATATATATATACATACACAATTGTAGCAGGAAAAACTCTCTAAACATTTTTTCCCATGAAAAAAATTACTTATTACTTAGGATACTGGCATGAAGAAGTGATGTAGATAATCAGATGCAAAAGTACTGTAGCTGCTGTTTTGGCAAATATTCTCTAGACAGACTTCACCTGGCAAGTAGGGGGGGTAGGAAGTTGTACACCACCATCTAATGTTCCTGGCATACCCTGTACTTCCCTTAATGAGTGCATGTGCAGTACAGCACTTCTTCACAAATCAAGTAGTGCACATTGCCCAAGCTGCAATAGGCACAAGTGGTACTTGGGACACTAGAACCAGATGGTATGGCAGCACTCCTCAAACATTATCCCAAGCTGATGAAGGGTGGGTTAGCAGGTAAATGACAAAATTCCAGGGGGAGTTCAACAACTTGGCACCTCCCACTGATTCTATCTTTTATTTCTTTGGTTGAGACTTGGAGAAGGGAGGTGTCATTGAAACCATTACAAATGGTGAAGCTGGAGAGTTCTCTACCAGAAGCTATTGTACTTGTCAGATTCAATAGATAACTTCAGTTATAGGCTTGGATGCATTTTCAGGAAAGATTTTTTTACCCTTTAGAGACAAAAATGAAGCGTTGAACAGGTTTTCCACCTACCTGTAAATCAACTAGAAGCTAGGTAGGAATAATTGTGGGCAGTCTACAGCTCTCATAATACTCCAACAGAATATCAAAGGTTAAAGCAAGCCATCAAGTGAAATCTAGCAACATCTGGACTAGATTCAACCCTGCTAAATTTTCACATTTGTGAGGGACAGTAGATAATAATGCGTGTACTTGCAGCTGGAAACATTAAGGATATTTCTTATAGCTCAGAACGCCTTAAAAAAGTATTATATCCACCCTCCTTATGTTTCATTACAGCAAGATATTGGCAAGGAAATGTTGCATGGTTATCTTACTGTAAGATAACAACAAGATGACTGACAAAGGAAGAGTAGTGTTGGTTCTCATGGGGGCAGAAAGCTAGGAATTTTATGGAAGTTATAGTTCTCTTTAAATTCAACAGAGTATAAATCTGAAAGAAAACAGTTACAGTCAGTTACAAAGTACAATTTTTTTTTCATTGTCTTCCAGGTGTTTTGATTCATTCCTGCAATTTTGACAGTGGACTGTGCGGCTGGATCAGGGATAAAGAAAATGATTTACATTGGGAACTAGTAAAAGATGAGTCAGGTATGAAGATTTAAATACAAGTTTTCAACAGAAGATCAGGTAGTGCATGAGAGGTCTGTGGGAGAGAAGGAGTGTGTATATATCAGTAGGAGGTTCTTGGGATTTATTTGAAAGAAGCATTAGGAAGGGTAGGTTTTCTTAGGGCATTCCATAAATGTTACTTCTATAATGTATAAAAATGTGGATATGGTTTGTACATTTTCCCAAGCAATCACAACATTATTAATTTATTTACAGGGGGGCAGTATCTGACTGTTATGGAGCCCAAAGGACATGCAGGAAAAGCAGCTCGATTGGCCCTACATCTTGGACACCTATCACTTTCTGGAGATCTGTGCCTTTCTTTTAGGCATATTCTGTCTGGGGAACATTCGGGCAAGCTTCAGGCCTTTGTAAGGAGAACTGGTGCCTCTCATGGACCTGCAGTTTGGGGGCGCAATGGCGGAAACGGCTGGAGAGAATCACATATAAATATACTGGGAAAAAACATCAAAAGTGTAAGCATTAAGTGAATATTCCTGTTCTGTGGTCATTTTAAAGGGACTTTGGTAATGGTAGTAAGTGTATTACTTGAGTCATGTCATTACTTGAAACAAAAACACAGCAGGGGTTTTTAAATTTAAGAAAATGGCAGCAAAAACAAATGCAAAAAAAAAAAAATCTTCTAAAGTATGAATAGTCGGGATTTATTAAAGAAAAACATGAAGTTACCAGCAAAAAGTTGTCAAGAAAGAGATGGCGAGGTTATATAGAAATCAGTGGGAATATTCTTTAACAATTCTTTGTTTTTCCAGTTTATAAGACCATTCAATTTTTTCAGCCCGTTTGAAAATGAATGGAACAATGTGATTAAAAAAAATGTAATTAAAAAAACCAAAAACTTGACTATTCGGTTTGAGTCCCTCTTTAAATAAGCTAGTGTTTTGGGTTTTTTTCTAACTTTATTTTTTATGTTATCTAACCCATTTTAGAAATATTGTAAAGCTTTTAAACTGCATAAAGGGAAAGTTTACATGGCTCCTTCTGTCATGCTTCAGTGGTTGTTATTAAATAGGAGTAGATCTCTAAACTTTACCCTATTAATTAAACTTTCTACTGGTTGAAATGTTTCCAGTTCTGCACAAATGAAAATGAGAGGGGTTACTAGGGGAGACTTCTTGACACTGAACAACAGAGGGAAGATAAACGCTTACACTTGATAATAGAAGTAGAAGGCCATCATTGCCTTTAACCTTATTCACCTGGGTTTTATATTTTACAGATAATTTTTAAAGCTGAAAGAAGTAAACAGAGAATAGGACAACTTGGGCTCGACGACGTGAGTTTGAAGAGAGGTCAATGCTCTAAAACACACTAGAGCGGAACTTAAAGTGACAGCCATTCGATGCCTGGCTAAGCTCAGGACAAGAGCACGAGGGAAATTCAATGCTGTTTTGAATTTCTGATGGAATCAGAATTCTCAAAGATACTTTGTTCCCTCCTTTAAGAACCTGATAGTGGGCACAAAAGTTCAAGTCAGCACGTTTCCAAAGAATATGTTATGCTTATATATATTACTCAAGATCAATTCCTGGCGGGGACTAAAGAAGAAAATTGGAAAAATACATTTTGTTCATATGTATACTGTTAAATACCTGTGCCTGTTCATGTACAAAATGAACACCACCAAGAACCCATGTTAGTATTAAAAGTCATGTAAATAACATATTTATCTTGTGTTAATAGAATTGGCCTCCAGAAACAGTATGGCGGGATGAAAATAAATCATGAAATTCAAGACCCTATACCCCAGTTAGTTAGCTTAGTAATCATAAGGAAGCAAGGCCATTGGCACAAAGGACACAGTACAGGAATAAAAATTTGCTTCATTCTAGCTTGTCATCCCATCTAGTCATCTCTCAGTGTAGCTAAAGAACAAATCATCAGCTATGGGTAGGGCTGTGACGTTGGCACATTGCCAGTAATGCTGCTAGCAGGATGCCTAGTCATATGGAGAGAATAGGGGTGTCCCCATATAAGAAACAGCTCACACATCCAACAGTATTATTTTAAGACAGTTGGTTACTGATACCTTTTGAATGTGTCTGTGGCCTATATTTTCACTCCTGTATAAAGATGTTACTGATTTTGTATACCTCTCAACATGATGGATGATCTTGGCCATGCCCAATCACCCTTGGACATGGCACAAGTCCTCCAAGCATGCCATTCATATGGAAAACTGGGCTGTAAAGGGCAGAAGCAATCATACACTTATTCAGTTTCATTTTAAACAAAGGAGTGATGACATTTGTCCTGTATAAGATTATATTTACTGTTTTATTTGGGGTTTGGACTGTGAACTACTTAGTCCAACCTGAAAAATAATATTACAAATCTATGTCATAATCAAATCACAAAGACTGCTTTTATTTTAGCACCACATTACCCAGATGTAGCAACAGTCTGAAGTCCCAAATCAAAGAAAAGGTCTCTTTATAAACCAAAAAGATAGACATGAAGTGTTGGTGACACACATTGCCATAAAATAATTATTCTGTAATAATAAAATGAACAGGGATGTAGAATAATTCATAGGTAAGGGCTGAAATATCTGGTTACACTTCCATATGATTGTCCTGTTGTTGACAAACTGCTAATTCATTTTCAGTGTACCATGAAGAGGACTTGGGGGGATATCACTTAGATCTGTCTTGTAGGGGCAGGTAACACTTGTGCCTTATTGCATGTGCCAAATGTCATGGGGAAATTGGATCTGAACAAGCCTACCTTCAGTAATAAGCAATTGCAATATGAATACTATATATGAGTAATGTAATAACAGGAGCAAAGTTAAAAACCATTTACAGATGGATGCGTTAAAGTCAGTGTGTGTGCATAGTCAGCCAACTGATTGGTAAGGGTTATTAAATGTGGCCCCTGGTGCTCCTTAGCATTATGCATTCCAACATCTCAGTGCCCACCATTGTACAATTCCATGTTGCCCCATACAATTAAATGAGTTTGTTGATACATATATAGATAAGTCAATCTGCATCAGTTTGACACATAGATTAAAAGCAAAAATATAAAGTAAATGTGATGAGAATACCGAACAGCAACACATTCTGCCTGAATTTTATTGGAATTTTGGGTCTAAATGTAGAAATTACCACTTGGGCATAAAGGATTTTCCATGGGGAGGGGGTATTGCATTATGATCAGTTTTATATATTCATATGTTCTTGTATATGTTCTTTAATTTCTTTGGCACTTATATGTAGACAAGCTGCCTTACTAGGAAGCTCACAATTCTGTTTGTCTATTCACCTTAGAGAAAAATGAATTTGACAATGCATTTATTAAGTACAGAGAGCAAGTACCTCCCAACGGGGGGGGGGGCAGGAGTGTAAGGGGCCAGGTAAGGCCCTAACTAATGAGCGTTTTCAGTATATCTTAGCAGTATTTTGGGGCCTAAATTAAATTTGCTGTTTGGCCCAGTAACCTTTAGTTACGCTACCGAATGGTAACAACGAAATGCCAACAATATCCTGCAGCTAATGCAGCACGACATAAAACGTCACCAAAACTACTGAAATTCAGGTTAAAGGGAAATCATTGTGTATATTTTGTCTGATACTGTATTTTAAATTTGATGAAAAACATGTTTATATTCATTTATTGTTTCTACCAATGTTTAGTATATCTTATCTGGTGCTTCTTTATATATCTCTTTGTTCCATCACAAAGTTAACAGTATTCAAGCTCCAGCAAAGCAACATTTCCAGTTCATGATATTGCTTGAAATAAAAGAGAGCCACTTATTTTAATTTATTTGCGTATCTGAGAGAACAGCTTGCACTGTACGTAGGGCTGTCGTTCTTTATGTGCGTGGTTTTTTTTCTTTTTACCGCATTTGGACGTTTCTATTCTTTAAGGCACTGTATTTTTAAGCGAAAACTGTATATAAAGGTACACTGAAACTATCCTGTATTTATAAAGAATATGTACCAATGCCTGACAGTTGCATCATTCTTTGTGTCTGTATTTTATTTAAGTACTGTATCTGAATATTCATGGAATTAAAAAGACTGTTTGATTTAGCTGCTGTTTCTTTCTTCTTGCTACAAAAGAACATATGGTTAAAAGAAAGTGAAGCAATTGCTAAAAATATGCTATACCAAATTTAGCCTCCCCCCAACATTTTAGCTCACACCAAGATTACAGAAATTGGAGAATACTTAATTTAGCCGTGGGTACAAAAATATCTGGGGCAGCACATACTTTTCACCCCAAATCTTACTCCTAATTGACTTTAAGCAGGGTAGCAGTTGTATCAAGGGAGCAACTGGACTTATAGCTGGCGAATGTAGGGGGCCACAAAGAAAATGAAACCCCTAATAATTCTCTCAGGCTCCTGTATCATTTATATGGAGCCCCACAAGGGCAGTAAGAGCCATTCACAGCAGCATAACAAAGCAGCCCCAAAAGACTGTTCCATATGCGTCTCCTTGAAAGGTGTTGATTGGCATTTGAGCAAAGAGCCCCCCCCTCACCTATTAGCTCACCTATGGCCCCATTTTGTTAGTGGAGGCTGGGGGTGTATGGAGCCTACCTTCTCATTGTATAAGCAACTTTAGAATTGGATGTTTACCCTCATTTTCAGTGTGACACATTAGGACTCATTTACGACTGCAAGCGCAGTTGCACCCTCAATTTTCCTTACCTTAAATTGCACAGAAAACCAGTTTAGTGCCACTCAGCCCCTCCTGCCTTCAATTCGAAAACGAGTGCTGTTAAAGCTATACTCTTACTAATGCAGGGGAACCCTGGAGCTACCACCACCTCCTGACCGGGTTAAGCGTTAATAGGAGCAGTTTACTTGCGCCTTGTGCAGCCACCACTCCCATAACCCCAGATGATTGGCCAGGTGGATTGTAATGCAATTTCAGCAGACACAATGCCTCCTTGTGACCCCAATGACACTGGAATTCTGGGAAAAAAACATGGCAATTGTGTTCAAATTTGCACTTTGCTCATTGCACTTTCTGTCATAAACGACCCCCATTAACCCCCAGGCGGTGTGGGCCAGACCATCGGCATTCTGGTGGAAGATTGAGTCCCAATTGGATTTTCCATCTTTAGGATTCTGTGAAGCCAGCACTGGTCTTTTTGACTGACTCTAATGAAAAAGGCAAATGGCATTTGCACAGTTTCTTTTCATCCTCTGAATATTATAATGAACCTATAATCTTTGATGCCGTATCCCCCTGCGCAGATCCGCACCGGAAAACCATTCCGATAAATAGCTCAATTATATGCAAAACCACAGCTCTTGTTTAAATGCAAATTTCTGGCTCCCAGACATCGTTATAGCCTAATTAAATGCCTCATTAAACAGCCAGAGATTCATTCACATGCGTTCATCAGGGTTGAATTATAGGAAATTGCATGTGGCTTAGCGCCAAAACAGATGACCATTAGTAAAATTAAAAATATAATGTCCTAATCACACATGCTGTGCATGAGAAAGATTCTACTGCTCGCACAGCGCTGGGAGATTAATCATAATTAAAAAGGATTTAAGTATTGCTGTAATGAGAATCCGGTAATCTGATTGGATGAATTATATGCCATTATTCTTCCTCAAATGTGCCATTTCTTCAGATACGCATTAGTGCAATGTGCAGAGAGTAAAACGAATGTAATATGTTTAGGGACGGCCAATCTAACCCATTCTCTTCTTTTATAAATGGACGTAAAAGCAAACGCTATCTAAAATTAATTTTAATTGCTAAATCAAAGGAGGCTTTTCCCAACTGAACTCAGTCTTTGACATTTTATCTATTCTGTTCTGTGTCTCTTGTGTCTATTCACAATCCGTGGTTGTCGTAAGGCTATTTATGAATATGCTGTATTATAGGAACAAAAAGGGAAACAATTAGACCGGAAGCCCATACAATCCCCTGGATCTCAGTGAAAGAAGAGGTTATTCGTTGCACTGGGACATGAACTCTGAGGGAACTTTGGCACGTATGTAGGGAGGCATGCAAAGGCAAACAATGAAAGCTTGGCCTGAAATGTTACCAACCCATGGAAACCATAGATTTCAAGCCACATATAAACGACAAGAAAACAAAAAGGATACCGGAATCTATAAATATGCTTTATTGACTCGACTATGCCTGTTGGGATAGTTTCTATAAGTCAAGGTGTTATATTAAAAGGATGAACATTAATTCACTAATTTTTATGTTGGAAACATTTGCTTCTCTGACCTACATGTTGCCATCTGCTTCAGGATGTTCATGTTAGTTTGATGACTAAAGCTGGCCATACACTATAAGATCTGCTCATTTGGGGAGGTCGCCAAACAAGCAGATCTTTCCCCTGATATTTCCACCTAAGGTGGCTGATATCAAGCTAAGCCTGCTGATTACAATGGGAATATGAGCCATCAGAGTGAGGACAGCATAAATGAGCCACTGAGCTCCTCGAATTGAAAATCAAACCTGAACGATCGACAATGGACAATTTTGGTCCAGAAAAGGCACAAATTGCTTAATTCTGCCTATGTATAGCCATCTCGAACCAAGGATTTTTTCAGGATTTATTTGGATTGAGATTGGGCTTTGGCTGGGCCATTGTAGGGCATTCACCTTCTGGTTGTTTAGCCAGTCCAGTGTTACTTTTCCCTTCTCTTGGAGATCACTGGCCTGCTGAAAAGTATCATTTTCTCTTTAGATTTAGCTGTTTAACAGACTGAGGTTCTTATGCAGCATCATGCTGCCACCATAATACGTATGGATATTTTGTCTCAAACACTAGTAGGGGTCATTTATAAACACTGGGCAAATTTGCACCTGGGCAGTTACTCATGGCAACCAATCAGATAATTGCTTTCAGTGTTCAACTTGCAACTAGCTGGAAAAATCTAACCATTGATTGGTTGCTATGGATTACAGCTCAGGTGCAAACTTGCCCAGTGTTTTTAACATATCGTAACTGCCTTCATGCTTTTTTTTTTTTTTTTTTAATTTGAAAATTCTCATTGGTTTTTACAAGAAAGAAAACAGTACAATCAACATATTTGATTTGCATTCAAACATCGTTTCATAATTGTTTGCAATAAAGGCTTCAAGTTTGGTAACATATTGGTTTTGTGCTTATTTTTCTTTTTGATTTCGTGCTTATTTCTCTCTTTTAGTGGGCTATGGTTGATTGGTTAAGAGAAAGTGGTATAGTAGGGTGGGTGAAGGTGTGAGGATAGGGTTATTGGGGTGGGGGAAGAGAGATAGAAGTAGAGGGTAGGTTAAAAGTTACCGGTTCACGTTGATTTCTATTTGGAGCTGTCTGTCTGCTGGCTCTCCAGGTATTGGGCCCATGGATACCACTCCAGTTCCCCCTCGTAGCTCTTGTCCAGTAATCTATTTCTGATCGATTCCATGGCTTTGATCCAATGCCTTCATGCTTTTTGACAAATTACAGATGCTTTTTTTTGAGTTAGTGCCACACGAAACGTACGTAGCGTATTCTTTGCAAGCCAAAAACCACTTAGCGTGAATACGATCCATATGCTTAAAAATGCTCCTACCTGTGCCTGCACCCAAATGAATAGAATACACTCGGGTGCAGGCACATGTAGCCGATATCCACCAAAAAACGTGTGACTTTACATTTTCACTGGATATCGGCTACCTGTGCCTGCACTAGAGTGTATTCAGTGCTTTCAGGTGCAGGCACAGGTAGGAACATTTTTAAGCGTAGGGTGTATTCTTGGCAAGCATTTTTCAGTTTGAATACGCTCTGAGTGGCATTAGCCTTATGACTGTTTACTCTACCCCCACATCAATATCATTGGAGAGGAGAAGGGAGTGCAAGGAATCAGGGTCCCTTGTGCACATAGCCTTCTTCTTTGCCATTGGGCCTACCCCACATATTAGTTGCCACTTAGGTGTTAATGTACAAAGTTCCTTGAGCATCCACAAAGGCTAGCTTTGGTGTACTACTTAAACTATAAGGAGGTATGAGAACAGCAAGGAGAATATGGGTAGGCTAGTGGGTAAATTAGTGGGAAAATGTATTTAGTTACTTAGTGTAAAGTGTGGTCCTGGTGCACCAGCCCCAGATTCTCAGCAAGGGGAGGAAAAAAAAACATATTAGTTTAGTTAGGCGCCCAAAAATCATGCAGAACAACAGAAAAATATGTTAAAAACAGAAATCTTTATTAACACATCTCCATTGCCTCCATTGAGCATAGACTAAATGAGACACACAAGAAGCGGCTATTTATACAAGCAACTACCCAGCGCAGCATAGAGTATCAATAGAATTATGAGATGGGCTATAGGAGCAAGTTTCAAACTGGAGAGCTGCTGAACAAAAAGCTAAATAATTTAAAATCCACAACTAATTGAAACTGAAGTTGCAATTTGTCTCAAAATAGCACTCTGTACATTATACTAAAAGTTAACATAAAGTGTTACATTTTGGGGGTTTTTAATCTGGGTACTCAGATTAGATTCCCACCCCTAATGCTTCTGTATCTGCTCTTAGTGTTGTAAGGCAGCAATACCAACCCCTGCACCCAGGCCTGGATTTGTGGAGAGGCCACAAAAGCCTGGGCCTAGGGTGGCACGCTGCCACGCTGCACCAAAATGTTGAAATTTTGCTCCCAAACCAATGGGGACCTCTCCCCACTGCTCCGTATGCGAGTGTAAACTTGCGCATGCTTGCGGGGGAAGGGGGTGGCGAATGGGGGTGGCCTTGGGGCGCCTGCATAAGAAATCCAGCACTGCCTGCACCAATGATACTCCTGTTTCACTTAGGGCTGACACAGAGTTGTGTAAAAGAACCAAGTAAATGTGACTATTATTACATAAAGCATGCATTTATGGTTTGTTGCTTGCTCATTTAGAGCCCACCATTAGCAATAAATATATTGCAGCATAGAGCGTAGAGTATAGGATCAGAGGTTTTCGGACTTGGAGGTAAAACTGTTGTTGGTATAAGCCAGGGGTGTCAAACTCAATTGCACAGGGGGCCAAAATTCAAAACACACTTTAGGTCACGGGCCAAACATGTACCTGTGCCAGCAGCCATATTATTTCCCCATGTACCTGTGCCGGCAGCCATATTATTGCCCCATGTACCTGTGCCGGCAGCCATATTATTGCCCCATGTACCTGTGCCGGCAGCCATATTATTGCCCCATGTACCTGTGCCGGCAGCCATATTATTGCCCCATGTACCTGTGCCGGCAGCCATATTATTGCCCCATGTACCTGTGCCGGCAGCCATATTATTGCCCCATGTACCTGTGCCAGCAGCCATATTATTGCCCCATGTACCTGTGCCAGCAGCCATCATATTGCCCCCAATTTGTACCTGTGCCAGCAGCCATCATATTGCCCCCAATTTGTACCTGTGCCAGCAGCCATCATATTGCCCCCAATTTGTACCTGTGCCAGCAGCCATCATATTGCCCCCAATTTGTACCTGTGCCAGCAGCCATCATATTGCCCCCAATCTGTACCTGTGCCAGCAGCCATCATATTGCCCCCATGTACCTGTGCCAGCAGCCATCATATTACCCCCATGTACCTGTGCCAGCAGCCATCATATTACCCCCATGTACCTGTGCCAGCAGCCATCATATTACCCCCATGTACCTGTGCCAGCAGCCATCATATTTCCCCCATGTACCTGTGCCAGCAGCCATCATATTACCCCCATGTACCTGTGCCAGCAGCCATCATATTACCCCCATGTACCTGTGCCAGCAGCCATCATATTACCCCCATGTACCTGTGCCAGCAGCCATCATATTACCCCCATGTACCTGTGCCAGCAGCCATCATATTACCCCCATGTACCTGTGTCAGCCAAAATATCAAGCCAGAACTCCGCGCCGCGCCGGTTTCTCCCGCCAGCTCTCTGTCTGTGACGGCGAATGCGTGCGCCAACCCCGCGACCGGATACAATTACATGCCGGGCTGGCAGCTTGACACATATGGTATAAGCAGTTAGCTATTAGGAAGTCTCCCCACTGAAGGAAAAACAATAGGAAGTGCATTTGCCATACAAGCACTAGGTGTCATAGTGAATATAGTATATTGTCACTGTATCATATACTGTGAATCTGCCTTGAACAGGTTTTCCCTTCATGTTATTTCAAAAGGAATGGGTGTCTACTAAATGCCTTCTCAGACTTCTCACTAAAGTAAATGGGTGGCATTTGGCCAATATGAGTCCTGTGCAATAGCTACATTACTGTAATTCTATTCTGTTGGTAAATGTATACCAACAAGTATATAGCGCCCCCTATATCTGAAATAACCAGTATATTTAGTGATAATACCCCTGCCGAAGGGTATTCTTCAGGGACACACAAACAGCAAATGCTGACAATAGAGACGTATGCGCCCATTGTTCCTTTATCTCATTTGCCTCATTACTTTAATTATAAACTTCTTTCATACACCTATAATTATAAAAACGATCTTCTAATTTCAGTAAACTCAACCTCACTTTGAAGACATACATTTTCCCATGCATATATTTATTTCTCACATTCAAGAGACAAACCTTTAGAAGAAGCTTTTAAAACACAAACCCACGAGGATGAAATAGCAAAAGCTTAATTATAGGTGTACGACCTCTTCCTCTGTGTATGAATAAACTTCAAAATCATCTTCACATTCCTGTGCTGAGAGGCTGCTGCTGGGGAGCTGGCAGTGCCACTATAATCTAATTACTGCCGACACCCAGGAGAAAGCAGTTAGCGGGCATTTTCTGCCTAAAAGAAACCATAATTAAGGAATTCTCAGAATTCTAGCTTATTCTGTCACAATTTGCTAAAGTTAAACACAAGCTTTCAGTTGAATTTTCAGCTCAGGAATATAAGAAAGTCCCTAAAATGTTGTGCTATAGAAGTTACGTGCAATATTTGAAACCATCATAGAACTGGAAAAAAATTCTATTAGCAATTAGAATACATTGGTTACCCTCACTAGCTAATATTATGGGGCCTGTTTTCTAAAGTGTGCATTTTCTCCTCCACCAAAGTTCTTCAGTCATTGAATGGCTGAACTTGAGACTCTGGCCCAAACACTTACCCTGCATATCCATTTTTATTGTTGCTGATTTAGACAGTTATTCCTGCCCACTATTGCCTAGCGTCTGTTATAGTGAATAGTGTACCCGCTATTGCAAATTAAGGATAAGGATAATTTCCATGACCATATCAAAGCAAAAGCTTAGCTGAGTGCTTTACAGATCATAGAACTCCAAGGATATCATTTACAGAATCATGGCTCTTGTGTATTATATAGTGAATAAAGTACCCCCTATTGTAAAATATAAAGATATTTTAAGTCACCTCAGAGTTCCATGATCATATAAAAGCACAAGGCTATAGGGCGACTTCCTCATATTTTCCCAACAGGGGGTACTTTATTTGTTATAATATACAAGTCATGTGACAGGAATAACATCACTAAGCACCAGTGTCGGACTGGCCCACCAGGATACCAGGAAAACTCCCAGTGGGCAAAGGTGTTAGTGGGCCCTCCTGCTACTGACCATTTGGCCTGCTTCATGGCCATTCCCTATTACTGAATGGGAAGAAAGAGGAGAAATAGATGGAGGAATAGATGCTAGCATGTAAATAAGAGACTAGGAGAATAAAGAGGTTGGATGAGGAAAGGAGGAAAAATAGTTTGGAAAATGGGCCTATGGTTTAAGGTTCCCAGTGGGCCCCTGGGTTCCCAGTCCGACACTGCTAAGCACTGATTATAACTAACAACATCACTAAGCACTATTTATAAGGATATAATTTACAGAATACTCACGGCTTGTGTGTATTATACAGGTATTTTAGAACTTAGGTAGGGTTACTGCACATGAATATACAGAAGAATACACATTAGTACCTTGAGGTACATAAACAGTTCCAAAGCCAGCCAGGCAGAATAAGTAAGATCTGACTCTCTGACTGCATCTGACTAAACCTTGTAAGTGCCATTAAGCCTGCAGGGGTGATTGAGGATTACTATTGGTTCTCAGCTAAATGTTGTTCTGTAGGGATGCTATAAATGCTGACTGATACTACATGCCCATCTTTGTAATGCCTTTGTGCCCTCATGTGTTATAAAGGCATCATAGACTGTAAGCTCTTCAGGCAGGGATCTCATTCCAACTTTGCATTGAAGCTCACAATTTAGAATGACTCTAGCCATGTTTGTATTTATGCCTTGTACAGCACTGCATACATTTGTGGTGGTATAAAAATAAATACAATACAATAAACATACATAAAGTAAATATATAGAGACACCGGGTTGAGAATAGATTGTATATGAATACATTTAATTAAATATAACCATTGATTTGATAAAAATACATAATCGTGAGTAGGAATGATAACTTTTTAACCATGAGGTTCCCATTTTAGACTTTGGCTTTAAACCCTACACTTCCTTTTTTCACTGTTACCAGGCAGAAACCTAAGTCTCTATTTTTCCATTTACATATCTGTACATTATTGGCCCGTAGGTTATGACCACTTCCTGCCACACTTTAATATAATGTTTACTTAGGGGTCGATGTTCCTTCCTTCCTTCTTGGCCTTTAGCAGTTGATCCGTGTGGATGTGCTCCAGGAAGCCTAGGTTCCGCATGGCTTTAGAAGTGTTTGGCCCTAGAGTAAACCATCATCTCTAGTGAAGTCGGAGAGCAGGAACCCTGTGATGAGGATTAGCTAGTGCAGGACAGATATATACGTTATAGCGCTTTCTAGGAAATTGAGTCAGATCAGAATTAGCTAGAAAGAGCAGCTTCTTTGCTCCAAACAGTAGAGATAGCAGGGAGTATTCTCCTTTACAGGCTCTGCTGCCTTAGTGAAGGGACCACAGTAGTGACAAGGGTATCAGGCTTAGATTTATTCTCCCTGATCCATGTCTGCTGTATGGGATCCACCACTAGAGGTAGTTAAGGACTTTGTAACTGCCCAAACTACTCTCCACAGTGAACCTAATAATCCATTTGCTCAACCATTTGCATTGTGAGTGTTTTCTGCTTATCCCTGTGCATCAATTGTCTTCAACAATAAAAATCAGTTCTGTTTGATTTTGCTGCAAGAAGCTTCTGGCGTCCTTTAGTTCTTATTTTTGCACACAGCATAAATGAGTTGTAGTTGCACTGCCTCCCCCTTAATCCTTGCACATAGCAAAGGCCAATCCTGTGTGTTAAAGCCAAATGCACTCTATGCTCTAAAGCCATTCTAGCTGGTCATTGTCTGTTTGACAGCCAAAAGGGATTACATACATTTTAGAAAATTGCCATTTTATGTAGAAAGACCCACAGACCCTGGCGGAACGTGAAGAGGGAGGCAGAGAAAAAGGTATAGCTAAATCATATGCCTATGGTGCCAGAGCTGGTCACTCAGAGGATGATTAGGTTGAACGCATGGCACATTGTACATTTAAAAACATCCCACCTGGTAAATAACCCAACATTAGAGCCAGCTCTGCAGCAGTGTAATGTTACAGGCAAAAGGATCATTATGATATAGAGGCAGCAATTAAATGTACAGTGTAATTAGCAGGTAAAACAACTTTCTAAATAGAAAATAATTGTGAGATGTGTTGATAGTCTGTACATTGCTGAGGCTGCTAAGCACAAAGAAGGGGATGTTAGATGAGAAGAGAGCAGAGACAGATTTAAATAATAATGCGAGCTTTGTCCTGTGGCGCCACAGTATCTCACAACCCAGTCAGCAGATAAAACTCAAGTGGGATCACTCCATCCTTCCCGGCAGCTCAGGGGGGTTCTCTAATAGAGCACATTCATAAACTCCATTCCCTTTAGTTGTAGTGAGCAAGCGAGTGCACTTCCGCTCACAAGAGCACTAAACTGTATTTCCCTAAATACAAGAAATATAGACTTTTATTCTAAAAATTGACTTTTATAGAATCAGAATATACTTAGCAAGAATTGAGTCTAAAGTATAGTGTAATAATGAAATGGCAGTAACAGCCAATCAGCAATTCATTTAGAACAGGGTAGTGTAAGCTGATGAAAGCAAACACCTGATTAGCTGCAATAAAAATAAACCCCCAGTGTCTGAGTGCACCTCAGTTTCATTGTAAAAGGGGCAGCTGTTACAGCAGGTTCAATTAGAATAAGAAACCCACAAGGATTTTATCTCTGTCTCAATCACTATATTTATACATGGTGTTCAAAACGCTGAACTTTTAATATTTCCAATAAACATTATGTACTTCGTTATTCTGTGAATGAATTTTACCTGCACTCAGGCAAGGTGATTTATTTCTTCAGTTAATGTTCCTGTGAGTATATATAAAAATGAACACCATTGCAGAAATCACAAGACTTATGAATGCAAAAAGATGATTTATTTGACATAACATTTCTGCTGGATCCCCAGCCTTTCTCAAGGTGCTAGTGTGCAAGAAGTAAAGGAACTGTAACACCAAAAAACATAAAAGGGTTACGTAATAAAGGGCACTTTATCCTGTTTGCCCAGGAGCAGTAACCTATAGTGACCAATCAGCAGGTAGCATTTACTGGTCCCGTTTACGAGAAACATATTTTTGCTATTGATTACTGCTTTTGGGCAAACTTAGTGCCTTTTATTACATATGGGGGGTAGTGTTTTAAAGCAGTTAAAAGATAATGTACTGTCGCCCTGCACTGTTCAGAAATGCTACTGTTGATATATAGTATTATATCAATAAGTTGCTGGGTAGCCTTGGCAGTAGCCATTCGAAGGAGAAAAGGCTCAGGTTACTTAGCAGACAAGCTCTGTAGAATATAATAGTGTTTTACAGAGCATATCTATCTGCTTTAAACCTGTGCTATTTAACCCTGCCACCATTGCTACACAGCAGCTTATTTATATAAACTATAGTAGTATTTATGAATCAGTTTTACCAGTGCAGGTGACAGTACATTATACTGTTCTTTTAAATTCAGCATTTGGCTAAAAAGTCAAACAACGTTAGGTTAGTTCCCAAATAGATCACCTTTTTGGATTCATAAGTCCTAAGAGTGAGGATTTCTACTAAGTGTTAGCTTGTATACAAGCATGGACTGAATAAGAAAACAACAGTGGGAGAAAAGCTCACATTTAATTAAAGTGACAGTGAAACATTTCTTCAATTTATAGGAACATGCTGGTGTTACTAGGACAGAAGGGCTGTGATCATCTTTTCATAGAATATTGCCCTAAAGCTAACAGGGCTGCCTGCTAGTACAATTTGGAATAAGCATTGCTTCAGTCAGTCATGCTGGGCTGGAGGGGATGGGATCCTTCCATAGGCGAGAGTACAAATATAAACAGCACTGCGGCCTGTTAGGGACATGTCAGTATCACTGGGGAGGTGTCATTCCAAGAAGATCTGCCTCCACACAGGAGAGGAAATAGGGTGTCTTGTTGCCCATGTGTATGTTAGTGATGGCGTGTCATGCCCCTGGCGCATTTTCCTGCAATAATGTGCATTTGCTTATATTCCCATGGCAATTTCAGTGGCTGCAGTGGAAGAGCAGTGGAAGAGCACTCAAGTGCTTTGTTACCTATAGCCACAAACTGCCTCATGTGTCATTACCCTTACAAAGATGAGGGCAGACAGAGCACTGACTTTAATCTCCATGGCCCATGCGTATTTTAGATCATCGCAGTTTTCTGTGAATGTAGAGTAAAGGGCAGATTTTTAAAAAAAAAAAAATAAACATTCCATTAAATTTGATTGTTACCCCTTCAGACAAACATTTAATTAGTCAAGACTAAATTTCCAAGCAGTCCTTTTGTACCATTTATTTTCTGTGACTCACAGAAAATGAATGGTAGAAAAGGAAAATTTCATTAAAGAATCGTCTGGATTTTCCATTTTCTGCTATTGCATTCTGCTTTTGAACTGGTCAAGCGAGTTTGCAGGATGTAATGGTTGATGGCAGGTTGCACTTGCAAAAGTAGTACCAATTCATACAAAGGGGGATTCATTCGTCCATTCCACTGGGAATACAACTGATATAGAAGAAATGTGAATAATCGTAGATAAATATGATAAAAATGTCAATTTGCTAGGAAAGTTGAAGAGCATAACAAATTCCCTTAGGACAAAAACATCTGACCATTTTGTAATCTGCTCTATGTTAAGTTCATAAAAGGATTCTCGGTTAATAGCGCTGCTCCAGCAGAATCCCACATTGAAATCCATTTAAAAGAGCAATGAGATTTTTTTTAGATTTTATTTTGAAATTTGACATGAGGCTAGACATATTCTTACTTTCCCAGGTGGCCTCAGCCATGTGACTTGTGCTCTGTTAAACTTATTGGACAATGTTTTGGAAATTAATTTACAAAAGTTATGTCCCAGAAATATATTGTAGGCCCCCAGGGATATTGTTAGATATTGTCGTTATCCGACTGAAATTTTCTAACCTGTCTGAACAGTTAAATTACCGATTGCCATGGTAAGAAAATTGTCAGGACGATCATTCAGAGGCCACACACAGTATATGTATGCGTATATGGCCAGCTTTCATCAGATTTCAGTGTGTTAGTGATCTTTGTTCTGTACCGGACCCTAAGGGGGTATTTGCACTCATTGTTGGGTGCCCAAGGTGTAAGGAGAACTTAATTTGTATATCTAATCACTGAAGGCACTAGCCTAACACAGAGTTATGTTATATATTGCTGTTTTTTTAAATGGGGGGGGGGGGGGTGAGACAATAATGACATGGCCATTATGGAGATACGATATTATCAGGACTGTTAGCAGAGCGATTGGGAGATATCGTTTCCTCTCTCAGCTGGTGACTGGGGGAAAGACGGATAGATTTATGGTGTAAAGGTCTTATATTCTTTCCTAAGGGTGCAAGCTAATTTGCTTAGAGGTAAAATAACAGCAGTTTGTTTTGGTATTATGACAGGAGGCAATTATCATATGTTAAGGTGAATTTAAAGATCTCACACGTCTGACACAAGACAGCATTACTGCCTGAATGTATATCATTCTGCGTCTTTGTTTAGATTTCTCTGGATTAAATATGGCTTCAAAATCTGTCAAAATAAGGGGATCGGGGTTTTGGTTTTCTTTTTAAAATATAATTAAACAAAAGAAATAAAAGGTCTCACGAACATGTGATCTGCGAGGTCAGGACTTTTTTTTTCTAAACTGTCCTTTCGCCATATAAATACAGTAATTAGCATCCAGCTTAAAGGAACAGTAACACCAAAAAAATCAAAGTGTATAAAAGGAATTACAGTATAATGTACTGTTGCCCTGCACTGGTAAAACTGGTGTATTTGCTTTAGAAACGTTACTATAGTTTAGTAAATGAAGCTGCTGTGTAGCCATGGGGGCAGCCATTTAAAAGAGAAAAGGCACAAGTTACATAGCAGATAACAGATAAGTTCTGTACAATACAATGGTGTTTTATCTGTTATCTGCTATGTAACCTGTGCCTTTTCTCCTTTTTCCAGCTTGAATGGCTGCCCCCGTGGCTACACAGCAGCTTATTTATATAAACTATAGAAGTGTTTCTGAAGCAAATGTGCAAATTTTACCAGTGCAGGGCAACAGTGCATTGTATTATGATTACTTAAAAACATTTTTATTTTTTGGTGTTACTGTTCCTTTAAAGCAGGGCTTAAACCTTACTAACTGCAATGACTTTTTTAGGCCAAGCCCATTTCAGTCAACCAATAAATTTTAGACCTTTTTTGTTTCTTTCTTTCTAATAACTGTGGGAGTATTAAGAACATATAGGAAAAACAGGTAGACATATATGGGATAAATTCCAATATAGTCACTAGTTACTCATAGTCATCCAAGTACATAGAGTTAATAAAGAAATAGAATAATGAAAAACACCAAGATCACTTTTTATATGATATGATATAATATTCCTACAATGAATATGATGATGCAGATGATGATGGACAGACAGCACCAATGGAAAGTCACATTACAATGACAACAAATGTGGGGGGAATCTTTTAGAACAAGTGGCAAATGCTGTCAAACTGTAAGTGTGCACTTAGATAAAGGTAAAATAATGCGATCACATATCAGTATAATCTACAATATAATCAATTATATATTTCTAAAATAATCAGGTTTCTAGTATTCCCTTACCGTTAATCTGTCTCTACATGTAAGAGTTGGAAGTCTTTTTTTTTGGCCGACAATCAGACAAATACATTGGTGTTTGTGCTCCCTGTGTGCCTAAACCATGTATTACAGCCAATAACTAACTAGCCACAGAGCTGCATGTATAGCTGTGACAGACTAAGGCACCCAGAACCAGAAAAAAGGCTGGACTGTTTATCTATACTGTGTACTAATGTCAACATTGTAGATGGCCAAATGAGTGACAGGTTAAGTGTAATGGTGGAGCCTACAACACTTTCATTTGACATGTACTTCCTACCCTAATGCCACAAAAACTACACACTGTGGGGCCATGCAGGAACAATTTAGCTGGTCATACACTCTGATCCAAATAGAACTGATCTGATCAGTCATAATGCTGGCCTAAGAAGACCATTGGGGGAGGGCTGTATTAATATGCTGATGAGGTCTTTACCTAATGGTCCAATAGATATCTGGCTGACATTTAATACAGGTAGGCCCTTATGGAGCCATCTCTATAGTTAAGTCTTCAGGAAATGAAGGAACTCTCCCTACAACATATAAAAAATGATAAGCAGCGGCACGTAGGCAACAACCACGTTTATGCATTGACATCAAATCTTTTAAAAAAAAACATGTTGAAACAAGTTTAACAAATCTCTAGATGTTCTTACAACAATAACGACTGAGCCTGAAGGTTACTTCGCATCAACAGTATTTAGACCAATTCCATTACAACATGCCCCTAAAGGCATTTAAAAAAAAAATCCGTAGGATACCTTTTTATTAGCATTTTACCTTGTTTTACCCGTAATGCAGTGTTCATACAGAAACAATGTGCGGCATGTCTGAACAACACCATGGAAAATTATTCGGAAAAGTAGTCACAGCTTTAATGATATCATCGTGTCTTTCTAACAGCAAAATGTGCATGGTTTATAGCTGTCAGACAATCTCATTACATATACATTTATATGTGAGATTGTGTGCTAGAGCCAGAATTTCATATATGTAATATGTAAAAGTAGTTTGATTTAAAGTAGAAAGATAAGGTGGGAAAGTTGTCTCTTCCACGTCTGTCTTTGCCCAGCATTTCTGTTTGGAAGCCATGGGCATTCATGGTGCAGCCCACACATGGCACAGAGCAAACACTTGTGTTTTTGTATAGAATAACAATGGTTAAAAGCAGCCAATGGCTGGAACGGTTCATCAGTTCATCCTCGTAATCCAGCTGCTTTCAAGGAGATTCAAGAGTTCAGGGGATATGTTGGAGATGGTTAGAAAAAGGCAAGCAGAACACAGCTTGCCTCATATATACAATATGTTTGTACATGAATAAGATAACAATGTCTAGGAGTATTATGGGTTTTCTACCATAAGATGGGATGATGCAGTCAACTTATATCTGAGGGGAGGGAACAGTCAGCAAGCCAGTAAGCTTCATCTTGTTAATGCCGCCATCCAGAATACAAACTCTTGGGTATCCCAGCTTTACCAAGTTAACTGCAAACTGAAGCAAACACATAAAATAAGGTTAATGGTTGTTTGGATAATAATAAATTGGTATAAGAAATCATAATTAATGCTAAATATTTTAACCTTAAGCAGATCAACAATTTTTATATAAATTTTTTTTATATAAACAAAATATTTCTTTATTGCATATTTGCTAGCACTCCACTAGCAGAGCTGAGAGTGGGGGTGAAATTTGGACACTTCTGATAAACCTCTATTGGAAAGCAGTAACTTAAAATACTGTGCATGTTAAAGTCAAGCGATGTTTATATTGGGGTTCCTTAAATGCAAAATAAAACCATCTCGAGCACATGTACACATCAAGCTGTATATAATAATAATTTTTTTGTTACAGATTGCTGCTTCTTACCCTCTAACACATATGTGTCAAACTCGCGGCCCGCGGGTCACATCCGGCCCGGCATGTTATTATATCCGGCCCACGAGATCATTTTATTATTATTGTTTTTAATGGCCCGGCGATATGAAGCGCCACACAATAAACTACATATCCCATAATGCAGCTCTCTTCTAATCGCACTGGCGCTGTGACACATGCGCAGTAAGGGTTGGCATGCGCATACGCTGTCATTCAAACGGCAGAGACAGAGAGAGCTGGCACGTCACAAAATGTGGAGAGAAAATATAAGCAGGAGAAACCGGGGAGTTCTGGCGCTTGCTGCTGGCACAGGTAGAGATGATTTGGGGCCAATATATGATTTTTTGGCTGCTGCTGCTGCCTGCTGGCATGGGTACAAACTGGGGCCAAATTGGGTAATAAATAGTGTTGGCTGCTGCTGCCACAGGGACAGATGGGGGGGCAATATGATGGCTGCTTGCACAGGTACATGGGGCAATATGGCTGCTGGCACAGGTACATGGGGCAAAAACATGGCTGCTGGCACAGGTACACGGGGCAATATGGCTGCTGGCACAGGTACATGGGGCAATAATATGGCTGCTGGCACAGGTAGATGGGGCAATAATATGGCTGCTGGCACAAGTACATGGGGCAATAATATGGCTGCTGGCACAGGTACATGGGGCAATATGATGGCTGCTGGCACAGGTACATGGGGCAATATGGCTGCTGGCACAGGTACATGGGGCAATATGGCTGCTGGCACAGGTACAAGGGGCAATATGGCTGCTGGCACAGGTACATGGGGCAATAATATGGCTGCTGGCACAGGTACATGGGGCAATAATATGGCTGCTGGCACAGGTACATGGGGCAATAATATGGCTGCTGGCACAGGTACATGGGGCAATAATATAGCTGCTGGCACAGGTACATGGGGCAATATGATGGCTGCTGGCACAGGTACATGGGGCAATATGGCTGCTGGCACAGGTACATGGGGCAATATGGCTGCTGGCACAGGTACAAGGGGCAATATGGCTGCTGGCACAGGTACATGGGGCAATAATATGGCTGCTGGCACAGGTACATGGGGCAATAATATGGCTGCTGGCACAGGTACATGGGGCAATAATATGGCTGCTGGCACAGGTACGTAAACAAACTTACCAAAAAAAGATGCCAGGTGTCCAGCTCTGATAAAATGATATAAGAGCAAAGACAACTGAATTTTAGTGTGTTCAATAAATCTTTATCCTGTTCGGCCTGCGACCTAAAGTGTGTTTTGAATTTTGGCCCCCTGTGCAATTGAGTTTAACACCCCTGCTCTAACACATAGTGGATAATTTAATAGGCATAGACATCTCTGCTGGCTTCAGTATGTTAAAAAAAGAATCAATTCCCTTTCTTTTTTAAAACGAGTTATTGTAATTCCCATACAGCTCATTTTTGTTATTTTTTTTTAAGCATGGCAGCAGTGGTGCATCAGTAGGGCAAAGTATAGTAAAAGGTACATTTTTTTATTATCTGCAGTTTGAGTTCCTTGTGTTAGGGGCATTGGCTGACGAGATTTGTTGCAAAAATCTGCGCAACGTGCGAGCGACAGATCTTCTGAGAATACCACTCCCTTCACTAACATTCACATCACAGCATATAAAACACTTTACTTTTGGCAATCCAGCATAATTGCTGAAAAATGTGCAAGAAGGGAGAGGTATTTTCATGAGATTTATTGCCCATGTAGAGAAGAGTTCCTCCAGTCTCCTCTTGTGCCATAACCATTAGCTCTGCTGTCACGTCTCACTCTTGTTGGTTACATGGTTCCCCTGGACACCAATATGTGTTCTGGTTTTTAACCATTAGGCCTCTGGGGGGCCCTGATAATTTGTACTGGGCCCCGTCATTTCTGATGGCATCCCTGCGCCATTATACATACCCCCAACACTTGAAAAATGCAGGAACGCCAATTTCTGCGACCACACCCCCTAAATACCACTCCCATTTTACAAAATTTGGCAGGTTATTTAAAGTTTGAATCCATTTCTGAGGATTTTCTTTTTGGTCTTAAGCTGTGAGTTTCAGTTCCCCCAAGAGACCTGTTTAGCTTATTATTAACAATTGTATCTCAGTATAGGTGTAGCTTATTAACTTTTTTGGTCTCTCTGCCAAAAGCTACTTTTTAAATTAAGTTTGAGAAACATTGTATCTTTTTAAGCATTCAGTGCAGGGGATCAAAGGGAAATGAGGGACTTTTCAGAAAGAACCCGTGACTGCGGGTTAAGCTGGTAAAATAAGGAATGTCCCAAGAAAATCGAGGTATGTATTATATACTGTGGGGTCACAACATTTTTGTATTCTGGGGGTTAGTGTTATATTCTGGAGTGACTGGGTTATTATGTGCTTGTGTTATCCTATATGTTTTATGGTATCTACCAGTTACGGTTGCCACTTGTCTGGTTTTGACCAGGACAGCCCAGTTTTAGGAAGGACTGTCCAGGTGAATATGTATTCATTGGGTCTTACATTGAAAGACCTGCTCATATTCCCAAAGCCCAAACACCAGAAGTAAGAAAACTCTTGGTTTGCTAGTGTACAAGCCTGGCCATATAACTAGGGCCCTCGTGGGCTGAGGGTAAGTGGAGCAATACATTTATTTTTGTGGGGGGAAACTAGCTTGAAATTAGGCTGCTATAAATAAACACACACCTTGGCAGAAAAATCTATTCCAGTAGACACTAAGAAATATTTCAAATACAAATGCTATAAACACTAAAATATATTTTCTACGTAGGTAAACTCTGTAAAAAAATTATCGCTTATCATATAAAAAACTCCACAACAGCAACCCAGTAAATAAAATTGCTGCCTGATGATAACTGGGGTTGCAGCTCTGACTCCCATAGTGCAGCAACTGGAGCTGATAAAACACACAAGTTTAGCACTTAAAGTGCTGACATGCTGCAATGCATATTTCACACACTGTGGGACGTAACCACCTATAGAGGGTAGAAAGTGAAGTATAAATAACGCACACGCTGCAGCGAATGAAGCGCATATTTTAGCCAGTAAAGCTGACACTTAATCCTTCCTCAGCAAGTGCTCATATTAGGGTGGCTTAGGCAGCTGTCAGACGCATACAGCGCTGCTCTTTATAGTCTTGTGCTAAGCTTGCCATCTAAATATGTCACAGTCTTGGAATCTCTGCTTTATATCAGACCCATCGCCTGTAACAATCTGGCCCTGCAGCCTCAGACTTGGCTCAGTATACAGCACAAGGCCTGCCAATAATACTCAGTCATCTCCTAGTTGGGTACAAAGCCTGAAAACCAGCATAAACAACCACAAAGTATGTTTTTCAAATGCTCTGATGGGTGTATTTATATAGTTTACATTTTCAACTACAGGAATAGTGAGATAATGCTTAAACTTTAAAGAGGAACTCCGGCTTACGAACCAAAATGTATTAAAGAGCCCCACACAACACAGAAACCCCTAATATACCTATGACTGTAATCTGTTCCTTCAAAAAGTATGAATAAATATTCTATATGCTGAAATACAGCTGCAAAACAGTTCCAGGCAGGGGAGGAGGGACTAAAACATTGATGTTACAAATTGTAACAAATTTTCCTCAACTTACAGACAGCATGCAGGAATTAAATAACCCACAATGCATTACACTGTTACTTCCTTATTGACATCACGTATGCAGGGAATTGTGGGATTTGGAGGATGCAGGCGGAAACAGTCTGGGAACAGTCGACTACTGTTATATTTTTTTTTAGTCAAAGTAGCCAGCCAGGTCAGCAGGAGAACTGGGGGCCAGGCTTAGGTAACTGTTCCAAACCATATTATTACTTTCAAAATCATGAAAAGGCTGCATATTTGTTTAACTGATGTATATTGCAAAGTTATTGAAATTATGTTTTCATTTTTTAGAAACTGTGCCGGGACAGTGAGAAGTTAAGCGACTTGTCCAAGGACACAAGGAGGGACACAGTCGGGAGCCGAACCCAAGTCTCAGAGGGAGTGAACTCCCACTGAAGCCCGGCACCCTAACCACTAGGCTCCCCTCCCGCTTCCCACATACAGGGGGTTTTTCGTATTCTTTTATCTCT
The DNA here is from genome assembly GCF_000004195.4 of Xenopus tropicalis. Lineage (NCBI taxonomy): Eukaryota > Metazoa > Chordata > Amphibia > Anura > Pipidae > Xenopus > Xenopus tropicalis. The sequence goes on along the minus strand of NC_030677.2, from coordinate 72,329,216 downwards.
TAAGCGCTTGGCGTGTCCTAACTGAGTGAATGAAACATGCAGAGTTAAAGTCTGCCCCTCGCACCAAGACCTATATAACTAGGGGGACTGTTTAAGAAGTAGAGAGAATGGGGGGGGGGGGGCGGATTGCTGTTGACCAGTACTCAGTAGGGGCTAGAGAAGTAGTGCGGTGGCAGAGTAGTGCAGGGGGTGGGCCCCCGATTTACTTTTTTCCCCCCCACAAAGAAAGCATTTAGACCCTTACATCTTGTTACAGAAGTATAATTACACAGAAATGTAGAAAACATTAGAAAGCCCAGGTTGTCCTGAAAAAATGATGTATAGTTTCCCTGGGCAAACTAAAATGACCCTTTAGGAAATGCCCCTAAAGTGAAATGACAAATGGCAAATGAAATGCAAAATCCTGCTGGTACAATCCTTATTCCAAGGTTCATGTAGACATGGGGCCGGGTTTGGTGGCACACGGACAGATTTACTAAGAGCTAAAGACAAATTCATGCAAAAAATTGTTGTGCAAAATGACAAAATCTGATTTAAAAGACAAATTCATAAAAGTGGAGGTTTTTGAATACGGTGGAATATCCGACAAATCTATCTCGATCACTTTTATTTTGTGAATTCTTGTGAATTCCCCATATTAATGTGTTGAATTTGCTCTCTGTTTAACCCTGCAGCAATGCACAGGGCTGCCCTGCCCTATTAGGAATGAATGGGAATAAGTGGATTTGACATTTGACCCCCTGGCTGGACAGTGTTTTGGCAAATGGAGTGTTTAGGCGATTCGCTGCTCAGAGCTCATTAGTAAGCAGTTTAGATACATGAGCCATGGTTGCTTGGGAATCAGTGTAGTCTGCAACATGCTCAGTTCTGGGCAGCTGTGTAGACAAAACAGGGTAGAGTCCCGGGAGGGTTTCTGTGTATTTTATATGTATTAAAAGAAGAGATAAAATGACTCCACAGAATAAACATGCAGCAACAAGGCAAATAATGAGAAATCGCTCCAATATAAACATCTTTCTCTGTATTTCCAGTTTCACCCGGTAGACGGCACCTCTTTCTTTTGTTTCCATTTCTTTACATTTTCTTTTCCAGGTACTTAGGTGCTTACAGCGACATTCTGGAGGTTGTATTTGGGAGTGCAAGAGAACGGATGGTTGCAGTTGAGAGATTCTCATTATAAAACGACACTGGGTATAAGAGCAATATCCGGCCAAAGAGGGGCCACAAGGACCAGGGCCCAGGAGCGCAGTCTGAGAGGAAGAGTGGCAGTAGAATTAAATGTTCTTTAGTCCTCTTGTCAGCTGCATATTGGCGGTTGGCGTATCTTAACCGAGTGAATGAAACATTCAGGGTTAAAGCCTGCCCCTTGCACCAAGACCTATATAACTGGGGGGACTGTTTAATAAGTAGAGAGAATGAATCCTCCATTTATCAACATTGTCTGAGAAAGTTGATAAGTGAGCCTCTGGGGGGAGGGGGGCCAGATTGCCGTTGACCAGTAATCAGTAGGGGCTAGAAAAGTAGTGCGGGGGCAGAGTAGTGCAGGGGATGGGCCCCTGATTTACTTGATTTACCTGATTTACACTCAAGCAACTTTTGTCTACCCCCCACTCAAGTAGATTTGTATTCTAACACAATGCCATAGTTTCTTAAAAAGAAATCCCAGGGTCCCACCAGACACATAAGTGCTCCTGCTGCTGCAACCACCACTACCTCCCCTTAAAACTTTAGCTGCCCCACCCAACACCACCACTTCCAGCTACATATGTGGATGAGCAAGGCTGTCTTAACCAAATACAAGGGGTAAAAACGAAGCCTGGGACCAAGCCTCCCAAAATGCACTGTGCTTTGCCATGCCCATGGCAGTCAAATCACTGCACAAATGGACAATAAAGACATTTGTATGGGCCCCAAGATGGAATTATTATAGGCATTATCTCTATATCTTATATGATGCACTGCCACAACCTAAAGTAGCACAAAAGAAGGCTGCTTAGTTACATAAAGCTTGGTGAACGTTCTCATATAACCACTTTGCTCCAAATCAAAATTGTGGGGAAAACAAAGCATTAAAATGTTCAGCAAAAGTTAGAATGATGAGTTCATACTGTCAGATGCCAATGAACCACTGGCCAAAGGCATAAACAAGGTTGCGATTTCTCTTGGATAGAATTTTAAACATAGCATATCAGGCATGTTTTTTAAAATAAATAAATAAATAAATAAAATTATGGAAAACACATTAAATATTCCCACGCACAAGAATTTCCTGTCACTTGTGGGGAACAGATAACAGAAGTACAACATTTATTATTTTATGCATGAAACATACAAAAGAGACAAATGGTTCTTACCCTTTATCCCTAGTGTTGTTTACATGGCTTAATACTAATGTTAGAGATCCACTTATGGCTGGAGCATTGTGATAATAATAAAAAAAGAATTCTTTGCACGCAATATGATTGTATTTTTTTGTGTCTTGTGAAAAAAATCAGCATTTCCTTTATCCTCCTATTAAATGTCCAGAGTCAAATAAACTAAAACATGTCTTTTGTACTGAATATTATGGTCTGGTAACCCAAAGCAATGTATCAGGAGGAAGACAAAACAAAAGAAATTGCCCCCCCAAAGTTTCACAATGTACCTGGTCATGTCTAGCATTGGTTGTATAAGCTGCCATAGCAGTTGTTGACCTGGGTTGCAAAACAAGACAAAACCAGCAGATCTTTAAGCTATAAGCACCTACATGTATTTGAAAGGGAGTATGAAAAATGCACAACAAGTTTTTTGGTTCTTTTATTTTTAGTTATGTTGTATAACATTAAAGGAGAAGGAAAGGTACAATCACTGGGAGGTGCCAAAATGGAATGCGTGAAGCCCAAAGAAGGAGGAAGATCGATTTGTCGCATACACCCCGGTCAGTGCAGTTTTATCCTAACAATAGCACTGCTCAGGGGTTTCAGTAAGTGATTACGATCACTGGGGGTGGGCTAACATTTGGCACCCTCCAGTGATTGTTAAGGCCCCCATACATGGGCCGATAGAAGCTGCCGATATCAGTCCCTTGGACCGATTCGGCAGCTAATCGGCCCGTGTATGGGCAGAAACGAGCGGCCTGGCCGACCGATATCTGGCCTGAAATTGGCCAGATATCGATCGGCCAGGTTAAGGTCCCCATACACGGTAAGATCCGCTCGCTTGGCGAGATCGAGGAGCTTGAAGTTAAAAAAAAAATAATCCGATCGTTTGGCCCCATTATGTAGGCGGCAATGGGGCAGTCGGTTCGGGGACCGCATCAACGAGCCGATGCGGTCCCCGATCCGACTGGATTTTCTAACCTGGCCGACCGATAGCTGGCCAATTTCAGGCCAGATGTGAAATGTGCAGATGTGAAATGTGCAGTGCATTCAATTACCTTAAACTACAAGTCAAATTTAGAATCGTGGCACATGGGGGTAATTTGTCACTCACTCTGGGTGACAAATCTTCCAAAAATACCTCTGCATATGTGTCAGTGGGAACTGCCAGTGCTAAAAACATATAAATTGTGTAATTACTGAAAATGTCCTTATAAGTGATGTGTTGGCCGACAGCACAACATCAAAAGCGGGTCGTAGGTGGGTGCGGGTCGAGCCCTTCTGCCTCCCTCCCCGCCCTAACTGAACCCCACTTCAGGGTCTATTTAAAGGCGTGTGCCTGCCCTGTCCTGCCCACTCAGTGATGACATAGGCATTGAAGGTTCTGGTCTATAAATAGACACAAAGCCAATGGCTGTTTCAGGGGAGGGTTAGGGTCGGGTGCCGGTCGACAAATAGTTGATCCGCACATCACTAGTCCTTATCCTGCATTTTCTGAGATCCACTTATCATTCAGATGATCAGAAGCCTCATAGGAAAAAAGAAATGCAGAGCTCTGTAAAGAAAGTTCCCATTATGCCTTGCTCCTGCACCAAGACCAAGACAGTGTACATGCGCAGTTTGTAAGACTATGAGGAAGCTTCCTGCTGATTGGCTCAGATAACACATTCCAAGGGGGGGTTTTCTTAGCATTTTTGAGGGAGGGGGGAGAGGAGAGAGCTACACAGAGGCTGGCACAGGAAAACAAAGAGACAATAAATCCTGTTACTTTTGAAAGAGAACTCAGAACAGCAATTCTGTGAGTGCTTATTCCTGTATTTACATATACATTTCTAATAAAGCTTACCGTATATACTCGAGTATAAGCCGATCCGAATATAAGCCGAGGTACCTAATTTTACCTAAGAAAACTGGAAAAACTTACTGACTCGAGTATAAGCCTAGGGTGGGACATGCAGCAGCTACTGCTAAGTTTCAATAATCAAAATAAATACCAATAAAATTACATTAACTGAGTGGTGTATGTGTTTTTAAATATTTATTTAAACAGTAAACTAGCTCTGTAAGTGGAGAAGAGGGTCAACAAAAACAATATGGTATCAATGATGATACCTTAAGAGTACTACCCCCTTAGCTCAATCAGCAACCAAGCTAAAACACAAAGAGTTAAAATCCTTCAAAACTATATATAGTTCATATAGAATATGAAGTGCAATGTCTAGTGTAGAATGGGACAGGTGAGGATGGTAGATGAAGATAAATTTGGGAGCGGGCCAGGGAACTGGAGGGTCTGGTTGTGGGTGGCCTAATTTGCACACAGAGGACAGAGGGTGCTAGTCTGGAGGGACCCATGGCACCCGACTTGAGTATAAGCCGAGGGCAACTTTTTCAGCACATTTTGGGTGCTGAAAAACTAGGCTTTTGCCTTCTCCTTTAACCTCCCACCATACATGCACCTAATACAGTATCAATTGTAAGGGAGTTACCAAGCTTGATGTGCATTTGCTAACTGTAGGCTACATAACAATCCTAATTTTATTTCCCTTAGGAGAGACCTGTGTTGGTTCATGAGGCTTTATACTTTAAAAACTATCTTAATGCCCACTACAGGCACATCATCACTTAAGTATAAAAGAAACAGGGCCTCCAGTATGGACAGATGAAATGTTCCGAAACCTTAATAATATGTCATATTCTGAAAGCTTTATATTTTCAGTAGGTCCCTGCCAGAAGCTGAGAGCATATCAAGGCATTCCAAGGTGTAAATTAGAAACTGTGTGACCTATATTAACACTGGTTATTTTATAAAAAATTCTAATGAAACAGCGGAAAGTATAACACTTGTAGTACCATAACTGCTTATTGCACAGCCTGCCCCACAGCAGCCCGTGTATGGCCCATATATTCTGTCAAGGGAAAACGCGTTTGTTTAAAAATACATCAGTTAATAGTGCTCAGAATCCTGCACTGGAATCCATTTTTCAAAAGAGCAAGCTGATTTTTTATATTTAATTTTAAAATTTGATAGTAGTGCCCTGACACCTGTATTACTAAAAATTGCTCCCACACCCCACCTAGTGTTAGATATCAGAATAGCAGTTAATTGTAAGAAAAACCTGGCTCATGACTCCTGCAGTTACATGGAGTAGGAGATACTTTGTTTCTATTTAATAGAGCCCTGTTGAACCTAACTTTTTATCAAGCCCTAATGGCAAGGACCACATAGGCTGAAAAATACTGTATAACATAATAGGACTTACCTCAGATGCATCCTGTGCTGCATGCCCCACAGTCACAATCACTTTACCCTTGAAGTTTTGCAGGGTGGTACTTGCAGGACATGGAGCCAAATCCCTTTCAGTTGTGAATGCAGAGCCAGACGGCATGTTGATGCTTCCAGGTATATGGCCACGATTGAAACTTTGAGTGGGTAGTCAAGGAATGAGACTGCAAAGTAAATAACTAATGTAATACTATTGCAGTTATCATTTTATACAGATACAATGAGAAGCCACTCAATTACCTGATAGTGTTGCTTTCCTATTTGTCCTTAGATAAAAATAAAATGCAGATAAAGATACGTTGCCCGCATTTAAACTTCTCTAGCGGTGTCAACTAATCTCCTTGAATGCTTTCCTACCGGCGAGAATGTTGCTGGAAAGGTTTCTCTGAGAAATTAGTTGCCTGCGGTAGCATTTTTTTCCACCATTACTGACCCTTTACTGACTGTCGAGACTAAAATGTTCCTGAGAGAAGATTGGTTAATAAACTGGCACATCTATTGAAGCATTTCTTGCAGAACATCAAAATATATTTTCTGCTATGGGGTGTTAAAGCTCAGCACTTATGGGGTGTTATAGTCCAGTGGCAATGTTGAGCAGGGCCGGAACTAGGGGTAGGCAGAAGAGGCAGCTGCCTAGGGCACAATGATTGAGGGGCGCCAGGCAGGAGCCTCTCCTGCCTACCCCTAGTGCTACTTTGTCATTGCCTCCGCTGCTTGTCATTAGCGGCGGAGGCAATGACCGATCTAATCGCACCGCCTCATGTGCTTTGGCGCGCATGCGCCGTTCAGGGTGGGGGGCGGGGAGGTGGGCGGAGTTGGCCGACCAGGTTGCCTAGGGCGCACGGTCGGCTTGGCCCGCCCCTGATGTTGAGCTTTAACAATCATTGAATTAACATAAATATAATGCAAGTTAACCATGGGTTAACAAATAACTATTGATATGGAAAATATTAAATAAACCAACACCACTTGTTATTTGTTTTATAGTAGCGTTACCTGTTAAGTGCTCGTAAAATAAAAAAAATTATAAAAAAGCGATAAAACTGCTCCATAGCTTTTATTAAAAAATGTTTAGTGGTGAAGGGTAAGGAAGCTAACCTGCTAAAGGTGCCCAGCAATCTATATTCCATCCCTCATGTTGTTGGCCACATCTGGTGGCAGCAAGTGTTTTAATTGTATTTTCCTTTTCACCAGGATACAAAATATTCTGTAAAAGTAATATTTTTTTAATAAAAAGTAAAATTGGTATCTTTTAATGTACACCTTCTTATAAATTATGTAATTATGAGATTCATTTTCTTGGTCAAGAGGTTAAACATGTTGTTTTCCCCCTGGAGAGCCACAACACTTTTGCATTAACATTTTATACATTTTTAATAGTCCAAGTAATTACATTTTGTATACTTATCTGTAATACCAATATCAAGAATAGCTCTGATTAACCTTTAGGGTGAAGATACACAGAGCTACTAGTAGCAGCTACTTGACAATTCTCAGTATTGTCTATGCAGGGTATTTTCTGGCCTTTAGTAGCCATGACAAGTAGCTGCTACTAAGTAGCTCTTTGTGTCTTCACCCTTATAGCATAATGATTTATAGGAGAAAGTAAAACTGATCTAACCTATTTTATCTGCCACTCAACTTCCTGTCAGTTGGCTCTTGGGCATGCAAATAGAAATCTTCACTGTCTGAGGTGTTTGCATAGCTTTAGACTACAAGGAGGCCAGATGCATTATCTTTGCCTTCTCTGCCAAGCAGTAAAAGGGTAAGCCTGCAGATCCCAACTGGGCAATCTTTACTTCTTTCTACTGATAAATGGCCATTTCTCTGTAACCCAAGCTACACTTAGATGCCATTTCAATCTGGAGGACAAAAAATTGTTTATAGTAGACAGTAAGAGCCTTATAGAAACTTGAGAGTCAAGAGACCCATCATTGTAAACAATATCTGTGACACATATTTATATATGGACCAATGGCCTCCAGTCTGATCAAAGGCTCCATACTTTCCAATGTGTGACAACATCATTTTAATGTAGTCCAGCCCTCAAACATGCAATCTGAGAAATAATTGGCCCACTACATGTACTAAGTTGGACAGCACTACTTTGAATATATATTTGTATCATAATAAAAATCATGGACAAAAAAAGAGCAGCTTAGTGGTTTTAATCAGCAAATCAATAATTCAGCACAGCTAGCTGAATATTCATTTGGGAAAAGTAAATACATGTTGTTCTGTTCTGCTTTAATTAGCACTGCTTAGACTGTAGGCTGCAAGGCACAAAGAATCCCTGAACAGTATTTACAGGTATGCTTCTATACAATGTCAAACTCCGTGTATCACATCCCATTAAAAGTCCAGTCATATTTTCAGCTTAGCTGCAACCTGACAGACAGTCTGTGACTTACAACACATGTGTAGCCCCAAGGCAGATTACAGCATTGGGCTTGTTTTATAGGCCCCTTAGGAAGCCAGTTTATGGGTTCTGACTTTTACAAGTTTAGACTAGTGGCATCAATTTGCAAGATGCACCGGGAGCGTCATGCTTCATTTTTAAACAAAATGACACTGGTATCCTATAAAAATGTTCATGCTCATTTCCAATGCGCCTTGCAAGCTGGGACCTGTATTTCTAGCTAAGGCATTAATAAATCTATCCAGTTTTTTTTTCCAGTAGCTCTTACTGTAGCCCACTAGCCAGGTGCCATAAAATACACAATCCAATACTTCATTCTCATCTTGATTTATCATCGGACTGACCTGTTATATTCAGAATTTTAGACTGGCTTTTCAAGGTTTGCACAAAATACATGACAGAGAAAATGACTATACTGGTGTTTAGGCATGACCCCCAACCTGAAAAACTGTTGCGCTGACAACTTTTATCCCTTTGGACATAAGCAAACAGAAGTTGAGCTGGTTACATTCAAGAGGTATAAAACATGGGGGGGGGCTATTCTGCATTTTAGAAATTTTGGCTTGCATGTAGTAAGTTAATCCATTGTAAGGACGATCACTAGAAAAATAACTGCCTTGCAGTCTTTGTCATTGAATGTTCCTTTGATTGTGAACAAGTGGCTGAGCTTTCCCCAGCTATTAAAATGATTTTTTTTTTTTTAATTGCAGGCGGCTTATCTAAGTCTTCTGTACCACTTAAACAAAGCTTCTCTTTGTGCATTTGGCCAATAATTCAGTCTGGGGATTCATACAACCTAACCATGCATCAACTGGCATCCCACATAAAATAAAACTCTGTTTAGCTGGAAACTGTCATAGGGTAGTTCACATGTAATAATTCAAAGATAAGTCAATATTTTAAGGACAAATTTCTTTAAACCCCCGTAATAAAACAAGCCAAATAAAACATTGTATCCGGTAAAAACAGGTAGAATAACCTAACAGAGCTCTAAGGTTACTGATAGCATTCCTTATCTGCACAGCACAATGTTTTATTAGAAATGAATGTTGCTAAATGTCTGGATTCATGGTTACAAAAAAATCCATATACTGTATAAGTGTTACCAAAGAGGAAACCAGTATAGAGTTCCGCAGACAACAGAACCTATATATGTACAGGTACTGGATGCCTTATCTGGAAACCTGTTATCCAGAAAGTTCCGAATTACCGAAAGACCATCTCCCATAGACTCCATTATAAGTAAATAATTCTAATTTTTAAAAATGATTTCCTTTTTCTCGGTTATAATAAAACAGTACCTTGTACTTGATCCCAACTGAGATATGATTAATCCTTATTGGAGGCAAAACAAGTCTATTAGGTTTATTAATTATTTAAATGATTTTTAATAGACTTAAATTGTGGAGATCCAAATTACAGAAAGATCCCTTATCCGGAAAACCCCAGGTCCCGAGCATTCTGGATAAAAGGTCCCATACCTGTACTAGATTTAGTCATGAACTATTATTTTGAATTGTCTGTATATTCTTTCTCAAATTTGAGATTTGCTGCTTGTATTTTCCCATCTTATAAGTGAAAGAAAAAACTAGAATTTTAAAAGTATTAATTTAAACCAGTGGACACTGGGTACAATTTGACTGCCTTGGTAGAGGAATGTTAAGTACGGGTATAAGATCTGTTATCCAGAAAGTTCCAAATTATGGAAAGGCCATCTTCCATAGACTCCATTATAAGCAAATAATTCTAATTTTTAAAAATTATTTCCTTTTTCTCTGTAATAATAAAACAGTACCTTGTACTTGATGCCAACTAAGGTATAATTACCCCTTATTGTAGGCAAAGCAATTCTATTCGGTTTAATAAATGTTTAAATATTTTTTGGTAGACAAGGTATGGTGATCTTAATTACAGAAAAGCCCCTAATCTGGAAAACCCCAGGTCCAAAGTATTCTGGATAAGAGGTCCCATACCTGTATTACAATATATGTGTGCCATATACAGTATACACACACTATTTCAACAATATAATGTCACGTCCATAGCTAGCAAGCAGAATAACTTGCTCTTCTCATCTGAACCCTTCACTTTTTATGTTTTAAGTCCCTGCACAAAACACAATAAATTCATGTTCTTTTCTGTTTTGATACCATCAAATATTGTATAAGACAAACCTTAAGGACTTACCTGCAATACGCTTCCTCAATGGTTTTCGATTTCACGTACTCTGTTTAATAACATGTACTTACAATACAGTCACTTCTATCTTATCCTTGCCCTCTACATATTTTACCAACATGCCCTTCACTAACTGGGACTTGATATATTGCACTATAACTAGGGATGCACCGAATTCACTATTTTAGGATCAGGCCGAACCCCAAATCCTTTGCAAGATTTGGTCAAATATGCAAATTAGGATATGGAAGGGTTAAAGACAACCATGCACAATTTAAAAATCTGTGTTTATGTGACAAAAAGTCACATGATTTTAAGGATTTGGATATGGTTTAGCTAGAACTATGCATTTGGCTGAATACTGCTGAAAAGGCAAAATCCTGGATTTGGTGCATCTCTAATTTTAACTGAGCTGCCACATTTAAAAAAAACAAAAACAGTTTGGATACTCAAAACAAACCGGGCACCATGAAAACTGAGAGCTCACAAAAGAAATCAATATGAAGGCCAACAATTACTATGCAAAGATCAGTAGAAGGTATTCTAGGAGTGCAAGAAAATGGTATTTACAAAATAGAAATTAAACATGGACTTACACACGTGATAGCAGCATTGTTTTCATTAGGATGTATAGTGGTAAAAGATCTGGCACAACAGGGCTTCATGCAGCAGGATGAAGGGGTGTGTCCCAGAAATGTCATTTTTTAAAAATAAACACGCAGGGTTAATCCCGTAGCATGAAGACCTGTTGTGCTGACTCTTTTCTCCACTATACTGAATACTAAGGGGCTGATTTACTTACCCACGAACGGGTCGAATGGAGTCCGATTGCGTTTTTTTCGTAATGATCGGTATTTTGCGATTTTTTCGTATGTTTTGCGATTTTTTCGGATTCTTTACGAATTTTTCGTTACCAATACGGTTTTTGCGTAAAAACGCGAGTTTTCGTATCCATTACGAAAGTTGCGTAAAAAGTTGCGCATTTTTCGTAGCGTTAAAACTTGCGCATTTTTCGCGTAAGTTTTAACGCTACAAAAAATGCGCAACTTTTTACGCAACTTTCGTAATGGATACGAAAAACTCGCGTTTTTACGCAAAAATCGTATTGGTAACGAAAAATTCGTAAAGAATCCGAAAAAATCGCAAAACATACGAAAAAGTCGCAAAATGTTCGTTTTCAAGTCGGAACTTTTCCAATTCGGGTCGGATTCGTGGGTTAGTAAATCAGCCCCTTAGAGTGCCCTTACCTCAAACCATGCACTAGGTGGTCCCTGATAAAGGAGAAGCCAAGGAGAGATGGTGATATTTCAACTGCTATCATTAGAAGGTCCCTTTGCATTATACACTGTAAGGGCTCTGGCACACGGGGAAGATTAGTCTTTTTCGGCGACTTCCGGAAATCGCCCCGCCGTGTCTGCCATCCCGCCGGCGACTTACATGTTCGCCGGTGGGATGGCAGGGCTAGGCAACTCGGGGAGATTAGTCGCCCGCGAACAGGGAGTTAATCGCGGGCGACTAATCTTCCCCGTGTGCCAGAGCCCTTAATCTTACAAAAGAAAGGATACTCTTCACTGTGTCGAATATCCACTACCAAAAGCTTGGGCTTGATGGATCTGGTTTTTTTAGATGGTATCCGTGACATACTGGGCATGGTCAGCTCACACAGGTCAATCAGATCTTCTGCTGAGATTCGTGGGGAAACTTCTAACTTCAGCTCTTTCATGTTAATTGGTTCTCGGCCCTTGTTTAAAAGAAAAACACAAAGAAAGAATTTTTTTTTAGATAAAATAACTGCTTAAGAAATGCTGTCTAGCACAAAATTAGAAACCTGGGATACAAAGAGGCAAAAATTTGCAAAACACATTGAAGTCAATCGGCATTTTTTTCCACAGCTAAACCTGGTGAAAAATCTCACTCATCACTAATACAGACAACAGTTGAGAATATCTTCTATATGGAATAAAGATTACAGAAATATTGATATTGGTATAATATACTTTTAAAGAAGTAAAGCAGACAGCAGAGAGGCTTCAAAGTCATTTGTCTCAAATGTGATCAACATTCCTCACTCCGCCATGTTTTACTTACTCTGTGTGTGGTCATTTACTAATACTGACCAAATTTGCACCAGTCTAGTAACCCACAGGAGCTAATAGCTTTGGGGAGTCTGTTACAGTGAAGAGTGAAGACAAGCAGGCTGCTAATGAGAATTGCATGTGGTTTTGTTGGACAAAACAAAGGAAATCTTGGGAAGGCGCAGGGGCCTTGGTTTAGCCTGTCTGCACATGAGGTAACCCTAGGTGTGGGGGTCTGCCCAAATACGGGAACCCAGGTAGCGTCCCCCAATCTAATGGGCACATTTACTTTTGCTTGAGCAATTAGTTATAGAAACCACAAGTGAGTTCCTGATCTCACACACAGTTTCTGTAATTGATTACGTGTGCTTGCGACCAAACAGAAAAAGAAAAAAAATCTTTTTTTTTTTTTTTTTTGGACAAAAATAAAAAGCTGGTAAGCTTAAGCAATATAGTAGTAGTAAATGTGCCTCCTCAAGATCCTGCAGCATTGTGGAAGTGTCGTAGGAACAGTCTACAATCTATTTTCACCTGGCTACAATGGAAAGTGATGTAAAGTAGAACCCCCATTTTTCATCTTTCAGGGCACCAGGAAAAAAAAAGTGTAAAATCAGGGATGTTTGTTTAACTAACTACACCTCTCTTGCTGCTTTGCAGAAAAATGAAAACAGGGGGCACCAGAGGTTCTTGCAAACAACAAAATAATAAGTGTTTATTTAACATCCACAGGGTTACTCACAATACAGCTTCTCTTGAGGCCAGTGGTACAGGCAACACCACATACAGAGTGTAATACAGACTGTTACTCCCCTGCGGGCAGTCTGGTAGGAATCTCGCTTCACCTCTGCCACACCCCGTAGTGGATCACCCCAGGGAATTCTCTATCCTGATTCCCTATTTACTTGGATCCCTACACTACAGGCAATATGGTCTGGGAGAGATACCTCCAAAACTGCAAGTCCTATGTAAGAGCTCAGAACTGCTCTTTCTAGCTCAACCCTATCTGCCTTACACTCCTAGAGTATACTATAAAGGGAGCTACACCTACCACTATCTAATGAATCATTCACGGGGCCCTGTTCCCCGACTTCAACTGGGCCTGGGCCCATACCCTGGGCTCAAAGCACACAACCACTCTGTTCCTCAGGTGGAAACAAATAGGAAGATGCCCCTCCTTTCCCAGCACTATACCAAAGTCAGGCAGGAAGTGGTCACCATACCTTCTAACCAATAGCACACATATGTTAATGAACTTACTTATATACATTTCCTTCTGCCTAGCAACTAAGGGAACTGAACCTGTAGGGATTTAAAGCCATAGGGACCATTTAACTGGTTAATAATTTAAATCTCTTTATTTCACTAACAATAACATTCACAGAAGACATACAGCCATTTTCTGTAAGATCAGGTGTGAAATCCAGGAAAACATAATATAAAATCAGGGAAAAGCAGCCACTGAAATGCATTATAAACTGGTGGGACCACAAAAGACTGATGTAAAATGCAGGAAAACTTAAAATAAGCGTAATTTATATAATAGGTAAATTGAGGTTTCACTGTTGACAGAAATTCTGGGAATTTTCCACAATGACTTTTGCAGAGAAAAGATGCAGTATTTAAAATGCTCACTGTGCTTTAACCCTAATTCTGACTACATTGCCCTGTTATCCATATGTAATCTCAGAAAGTACCTTTGATCTTATAACAAGCTAGAGGTTAATGGGAGGCATACAAATTCTTGTGGCTTGGTACATACCAGTAACACAATTATAATATAACCACATTATCACTTTGCATGAACTTGTAATTTTGCCAGCCTTAGTCATTACAATCAGTGTTATGCAAAATACCTCCAGGATATACTAGGATAGAGAAATAATGGAAATGGGTTACATTTGGCTCAGCCTACCGTAAAATGTGGGTGCAAAATAGGATGTTACACCTCTTCAAAAGCAGCACCTCTTGCAATATTTAAAGAGCAAACAAATATCAAAAGAAAACTTATTTATATATATATAATCCTATGTCCTATAGCTAGGATCAGGTACAAGGTTCTTACAGGAAAAAAGATAGTTGCTTTTAATGGAGTCTATTGGAGATGGCCTTCCTGTAATTTGGAACTTACTGGATAAAGGGTTTCTGGACAATGGATCTCATACCCATATCATGATACCATTCCTGAAATTTAGTGAAACAGGAGAAAAGCCTAAGTTAAAATGCATGGGGTTAGATTTTTTTCCCCTTGCCACTGAACGGTTTGTCTTTGTCTCTTTGCCACTATCATTTTTATGTACATTTTATTACATGTCACCGGGCTGTTGTGCCAAGCTACAAAAGTACTAAATGGGGGAATGGAATGGGGCCACACTGTACCTGCTTATTCAGTACCTCTAAGCTACAGACTAATATCAGAAACTGAGCACTGATTTCCGAATGTAAAATGATTGCAGTTTGTCTCTGCAACTGGTTACAATTTAAAAAAGCCACCACCAGGGACTGCGCCTGGAACTATGGCAGTTAATATAATAGTAGTTCTGTTGTGAAAAACCCAGCTAATATTAGAATATTAAAAAATGGGAACATTGTGGTCACATTTACAATTGAAGCGACACATTCTCTATCGTACCGCACAGAATCCTTCGCTGTGTTTTGAGCTCTTTTGACAAGTGTAACTGACTTCTATAAACACTGGAAACATTTCCATTTCTAGAGATGAAGAAGTGCATTTTCAATTTCTTAAAAGAGTTAATCGCCTTAAACTAAACTTTTAGATGACATTATTCTAAGACAGTTTGCAATTAGCCTTATTTCTTGTTTTATCGCTGTCAGACTTGAAATTTCAGCTGGTTGTTAGGGGTTACCCTAGCAACCAGGCAGCTGTTTAGAAAATAAATAGGAGAGGATCTGCAAAGCAATAGGAAATAACAATAAGAATAAAACAGAACCCTCAAAGCAGAACCACTTGTATGTTCATTTGTGGGGTCAGTGACCCTGGCAACCAGACAGCTTTTTTAGCTGCACACAGCCAGAACAGGAATGCTAATAATTAAAAAGCATACAAAATAAATAATGAAGACCAACATTAATTTAGACCTTCCCCTTTATTTAAGCTAAAAGCCAGAATACTTTTTGATTTTGCCTTTTTTAATTTTGTATATCTAATTTGATATCTTGGCTGATTTATCTTGGTTCCACTGGGGTGTATTACAGTTTTTGCATTGCTGGATCTACCCTAAAATATAAGCTTGTCCAGTAAGTAAAAAGAAAGTAAAAATATGTTAATAATAATAATAATGTTTTACAGTTAGTGAGCAGATAGCACTTCAATACCTTGGTCACAAGAACCAAGTTTTCCTTCTTTATCCACATCTTTTGTATCATAGAAATGGATAGATTTGGATGCTCAGAGCACATTCTCCAAAACATTGGGTGCTGTTGATATCAATACAAAGAACAATTTTACTCTGAATGTGTCTTGTCAGTCAAAAATATTTATCTGAATAACTTGGAATTGACGCAAATACTACAGAAAGGGATCACAGGCACCTTTCACAGAAACAACAAAATCAGTCGGCATTGTATATTTATTTCTACATTACAGGGTATGTTAGTAACCAGACGGGTGTTTCTGAGGGTGTCTCTGCCATTTCACAACTATTCTCTATGTATATTACTGGGCCCACACATTAGCTATTTTATTCTCAGCCATTAACATAAAACAATGCATTCATTTTAGGCATTTTAGTATTCCGAGAAAAGTTTTCCCAGTACACACAAATCATCCTCAAATTTTCAGCATTCCTGAGTGCTCAAGCAAATCATATACATTTGTTTCCTTTATTTAGTAGTATCAAAAGGCACTTCACCCAAAGGGCTGTATGTTCTTTCACATCACTGTACTCTCTGTATATATCTGCGTTCTTTCACTATCTATATAACACTACTAAAAGATAGTGAGGACTATGTACCAAGCAGTGCTAATGTACAATTTAATTGTAATTCCATTGGAATGAAAGATTGTGGCTCACTGAGCTAAAATTCACACCAGTAGCAACGCAGCCCCTCAGCTGGCACAGGAAAGGTAATGGGGGGGCAGCATAGCAAACGATCAGATCAGCCCAATATTGCCATATCGGTAAAAGATCTGGATCTATACATGTATGGCTAGCTTAAGTCTCCAAGTTTTTAACCCAAAATGCAACGTTCTTCCCACAATTCCAGCACAACAAAATTCTGTACATAGACAAACTTAAAAGAATGCTAGTAATATTACCAAATTGTCTCTGCATAACAACACCATTTGTTGCTATACAACATGAACACATTCCCTGGAATCCTTATCTCTATGATTCATTTGGAATTCAAGCACTGCGCTTCACCTTTGCTTGTTATAAATTCCTGCTACTTAAGGAGGACTATATATTCCGTGCATTCCCTCTACATCTAATTTAATTCCTCAAAACGTACTAGAACACTGCTTGATTTCTAAAATATGTCCTTACAACTTCTCTCATGGGGGGGCAGGGAACACGACCAAGGGTTTGTTGAGGTGTCAAAGAAAAATGAATAAAGAACAAATACAGAAAGAATGAAAATTATGGTTATCTTTATGCACTTTCCATTGTTATGTCCCATCAAAGGACTTGATAATAACATCTAAAATTCTTTTGGATGTCTTTTTGCATCGTTGGACTTTGCTCCTAATGCCATCAGCACCAAAGTTCAAATTCTCCTTTCTCACTGGTTGTATATCTTCAGTTTTACCCTCAACGCTTCAACAGATCGCCTCCAGCCCACCTTCTGTGCTCTTATAAAGCACCAGGCCCTCATGCTCTCTATACGTATACCTTCACTCCTACTTGATATGCCAAGGTGTAACCTCTCTATCACCCCAAACTCATAACAGAAAACAGAGCACAGGCATGGTGCAACATATTACTGAGCATGCATAGTATAAACAATCTCTGCAGGGGTAAGTTTCTGATTCATTGCTGTCTTGGGTGCTCTTCAACTAACTTTTTTTTTCATTGGGGATGCCACAGTCAGATTAATTAAGAGGTAAGCAATACCATGGCCAATGACATCACTTGTTCCCTGATTATTTTATATTTCTTGCTCTCTATAGAGCCTAATAAGGGGCCGTGGCAACTATAATGGGTTTCATTCTCCACAACTGGCGTAAAACTCAAAGGCAGATAAGCCTCTTATTTTAATATTAGTAATCAAAGCTACCTAAGCATTGCTAAATTAAAAGCTAAGCTCCCAGAAGATTAAAGAGTTTCAACATCATCAGGCGGCATGCACAAGACATTAGAGCAAGCCATTTCATTTTCTAACCGTCTGCAATTTCTTTTTGGCATTTTATTTGAACTGTTATATTAAGTCAAACGTTTCTGCCCCTTGACCTTCATTTGTCAAATGGCAATCTTTTTAAATGGGTTGGAAATCCTCTAAAAAGAGAGTTTCTAATATCAAACCAAAGATAACATATATAAATAACTTCACCACTTAAAAGTAATTTATTTACTTTTCATTTTCCACATCTCTTTTTCCCATGTTCAGAACATCCAGATGTTTGTTGTTCCATTGCAGACAGAACTTTGAGGTTCCTTCTCATAATAATACAAAGGAAATTCATAGCGCCCTATTGTATATTTGGACCAACAAGAGAATGTGCGTGTGTAAGAAATGGCCACTGAAGTCGTGGGACAATTAGGGTGCTCCACTAGATTGGACTAATAATCACATGGGGGACCTAGTTCACTGGTCAATGCATTCATGTGCAAATGGGATTTTCTGTATTGTGCTTAGTACAGGCACACCTCCCAACATTTAAAAAATGTGAATAGGGATAAAAAAAAAAAGCTCTGCTCTCTGTACCTGAGCAAACTTAGCAAACAAAATTTTCTGGGCCCCCTCCTCCCACACCTTGCCCACAATGGCCCCTCCCCCAGTGACCTCTCCCATCAGTACAAAGGACACAGACATTGGTAGCCAGGGCCACACCCCTAAACCATTGGTAGCCAGCACAGGGCCCCCTAAAACATTCCTGGTCCTCCCCCTGTGTTCTCATATTATGGCCTGCTCCCCCACTCCCCCCTACATCCTCCAGCCCCCCCCACATTCCTCCAACTCTCCCCCTAGCATCCTCCAGCTCCCCCCCAGCATCCTCCAGCTCCCCCCCAAGCATTCTGCAGCTCCCCCCCAAGCATTCTGCAGCTCCCCCCCAAGCATTCTGCAGCTCCCCCCCAAGCATTCTGCAGCTCCTCCCCCAAGCATCCTGCAGCTCCCCCCCCCCAGCATCCCCCAAATCTCCCCCCAGCGTCCTCCAGCTCTCCCCATCATTTCTCTAAAGCTGACAATGATAACACTCAAGGAGTTCTGACCTTGTTCTTACCCAATTACAAAACTGCTTTAGTTCCAAGCTAGGAGGAAAATCACAGTTATTTAATAATGGAGTTAACGGTAACTGAGAAGGATAAGTAGAGACATTCCATATTATTGGTAACCCCTACTAATATATGTTTCTTTGCTGATAAATTGGATTTTCTACCTGGCCCCATCAATATCTGAGAAAGCTGCTGATTAGGGGCGACATAGTTTTAAGCTTATAAGCAGCCAACAGGCTGTCAAATCATTTAAGGGTGGCAGCCAATATCAGACCATGTATGGTTTGCATGTTACCTGATAGAATAGTAGAGAAAGTGAATTTGTAGGCAGGTACCTTTAACTAATTAATTTCTTTTAGAAACTAGGAATTAATTTTATATAAGGGAAGTAAGGCTGGAATAGAGGTTGTGGCAATGATAATGGTATAAAGGTAAAAAATGTTACAAAGTGATGATATTCGCTTTTTTTTGTGACCTGCACATCATGCTGTAGCACTCTATGCATATTCCTAGGCTCACAATCTGAAATAGAATTTGGCTCAGACTTGTAAAACAGCTTCATTTCAGTATTTTTATGAACATCCATATTTAGCAAGACAAAACATTCCATCCCTTGACATCATTTGTATATATAAATAGTGCTGAAGTCTGGCCTGCACATAATAATCACATAAACATCATTATTAAGAAATGTAGTTATATAATACAAGGTATCATACTAAAGTTCATCAGCCATATCAAGGTAAAGTTGGGCAAACCTCTTACTAAATAGCATTGAGCTCTGAACCTCAGCAGGTTAGCTATTTTATCCATGCTTATATGCATGGATCTCACAGACTAACAGAATCATCGTATTTAAAGTAGAATCTTACCCCCTACATAGGTGGGTCCAGGTGCTCATGCCCCAGACCATCAGCTTGGGGAGTCATGCAGAATCATACTAGAAGAAACAGGCAGGCACATCTGGGATCCCTTTTGCGTCAATAAAGTTTTCAAAAAAGCAGCTTGTATGTTGATAAAAGTATCAAAATTTATTTATTCCATAAAAAATAATAACAACTGCAACAGCCTTACGCGTTTCGTACCTACCAGGGCACTTAATCATAGGCTCTATATCATAGAGCCTATGATTAAAGGAACAGTAACACCAAAAAAATGAAAGTGTATAAAAGTAACTAAAATATAATGTACTGCTGCCCTGCACTGGTAAAAGTTGTGTGTTTACTTCAGAAAGTCTACTATAATTTATATAAATAAGCTGCTATGTAGCCATGGAGGCAGCCATTCAAAGGAGAAAAGGCACAGGCACATAGCAGATAACAGATAAAACACTATTGTATTCTACAGAGCTTATCTGTTATCTGCTCTGTAACCTGTGCCTTTTCTCCTTTTTTCCAGCTTGAATGGCTGCCCCCATGGCTACACAGCAGCTTATTATATAAATTATAGTAGTGTTACTGTAGCAAACACACCAGTTTTACCAGTGCTGGGCAACAGTGCATTATATTTTTATTACTTTAAAGCTCTCTCAATTTTTGGTGTTACTGTTCCTTTAAGTACCCTGATAGGTATGAAACGCGTAAGGCTGTTGCAGTTGTTATTATTTTTTATGGAATAAATAAATTTTGATACTTTTATCAACATACAAGCTGCTTTTTTGAAAACTTTATTGACGCAAAAGGGATCCCAGATGTGCCTGCCTGTTTCTTCTAGTATGATTTTATCCATGCTGTTTTGCAGAGCCTTACAAATGAGCAGGAAAGTTTAAATGCTATAGCCTAACAAAGACTACAATAGGTATGAAAGCAGAGCTTGCACTCTGTGTGTTGCAGTAATATGATCTTTGTGGATAATTTAAGAGCAACAAAAGCCAGGCCAGATGGGAGACATTTATGCAGCCTAAGGCTATGGTGCAGCCAGATGTATGAGGGTTTGGTAAGACGTTTGCAGGGAATCACAAAAGTCAGTGTTCCACAAATAATACATGCTGATTGCTAAGAGCTGATGGTGCACTGCTGTATGACATTGCAGATTAGCACTAGCAATGCAATACTCTGCACTACCATTTACCTGGAGCTACATCAGACAGTAACCTGCTGGTTCGCTTAGTTAGCCATGGGTCACAACCTAATTTAATATAGCAACATAGCAGTTTCTATAGAATCTATGGGAATAGATAACCCAAACAATAACAGATAGATAAAATAAATGAATGGCATGCTTTTTCATAGTAACTATATACAACATTATTCACACTTCTTAGAAACTGATATCAAAATGGCAAGATGTTACTAATGAATTAACTTCCCATGAAAACAGAACTCTCAGTCTTAAGGTGGCCATACATGTTCAGATATCGATTGTACGTTTAAATGCACAAACCATCTAAAACTAACATTCAGACTGAAATTGTAGAATTAAGTCCTAAAAATCAGGGCTGTGGAGTCGGAGTCGAGGAGTCAGAGGCAAAAAATGAACCGACTCTGATTCCTACTAAATTTAAATGGGAATAAAAAAAATAAATAAAGCAAGTTTAAATGTCCCAATTCACAAACAGTCATAATTAATTACTTGGGCAATACAGTAAAGTGTTGGCTTCCTAGCCAGTAGTTTTGTGGTTAAATGACATGTATGTCTCCTTCCTTTCCTTCAATGAATGTATAAAATACATTAGCATATTAAAAACAGAGGAGTCGGAGTTGTGGAGTCGGAGTCGGAAGTATCAGAAACTGAGGAGTCGGAGTCAGAGTCGGAGAATTTATCTATCAACTCTACAGCCCTGCTAAAAATAACAAATCGGAGGATGTTCTGTACATGAAAGAACCGGAAGACAACAATCATACAAAAGTGACATCCCTGAAATTCACTGTAGGTCCCACAAGGATATTGTCAGATGCACAATACATGCACAGATATTATCGTTATCCAACTGATCAGCATGGTATGAAAATTATCAGGAAGATCATTTTGAGCCAGCACGGTGTGAAAATCTCACAAAACGTGCATGTGTGGCTGGCTTTAGTCATGGAGTGAGCCTATATACTACTCTATATAAGCTAAATTAATATGGTCTGGTTGAGCAACTCTAAATGGACACAGAAAAATTGTCAGAAGACCAATGGATCTTTAACAGATTGTTGCTTTATAACTAGTGGGGTATTACATGGCTCATATTATAAATGACATTTATAATAGGATTTAGGAGAAAAAAAAATCAATTTACATATTAACTGTAAAAATTCAGCTAGTTTTACCATATAAAAAAGCAAAAAGTCCTACTCTATAAACTCATGCTAAACAAGGGGGCATAGTGCCAATTTAAGGCTATTAAAAATATTTTTAAATTAAAAAAATACTTTAGGATTGTTTTGTTAGGTTTCTGACATCCTAAAGTCACACATATCCCTTAACAAACGCTGGGGATCCATAATGTATTCTTTAGCATTCACCATGGCAAAAACATGTAATCTTAACTATTTACAAACCAAACATAGAAGTTATAAATGCTCAAGAAATTAATCACGGATTCATGATTCATGGATTCTAAAAGAAACCTCTTAAAGACACCTGCTTCCTGATAATATTATATAGTAATGATACAATGAGGGCACTTCTATGCACTTGGGGTTGGCTAAGATTATTCCCAAGGTTTCATATTTCAACCAAAAAACACCAGCTCTATCCAGATTCAATGACCTACGACCTAACCACAGGATATGCTTTATATTACATTTTCCAAGACCTCCCATGACAAATTGTTCTCATTTTTCATACCTCTCCAATTCCCCAATGATTTACGACTGCTGCCTATCACTGATTAAAGGCTTTTAACACCATGCATGAACACTTGGGCACTGAATGCAAGACTGTTTTAGACATTTACAAGAAGAGCTATTATAAACATATTGTACTGAGAGTTTTCACTTCAAAGTTTATGCTTCAAAGCCAGTTTCAAACCACAGACAATGCTATGAGCAGTATAACATAAGGTGAGGCAGATGATTAGGTGATTTATTCATCATATCTATACCACTAACTGATAACCACACCAGCCTGGGGTAACTAATAGAGCAATCCTCTTCCTTCGTCTGTCTTTGTGCTGTCTGGTGCGGGTTTCTCCTAACAGGACCACCAACCCGGCATATAAGGTAATCGATTACAGTCACTGGGGGGTGCCAAAATGTTAGGCACCCCCCAGTGATTGTAATCGATTAGCTTATACCCTGGGTTGAAGTGGAATTGGCAGCTTAAATCTGCCCACCTTTAGTTTCGACAAAAAGTAAGGTTAATTGGACCATGGAAATTAGAACTTTATTCTTTTTCATGAAAAATTTTTTGTAATAAAACATTGCTATGAATTTCTTCAGGTCAATGTTAATGGCAGTGTTTATGGCATTTGGGTATAATTATTGGCCTATCACTTGAAATGCTGGTAAAACCTGTGTGTGCTTCTCTGCAATATCTTCCTATGCAATATGAACCAAAGTATTGCAAATTAGATTAGATCCTTAGGAATATTTTTGTAATTAAATAGGTTGTAAACCAAAATATAAAGTTTTGCTTGCTTAAAGTAAATGTAATTCTAGTCTACTATACATATTAATACAATGACTGCCAGTGAGTTTTAATTTATTTGTACATACTTCAAAATATCCACATTTCCCAAGAATCACAGAAGTACAGTAGGTACCCCACTACTTTGTGTCTGCTCAATGTAATGCTGGACTAAGTTAACCCCTCATCTTGGCAGAAGGCTGTAAAAAATAGTCATCAAATTCACACTGATCATTTTAGCATTCATATTGCACTTTTTGGGGTACAAAACTGCTGTAAAATCACAACTAACTTCCTTTAAAGATACTATTCATACCATTGGTCAATGCTGAGAAATAGCCTCACTTGTCCTTAGCTTCAGAGATGAAATTATATATATATATATATATATATATATATATATATATATATATATAGTTCACTTTTAACAACAATCTTACTACAATTATTATTTAATATATTGCATGAAACTCCAAAATTGATTGTATTGCCCCTGACTGACCTTAGTTCTGGCACAGACAAAAAAAACTGAACGGCTAACCTTCCACATATAAATAGTATCAATTGGTACTTTCGACAGTCTTCAAAATGGCCTAGGAAATATTACACATTTCTCTGAAAGTGAAGGTTCTACCACTTAATTTTATCAGTCATTGCACTCACAAATAAACACTTAATACACAAAAGTGTTTTGTTATATTTTTTATTATTATATTTGTTATATTTGTTTTTTGATATTTTTCTGAAATAAACCAGCTGAATCAATATGGCCATGCCAATCAGATATAATAATGATAGCAGGGGTCCAAAACCCAGACACTGATGAGGCATTATATACAAAGCATATTTTTATAAAACAAATTGTTCTGTTATTAGCGTAACAAAAGGAAGTTTATGTACGATTAGAAGCAAACTCCAACAAGGAAATGATGGCAGAAGGGAAGCAAAGTGCAGGAGCCTCTCTCCCAAAATGTCACACAGGTTTCTCCTCGTGGCTATTTTTTTTTTTTGCCTTATTTTTTTGGAGCCAGAGGATCTTAATTATCTCCCCAGCTGGCTTTGCAACTGTTCTTATGCAGGCATGAACATGGATTCTCCACCCAATAACTATTTTTTGTATAGTGAAACAAAATATCATTCTTTCCAATGTAAATTACAAATTTTCCTTGTTTTTTTGTAAATGAATTTGCTCTTAAAGGCAGCAACAACCTGTCCTACATTCCCATGTGTCCTGAAACAATTTTGCAAACCAGTTGATTAACAGACCTGCAGAAGACCTGACTCCAGATACACTGCTTTAAGAGTCAGACCCAGAGAACAGAAAGAATAAACAAATGCTTTCACTTCTCATTGCATTGAAATAACTTTACATAGAGAATTTGCTTGAATAACATTTTCTTTATTAGGTTAAAAAAAAAAACTTTATTGGGTGCAGAACCTCTTTAAATACATGAAAATGAAATCTGAGAAAACGTCAAAAAACCCTCCACATACACACACCATTTTCAACTGAGCTATATGATCAAAATGCTTTTGATAATCAATGCCTGTGCCATTGTTTATCAAAGCTTATTGGCCAAAATATAAAACCTGGTTGGCAAACAATCCCCTATTTACATGTGTATAAGGAAGTGTGTATAGGGCATGTGTATAAGGCAGCCCCCTTTGAGGTCCATCATTAGCAGGGCCTTTTCATGAAGTATTGAAGTATTTTCACCAAAAATGAACATTCCCCACACCATGACCAATTTAATAAAAATAGAGGACCCCCAATGCCCCACAGTATGGGTACTACTGCTATAAGGGTCATGAACCATCCCAGCATTTTATATATTTTTGTTACCTAAATGATAAGTGTGTGGGCTTATTGGAGTTACAGTGTGTAGTTAACCTTAGCTATTAACATGCATCTTTCAACTGTAATTTAAATAATAAGATTATGGTGTGGGCTTCACTACTATTTATACTTGTGCTGAAAAATATCAACTCATCTTTAAGAAATTCCATAAAGAATAAAACAGGACATAATTGATATCTGATTATCACAGCTTATGAAATATATTTATTAACATTGTGTCAATAGAAGTCCTCTGCATTAGGAATCTGCACAGGTCTAGATGGGGCAGACTTGCACCCAATCCAAACCCACATGACCTGGACCTGCTGTATGACATTTGCTCTCCAGTCTTCCTACCAAAACTGTAAGTTAATCACTTACATAAGAGAATGCTCTTGTGAGGCTTTTAATTTGATTTTCCTGTGGCATGCACTCCACAGAATGGACATTTCATGAGAAAATTAAGAGGAAGTTTTTGGTAGGGACGGACAGCAAACACAATATCAGGATTGGGCTGAACCCAAACTCTAATGTCTATATGCAGTTGAGCAAAGTCCCCAAATAATCGCAGTATATGAAGAACCTCAGTTGTCCAGAGGTCTGTAACATAATATATTTATGGTTCACTTTGATTCAGCCAGGGACTTAGGTTTCATTCAAATTCAAATCGTGGCCAGACCCACACCCAGGCATATTCAAAACACAAGTACCCACATGGCTTAAATTTACTGAGAATGGGGAGTTCTCTTACAGATTCTTGATTAGGAAGCTTGATCCTTATTGTTTACATTCGTTCTTTATCCTATGGAAGGATCATGCCACCCCAAACTCTAACATGACCAACAGAAACAGCCCATTAGTTTGGATGATACTGAAACATGACTTATGGGAATGTGTAATTCTAACTTATTTGCCAGATAACTTATATTCTTTTATATTTTTATATATTTTGATGGCCCCATGTGTGCCAAAGTCTTAATATACATCTTTGTATAGCATAATTTTGATTCAATAAAGCTCATTTTGTATAACTGCCTGCTATGTGGAGAAATATGACAGTGCTGTTCTATTTCATTAAACTGTAATGATATAACACAGTTGGATAATAAATTGATGATGCATTACATGCAGAAATAGCTATTATAGGTGAACTTTTTACACCTCATATAATTATATTTACCCATTTTTCCCATAGAGTATATAGTATTTTGCAGTCATTACTAAGTTTTAGAACACCAATCCTCTTGCAGAATTAATCATATTCCAGTAGAGATTTACTCCACTTGTGGTAATAGCTCAGTTTTCAATTAATTTGTTCGGAACTAGCAATTAGCTCACAGAGACAAGCGGGAACTGTAAAGTGAGTGAATTTGTGTAGTGAAGAATGAAAAAAAAACCTCAATATTTTCTAATGACCGACAGCAAAATACGACAGATGGGGCCATGGAGACCAGTCTAAGTCAGGAGAATAATTAACCTGGGAAATCTACATGAAACAAGGTTCAATAAGGACGTCAAATTAAAACCTTCCGTATTCAATTATGTTGAGATGAAGGGTGTATAATTATTTTCTCCAAGGCCTAATTACAGAACAATCAAAGTTCTGACAATAGTATAGAATGACACAGCGCAGTGTTCCTTATTTAACATTGCTACATCTATTCCTTATTAGGATTTAAAGTTTGTCAGGTTTCCTATTTCATAAACATTTGTCTGATATACAAACATGGTGCAGAGAGCTAATTGTCCCTCCTGCTTAATATTTCCTAGAATTTTCACAAAAGCAGCCACAAAACAGAAGGATTTATGTCATTGAAATAAAGACGGTAGGCATTTAAAGGGCACTTATCAATCTCACTCCTCCATGGCTCCCAAGACACTCTTAGCCTTTCTTCAGTTACTTAGACATTAACCTTTGACATAGACATTTTTTTCAACCAATAGAAAAAAAGCAGACAGGTTTCTCAAGTCCTTAAAGAAGGTAGAAGTGCTCTTGTCTGCTACTTAAGAAAATCCCTTTAACAATATTAAAGGGGAAAAAAGAAAATAAGGGAAATTGGTGCCGAAAGGAGAATTCTGAACACAATATATTCAACAATTATGCTAGTAACAATAGTCACAGCCCAATAAATGGTTGTGTTGCTTCATCAAACAAAATAATTATTTCAACACCACCAGATGAAATGTTGCGTGTTCCAAAACTGAAAGAAATCAAAATTAATCATAATAAACTGAAATAGGAAAACTTAAGAGTCCACTGTTTTTAGCCCCCAACAACTGAGGTAATAAATTGTGTATAATAGAAAGTAAAATGTATCCATAAGGTCCTCCTTAGTGTCTGTGTGCTTGCATCCCAGCTGCCTACACACTAGCTTCTGATTTACTGTGGTTAATAAATGCCTTTGCATCCAGCCCTAGTTGGCATCATAACACCCCAAAACAGATGGAGGTGTGTGTGTTAAATAACACACACATAATGGTTGTGCCCAAAGTGCCTTGCACCTAGCAATAATGAATGTAGGGCTAGGTTCAAAGCAACTGCTTTTTTTGCTAAAAACCAATGCCAATGTCCTTGGTGCAAATAACTGCATGTGATTTACTAAGCTGTGCAAAATTTTGACCCTGTACTGTCTGTCTGTTTTTTAATGTGCGATATTAAGCTCAAATTCTGAGACAACAATATGTAATCTGTTTTTTTCAGTTGATTCTGAACATGTAAAGCTTTTCATATTTTTACCTACTGGAAAGGACTGCTCCAGTGCCTTTAATACTTGGATTACTATACCTCTGGCAAACGTATAGTTGCAATTACACCTGATATGAAGCATTTTATGGTGATGGATAGATTCTGAATTCTTGAGGCATGTTATGACACCAGGGATCATAGCAAATTGTGGAGCAAAACAGAAAAAGGTATATGTACATACAGTATATATATATATATATATATATATATATATATATATATATATATATATATATATATATATATATATAATGAAGTATTGGCAATAGTTGGATAGCTCTGCTTAATAGAAATACAATAATTTTTCAGAGAACTTACAGAAACAGACTGCCAACTGTGCTTTTAATTTTATTTTGCTGACATTAAATGGCCTCATTTGGTTGGAGAAGCCTCTGCTGTGCAAGCCCAAGCAGAACCGTACTGGATTCAAAAAAGGCCCTGGCATTACACAAGTACACAGAAGCCAAAAACAGTCCCCCCACAAACCCACTAAATAATCACTGTCTATGGCATCTTACAGCAGCCCCCTCTTGCATTTGCCAGAACCCACAGATTGCCAGTCTGGGCCTGGCAATGACCACTTGAATGTGAGTGTAATTAAGTAATAAAAAACCTCAAAGCGCAATAGTAAAAAAAAACTTGAATGTGAGTGTAATTAAGTAATAAAAAACCTCAAAGCGCAATAGTAAAAAAAAACAAAAAATGTTCAAAAACACAGGAACATAGCAAAATAACATTTCCCCAAACTTTTGTTTGAAAACTTAAATTGAAAAATGGCTTGAATTTTGCTAATACAATCCTTTTTACATCAACTTTTACATCTAAGGGTAGTTAGATGGCAAATTTTTATATATATTCAAGTTTTGGAACCTCAAATGAAATTTGCTATTTTTGCTAATAAAAAAAAAATTACAAATTTGGATGTTAATGAGAAATTACAAGTAACTGCTCGGCAAAATATTGTAATAGTTTCACCGCCTCCATCCTATGAGCAGGAGGATAATGCTGCTTAAAAATGAACATCAAAAATATAGAGTGTGAGAAAATGCACTAAGGCTATAGCTGGAATGGCAGCGGTATCAGTGGATGCCTACCAATATATCTACACATGGCGATATGTATGCTGCGTTGGGGAAAGACATGAAGACAAGTAATTGACCCAAAACCTGTGGGACCTAAAGGTCTGGTGGGTTGGGTGCGGGAAGAACACTCTCTGGTTGATCCATAGTATCACAGGACTACTAAGCAGGGAATTGTGGAAATGGACAAAACATGTACCAAAGGGGTTTTTAAAGGTATGAGATTCAGTCTGCCATCAGTTTATTCTAAAGTAACTTGACTGACCATCTGACGTGGAGATCTCACCATCCTGTAGTATTGTTGAGGTTTTAACGATGCTAAGCTTGGTTATGTGGTCTAATTACCTACAAACCTCTGGTCTGAGACAACGCATCATTCCATAGCACTGGAGGACTACTTAGCAGAACAAATATTTTAAAAGTCAAAATGCTTTTTAAAAAAAAAAAAAAATCAAATGCTGAAACAAAAAGAAGTGGATTTGCTTGGTTATACCATGCCCCTGAAATCATGCCACTTTGGTCTTTTGACACTAACTTGAGGAGGCAACAAAACTCTCATTTGACTCATGATTATTTTTTTTTTAGATAAAAGCACAAATTTATAATTAAATCTGTCACTAAACTCCAGTTAATTAAGTTTCGCTTTATACCATACAGCCTGACATAAAAGCGAAACCCTAATGTCTGTTACAAATTAATTTCATTTTTAACTTATCTGAAGAAGTGGAAATATCTAACATTCCACAAACTCCCAGTCCTGCCCCTTCGTCAGAAGTATTTCCAAATTTCTCTTAAATGTTTGGCTAAAACTTGTCAGTGTTCAGTCTTCCCAATCCAAGCAGGGTCATGATGCAGGCACTATGCAGCTGTTTCATCTGCGGCCAGTTTTGTATCATACACATCTATTTTCCATCATGGCTCACGTTTAGCTATGCTCCTGCACCAATTTAGCCTCACCTCTCTTTCCACTCCTGTGGACCACAGGCATCACTAAGTGGCATTTTAGCTGGTTTGGAAGATCCACTGAATGACATTTAAATTTCATTTTAAACAACATATTTTTTTTAGAAGTCAAATTTTAGACATCTGGTTTGGATTTTGCTACATGCCAGCAAACCTATTTTTACAGTTGTCTAATGAGTTTTTAGATAAGTTTGTAAAACCAGAACAACTGCAATCCAGGTCTGTGGGTTGGATGAATCAAAGTCCTTTCTGTTTATTTTTGTGACTGCATTAATTATTGTGTCTATAGCTACTATCCTGCACAATACAAGACATGCAGGATGTTCCACTGGCATAAAAAATGCAAATGGGGTGAATAAAACTGGATGTAAATATGTGAGGAATTGTGGCTTATTTCATGCCATTCGGTTGCTACTTTTAGTGTGGAAGATGAAATCAGAGAAAAATTATTATGGGTATAACCCCAATTACCCAAATTTCCTTTTAATTTTAGGCTCACAATATGACTAAAGATATAGGGGCATTCACATTTCTGCAACTGCATTTTTATGACTGTCCCTGTGGTTACAACAAGGTACAATTTTTTTGTTATTTTAGAATTATGTTATTCTATAATCATGAACATAATTTATTCTTGCTAGCATAACAATAGGGCCTTTATTCCAAAGAAATAAGCATATGCAGTAGGGCAGTGTTCCCCAACCAGTGGCTCAGGGGCAACATGTTGCTCACCAATCCCTTGGATGTTGCTCTACGTGACCACAAAGTAGGTGCTTATTTCTGAATTTCTGTTAGGGAGACAAGTTTTGGTTCCATAAAAACCAAGTATAATACCAAACAGAGCCTTCTAAAGGCTGCTAGTCCACACAGGGGCTATTAAGTAGCCAATTATAGCTCTTATTGGCACCCCCAGGAACCTTTTCCATGCTTGTGTTGCTGTACTTTTTCCTTTTAAATGTGGCTCACATGTATAAAAGGTTGGGGATTCCTGCAGTAGAGTGTCTTGGGCTAATTGTTTTTTGAGTTTGATCCATGGTATCTTTTACAAGACTGCCACAAAAGACAAATCTACAATTAAAATTATGTAATTATGTCTTTACACAGTGAGGCACAAGTTGTCCCTCAAAACATAAGCAAGGAGATGGTCTCAAAAAAGAAATTCCTATATTCCTTTAGTGTACATAGAGAGAAACCTTGTTGTTTTGTCACTGCAACAACTATATTTTCTTTTATTGTGCTGTTTGCTTTCCTTTATTAATCAGTGTTAATGAGATATGTGAAAGACTGAACACAATGGACAATTTTTTGACAAATTAGAATTAGGAATAGCTGCTGAAATACCATTTGAAATCTCTTGGCAAAGATTGCATTTTCTTTGTCATTACCTGTCAGCACCAGACCTTGTGGTGTCTTACCCTTTGGTGGGTAAGACTCAAAGGGTATAACCTAACATGTATATAAAGTGTGGGCTTTCTAGATATAGACAGACAGATAGATAGAGAGGCAAAGACAGGCAACCTTGGGAGCTGCCGCTGGTGCTAATGTTTAATTCCCAAGGCCACCCCAAAACCAAAGCTTGTTTTCCCTGTAATACATAAGACAATATGCAGCTGTTACTCATGCACATACCAAGTCAGTCTTGGGGGATTCCTGGAAGTCCACACTGAAGCTGGCTGATGTCCTGCTCACCCCATTACTTTCAGAGATCTGCTTTGGCACCTGTGCATGCTGTCTGTATGTTGCACTCTTTGGTGTCCAGCAAAATAAATTCACAGACTCACGGACACAGCGCTCAATGTCAATTTCTATAATGTGAATAAAAGAGAAAAAAAAATATTGAGATCTTTAAATAATTTGTTATAAAAAACATAGATAGTCTTGCCTAAACATGGTTTGTCATAGACTCTAGATGTGACCCTTTTTTAAATTACTGTAAGGACCATAACAGGGTTTTCTTCTACAGAAACATAGCCTATGGAAGGATTGCGCTACCCCAGCGTGTCTGAAAAACTACAGAAAAGCCTTTATCCATGTCAGAGTGTCTGGCTCAGTAAGTATCACTGGGCTGGGGGCAGCTTTGGGGGACTTTTGGCCCCAAACATTTTGCGAGTCGCAACTCATTACTAATACTACCACATTTACATTAATTTGTTATTGAGGTTTTCACTTCCTTTAAAATAATGTACTATATTTATGAGGATGAGAAGACTATTGATAAAATCTGGAACATAAACTTGAGACTTCCGTAGTGGGCATTCTGGTTAAACAGAAAATTTACCACAATAAAGCACATATTTGTTCAGGTTGAAGAGATTCTGCATGCACAGCCCATGTTAGATTTATTTTTTCAGCTGCAGTGTTCTGTCCCGCAATCACCTTTTGCCTTCAATAAATCAGGTATTGTCCCTGATCAGACTACTAAAGAGCTGACAGCATGAATAAATGACCTGTCTGAAAGCATTTCCCAGGCCGCACTCCCAATAATAATGTTGTGATTTGCGTCATTTGTTCACAAAGGCTGCACGAAACAGATCACCGTGGTAACCATTCGGGAGAAAGGAGGAGGTCTGGCAGCATTTTCTGTTTCCTTGCCAGCTCAGGGGCAAGTTTTTGCCTATAGGTCACATCCTACTTTGTGATTTTCTCCACAAAAAGTATATAACTTTGCATGTGTTCCATTCCTGTGCCAGCCTGTGTTTAGCTTTGTTACACAGCTTGATACTGATGTCATGCACTGCAGATAAAGTGTTATCAAAGGTACAAACCATAAATGGAAATTATTATTATTATTATCATGATGGCCTAAAACACAAGTTCAGCAATAATCAGACAGGTTTCCCAGACAGAACGCCAAGAGAAAGACCTCTGCACTACTCCACAAATTTGCATAAAAATATTAATAAAATCAATTGTTTTAGAAAATGAATTAGTTTAAAAGTATCAAGAAAGACAACTGGCTACATTACCGATGTGCAGAATCATAATATCAGAACTGTACAAGCACCCCTCCGACGTGATAAGCAAAGCACAGGTGGGAGCGAGGGGGGCAGCAGCAACTTGGCTGCCTAAAGGCATAACCGGGAAATAAATTGTAAATAACGAGATATAGCTTGGTCCTGTTTACTGAACTGTTGCTGACTTATAAAGATATATTATATATATATTATATAACTTTATAAAGTTATAAAGATTAGCGTAAAATATAAATATAGACATAACAGTGCTTGGTTGGTAAAAATACACAGGAATAGATAAAAGTGACAAAAGTAATAACCCAGAGGTAATACCCCATGCTTTATGAATAGCAAATATCTCATCTGAGACTTTATTGTGACCAAGTAGACTACCTATACTATTCTGTTATTGGTAGGTGGTGGTGGTTGCAAGTAATTTGCATTATGACAGTGAAGTCCTAACTGGGACTTTTGCTATTTATTAAGCATGGTGTTAATGCTACTTCCTACATGGATGGACACTGTCTTTTATTTATCTCCATGTCACTCTTGTCTACATTTTACGTCCTATGATTCAATGAAGCTTCAAGGAAATACGTGCCCACTCTGTAGAAAAGTAATTGTAGCAGGGATAACTTCATAAATATACATTTAATTTTGCAGCAGAAATTTAGAAATGTGAAAGGGGAAGATAATTATGGATGCAAGGTCATAAAATCAAATCTAAACTTCAGGGCAGGAATGTCACTAGCCTGCTCTTTAGATGTTGGAGAGGGGAAGCAGACAGTTTGCTAGTGAATGAGTTAAAGAGCATCAATCTGCAGATTTCTGTGGGAGGAGAGGAAATTAGCCCAGAGTGAGCACTGCCTGTTCTTTTGAAAGTAAAATAATGATGGTAATTTGTTATTCCACAGGGCTGCAGGACTTGTATAATAGATAGAGAAGCCCAGAACCATAAAGAAACAGGGTAGGGTTTACTTTTTTTTTCATTGCAGAAAATAAGTCCCAGTTAAGGGAAATAATCAGGACTTGTGTTGAAAATGTATTCTGTCTTTTCTTTTAAAACTATTTTTCCTAAATCTTTCCAGTAAGTATGTTGTTTTGATTTTACAATTAAAGGAGAAGGAAAGGCTAAGTCACTTGGGGGTGCCAAAATGTTAGGCACCCCCAAGTGACTTTAATCGCTTACCTTTTACCCCGGACTGGTGCCCCTGTTAGGAGAAAACCGCATCAGCCTGGGAAAGCTTCGAGCATGATCTCCTCTTCCTTCCTTGTGTGCTTTCGCATGCGCAGTAGAGTGAAAAGTCGAACTTAAACAAAAAAGTCGGATTTTCACTCTACTGCACAAGCGCCGGCCCAGGGATTTTGCCGACAGAAGGAACAAGGAAGAAGGAACAACTTGCTGCAGGTACCCTGGGCTGGTGCGTTTTTTTCCTAACAGGGGCACCAGCCCAGGGTAATGGTAAGCAATTAAAGACACCTGGGGGTGCCTAACATTTTGGCACCCCCAAGTGACTTAGCCTTTCTTTCTCCTTTAATGCCGTCCCCATCCTCTGTGATCATGGCAGTTTGTTTAAATTGAAATAATGAGCTCTGTATAAACAAGGAGGTGTTCATTAAAGGGGTTTATCCATGGACTAATACACTGATTTTCTCCTGATTTTCACTGCTATTTTCTCCTCCCACAGGTGCTCATAAGAACCACAAGAAGTTGGAACATACAACTACTTTCTGTTTCAGTCTTTACCCTCTTTAGGGCAAGAAATGTCCCACACAGACATCATTTTGATGCTGAGCCCCAGAAACAAGGTCATTTTCACACTGAAAATTTTCAACTCAGTCACACCAGCCACATCCCACATGACAGCCACAATTACAATTGAATTATGGGAGAAAAATACATGGCAAATTGCATTTTGTACATTGGACATGCGGTGGTAAATTACCTTTTTTCTTTCCTTTCCAGGATACTACTCTTTGCATACAATTGAGGAGAAGGTACTTCATTCAGATGCACTTTCCTTGAACCACATATGCAGTTAAGAAGTTCCAGCACTATAACTCTTTATTCCTAATAAGGGCAAAGTGATCTGTAGTTGGAATCACATTAGAAGCATGCTGTGTGTGACATCACTTCCGCAATGTAGAGAGCATGTGACATCATGCGCATGCCGCACGTGATTTAGGTCCAGTGCCTAGGGTGGCAACAGACCTAAATACAGCACTGTGTGCAGTGTCACTGACACTTCTAACAGAATGCAAGATGGGAGCTCCTTTGACAACTTTTAAGGCCTGGATCTTTGCTACTATTAATGATGGTTAATTTTTAAATTGGTGCAATAAGTTCAGCATATAAAATATCACATTTTTAGCCATATTATTTTTTAGGGTTTAGTTCTCCTTTAAACCTCTTGTATAAAAGCCTCAGCATTTGCTGTTTTAAAATGGACAAGCAGCACACTGTATACTGGAATGAAATAACAAGTCACGGGCAAGTTTTGTCTGACACCTTTGTTGTTTGCATGCAATATAGACATAAATGCTATCAGTTTTGCCTGGATTATCAGATCTAATTTCCAGTATGCACTGAGCAGGGACATTATAATATGATAAAAATGTGTCCTGGGGATGAAAAACTCAGCATGTTCCGGCCTTAGAATTTAATTCAGAACAACCCCAAGGCAATCCACCTTTAAATGAATCTCTAAAAGCTTTACGAGACATATAACGGCACGTTAATAGAAAATCTCCATAAAGTTGAAACTTATAGAGCTGATATTAACCCCATAAAGGCTCCGGAATTTTATTAGGGACCACTGAGTTTATTTACTTTTGGCAAGAGTGACTGCTTTGCTGCTCTGTTCTGTAATGTAATGCTATTACACAGTACAGGTATGGCATCCGTTATCCGGAAACCCGATATCCAGAAAGCTCTGAATTACGGAAAGCCTGTCTCCCATAGACTCCATTTTAATCAAATAATTTAGATTTTTAAAATTGATTTCCTTTTTCTCTGTAAAAAAAAACAAAAAAACAGTGCTTTGTATTTGATCCTAAGTAAGATATAATGAATCCTTACTGTATGCAAAATAATCCTATTGGGTTTTATTAATGGTTTATTGATTTTTTAGTAGACTTAAGGTATGAAGGTCCAAATTACGGAAAGACCCCTTATCCGGAATACCCTTGGTCCCGAGCATTCTAGATAACGGGTCCTATACCTGTATTAACAGAGCAAATGCTTTATCAAAACAAAGGGGTTAATATTAGCCAGATTCCTCTAATACAAAAGTTTTTTAATTTTTTTTAAGAAATAAGTTATGTTTACGACTTGTGTAATAAAACAGTACAAACAGCCTTCAGATTAAGCTTGTAGGATAAAATATGGCACTAGCGTTAATTTTTGGTGTGATAGGAACCTCTGAGCTTATAAACCATAATTAACCACAACCTGAGATTGCTTAGACCTGTGTTTCCAGGTTTATTAGTTGCTAACCTCAGCCCTAAACATAGTTATGATTACTTAATAATAATAATAATAATAATAATAATAATGGAAGCCTTTTGTGGCAGTGTCTGTAATAGAATATGTATGTTGCTTATCATATCTTCTAAAGAAATTCAAATGAAGTGCTCCTACTAATACAGCATGCTTTGACCTCACTGTTTTAGTTACACCATGTAACTCTTTGGCACAGAACAAACTGACTGACCACAAAGGGTCAAAGAAAAAAAAAAAAAAAAAAAAGAATAATCTTTCATCTGCAGTTTTAGCTCCAAATAAGACCTTTCTTGAAATCCATTGTTTATGTCTATGATGGTACATTTTTTCTACATAACAACCTCAGGCCTAGGGCTATTTACTTGCCAATCCCTGGCATTTTGATAGCAGCAAGCATATGCATTATGTATATATGTAGCCTGTGTGACAGCCATAGTTACAGCCTGCATTTAAGCTCAGTCAGGTTTTCTAAGTAATGGCTATTTTTATAATGCTGAAAAGTAGTAATCATACTACTCTGCACATCAACAGTTCCCACAATTTTGTTATCTAGTTATGCAAATTCAAAATGTTTCAGAGTTTGATGGAAAGGAAGTAATTTTCAAAGTAGACCAGAATATTCACATGTATTCAACCAATGATTAATGTTTTGCCCCCTTTGCCAAACAGAAGATATTTGTCCTTCCACAGGGAATAAAGGGATTATGCTATGCCTGAGATACAGGCAGGGTCGGACTGTACCTTAAGGCTACTAAGGTACAATTAAATAAACTTGGTAGCATAGATTTGCCACCATGGAATTATGCAGCTTAGTTCATCCTAACAACAACATTACAAAAAAATATGTTTTGCTTAAAATGGATTGTATATAAGATGGCCTTCCCATAATTTGAATAATTAGTTTCTGGATAAGGGATCATATAGTTCTTTAAATTTTAGTAAGTATGATTAGCTTACTGATAGCTTACCTGGCAAATCGGAAAACAGAAGAATGCATTCATTAAAACCATTCGCAAGAAGCCTGACTCGTAGCTGTTGCAAAATGGCCACTCCAATGCAAAATGGGAAGGAAGCATTCCCCAGCAGCAATGTGTCCCAGAGATGGAATATCTTGTGCAAAGGAAAAACATCTGCAAGGCAAATTAATATGTTTTCTTTAAAGGGGACATATACCATTTTATTACAATGCACTAAACCATGTAAAATAATGTAAAATAGAAGTGCTTTTATTTTAATACCTTTGGGTTCAAATATGTCCCTAACTGCTTGAAAACTGTCCTCTACCTACCCCTTTTGCAAGCTTCTGGTTTAGACTCTTCAGTATGTGGCTCCCCAGCCCCTTGAAATGGGGAGAGGTTTTCCCTGCTACTGTTGAGTTAAGCCTGTCAGGCAGTGATGTGACCCCTTCCTGTGGGAGACTGAAGCAACACTCCCTTCTTTCATTTCACTCTGGATTCTGACTTGAGAGGTTGTGGATGCAGCTCTCATATAATGACAATTTTAGGAAGTAAAATGCTTTCAAAACATCTTTTTTTCTGCATCATTTCACATTTTGAGGGAGGATGATTATTATAACTGAATATGAACTTTATATAAAATGTCTCCTTTAAAGACAGATAGTAAGGTTAAGATACATTCACAAAAGGTGTCTCAATTGCAAGATAACGTAATATGTTTTGGTTGTTATTTATCTCTAGGTATTGCACAATTCATTACAGGGCTGCTCCTGCCACAAGGCAAGGTGAGAATCTTGCATCAGGCAGCAGGCAACGGCCAGTTACCAGGGATGGCAAAAAGCCACCTCTCATTACTTTAAGAGCCGAATTTTCATTTTTTAAAAATGAAATTTGGCTCTGCTAGTGCAGAGAGAGCACGGAGTGGGAGAGAGGGGGCAGCATCGGGGCTGCTGTCTCAGGTGGCAGCAGCCCCATAATCACTGCTGATTCATTATATGCTCCTGTCTCTTAAATAAACGTATATATTTGTTTCTATAACACCCCTTTATGGTTTGTTCTTGTATTTTCTCCACACAATGCTATCCCCTCATTCTTTCTCTTTTAATTTTCACTAGGGGTGACAGCTTAGTTTTTGTGTAGGTGCTTTTCAGGGCATCACTAATGCAATAAGAGTAATATAGAGTAATAGAGCTCTCTGCAGTAGAAGAGCCAAGGAGGAGAATTTTGGTACCCCAGTAACCTGCTAGGCACTGCTGCTTGAGTCAAGTTCTCAACTTGCCATATGGCACCAGTGCCACTGTTTCTACTTTCTCCCTTCTTCCATTTCTCCTCTACTTTGCTCCCACCCATCTAAAATGTAACTTAAAAAGCTTGTCGTCAAACTGAATGACTGGTTAGGCAACAAAATCACCTGCCTTTATACATAAAAAAGCAGATGCAGTAACAATCAGACAAAGGTAAGAAACCCTCCATCAAGCTTAACAATAAGTGCCATCCTTGGCTTGGCCATCCCTACACTCTAATTTCACTCACATTTCATTAATTTTGTTTTTTCCTAAACATATATTTCTCACAAACACAAGTTTTACTTGCAACTTGCTTTACAAAGTTAAAACTGCCAAATGGACACCAGAGGGATCATCCCCCAAAAATGTTTTAATATATTGATATGTATGTGCAGAGATTTCTTGTTTTTGTCTATATAAATTTTGTCGTCAAAATTGTTAAGTGGTGAGCACAACTTTCCCAGTTGCAATAAAACAGACATCAGCTTCAAGGGCAATAACTGGATATTTCAAGGTATTCTGACACAATTTCTAGGTCAGTGGGTAGGTTACAAAAATCTCAAAATTGCACTTATTTATTCTAATGGCAATAGTCTAGACTTTTGGGTACACAAGTGGGTCAGGTGTTTATCGGTAGCAACTCTAAGGTCATGTAAGTCTGCAGTGGACCGACAGTAACCTGCAGTGACAAGAAAAAGTACATTTAAAAGAGAGAGTAGATTTAGTACTAATGCATTTTTAGCACAAGCCCTATTTAATAAGGCTCTGATGAAAAGTTGTTTTCTGCCCCTATCTACAATTAAACGTTAGCTCAAAGTACTTTGTCTTTAGCTCAGTTTGTCAGTGCTTTATGACTTTTAGGTATTATACTGCAAAACATTTGTTTAAAATAAAAGCCTATTCTAAAAAAAACTGCTTGCATGCTCTGGTTTGGTTTTTCTATTTACAGCACAGGTTACTGTTTAATGGCATCCAGGGAGAAGGTAAGTACCTATCTCAGATTTATACCGATATGCTGGGTTTTAGTAAAGGTCAAACTGAACTTTGCTTCCATGCTGATTGCATAACACTGCAAAACTTTTGACCAAAAGAATGGAAACTCTTCAGCAAATTCTCTGTTTATACCAGTTTGTCCTGCTCCAGGTTGGCCTGGGTTTCAGTCAACAATCTGAACAAATTTAAAAAATGCTGAAAGCTTGTTCAAATGTTAGTCTTTTCACAAAGCCAAATATGCAGCCCTGATATACAAAA
Organism: Xenopus tropicalis; assembly: GCF_000004195.4. Taxonomy (NCBI): domain Eukaryota; kingdom Metazoa; phylum Chordata; class Amphibia; order Anura; family Pipidae; genus Xenopus; species Xenopus tropicalis. Next base: position 72,289,384 of record NC_030677.2, on the reverse strand, counting down.
TATTTGCAGCAAGTACATAATCTTGAACACTGCGCTGGCAAAGATCAGTGGACCAATAGTAAAGCCCAGAAGATAAAAAGCATTATGTAATGGAACAAATGACTTGTGCTTTTGAAAATGCATCAAGTTCATTATGTAGTATAGGTGCTTTCTAAATTGATGCATGACCATGTTGGGAGTGTATGAAGGTACATGGGCAGCTGGTTCATCAATTGGTTGGAAATTTGTACAGTATGTATGTGTGTGTATATTGTCATTGACAATATACAAAAGCTATAATTAGCTTCAACTCTCTTTTTGCTCAGAGCCAAATGACCATACTTGTGCAGTTGAAACCATAAAAAATAAAAACTTGCTTGCAAATACACAGTGGAAAATAACAGATCAGGACTAATGTAATAAAAGTTGTACTGTATAATTTGCAAGTGCTAACCTAATATTCCTCTTTGGCAATACGTCAGGCTGGCTTATCTCTTCTATATGTGATGTACTATTATTTTTTTGGGATAAATGTATTTAAAGTCACAATGTTTTTATTAGGTCCAACAAAATATAACAGCCAATCAGATATTGGCTTTCAAACCAGGGACAAATACATTTGACCTGCTGACTACTGTATATACTCGAGTATAAGCCGATCCGAATATAAGCTGAGGTACCTAATTTTACCTAAGAAAACTGGAAAAACTTATTGACTCGAGTATAAATCTAGCTACTGCTAAGTTTCAATAATCAAATAATTAATAAAGGACACTCAGCGTGACCCCCTGTGAACTCTTCATAAATATATAATGTTGGCAGCTGCAGATTAGAAAAAAGGTGATTAGGGAAAGGTGGATGGAGGACCCCTTGACCCTCCTACCTTGAAGCTGCCATACTAAGTATCAAGATAAAAATGCTAATATGAAGATAATTCAACATTTAGTTTAAAATAATTAATTATAGTCCCACTTTTGTTCAGTTGTTCTTTTGCACCTACAGTAACTGTCTTCTTCTATTTACCCTTTTGTACCTTATTATGTGGTCCCCACTTGACTCCATAGTCACTGGACACATCGTACAGGTTTCTGTGATACTTCACTCCATATGCACTGGGCGCATAGTCACTGGACATATTCACTGGACACATCTTAAAGGGTTCTCAGAGCTGCATGCGAACGCACGCACGCACGCACGCACGCACGCACACACACACGTGCACATGCAGACGCGAACATGCATGAAGGGGGGAGTGTGTGCGCGATGAATGTCAGCAGCTTTGCACATTTTTTGTGCTGAAAAACTCGGCTTATACTTGAGTATATACAGTAGTTCCTATTGGTTACTAGACCAGGTGGAAAGGTAAAAATTAAGTAAGTTTATCAGAAAGGTCTATGTAAATACAGCCATAAGCACTCACAGAAAAGCTGCACTGTGTCCTCCATCAAAAGAAACACAGGATTTCTTGTCTCATTTTTTGTACACATGTTCTTCGGTATAAGACTTCCTGCTTTCATAAAAATCCTTCATGGCACAGTCACAAGTTTGCTCAGTTTGCTCCTTTCTCCCTCTATAATCAGAATTCGCTACCCGCCCAACTGTGCTGTGAAAAAATGTAACAGTAGTCGACTGCCCTTAACCTGCTTTTAGCCTGCATATCCTCCAAATCCAAATTTCAAAAAGCCAGGATTTCAAATGATGCAGAAAGAGAAGAACTGTTTTGAAGCTGACAGTTGCTAAATTATGGAATTGTAGTGCAGCTACAGCTTGCAATGGATATTTCTTCTTTAAGTCTTGCAAGCAACTTCAAGACTTAACGAGTTTATTGATTTCTAGGGATGTATAATTATGGGCCTGGGAAGCATTTTTCTTGATTTTTATTTATCTTATTAAATATATTGCAGAACCTTAATTTGAATTTTATTTTAAAGGGGCAAACTGCCAGTAAAAGTGAGTTTCTGACTAATGGTAAATGAACAGCAGACAAGATCCTGTTTGTGCACTGACATTGTCAAGAACAGCGTGACCCACTTGCAGATTTGACTCTGCACCATGCAAGTGCTTCTCACATCAAGACATTAATTGTTTAATCAAATCTGGCAAGTTCTTTACGCAACCTGCTCAAGGTATGAGGAGGAGGAAGAGGCAAGAAGCCAGCTCAAAGAAAGGGCCACATCAGCAGGCACGAAAATGGCCCTGCAGGCTTTAATCTTTCCCCTTGATTAAACTCCTCTTACACTAAAGTCCTCATTTCCCACAGACCTGGCCTATTTCTATTACGTGACAATCTACCTCTCTGTTTCAATTACACACTGACTTCCAATCGTCTGCAGCCATTTAGCCCTATCCTATCCATACAAAGTACTGAAGACTCTCTGGCATGTTTGTGGGATTGGCGTGACACACAAACACAGCTCAGTAAAACACAATGTTGCAAATTGTGGCAATATTCCAAAACGCATGAGCAAAGAAGTATTAAAAAAAAAAAGTATAACTAGAGAAATGCCTTTACTTACGCGTGAACATTGTAAGAAACCAAGGAATTGCGTAGAGCTGGAAGAGAAGAAGAGATAATTAGTTTTGGGAAACACATTGTTCTGAGAATTTTAGCAATACATATACGCATTCTTGACACCTAACCAAAATTTTACAATTTATTGATACAATTTTTTCAGACACTATATGCAAATTGTTTGACCCATGACAGTTTATATATCAGTAGCACCACTGGGCCCCGAACAGGGCCAAATAATCTGTTCCAGTGACATATATTGCAAATGTGCATGTGTCTGGCCCCAACTTGCCACTTTGTTCTCCTAGGACCCCAGGTCCATTGAGTCTGCTGTATCTATTCTGAAACCTTTCTAAAAAATACTAAAATAATGCTACAGATTCCATATAAGCACTTTATGATATTGCATGCCATTCTTTCATGAATAGGATGCATTTATTATAAGTACGTAATATGATATTGTATAGTATATACCATGTATTGGGAGAAATAATGAGCCTTCTTACTATTATCATTGGTCTGTAACAGAGTTCTGCTTCTGCCCTTGTATGAATATGTTGGCAAATGGAAATATTTTAAATGTTTCACATTTTGGACAGACATAATATGTGTAAAATCCATGTGCTCCTAATTGTCTGAAACGTGTCTGATGGCTCATGGATATGCTCTCTTGCGTTCCAATAGGATCACAATTTACTATTCTGCTAAACAAGAACTGACAGAAGGAATTAGCTTCTCTAAGAACATTGCTTTCTCCTAAGAAACCGCTAACAGATTTTCAAACATCTTTACGTTTAATTACGTTTCAAAGAGGCTCTGTCATTACCTAACAGTAAATACTGTCTAGCCAGCGATATCAGTGGTATACACGCATTTCATGCCAAATGTTCTTCCCGATAGTACACATTTAACAAATTCCAATTATGATTTGTGACAAGGATTGGTATCCACTCAGTTACCTTTTAGCATTGCATGAACAGTCTAGTATGGCTAATCCTGTGCTGAGAGATAAGTACGTTAAATTAGATAAGTTGTTTTTTGTAGTTAGGAAAAAAATAATTCAATATAGATTATGAATTTTAAATGAAAAGCTCTCTTTTTTTGTTTTTTGCCTGCCTTATTATGTTATTTATGTGCATCTGCTTGAGGGCAGTTCTGCCTTGCTTCAAGAGCCCACCAGTCTTTGCCCTGGGACCACCAGTACCTTAAAAAGTGATGAGTAAATCTGTCCCATTTCACTTTGCAGAAATATTTTCGAATTGGTGATAATTTGCAAAATGCATTGAAGTCGGACTTTAATTTTGCCGCCACTGGAGTCTATGGGTGTTTTTTCATGGTGAAACATGGCAAAAAAAATTCTCATCACTCACTGTCTAGAAACAGCTTTAGTGCACATCTTCAGGCAGACAGTTGTCAGCAGTGATGAATTTAGGAGGTTTAATTTACAGTCAATGGAAAGTGGCAGAGGAAGTTTGGACACTTTTTCATTGGCTCAAATATGCCCTCAGATAAAACAATACATGCAATAATAATCCATGGCCAAAAAAGGAAGTCAGACTGTTATCTATTCTTGAAGCACAAATTACACATTTTCTTTTTGATTTCAAACAAACTACAAATTGTATAGAGGTCTGGTACACTTTAAGAGTGTCTTACATTATTTCTTAGAAGAATAAATACAAATGTGCCTAGCTCTCTAGTTGTTACACAGTGCCCTCTAGCAGAACACTGTGAAATCAGGCACTCACAAATAAAAAAATAAGCATAGGTTCATAAATTTTAGTATTTCCCTCCAGGATTAAATAGTAACCTGATAGACAGGATCATTGCCAATACTGCTTGTAGAATTTGTGTGCATTAAAGAAATAGGAGTTATTTATTTGCCTAAAATGATATTTTGCTTTACCCATTAAAAGAGATATGTAAGCTCTAATGAGGCCAAAAAGTGTAAGAACACTATTATGACAGACAATGTGCCTGGCTGCAGTTGGGGGCCACCATACACCTACCAATAAACGAATAAATTTATTATGAGCAATATTATTTGACTGTGTATGCCCAGCTTAAATTTGCAAAGAGAGCAAGAGTTAGGTCATATTTTGGCAATTGCTCTTTTCTCAATTGATGTGTTCCAAAAACAGGATAGAGGAGATTTCCCTTTGATAATTAAAAACTGTACTATAGGATATGGTTATGAAAAACCCAAAACTTTTTGTGTAAATATGTAGAAGAAAGACCGTAGTATTTTTCCTCACTATAGGATACATCAGTGGACTAAGATCTAGGTGCTATAACCAGCAATGCAATTTAGAAATCATCACTTCTGGGACTGGGACAAAATTTAATATATAAAAGTATTTTGTCTGGGCTGAAATCAGGACATTTATGAGGTACAAAGAGTGGTTATGTGCGAAATATACTGGATGAAGTGCCCGGCTAAAACCCAGGGAGAATACTGAAACCACACTTAAACTGTTTCCACAAAAATACTGGCACCATACTGGCATATGTGTCCTTTTATAATAAACGTATAAGGCACATAGCATTATTGGCAAGGTGCAACATTACATACTGACAAAAAAATACTGCTAAGGCAAGGCAAAAACACTTGATGTGGTAGTTTAATAAATGTAAATAAATGCCTGTTTTGCAACTTGCACCCAGAGAAATAAATAAGAGTTTTATAAATAACTTTAAATATTATAACTTGCTTATAAGAAATTCCATTTTCTTAAATCAGGCAACATTTTATTTTAAATTTCTATCCACTTTAATAAAAGTCACAGGGTCAGAGGTTGCCATGCCATCTCATTTTCCTATGCCCATCTCGCCCCTTGCTAGAAACTTTGGTGATATGATTGTCTCTGCTTAAAGTGATACTGACACCAAAAAATTTCTTATAAAAATATGAACCTACTCCCAAACCTACCTATAGGTCATGTTGACTGTTTTTTCCTAAAAGTCCTGTTTCTCTACATAAATCCTACTGAAGATCCTGAACCCAACTGTCTGACAACCCGACTGTAGCTTCTCAATCTGTCAAAATGACTACGTCATAAACTGGGAGGATTCAGCTTGCCGCTTGCTTCAAGGAGCTCCCCCTCCCTCGCATAGCATCGCATGGCATTGTGAACTAAATAGCAGACAGGCTTGATCTTTCCATTGCCGGCCTACTTCAAAGGGTTGTGCCCCCTCTCTGCTCTTCCTATGAAGAATTAAATAGCAGGCCAGCTTAAGCTTTCCTGTGCCTGCCTGCTTTGAAGTGTTCTTCCCCACCCCCCCATTACACACAGGCAATGGAACTGAGCTTGTCACACACCGGCTGAAAGCAGAATGGGCATTGCAGGTTTGTTGGGCATATTTATTCACTTGGGAGGCATTTAAATGAAAACTTGGAAGAGGGGAACAAACATGGCTGCTCCGTGGGTCTGTAATTCATGCTACCATAATTATGAAGTGAAAAAACTTAGCATATTTAGTTTATAAGGAATTTAAAGCTGATACAAATTAAAACACAACAGCAGGTGTAAAAACATGTTTTTAAGTGGCTGTCAGGATCACTTTAATAGGGCTGTGTACTCAAAAATCTCTCATATATACTGATCTCTCATATATACTGATCATTACATAACAGGCATTTTGAATTTAGACTGGTAGGTTGTAAAAAAAGCTTTACACAAAAGGGATTTATAACAAAATGACTCAAAATGAATGCATCAGGAAAAAAAACAAAAAAACACTGTTTCCATGTGATATAGATAACCCATACAAGGTAAGGTAATATACCCCATGCTTTAGATTTACAATGCAAATGTATGGAAAAAAAAAAAAGATGCAATAATGGGGAAGCTACTTTCTAACCATTCATATACAAATGTGTCACCTGGATGATGGGGTGGAAGCGACATGGATGAGTACAGTTTGTATTCTCCTCTGTGCCGGTAGGCAAAGGCTGCCTCACAGTAACAGGCTCAGCTGGCGAAAAGACTTACTTCCCTATGCTCTTTTCTTCCTTTTGCCTGTGTGCTCACTGACCTATAACAGGGTGTAAATTGGATGCATCTGAAGAAGATGCAGTTGGAATGAGAAGCATGCTGCAAATCTTGTTACATCAAAACATGTTTTGATGATTTTCTATCCGATGTAGGTTTAATCTATTCTGCCTTCCAGGGCATGTAACAGCCCTTTGTACTAGATCCCATGGTAGAACTGACCTTAATGAATGGTAAAAGCCGTGCAAACTATAACAGCACGAAAAATTAACAAATGCTCGCAAAGTTTCTGTAATGTCTGTTGTTTGAAATAGGTATAGAAGCCTTTCAAAGAGCTGAAGAACATCTTACCTATTGTAAGAAAGTGAAGAGATGATGGGAAAAATGGCTGCAGGCCTTAACCCCTTGCCTGAATTAAGATAATGTATTTATTTGCTCTTGAGAAGCAGTTCTGTGGGTACAATAGTATGTTACGTATATTCTCTATACCGCATATTATGGCTATTTACTTTCTTGTATTCTATGCCTGCTTCCCTGTACTGTGAATCTATTCCATTTCTTTGCTTACTACTTGCATTGTGTATAAACATTAAGTTATATCCTTTATTAAATATTAAGAAAATGTTATTCTAAGCAAGTGTCTAATATACATTAGAGATTTTCAGTGGATTTAAAGTCGATTGTAAGTGACATTAAGAGCAGTATCTGTCTTTGCCATAAGGCCTTGTAGTGCTCTGGTGGTTCTGAATACTAAAACAATGTAAGGGAAAACCTGTGAAGAAGCATGCAAGGTATTGTGGGAAATCAGTACTGGTTGCTGAAGGGCTGACTTCTGCTACAAATTAGTCAAAAGCAGATATACAGAAAGTTGCAGACAGATACGGCTTCCTATTGCAGTAACATTTACAAATAACTTTAAAGCCTTTTATTAAGCACATTTTTCTTTGATGTTTTAATTACTGAAAAGTTTTTGCCTATGGACAATGGGCCCACTGCTACTACCATTACAAACCCCAATACATCCCTTAAAGCATTCAAAAGGTAATGTAGGTTGGATAAAAGTGAGTAAAAGACTATGCAATCTAGGAGGCAGAAAGAGTGGGACTTGGACATTCTCTCCTGTATTGTACCCCCTTAATAACTTGAATACTGAGTACTATATTTGGCAGATACACATAATGCCAACCTCTGAGCTTGAGTATGAAGATAAATTCTAACTAAACTAAACCAAAGAACATGTTGCCACTGTGTTGAAGAGTGCTTTGTTTCATTAGAGGTTTCAGGTACAAAGGCAACTATTTCTGTGTCCAGCCCATTGATTCGATGTTATAATTAGTCATTTGTGGTTTCTGAATTATTTGCCTATATAATATGCCACCCTGAAATCCCCAATCCCTTCATAATTTTTTGCCACTATCTGTTTCAGTAAAATGCTCAGGTATCCGGGCTATTCAAATCTAAAGTTCATCCTAAACAGCCTCCTTTCATGCTGCTCCTATTCCCACAGGTTTCTTCATTGCTCACATTTTCTTGTCAAGCTCCAGCACTAGAGAAATAAACTCATTTTCTCTGTGTCAGAAATAATATGGCTCTTTTAAAAGTCTAGCCATAGACTGCATCTTGCATAGGCCTGGATAGACCCTTTACTTCTGTCTGGACACTTGCCCCTCTGTATTTTACCAGTTACTACACAATAAGACAAGGCTTCATTCTAGCACTATAACAAAAGAGAAACACAGTATCAAAGTATTATTAAAAATACAAATATAATTGCAAGTAATTAGATTGCATGTAATATAATTGCAAGTAATGTGCAAGAAATATTTTATTAATTTGGTTCCGCTTTATCACCTTCCCTTTTTTTGCGGTCTGCAATGGAACCATGTTTAACAGACTGTACTTGATATTAATATTAGGCTGGTTTTAAGTGACCATTTAGATGGAATGCCTCTTGGGGGTTTAATGGTAAAAGATTCTACATCTAGCCAATTATTCTACAGAACAGAACACCCTAACTTGACCAAGCTGTGCTAAATATTTCTAAATGCAGCTTCTGTTTACCAGCCCCTTACTATGAAGGGTAAAAGAAGCTACTCAGTTATTTTTGCTGTGCTCTCTTCCCACATTAAAATACAGGCCTAGGGTATGGGTTATGTCTGGTAGAATGTAACCAGCATGGCTTAATCCTTTACCTGCTATTCAAACATCCATGTATATAGGTATAGGACTTGTTATCAATAATGCTTTGAGCCTGGGGTTTTCTGGATATGGGGTATTTCTGTAATTTGGATCAACATACCTTAAAGCTGATAAAAATACATTTAAACATTAAATAAACCCAATAGGATTGTTTTTGCACTAATATGGATATTCATGCAGCTTAGTATATGCATGCAAGGTACTGTTTTATTTTTACAGAGAAAAAAGAAAATAATTTTGAAAATTTGGAATTTTTGATTAAAATGGAGTCAACATAAAATGGCCTTCCTGTAATTTAGAGCTTTTTAAGAACTTTCCGTATCTGGTTAAGGATCACATACTTGCACCATGTTTTTTGAATAATAATGGCCTGCATAAGACTATACTTAAGAAATAGGGGCACTTTTAAAGGGATACTGTCGTGATTTTTATGGTGTACTTTTTATGTCTAAATTATACTGTTTAGCAAATAATTCACTCTACAATTTAATTTTTTATTCTTCGACCAACAAATGTTTTTTTTTTTTACTTGTAATATTGGTGTGTAGGCAGTCATCTCAGTGCATTGAGCCTGAGTCTGAGCTTTCAGAAGGAGCCAGCGCTACACATTAGAGCTGCTTTCAGGTAACCTATTGTTTCTCCTACTCCGGTGTAACTGGAGGATTTCTTACTATTGAGTGCTATTCTGATATCTACTGGGAGCTGCTATCTTGCTACCTTCCCATTGTTGCCGCATGTGATGTGTTTTATATGTGGCTATAAGTAAGTAATATGAATGGGCAAGTATTGTCAGGCATAATATCCCCTGCAGGAGACAGCACCCCAAGTGTATCTAAAAACATTTTTACCACCAACAAGGCTTTACATTAGCTCATCATCAAGTACAGGATGCTGTTTTATTATTACAGGAAAAAAATAAATCAATGAAAAAATAAGAATTACTACTTAAATAGGCCTAGAAATTGCATTCCTATATTTCATAGCTGTCCGGATAATAGGTTTCGTGAAAACATACCACATTCATACATATATATCTGACTTGGCCATTTTCCACTTTTTTGCTTTAATAAACTCCTGGGTTGCTTTGGCTGTGTTTTTTGGGTCATTGTCCATCTGTATCATGAAACGCCGCCCAATCAATTTGACTGCATTTAGCTGCATTTGAGCAGACAGTATGTCTCTGAACACCTCAGAATTAATTTGGCTGCTTCTGTCCTGTGTCACATCATCAATAAACACTAGTGTCCCAGTGCCATGGCAGCCATGCACGCCCAAGCCATCACACTGCCTCCACCGTGTTTTACAGATGATGTGGTATGCTTTGCATAATGAGCTGTTTCACGCCTTCTCCATACTTTTTTCTTGCCATCATTCTTGGTATAGGTTGATCTTGGTTTCATCTGTCAAAAGAATGTTTTTCCAGAAGTGTGCTGGCTTTTTTAGATGTTCTTTAGAAAAGTGCAATCTAGCCTTTCCATTCTTGAGGCTTATGAGAGGCTTGCACCTTGCAGTGCACCCTCTGTATTTACTTTCATGCAGTCTTCTCTTTATGGTAGACTTGTATATTGATACGTCTACCCCCTGGAGAGTGTTGTTCATTTGGTTGGCTGTTGTGAAGGGGTTTCTCTTCACCATGGAAATGATTCTATGATCATCCACCACTGTTGTTTTCCGTGGACGTCCAGGTCTTTTTGCATTGCTGAGTTAACTAGTGCTTGCTTTCTTTCTCAGGATGTACCAAACTGCAGATTTTGCCACTCCTAATATTGTAGCAATTTCTCGGATAGGTTTCTTCTGTTTTTGCAGCTTAAGGATGGCTTCTTTCACCTGCATGGAGAGCTCCTTTGACCACATGTTGTCTGTTCACAGCAAAATTTTCCACATGCAAGCACCACACCTCACACCAGGCCTTTTATCTGCTTAATTGATAATGACATAATGACGGACTTGCCAACACCTGCCCATGAAATAGCCTTTGAGTCAATTGTCCAATTACTTTTGAGCCCTTAAAATGAAGGGATTGTGTTAAAAAAATGCTTTAGTGGCCTCACATTTTTATGTGTTTTGTTCACCCAACTGAATTAAAGCTGAAAGTCTGCACTTCAACTGCATCTGAGTTGTTTTTTATTTAAAATTCATTGTGGTAATGTACAGAACAAATTAGAGAAAAGTTGTCTCTGTCCAAAAATATATATATTTATTTTTTCATTAACAATGAATCACTGCTGAAATGGTTTAAATGCATATAGTATTTCACCTAGGCAGGTAAAGGAATGCTAAGGTACCTTACAGTAGGGATCCTATAATAAGCAGAACAATGGGGCTTAGTTGTCTTCAATTTCCTGAATGAAGGTTTTGCAAATCTTGTAATTTAGTCCAGTAGAAAAAAGGTTAACAAAATTCTGTGTGAGTGCAGCTGGATAACGTGCAGCATATAAAGGCACAAACTGTGCTACAGTGATGCTGCAAAATACAAGATTAAGGGGAAGAAAATGAGTGCAATTTAATGCTTCCTGTCCTACACCAGCACATGGATAGGTCAGCACCCAATATTCAGCCAGCTTGTGGCTTTAGTGGCATTCTGCATTCTGAGGGCTTCTTTCTGACCCCGAACGAATGGAAGGTTGCCAGGAAACACAATCCTTCCTGCAGTGAGACGCCGCGTTAAGGTGATGAAAGATTAATCAGGGCTTACTGATACAGGATTACCATTCAAGCACGAAAATCAAGTTGGGGGCCTTATTATCAGCTTGCTCATAGGTTACTATGACCAGACATAGGCCATCTTATTTTTAAATATATTCCAGCATTTTTGCTCTGCAGGGACAAACCAAATAAAACATTTAAAACAGAAACTATAATAACATATTGGTGATCACACGGCATTATGGCACACAAGATGCCCTCTGTCCCAGGAGATGGTAAATTTACAGCAAAGCAAAGAATAATGTTTCGCATCACATTTACAATCAGTGCCCTCACTCAACATCAGGCACGGAATGAAATGCTTTTTATTTCAGATTCAGAAACCTTATGATAACATGGGTTAAATTACCCATTACCAAAGAAACCTATCTGCTGGCTTACAAGTGCTGATTAGAGTTTTCCATGGCTGCATTAAATATGAATTCAAGCTTGTCAAACACTAGGATTTTTATGCCAGTAACACTGGCGCTATTATATATTTTTTTCAGCGGAAAAAAAACAATTTCAGTCAATGAAAACGTAACAGATATTTACATTTGCTATTCTTCTGTGCAGAAAAGAAGAATGTACTTTGTGCAAGGTTGGATCCAGCTAGCCTATTAAATTCCAAAGATAAGAGCATAACTTCTTAACAGTGGTACTGAGTGGAGAGAAGCAGATGAACACTTTGAATATTTTTTTCATGTGCACTTCATTTTGTCTCCATACCTTCAAAGAGATCTCTTGGCTATGGAACCTTATGAAAAGAATCCTTAGACAGGATAAAGCAGAGACAGATATGTACTGTACATGCTTAAAGGGAAATGTCAATAGCTAGCAAAGTGATATAGGAAAAAGTCCTCATCCTAACCAAATTTAATGCTTATATCTGTTTTTATTTATAGAAGACCAAATGGCGCACACCACTTCCATTGTCTTACCCTGGATGCATGAGCAGTTTTTTTAAAAACTTAAATCAAAAAGGTGTCAGCCTTTGTCAGGTGCAAAAAGGGTACAAGGTACCTTTTTTTCTTCTGACAAAGGTCCCTGAAACAATGAAGATTTACTTTTGTTTCCAATAAAACCGAAATTTTTATGCTGTTAAAAACCTGTGTGTGCAGACACGTTTTTGTATTTTATATTTATAGTTATGGCATTTTAGAAGAACACAGCTGTATTTAGTGACAAGAACCCAGCCAAGATAAATGTCCCAATGATATGGCATATATTATAGATACTGTATGCATTACTTGGAAGTTAGGGAGAATTCTAATAACATGCCTATCCCAAACAGGCTGAACCGAAGATAGGAGATTGAAGAAAGGGGAAACTACCATAATTATAAGCAGGGTTAATCTTGTTGTTTTTTTTCTTCCTTTTGTCATCTTATAAATGTGCAGTTAAACGGGCCTTCCTGTTTTATACTTACATCTGGAATAAAGCCAATTTCATTGAGATGGTTGCTTAGTTCCGGGTCATGAAAGGCAATCATTTGGGAGAACACTTTGAGGTACTCTAAAATGACAGCAAAGTAGCAAGCAGTTGTGATTAAAGGGGATGAAAGATCATTGCAAGCAGAGTACAGCGAATAATCCAGAGGATTAGGTACAAAACACACCCGCAACTGTATACAGCTGTATAAACGGACCTCACAATTCACACCGTTTCTTGTGTGTTTTGTAATACTGTGCACTCTTCACTATTGGTTTAACTGACCTGTACCAGTGTTGTTCTTTATTTCCTCTTTCCTACTTTTGTTTTTCTCCTTCCGCCCCTTCTCTGCATCACAATACTTTTTCTCCTACACTTTTTTCCATGCTTATTCAAGTCAAAGAGGTCATACTACACACCACAAATCAAAGGGATGTCAGCCACAATCAGTTTTATGCAGCTTAATTAATAGTGCCATAAATGTCAAAATGGCTTCCACAATAATAGGCACAATAAGGAAAAGAAAATGCTGAATTTTTAGTGCTTTAATAGGGGATGTATCATGTGCTCACTGTGTAATTTTTTTTTTAACCACCCCCATGTTCACATGAAGTCCATTCACTCCTCTGAATGTGATGGTTAGATGATGACAGCACATAGGTTATATTCCCTCATCTTTTTCTTTCTGAGTTTCTTTGTAAGGCAAACACAGTACTGATCTTTGGCTAATTTAAAAAAAATTTAAAGTCTTATGACTTATCCAAGCAATTAGCAAGCTGCCTCCAAGGTAAATTAAGGTTCTCGATAACCTCTGTCAGAGCTGGGCTGTTAAAGTGCATTTAGTATAGGCTATGGTTCTTCTGCACTGCAGTGAGAACTCTGCTTATGAATTTATATAAAGTCATTGAACAGTGAAATGTTATTACTTAAACTTAAAAGCTTAATGACTGCAACTATGACTACCAGTCTAGCTCTCCAGAAAGCATGGAAAAGATTCTCTAAATATGAAAAGACCCACATCTTAGGCAATAAAAATGATTAATTTGCTTAAAATTATATTAAATTATTTGCTTTGAATAGTGATAAAATAACTCTTCATCCTGGGTTTGACAGACTGCTTTACAAAAGATCTAACAACCATTCTACTTCCAAAACTATTTTTCCTACATTGGTTTCCCATGAATATGAGAAACATACACTCTTCCTATCCTCTGTCTGTGTGTTGCAGTTCTATATAGAAGGTGTCAGTTGAAACTAGCAGTATGGAAGCACATGTCAAGAAAGGTCAAATGGTATTTGCGCCCAAGGTAATACTACTTTCCCCTGTGCTTTCCCCTTCCAACACCTTAAGCCTCTGCCCAGTGGAACCTGCACCCCCCAGTCAGACCCTGTATGCCTATCTAGTCTAGTGTTAGCCCTACATACTGCTGAAAAGGCCTTATGTATAGTTAACAGTGTATCAGAGCTCAAGATTTATGTGGGTACCCAATCCCGTTTTACTGAAATAAGTTGCAAATACCTGTACCTACTATAATTTTTAAATTAATAATGGCCCAGAATAATTTCAAATATATATTTCAAATATATATACTATACAGTAGAAAACCCTTCTATTAGCAATTCAAAATAGTTACATATATTTCTGTAAACTAAACTGCTTTTGTTGAAGTGATGGTGTAGGAGTAGTGGGAGGACCATTAAGACAGCAAATGTCAACACCACAAGAGGAAGCAACTAGCACCACTGTGCCCACTTTTCCTTAAAGATATTACAGTCAAAACTGAGCTATGAATTGTTAATCCCTGGGGCAAATTACAGGTTGGGATTAAGGACTATCCTAATTTTTTACCCCACTGGAAGGAATAGAAGATGTTTGATTTAGTAAGTGTTACCTGTCATTAACTCTATCATCAACCCAATGCTATTATTATTACAGCTGTAACACCGAATAGTTCATTTTGAAATGGATGACATTGTTTCATTCTTTATATCTAAATGAACATACCTTGTATTACATGGGAATTGTCCTTCAAAAAGAAATTATACAGGTACTTGGGTATGAAGGCAGACATACAGGCATATGCCAGCGCTGTCAGGAAAAAATAGCTGTATGTAAGAATATGGAAATAGTTAAAATGCCTAATTAGCATGTACATGGCAGGACTAAGCAGGTGTCTTAAATTTCTCTTTTTTCCCTACCTTAAACAAGTTATATTTACAACTCCTTTTGCAAAAAAAGTTGGTAAACTGAAGAAAATGTAAATAAATAGAGAATGGGATGATTTGCAAATAATTTAAACCCAATATGCAATTGCAACATATAACAACATGTTGAAACTGAGAAATGTGCTTGTGCTTTGTGAAAAATCAGGTACAGGGACAACCAGCCATAATTATGGTGGGCAATTTGAAAGCTGGTCTTATAAATCATTAGCTGCCCTTAAAAATGCAAAAAGAGGATTCGTGGCTACTGAAAAAGTCAAAACAGCACTCAAGCCACCCATTTCTAGGCAAGCTCCTCGTGCCAGGACAGCGGAAGGTTAAGTGACTTGTCCAAGGCCACAAGGAGATAATTGAGCCCGAGTACCAGTGGAAATCATCCCACTGAAGAACAACACCCTAACCACTAGGGCATCCTACCTCCTCCCACTTGGAGGTTCTTTCTGGTCTCCTGTCTGTTAAATGGCATGCCCTAACAGAATGAATGAAACATGCAGGGTTAAGCCTGCTGCTTGCACCAAGACCTGTTATAACTAGGGGGACTGTTTAATAAGTGGGAAGATTTAGTCCTCCATTTATCAACATTCTCTGAGAAAGTTGGTAAGTGGGCATCTGTCTCTCTTACGTACACACGCACTCAAGCAACTTTTGTCTACCCCCCACAATCAAGTAGAGCCGTATTGTAACACAACGTCATACTGTTTCTTAAAAAGAAACCCCAGGGGCCCAACAAACACATAAGCGCAGCTACTGCTGCAACCACCACTACCACCCCTTACAGCTTAAGCTGTCCCACCCAACACCACCACTCCCCACTACATACATGGATGAACAAGGCTGTCTTAACAAAATAGGAGGTCTGAGGCAAAAATGAAGCCTGGGGCCAATTCCCCAGAATTGCCATGCCCATAATTACACATTTATGCCAGTAAAATCACTGAAAAAATGGAACAACTATGTAGGGGCCCCAAGATGAAATTATTATAGGCATTATATCTGTAACTTATATGACAAGCACAAAAGAAGGCTGCTTAGTTACATAAAGCTCCCAAGTAAGTTAGGCTGAATTAACATGTAAGCCATTCCAGGGAAACCTTACAATACACGGTACAAATGGTTCCAGGCCAGCTGCCAGATTAGTCTCATATGGGGAACAAATCCTGATGCCAAAATGCAGGCCCAGACTGGCAATCTGTGGATTCTGGAAAATGCCAGAGGGGCTGCTGTAAGACGCCATAGATGGTCACTATTTAGTGGGCTGGTGGGGGGCTGTTTAAGCGTCTGTGTCCTTGAAATGCCAGTACCTATTTTGAATCCCAGTCCAGGCCTGAGCATATATTTTTCAGAAAACAATAAAATGTCTCAGTTTCAACATTCGATGTGTTGTCTTATGTTGTACTTCCTGCAATTAAATACAGGGATAATTTGCAAATAATTTAATTCCACTTTTATTTACATAGTACCTCTTTTTTTTTTTTTTTGAAAAAGGGGTTGTACACTCATTGTACAAAATGTAATGAAGTGTAACAGGTAATTTCTCCACTAGTCACAGCAAACAGTTAACAGACAAGCAGCAGTCTTCAGATAATGGCTGTATGCTTAAAAAAGAAGATATGGGGAATCTGTCTCCAGTGTTCATCATAGAACCAGTAACATTAGAAACTAAAAATGCCCTAAATATGTTTTAATATAATAGAAGAGTTTTAATAAGAGTCAAAGGGCAAATACACTATGGGGAAAATTAACTTTCCTTTTATCTAGTGAGGTAAAATATATTTAAGTTATTTCCTGTACAAAAATGTCTCCCCACACACCTTTCCGCTAGACAGCCATTACTTGTATAAATAATTATTGCCCATTTTTTTTAAAGTTAAAAGAAGAAAAACTGATTTAGTACAACATGTAAACAGCACAAAACAAGGATGCATTTTTTTGCTTACTCAGTATCACCTTGCTGCGAAAAGTTAGGCATGTGCTTTATATGTACACTGTCAAAACAAATATATCTTGGGAATAATAGTATTTGCTTTCAACCATCAGACACTATTCAACACTAAGTTATGTTAGAATAAGCTTTAGTTATGTCGAGATTTTAGGTTTAGTTAAATCATTACTTGGAATGAGAGTCATCTTGGGTGGTCTTAATCAACCCCATGTTGACTGAAAAGTAAGCATGCATATAATTGACCTATTAGAAGTTGCAGGCAAACATTCCCTTTTTCCCTTCTACTGAGTGCTGGAGGGTCTTCTATTTGTTTGTTTGCATTTTGTTTATCATTTTAAAGGTTAAAACAGTTACCCTTGTGTAAAAGAGTATTTCATAACTTGCAGGTTTTTTTTTTTGTTTTTTTTTTAAAGATTATACGTCTTCAATCGGTTAAAATTTTAAATCCATCTGCCTATTTTTAGTTATCAGAAAGGGAGCAGTTTTCCTGCTAGTGAACTATGATGGCTCACAACTCGGAGGGAAATTCACAAAAGTAAAGCGAACTGGAATAAGAAATATTATTGGAATTAAACTAAAGAACATTAAATTCACAAAATCCTAACTCCTTTTGTAAACTTAGAAGTTAAATTGTCATTCCAGAACCATTGAAACTGGCTCTTTGATTAAAAATACATCTTGCAGTAGAGTGAAGTAAAAAAAAAAAAAAATAACTGTAGTTCAGACAATTGTGAATTTGTACATTTTACTCAAATTTAACTGCAAGAGGCAGATTTATCAAAATGTGAGTTTAGAGCTTAATACATAAAAACTCACCCACGTTTTATTCATTCCTATGGGATTTTTAGAAGCGTATTTATCAATGGGCAAAAGTTATAACTAACCATTTGATAAATACGCTTCTAAAAATCCCATAGGATTTTAAGCTCTAAACTTACATTTTGATAAATCTGCCCCCAAATTTTAATGTGAATCCCTCTGAGGCTTTAAAACTTTTTAGCATGATATTTTTGCACTACACAGGCCAAAAATCAGAAACTGAAAGAAAGGTTACATTCTACTTTAATTTCGTCAGAGCACAATAAAAAAAAGTCCACTGAGAAGCCATCAAACTAATATTAACACATATTTATAAAGCTCCAACAGATTCCACAGCAATATACAATAAATGGTTGTATACAATGAACAAATGGATTATACAAAAATACAGCTGATAACTGATATAAGAGGTCAACAGGGTCCTGCCCAAAAGAGTATACATTCTAGAGGAAGAATGGGTATGGGACAAGGTATGGGGGAGTAGAATGTGACTTTACTTTCAATTTCAGATTTTGCCCAGTTTAGTGCAAGAAATATACAAAACTATAAACAACGTATGTTTAGCACAAAGCTCCCTGAAATCATGTTAAAAAGTGAGCATATTACCCCTTATAAGTTGATGACTAGAGGTAGCTTTCCGCAGGTTACCCACCTACCTATCCAATATGTCATTTATTGTACAGTTTCAGACCTGCAACATATGCATTCCTAAATGTTTAAAAATACTATTTTACACAGGTACATTTTTTTTGTTTTGCTTTACTTGCACATAGAACAGATTCATTAATTTGCAACAATAACATGCTTACCTTCATTGTTAAAATTCAGGTAGAGGAAGGGTGCACACAGTGAATCCAACCCTAATGAAATACAAATATAATTCAAAAGTGAAATATTTTCACTGGAAAGAATGAATATAAAGTCAACCCCTATATTCCTGTCTCTATGTATGCACCTTAGAAGGCCATAAATTAGCTTTAAAAAACACAAGTATACTGTACTATGTGTGACACAGCTTTGCTTTCTCATATTCAGCAGAACATATATTTACAGATTAGTACACACTGACAGCTGTATTTATCTCATTTGTGCTAGTGGTATCGGTAAAATGCATTGAAGTCAATGGGCTTTTTTTTTCTTTTTGCAGTGACTGTTCCAAGTGACATGACTTTTTACTATAGGAGTTTTTTTTTCTGTGAAAATTTTTACTCACCCCTAGTCAATATTTGTATGTATTCTGTTTGCTGTGACTATGTTGACGCTTTAGAAATACTTGCAGCTGATAATAGTAAGTATAAGGAATATCGCTCTGACAAAGAAATGTCACCTAAAGACTTTTATGGTGCCCTCTGGTGGCCAAATGACAATAACATGGTTGTCTTTAAGTGATACTGTACCCAGTATTCAAAGGGTCTACTGTTAACCAAAAACATTGTGCAGAAAGCAGTCTCATTTGGGAAACTAGTGTTTCAGGATACTGAAACTGCTTTAACCATTATTGGCTATTTTTCTATTTAAATTAGGGCGACTTATTTCCTAGTAAGCAGTAAACAGCAAAAAAAAGTGGCTGTAGATCCTAACCTGGAGTTACACTCAGGATCAGTGTCTGTATCCCATGAGACAAAACAGGATCAACTACTCTTTACATGAATGATTTACAAAAATGTGTTTTACTGTTGCTTGGATTACCCGAGGCTGGTTAAATAATAATAATAATAATGAGAGTGTGAGGAGGCTTAGCTGGCCATACAGGTAAAGATCTGCCCATTGGGTGAGGTTGCCAAATGAGTGGCTCTTTGTCTGGTTTGACCACCCATATGTGGGGCCAAATTGGGTTGATCTGATTGCCAGCCCAGGGAACCTATATTGGCTGCAGAGCAAGCACTACATCAAACTACCAAGGAGGTCCTCTTCTGGTGGGATTCTCAAACTTGAAGTCTGAGATTTATAGGTATTATTTATTATAGCTAAGCAAAAACTCAACCAAGAATTCAAGAAACCGCAGGATACAATGATCATTAAAGACATAAACTCCAATAAGCATTTAAATAAGAGTTTCCATAGAAAAAAAAAAACATTTTGTATATTACAATTTGGAGAAAATTATATAATTGTAACCCCTGTTATCAACCAAGGTATATTTTCCCTTTACGTTATCTATTATAAATAGGTCTTAATTATATTTCGCACAAAGCACAAGTTACTAATAACTGCAACCGGTTAATTATATTCCCACAAAAATTCTAAGCTTGTTAGCACGGATCATGAAAATCCCCATGACTGGCACTGGTTGCTAATCTCTATTAAAAAGTCTTAAAGATCATTATTAGCATTTTCCCATGATTAGAAAGTTAACTTTTGGGATCATTTACTCACTATTCATTTAAAATGTTCTTTTCTCATGTATTTATGTTCAATGACACATCCTATTATGTGTGCTCAGTAATTTCTCAGTATGTCTGGTACTCATACATTGTTTAGAAATATGAAAATGTTTTCCTAGACTTATGAACATTATCCCTGAGAAAACTCAACAGGCTAAAGAATATGTTTTACAAGAAAAGGAATATAGTTACTGTCAAAATGTAAAGCTTATAATTAAATATTCTATAAAAGGTTAATAGAAACTACAACATGCATAAATTGCATCAAGTATTTTATAACTGTAAATATATACCTTCTTCCCCATTTATTAAAGTAGCCCTGTAGACTAAACTGAATCTTACCTGCAGCGTTTATAACAGACTTGTATGCATATTATTATAATATGAGCTATGATAGAATACCTTGCCAATATACCAGGTTAGGATGTGAAACCACCCAAGCTTTCAGTACCCTTCGAAATTTTGCATGGCCTTCAGGAGAAGAAAGGAGCTCATCATACTGATGGCAACGTGGGATATCTACTTCAATCTGGAAAACAAAACTAGCAATAAATATGCAAGCACACATCAAACCAAGAAAACATGGTGGTTAACTTTATAAACTTTGTGGACATCTTCAAAAGATGAATATAAAAGCATTTTTTAAATACACAGAGTATTCACATGCAGTTCATTTTTACCCAAACCATATAACCAAAAATGTATTCTGAATGATCAAACTCTTTCAAAATCACTACAAAGCTGATTGGGCAAAACAAAAAAATGGAACAACAGATAGTTCTCTATCTCTGTGTAAGGTCCCTGAATATCCATGCTGATAGCCATTCTTATTGTAACTGCCAGTTTGTAAAAATTCAGAAATATTTCTTCTTATTTACTGTAAGTGTCATAACAACATCCTATAAACTTGGAAATGGGATAAAAGAGGCAGTTTAAACATCCTTAAGAACAAAAATGCATATTCTTGGCCCAAAACTTACTAAATGTATTAGACCAAATATATTACTAAATTCACTGAGGTGGTCTGGCCTAAACTTTCAGTAATTATTTGTGACTACCTAAATTTCCGCTCCTGTAAGCAAATGACTCCACAAAGATCCCAGGAAATCCAAGGACTGGCCTAAGCCAGCTAATCTTGCTTACATTCTTGTGATTCTGCCAAGATTCCTACAGTGACTTCCCTTTTTGCATGTTAACACAATTTGTTTTATCACATTCCATTAATTTTAATACTAATAGTTCCTGTTAACGGCAATGCATGTCTATATTGACCTAGGGGAAATAAGATTATGTGGTGTTTTCAATTAAAAAAAGTAAAAATGATTTATAATGAATAAACACTAAAAACCAAAGTAAAAACATTACCTGACGGTCTGTAGGTATTGGAGTGTCCTTATCTATCATATCATATTTTTCTTGAATGGCCCCCTGGAAAAATAAACACATTAAACCCGAAGAGCATACATGATTTTAATCCCCCCATTTCTCTAACTAAGGCTCTGTATCCATCTCTCAACAGCATGCTCAGGTTACATAGCCTTTCAGTACTGTGACAATAGCTGAAAGAAGCCATCAGTTCACAGGCCTCCTTACCTCTACACCAAGAAGAGCAGCCCAAGTTAATCCTCTCAGAAGAGGAGGAATATCCACTCTGGCCTCTTTCCAAATCATATTTTTCTTGTATGGATATGCCTACAATAGAACACGTTCAGAAACTATACAGCATGTTTTGCATCAACAGAATTAAACACTTACATTTACAGATACTATTAGGTTGAGCGGTTCATTCTACATGAAATTACATCAACTAGCAAACACTGCTAATATATTATGAGTATGAGTACATACTTAATCCTTGATTGACATTAAAAAAGGTCAAAATGTTATAAAATAATGTAGTGTTTGATCCACAAAAATAGCAAGTTTCTAGATTTATCATTTTCAACAACATACAATTTATGTAATAATGCCTTACTAAAAAAGTCCTTATATTTGCACTATAATAAAAAGCCACCTTCTAGATAGAATAGAATTTACACTGCTTCCTGGTCTTGCACTAGGTTTACATAATTTTCTTTTAGACAAGTCAGAAATCCAAGGTAAGATCAGATTCCAAAAAATCCAAATATGCAGATTCCAAAATATGCACCTCAAACTAAATTACTGATGCTAGAATATTCAAACTGAGAATGACCTATATTATCACTATGCCAGTCACCTTGCTGTAATCTAACAATCAAATTACTGTACAGTTTGTGATTACTGATATTATGCACTACTGAAATTCAAAAGGGAGATATAGTGCTTTTTAGGTGTTGAGAGCTAAAAAAAATACATTTAATAGCGTTGGTAATGATCTTATGAAACCAAGAATTCATGTGTACACAAAGCAGGCAGGAATCTCAGTGCTGCAAATAAGCCAGTAGCCAGGTAGCCCTGGCAGTCCTGAAATACTTTTTTTTGTGCAATGTTATCTCTATGGCATTTTTATGGTTGCTAAAGTCAGGTACTACAAAGCTTTAACCCTTGATAATATGCTTGTTATCAAGGCTTATATAAGGTTGAAGTGACAATAATATGGAAGATTTATGTTTCCTTAAACAAAAGAGCAGAGTACCACAGCTGCGTACCTGGCCAACATCTTCCCTGCAAGTGAACAGTCTTTGGGTCTCTCCGCCGACACGGACCCTGCTTGCGCATGTGCAGTTTAAGCAGATTTCCTGCCACCTCAAACTGCACACGTGCAAGCAGGGTTCATATCGGCGGAGAGACCCAATGACTGTTCGCTTGCAAGGAAGATGTCGGCCAGGTACGCAGCTGTGCTACACTGCTCTTTTAGGTTGGGGTTAGCGATAGGGACAGTTTTTAAAGTTAGAAACTATGCGATAAGGGAGAGGTGAGGGGTTCAAGGCAGTGCTAGTTCAGGGGGCTTTTATATCCCAGGGGTATAGTTCTCCTTTAAACTAAAATACCACATTTCAAAATAAAATATAATCTGTGCCCTACTGAAATGGTAATAAAACGTGCCATCCAAAACTTACATTTAGCAACCGGTCAAATAAAACAATTCTGTTTAGCTGATACTCTGTGTCTCTCTCACGAATAATCAGAGGAAGAGTGGCTGAGGTGGACAACTCATTACTGCTGCCAGAATGTGGTATGTTGGATTGGCTGGAAAAAACAAACAAATCATAGGAAACCCATGTAAGACTTTACTCCAAGACTGGATTTTTGTTTTATATATTTTAATTTTATTGAGATTTCACCACACTTACTGAGGAAAGAAGAACATAATTAACATATTTACATAATTACCCTATGCAATGAGTTTACAAGCATGATAATAACTTTAGAATATCAGAAACTTGAAACGCTTCATTTATTTTAAAGGGGAAGAGTAACAAATAGTATTAGAAAGAATTCCTTTATAATTATTAATTGTATACCCTTATGGAATGGTTACTATTGACTTCAATAATATTTTAGAGAATATCTAAATAGGAAATCTAGTATCCTGAATTACGGGATGGTCATCTTCCATAGACTTCATATTAGGAAAATTATTTTAATTCCTTTTCTCTGTAATAATAAAACAGTTTGTACTTGATGGTAACTAAGCTGCATGAATCCATATTGGTGGCATAACAATCCTGTTGGGTTTATTTAATGTTTAAATGGTTTTTAGCATGCTTAATTGTATGGCGAGAATACCAGAATGCCTTCATACCTTCTTGTATTTAAAGATATGAGTGCAATGCCAGCGAAAATCTTCATAAAAAAAAACTTTTTTGGACATTGAGTTTATATAGAAATGATATACCCCTACTGTAAATTCAAAGGATTTTGAACTCACCAAATCTCACTAATCACCATTTATAAGGATATATTTTACATCTACTATAATATAATATAAATAAATAACATAAAACCTTTAAGAATTTGCAGGTAATACAAACATTTTAGTATTAATGGAAAGCTTTGCATTTAGGAAAAAAAAATGAAAGGCATCAATTTTAGTGAAAATGCAATTTGTCTAAAAACTAAGAGAGAATTAACACACTGACCAATATTTGATGTCCTTTTAAATCAAATGGATTTCCTCCCACTAACAGTACCAATTGGACAGGTAAAAATATCAATGCATACTCACTCTTCACCTAGTAATGGATAATATGCTTCACCAGGGACATCTTTTAATCTCTAAAAACAATTTAAACAAATATAGTTCAGACAAATGTAACCATCATATTAATATAGAAAGCATCTTGGTGTTGTCTGGTACATGAAAACAAAACTTAAAGGGGATATAAATCAAATATGCCTTTGAATGAACACATAATGCTAATCAACTTTCTATGTAAAATATTTCAGCGGTGTTAAAGTTTATAATGTAATTGCACTTGAATGTAGAATTTGTTAGTCTCTGTCTGCACTGCTCGTTCAAACTCTAAAGTTATTTCTAGACAAGGCCTCTACAATGGCATCAGTCTCCCCCTGTGCCTGCACCCTAAGCCACTGCCTCAGCCTGGGTGCAGGTACACAAAAACCATTTCAGTGTTGAAACATGCAGCATGCATTTTAGCTATATGTAAATGTCATTTCTATTAAAATCATCATCTGTCTATCCCTTGCTAATCTTTGCATTGTGGTTTCTGACTATTGAACTAAGACAGCCTTGCTCATAGCCAACCTGAGAAGAAGCATTCAAAGTATTGTGTGACATTTAATCATGACTAGAAGAGCTGCTACGCTGTTGTAAGGCTAATGCCAGATGGAGCTGATTCTTGGCCTGCGGATAAATGTAGATTAATCAGCACCTATATTGGCATCAGCCTTTCCCGATCTGTGTGCCTGCAACCCATTTCGACACTGAAATGCATACTTGCATGGTTTCATTTCAAAATCCCCTTTGTGCACCTGTGCCGATATTCAGGAATAGGCTAATAAAGTGTAAGCAAAATGCAGTCACTTTACTTTTTTACCATTTGTGGAATTGCAGTTGGTGCATTTTCTCGCAAAAGAAAATGCATCAAAAAGAGTTGGTGAGATTTTTTTCCCCAATTTTCTTAGAAAGGTTAATTGCAGTCAAGATTCATGACTTTCTATTCTTTGATTCTATGACCAGAACAGGATGCAATTTTTGAAAAATGGCACTAAGAGATAGTCCTGAGATAATTATGTAATGGTACGATCACTTTAATTCAGCATGTCAGCTGCTCATTACATTTGATGATTATTTTAGTTAAGAGATATTGTAATAAAAACATTCAGATGAATAGTATGGAATGTCTAGGAAAATGTGGCATACCACATCACACAAGTAAATCCACCGCGTTCATTTTCTGCCAAACCTCTAATTAAAGAGACCGCAAACATTTAATGCAAAAACAGAGATGTTTGTACTGCTTGTCTAGTATCAAATAGAGGCATTTCAGAAGAAAAGAAAACATTTTTAGAAGCAATGAAAACCAAAACAAATTACATTTCTGAGTTGGCACAAGGATAGAGTCACAGTGGTGTCATCCAGCAGGGAGCTCCTGTCTCTTCCTTGACCAAAGCTTTCACCATCTTCAAGGAGAAGGCTACAAAGGAAACATTTCAGGTAAATCTTTTAATATCAAACAACATGTACTGAACAGTAGCTCAATTAATTGTACCACCATTATATGAATTTAACAGAAAAAATATCTGCACTCGCATATGCCTGGGCATACTGTTTGAAAACACAAATCACACACATCAAGAAAGAAGAAAAAAAAAAAAAAAAAAGAGAGAGAAAATATCTGGGAAAACATTATATAAAATAGGGGGTTAGGGTAGCTGAGATGAAAGAAAGCATGGGACAGTACTGTAAGCAAGCTGGAAGAATACTTGGCATAGGTGGGCTGATTAAGGTCCCAAAGGCCATGAAGACTCTGGCTAGTGAACTTGCATCTAAACATATCATACCTTATATTGTGTCACTTACTTGGGTAAAGTGCAGATAGGTGGCTTTGATCGAATTATGCCCTTGCTTATAAGCTCTTTCTCTAGGTCTCCGCCTGCCAAGCACCACAAGTGATATACTTCTTCAATAGATCTTTCTGCAAGGAAGTCACTGTCCTCATCTATAGATCATTGGAGGAGTTGCAATGAAAGAAAAAGAAACAGAAGTGAAATTCTGCAGCATCGGTTTTTATACACCTCCATTATCATGGCCATTAAAATATGCATTTTAATTAACCCTTAAATAAATTAGTTATAAAGTGTACTTTACGACTTTGAATGCAATGTGCCAAGTGCAGTTTAATGTAAATCAGAAGTGATTGTGTTATCAAAGTCATGATTACTTCTTTCCAGAACTCTGCATTAAAATTATATCCATGTGTATTTCTTTTGTTGTGGTAATCGAATCCTGGAATTACTGCAACCTTTAAGGTAGTTAGAGCTCCATGGTTCTCCAGCATTAAAGGAACAGTAACACCAAAAAATGAAAGTGTATAAAAATAATTACGATATTAGGTACTGTTGCCCTGTGCTGGCTGGTGTGTTTGCCTCAGAAACATATAGTTTATATAAACAAAGCTGCTGTGTAGCCATGGGGGCAGCCATTCAAAGGAGAAAAGGCACAGGCACATAGCAGATAACAGATAAAGCCCCATTATATTCTACAGAGCTTATCTGTTACCTGCTATGTAACCTGTGCCTTTTCTCATTTTTTCCAAGTTGAATGGCTGCCCCCGTGGCTACACAGCAGCTTATTTATATTAGCTATAGTACTGTTACTCTAGCAAATACACAACTTTACCTGTGGAGGGTAACAGTACATTATATTTTAAATACTTTAATACACTTTCATTTTTGGCGTTACTGTTCCTTTAACAGGCGCATTTGTCCATGATTCGCAACAGCAAGTGGGATAAATTTAGTCGAGTGCAACATTGTGGCACAAATACTTTTAATGAATGTAATCAATTTGCACCAGGACCACTGTTTGCACTGCAGTAGTAACTGAGGCATATTATCTGTATCATGGTCTAGAATTAACAAAACATTGATTTTGATTCAAGAACTCATGACTCGAGTTTTTTGTTTTTTTTTTCTTAAAAAAAGTCTTTTTTTTTTTTACCCTCATGCTAAAATGTTTTTATTATAGTACTTTAATACTAATGGAATGCCAATGTTTAGTCTATAAATATCTGTAAACCCTGGTCCTAGTGAAATAATCTGTATAGGAAAGCCATACCAATGTGTAGAAAAAAAATGTTATTTTTACATAAGGCAAAAATCCCACAAATACTGCATAGGTTGATCCTTCCTCAGAGCCAGGATATAATTAAAAAAATCAAATCAATAAGTTACTGTACCTTTGCATAAGAGACTAATATCTTCAGGCAATATTAGATTAGCACATCGCAAAGCAGAAGAAAAGAGACCAACAGGTTTGCGAAAAGGGAGGTACAAAGGGGACACTTCACTGAACACGCTGTCAGCAAGCAATTCCGCAGAGGTAGGCCTTAACAGGATTAAAAATATAAACAATAGTAAAGAAAAAAAAAAAAGTAAAGAAAAAGATAAGTTGTACAAGGAATTGGCATTTACATTGGTCTTCATTTTTAATAGGTTTTTGTATTTTTTACTTTCTCTTCTGCCTCTTTCCATTTCATTTCTATTGTCTTTTTAAGATCCAAATTCATGGGACTTATATATATATAAAACATTTTTTCATTATTAAACCTTACAGACACTGATTGCACACAGCTGTTGTGACTACATCCATATGTTATTTTATTTGAGGTCTTGGACTAGGAATGCAAATAGTAAACCAATACTATAGTAAAATGATCACACTACATATCATTATATATGCAAACACAACACATGACATGCCTCTATATCTGCAGACACTAAAACAAAATCATGGCAACAAACCCTACCTGCAATTCCTAATGAGAGCTTAATAATACATAATCACACTGTTGCCAAGTACATATATTAATTACAGTCATGGCATCTTTAATGCCAGTCAGCAAAGGACAGCACTAGCTTGGAAGAGCCATGATGAACAATAATTCTGTTCTATTGGAGCCCAAGGAAAATAGATATTAGGTGGTATTGCAACTAAGTGCAACTAAACAAAGTGATAAATATTGCAACTGCAATAACTTCCATATCAAGAAAGATGAAAACTGTGACACCATGCGATTCTTTAACCTGCAGACACCTTGGTGTCAACAGTTTTCATCTTTCTTAATTTGGATTTCATGCACACTGATAGGGAGTGCAGAGGAAACTGTGATCAATTAAGGATCAGGTACAAGTTTTAAGCTTTCACTAACTGCAGTAACATGCAAGAAAAAGGCATACTAACTAAATCCCAATGAATACTAAATGGTGCTGGTTTCAATCTGCGCTTAAAATGATTATTATTTCAGCTATAAAATTCAATAAGACAAATCAAGTAACCACTGCGATGGAAGTGTAAAGGCAACTTTTTCTGTGTGTTTAATAAGAGACCACAAACAGCACACTTTGTTTTTTTTAGTGAAGCCCTTCCTCAGATGTCATAGTGTCAGCTATTTACACTTTGTCAATATGTCAGCTATTTACACTTTGCCTTACCTTTTTGTAGGATGAAACGTGAGGCACTTTCGCAACAAGGCTAAGGTATTTTCAGGGACACTCTGGAAGTGACAAACAATATTGGTAAGTCCTTGTGATGAATTTACAGTGCTCTAACTTAACTATCCGCTAAACTTATAATGACTTTTCCTTCTCCACATCAGTCATACCATATCAACCACTACATATTTTATATGAATATTACAGTATTAGAAAACGAATTCACATATTGCATAAATGTTTTACCCACAAGTAAGTTTTTCACATTTTTGAGGAAAAAAGCCTGGTCTTCCCATATATGTTACTGTTCTTCACAACAGCAAACAGCATTTTTTTTCCTGACAGGTTAGTACCACAGGTTACTACCGCTGCTCTGCTTGTTCTGACTACATACACCAGTACAAAAATGTTACAGTAGTGAGCTTCCCACAGCACATTGCATGCTTTACAATTAATAAGTGTATAATAATCTGATAAACACCGTTTTTACTACTCTCAACTTGTAATTATTTTGGAAACAAGATAGATCCACTATCTAACAAAAATCACAGTGTACTTAGTGTATTTAAGTTCCTCCATGTTTGGTCTTTGTGAAGTAGATAATTAGATTCCCAGTGCACAGAAACCCCCCTGCATAATGCACTTCCTATCTCTGCACTTGCAATCCAATTACCTACCTTACAAGAACCAAACATGCATTAGGGAGACCACCCATAGCCCATGGCTCTGATGGGGCCCAATGATGGTCAAATCCCTATAATTACAATTTGCCCTGCATTTGGCAAGAAAAAATGAGCTGTACTATAAAGAATTAAAACTGTGGTAAAAATATACAGGTATAGGACCTGTTATCCAGAATGGTCGGGACCAAGGGTATTCCGGATAAGGGGTCTTTCCGTAATTTGGATCTTCATACCTTAAGTTTACTAATTTATTAAAGGGGTGGTTAAGGAACCACCCCTTTAAATATAAAACCTCTCTTCTCTATATCCATAATAAGTTTTAAAATCAAACATTCTACATCTTGATATGTTCAGTCTCATTTACAATATTACAGTATTATAACACATTCAGTTTTCTTATCCCTTTTCTCAGATTTCATTTTTAAGGACAATTCTGCCAAACTAGTTTATTCCTATACAAGTATTAGACCTGTTATCCAAAATGCATGGGACCTGGTGTTTTCTGTATAAGGGATCTCTCTGTAGCAGTAATCTCTGCATATAAACTAGTTATATGGCTTAATGGTTTAATAAAGAGTCACTGCAACCCTTCTAAATTAAAATGAAACAACATATTTAATACAGAGGGGCAGGCAAAATGATTGCAGAACCACTGCTTTGGCTTGCTGATGAACGGGTGGGTCAGTGCTGGTGGGCCAGTCTGACACTGAGTACAATTATGGAAACGTTTATGGAAAACCTATGCTGCTTGCACAAGGATAGTGGACTGCAGAAAATATTTGCAGAACTTTCTCTTAGCATATAGACAATCACCAACCATGAAAAAATTGGTGGTGCTTCAATCAATGGCTAATACAGTAAATCTGTCAATATTTCCATATCACATTGTATAACCATGTCTTACAGACTTATAAACGGACTGAGAGGAGACATTTGTCTTATTATCTTTTAAGGCATGCCACATTGCAAGCTTTTTATGATTATTATGTTTCTTTATTGTAAATGTTCATTTTGTACTGCCTGTGTTAGATCCTTAATTATTGTAGTGACCATTTGGAGTTGGGGCAATCTTTAGTTTACAGAGAAATTTATAAGCCCTACCTTTTGTTTACTGGTGAAATTTTTACATGAATGTTACACAAATTCATATAAAAGCTGACCATGGTTTTCACACATTAGGATCATAAATATCTTTCTATGTAGACAGCACATACCTTTAAAATATCTTCACACCCATGTTCTTCACTAAGTACGGTTATAATGTCGTCAACACAACCTGAAATCCCAAAAACAAAAATATATATATAATTTATAGAAAATGATTACAGATTATAATAATATGGTTTGGCCAACAAAATCTGAATTATCTAGGCCCTTACTGATCATCTTATCCTAAGCAGAGAGCTGACATGGAATGCATATATGACAAGGAAAAGCAAAATGTTTTCCCAAGAAGACTATGAAGCTCTTGGGCATATTAGGGGCCAGGTTCAAACCAGCAGTCTGAGGGGCTGCTGTAAAATGCTGTTGGGGGCTGTTTGGGCCTCTGTGTACTTTAAATGGCAGGGCCTATTTTGCCTCCAAGTAAAGACGTATTGGGGGCATACAAATCCTTAGGAGCCCTATAGTTGGATAGCTCCAATTTAGTAATCAAGAAAACAAATGAAGTGAAAGCACCCACCTAATGCTATAAATATAGAATGTATTCAGCAATTTTTAGCAGAATGAAAGAAACGACGTATGGGGGGGCTCCTTTCATCAGGCTACATAGTGAGCTTACTACAATCCTTAAAAAGGCTAAGATTCCCAATGCCCCTCACCCCTGTCATTAGGGGATGCCAATAATTTGCCAATAAGCCCAGCCTGTGCAAACAAACCAACATATTGGCACACCTTCATTGATGATGACGAGGAAGAGGTATACAGCCTTTTAAAAGTTTGTAATAAGCTCCCTATATAACCAACCAAGTTGTAGCCCTACCCTCAAACCAACGTTTCTTTTACTGAGGTAAAACTGGCTAAAAAAATAGCCATTATTCGAAGCAGCAGGTGGGTATATTGTCTTTATTTTTCTAGGACTACTAATTGACAAGTTTGTATCTAGAAGCTGTACTGTATATTTTGTAGCACACAAGTGCAGGGAGTGCTCTCAGTATACAATTTTTAATAAGAGAGGCCCAGATATAGGCCACTACCAACTGGAATTTGGTTTCAGATTCTCAAACGGTGATCTCAATATAGTGCCCAAAATTAGCGAAGCCAGGTATTCTAACATTTTAATCCATGAAACAGTGTTCTAAGAAAAAATACTATGCTGATTCTCTTTAGCACAATTTTACTCAACTCTACACTGAAATCAGGCCAGTATATTTAATGTGCTTTAATATGTGTTCGTGCCTAAACACACCTAAAATATGAATATACAGAAAACCCACTGCATTATGGGCAACAAAAGAAATAAAATGGCAGGGTGCTAGCTGCAAGATAAAGAATAAAAGCTATTGTTAAGAATAAAACAGTTACATCTAATTACATGTTCTTTTCTATTATTTTTTTTATATTAAACAATGTAAGAATACTGGTTTCCCTTTATGAATATTTCATTAATAAATCAAGTCTAGTTTTGCATTGTTTAGTTCTGTTTCATATTTTTCCCGCAATTGAGTAGGAGGACAGCTGAAATTGTTACATACCTAATGTAAGTATTAGTTTTAATTTCTCAGAGATATCCAGACTCTGAAATAATTTTCTACCCTAAAAAAGAAAGAATGTTACAAAGCAGTTGCAGTTAATTAATGTCTATTGTGTGAACAGATGCTGTCTGCATTTAAACACCCACTTGATATGAATTGCTGTGTGTATACAGCATGGCGATACAATTTTTTCCAAAACATTTTTTACACCCACTGAAATGAAGTGCATCAAAGGAGTAGATCACCTTTAAATAAAGTTTTAGTAAGATGTAGATATTGATATTATAAGAAAATTTGCAATTGGTCTTAATTTTTTA
The DNA here is from genome assembly GCF_000004195.4 of Xenopus tropicalis. Classification (NCBI taxonomy): domain Eukaryota; kingdom Metazoa; phylum Chordata; class Amphibia; order Anura; family Pipidae; genus Xenopus; species Xenopus tropicalis. The sequence continues at coordinate 72,256,924 of NC_030677.2, read as the reverse complement.
AATTTCCTTTGTTTTCTTTTTTGTTCAGCAGCTCCCTAGTTTGGTATTCCAACAGCTATCTGGTTGCTAGGGTCTTATTTACCCAAGTAACCAGGCATTGGTTGAATGAGTGACACGAATATGAATATGAAAGGATCTGCATAAATATATAACTAATAAAAAGTAAGAATGACATTAAAATTGTAGGTTCACAGAATAATCCTCTTTTGGCTGCCAAGGTTAGTGAACCCCCCCCTTCCAGATTTGAAACCTGGGAAGTGGCAGAAGGGGTAGGCAAGAAATTAAAAAACTATTGAAAAAAAATGTAAACCAATTGCAATATTGCTTGGAATAGGGCATTCTATAACTAAGGGGCATATTTATCATGCTGTGTAAAAAGTGGAGTAAAACATCACCGGAAATATAATTGCTGCCTGGTTGCCCTGGGCAACATCACCGGTAATGCTTTTACAATAAAAAACAATGATTACAGCCTTTATATTTTACTGCTACATGTAAGTGACTCATATTGAGTTTTGCAGAATACTGCAACTTTGCTCCACCTGGCCCATACAGATTATTTAGTACTGAAACAGAATACTCATGTTGTTAACACTGGTATTTGCTAAGTTAGGCAGTTTAATTGATTAATTATCATTAATATCAAGGGCGACATGCTACAGTACATACCATGCACAGTTCAAACAATATAAGACCCAGAGACCAGACATCGGATTTTGGACCTGAAGGCAGAGGCCTCTCGCACTGTGTGGGGTCTGTCGGCTTTACAATCCCCTGAGCAATCACTTCTGGTGCCAGGTAAGAAGGGTATCTAAAGTGGTGAGAATGTAGAGAAAACATTTTCAATACCTGTCCATGCATTTTACATATATTTAAATTTATACTGGTATTGATAAATAAAATGTAAGCACCAGGCAACAATACAAAGGCTTGTACATTCCTTGTACACACCATCTTGGTACCAGTTTTCTCGCCAAAATCAAAAGTTAATATTTACTTGTACTGTTGTATTATTATCAGTGCCACACATATTATACTCTCATTGGGTTTTTTATTTAATTTATAAACTATAAACTTTAACATGTTTGAAAAAAGTCAAAATGAACTACAGATATGGGATTGGTTATCCAGAATGCTCGGAACCTTGGGTCTTATGGATAAGGGATCTTTCTGTAGTTTGGATCTCCATGCTTTACGTTTACTAAAAAGTCATTTAAACATTAAATAAACACAATAGGATTGTTTTCCATCCAATAAGGATTAATTATATCTTAGTTGGGATCAAGTATAAGGTGCTGTTTTATTATACAGAGAAAAGGGAAATCATTTTTAAAAATTAGAATCATTTGTTTAAAATGGAGTCTACGGGAGATGGCCCTTCTGTAATTCGGAACTTTCTGGATAACAGATCCAATCCTGTATTAGAATTAAAAATAAAAAGGTTTAACATTTGACCCTTTTTACACCCCTGTCCTCAGTAGGACTTTCAGACAGCAATCCAAACTCCAAATGCAAAAAAATGACATCTCTAACATATCATTCCTTACAGTGTGCTAAATAAAGCTGGACATGCATACCCTGACATGGTCTGTATACAAGTGCTTAGAAAGCAAAAATATTAACAAAAGCAGACCAAACAAAAGCACAGTATTTTAGGTAAACTGATTCCTAAAGTAGCAGGATAATGCAAGGATTTATTCACATTGGAAAAAAAGGTGAATGGAAATAAGCATAGGCTAAAAAACATCAATATTCCTTTATATGACACTATATTGTAAATAAATGCTCTTACCCTATTGGGAAATCAACATCAGCCCCATGATCTGTGATATGATAAAGCCCAAACTTGGCCAGTTTGGCATGTCCCTTGAAGAATCAAATACATGAATGACATGAATGGTTAAAAATAATCTAAAAAATGCAAGTATAGAAATAAATAGGTGTGAATTACAGGTATGGGATCTGCAAACCCATTATCCAGAAAGCTCGAATTACAGAAAGCCTGTCTCCCATACACTCCATTTTCAAATAATTTAGATTTTTTAAATCGATTTCTTTTTTCTCTGTAATAATAAAACAGGACGTTGGACTTGATCCCAACTAAGATATAATGAATCATTATTGGATGCAAAACAATTCTACTGGGTTTATTAATGTTTTACTGATTTTTTAGTAGACTTATGGTATGGAGAGATTCCTTATCCGGAATACCCTTGGTCCCAAGCATTCTGGATAACGGGTCCTATGCCTAAACAACTAACTAGAGTGCAGTATTTTGATTTTTTTTTTTAATTAGTTGTTACTGCAGTAGGACTAGTAGCCAAGTCATGGATTTATTGCTATGAGTTACTGCACACTCATTGTTGTAAATTCTTTCCTTATATATTATTAGTTTTTTTTTTTTTTTTTTTTTTTTTAAAGGAATAGTAGCACCAAAAAATGAAAGTGTCTTAAAGTAAGTAAAATATCATGTAGTGTTGCCCTTCACTGGTAAAGCAGGTTTGTTTGCTTTAGAAACCCTACTATAGTTTATATAAATACCCTGCTGTGTAGCCATGTGGGCAACCATTCAAGCTAAAATAGGGCTAAGTGGCACAGGTTAGGCTAATGTCCTACAGGGGGATTAGTCGCTTAATCACCCCAAAATGCCATTCCACCGGCATTAAAGTAAATCGCCAGTGGAAAGGCATATGCATCACTAAATCTCCCTAAGTTTCTTTTGCATTAGTTGCCCGCAGTAGCAAAGATTTAACCACTAATCTCCCCGTGGGACATCACCCTTAAATAGCACATAACAGATAAGCTCTGTAGGATACTCTCCTACATAATCTGGGCCTTTGCTCCTTTTTCAGCTTGAATTGCTGACCCCATGGCTTCACAGCAGTATATTTATATAATCTATAAGTCTTTTTGAAACAAACACACCAGTTTAACCAGTGTGGGCATCAATACATTACATTTTTAATTACTTTAAAAAACATTTTTATTTCATTTTTTGGTGTTATCGTGACTATAAGTACAATTTATTTACAGTATATTTTAGTGTGTTCTCACCTCTCCATCTAGAAGAATATTGTGAGGAGCAAGTGCCCTATGGACCATTCGGTGGCGATTCATATACTCCAGGCCTTGTAAAACTTCATAAGCTAGACGAAAGATCTTTGAAGAGCTGAGGAAGGGGATAAAATGAAAATCTTTAAATGTGCTTGTTATCAATATCACACAGCATGCATGTAGCAAAACTAAAACCCAGAACAATACAGTGTCCTGCACAGGTGTCCAACATGGAGAAATGCATTACAACACCGCTGGGAAAAATGCCCTAGCTTTGATTAGAAGGTTTTTGCTCATAAATAGTTTATACATATGAGATGGTTGTAACAGTATATTACCTCAATTCTAAATACCATTTAGTTCTTATTTCTAGTTATTTGTGGTTTCTGGACCCCCAGAAGCCATAGTTTTTTAAACTACAGATTATGTCCATATATTGTTCATTTAGCACCAGTCAAGTTACTGGCATGTAAACTGCTATTGACCTAGCTCATGCAGCCCCCAGAATCAGAACAATCCCAGAAATGGTATTACGCAGTGTACATTTTCTTGTGTTGATAAAATGCTGTGAAGACTTATTACACAGGCAAATAAGAATGATAAAGAGCAATAGAGTCATTTTCCAGGGATAAGACCCCAGGACAGAAAGTTTTTTCAGACAATCTGTGATTTATTGATGTTCAAAATGCTTTGTCAACAGGCTCCTGTGTGTGCCTTGTCCACAGATAAAGCCATATACTTTTCCATAGATTTCCATTTAGATTTCTCTAAGAGATATTTCAATTTGTCCTGCCAACTTTTCCCTGGGAAAACATGAATTGCGAGGACAAGAACCGGGTTAGGGTTGGTGAGGCCAACATACAGTATATCTCTGACTGTACTGTTAAAAGTATTTTATTTTATAAATAGGAAAATATATTTCTATGCTAACATTTCCCTTCCGTGTCTGACAAAGATGGCACCAAAACAAAAACATCTCTTAAAATCGGTGGTTTGATTATTAGCTGCCATAATTTTTATTTACAAAAACTTAGTTTTCTGCACAATGTAAACTAGAAGAAAAACTGTGATTTGTGACTTGTGCCTGTAGGTGGGGACAGTGCACTGCTAAACAGCAAGGACCTTGCATGTCTGCACAAAAAAGCACAGTTATATATATTTACAACTAGCAATCACTCCACAGCAAGTTGAAAGTCAATGGGACAAAGGGAAGGTCAATTATATGGGCCATTGGCTAACCCTTGTTAGCCGATGGCTCATATATTGAGATAAATGAAATACAGGAAAAATGAAATACAGAGTAATTGAGAAAGTAAAAATATGAAAAAAAATGTCTCATGGTGTACCCCAAGGGAGGGTCAGAACCCAAAGTTCTCCAGGTAGCTAGGAACCCCTGTCTTACCTTCCCCACTCACTGTCCTTGTCTCTTCTACTTAATGTGGACATAGGGCAACCCAAAAGTATGTGTTTTCTACCATATATTTTCAAATCCAAAAAAATGAATGATGGGTATGCCTAGTAAAAAATATGCAGTAAAGGCCTTGTGTACATCTGCTTTTTTTTTTTTTTTTTAACTTGCAGGTGCAGTTATTGCAACTACTTGCATATAAAATTGGAATGTGAGTTCTTAGAGGGGAAGCAAAACTTACATCAAGTTAGTGGCATTTTATATGTAAGCAGTGAGAATGACACTAGCATATAAATTCAGAAGTACACAAGTCCTTACAAGTAACACTACAGTGCCTTCCACAAGTATTCATCCCCCTTGGACATACCCATCATTCGTTTTTTTGGCTGTGAAAGGCCATCTCCCATAGACACCATTATAAGCAAATAATTTAAAAATGATTTCCTTTTTCTCTGTAATTATAAAACAGTACCTTGTACTTGATCCTAACTAAGGTATAATTAATCCTTATAGGAGGCAAAACAATTGTTTTGACTGTATATACAGTAATAATCAAAAAGGTATTAAAACAGAAAAAATGGATGAAAATAAATAAGATGAAAATAAATTCACTTTCATTGTTTCAAAGGTAAAAACCCTTTGAAATTAGTCCTTGAGGAAACTTTTCTTTTATCGTTAGGAAAGCCAACTCCACTGACAGGTAGTAAGAAGAATATTGGTTTGTGTTGCCACTGCCATTGGCACACAAGGAGTTATGGGATAAAAACAATCATGCATATTAGTAGGAATAACTAGAGTTATTTTATAAGCTGTTGAAACCATAACTTTTTTAGGAAACTTAACACTCAATGCAAAATGAATTCTTGTTTAGTGTGTGGCGCCACAAGCCATGCAAAACAGGCCAGTCATTTAATACTACTTTTATTAGACAAATGAAATGAAATGTAATTCCAAGTTATGTATCTGCTAACCTTCCCAATAATTAGTTTATTATTACATAAACCAGTCAAACTGGCCTTCAACTTATGGTTCCTTATGGTTTTCTTCAAAAGCTTTTTGAGTAAACATATTTTCAAGCAACTTTGCAATATACATCAAATAAAAAATATTCAGCTTTTTCATGATTTTATATAGAGCTTTGCAGGTCTTGGTAATGTGCCAGTTCGGCACACATTGCTAAAAAAAACAAACAAAAAACTAAAGCCTAAAAATGAATATGGCCAGAAATAGCATATTTTATATATATTGAACTTACGGTGCTTGCAAAGAATTTCGGTGGCTCTATAACAGTAATGTTTACAAGAGCTCGCCATCTTTGACTTTGCTATGTAACAAATGGTCTGGAGGTGGCGGCAGCTCCAGGGATCCACTGTGTCACCAGGCACAGCAATTCTCAATTCGGAACAGAAGGCTGCATATTTTGACGCAAGTACCATTTATGAATGGTGTTTTTACATGCAACTAATGGCTTTGAAATTTATGCAAATGCAACTGAACTTGTAACCATAAATGACCACTTATAGAAGATATACATGTATATTATGACCGGTCCCTAAGCTCAGTAACTGACAGTAGCACTGAGCATGTGCAGTGAATCAGCAGAAAAGAAGATCGGGAGCCACTGGGCCATCATTAGAGGCATAGGCCTACCCTGCTAAGGGGCTATGAGTGCCTTGCCTTGGGCTGGTACAAAAGCCCAAAACATAATGTGTATTATTGTGTAGTATTTCTAGCGTATTTCTTTGTTAAGCTTCTGTTCTCCTTTAAAGACAAGTGGAAACTATAGTCAACGAAGACATTTACCGCTATAAGCATCTCACACAGAAAATATAAAATCATAAAAAAAACTGTATTACATGCATTTTCCATTACATCTCACTTCATTTAGGATTTGGAATAGCAGATAAAAGTAAATCTTTTTGAAGACCAGTGTGTTTAAATTTTGTGGAAACCATCTTAATGTCACAATCACATTTCCATTAGTCTGGGATTTTGCATTATTTGAAAGAGGGAGGCTTGCAAACCACCAAGTGTCATGCACTGCTTTAAGATCTTATAGTGATTAACTTCTCTAGCTACCCAGGTGATCCTGGTAGGCAGCCAGTTAAAAGTCTGATTTCCAGGAACATGATTTTGCAGGTGGTCTCTGTGACTTATCCCTCACAAAAGCACTCTGGATAATCTTTTCAGAATGAATTTGAACATATGTGAATTGCATTTTCCTAGACTGACATTTATTTCACTTAAGGCCCAGAGACACTGAAGACTGAACACACACAGTTAAATGTTAAACATATGAAACCTGTTTTCTTATTATTGGAAAGCACAATAAACTAATTAGAGATGTTTTTAGTGAGCCTTAAAAATATCCTTTGGAAAAGATGACAAATTTGGAATGTAACTAATGCAAATAAAGTGAATGTTGATGTTTCTCATAATCCTCTCTGCACAATTCTTTTATTCCCCTGTCGGCACACAAACGCAAAGACACAAATAATAAAAGAGAGCACTGTTTTATGCATTAAATCTGATACACTTTCTAATGCTAACTGGTCTGATGAATGTAACACTCTTAATACTAATCTGAAACAAAAATTAAAAAATGCTGAGGAAGTGGTCCTTTTACGAAAAATTAAGAAACTAAATCGTGACAGGCATGATTATGATGAGGGGAGGGTTTATACCACTACACAGTGGAGCTTTAGGAAGCGATATTCTGATAGCTTTCCCCATCATGACAGTAACAATAAGAAAACTATACTTAAAAAACCGCTTTCTCAGAAATTTGTCAGATTTTCTAGAACAGAGGACGAGTCCTGCATAGGAAATGATAGTACCTCCTTTTGCTCCTCTGTTTCCTCTATCTCTTCACAGCGTGAACGTGAGCTGCGGGCCATTGAAATGTTTAAAGATACGGGACTTTCCTCTACAAGACGTTTTACCCGTTCACGCGGTCGGGATATGAATGTTGAATCCTCCTCTGTCCGCAGCAGGAGCGATGCCCCTCCCCCTGTGCGTGGAGCTGAGGGTACGGATGTTTCATACCGGAGACGCCAGAGGGGTACTAGTGATCGTGCCGATCGGGCTGGTGAGGATTTACATGCCTCTTCGATACGGGGGGACCGTTCAGGCTATCGTCTCCGCGACCGGAAGGGAAACAGGAGACTTTTGTTTTAAATCTTTCCACTAAAGACTTGACTGAGGCACAACTTTCTCTACTTGGAAAAGGGTTATCTTTTTCACCATCAAGGGACTTTAATATACTGGAAACTTTGATTGATATCAATAGGTTTGTTCGTAAACTAGTTTTAAAGAAATATTTTTTGAATGATTTAAACTGTGTACAACTAGAACAACCTGTAAATGCGGCGACACCGGGAAGCCTTATTGAGAATGGCTCTGATAGTCAAGGTTTGTCTTTCCCCAGTATGTCTGATAATTTGAATTGTCAATTACTGTTTCAGGATGAACGTTGTTTGCAGAATTTATATGCTTTACAAAATGAATCAGACACGTCCATACACCGTTTTGGTGTTGACCCTGAGGAGATAAGGGATGGCTTACGTATGACTTCTGATTTCTATCCACTGCATTGTAGGGGCAGTGTTGTTGATAGATTTCAGGAGCTAATAGAGAAGGAGCTGTTGTCACTTAAAATGGAGACTAGGAGTCAGTTCACTGGCTTTAATTTGACTTCTCAAGAAAAGGCAGCCCTTAAACAATTACAGGATGATAAGTCTATAGTTATAAAGAATGCCGATAAAGGGGGGATGGTAGTCGTGTGAGACTTATAAGAATGAAGCCATGCGACAGTTGAATGATAATTCTACTTACCAACCCCTGAGTACTGACCCTACCATTGAGTTTACTAAAAATTTGGTGGAATTAGTTAATGATGCTTATAAGTCTGGATTGTTCAATGAGAGAATCAGGGATTATTTGATACCGACTTCTCCGAGAGTCCCCCTTTTCCACCACTTACCTAAGGTCCATAAGTCTGAGCGTCCGCCCTTAGGGCGACCAATTGTATCTGGTATAGCATCTTTGAATGAGAAACTTTCGGAATATATAGATCTTTACTTACAGCCTTTGGTTAAACGGTTAACTTCGTATGTCATGGATACAAAACATGTTTTACAATTGCTTAACATTTAGAGTGGTCTGACAATTTTTCCTGGGGCACGATTGATGTAGCATCATTGTATTCCTGCATCCCACACGAGAAAGGAATGCTAGCGATCTCTTATCACTTGGATATGTATAGCACTTATGATGAGGGCACCAAGCACTTTATTTTAGATTCTATTAGTTATCTATTGTCTCACAATTTTTTTCTTTTTGATCAAGTTTTTTACCTCCAGAGGTGTGGTACGTCGATGGGTGCTAAGTTTGCACCAGCCTATGCCAATTTGTACATGGGCTGGTGGGAGGAGACCCACATCTATGGAGGTGATTCACTTTACTTACACAATATAGTTTTTTATAAGCGATATGTGGATGACCTCCTTTTGGTTTGGCAGGGGTCACATTCAGAATTTTTACTTTTTGTCACTGAGCTGAACACGAACACGCTTAATTTACGATTCACCAGTGAATTTAATACCCATACTATCTCTTTTTTAGATTTGAAACTGGTTGCTAGGGGCACTGTGGTGGAAACCACAACCTTTCGTAAAGCTTGTGCTGGTAATTCTTTGCTAAGGGAAGATTCTTGCCATCCAGCACATATGTTTAGGGGCATCCCTGTGGGACAGTTTCAGCGTTTACGGAGAAATTGCAGCACAGAGAGTGCCTTTTTGGAGCAGGCTGTCATACTGCGAAATCGATTTCTTGATCGTGGGTATAGCATGAGGTCACTGTCCTCAGCCTTTATTAAGGCCTTACGGATGGAGAGATCAGACTTACTCACTGATAGGAAAGGTCAACATCATGGCAGAGTTGGAAGGGGTTATGTTTCTCCTACTTTTGTAACTTCGTTTTCTAATCAGTTCTATAAGATTAAACGTATAGTTTCTAATTTAATTCCTGTCCTCTATAATGATCCTGACTTGGCATTGGTATTACAAGGTGGTTACAATATTGTTGCAAAAAAAGCTCCCACATTGGGTAATATACTTTCACCAACTCTGTGGCGGTCCCGGCCTTTGAGAGCGACATGGCTTACAGTAAAGGGTACATATCGCTGTGGAGCACGCAGATGTGTTACTTGTTCACATATCAGGCAATCCACTACCTTTAGTAGTTCAGTGTCTGGGACAGTATTTAACATGCATTTTTATGCCAACTGTAATACGCGATATGTTGTGTATCTTCTAACCTGTTCAAGATGTAGCATTCAATATGTTGGCTGTACAACACGCTCCCTTAAGAGCAGGATGAGGGAACAAATTAGACATATAGCTGCTAGAAGTAGCAACAGTCCCGTGGCTAGACACTTTTTACAATGTTGCCAATCTGATGTATCGTTTTTGCACATTCAAGTCATAGATAAAATTCTTCCTGATGCAAGGCGCAGTGACTTATATGCTAGGCTCTTACGTTCTGAAGTCAAATGGATATTTACTCTTGATACACGATATCCTAATGGCCTCAATTCTATTTTTGACATTAGCTGCTATGTTTGAATTTATGAGTCTATTTATTTGTACATAAAAGAATTTCTAACATTTAATGTTGCCATTCATGTATTAAATTAATATTATTTACTTTTTACTATATTTATTGATATTGATGTATTGAACAGTTTACTTGGATTGATTGGATGTATTCTACATATGCATTTTACAAAAAAAGTCTTTTTTAAATGATTGGCCTTGTTAATATAGCCTACAGTTTTGATTTATACAGGTTCCAGATTCCACTATGTGTGCTTTTTTACTGATGGGGGTGTATGTATTGATGTCTTAATTTGCATGTTTAATTGCTTATGACACTATTTAAACCCTCCTACTGTTGTATATGTATGCCTATGAGTAAGTGCGTTCGCGCACGAAACATGTCAGGCGTCTAGTTTTTAGATGGAACAATAAAGACCTGGTTTTAGCAGCATGTCGTGTCCGGAGATGTTTGGAGCTCAACTGTATATGAAATCTGATACACTTACTTCTCAACATTTTTATTTTTTTTTTTAAAAAGGAGAAAGCCTATAATGAATATGGTTAAAAATTGGTAATGTACATAGTTACATAGTTACATAGTTACATAGGGTTGAAAAAAGACCTGTGTCCATCAAGTTCAACCCATCCAAGTAAACCCAGCACACCTAACCCACACCTACCAATCTATACACTCACATACATAAACTATAAATACAACCACTAGTACTAACTGTAGATATTAGTATCACAATAGCCTTGGATATTCTGATTGATCAAGAACTCATCCAGGCCCCTCTTAAAGGCATTAACAGAATCTGCCATTACCACATCACTAGGAAGGGCATTCCATAACCTCACTGCCCTCACCGTGAAAAACCACCTACGCTGCTTCAAATGGAAGCTCCGTTCCTCTAATCTAAAGGGGTGACCTCTGGTGCGTTGATTGTTTTTATGGGAAAAAAGAACATCCCCCAACTGCCTATAATCCCCTCTAATGTACTTGTACAGAGTAATCATGTCCCCTCGCAAGCGCCTCTTTTCCAGAGAAAACAACCCCAACCTCGACAGTCTAACCTCATAGTTTAAATCTTCCATCCCCTTAACCAGTTTAGTTGCACGTCTCTGCACTCTCTCCAGCTCATTAATATCCTTCTTAAGGACAGGAGCCCAAAACTGCACTGCATACTCAAGGTGAGGCCTTACCAGGGACCTATAAAGGGGCAAAATTATGTTCTCATCCCTTGAGTCAATGCCCTTTTTTATACAAGACAGCACTTTATTTGCTTTAGTAGCCACAGAATGACACTGCCTGGAATTAGACAACTTGTTATCAACAAAAACCCCTAGATCCTTCTCCATTAAGGATACCCCCAACACACTACCATTCAGTAGATAGTTTGCGTTTATATTATTTCTACCAAAGTGCATAACTTTGCACTTATCAACATTGAACCTCATTTTCCAGTTTGCTGCCCAGTTATCTAATTTTGTCAAATCGCTCTGCAAAGCGGCAGCATCCTGCATGGAACTTATAGTTTTGCACAATTTAGTGTCATCAGCAAAAATAGAAACAATACTGTCTACTGTACTGTACATGAAAGGATGTTTAGCAGCCCTACAACAGTAATGATCAAGGGCTTCAAAGTTGTCCACAGCAGCTCTGCATTATGGATTTTGTTATCTTTAAGTGTCAGTGACACTGCACATGCTCAGTGTACTCTGAGCAGCTGTTGAAAAGCTAAGTCTTGAGATTGTTGGAAATTGTCAAGCAAAAAATAAGGTTTGTCTGTCACTGAAGCTGATGCTACTGATATAAATTCACATGTTTCTAAGCTGCCCTGATGTTACAAATCAGCCTTGTATTGTTGAATTTTATAGTCTACATATTTCATGGAGAACATCTAATGGTCTCTTTCTTTCTGATTAGCAGCACTAACTGTTATTTAAATCTGATTAAATAAGGAAGCAAATAGGTCACTCTTCAACCATTTTACTTCCAATGACGCCAAATCTCTGTTGCTGGCAAAAGTTACAAAGCAGCCAATTCATTTATACATTCCATTCAAATAAGTAAATTTAAAAAAAATGTTGCCGTCTTGCAAATGGTAAATTACTTTTGTTGTTATTGTCTATGAATATATTGACATAGGTGTGTCATTCATGTAAGGTAGGTATTGATATGAAACAGTTTGGAAATAAATATTTGTTTCCTGAATCTACAAAGATAGGGGAGAACATAAAGTTAGATCTTTGCTATTATTTACAATATGTCTCAGATTTCATTGGTCAATCAAAGCTCTTAGAGAGAGTGCTCAGAAAGCAAAAGGGAGCTGAGCTTCACGCAAGACTAGGAAGTAGCAGAGAGACCTGAAGTTGAGCTGCTTGTGATCAATGTTCCCTCTAATTTTTTGGGGCCATGTGCACAAAAAAAAAATCTTTTTTTGTACAATTTTTAAGGCCCGTGCATATTAAAAAAAATAAATAAAGCAAAGCTGTCTCCAGTACTCGTTTTGTTTTATAGGGTCCAGCAAGAATAACTAGAATTCCAGAAAGGCCATCTCCCATAGGCTCCATTTTAAACAAACGATTCTAATTTTTAGAAATGATTTTCTTTTTCTCTGTAATAATAAAACAGTACCTTGTACTTGATCAAAACTAAGATATAATTAATCCTTATTTGATGCAAAACAATCTTACTGGATTTAGTTCATGTTTAAATTATTTTTAAATGATTTTACTAAACTTAAAGAATTCTGGAAAACAGATCCCATACCTGTACTAAACTTACTTTACTAGCTGTGCTTTATAATGTGTATTTATAAACACATTATTTAATGCATCTGTACATTGGATGTACAGATGCACTAAATAAAAATCATTTGTTTAACTGCAAATTGGAGTGCGGGTCATTTGAAAATTTTGTATACCGTTTTGACCCTGCACCCACAATTGTTAAATAAGTCCAGATCGGGTGTGCGGCTGCTCGCCCCAGATTTATGGCTTCAGAATGGAGTTATAGCACCTGACTAGCATGCAAGCCACCCACCAGGATATTTTGCCCAACCGACCTGCCATGCCAAGCAAAATTAACCTAAATTACAACTCACCCCCCCCCCCCACCCATCGGTGAACCCAAGGCCACACAGACATGAGAGCTAAAACAGTAAAAAAAAAAAAACTTTTGGCCAAAGGGTTATTAAGCCTGCCACCACGTCAAGGTAGACTCTTTAAGCAGGTACCTATTCTAAACTGAATTAAACTTAGCTTTAGAAATTTTCTGCTTTTCTAATGTACAAATAAGAGCCATTTTGTTTTACCCCTTGGTCAAAAAAAACCAGTCCTAATAAGGGCAATGGACGGTGAAAATTTGCCTCCTGCTGAAAATCTGCTCTACTAGTGCAGCAAAATCAATGAAAAATAACTTCCCTTTACTAACGTGCCTAATGTATACATGCAATTATTGTACAATGCTAAGGAATATGTTGGCAAAAAAAAAAAAAATGATGGGCAGGGCCCCCCTACAAAAAAAAAAACACTTGTAGCCAGGGCCCTAATGGCAGCCTTGTGGACACTTGCTCCCACACTAGGAGCTTCCCCCACGGTGCGGGTGGTACAATGCTTGTGGGGGTAGTTATTTATAAAATAATATTGTCTCCCTCCCCCTGCACAAGGGTGCAGGTAACAAATTTGGTAAAATAGGCACCCTTTAAACTGTCATTAGGTTTCAATGGCAAACAATATGTTCCTTCTGGTTGTTGTTATTTTGTTTTAGCATACCTTAAGAAAACACTAGAAGCTGACCCAGTAAACCTTGGTTTACTATTTATAGTATATTTTGTTTGCTACTTTTACAATTAAAAAAAACCCAAGAAACTAAAAAAAATTTCTTTTTGAAGCAGAGTTTTTTTTTCCTTTACAAGTGTGGTGACTGTGCCTATACAGTGATAATAAAGAAAAATTTGTATAAAATCATGTAATAAAAGTGTTGCAATATATATCTGAAAACTGATCAGCTTCATAAAGCTTTTTCATAGCCCTACTGCCTTTGTTATTGCTTTTCTTTGGACATTGTGATATCATCAAGTTTCCATGACAATTATCTCCTATCTTTGATATTCTTTTAATTCTCATATTGTGATGTCATCGTAATGAGATAAGAACCATGCTGTTTCCATAATATAGAGATAGGACAACAACAAAGATAGGAGATAATTGCCATGAAAATGTGATGAAATCACAATGAGTAAAAGAAAAACAACAACAAAGATAAGAGATAGTTGCCATGGAAATGTGATGACATCACAGTGAGTAAAAGAAAAAACAACAAAGATAATCGCCATGGAAACATGATGACATCACAATGGTAAGAGATAATCGCCATGGAAACGTGATGACATCACAATGAATGAAAGAAAAAACAACAAAGATAATCGCCATGGAAACATGATGACATCGCAATGGTAAGAGATAATCGCCATGGAAACGTGATGACATCACAATGGTAAGAGATAATCGCCATGGAAACGTGATGACATCACAATGACCAAAACTAAAGGCTTGATCAAGCTCACTTGAGTATTAGTTAGTATACCTTGAGAAAGGACTAGAGACACACTGGGAGTTTTATCCAGTTGAGCTTTAGTCTACACTCGAGTTTAATCAAGCTAGTTTTTAGTGTACAAGCAAGATCATTGAACACTTTTGCTAGCTAAATGGAGAGAACTATACCCAGGAAGACTGTTATAACACAACAAAAAAAAGAATGTAAATCAGACACCAAACCCAAAAAACAGCCTACAGCTAAGGACAAACATGATGTTTCTCCTACAAAAGCACATGTATCAAAAAACACCCATAGAAAGGAAATCAATCCGGATTCCCTTAAACAGGCTAAATTATTGGTTGAAAAAGCAATTCAGGATAATAAAATATTTACTATCCAAGGTTATTATCCTTACATACGGAGTGGCCTGAGAAGCAGAGGATGGGTGGAGAAAAACTTTCATAAGAGCCAACATGATTATTTTGATGATCCAGAAGGTATCTGTAATCTTACATCAAGGCTTTTACGTAATCAAGATCCCAATTTTGTCTGGGTACCAACATTTAACTCCTTGGACATCCGCTTGTTAAAAAATGATCAAATTATAATGAATCATTATTCCAAATCTGTGTTCACAACTAAGGTGGGCCTGTGCCTCAATTTAAGAAACCTACATTGGTTTGCAGATGCTGATCTAAATTCCTTTTTCCCACGTTGCTACAGACTGGGAGTCAAAGAGGAAAAACAAGCATTTATTGAGGATTTCCGGCTCACTGCTGCCTGTAGCATTCTAAAACTTGTTTCACGTGAAGGAAAAAATATGCCTAACAGAAGAGACGTGAAAAAAGAAATCACTGCTGCATTTCTATTAAAATATTACAAGAAAGCCAAACCCCTTATAACAAGTGTCCCAGTTCAAGTTATCAAAACAGCTCTCAAGGCTTGCAAGCAATACTTGAACACTTTGGAGCATAAAGATATTGACTGGAAACTGGGTTCTACTAATACTATTACAGAAGATGAATGGAAAGAATTCCTGCACGGATATTATCAGGCAATCCATAAAAATATAATCATAAATGAGGCTGAAAATTATGTAAGCCAGTGCCAAGATATTTTACAAAAACTGAAGGCAGTGAAACCACAGCTGGAGATTGACGGGGAAAGAAATATATGGATTGTAAAACCAGGAGCTAGCAGCAGAGGAAGGGGCATAACCTGTATTGATTACCTAGAGGAAGCCCTTAAGTTTGTGGACTGTGATCCACTGTTAATAAAGGATGACAAGTTGGTGGTGCAAAAATATATTGAGAGGCCACTACTAATTTATGGCACCAAATTTGATGTACGCCAATGGTTTATGGTAACCAACTGGAATCCACTAACTATCTGGTACTACAAGGAGTGTTACCTGCGTTTTTCATCGCAACCGTTCTCCTTGAAGAACCTACACTCTTCTATACACCTGTGCAATAATGCCGTTCAAAAGAACTATAAAATCTCCCGGAGCCGACATCCACGGCTCCCAAAAGAAAACATGTGGTTCAAGAATCAATTTCAAGATTACCTCCAGATGACTGGAGCAACCAATGCATGGAAAGAAATAATTGAACCAGGCATGAAAGCAGCAATTATTCACACCATGCAATGTTCCCAGGACATGGAGGAGGGAAGGAAAAATAGTTTTCAGATCTATGGTGCAGACTTCATGTTTGGAGAGAACTTCCAACCCTGGTTGATTGAGATCAATGCTAATCCTGATATGTCACTGTCTACATCAGTGACCAGCAGGCTCGTCGTTAGAGTCCAAGAGGACATACTACGCCTTATCCTAGACCGGAAACAGGATGCTGACGCATATGTGGGAGCATTTGAGCTAATTTATAAACAACCTGTAATAAAAATCCCTCTATGTGAGAAAAAGCAGCTGTTAGTTAAAGGGAATGAAATAAAAAAACCACTCCAGACCTCACAATTAATGACAGATGAAAAGAATCAAATGTTCAAAGGAAGTATTGCTAAGGGTGAAAGGAGCCCTTGCTTATTACACAGAACAAAAACCACAGCAACCTGGAAAGAAATAAAAGGAGGAAGAGAAAAGTCACCTTCTAAGAAGGTTGAGCATATCATACTTCCTACTATTAAACAGGGACTGCAGAAGAGAAAAGAAGGCGTTAACCAGTATCAGCTACCAAAATTGTGTGCACATGAAAAGACCATTAGAAGGAAGGACCCAGCAAGGACTAAAAATGAAGCCTTTGACCATCAGAAATTGCCCACTGTAGATTCTGGCCAATTACAAGTAATTGGTCATTTAGCTAAGATACAAAAACCAGGATTATTAACCAGGTCATTGTATAAAGGAACACACTCTTTAGCATCTCCACATCAAATGTGTACCAGTGGCAAAAAGTAAAAGCTAATGGAAAAAAAACAAATGATAATATTTTCAAAAGAGCAAATTCCATTAAGCTACTAAAAGGATATAAAACACTTGCTGCAATTTTTTTTAAAAAAAAGAAAGGGTCTGGACCCCAAATTTAAGAAACTCCGCAATAACGTGAAGCAACCTCTGCTTATAAGCCCAGATTTGGAGAGTGACTTTTGGTAAGCATTAATTTTGAAGAAAAAGTAATTAACACTGAAAGCAGCAAAGATGTTGATTCTTATGCATTCTTAAGGAGTTTTCTAAATGGATTTATCAGGGTGGGATGGAGGGGGGGGGGAGAGGATATATCCAAAAGTCTCACAAAAATCACCCCCCAGAACATTGATGTCAAAGGTACAGAAAATTTAAAATAGAGAAGATTTGGAAAGAACAGTTACAATAGTCAAAAAAAAGGGCTTGGACCCATGCATTCCTTAGGAGTTCTAAATGGATTTATCAGGGCAGGATTGAGGGAGTGGAGCATAAGAAAAAATGGTCAGGACATAGGTGGGCCAAAAAATCTCCCAAAAATTACCCCCAGAAGTATAACGTCTCACACTGAATATGTCAGAGTTCGTCTGTGGCCAATGTTCAGTGCGTTAAATCACGTGCTTACAAGTTCGCTGTCAAGCGCCTCACGGTACTCACGCTCGGTAGTGTTTGCACGCGCACGTTTAAATGGAATATTTTAAATAGAGAAGAGATTAAATGGGACCCTGATTAAGTATAAGGATTAACCCTTTGCCTGCCAAGACCGTAGCTCCTACGTGCTGGCAAAAAAGTCGCTATGTGCCCAGCACGTAGGAGCTACGTTTTACATTAAGACAGCACGTTCTCTGCACTCGCCTATCAATGCGAGTGCAGAGACGCGCTGCCAGCCCCACAACACAAGCTTACCGGCGCTGATGCTGCTCTGGCCCCTCCGATCTCCCCCAGACTGACCCCAAGTCGCAGCGACGTCATCAAGATGTGCCTGCTGTGTGGGGTATTTAAATCTCCCCCTGGCACTGCCCCCTCACTCTTGGAGCCTCGTGGAGCCTGCCTGCAGCCCCCTGCGACCCTCCAGCACAGAGATCTTCCTGCCTGCCTTTGAGATCTGCCCCCAGGTACAATTTTTGCACCATTTACACTAATTGTAATTTTTTTTTTTTTTGCTGATTTTAATTTTTTTGCAGTTTCCACTTTTTTTTTTTTTACACTTACATACACTTACACACACATATACACACCTATACACACTTCTTTTGCAAGTGTGCACACATACATATTTTTTACTTTGCCTTTAATTTCCATTTTTAGCCTTTACACACTTATCACTGTTTGATCAGTTTTATTTTATTGATTTCATTTGTTCATTGCTTTTGTGTTTCATTGCTTTTTCAGTTCTGCATTGTGCTTTATTTTCTGTTGTACTTGTTTTACTCTATTACTCTGATTTCTAAGTTCTGCTTTATACTTTTATTACTGTTATATTGCTTGTTACCTTGATTTTGCAGCGTGACAAGTGATCAGGTAGCCTGAACGCAAGTCACACGGCATAATCTCATTTTTCTTGGGTTTCTTAGTGATTTTCTGAGTTTCCAGTTCTGCGTTGTACTTTTGATTAGTTATATTACTTGTGTTACCTTGATTTTGCATTTCATTTCTTTCATTTTCTTGCATTTTATTGCATTTGTCAGTGGTTGCATTTTTAGATTTGTGTTGCTATTCATTTACTGTTCTTGCTTATTGATTGTTCTTGGTTGTATTTACAGAACTTTGCTTGTGTTACTTTTATTTCAATAGTAATTAGGTCATAATCACTTTTTTGTATATTCAGTGATTTTAATTGCATTTTAATTTGTGTTGCTGTTGGTCTACTGGCTTTTGCTTTTTTTTTGCTTGTTCCAGATTGTTCCTGATTGTTCTTGCTCTTCATTGTCCTTGGTTGTATTTTTTTAGGGCGGTCTAGAGTTCAAGGCAGGGGTGGGGGTTTCTTTGCCAGATTTGTTTATCTTATCTGTTTTTTTTCTACTCTCTGTCCTTGCATAGCTGTTAGATTTTTCTGGCTTCTGATCATATTGTGATTTTCTCGATTTTTTGTGTGACTGATTGGGGGCATTTGGACTAGGGTGTTATATTAGTTTTGAAAATATTTTGTTGGCAACATGGCCAGAAAGTTGTTCTCAGTTGAAGAGGCTGCTGCACTGTGCATGGCCTCTAGCTCGGAGGAGTTCAGTGACTCTGATTCCGAGTATGTGCCCCCTGGTTCAGAGAGTGACTCCTCTACTGAGGAGTCATGGTGTAGTAGTAGCACGGTTAGTGCTCTTGAGGAGCCCATGGAGGTGAAGGTAGAGGAGAGTGTTCCAAATGAGGGAGAGGGTGATAGGGCTGATGCTGCAGCTGGAGGAGAGCCTGCGTGGAGGCCTCCTTGTAATTTTCTCCCTGAAATACCCCCATTTACTGCAGTCGCTGGTGTTAAGGTGGACACCAGGAATTTTGAACCAGTTGATTTTTTTCAATTATATATTACTGAGGCCATCCTACAGGATATGGTCCTCTATTCAAATTTATACGCCGAGCAATACCTTGCCCATAATCCCCTACCTAGGTATGCTCGAGTGCAGGCATGGCATCCGACTGACATTGCCAAAATTAAAAAGTTCTTGGGACTCACTTTAGCTATGGGTCTCATAAAAGCAAATTCTTTGGAGTCCTACTGGCATACCACTACTGTGTTGTCTATCCCTGTTTTTTTCTGCCACCATGCCGAGAAACTGGTATCAGCTACTGCTCCGGTTTCTGCATTTCAATAACAATGCAACGGCTGTACCCCCTGATGTGCCCGGCCATGACAGGCTGCATAAATTGAGGCCCCTTATAAATAGCCTGTCTGAGCGGTGTGGAGAAGTGTATACCCCTTCCCAAAACATTTGTATAAAGTCACTTCTCCTCTTCAAAGGGTGCATTGCATTTCGGCAGTACATCCCAAGCAAGCGTGCCCGCTATGGGATCAAATTTTATAAACTGTGCGAAAGCATTTCGGGGTACACCAGCTATTTCATGATTTATGAAGGCAAGGACTCCCAATTAGACCCCCCTGGTTGTCCCCTTGATTTGACTGTCAGTGGCAAAATTGTATGGGAGCTCATCTCTCTACTTTTGGGCCAAGGTTACCACTTATATGTGGATAACTTTTACTCTAGTATCTCCCTGTTTAGAGCCCTACATTCTTTGGATACTCCAGCCTGTGGCACTATAAATCGTACCCGAAAGGGATTGCCCAGGGATCTGGTCTGCAAAAAACGTAATCGTGGAGAAGTTTATGCCCTAAGAAATGATAAGCTCCTTGCCATAAATTATTATGACACTAAAAATGTATTCATGCTGACAACAATCCACGATGAGTCAGTAACTGTGGTACAGAGAGTTGGTAGGCCCCCTAAAATTAAACCCCTCTGTAGCAGGGAATACAGCAGGTACATGGGTGGCGTTGACAGAACTGATCAACTCCAACATTATTACAACGCCACTCGAAAAACTAAGGCCTGGTACAAAAAAGTTGGTATATACTTGATTCAAATGGCCCTTCGAAATTCATACGTGGTATATAAGGCAGCAGTACCAGGCCCCAAATTATTCTACTATAAATACCAGCTGCAGATAATCCCTGCCCTGTTGTTTAGTGGTGTAGAGGAGACAGCGTCTGAGATGCCCCCTAGTGACAATGTGGCCTGATTGATTGGGAAGCAATTTATTGATACGTTTCCACCCACACCTGGAAAAGTGTTTGCCCAGAAAGCTTGCAGAGTGTGCTGCAAAAGGGGTGTAAGACGAGATACACAGTACTACTGCCCTAAGTGCCCTCGCAACCCCGGGTTATGTTTCAAACCATGTTTTGAAATATACCATACTCGGCTGCACTATTGAAAGGGTAATAAATTGTAGTGCACTGATTGAATTTATAATAATTATTGGCATCCCGCTTTGTGCAAAATTAATATAATAGCCTTATGGTTTATGTATTCAGGTCAGAATTTTATGTCGTGGTTAGTTTGGGTGTTTCCTTACCTAAAATGTTATGTTAGGTTATGTATAGCCAACTGAGGTGTTAAGTGATGGACTGGGCCCCTAAAAATTTGTGGCGCGTGATGATCATGATGTTTCATCTTGCCTGTGGATGATTTCATCTCCCCTGCTGATGCCACAAGGTTTTTTTTTTTTACCGACACCTCATAAGCTACCCTTTCAGGGCAGTTGCTATGGCTATATGTATTTCTGGGTGACATTTTATGTTTTACTAGTGTACAGTATTAGGTCTCCATGGAATATTTTTTTAAATTATTTTTGCACAGTTAGGGTCTTTGTTTGCAGTAGTGAAAAGAAAGTTATAGTTTGTTGGTAGATGGGAGTTAACATTTCAACACTTATGCGAATTATAGTCTTTCTCCTTATTATGAGTAATAGTATTGTTCTGATGGCATAGCTCTTCTGGTTGGAGAGAAACTGACTAATTCACAACTCATTAGCTCAGCTTTCAAAGCAGATATTGAGGCCTTTATTTTGGGCAATATATATTTTGTTCTTGGTGCAGGCATTCAGCTTTTTTCAGAATTTATTTCACGTCACCTCTTTAGCCATACCCCCCAACTGTCCCACTTTATATAGCGCATCCCGCTGTCCGGATAGTTCAATGAATGTCCAGCATTTCCGTAATAGATTACCGCAATTCTGCATGCAGGAAAGCAAGAATGGTGCTGCTGAATAGCTACAGGTGTGCGCTTTCAGAAAACATATAGTTTGTGGGGGTATTTCACAGATAAAGGGGTGTTTAGACGGAAAAACTGCGTGGTGTGCACTTAGAGCGCAGCTCCAAACTTTTGGGCTGAAATTGCTCTTATGCATTGCCCCTGTTTTGGGCTGTTTGGAGGCCATGTCTTTAGGTGCACCCATGCATGTGGGGTATCATTTTACTCTGGATAATTTGTTCTTTTATAACCTGCCTTCATTTGAAAATTTTCATTAGTGTTTTATTCTCAAATTTACTTTGGACTTTGTGACTGTGAAAAAAAAAATTTAAAAACATAGCATATGTTTTTACGCTATCTGTATGACAGGAGCTACATTTAGAGCAAAAACTACACCACAACTAAAAATATAGAGGTGTGCAGTTTCTAAAAATGTGTGACTTATGGGGGTATTCCATTTCTGTCATAAGATATGCCATGTTAAAATAGAGATGGCCTTTTCACTTTTTTTTCGATGTAAAATTGCACAAAATGCTGTTTTATTATTGTGGTGTCTTCTGGACAAGAAAAGTGGGTTACCAATACATATTTGGTATTGTTGGATTCAGCAGAATCTGGGCTTTTACAAACAGTAAAATTTTTGTACTACAAAAAAGAAGGCTGCAATCTCTTCTAGTGCGGTGTAATGTAAGTATGGATACACATTACAGCCTACGTCAGTGAATGGCGCTACGGGATTGGGGGTAGGTTATGAAGGTGCATGCGCACGCACAGTGGATCCGCAATATTGATGACATCACCAGATAAATCACTGTTCACACCTTTTAATCTCTGCATTGTTCACTCACTAGATTGTTCACACCTCAGACTCAGACTGTAAGCACCCACATTGTTCACCTCTTCACACCTCAGACTGTAGGAACAGTGCCAGATTATGGCACACACGGGCAGCATAGGGCAGGCAGAGTACTGCCTGTGCGTGCCATACCTTGCCTGCCCTATGCTGCCTGTGTGTGCCGTACTCTGCCTGCCCTATGCTGCCTGTGTGTGCCATACTCTGCCTGCCCTATCCTGCCTTTGGGAGGTAAACCTGGCAGGGGTTTGTTCTTGGAGTTTAGCAGTTAGAAATAGCCATTAAATGTAACAAAATTAGTCTTCTTAAAGGAGAAGGAAAGGCTAAGTCACTTGGGGGTGCCAAAATGTTAGGCACCCCCAAGTGACTTAGAACGCCTACCTTGTACCCCGGGCTGGTGCCCCTGTACGGAGGGAACAGCACCAGCCCGGGGCACCTGTAGACACCGCTTCCTCCTTCCTTTGCGCGCTGCCGGCGAAATCCGCCGGCCGGCGCATGTGCAGTAGAGTGAAAAGCCGACTTTAATGTTTAAGTTCGGCTTTTCACTCTACTGCGCATGCGCGCGCAAGCGAGGAGGAAGGAGGAAGCGCCGGCAGCTACCCCGGGCTGGTGCTGTTCCCTCCGTACAGGGGCACCAGCCCGGGGTACAAGGTAGGCGTTCTAAGTCACTTGGGGGTGCCTAACATTTTGGCACCCCCAAGTGACTTAGCCTTTCCTTCTCCTTTAAAGAGCAACCATGGCAGTGAACAGAATGTGTCATTGTATTTAACCATAGACATTACATATGTATCCCGATGTTCAACTAGGTCCTTAAGCTTGTACATAAAATACTTACTCCCCAATATTCCTTCCTGTATTGCCATTAAAAAATTATATGTTATTATTCTCTCCACTAGTTTTTTTAACTATACAGAAAATTCTAGGCACCTAAAAAGTGCTTATATTTATGGCATCATCCACAAAAGAAACATGGCAACATGTGGTATTACACTGATACATATTCTTTAAAACTATAAATTAATACACTACCTCACAGGAGTTCCCTCCCGTAGCAAGTCTTCAAAACTTTTTGGATAGTGTTCTGCTACCACCACCAGCCTTTCTAAAAAGTAGAATAGAAAAAAATATCTTTAGGATCATGTGCTTAAAGTGATACTGTCGTGATTTTTATGCTATCATTTTTATGTCTAAATTACACTGTTTACATAGCAAAAAACATTCACTCATTTAAAAGGTTATTCTTTAACCATCAAATGTATTTTTTTGTTGTTGTAATATTGATGTGCATTGTGTATGAGTCTGAGCTTTCAGAAGGAGCCAGCGCTGCACATTAGAACTGCTTTTGTGACTGAAGTTTATCAGAGCACAGGTCACATGGCTGTAACAACCTGGAGATGAAGATTATGGTTAGCACTATGTAAAATTTCAAAATTAAATATAAAAAAATCTGTTTAGGTTTTTAAAAAAAAGATTTCAATGCAGATTCTCCTGGAGAAGCTCTATTAACTGATGCGTTTTGAAAAAAAATGTTTTCCCATGACAGTATTCCTTTTAGGTGGTCACACAGATAAAGATTTTTATACAATATAGTCAATATCCATCTAACTGTATGACTTAAATGGATATTGATGGATTCATTAAACTGTATGACTGTCCGATCAATCTCTACTGCAATCATTGGGACAAAAAAGTATGCATTGGATGATTACGAGGGTTTCTGACCCTTTGGTCATTATGTAGATTGCAAGCTCTACGGGGCAGGGACCTCCATCCTCTTGTGTCTTTGACTCTTAACTTATTGCAACTGTATCTTGTATTGATTTGTATTTATTGTTATACTTTGTATTTATCTATTATTATCTTAATAACCCCGTTTGTATTAATGTATTCAACTGTACAGCGCTGTGTACATAAGTAGCGCTTTATAAATAAAAATATACATACATACATACATGTAGCCAGATAATGGCAAATGTTAAGAATATTCCAAATGTTTTTACAGCTAAAGTATTCACTAATATTTTAGGGTTTCCAGAGTAGGTAGTATAGATATCTAGTTATTGAATTAGACAGATATAAGATTGGTTATTAGCAAAAGACATATTGGCTGATTTACTAATATAAATCGTTATAGCCACCAGTGAGATATTTACAGTGATTTTATAGCTTGCAGAAGTCGGATTAAAACTAATTGCTGATTGGTTGCTATGGACAACTGACAATTGCAATTTAGCACCTTTGGCATAAAATCAGCCCCATAAAAGTGTTATAAATCTATAACAAATGCTACACTACTGCCGACAGGGCCACCATCAGAAACTTTGGGCCTTGTAGAAATTATTTATATGGGGCCCCCCTTGAACACAAGGGCACTGTGCCAAAATTTTTGCCACGCCCCTTGTGAGTATATATGATAGCTGATGTTACTCTAACATAAGCAGATCATATAAATAGTTAAAATGAATAATCAATGTGCTAATAAGTCAGTCAGTTCATTGGGGGAAGTAGAATTTACCTTGATTACCTTGTTATGCTTGTACGCAAATTACTTAAGTTTCTAGTTATGTTACGTCAGTTTCTTAAGTTCCTAGGCAACTGTTGTGGAAGTTACATAAATCTCTACCTCATATGGCCACATACACAGTTAAAGGAACAGTAACACCAAAAAATGTATAAAAGTGTATAAAAGTAATTACAGTATAATGCACTCTTGAACCTACACTGGAACAACTGCTGTGTAGCCATGGGGGCAGTCAATCAAAAGAGAAAAGGCACAGGTAGCATAGCAAATAACAGATAAAACACCATTGTGCTTTACAGAACTTCTGTAATCTTCTATGTAACCTGTGCCTTTTCTCCTATAGTACTGTTTCTGAAGGAAACACACAACTTGTACCATAGCAGGGCAAAAGCACATTATATTGTAATTACTTTAAAAAACTTGAATTTTTTGATCCTACTGTTCTTTTAAGGAGGGGGCCTGTTGGACAAGGACCACACTAATGTGCCACTTGAGGAGTCAGCAGCTTTTATCGCCCCATGGATAGTCAGCTTTGTACACCTATGATTCCATTTTGGAAGATCTGCTGCACTAGCAGCTCAGCAGGAGGCACTGCTTATCTGTATTAATTATTATTATTATTTTTTTTTTTTATATTAACTTAGACACCACTTATGTATTGCATCTAATTGCACTCTAGGACCGCAGCAGTTTGTGGCCTTATAGATTAGTAAGAAATCTCCTACATAGTTACCGCTATATGTAATAACAAGTGCAGTAACCTATAACATAAGATGTTTAAGATGCTTACTCTTAAATAGGTGACCAGTAAATGGTTCCTGCTGATTGGTTGCTATAGGTATCACAATTTGCACCTTTTAAAAGAGAAAATCAGAGTTAATCTATATAGCGGGTCCTCTACTTTTCAGTATTTTTTCTTTTTCCATTTACTTTATTTCACATACTACAGATAGCACACAACTAAAAAAAGTTCAATGAATTCTGTATATAGTAAATGACTGTATATTAGTGTCCGATTAAATAAATTAATATTTTTATTTGATGTTCTTTAGTCTTGGGAAATCTAATCACTTTCTGCAGTACTCCCTCGTACATTTCTTCTAAAGTTTTTATAGTTAGTGCATTAGTTTTCATCTTCCCTTCCCCACTTACGTTTTAATAACCCCTATCATATTATATATACACACATAAAAAATGTATAATGAAGCAGTAGAATTCCAAATCAGATAACATTAAGGGGCTGATTTACTTACCCACGAACGGGTCGAATGGAGTCCGATTGCGTTTTTTTCGTAATGATCGGTACTTTGCGATTTTTTCGGATTCTTTACGAATTTTTCGGATCCAATACGATTTTTGCGTAAAAACGCGAGTTTTCCTATCCATTACGAAAGTTGCGTAAAAAGTTGCGTATTTTGCGTAGCGTTAAGTTTTAACGCTACGAAAAATGCGCAACTTTTCGCGTAAGTTTTAACGCTACGCAAAATGCGCAACTTTTTACGCAACTTTCGTAATGGATACGAAAAACTCGCGTTTTTACGCAAAAATCGTATTGGTAACGAAAAATTCGTACAGAATCCGCAAAACATACGAAAAAGTCGCAAAATGTTCGTTTTCAAGTCGGAACTTTTCCAATTCGGGTCGGATTCGTGGGTTAGTAAATCAGCCCCTAAGTGTAGGACTGGCCAGACCAGGGATGACTTTGATGTAGTTGGCCAGCTTAAATATATTGCAATATATGGACAAACAATCCCTGTTTTGTTTAAAGGGAAGGGTAGCTGTAGTAGCTAAATACATGTCCTGTATATACTGATAATGGTGAGTGCAGAGGACCTTTTGTCTATATGAATTTTGTGGTCACAGCCTCAATGCACCCCTACCTAATGGTTTAAAATTTAGCAGTGAGCATCATTTTGCCTTCAGCTAGAGTTTATACAAGAGCAGTGGCCAGCTCCTTGTGGTAGCAGTCAGGCGATCCCAGTGGTGGCCAATAAAAGGGCAACCATTTGGGAGTTTTAACCTTGAAAGCAAGAAAGTTGGCCCCTGTGGAAAATGTATAATGAATCAGTAGTATTCTTAATTACATGAAAGTAAGGACTGGCCAGACCACAGATGACTTTGTAGTTGGCCAACTGGAAATATATTGCAATATATGGACAAACAATCCCTGTTTTGTTTAAACAGAAGATAAATGATGAGGGAGAGTTCATGCTTAGCCAGAAGAAAATGCGATAAAGTGTAAAAGGTGTTTATTTAGCCCTTATACACATGTACAAAGGGCAATGTTTCGGGCCCCCCCTGGGCCCTTTATCAATCCTCTTGAATGGCAGCTTTAGTAGCTTAATGCACAGAATGTTTTTATGTATTTATAACTTTATTTCTAAAGTGCTAAAAGGATACACAGCTCTGAACAATTTATAATGTACAAAAGTACACACACAGGGAGGACACATATTATAAATAAAATCAATAAGTATAAAGACACAGATTAAGCGCCACCATGACACCGTAGGAAGGAGGTCCCTGTCCCATATAGCTTACAATCTAAGTTATTCTTATCCTAGAAATATATATTGATAATGGGTGACTTAGGAGGACCTTTTACCTGTCTGATTTATTTTGTGGTCACAGTCTCATTGCACACCACCTAATGATTTTAAAATGTAGTTGTGAGTACAACTTTCCCTTTTGCTATATTTTATACAGGAGCAGTGGCCAACTCCTTGTTGTAGTTCCCATTCTTTCCAGCTACAGTCGAGTGATCCTAATGGTGGCCAATACAAATGGCAACCATTTAGAAGTTTTAACATTAAAAGCAAGTAAGCTACAGGAAAAACCTAGTCCCTGTGAAAAAAATGTATAATGAAGCAGTAGAATTTTCAATAATTTAGATGAGTACAGGACTGGCCCCACCAGGAATAACTTTGATGTAGTTGGCCAGCTTGAATATATTGTAGCAGCTTAATGCAAATAATGCCTAAATGTCCTATATATTGATAATGAATGAGTGCAGAGCACCTCTTGTTGGTCTGTAAATTCTGTGGCTAAGCTAAGTAAGCTGTTATCGTACCACTTTTAATATAGCAACTTGTTAAACTTAATATTGCATTTTTTTTTATTTATCAATAAAAATACATTTAAAAAATCTGAATGAAAGATACAGAAGAAGAAGGTGATACAGTAAGTACTAATATATTTCAGAAGCCAAGTTCACTTTTACACTTAACTTACAGAGATTTCTGGGATTTGGAAAAATAGGGCCGAATTAACTTTTTATGAGCCCAACTGTACAGGATGGATGCCAGATGAAGGGAATTTGCAAATGCACTGGGCATTGTTTTATTCTTTAGAATGACATTGCTAAAGTAATAGTTCAGGCAATTTGAAAGGTCCCTCTAGCCCACGAAAATATTAAGAATTTCTCACCATATATTTTTTTATATTTGTGCAATAAAAGTTTGTCTAATGTGTAAAAGGTTTGTATGTGTTACTTCTGACAGGATATCAGTTGCATGAAACTAACCAGATGCCCTAGAGATGGCTTTTTTGTAGGGTCAATTATACTGGCTGATCTTGTGCTAAATTGCTTCATGTATGATTCAACTATACAAGCTAAGGCTTCCAAACCTGCAAGCAAATTACAATAGAAGAAAATGCATAGTGCTACTTTCTTTGCATTCTGGTGTTTTGCTGTGACTGAGTTTTAAGGATGTACTGAATCCACTATTTTGGGATTCAAATTAATCCTGAATCCTTTGTGAAAGATTCAGCCAAATCCCTGAGTCAAAATGGGATACTAGCAATTTGCTAGTACAGGTATAGCAAATTCCAGATAAGGGGCGTTTGGATCTCCAAACTTTAAGTCTACTAAAAATAATTTAAACATGAATTAAACCCAATAGGATTGTTTTGCCACCAGTAAGGATTAATTATATCTTAGCTGGGATCAAGTACAAGTACTGTTTTATTATTACAAAGAAAAAGAAAAATTTAAATATGTGATTAAAATGGACTGTATGGGAGATGGCCATCCCGTAATTCATAGCTTTCTGGAAAACAGATCCCATACATATCAGGGCTGTGGAGTCGGTAGATAAATTCTCTGACTCCTCAGTTTCTGATACTTCCGACTCTGACTCCTCTGTTTTTAATATGCTAATGTTTTTATACATTCATACAGTCAATGAAAAGCATGCTTCATGGTCACTCAACGTGTTCCTTTATGCACTGCGTGCATTGGGCTTTATTCTTATAGCAGAATAGTAATTAATTATGACTGTTTGTGAATTGGGGCATTTAAACTTGCTTTATTTTTTTATTTTATTCCCATTTAAATTTAGTAGGAGTCGGTTAATTTTTTGCCAACTCCGACTCCAGGTACCCAAAATTGCCTCAGACTCCGACTCCACAGCCCTGATACATATATGCCAGAAGAGAGTGAGTTGACAAATTACTGTTAGTTACTGTACAGGTATGGGGCCCATTATTCAGAATGCTCGGGAGCTGGGGTTTTCTGGATAATGGGTCTTTCCGTAATTCGGATCTCCTACCTAAAGTCTACTAAGAAAATGATTTAAACAGTATTTAAACCCAATAGGATTGTTTGGCTCTAAGATTATATCTTAGTTAGCAACAAGCACAAGGTACTATTTTATTATTACTGAGAAAAAGGATTTTTTTTTTAAAAATGTGAACTTTCTGGATAATGGGTTCCATGTTAAAGTGATGGATTCTGGGATTTGAAGAACCTCTGTTTCCAAAGGAATCTGTGCATCACAAAACATTTTCCTCTATCTCTTGTTCGGGGCACTTTATAATGAAACATTTTTTTGCTTTTAACAAAGGCAGTCCTTTTTAAAATTGGACTGCATATCATTTTTGTAATAATGTACCATAATACCTTACCTGCTCTTTTACCACATAAAAACCATAGGGTTTAGTTTTAAAGGCATCAAAAGATGCCATGTTAAAAAGAAGATAAATATAAGCAAAAACATTTTTAAATATACTTTAAGGGAATAACATCAAAAAATGTGCTCATAATTTTACATAATCTGTGCTATTACTTAATTTTTAGTTTGTAGAAGTGCCCAAATCCAACCAAGGAGCCAGAAATTATTTTTAAAAAAACTGTCAGTCGCTGGAGGTAACTGATAGATTCCAGGTCGAAAATGCTTAAGTACATATGAAACAGAAACTTAGCTAGCCAATAAGCATTTTCCCAGAGAACTTATCCTAAACAAAACTTTTGCTTGGATTTGAGCTGTATGAAGGACAGCATATAGACATTCTTTACAAATCTCAATCTAACTGGCCTTCAAGCTGCTATACCCCGATGAAGGGAAGCAGTAACACAGTTAGGAAACTCTGGTACAGGTATGGGATCCATTATCCAGAAACCCATTATCCAGAAATTTCCGAATTACAAAAAGGCCATCTCCCATAGACTCCATTATAAGCATATAATACTAATTTTTAAAAATGATTTACCTTTTCTCTAATGATAAAACAGTACCTTTTACTTGATCCCACCTAAAATATAATTAATCCTTATTGGAGGCAAAACAACCCTATTGGGTTTATTCAATACTTAAATGAATTTTAGCAGAATTAAGTTATGGAGATCCAAATTACGGAATCTGGAAAACCCCAGGTCCCGAGCATTCTGGATAACAGGTCCCATACCTGTAAAAATAACATTATTAGTGCACTATTGTTCAGATGTGCTCCTTAATGGCCACACTATTACAGAATTTGGTCTATATTGGGCTCTTTACACACAGACTGGGCCCTCGCAATTGATATGAAAAAATGACATGTAAATTATACACAAAATACATTTACAATAAATCAACGCAACTGTACAATGGGAAGGACCTACGTTTGGAGGAAACCCTATAACTATTTTTAGTGAATGATCACTCCATCTGTACAGAATTCTCAAATATCCTTGCTAAAGGTTTTCTTTTGCAAAGCTGCTTTAAACCTCCAAATATAAAGTACTCAATATTGTAATTTGCAACATTGTTTAAGATGCCTTTTTTAAAAAACAGAAAACAGTAGATTCTTCTGTTGCAAAAGCATTTACTGGCATTTTTTTTTCAAGGGGGACCTATATTGCTTAACCATCCTGCATTCATATGCAATGTGTTAGATAACCAGTGTGGTTCTCTGGGCAGCCACAGAAGGAGCTAGGATTAAAAAACAAAGAAGGAAATATTTTTCTTAACATACTTTAACCATGCCATGGATAAATCCAACACTCATATGATTACATTTATTTATTTTATTGATGTATACAATTCTAGGGTTATATTACACTTGTTCACACAAATTCAAACCAGAGTTCACACAACATAAACCTACAGCATGCAGCTAATATCTTATTACCATAACTTGTGAGGTACAGCCAGATTCCATGACTGTGTTGTTCTGCTGGTTTACATTTAGCTCACATTCACATAGGATATGGCAATAAATAGTGTATTAAACATTAACAATAAGAAGCCAGTTTGGTTTGGCAAGTGGCAATGTTGCCTTTTGGCTCTGATCACTTGACAGGGAGGCTGATGTCACTGCATATCTGAGCTTTTTATTAAAATGGATAAGTAAAAAAAAAAAAGAATACAAAAACATAAGAACACCCCTAGTGCTAAAATAATGTTTGCATTCCAGGACCCACTGACATGTTGTTAATAATCAGTACTGATATTAAATTGTTATATCAAGTTCTCATGAATCCCAAGCATACAACTGTTAGCCAAGATGTAAAGGTTCATGGTTCAGAGCAGGGACGCTGAACTTACAACCCCGTTGTTTAACTACAACCCCGTTGTTTAACTACAACTTCCAGTCTTCAGCTGTTAGAGGCTGTAGTTAAAAAACAGCTGAAGAGCCATGTTTAGTTAAGAGTGAGAAAACTTGAGGCTTATAGAATTGTTATTTTTTTATGTATGATCCTATCTTTAAGAACAATAACCAAAGCCATCTTGTCTGGATCTGTCTGGTCCTAATCAATGGATTATATGTAAACCTGCCCCTTACTCCTAATTTTTGAACCATAGTTCCGCTACCTGTAATCTAGCCTTCACATTGTAAGTTCCACATCTCCTGGAGTTCTGCATTCCAGAATTCTTGTGAGTGCCATTGAGTATTCTAGTGGCAGTTCTCACCCTGAATAAACTCCTGGTTCTGACCTCTGGCATTTCAAGACTAGCTGCTAATGTCCTCACCTCTGGGTTGTTATATGGCCGTAAAAATTGCCCACTACCTGCCCCGACCACTGCCCTGTTACATAGGGATATATTTATTATGCTGTGTAAAAATTAGAGTAAAACATTACAGGTGATGTTGCTCATGGCAGCCGATCAGATGCTTTGCTTAGGTTTTCTAACTGTTGAAATCTAATTGCTGATTGGTTGCCCTGGGCAAATGCTTCACTCCACTTTTTACACAGTATGATAAATATACCCCATAGACTACTTATTTTCCAGTTATATGGACTTGTCTCTCAGTCATCCACACTACTGCCTGCTGTTTTATCTCATATACCTAGCCCTTAGGTTACTTCTCCCAGTTCAACAGCAGTGTATTCTGACACATTATTTATTACATTTTTAAAAACTGATCTAAAGCAACATAAATGCTTTAATCTTGCTCCCCTGTTATGCTAAATGCATATTAAAAACACCCTCTGAAAATAATGGAATATTAATTAGGATGAACAACAGAGTGAGGCTGTTGCTCTCCCTATTACATAGTTCTCATCTCTATGGAATAAGAGGTGCACTGTAATGTTTTCTTTTTTAGTCATCAAGTCAGAATCATAGATTTAAACGTAAGGAGGCAATTATTGGGAACCGAACATATTGTACATCTGCAATAAATAGTATTTATGGTTAGGATATGGAAACACTTATCTGTCCTTATTATTACTTTTAAACAGTTCATAATTTTAAGCTCTTGAAAGGATGAGTGAAGAGAGCATTCAAAAAGAATACAAGTGTTCTTTAGCTGATTTTGTCAAGATGTAGAAATCTCTCCAACACATTATATATGCCTAAACAAACACCAATAGCAACAAAACAATCCACATCTTAACCGGATGATTTTTCCACCTAAAAATGTATATTTGGAGAACTCTAAAAACAGTTATTAATGCGATGCATTTCTCATTAACCATTATGGTGTTTGCATTTTTTTTTTAATAAAAAGGTGTATTCAGATTTTTAAGGTGAGGTCAGTATTTTGGGAGTATGTGTTTTTGAGTGTACAATTTTTAGAGATTTTAGATACCTGCTTTATTATGGTTTTATGGATTTTCTATACCCTAAATCACAGGGCAGTTCTAGAATAATATATACAGGTAAGGGGCCTGCTATCCAGAATGTTCAGGACCTGGGGTTTTCCAGACAAGGGATCTTTCTGTAATTTAGATCTCCATATCTTAAGTCTGCTAAAAAATAATTTAAACATTTAATAAACCCGGTAGAATTGTTTTGCCACCAATAAGAATTATATATTAGTTAGCATCAAGTACAAGGGACTGTTTTATTACTTATTCTTTATTACAGAGAAAAAGGAAATATTTAAAAAAAAATGTGAATTATTTCCTTAAAATGGAGTCAATGGGAGATGGCCATTCCGTAATTTGGAACTTTCTGGATAACGGGTTTATATATATCCCCCTCAGTTTGCCAGCACCATCACATTTTCCTACAGAAAATAGCAGCTTTCACCTGGTGGCCATTTTTCCTCTGATACATAATTGGATACATTTAAATCTGCAAACACCATACATACACACACACACACAGACCCTTATTCAGCATACATTTAATCAAGAATACAGACTCCCACAGGCAAGACTGTCTTTGATAAAAGTTCTGCTTTGAGCTGAGCTCATGAGAGTTGGTTCGGAGAAAAAAATTGAAGCAGACAGATAGAGCTGAGTTTCTATGGGAACCAGCAATGCCATCTCTTACATAGTAGTTAGTTACATAGGGTTGAAAAAAGACCAGTGTCCATCAAGTTCAACCCATCCAAGTAAACCCAGCACCCACAACCCACACCTACCAATCTATACACTCGCATACATAAACTATAAATACAACCACTAGTACTAACTGTAGATATTAGTATCACAATAGCCTTGGATATTCTGATTGATCAAGAACTCATCTCTTCACTGGTTGCTAGACTGGGGGGCGTGTTTAGTAATCTGAGCTTAGAACAACTGAGCATGCCCACAAGCCAACAGCCAAAGCAAATTCCTGAGGGTGGGGGCCGAGTGGGTTACAGGAGGAGAAGCAAATCTAAGTGATTAAGGGGATGTTGCAGCCTTACTATTAACCTCTGGGCAACCAGCGTCGCAGGTATTGAAATATTTCAAAGAGGCTGTTCACTGATTACATTTTTGTGTGTGGGGTTTACATGTCCTTTAAGACTTAGTGCAAGGTCACAGTAGAAAATGTTCTGAGCTTTAACTGATTGTACTTGTAGTAATTTAGTAAGGTGGGAGAATATCCTGTACTTCCTAACAGCATCTGTAGCATTAGTGTAGAAACTCTAAAATTGTTTAAAACAAGTAGCTCTACTTGCAATGCAGGTTTCAAATGTAATAAGTTTAATTTCTACAGTCATTCCTGTGAAAAGTAGATGACTGTATTGCACATTCCATTACTAGCTGATGTAATGTACAGAAGAAACAGGGTGATGTTTATTAAGTAAAAAAACAGCAATATGCAGCCCGAGCTGTAAAGTCTGCTCCTATAAGCACATTTCAAAATGTCCCTTGAACTGGAGCTGAACCAGAAGGAAAAGTAAATTTACGTCAAGATATTTCTGTTTTCAAACTTGGGTAATCTGTGGTGAGGTTTCCAATCCAGTAAGTATGGAAATGAAAATAGTATGTAAATAAGACAATATTCAGCTGAGCTCATAATAAAAACTATTGTCAGTGTATATTAAATAAATGCGCAGTGTTGTAAACGTGATGAAGGCTTGTGCATCTGGAAAGTCAATCACACAGAAGTTTTGCTAGAACAAATTTCTAGTTACCTGTTAATAATGTGCCCTGTTTCTCCACGGTAACGAATAACAACATATAACAAGATGAGGTATACATGGGTCAGTAAGCCAAAACACTGGCCATCACTCGTAGAAAAAAAAAAATTATTGTGTGGGTGTGCATGAATATTACTTTCCCAAATTAATTAATACACAGAATGTTGTATAAATAGTTACAGGTGTACACGGTCTGCCCTCTGCTTAGAAAAGACGAATATGAAGTTCAAAAACTTAATCATTTAACTTATTAAAATTATAGACATTAGCACTGAAGCCCATGGTCCTGGTCTATCCGCATACCCAACATTTTAAAAATTGAAAGAGGGACAAAAAGAAATGCTGCGTGTAGTGCAGTAAATGGGTAAAATGGTTATGGTAAAAAGGGAAATGAGGGACTTTTCAGTAAAAATTCGGGACTTCGGGTTGAGCTGTTAAAAGAGGGAATGTCCCGCGAAAATCGGGACAGTTGGGAGCTATGTATCTGCAGGCATATGATCTTAAACAGATGGACCAGAATTTGGTGGCAGCATCTGTCCTAATTGTTCTGGTCAAAAAATGTCTTGCATATCTTATGCATTATTATGGCACACTGCTCTAGTGTGAGCTATACAAATAAAGGCTACTAAACATATAAATACTTATTTATTTAGTTGTAGCTTACCATGTTTACCACGAGATATGTCAACATACTGGCAAAGTCTGGGATGCACAATGGTTTTTAAGATTTGGAATCGCCCCAAGATTTTTATTGAGTTCGGTGTGAGGGGAAGGCCATTGCTTCCACAAACGTCATGTGGGAGAGCAGATGCAAAGAATGTGAAGGCTCCAAGCTCTGCATCTTTTAAAGGTGGCATTGTCCATACCATTCTGTGCTCTGCAAAAGGAGTTAAATGAGTTATTATTTGGAAAATACATGTAGTTAGACTTTCTGGCCTATTTACTAGCTAAGGACAAATTTAAACCCAAGCACCTATAGCAACCAAACAGTGATTAGCTTTGTTCAGGAGGCTGCAGTTAGCATAATAAAAGTAAAAAAAACTGATTGGCTGCTATATGTTACTACACTATTCATTACCCAGAAAGCTCTGATTTAAAGGAAATGCAAACCCCGCCAATCATTTTTATTTATTTCCTGTTATTTATATAGCGCCAGAACATTTCCGCATCACTTTACAGAGATTATTTATCATTCACACCAATTCCTGCCCCAGAGGCGCTTACAATGTAAGGTCCCTATCACAGTTACACACACTGGGGCTCATTTACCAATGCATCGCTGTAACAGTCGCAGAGGCAAAACTTTTGTCCTGCGCATAAGCATATTTAACAGTATAGCGCAAACGCGGTCACTTAAAAGATTCATGTGCTAGTTTTGATGCAATCTGCTGCGCCATACAAACATAAGCATATGATGTCGCAAAACTGCACATAAGACGACGCAAAACTTGTCAGAAATTATGTGCATAGATGGCGTAAGCTAATGCTCTAAAAAACCCGTACTAACTACATGCTTCCTAACTTCCTAGTCAGTTGGAGT
Organism: Xenopus tropicalis; assembly: GCF_000004195.4. Classification (NCBI taxonomy): domain Eukaryota; kingdom Metazoa; phylum Chordata; class Amphibia; order Anura; family Pipidae; genus Xenopus; species Xenopus tropicalis. The sequence continues at coordinate 72,220,188 of NC_030677.2, read as the reverse complement.
TTAGATGGAAAAAAGATATGAAAGACTCCATCACATTAACAAGGGAAACTGCCTTTAAAGATAAGAACAAAGTTAAAAAAGGGTAAATATTATTAAAACTTTAATTGCAAACATATATTTTTATAATAATGCTAATTAACATATCATAAATTTGAGAAATATTAACATGGTTTTATTAATGACATACCTAAATTAGTTTATTGTGGCGCAAATCTGCATTATACTAGTGCAAATGGTGAAGAATGCGCAGTCAGAAATACGCCACAAATGAACAGGCGTAAAGATTTCAATGCAGCCGTGCCTGTGCAAATCTGCTCATATATACGCGCAAAGGGCGCACTTACGCAAAAACCGGGCACTTAAAACACGCCCCTAGCCATACCCCCAAAAAAACACATTGTTGGTTGCGACATAATTGCCCAGTATTTTCGACATGAGCATACAAAGAACTGTTGGAAAAATAAATGAACCGAATCATAATTGTGTCGGTTTGTGTGCTGCGATGCATTGATAAATGAGCCCCACTGTGGTCAATTTAGTCAGAAGCCAAATACCTGTCTGTTCTGCTTAGAACTGACCAACTGTTTACTAACTAAATTTACTGTGTACTGTGTAGAGCCCCATTACAAGACTTTTATCACTAACTTGTCTGAAGACAGAAAAAAGGACCAGATGTCACAAATCTTTCGCTTCACAGACAGGGTTATACAACAAATGCCAGCATTGTCACAAAGCAGAGTAAACCATGTGCTGTGCCCTGCATTGTATCTATAAAGGTAGCATGGTTACAAAACTGAAATGCTATATATGAATTCTTACTGCAAAACTGCTGTCTAACCAATGGAGAATACTGGCCAACTCATAATTCAATCTATGGCTTACATAAAAATTTCACAAAAAGTTTCACACAGAGTACACAGTTATGCAATATAGAATATACAGAAAACTAGCTCCAGTTTCTATAGTGGTGTTGATGTTTCTATTTCATTTGCATACTACAAATCAAGAACAAAGAAAAAAAAGGCACATAGAATTTTAATCAAGTATGGGATCTATTATCCAGAACACATGGAACCTAAAAGTTTCCAAATGTATTGTCTTTCTGTAATTTGGAGCGCCATGCCTTAAGTCTACTAAAATGACAGGTAAACATTAAATAAACTTAATAGGTTTGTTTTGTATTAACCTTTGTCTGCTTAGATTGGTAGTTGGGTGAAAACTCTGGTGTGTAAATATAAGTCTCTGTGCATTCCCCAGTCTGTGTGTTGCTGATGTCATAACTAAATTGTGTACACACCTTAATGATAACTGCGTTATTGTTGTAGGCTCTGTACTCATTTTGACTCTTATTCCATTCATATCGCCTCATCACAACTCAATTAAGATCTCTTTTGCTCCTGTACACTCTTATATATGAGTTATGACTTTCTATGTCATTACAAATTTAATACAATTTAGCCTTACATAGGATATGTAGCACAATGGACGAACAACATAGGGAAAAAAAAAAAAAAAAGTGTATAGCCAGGGGGCAACCATAACCCTTCGAATACAGAATCCTCTACAAAAAAATAGACTGAATACCAAAAGCAATCAAAATGATCACATGCATTTGAAAAAAATAAAAATATTGTATTATCTGATAAAAAAAATGTTACATTTTATTGTCCAAGGACTTTAGGACGCTGACACACAGTGCAACAGCAAGCTTTTTGTTTTATGAACAATTCTACATCCGGATCGCTTTGCTCCTTACTGGACTGTCATCATAATCGCCCTGACAGCATTTGTGGATCTGGCAAATAACTGGGAAAATTTTTTTAATGATAAGTGCCTGGCTATCTATGTCACCTTAAGAGTCAGGGCTATGTTAAAAGTCTGTGGAGAAGCTACTGTGCAATTGGGGTGGGGGGGACTCAAATTAGCACCATTTGCTATGCCCTTAATACAATGTAAATCGCCGGTTGGATGCCATTCCACTGGCGATTTACATTTTCGCCGGTGGGATGTCATAGCGGGGAGATTAGTCGCCCGCAACAAGGGAGATTTGTCGCGGGCGACTAAAAGACTTTAAGAATCTAGATTTTATTTGCCTATAAAAAGCCGACCCAGCAAAAATTCCTGCATCCTTATTTAGTAGGTGCCAAAACTATATTTCTTTTTTTATTTTTTATATTTCCTTTTTTTTGGCCCACAGAATGGCATGCTTGCTGATACTGTGGAGATCAACGTTAGTGTTAAAAACAGGGCAATTGTTTGGTTAATAAATTTAATAGACCCAACAGCAATATCACTTTCACTGGGCTCTCCAGACCTCTGGGGGATGACATTTTTCCCAGGCAGTATTTTTTAAGCAATATTTCCCTGTCACTTAATAGGAGGATCCAGCACTTGGTGGTGATTCTCGTGCACTTTTAAAAGTTTTGTCCAAAAAAAAAAACTGAATGGACTGTTTTATCATCAGCATGGATTTATGCGCAGGGTCAAGTCCAAGGTAATGTAATTAAACACTATAGGAAATTGCATTGTTGTATTCTTGAACTTTCTGGATAGCGGAATCGTGTATAGTAGATCTCAGACAGAGAACAGAAGCTTCAAAATTGGCCCTGGCATTTTAAACACACAGAAGCCAAAAAAAGCCCCCTCTCAGCCCAACAAATCATGACTGTCTATGGCATCACAGCAGTCCCTCTGGCATTTGCCAAAACCAATAGATTGCCAGTCCAGGCCTGATAACATTCTTCAAATGTTACACTTGCATTTAAAACAATCTATTGATTTTGTGCTTCATGTCAGGATTCTGCAGCTTACACTTAAGTCCTTTAGAAACATCTTTGAAGTGTTTAACCTACGTGTTATCTGTAAGCTGTAATTTATTTAGGAATTAGAAAATGAATGGTAATTAATCATAATGTAAATTGGTAAACATAAAAGCCTGAGTGCTCTATTCATACAATCACGTGTATATGGGTCCTCTCCTTAATGTTCTGCTTGGGTTGTGCTTACTGCCTGTCTTACCTGCATATTCCATTTTATTATCACACTTACTTAAAGATTAATCAGGAAGATGAATGATCCCTTGCAGTTCTACTTCCACCAAATTCCCCTAACGTGCTTGTCTGTGTAAAGAGACTGACTCAAGCACAAATACCACGATAGCTTGCAGGGACATACAAGGAGCTGTAGTCCTACATCTTCTACATTACAAGGTACTTGCACTCCATTCAGGGTTTGCCTACGGTAGATGATAGAATGGAACGGCTTTGGTGGAGGAGCTGATGTCACAGTCATGTGACAAGATGTGGCCGGGAACAACGTGTGACGTCACCTAGAACTGTCCGTATGACTTCCGTGGGAAGGGAGCCGCTACAGCCTAGCCAGAGAAGTGAGGGGAGATTTAAATGTAGCTAAATCTCCCACTCCTTCTCTAAAAGGACAGCAACACTAGGGAAAGGATAGGACCTAGCCAGTCACATGCTTTAACACCACGCCCTAATCAAAGGCAAATTTCAGCGTCTACTTTTATCTACGCTAAGTCTGGGCGAAGAGGAAAGCCCAATCACGTTGTCTGTGACGTCAATCCTAAGCGACCGTCCCTGCCAAATCGCCTCCGGGAGAGGTAGGCATGATTTAAGTAGGAGAATAGTGAGGGGCTGCGTTTTAATATATTAGCGAGTGTGCTTAAAGGGCTGCATGTGCTGTAACGCTAAGATGGGCGATAGCTGTCCGGTACTAACACCGGTATGCTCTGTGGAATTAAAAGAAATGTATTGAAAGGGAAGGCATCAGTAGTCTGACTGCTGCGATGTGTATTGAACTGAATTCATTCTTACCTTGCATACCCTGTTCGGTGGTAACGAGGTAATTCAGTATTAGATATGTCAGGGCAACACAGATAATACAGAAAGTAAAAATGTAGATCATTAGTTGGTAATAGCTAGAAACTCATGCAGAGCTGGCATTGGCACCTTTAGTCAAATGATTAACAAGGTCATTATTATGATTTATAATAGAAGGCCCCTTAAGGACCACTAGTTTCTGAATCCCCCAGTTATATGAGGCACAACAGGTAAAAGTAACATGGCAGGAATTTTCTGGCTTAAAAGGGCAGTGCTGGGAAATCAGGTTAGCTTTCATTCAAATAGAATTTCATTCAGATAATGATATTGCATATATTAAACAGTGCACCCCATGCAGAACTCTATGTATGCCACTGCTTTTCTCCAGCCCTGAACATGTCGCTGTGTTTCCCCCCTGCATCCTTGTGCATGTCACGCTGCACCCCTATCAGCCCTGTGCATGTCACGCTGCACCCCTATCAGCCCTGTGCATGTCACGCTGCACCCCTATCAGCCCTGTGCATGTCACGCTGCACCCCTATCAGCCCTGTGCATGTCACGCTGCACCCCTATCAGCCCTGTGCATGTCACGCTGCACCCCTATCAGCCCTGTGCATGTCACGCTGCACCCCTATCAGCCCTGTGCATGTCACGCTGCACCCCTATCAGCCCTGTGCATGTCACGCTGCACCCCTATCAGCCCTGTGCATGTCACGCTGCACCCCTATCAGCCCTGTGCATGTCACGCGTCACTCCCTCCTTGCAGCCCTGTGCATGTCACGCGTCACTCCCTCCTTGCAGCCCTGTGCATGTCACGCGTCACTCCCTCCTTGCAGCCCTGTGCATGTCACGCGTCACTCCCTCCTTGCAGCCCTGTGCATGTCACGCGTCTCCCTCCTTGCAGCCCTGTGCATGTCACGCTTCACTCCCTCCTTGCAGCCCTGTGCATGTCACGCTTCACTTCCTCCTTGCAGCCCTGTGCATGTCACGCTTCACTTCCTCCTTGCAGCCCTGTGCATGTCACGCTTCACTTCCTCCTTGCAGCCCTGTGCATGTCACGCTTCACTTCCTCCTTGCAGCCCTGTGCATGTCACGCTTCACTTCCTCCTTGCAGCCCTGTGCATGTCACGCTTCACTTCCTCCTTGCAGTCCTGTGCATGTCACTCTGCCCTCCACTCAGCATCCCTGGTATTGTCAAACCGTGTTTTCATTATCTGCCTTGTGCATGTCACGCTGCACTATCCTCCAAAGCATCCTGTGCATGTTAAACTGTCTTCCCACTAGCAATCCTGCGCAGGGCTGCTCACACCCCATCAGCCCTGTGCATGTCACACTGTGCTTTCCCATCAGCCCTGTGCATGTCACACTGCCCTCCCAGCATCTCTGCACATATCAAGAAATGCACCAATAAAGCTGGCAATGCACTGGACAGTCCTCTTGGTATTGAACCTATCACCTAAACATTCTGTTTTTGTATGAGTGCCCACCTTCCTATTCTTCTGTTGATCCGGGCCAGCAGCCCAAATAATCAGAACAGTAATGAGAAGCCACAGGTTCACTTTTTCTTTACGTGTGTAGTTGCATGTGTCTTAAGGAGGGTTAAATTCTGTAATTTTTTTTATGAACTACAAATCAAAAAAAAAATGTTGCCTCATTATGTGTTCCCTACATATATTACCATTTGTCACTAGAATCAGACATAAATTAGTATGCCTTATTTTACATGTAGATTTACAGGGTTTGTATACAGGTCAAATTATTAGATGCTGCTGGAATGTCACAGATGGCTGTGCTTGAAAATTAAAAAATAAATTATTTGTGTAGTTAGTAGGGAAATTAAGTTTAAGTGCAGTACTCAATATAAACTAATCACCAGAAAAAGAAATAAGACTTTACTAGTTGCTACTGTTTAACTAATACACTTGTTCAAGTTAGCGACTACATCAGTAAATGAACCCTAGAAAATATAAGCGACAGAAATGATAAGAGCCGCTGACAAGCAACCTTGGTTCAGCTATTAGCAGCTTCTGCTAGGATTTTGAATTCTGCAACTAGATAGAACAAGTGAGTGACTCTGGGTATCTTGGGTGCTGGAAGAGGAATGAGAGATGAAACAATTATGTTCTTTCTTTTGCTTGTAGGGTGTAAACTCCTGTAAAAGAAAGCTTTCTGAAGAGTCCTAGTTGCCATTTCATGTAAGTTTCACGGTGTCTTGTGTTTGTTGAAGCTTAACAATAATTTGACAGCAATGTGGTTGATATTTTTTGTCCCTTATTTTGTGGTTGTCTGTGTTTTACTAACATATTAGGCAATTCCTTACTGAGCTTGGCATAACAATTTTTAAAGGAGACATATCCTATACAAATTAAGAATGTACCAGTGAATTATACTCCTCTAGATATAGAAGGATTGTGCTTAAAAAAAAAGTTGTGTTTCTGACTGATTTATTGAGAAATTCCACCAAAACCCCACTATTCCCGCCCATCTGTTCCACTTGGGCTGGCTGAATTCTCTGGATGAGCTGGGGAGCCCGCGGCCCTCCGTACACTGCACTGTAGGATAGGAACCAATCAGCAGCTAGGCTGACCTGATAGGGAACTGAAGCCTGTCTTTGCTTGTGTGAGTGCAGGGCTGTGATTGGCTCTCCCCCTCCTACTGTGCTTCTGGCAGGGACCGTTAGGACACGCCCACCCTTCATTTCACACTGGAGGGAGAAGTGATAGGATCTATAGGGAGCTCCAATAAAGGGGCCATTTTTACAAAGAGGATTAATTTTTAGCACAAAGTGAAACCAGCACCGTATATTATTCATAATTGCCTACAAAATTAGGGTTTTTCCCATTTATCCAATATGTCTCCTTTAATACCACACACACACCACAGTAGCCCATAGGTAATTAGTCCATGCTAGTCAAATAGCTAATATGGATATGCTGAATTACCTGCTCGCCTGCTGATGAAATCATGTCTTACTATGGAACCTGAGTGATCTGTTTATTCCACTAAATGCTAAAATATTGGACAGCAATGTTTCCCCTTATTTTTCAGCATGCACAAATATTTCCATTAAAGCATGCATATTTGAAAACTGATTAAGCATAATGGTTGGTGGCTCCAAGGAAGTCCAGAATAATGTGCACATTTTATGCACATTCCTCAGTTTGCACAGAATAGAAGGTTCATTGCAAAACTGGTATATTTTGAGCTAATTTGGTCCACCATGTTTAGAAGTTTTAGTGCTCTAATTGAATAGTTTGTCTATATGCAGCCAATGTAAGTTAAGCTGGATATGCATAGACCAACATTGCCTGTTAATATGGCCACTTATGCCTATATGGCGTCTTATTGCTCTGTGTGTAGGACCAAAATGGCAGTCACGTCAACCAATATATGGTTAGGGCTTAGCTAAATCTCAGGTCCACATGGGGATGAAAGAATAATATGTGCATTGGATGGGGGCAAGAATTAAGGGCCTTTGCCCTCTGTTTCTTTGTTTCTCTTTAGTGGACAAAATTATTAGTGTGGAATATTTATTTCATTTTAAATTTAAATATGGATCCACAGTCAGAAATGATCATGGTTTGATCTTTCAAAGTAGCTTTAAAGAACCAAATCTCACATTACAAATAGATAAGATATGTAAAAGGTCAGATGAGTGAATAGAAAGTGATTGGAAAGAGAAAATATAATATTCCGCATTAATAGGTAGTTAGCTTTATTGAATAGAAAGTATGTTTCAAACAATGTGATTCTAGTTGAATAAGAATTTAGCAGCGTTGATTCATATGTACAACATTTCTTACCCTGGCTGAACTCTAGATATTTAAATTATTCACAAGAATTGTTTTTTTTATCCTGTAGCCATTTTTTTCCATAGCTATATGCTCTTTTCTTTGTTTTTCTGCTGGTTTGTAGTCTAGCAAAAGCTGCAGGAATTTCAAAAGCAAATACAGTTTGATCCATTTAAATATGAAAGATTTTGGCACCTATTACTGCTTTTCTGGGGATTCATTTTTGTGTACAAATGAAAATATTTTTGTATATTAAGAGACCTTGCTTGTGACGAGCAGTTCCCTTTTCAGTAGATATTAAACCTGATATGACCATCTGTAGATGATATGAAGATCATCCAATTTAAATGCTTCCATCCGTGAACATGCAGCGGTTTCACCGCCAAGTGTTATGTTTATGATGTTTATAAGAGCCATAAAAATTGCTTAAACACGTGTTTTTAAAAGAAAGTGTCCAACTGTATTAATGTCACGAAAATGGATAATTATGACTTAGTCATATCAAGTTTTAAGCAACACTAAAGCTGTTGTTGTATGTAGCACTTTCCAAAGTAAGTGCATTCTTTAGCCCAGTTCTGATGAGACATATTCCAGGCATATTTGCTGCAGGTTGTTTACTTGTGCACATCAACTTTTCACTAGAGCCACAGATTTTCAGTTGGATTGGGAGAGTTTTAGGGCATTCTGGCCTTGAACCATTCCAGTGATAGCTTCATTGCTAGCTTCCCCCATTCATAAAGCTGTCATTAGTGTTAGTGCTTTAAATAGGGGAAATGTCAGCAATGAAAATTCATATACAGTTGAGTTTTTTTTGGTGTCTGTTCATACCACATTGTTTCAATATTAATAATAAACGTGTTAACAAACTATATCTGGAATATCAGTGGCATTACAGTAGAAATTAAAGAAGAGCTTTGGTGTTGCACCAAGAACTGGTTGACAGTTCAGTGGCAGATAAAATTTTGAATCCTGCATGCTTACTGATTTACTGACCCATAATATATCAGTCATGGTCAGCAGTCCACCATACTAATAATCTATAATATGTATATGGTCAGCTTTACTCTGGGATTTTTAATAAATACTACTGAGAAATCAACCAAGAAACAATATATATATTTAATAAGTAGTGACATTTTCAGATATAAAAATGCAATTATTTATATTATGAAAATTATATTTTTAAAAATATTTATGAATTTAGAGCTGCATATCTTGTTAAAGATATAAAAGAAGTCACACTAATTTAGACATATTTAGAAAGCTCACGTTGGCCTGAAGAAACATGTTTTCCTAGGTACGCAAAGGGGCTGATTTACTAATCCATGAATCCGAATGGGAAAAATTATTATTATTTGCGATTTTTTCGTCGCCGTTACGACTTCTTCATAAATTGTCGCAAGTTAAAGGACAGAAATGTTGAAAATGTGCTTGTCAACACACTTGTCTACAGCTTGAAATTTCTTCTGATCATGCAACTGTTCCATGCAGTTTACAACTGCAGCTGTTATAGCAGTGTGCTCCCAAGCCATCTGACAACATATGTGTGCAGAAGGGGTTTTTTTTTTTTTTTTGTCACTCTCGTTAGTTAGTGGTAGGTAAATCCTGTTGAAGAGACTGTATTTATACTGCATAATGCTAGTGTAGTACCAGACATTCTGGTGCAGTTCAGAGCAGTTTTTAAACTGGGGTCCATCAAAGCTGATTTTTACTCCCATGTGAACCAGTGGCTGGTTGCTTCTTATCGACAATGTTGTTTTTGGATGATGACAAATCAAAATTGGCTTGTCACCTAGAAAACAGAAGTGTAATATTTCCTTTGGTATTCAAATGCACCTGTCCTGATCTGATTTAGCCATTAGAGTTTCCCAAATTCAGAACTCCATGGGTAAATCCTTTCTTTACTCTGCCAGTCTCCTAGTATTCCATTAGCCTAACTAGTTCAGTTTGATAAATGTCTGTTATAAGATCTGGACTGTCGTCATAGGAGGCAAATGGTACAAACCTGCATGTCGGTTTAAGGGGTATAAATATGCACGTGGTTTCCTTAGTAGAAGGATGCAAATAAACAAAATGAGCCACTGTGTTCTCAGCCTTACATTTAAGGTGGTTCAAGTTACAACAATTTGTGAGAAGCAAGACGCAATGCATCACAGGCGGCCGACTATTCCTGTAACTGTGACTCTTACAGCTGTCCTGCTGGCCTCTCAATCATTTTAAGCCACAACTGCTAACTCAGCATGCTGAACCAATCCCTCTTTTCTGGAGGCTGTTCTAGTCTAGCTAGGAGAAAGTTCCCAAGGAAGGTGGCTATTAAAATTTGTTGAGCCAGCAATGTGCTTGCATATTATGTACAGGACAAGGCAAGCTACAAGAGATGCCTTGTTCATGCAAATATATATTTCATATAACTATGCAAACTGTTGTTCCTGTCTGGTTAGTGAAGCCAATTGATACACATTCCTGATCCTTGGATATTACTTGGGAAAATCCTTAAGTCCCAAGTTTCATTGCCCCTCAGTATGCTGGAACTGAGTGTTGAATGTTAAAGAACATCAGCACTTTATTGCTTAAAGTCGTTGAATAAAAAAGGTTGCAATTTATTTTTTTTTGAGATTTACTATGCGTCTAAACTGATAACAATCTGAATTCTACAATTCCCCATCTAAACTTGCCAAGTTCATGTAGAAGTCAATGGCGGAAATTAAGGAAAAAAGTGAAGAAAATAAGCACAGTTCTAAAACATTCGTACCCAATCGTACTTTAATGAATAGGCCCCTAGGTGTGAAAATATTACTTTTTGTTATTTATGCACAAAACCTGCATTCAATACAATATTTTTCGAATAAGAGATTCCATACGTTGAGTATCTCCCTGCAAATATACAGCGCAAGCTGTACAAATCCTAATGTCTGTAGGGAGTACAGAGGGACTGTCTTATAGATGAACACCGAAGGGAAGCATCTGACAGACTTTTGGGAGACCCATGCTGGCTGTGGAATGTTGTCAGAATGATTGACAGGAGACAGCTGGTGTGAGTTACATGTGAGCTCACAGACTCATTTTGAATTTAGTGTCTGTTCTCTTTCCAGCTTCGACTAAATGCTTCTGATTTAAAGGTAATACATTTCTTAATTTCTAGTGTTTTTGTTTGGATCTGTTGTACTTGAAGTAGCTTATATAATTATTTAAAAAAAAAAATTTGGGGAACCGTAAACAGATAACATACATCAGTTCTGCTTTGTTCCAACATTGCTTCTTGTGCCTGCTGCTCTGCGTAATTATAGTCTGTTTCTGAAACCACATGTTGTGTTCAACAGATATTCATGCTTTAGTACTGGGGCTGTCAGTGGCAGTATAGTCTTGTCGCTGGTTCTATAACGTCTGTTCCTCTTAAACAGTTCTACACAGTTTATGTACAATAATAACATTATCACCCAATACATTGTAAGATTCAGGGTAGATCCCTATTTCTAATGATTTTTATAAAAAAGTTAGCACGTACTTTTATGTATTGCCCCTGTTATCAATAGGAATACAAATGCTCGTGAATGCAGCTATTTGAGTAATCAATTTTTATATTGCTTTGTATTTGGCTGCATAGAATAGGATGTTTTATGCAGACTTTATGTCTAAACGTTTCCTTGTTCTTAGGTCCCCAAAGGGTAGAAGGCTGACCTGCTCAAGCATGTGTTATACATGTAACTTTTTTTGCAGCATAGCCACGGTTACTGGAAAGTTTTTCTCTAGTAACAGTGGCTGATATTTTAGCCTCAACAAAAACATATTTGTTTTTCTGCCTTGTAGTTAAATAATAACTCGTAACCTGATGCATTGCTGTTGAGGCTTGTAGCCTATAATATATGTTTAAGGTGACAGTGAGAGGAGAAAATCAACTGCATTTTCAGTATTTAACTTATGTTAAATAAGAGAGAAGTTGTGCAGGTTATAAAAAAAAAAAAAAAATCTATCTTAATCAGTTTTTAAATGGGTTGTCCACCTTGAGATAAGTTTTAGTATGATGTAGAGAATAATATTGAGTCAATTTGCAATTGGTCTTCATTTTTTATTTGTAGTTTTTTAATTACTTCACTTTTTGTTCGGCTTTCCAGCTTGGAGTTTCAGCAGCTATTTGGTTGCTAGGATTCAAATTACCTTAGCAACCATGGTGTGGTTTGAATGAAAGACTGATATATGAATAAGAGGGGACCTGAATAGGAAATTAAGTGATATAAAGTAACAATAACAATAAAGCTCCTGCTTTAGAGAGCATTAGTCTTTTTGCTCAGGGGTCAGTAATCCCCATTTGAAATCTGAAGACTAATTAAAATGTTTCTTAGAATTGGCCTTTCTATAACATACTTAAAGGAATACTGTCACTGGAATGTATGTTTTTTTTTTTTCAAAACACAACAGTTAATAGAGATTCCTCAGCAGAATCCTGCATTAAAATCCATTTTTTTAATATTTAATTTTCAAATTTTACATGGGGTTAGCCATATTCTTCATTGCAAGTGAGTCATATCACCCCTCCCCCTCCCAGCAGCCGATCAGCAGAACAGTGGGGAGGTACCAAGACAGTAGCAGTAAGAAATCCAAGTCTGGCTTAGGACTACTTCAATTACATGGGATTAGGAGAAACAATAGGTTACCTGAAAGCAATTCTAATATGTAGTGCTGGCTCAGACACATGCACAATGCACTGAGACATTTGTTGATTCAAGAATAAAATTGTAAACAGTAAATTGAATTATTTGCTATGTAAACAGTGTAATTTAGAAATAAAAAGTATACTATAAATATTATGACAGTATCCCTTTAACTTTAAGGAGAACTAACCACCCCCCCCCCCCCGTACAAAAAAGTCCCCTTAACTGCCCTCCATCGACCCTTCTCACACATCCTATTACATCGATAAGTGACCATATTTCAAAACCTGATCTAAAAAAGCAGAGCAGCGCAGCAGAGTACCTAGGTGCCATCTTCTGTCCATTAGAAAATGTTTTGGGTCTCACTGCTGACACTGACCTTGCGTGAGCATGTGAAGTTGAAGCTGATTCCCGACTAGCCCTAACTGCGCATGTTCCTGTAGGGTCCATATCAAAGGTGAGACCCGAAGCATTTTAAAATGGACAAAAGATGGCGTCTAGGTACTCTGCTGTGCTGCTCTGCTTTTTTAGGCCCTTTGATGGTAGTTGGACTTCTGAAAGTCTGAAAATTTCATCTTCGAGTGCCCCTTCTGAGTAGTTGACGGGGTGTGTGGATCAGACATGGATGCAGATGTTGCTGTAGGTCTATTAAGTCTGATCCAGGCAAGATTTACTGATATTTGACAAACCGCCTGAAACATTATTTGGGCAATGTATCCGACCATTCCTTCTGAAATTTACACATACACTTTTTTTTCATCTAAACACTTGCTACTTGTCTCTGGAAGTAACACCAACTAAAATACTGTTTATCAGAAGCATGTATTTTTTATAATGCAGCAGCTGCATACAAGCTTTACACCACTATTTGCAATACCACGCATGAGCAGGAGTGTTAAAAAAAAAATCTAGGATGTTGGACGCTAAAGAGGTGCAAATAGGCTCTCTGAAGTAATGAATCATGCGTTGTAGCATTCTACTTTGCATTTGCTAGATACTTCCTGTCTAAATGTGTAAGGCTGGCTGCAAAATTTAGAGGAGATGGAATAGTGGTCTGGGGGTGTGTATAATGGTCTGCACTACGATCCTTGGTTTCGGTAAAATCAAACCTTAATGCTACAGCATACAGTTACATTCTTGGCAAATCTGCTTCATACTTTGTTGCATTACTTTGGGGAATGCCCTTTCCTATATTAATAATAATACCCCCATTAACAAGCAAGGTCTATACAGAGTAGGCTTGCTAAGTGGAAGAACTTGACTGGGTTTCGCAGAGCCCTGATTTCAACCCAGCTAAGCACCTGTGGGATGAACTGGAAAATGCAGGAAAACCTTTCTGACTTTGATCCTTCTGTGCATGATTTTGGAAGCCTCCCACAGGAATCAATGGCACTTCAGCTCCAACCTGGCCTAAGGAAAGTCATCATACTGAAGCTTGAATGAATCTGAAACTTTTGTACCCAGTGACAATACGAATTTGTCGCACAAATTTTGTCGCAAAGTACGAAAAAGTTGCAAAAAAATAACGAAAAAATCTGCGAAAATACGCAAGGTATGAAAAAGTCGTGGAAAATATGATCGGACTGAACGAACGAATGCTCGGAGCGTTCGTAGATTAGTACCGTATATACTCGAGTATAAGCCGAGGTACCTAATTTTACCTAGGAAAACTGGAAAAACCTATTGACTCAAGTATAAGCCTAGGATGGGAAATGCAGCAGCTTCTAAGTTTCAATAATCAAAATAAATTCGAATAAAATTAGGATCTATCAATCTTACTGAACAAATATGTGCAGGGAATCAGTATGGTTCCAGATGACAGAATGCTGGTCCTACGGGTCTTCTTTTAACCCAGTGTTCCATTTTGCTTGATGACTGATTGACAAAAAGTGTTTTGTGGGGTACTATCTACTATTTGATTGTACATTTGGTCACATTGATTGATTTTTAAATAAAATTTGCATGTGTTTTAAGCTTAACTGTGAACAGTTTTGTTTAAACAGGGAAAGTAAGTCATTGGAATACAATGTAGTCAATACTGATTATGCCGGTTCAGTTTATGGAATGGTGTTCTAGAAGGGAAAGTAACAATTTTTAATTTGTTTTAAGGTTTTTAGCCCGTTCAGTAACAAAGATGGCTACCAGCAATCCCGTAATAAACAGACTGGACCAGAGAGCCGCAGAAGCTGATCAGATCATTGAATACCTCAAACAACAAGTTGCACTTCTCAAGGAAAAAGCAAGTAGGGAAACATCTGAATTATTATGTTTTTTATTTCAGCTTTTAATATATAGTGCGGACAAATAACATAAGCATTATGTGTCTGTTATATTTTTTTTTAATATATTCCAACTCCACACCAACAATATTATTGGAAAGAGATATATCATGAACTAAATAGCCTGGAATTCTTTTTTTTGTAACCACAAGCCTGAGGACCTACATAAGTCAGTCATAAACACCCCATTGTACTTCCTGGATCTTAGGTGTTGCTGATAAGGTCAATTTATAAATGTTCATGGCGGTTCCTGAGGCACTTGTGTATTTCGTAGGTCTCTTTGGTCCATAACATAGTGCAAAGGCCTGCTGCAGTTTAATTAGGATTGAACACAGGATGCAACATACAAAAAAGGCAAATTGCACGCATTTTTTGCACTTTGTACCCTGCCTTTCACTTTCATATTTGGTTTAATATCTCTGGGAAAGTTCCGTAATCGGGCAGTGAGGGAAATAAAGATAGATATAGTTATATTTAGCAGCACTCAGGCAAACCTTTTGCATTTTTAAAGGGAACTTTTATATCTCTGTAACTGAAAAATATCTGCGTGCCGGGAAAATCTGTGTACAGGCTGAACATTGCATATGTCAGGGCTTTACCATTATTAGTATTATGGATACTTATGATCAGGACCCTCTGTAACTGGTACAAAACCCAACAGAATTAGTGACCAAAGACATTTTGTACATGGGGCACCCAAAGACAGGGTCCACACACTGGTACTATTTTTATCTTCTAATTAGCAACTTTTACATTTTGTATATTTTTTTTATTATTGGGTGTTCTTTTTTACTGCTTTTCCCCTCACTAGTATACTACTGTATACAATTTAAAATGAGTGAAAACAGTTGCTTACTTTTTACCCCTGACACAAGAGATCTTTGCTAGAGATCTCTTGTGGCAGTCAAGTTTATTCCGACTGAGTTGGTGCATTCACGGTATAGTAATATCCAAAATGTTATTATACTGTGCATAATGTGGTCCTGTACAGCAACAGTGTGTCACTGGGAAAGCAGTTAAATGGCAGTACTTGGAGTAAAATTACAATCGGAGCAATAATTTTCTTTGTCCTTCAGTTGCATGTTTCTTGTCTTTTGATTTAAAAATAATCATTCTGTCATGGAGAAAACTTCCCTCTGTTAATGCTAATTGATATAAGTAATTGTTTTTTTTATCAATAAGTCCAGTGTTTATATGCTAGAATTTAAATTTACTCTGTGAAGTTTATCAGGGAACTGTAGAAACCCTTTACTTGATATTACAGGACAAGAGAAAGGAGAGAAGTGCAGGAATGTTCTCTATAATCTTATTAAATTTATGAAAATCTTTTGGCTCCTGGCGCACTGGAAGATTTGTTGCCTGCAGTTAAATCTTGGCTACTGCCAGCGGCAAATCTGCTCTGAATGCCTTCCCACCAGCAACAAAGTGAATCACTGTTGGGAAGGCATACATGGAGATTTGTTTTCCGAACTTTCTCTGTGTGACAAATCTCCCCATGTGCCACATGCCTAATGGAGAATGCAAAAGTATATACAGCTATGGGACCTGTTATCCAGAATGCTGGAGACCTGGGCATTTCTACATAAGATTTTTCCGTTATTTGGATCACCATATTTTTTAGTAGACTTAAATTAATTTAAACATTTAAAATATTTTTAAATAAACTCAATAGGAATGTTTTGCCTTCCATAAGAATTAATTATATCTTTGGTGGGATAAAGAACAAGGTATTTTTTTTTATTACAAAGAAAAAGGAAATATTTTTTAAAGATGGAGTCTATGGGAGATTACTTTCCCATAATTTGGAGCTGTCTGGATAACGGGTTTCTGCATAGTGAATTCCATACCTGTATATCATCTCTGCTACATGTATTTGTTTGCTACCCCACCCCGAGTCATCAGGAAATATAGCTACAACCTGTTCCAGGCCAGGCCATGCAAAACATCAGTAATTATGCAGAGGCCTCCTACCTGATGCAATGTCATCACTGATAAATATTTCAGACTGACTAATCAGATGCAAGCTTTTTGTTTTGGAGCAGAGTTTGTACAGTGCTCCACACCAAGGAAGTAGGGACTACATACAGCCACAGAAAATGCCACCCATATAGAAATAAACAAAAGGATCAATCAGTATTTTGTGTGCAGAGAAAGGAAATTTTTAAACTGGGAAGCTGACCCTCATACCTGTATTTTGTTTAACTTGTCTTGTCCTTTAAAGGAGAAGGAAAGGCTAAGTCACTTGGGGTGCAGTTCTCTCTTAACAGGGGCACCAAGGGGTACAAGGTAATCGCTAGTCACTTGGGGGTGCCTAAAATTTTGGCACCCCCAAGTGACTTAGCCTTTCCTTCTCCTTTAAGATCATTAAGTGATTTTATGTTGCCCTTTTGAAAGCCCTGGGTTAGACTACTGATATCAAAAAGAATCCGTATTTTTTGTCAATCTCTATTTTTTTGTTATTGTAATGTATCTTTGATGTATGTCAATTGTTACTTTACATTATGATGTTTAGTTCTACAGGCCTCTCTACGGGAGGAGAAGAAGCTTCGTGTAGAAAATGCCAAGTTGAAGAAAGAAATCGAAACCCTAAAAGAACAGCTAGTAAAAACTGAAGTAAAAAATGGAGGTAAATCCTGTGTGCAAGTGACCTGGAAGGTGGCAAAGTGTAATGTTTAAAATATAGCATATGGGAAAGCATTTATTTCATCCTGTTATTTAATTTGTGTCAGTGAAACAGATTGGCATCCCGGCTAGCACATCTGCTGACTCCAGTCCTTCCATACCAGTAAGTGCTCCCCAGCCACCTCCTGTGAAGTCTTCCCCTCCAGCTCCTAAATCAGGAGAAGAAAAGAAAAAAAAGGAGAAACCAGAAAAGAAAGGTACAGCACTAAGGCTTTTGATATATATTTCTGTGTGGTTGTGAGGGGGTTAGGGTACTCGTCCAGTAAAAAGTAAAAATGTACAAGTGTAGTACAGGTATTACTTGAAACAAAGCCATTTCCCAGCAAACTTTATTTTTGACCAATTTGACCGGCCTGTAACTTAATTTACCATACAAAAATCAAGTAAGCTTATTTTTGCTCTATTTTGTCCATGGCATTTTCGCAGTGGGTGCCTTTGAGACTTTAGAAAGACAGCAAGCAATACCTCTACACACACATGTGAAACAAATTTATTTTTGCTTTTTTGGTGCACGTATAGTAAGAGAGATGGGAACACTGCACCTTTCAGCTGCCTGGTAGGATATTTATCACATTTATTGCCCACCAGGTGCAAGAATAATTATTTAAGGGAAGCTTGCCTCTTTGGAAGAATGAAGGCAATCATTGTAAAACAAAGGCTTGCTTTCTTTGACACCTCTAGGGAGGATAGTGCTGCATAGCGCTATCTATGCACACTGTCCTTCAGTTTTCTCAGTCTAGGGGAATATCCATTGAAAACACATTATTATAACTAATATTAGGGGCCCATTTACATCTGACGTGTATCATCTATAATCTATCATGTATAATAGTATACTGTAGTTCTTCAACTATACTGGGCTGTTCAGCATACTGCCCTTAAGCTATTGGTGAACTATAACTTCAACAGCCCCTGAATGCCTTTATTTGTCATGAGATTCTGGTAACTGTATTTGAGTAACAGTTGATGGGCTGCAGGTTGCACATCCGTTATCGTACATACTGTAATGGATATGCTTTATCATTTTCATCCTTTGCTATAAAATTGATTTTGAGCTGTGTAGTCATTTAATATGAATGTTTTATGTTTTTCTGTGTTAATGGAATAAGGAGGTGCAACTAGATTTCCTCTGGATGCAGAAGGGATCATGATACTAGATGAGCCCCTTTTTTTTGATATACCAATAATTGTTGTCATTTACAGAAGTGTTTGATTATTAGAATCGTAAGCGTTTTCATGTATGTTGTTTCATGAGTCTTGTTTTTATATGCTGTTGATGTTAGTATGTCGTCTTCCATGAAAAACTGGAAAGTGGCTTGCCATCTGAGCCAAGTGTTAAAGCTATAACACACCGTGTTTTTGACCCCTGCTGTACAGGCATTGTCTACCTTTTGAAAACAAAAGGCAAATACTGGTTTTGAGAAGCAGACACCACCTCTGAACAATAAAACAGGTATTCCTGAATAGTACCCACCTGATCCCACTAGCAGTGTTGGTCGGTGTTTAAGACTGCTCTGACCTTTGCATTTCTCCCTGAGAGCACTGTAGAGGTCAATATGCTAGGTATGCCATAGACCTGCCATTTCATGTTTCATAGCTAAACTATTAGGATATATTTTTTGGACGTGAATACTAATGCCACAAAAAATGAATTCGTTTTTTTATTAATGTTTCTGTCCAGTATGGATTTACTAGTTTGTGTATGTGTCAATTTTTGCAGAGTGTCAGAGTTTCCACTTGCTATGAGTTTCATTGTAAAGCACAAGGCAATTTATGTTTTGTGAAGTCAGATTAAGACCAAGTAGTCTTCTGGGATAGCAGTTTCTGTTCGCTGACTTGACCAACATAAATTAAGCAAGGGAAGCCAGTCCATGAAATTTACAATCTGATAAATTTTAAGTGAAATTTGCTAAAAAAAAAAACTTGAGTTTGATTAATGGCAATTTCCTTGTTTTTATCTAGAGACTAATCAGAGTGTGCAAGTTTGCTTCCTTAGGAAGTATTGTTTTTCACTTGTAAGTAGTATGGGATGTAATGTTTGACAAGGTGCCCTGAGGGCAAGTTACCTTATGTAACCGTAATTCACTGCAACAACTCTGGACATTCCTTTAAAAGTGCACAAATCACGGATACTAAATGACATGCCAATATTTAAGATTGTGTTCACACTGATTCTTTTAAGGCAGGGATGTCAGATGATCTGCAGAATCATGTTAAATGTGCTTTCAGTAGAACAGTTCTGTTTAAAGGAGAAGGAAATGTTTAGCCACACAGGAGTGGTAATTTGCCAGGCACTGCCAGTGATAATCTTGCTGCTCCGCTTTCTTTTCCTGTCCCAGAGATCCCTTGCTCCTGCCCTGCGCAGGAAAATTAGAACCTTGGCAGTTTGACTTGAAATCATTCTTTGCAGGTTGTTTTTAATCTAAGAAAAGCCCTGGTCTGGGTTCTGAAACAAGCCATATAATTGCTGTGTGCCCAATTAATTAGCTTTCCCCAATATTTATTTCTTGTAATTTAACATTTTGTCCTCAGATTTTGCTTGTCTACAACATATAACATGATATAAAGGGCAACTAAAAGGCTAAGTAATTTTATTAGTCTTATTCCTTATGACCCTAAAGCACACATGTCAAACACAAGGCCCGCGGGCCAAACCCGGCCCGCCAGGCCTTGCAATGTGGCCCGCACCGCGCTGTCATCTCTGCACACCGCTGATGACAACTTTTCCCAGCATCAGAAAAGTCCGCCTGCCCCTCACTGGATGAGTCCCCGCCCTACTCTATGCCCTTCAAGCCGTACGCCTGGGACGAACTTGCCCGCTCGGAGCTCCGACAGTTGGTGCACAATTACCGGCCCGCAGCATTGGACAGAAGCCCCTCACTATACGGAGAGCGGGAACCCCAAGCCCCGCCCACTTCGCTGTACAGCGCAGAGAGAGGATTACGTGGACTGTACGGAGACTACAGGCAGGCCATAGGGCGCTATGGGGACCCCAGAGCTCAGCCTCCGATGTACGGAGAAAAGGCTCAGAGCATTAAGGTGGAGTCTGACCTGCTCTGCTCCCGGCTGCTGCTCAACAACGGCACATACAAATGCCTTAAATGCAGCAAGGTATGAATGTGTAATAAGTACTGTACACAAAGTATATTCTATCATAAATACTGTGCATAGGAGTTATCAGCATTACTACTGGTATATACATTCCTTGACTCTGTCAATTTACAGCAAGTGACACATAAAGACAGTTTTTTTCTTAATACTAATGAAGTGAGGAATTGGCCTGGGCAGGTGAGATCTGGTGGGTAGAGCAGCCCCATCTTCTGTTTAGTGCACACATGTCAAACACAAGGCCCGCGGGCCAAATCCGGGCCGCCAGGCCTTGCAATGTGGCCCGCACCGCGCTGTCATCACTGCACGCCGCTGATGACAACGGAGGCTTGTGATCTCGCGGGCCGTACTTGCTATCTATTACGCATGCGCATAGATTCTATGCGCATGCTAATAGATAGCAAGTACGGCCAGCGAGATCACAAGCCTCCGTTGTCACCATGACTGTTCAGTAAACCATTCGGCCCTCGATTTAGGCTGGATTTTAGATTTTGGCCCCTTCTCTGATTGAGTTCGACACCCCTGCCCTAAAGGGTTCCTGTGTAGCCCTAATATTATTTCTCTATGACCCTATGCATCAACCTGGACTAAAATATAGGTCTGTATTAACAGAAGCCATGAGGTAATATAGGGTAGTGTCTGCTGTAGGTAGCAATACAGTACTATGCCATACAGTTGCTTAAAATAATCTGTTTTTTTCTGAGTGTAGTTTTCCTTTAACATTTGTCTATAGGATGACGGAGAATGGGAGTTTGAGTTTTGCCACAGCTAAAGGTCCCCATACACGGGCCGATTCTAGCTGCCGATATCGGTCCCTTAGACCGATTCGGCAGCTAATCGGCCTGTGTATGGGCACTACCGACGGGCCTGCCCGACCGATATCTGGCCTGAAATCAGGCAGATCTTGATTGGGCAGGTTAGAAAATCTAGTCAGATAAGGGACCGCATCTGCTCGTTGATGCGGTCCCCGGACCAACTTTCCTATGACGTCGTTATAATTCGATCGTTTGGCCCTGGATTCTCCCGATATCGCCCACCTGTAGGTCTATACCAAGAGAGTCTATACCAAGTAAGAGTCTATACCAAGTATCTTGGTTTTAAAATCACCCATAGTAATTTCTTCACTTAATTTACGAAGGGGCTTGCATCTTCAGTCCATACTCCCTTTGCTCAAAGATTAGAAATGCATAAGGTTGGCTTCAAATCCATATATATTTCAAATATGTGCCAGAAGTCGGGATGGCCAAAAAAGGTCAATATACTGGATGCTTTCTGAGCATCTGTATGTCAAAATGGCTGGAAACTTGTAGGTTCAAACAAATATAGTATTCATGAACAGTAACCCATCAACTGAATAGTCTTCCCAGTTGGCGCTACATGTGAGATGGTAAAACTGCTATTTGGCTTATGAAGATATAATTTTTTTTCTCCTCACTTAAGAATGATATGCTTTTACATCACATCACACTTGGAAGACATGGTTTCCTCTGGAAAGAAAAAAAATTACCATAAAATGCCATCTGGAAAACATATAATGACATGCTTTCTCTTATTGAGTTTAATCCAATAAGCTAATTACAACACTGTTCTCCTTTTTAATACACAGGAAGGCATGGTTTCCTTAATGTTGGCCCTGTTTTGGGATGTGCCACATTATCCAATTCTGGTCTCTTTCACACAAGTCGACAGGCAGTACACAAAGTCACCTCTTATTGCAGCTGTTAAAGTCAGTGCTATAGCTGGCTATTATTGTTTCTCTAGCACCAAAGCAGAAGTCTATTTTTGCAAATTGTGAGGTAGGAAGGAATGTCTGATGGTCTTCCTTTGCCAGCACATCTTCCCTGTTGAAATAAAAAGTTTAATCTTTTATCACATTTTTTTGACTTCTTTAGAGAATTTTTCCAATATATTATTACATATAAATGTAGTTCTAGTATTTTTTGGCAATCTAACATCTCCATTTTTAATAGTACTTCCTTACTGTATATATCTTGACTACAGCCTACATTTAAATGGGGGGGGGCTGTCATAGTCAAACTGTTTTCCCCACTGGAGGTGCAGGCTAATAGGTCAGGGTAACAGTACTATTTTTAACAGAAAATGCCCAAAGCAAGTGTAATGCCACTCGCAATAGGAGGCAGCTTCTGGTTTGGGCAGCCATGTTGCTTATGTGCATAAAAGCGAGACCCCCAGCTTACTCATTATGTATATGCTTCTGACATACGATCAGCAGATGAGTCAACTGATCCCACATCACACAAATTCACATAATGAGAAAGTTGGTATACGTGTACCAGACTGACTGAAGCTTATTGCTTGTTATAGTTGTGTACACTGAAGCAATTTTGCCCAGTGTTAGTAAGTGATCCATACTATCATTATATATTATACATCCTGATTTTTTTCCTATTTATAGTGTACTCATAAGTCCAACCAGATGCATGTATTCCTGGTGATTGCTTTAGGTGGTTCCATTTGCATTTATAACTTGAGGTTTCATTTATACAGAGTGCAAAAAACAGGTACAAACTGCTATGTTTTCTTTTCCTTGCTCCGCAACTTCCTATACATGGGGCTTGTGCTTCTCCAGTGAATAAAACATTACTTGCCATCGGCAGTGCTCTGTTCATTGGGGCAGTATATAGGTGTCCCATTTAGACAAGCAGGTCCCTGTATTTAACCATCTGCCTTGTGCTACGTGCATTGTATAGGTTGTACTGGCCTCCGTAGATGCAAGTGCTCTCTAACTTAACACTATGGAGTGCAGTTTTTTACCTTTTGTGCTACAGCACTTGCGTCTCCAGATTTGACAAGAGAGGCCCCTGGTTCCTTTCATATACTTTATGTCCAGAAGAATTCAAAGATACAGCCTAAACATCAAAAAGCAATATACTGCTATGAAGAAAGGATTTATGAGGAGAATAGTTTCTTCATAGGACTCGCATTCCATTCATAACATTTGCAACACATACCTCTAAATTCATCTTTCTAATCCCACATCCCACTCGTAAGGTAATCCTACCCCCCCCTTCTTCTTTTTGGCCCAGTTAAAATGTGGGTAAAAGTAATATTAAATCGGTGTGGCAGAATTGAAGACCACACAATCATGTGGTTTTGATGTTTGCCTCTTTATTTTTTGCCGCATATTTTCAAAATGATTTTTATTGAAAATGACAGGTCTGCACTTGCAGTGTTATTTGTTACGTGCGATAATTCAATGGCACAAAGGAAAAAAGGTTTCCTTTAATGAGATAACATATACAATCCCTAGTGTTGTGTTAAACTGAGGACCCTAGTGGTTTGTGGTAAAAATTCCATCACAAACATGGGGCTTGTGCTTTGGCTTTTTAAAAGTTTTCAGTGCTGTAGAACTGAGGCTGCCGGAGAAGCAGCCTTTTTCCATTGAAGGAAGTGGGAGCTCTTAACAGTCATGTCTGGCAATCGTAATGCGCAGGCACAGAATTTAAGAAAAGCTTTTATAAATCCCTCTCTGCACTAGAAAGAGCTTTGATGTTATTTCAAGGCAGTGGGGTCATATCAGTTGTAAAAAGATCTTATTAAGTTGAAATCTGCAGCTTTATTTTCTTCTGGCCTCAGTTTTATTAGTGCATAAGGCATTACTGCTCAGCAGTGCCAGCATGTCCCTGAACTTTTCACGTGGTGTGGTACCTTAATTTACTGAACAGTTTTTTAAATAATATACTGAAATTATGTTAATTCTTTGGGAGATTTGAAACATTTAAAACAAGTGGAGTGTTTTTGTATAAAGAGGTATTATTTAAAGGGAAAGTAAAAAGTATTGAATTGAAGTGTGGGCTAAGACTTATATTGTGTAAACTGCAGAGCTTTGCATTTTATGTTTTAGTTTAAACAAAAATTAAAATGTTGTTTAAAAAAACAAAGCCTAAATTTATTATTTATTTATTATTTATTTTATTTATTATTATTTATATATGGTCAGCCAAGAACAGATGATTTATACTTTATGTTAAGTTGTAGCATTTTTTTGCAGCTTTGTGGTCCACATAATGGTAAGATCATCTCTGTTGTATACAAATAACAAATAAAATTGAACATTTGTAATTCATGTATATTGGTAGGCTGCATTCATTAAGCACTTTTTTGTGTTTTTTTGTTTTGTTTTCTGAAGTCACTTCACTTGTGACAAATAGTCCCCTATGGCCAGCCTTGGTGCCTCAGGGTAAAGTTATATACCCATGTTTGTGGGGTCGCAGGGCAGATGTCATGGTGTTTTGTTGTTCACAATGACACTAATGGGTTGTCAGCGTATGTGTTCTAGGGCCCTCTGAATTTCCCTTTCATAAAAGAAGTAATATGCTACCCTATAAAGTTCCCTTTCATCTCCCCATTGTAGTGAATATTTAGTTGGTTTTACCTCCCACCGGCTTATAAAGAGACTGTGCTCAGTGTCCCAACAGTAAGGATTGTATGTATTCCATATTTACTGTCAGTTAATAGAATTTGTGCTATGGTAAGCAATATTATAAGTTTATTTATTTTGCTAACAAGGGAGCATTTCATCATCTGTCCCACTTCACAAACTAGTCACTTATGGCTATTTATAATATAATGTGTTATTTTCCTGGCATGTGTACGGATTAACCCCAGGATTTCATATGCTAAGGCGATGAGGGATTTCCTTGCTGTAGTGCAGTGTTCCCCAACCAGTGACTCGTGAGCAACATGTTGCTCCCCAACCCTTTGGATGTTGCTCCCAGTGGCCTTAGAGCAAGTGCTCATTTTTGAATTTTTGGTAAGGAGGCAAGTTTTGTTTGCATAAAAACCAAGTATAACGCCAAACACAGCCTTCTGTAGGCTGCCAGTCCCCATAGGGGCTATTAAGTAGCCATTTATAGCTCTTATTGGCACCCCAGGAACCTTTTTAATGCTTGTGTTGCTCCCCAACACTTTTTCCATTTGAATGTGGCTCACAGGTATAAAAGGTTGGGGATCCCTGCTGTAGTGTCACAGCCATATAAGAATGAATGTGGGAGCCTCTAAGGCTGGAGTATGGCACTTGCAGTAAGTAAAGAGGTAGCTTGCTATACTACTGGGTAATAAAAAGGTGTATTTAATTTATTGCTACAACAGAATTAAAATGGTTATTTATACAACCCCAGCAAATCCATTTTAAACATCCCAGTTGTAATTGTCACTTTGAAACAGAAAATACTAAAATTGTGTTATTTGTTCAACCCCAGCAAAGCCATATTAAAACTTTCCAAGTATAATCATTGCTTTGAAACTGAGAATACTACACTTTAATGTATATTTTTATTCATTTAACACCACTTGGTCATGCCTCACTAAATTGGAGTTTCTCTTATTTTACATAGAAAGGGTTACTGTTTCCACCCAAATAAACTAGCAGTTTGTTATAGGCAGAATGGTTTACAGAATACTTGCACGCAAATTATCATCCACAGAATCAGATAGCAAAACTCTCCTTCGGATAGAGTGTGGCTGCATATCCACGTTCTAGATCAGATATTCTTTGGCACAACCAGCACAGGATCTACTTGTAGTAAAGTTGCCTCTTCAAGAACCACTGCCTCAACTATATTGTTGGAAGGTGCTTACATCAACCAAGCTCTCAAGTCATGCTTGCTTTCTTTATTATTTAATTTCATTTTTCTTACCTTCAAGCTGCTGCTATTTTTTTTAATTAAGTCTGAGCTAATTCTGGCAGTTGAGCAACCAAAAATGTAATTAGAACCACAAAAAATGCAAGACTTATTACAAATTTGCATAATATACCACTGTCTAAACCAAACTCAAAGGGGCAGTCACAAAAGAAAAAAAAAATGTTTTTGTTCTTTCCTGAGCTAATACTGGAAATTAATGCTACCACTGCACAGATAACCCCCCAAACATTCACTACACTGAGTAATGGGAAATGGCTGTATGCTAGTAATGAAATTAACTACCTTGCAAGGACCAAACATAGAGCAGCTTGTTTCCCTGTTTGCACTGTCTAGCTTAAGAAATAACAACTACAGATGTTTTGTAAATTGAATCAATAGGCTCAAGCATTATTTAATGAAGGAGGGGCTATAAAGTTTATTTTAAGGTGAATTGCCCCTTTAACTACTGAGCACTCATGAATAACAATAAGGAATGTTACAGTTTTCTATGTTCAGATTGTAGTTTAGAATGAAGGATATATTAAAGGAATAGTTCAGTGTAAGAAAAGACAGACTGCAAAATAAGAAATATTTCTAATATAGTTAGTTAGGCAAAACATGTCTATAAAGGCTGGAACAGATGTCTAACATAATAGCCAGAAGACTACTTCCTGCTTTCAGCCCTCTATCCTCTAAGTGAGTCAGTGACTTGGGGGGGGGGGGCACATGGGACATAACTGTTCAGTTAGTTTGTGAGTGTGCAGGTCAGATTCATAATCAAGCTGAACATTTATGTCCCATATGGCCCCCTCTCAAGTCACTGATGGGTTAATGACTGCTAACAGCTTAGTGAGCTGTAAAGCAGGAAGCACAATTCTAGCCATTATATAAGACATCTTCCTACTCAAGCCTTTATAGATTACATTTTTGCCTAACTATTGAAAACAT
This sequence comes from Xenopus tropicalis, assembly GCF_000004195.4. NCBI lineage: Eukaryota > Metazoa > Chordata > Amphibia > Anura > Pipidae > Xenopus > Xenopus tropicalis. The sequence goes on along the minus strand of NC_030677.2, from coordinate 72,193,247 downwards.
TTTTTTATTCAGTGCAGTCTATCTATTTTACCCAGTTACATTTTTACACTGAACTGTTCCTTTAAGGAGCATATGTGATTTATATATATATATATATATATAGTTTTATCACCAACAAACTACTATGTCCAAATATTTATAGTCCTATAGAAAAGTACTGTTTGTCTACTGTACTTAGGTGAGAAGAAGGAAAAGAAACCTGCTGCATCAGAAGATGAAATAAAAGCAGTGGATGTGTCTCGCTTGGACCTCCGTGTTGGCTGCATTGTCACTGCCAAGAAGCATCCTGATGCTGACTCCCTGTACGTAGAAGAGGTAGATGTAGGAGAAGCAACGCCACGTACTGTTGTCAGCGGCCTTGTGAAGCATATACCTCTTGAACAGGTAGGTTAGGCTCTGAGGGGCCATCCTTTACACACCAAAGTAACTATAACAATTATCCTTACATGTGCTTATACGATGTAAATATTGTAAATATATATTAATTATAGGTGTATGTATAAAGGCCATACACAATATATAAGGAAGCATTTCCTTAAATATATGTATTTCTTTGCATTTACTATATAAATTCATATTTCTGTCTTCGCTTTCTAACCTAAATGTAGAATACATTTTCATTGGCATCTGTTATTTATCCATTCTTAGTATTTCCAAGAAATCAATTACCGCCTTAATATAATCCCTCCTACTGTTTGAGTGATACTTGGGATTGCTTTTGACACGAAATTGGCTTTTTTTTACTGGATTTATTTACTTTTATAGATCTGTACTAGCTGGTTACTTTTTGTTTCTGTTCCTTGAGAGCAGCTCTGTAGTTTTAGCATTGAGGCCATATAAAAACCTTTTTCTTCAAGTGATTCTTCTACAGGGCTGAAAGTAGCCACAGACTGCATAATTTATAAGGACACATGATATATTAATACAGCATTGGGCCTCCACAATTGCAATACCCAGACTCCCCAAAAATCCCTACTACCCCGTACCTGAACTCATAAAGCAGAATTGACACAGAGGGGTTCCTGAGAGCAGGTCTCCTTGCATCTCTTCCGGTTCTTCACTTCATGTCACTGGATACGAGCGTGGAACAGGGGGAGAAAGACCATAGCAGGATGCTTTCCTGTAGGAAATGTACAATCCAAAAAAGATGTAGTAGAGGCAGCAGAGAGGACATTTCCAGATTATCCCAGATTGTCAGATCCTAATTTACAAGATATGCATCTTCTCCTACCATGACCAGATTTTGTTATCCTGTACATACTATTTGGTCTTTCTTTGTTGTATCTATACTGTGACAGCTTATCAAGGAAGCAAAAGTGCCATTGTAGGTGATGCATATAAAAAGATGGGGTAGGTAGCAGAACACCAATGGTTAACATTATTACTTAGCAGCACAAAAAACACCCCAAAAAAGGAGTAAATTAAATGATTAATAGATATTTTAATCTGTTATGTTTGTGATTGTGGTGAATATTACTCAATGTTTTCCTCTAAATAGGAGTTAAACTTGTCTCCTTCAAAACTGAATTTAAAAGGGATCTGAACCCAAATAGAAATATAATGTAAACTTGCTCAACCTGCTCAAAATTTACATTAATTTACTTTTTTTTTCCTTTATGTTTTATATTACTAATTACAGGCTTAGATGTAGTTGCTCTCTGCCAGTTCTTCTTCCCCCATGCTGTAACCACAGATTTAAGTTGTAAAGTGTACAAGGTGGGCTGTGCAGGGTGGCATCTATTAAAGCTACTAACCTATTCTGAATGCTGTTATGCTGAAAACCTGATATTAGTTGTATAAAACTGCCAAATCAGTACAAATATGTGGTAACACTTTAGTGATCACCTTAGTTCAATATTGGCTTCAATCAAGACCATGTTTTAGTGTGTTAATTCTATTTTCCATGACTGTTTTTATTCTAGTTTTATGAACCAATACATGGTAAAAATGAAAAAAGAAGTGCATTTAATTTAAAGGATATTTTCTCCCCTTTGGGACCATAGTTTTATGGCCGTGTCCTTGGTGCCAAGGTTAATTTTAACATTGGGGATCATTACAAAATGCTGATCAATATCCCCCAGATCATGTCATGGAAGATCTGTGTCCTGCCAAGCCATTCAAGTAATTATATAATTGTCTCTGATGCTTGCTTGAGCTTTAAAATAAATACAGATATAAATAACCAAGTGCACCTGGGAAATAAAGACTGTGCTTGATATGAATCATGTGGACTTAAGATATAAAACAATAATATGAAAATAAAACATCTGGGCAATTACGTTTTATCGTCGTACATCTTCATGATTGCTAAAAATACTTTAAGTAAGATATCTATCAAGGAAAATCATTTTCTAGTACAGGGAGAAAATAGAACATTTTATTGCTTGTCTGTGTAGTCCAAATGTTAACTGAAGTGAAAGAGTTTAAATAGGCCATCTCCAGCCACCTCCATTCAGTCCTAGGTGCTTCCTGGGGCTGAGCCCCTCAGTCTATAGTTTTAGAAATGTGTGTGCATTAACTTGAATCACTGAAGTATTCAATGATTATTCAAGAGTACACGTAACTGAATTTTGTTGATAGCCCTGACTACTTATGGCTTTTATATCCAGTAATTTGTTGTAAAATTACAAGAACTACCTGATCTCTAAAGGAAATTGCATCATTCTACACCAGGGGTGTCGAACTCAATCAGAGAAGGGGCCAAAATCTAAAATCCAGCCTAAATCATGGGCCGAATGGTTTACTGAACAGTCATAAACTGACAATGTTAACCAGAAATGTGAATTTAAAATGAGTGGAACAATCTTTTCCTTAACAGTGCTGTTAGACCCCACACACAGTGCCCCCATAGAAAGTACCCCCAATTGCCCCCATAAACAGTGCCCCCAATTGCCCCCATAGACAGTAGCCCCACACACAGTGCCCCCAATTGCCCCCATAGAAAGTACCCCCAATTGCTCCCATAAACAGTGCCCCCAATTGCCCCCATAGACAGTAGCCCCCACACAAAGTGCCCCCAATTGCCTCATACACAGTACCCCCCATAGACAGTACCCCCCACACACAGTGCCCCCAATTGCCCCCATAGAAAGTACCCCCAATTGCCCCCATAAACAGTGCCCCCAATTGCCCCCATAAACAGTACCCTCCATAGACAGTAGCCCCCACACAAAGTGCCCCCAATTGCCTCATACACAGTACCCCCCATAGACAGTAGACCCCACACACAGTGCCCCCATACAAAGTACCCCCAATTTCCCCCATAAACAGTGCCCCCAAAAATAAGTACCCCCAATTGCCTCATCATACACAGTACCCCCCATAGACAGTAGCCAGCCCCCACACACAGAGCCCCAACAGACCAGTGATGTCGGCGGCTCCTTCTCTCTTATGCCGCGGCAACAGGCACTACTATAAGGTTGCGCCTCGTCGCTGACGTGTGACGTCATACGCACGGGCGCAACCTTATAAAAGGGCCTGTTGCCGCGGCATAAGAGAGAAGGAGCCGCTGGCGCTGGCGAAGACTTAGGGAGCGGCGGTACTGCGCATGCGTAATAGATTGGCCGGCGAGATCACAAGCCTCCTATGACAGCGCGGTGCGGGCCACATTGCAAGGCCTGGCGGGCCGGATTTGGCCCGCGGGCCTTGTGTTTGACATGAGTGTTCTACACTGTTATCCAGTCCTGCCTGCCCTTTATAATTTTTTTAACAATTAGTTACAAGGAATTATTGCTAGCTGGCATACAGCATGAATTTTAACCCTAATCCTAAATTTCAATACCTGTATATATAGAATGTTAAGCAAATGTAACCAGAATTAGAGAATGGGTTCACTTTCAGTAAAGCTTTTTCATTTTGACACTACTTGAGTTTGACAATGCAGCTGTAAAAGATGGCATACATTAAGTCTTATAGTGTAGTTTTTTGGTGTTTTTTTTTGTAGGCTTGTGGTTCAATTGGAATGGTCAGGGGGGTCCGCAATAAAAAAAAAAAAAAATTAGATCTTGGAGCATTGGTTACCACTTTTGCCTCCTTAGTGTGGCTATGCTACATGTATTACATGTACATGTCCTGCAGTAGGGACCTTGAACTGTAAAGCTGATAAACAACCACTGTTAAGCTGGCCATACACACACCGATAATATCGTATGATATTCAGTGCATGTAACTCGGAGAGGCAACCGATATCGCAGAAGGCTGCGGATATCGGATGACTCGCGTTAAAAGATTTTGATCGGGCGCCATTGAAAGCACCTGAGCAAAATCTACCTTCAGGGCTGAATCGGCAGAAGGAGGTAGAAATCCTATTGTTTCTACCTCCATATCTGCTGATTCAGCCCTGAACATCAGTGAAGGGTGGGAATGATCTTTCGCACAAAAGATTGAAAATCGCCACGTGTGTGGCCAGCTTTAAGCCCTGCATCACTGTGCCAGCACTATATAAATACATACATTAAGTTCTGAATAGAGTAAGAAAGTCTGTGGGAAACAAGGAATAATGGAAACTTTATTTTGCATTAGATCTGTTTATTTTAGAGTAATTTGTGAGTTATGGAAAAAACTGCCAATAATTGTTTTATTGAAAGTTTTTGTTTTAAACTTGTTGGTAAATGTGCTAGATGCAAGCTTAATATACAGGTATGGGACCTATTATCCGAAATACTCAGGACCTGGGGTTTTTCGTAATTTGGATCTCTGTACCTTAAGTAATGTTAAAAATCATTTATTAAACCCGATTGTTTTGCTTCCAGTAAGAATTAATTATATCTTAGTTGGGATCAAGTACAAGGTACTGTTTTATTATTAAAGAGAGAAAGGAAAACATTTGTAAAAATTAGAATTATTTGCTTATAATGAAGTCTATGGGAGATGGCTGTTCTGTAATTTGGAACTTTTTTGGATAGCGGGTTTTTGGATTATGGATCCTATATCTGTATAGGGTTTGTTCTTGATCACTATGTATTCTTTATTAAATTTGGTGTCGAAAAACAAATCATTTTTTTTTTTATCTCAAGGTATTGCTCACCCTTTATTTCTGGCAGTTTTAGACTGACTTAAGTTTCACTTTACTCTAAATCTTTCAACAAGAGCTTTATAATGCTGTAATATGCTAAACCACTGTCCATTGTTAGTATCATCTGGAAAAGGGAGATAAATGCTGTGAATTACATTTTCCTTCCGAAAACAACTTTAAGAGAAATACCTCTGTTGTGAGCCATCGTAAACTTTGGATTGAATTACAAGGGAAGGAAGAAATCTTTTTTCATTCAGATGTTCTAGAAGTTTGTTGTGTCGATACAGTGAAACTATGCCATACCTTATTTCTGGCAAAAAAAAAAGACTGGGAATGGCTGGGTCAGTATTAACCTAACCTGCTGTGCGTGTATTTTGGCTTTTTGTGGTTTTCCTTTAACATGTGCTGAAAAATTTAACTTCAGCCCGTTTGATTTTATTTGGACTCATGCTGGGTTGTATGCTTCCAATTTTCTTTAAGTGTATAAACTGGGCAACAGTCTGAATCTGTGGCAGTGGTACTTTGTCAGCTGTGAGGGCAGACAGAGCAAAAACAATAAGGAATAGGTTTATTATAACATTACTCATTTTCATGATTAAAGGCAGTTTGTCATTGTGCGGTGGGTGTAAGTTTTAAACTATTTTAAATATTATAACTTTCTTTTCTTTTTCTGTACATAACAGTGTGACCTTTTGCATTTGATTAAGGATAATAGTGCATTTGCTTTCTAAATGTGATTAATTTAGCATCAATTCTGCATTTTTCAAAATTAAGGAACCTTATCAATTCCGAAGTGTTGCATGGATTGAGACAGCCTGGTGTTGGAGAAAGCCCTGTGGGCATTAGATTAGGGTGGGGAGACAAAGGAAACATTTGGAATGATTTATCTTGTATATCTATTTTTAAGCAGCAACTACAGACCCACTATAACTACTGCTCATAAAGCTTTTGGCATTTCCTTGTGCTATAACGCTACCTTATTAAAGGCATAACCCTAAGATATCCTGGCACTTAACTTCTGGGTGCTAGTTAATGTAGTCTTTTTCCTGAGTCTCTTTCCCAGGGGCTGATGTATTAAATCAGTCAACTATCGATCAAACTGTGGACTTGAATTGACACATTTATCAAAGCTGATATTTTTGTCAGCATGTCAAAATGTGTGAATGCTTTGAGCAGTTGAATCTGGTGATCTGTGGGGAGATGTAGTACAATGCGGCTAGAGCATGTTCACCAGCCTGACTGTGTATTGCACGCAGGACAAAAGGCTTTGGACCATTATTTTCTGCACTGAAAAATAAATTGTTTAAAGGAACCGTAACCAAAAAATGAAAGTGTATAAAAATAATTACAACTTAAAGGAACAGTAACATCAAAAAATTAAAGTGTTTTAAAGTAATTAAAATATAATGTGCTGTTGCTCTGCAAAAAACTGGTGTTTTTGCTACAGAAAAGCTACTATATAAATAAGCTGCTGTGTAGCAAGGGGGCAGCCATTCAAGCTGGAAAAAAGGAGAAAAGGCACAGGTTACATAGCAGATAACTAGTAGATAAGCCCCATATAATGGGGATTTATCTGTGATCTGCTAAGTAACCTGTGACTTTTCTCCTTTGAATGACTGCCCCCATGGCTACACAGCAGCTTGATTTATATAAACTATAGTAGTCTTTCTGAGGCAAACACACCAGTTGTACCAGTGCAGGGTAACTGTAAATTATATTGTAATTACTTTTATACACTTTAATTTTTTGGTGTTACTGTTCCTTTAATATATTGTAGCTCTGCACTGGTAAAAGTTGTGTTTGCTACAGAAACACTATTAACGTTTAAATAAATAAGCTGCTTTGTAGCCACAGGGACAGCCATTCAGGCTGGAAAAAAGAGAAAATGCACAGGTTCTATAGCAGATAACAGATAAGCGCTGGAGAATATAATTGTATTGTATTGTATCTGTTATCTGCTATCTGCTATGTAACCTTCGCCTTTTCTCCTTTTGAATGGCAGCCCCCATGGCTACACAGAAGCTTTGTTTATATAAACTATAGTGGCCTTTCTGAGTCAAACACACCAGTTTTACCAGTGCAGGGCAACAATATATTTTATTGTAATTATTTTTATATACTTTTGTTTTTTGGTTTTACTGTTCCTTTAAATCCTCAGTAATGCACATACCATTCCGTTAATATTATTGAGGGTTGATATTTCAGCCCCTTTTCCATCAAGTAAAAAATTTCTGTTTTAGTAATTCCCTTCTTAAATGCTGGTTGATCTGGCAGAAGGCAAACAATATGTTAGAAGCTGTCTCAAATTTACCTTAGAAGGGCAAGAAAATACTTTCTTGACTTCAAATTGGCAATAGGACCAACACCTGGATTTACCATCGCCCTTGTATGTTCTTACTTACAGTGGAGGAAATAATTATTTGACCCCTCACTGATTTTGTAAGTTTGTCCAATGACAAAGAAATAAAAAGTCTCAGAACAGTATCATTTCAATGGTAGGTTTATTTTAACAGTGGCAGATAGCACATCAAAATGAAAATCGAAAAAATAACTTTAAATAAAAGATAGCAACTGATTTGCATTTCATTGAGTGAAATAAGTTTTTGAACCCTCTAACAAAAAAAGACTTAATACTTAGTGGAAAAACCCTTGTTTGCAAGCACAGAGGTCAAACGTTTCTTGTAATTGATGACCAAGTTTGCACACATTTTAGCAGGAATGTTGGTCCACTCCTCTTTGCAGATCATCTCTAAATCCCTAAGGTTTCGAGGCTGTCTCTGTGCAACTCTGAGCTTGAGCTCCCTCCATAGGTTTTCTATTGGATTAAGGTCCGGAGACTGACTAGGCCACTCCATGACCTTAATGTGCTTCTTCTTGAGCCACTCCTTTGTTGCCTTTGCTGTATGTTTTGGGTCATTGTCGTGCTGGAACACCCATCCACGACCCATTTTCAGTTTCCTGGCAGAGGGAAGGAGGTTGTCGTTCAGGATTTCACGATACATGGCTCCGTCCATTTTCCCGTTAATGCGAATAAGTTGTCCTGTGCCCTTAGCAGAAAAACACCCCCAAAGCAAAATGTTTCCACCCCCATGCTTGACGGTGGGGACGGTGTTTTGGGGGTCATAGGCAGCATTTTCTTCCTCCAAACACAGCGAGTTGAGTTAATGCCAAAGAGCTCTATTTTGGTCTCATCAGACCACAGCACCTTCTCCCAGTCACTCACAGAATCATTCAGGTGTTCATTGGCAAACTTCAGACGGGCCTGCACATGTGCCTTCTTGAGCAGGGGGACCTTGCGGGCCCTGCAGGATTTTAATCCATTGCGGTGTAATGTGTTTCCAATGGTTTTCTTGGTGACTGTGGTCCCTGCTAATTTGAGGTCATTAACTAACTCCTCCCGTGTAGTTCTAGGATGCTTTTTCACCTTTCTCAGAATCATTGACACCCCACGAGGTGAGATCTTGCGTGGAGCCCCAGAGCGAGGTCGATTGATGGTCATTTTGTGCTCCTTCCATTTTCGAACAATCGCACCAACAGTTGTCACCTTCTCTCCCAGCTTCTTGCTAATGGTTTTGTAGCCCATTCCAGCCTTGTGCAGGTCTACAATTTTGTCTCTGACATCCTTGGACAGCTCTTTGGTCTTTCCCATGTTGGAGAGTTTGGAGTCTGCTTGATTGATTGATTCTGTGGACAGGTGTCTTTTATACAGGTGACTAGTTAAGACAGGTGTCCTTAATGAGGTTGACTAATTGAGTAGAAGTGTCTAACCACTCTGTGGGAGCCAGAACTCTTAATGGTTGGTAGGGGTTCAAAAACGTATTTCACTCAATGAAATGCAAATCAGTTGCTATCTTTTATTTAAAGTTATTTTTTCGATTTTCCTTTTGATGTGCTATCTGCCACTGTTAAAATAAACCTACCATTGAAATGATACTGTTCTGAGACTTTTCATTTCTTTGTCATTGGACAAACTTACAAAATCAGTGAGGGGTCAAATAATTATTTCCTCCACTGTACTTAAAAGACATCCATCCAGCTTCTCTTGACACTGCAGTTGCTTCTGGGAGAAACTTTTCAGTGACATCTATAAGATAATCTCGTCATATGGATAATGGTGCTGCAGTCTTATGTTGGTCTTCCACTGTATGGGCGGTGGCTAATTTTATTTGTTACTCTAAACCCTTATATGTTGCTGCTCAAGTCAAAGCTGCATCTAAAATGAAAGATTGCAAGCTGTAATCCCAACAGGTCCCTTTCTAGATACCGGGCAGAGGAATATGTAGAAATTCGTTTTTTTTAATCAGTTGGTGCCTGTTTAGGTAGTGGACTAAGTTGACAGCACAAGACTGGATGCACAATGGTTTTCCATTCGGACATCGACAGACTTATTTTTGATGAGCCATCTCTAGGATAAGATACTATTTAGATGCCCCCAATTCTTATTTATATTCAAGGGTTGGAGCCACTAAACTTTTAGGTACAATGCTATTAAGCCTTTGTGTGTCCCAGCAAATCACGGTACGAGAGGATGCATTTATATGCTTGCAATGGAAATAAGCATGTCATCTGCATTCCCTTTATCTATTATATACCATTATAAATAAATCTGCTTTGCTGGCACATGCTTCTGTCTATAAGCCAAGGCAAACTAAAGTAGACCAATGAGGTATATGAATAAATTTGGGGGAATTCTTTTTTTTTTTGGAATCGAATTGCTTTTCAAATCCCTGAATCTATTTCATAGCATTTAGAAAAAAGTGACCACAGAGCGGCTGTGGGAGATTTATACTTCACTTACGTCATTACATATCTGTGCCAGGAAGCCCATGATCCTTCTACTCCAGGTTTTTTTTTTTTTTTTTTTTTTAGGTAATGTTAAAAACATTTGTTAATACTTATGTGACTTACTTTCATACTTTTCTGTATAACTTTTACCCTTAAGTACAAAATACAAACCAGATTCTTCTTCCATTAATACACTAAGCCGTTGTTCTTTCACAGGTTTTTCAATTAGTAGCGTTAAAGCTTTGATTTGTTTTATAGATGCAGAATCGCATGGCTGTGCTGCTCTGTAACTTGAAGCCTGCAAAGATGAGGGGTATTCTCTCTCAAGCCATGGTTATGTGTGCCAGCTCCCCAGAGAAGGTGGAGATTTTGGACCCTCCAAGTGGAGCAGTTCCTGGAGACAGAATCACCTTTCAGGGCTACCCAGGTAATATGCTGTTAAATGCTGTATTGTGAGTATGAGGTAATGTATAATGTACCTGAGATTCCACCTTTTGAGTTTTTTTGTACAAATAACAGGTAAGTTGATACTTTAAGGACAATGGCAAACAGGGTGGCTTTGAATGTTTTGTCCCCAGTGAAATGTCTAAAGCTTGGCCGTACATGAAAAGTATCATGTATCTGATCTGCTCACCTTGAGATGCGTGATATTGATCCAACCGTTTGGCTCTCAGGCCAAACAATGAAATTACATTGACGGGAAACAGGCCTTTGGGATAAGGACCACATCAATGCGCAGATGCACTGCTCACCCGGACAGAAGTTTTAAACCTGCTCGATCGACATCTGTCTGATTTTCAGCCAGGTGTCAGTAGGGCAGGGCCTGTCTTAGGGCCTCATACCAGGGCCTATAAACTGCCAGCTCGGGCTGTCAGCAGCTTTTAAAGGGATACTGACACCAAAAATCATAATGCTTTTTAAACCTCTCATTGCTATATTATTGTATTAGCTTTCTCATTTCAGTGTAAAACTACTTGGCTATTACACTTATATTTCCTGTACTATCCCCTATTTATCTGCCTGAGGGCGCCGCCATGTTTGTGCTGCAAAAGTCGGTTGGTGTTTAAAGCAAGACTTTTTTCTGTCAAATATCTAAAGCAGGTCGCAAAATTGACCTCTTACAGCAAAGAGTTAGAGGCAGTGGTTTCTCAGAGCAGCGTGCAGGACATTGTTCTGGGCTGTGTCCGGCATTAAAGTCAGCCGGTGCGGGGGAGACAACGCAGGTCGCACAGGCAGCATGATTAATACAGTATCTAGTAGAATTAATAGACAGCAAACTCACAGTTCAGATGTGAGGAGGAACAGATCACTTGTTTAGGTTATGCACGGACTGCCTAGAAGTAAAGGTGGCCATACACCAGCAGATCCGCTCGCTTGGCGATGTCGCCAAGCGAGCGGATCTTCCCCCGATATCCCCACCTACGGGTGGGCGATATCGGGGAGCATTTAGGTAAAAAAAAAAATAATCCGATCGTTTGGCCCTGGGGCCAAACGATCGGATTATGTGGGCGGCAATGGGGCAGTCGGATCAGGGACCGCATCAACGAGCCGATGCGGTCCCCGATCCGACCGGATTTTCTAACCTGGCCGATCGAGATCTGGCCAATTTCAGGCCAGATATCGGTCGGCCAGGCCGCTCTGCCCTGCCCATACACGGGCAGATTAGCTGCCGAATCGGTCCAAGGGACCGATATCGGCAGCTATAGTCGGCCCGTGTATGGCCACCTTAAGGGGGGGAAAAAAAAGCAGGTCCCGTCTATGTCATGTGATGTCAATGAAGAGATAGATAACAGACAGGGAAAGAAGGGGCAGTCGGGCTGTAAAACAGTCGGGATCAATCTTCAAGGTACTGGCAAAAGCAAAAGTTTAAACAAAAAATGGTCAGCATGACCTATAGCTAACTTTTGATGCACATTATTATTTTGAAAAGTCATTTTTTTGTGTCAGTATCACTTTAATGGCTATGGCCACCCTAACTTTGTGAACAAATCATCCTACTTTCACTTATCTAACTACACCCAAGTTTGTGGTCGATGCAACAAAAGTGAATGTAAGATCAGATCAAGTGTTTTCTTAGCTACTAATGATATTACTCACAGTCGCACTACATTAGAGCTAACAAACCAGCCCTCCTACACACTGATACAATTGTAGTTTTCAACTACAAATTGCAAAAATAATTCTGCTTCAGTATTTATAAACACAAAGACTGCTTCTTGATTACTGTGTTCTATTAAAGGGCATATTGAAACTGGGAAAACTACAGTATTAATAATATATGCTAACAAAGTGGTACAGAGTTGCAGCATTACCAAGATGTGTTATGCATGTTATACAAACTGTCTCACAAAGCATGGGCTAGACAGGGCATAGATTGTACCGTAAAAATGATACCATTTCAACATTTGGCCTGCTATATATCCAGAGCGACCACATTTTCTCAGATTTCTTTGATTATTCCCTGGCTTCATAGGTAAGTTTAATTGAAACCAGGGAGTTATTGATTAAAGACATTGATGTTTGGCAGCCAGTGTACATGTATCTCATGATTACAATTTTTATGGCATAGAATAGCACTGTTCTTTTGCTACTCCTAATACATTTTTCTGGACTTCATCTTTCTGGGAAAGCCAAGTGTTCTTTTAGTTCTTATATTATTTGGTACCAGTAATAGGCGGACATTTCATTATCATGTGGGTGAACTTTGTATTGTTGCTGCATTGGGCATTTAGATTGTGAAGACCAACTCGTTTGTGCTAGCCTGTAGGGGGTAATTGATATATTTGGTGGATTTGAAATGAATGCGTTTATCTCACATATCTGGTGTCTGTTGTATCAGTCCATTGTTCTTCAGTTAGGGAGGGGAAGATCGTGTGTCATTTGTCGTAGGCCCATTAGATGAGTTAGGGGTGTTCTTGAAAATGCCTGTATCTGCTCTGAAAGTTAAAAAAGGAAAACTTTAATGAAGAGAAGTAGTGATGAGTGATTGATTCAGAAAACAAAAGAGGTCAGATAGGGCCGTGGCTGGAAGAAGGAAATTTCACTTCAAATAGCTAGCAGTTATTGTGTTTAGTATTTTTGTTTAACTTGTTCTGGATCAGAAAATGAATATAATGATGCAGTACGAATGGGCAAAAGTTCCTCCGTGCATTAACATACCTGGCTTTATTAATATAATTATGTTCTGTACAGAATCACTCTGTATTTTATTTAGATCTTAGAATTTCATAGTGTTTTAAGTTCTGTTTTCTTGTTTTTACAGACAATTTAGGTTAGCCATTGAAACTATATATATATATATATATATATATATATATATATATATAATATATATAATGCACTTGCCTAAATAATGTTAAGCCAAGCTGTAATCCAGACATTTTGAATTTTTATTTTAGCTCATGCACATGCTGCTTTTTTGTCTGCCTTATACATACAACTGGGTTTCTGAATCCACTTTAGTGAGGTTTAGGAATACTTCTGTATAAATATAATTTGCCTGCTTTCTCAGTAAAGGGCTGATAAAACCACAGGACAATCCAGTAAAGACCCATACAGATCTAGCAGAAAATACACAGTGAGCTATTTTCCATTTTTATTTGCTGGCCTTGTTGCCCCATCTTCTGAATACATTTCTTGTGTGTGTTTATAGGTCCTCATTCTGGGGAGTTTCCAACAGGAATTGGTACAGTTTGATAGGAAGCCTGCTAAAATCTTTCTGGCAAAAGTTCTGCTAACACAGTTGAAATGCCTTCCCATATGTTCTTAGCATCTGTATTTTCTTTGCTTCAACCTTCTATACAATAATTGGCACTGACATTGCGTTTCAGGATATATGTTCTATTTCTGTTGCAAATAATGGGAATGGTCTGGTTCATATTTTGTTTCTTTGTGTATGATTTACCAATTATAAAACATTTAGTGCATGTATTCTACCTCACAGAGCAGAACTGTTTAATATGGCCTTACAGCCTAGTGATCTGTATTGCTGTGGCAGCTGAATGGCATTGGGAAACAGACTGAAAGTGACACCACTGATGATGTAACTGCAGAAGTGAATGTAAATGGTATCAGTATTGCAAAAGTACTTGAAAGTGCACCATTTTATTACATTGCCATGCTCCGTTCATTGCCACCCTTTCAGTCATATTCCTACATTTATATGTATGTGTGTTTCACCCATGTTTCCATAAATTCTGTGCCTTAAGGCCCCCATACACGTTGAGATTTGCTCGCTTGGCGAGAGTGCCAAGCGAGCGGATCTTCACCTGATATCCCCACCTACGGGGTAGGCGATATCGGGGAGCGTATAGCCTAATTCGATCGTTTGGCCCTGGGGCCAAACGATCGAGTTATATTGGCGGCAATGGGGCAGTCGGTTCAGGGACCGCATCAACGAGCTGATGCGGTCCTCGATCCAACTGAATTTTCTAACCTGGCCGAGCGATATCTGGCCAATTTCAGGCCGGGCGGGCAGGCCCCTCGTTTCTGCTCCTACACGGGCCAATAAGCTGGCGAATCGGTCCAAGGGGACCTTTATATTGTTCTTAAAAAAATAAATCATAGAAAGTATGGCGCTTTTGTGAATAGCAAATCTGACGTTTGTTTCATTGTATCGGGGTGCTGTAAGAAAAAATGTAGTACATACTGTATATACTGTTTTTTATCTCATCTATTAAAGGAGAAGGAAAGGCAAAGTCACTTGGGGGTGCCAAAATGTTAGGCACCCCCAAGTGACTTAAATCGCCTACCTTTTACCCTCGGGCTGGTGCCCCTATTCGGAGAGAACAGCTCCAGCCCCAGGGTAGCTGCAGCGCTTCCTCCTTCCTGTCCTGTTCGCGTGCATGCGCAGTAAAGTGAAAAAGACGAACTTTAACAGAGAAGTCGGCTTTTCACTCTAATGCACATGGGCCGGTCCCGGGAATTTGCCGGCAAAACGAAGCAGGAAGGAGAAAGCACTCGCTAAAGGTACCCCCTGCTGGTGCTGTTTTCTCCAGACAGGGGCACTAGCCCGGGGTACAAGGTAAGCGATTAAATTCACTTGGGGGTGCCTATCATTTTGGCCTTTCATTGTCCTTTAAAGGCATGTGTATGGGATCGGTTGTCTGGAAAACTGTTCTCCAGAAAGCTCCAGATTATGGAAAGGCCATCTCCCATACTCCCATAGACTCTGTTTTAATCAAATATTTCACATTTTTAGAAATGATTTCATTTCTCTCTGTAGCAATAAAACAGTACCTTGTACTTGATCTGAAATAATGAATCCATATTGGTGGCAAACCAATCCTATTTGGTTTATTTAATGTTTTAATTATTTGTTTTGTAGACTCAAGGGAGGAGATCCATATTACTGAAAGGTCCCTTATCCGTATTATTAAAATCTTTTACAAAAACAAAAAGCTTTAGCAAAAATAATAGCAATACAAGTATGTCACTTACCATTTTAAATTGCTGGTTAAGTCATTACCACTCCATGAATATTAGTACTTAGTTATGGAGGCCGCATTACTGGTTTAACCAGGTCCATTTATAAAAAGAAAGAGTTGCTGTGATACATTTATGTCAATAGTTAGTTGCTTTGGTGCACCGTTCATTAGTGCCTGTCATCAAATTGGTGATAAGATTAGCTTGTGTTTCTTTTTAGTAGTGCACACAAAAATAGCTATTCTTCTTAAAACTAAATAACTTGCAACATTGTCACTTGAAAATGTGCCACCACTTGCAGAACTGCTAACTGAATGAAAGATTTCCTGGAATCACTTTATGTGCTTTTGCCCCAAAGGTTATACACTATATGATCCGCTTGTTTGGCAACCTCGCCAAATAAGCGGATCTCTCTCACAATATTCCCACCTAAGGTGGGGTACTATCAATCTAATCCATTAGGTTGGCCCTAGGGTCAGACAAACATTACAATGAAGGGAGCTGCCAGAGCAAAGAGCTTATTAATGTGCCTATGTGGTCCTCAATCCAACAGGAAAATCAAGCCTGCGTAATCAACATTTAGCCGATTTTTAGCCAGTTATTCGTTGGGGAGGACCCCATACATTGGCAGATAAGCTGCCAAATAGGCATATAGGACCCAAATTGGCAGCTCAAATGTATGGCCACCTTAAGTGCCTTTATTTATGAAGACTTTTCATCTCTTATTTAGTGAGATGAGTATGACCGTAATCCCTATTATATTTAAATGCAAGCATGCAGAGAAAAAATGTTTTGTATTCATTAACATGTCTGGTTTATGCTGGCTCTATAGCTGTTGGTATAATATTATCCCATTTGGTAAGTTAATCCCACTAAGAATAAAACATGGGGATCTTGTTATCCTTTTTCAGTCCCATGTAAAGCACCACCTTATTTTATCTCCATAAATAAGAGAATATAAATATGTGTCAGAGCTATACAATATTATACATGGCTAACCTCCGCCTAAGGCATAATTTCACTGTTTGACCTTGCTTCCAAATTTTCAATTAAAAAAAGAGTCAGTGCTGTGTAAGGAAGAGTTGTTTTCTAATATTTCCCAGCAGATAATTCTTATAAAGTGAAGCTTTATGCAAACTAACTTTTTTGCTTTTTTCTTTTGAAGGAGAACCTGACAAAGAGCTCAATCCAAAGAAGAAAACATGGGAGCAGATTCAACCAGATCTGCTTACTAACGACAAGTGTGTAGCAACTTACAAGGGAGTACCATTTGAAGTGCAAGGAAAAGGAGTGTGCAAAGCTCAGACCATGACCAGTAGTGGCATCAAATAAAGTCTGAAACTATTTGAACACCACATTTAGATGTTGTACCATTGGGCTACACAGTTGGAATACAATAAAGCCATGCTTTCAGCATCACCTCATGTTTCATCCCTTCTTCATATTCATTTGATTTAGTTGTTAATTTAGATACTATAAAGAGGAACTAAACTTTACACTGCTAATATCACGAATTTGTAGAAGTTTATTCTAGTTGCATGAGCTTTTTCTGAAGTCCTCAAAAGTTATGAACTCTATTCTATATTATATAGTGAATAATGCACCCCCTACTAAAATTTACATTAGAATTCACAGATGAGTTCAGTGACTAAATAAAAGCACAAAGCTGCCACAGAACACCAAGGTGACTTCTAATATTTTTGCACAGTGTAGTAGGGGGTGTATTATCCTTTATAATCTACAACAGGGGTGCCCAAACTTTGTCCCCCGGAGATCTACCTTTGACTCCTCCCCCAAGACGCAGCGTATGTATGGGAGGCAGCGCACGTACGCATTCCCAATAAACACGCACACTTTCGTGCCGCACTTCCGCATCCCCCGGCTTAGACATAATCCACTAGAAATCCACGGGGAATCGACTGGTGGACCACGATCAACAGCTTGGCCACCCCTGATCTACAACATACGGTTCCATTTTGTCATACAGTGTCTTTAGAGTTACCCTTCACTTCCTCCAGGTTTTTTCCTCCAGGATGAAGGCCATATTGGACACAGAGAAAGATGCGGCAGCAGGGTTTAGCTTAGGACTTACAGCCACAGGTGGTAGAGCTAAATTTGTTGGTTGAAAATGTTTCTGTTCACTCCCTTGCTTATGCAAAACAGCATGTCTGAGGAATATGTGGTGTGTGCTTTTTGTCCTCTTTCCATGTCTAAATGGTCTGTGCTTAAATCCCCATGCAACTGGCTTCATAGCATCTCTGCACAAAAGTGCTTTGAGATTTTATAAGCACAAATTTTAGATGTTTGTTTTGGATTCAAACTACACTTGCTGCATTATTCATAATAATGTCTGTTATGCTGTGTTTTCCATACACTGAGGAGTAATCTGCAGTTACCCTGTGAGCATATGAATCAGCTACAAATTTAACTTATTCTAAATGTTAATAATTTCAATAATTTAGTCTGTTTCATTTAGGGAGTTTCAGCTTTGCAGGAGGCAGAGCAAGGTAAGCAGCATGGGAGCACTAGTACTGCTAGGCATTGAATCTATCCATTTTCTGCAGTGATCTTCCTGGTATATTTGGGGTTAATGTGTTTAGTATTGTCCATTTTTGCAGCAATCTAGAGTCAGATCTATCTCCTACACCCCACATCCAAATCCTTGCCAAATCCTGATGCTTTCTTCTGTGTAACATTACCCAAAATCACCTTTACCTTAAAAACAGCCCAAACACTTATTTGTTCTCATTACTTTCTGCTTCAATTATTTTAAATTACTCTTACAGGCATTTCCTGTTCTGCTTCCCGGCTCATCCAAATATTTAACTGTTCCATATGAGTACCCCTTGCGAATGCGAATCCCTTTACTTGCTCTTGGTTCTCTCTATACCCCTAAGCACTGAGGCTCTCTGCAACATTATATCACATAAAACATTGCACATTCAAAACACGTACATAAAGCAATATCCTTATTAGAAAATCATATATTTCTAAAAATATGTGAAATTTGCTAATCCCATAATAAAACCCTGCCATTTTCAGTAGTAAAGCTTGTCCCTCTGGCTCTTATGAGGCACTGTGCTCACACACAAACAAGGGGATGTATATACATGCTATGTTATATCAGCCAACTAGAGGCTCTTGTTTCCATGACAGCCAGAGCCTTAATTTTTTTCCATGCAAGGTGGCTAAAGGTAATATATATATATGTACTATATATACTATGTATATATATATATGTACTAATATGTATAATTCTTAGCCCTTATAATACATTCAAGGAACTAGCTTTAAGGACCTTTACATTTCAGCTCTTCAAAATATACTTCTTAATGCTTCCTTTACTCTGTGAATGCAATACAATGTACACCCCGCTCCAGATACCCTGTGTCGAGGTCCTGTTTAAGAAATACTTAACCTGGAGCACCCTCTTCTGTTATACCCCATACGATCTATTCTGGTGAGAATTAGGAGAAAAAAAAGACAGTGAAATAAAAGAAAAAAATAAGAATAAAAATGTGGCTGTCACTTTGTAAATTATTTCTAATTGCACATTTAATTATGTGCTTACGGTATTGCACAATATATTTTTTTTTTCTTCATTTTAATCTTCTATTTTCCTTTTTTTCTACTTTTCTGATTTCTTTTTTTTATTTTTTTCATTTAATTGTTTTCTCCTTTTTTTCTGTTTTTCACTGATATACCTGATAAAAACTAATTTGTCTCTCTTTATCTTTCACTGCCTTCTATTGCATTCCTATCGGAAAGACGTTTCTTGAGTGGGTTGCCTTTCTCTGGAATTCCCTTTCCTAAAAATCTTCAAGCTACTTAAGAAAACCTTTTTTAATAATCCCCAATTTATCGGAGGTCAATATTCCATGAAAAATCATGACTATTTCTCTTGAACAACCTTATCTGTCAGTTATTCCCCATAAGCATTAAGCACTTGTGTGTAGGACCCTGTACCCCTACAGCTTTGGTTACCTTTACTTTAAATCTCCATTTATTAAATTGCCAAGGCTATGTAACTTGGCACTATATAAATAATCATGAGCATTATGTTGTACGCAAATAAGCATTTTCGATGTTTATTCATTATTATTAATCATTTTTATACTATTTCTAGTTTTTTCTTAGGCCATTCTTTTACAGTATCCGTTCATTCCAGCATAATACATAATTCAGAGTCTGTGTAGGCTGCTCCAGAAAGTTCCTGGATGAAATGTTATGTGCACTCCAGCCTTTGGTAACTGTTCTGCCGCACATAGTGCAAGATTTGATTTGATAATATTTCTCGCTCCTGACGTAGTGTTTTATCTTGAGGTTCTCTAAAAATGTAGCGATTGTGAAGGGTTGCTAAAAGGGAGGACAGAGATTTTGGCGATGAAATAATGTATTCCTCTTGCGTAATCCTGGCTTCTTGTAACTTGTCTCCATGTGTGAATATGACAGCCGTGAAATACTTCCACTTGGAACCCAGGAGATCCTGAACGAAAACAAAGGGTTCAGTTGGGGTTTTCACTCATATGGAAACGATGGAACAAATAACATGATGATGCAGGGTATAAATAGGACATATCAACATTATTTATGAAAAATAATTCCATTTTTTTTTTTACCAATCATAGCTACATATAGCCCTCTATAAAAATGGAAACAATAGGGTCACCATGGCTTGGAATATTGAGAATTTTTTTAAGAATTTCATACAATTATCTATTTACATTTATGGACAGGTGCTTTTAAGCACCTCTGCACTGTATCTTGTTGTCCCTCTAGTGGGCCAATCGCCTACTATCTAACATACAATAGGTGGGGACTGGGTAATTATAAAATGCTTTGGAGCCTGCAGTTAAACTGCGCTGAGCTGTTCCCTATCATAGTGACTGGCACTAACCATGCTAAAATCTGGCTTTGACAGTTTCCGTTGTTACAAATATTTCATGACTCACTGCTATGCATTCTTTCAGGAAAAGAAATGGAAGTTATATAAAAATAAAAAAATCATATATTATTTGAGGGAACATGTAGTGATGATTGCAAGTGCTCATACCTCATAACATACACCGACTGATATAACAGGGAGGCTTTCAAGGACTGAACAGACTTTTCTTTGCCACTTCTGTCATAACTAAATGATTGTATCCAGAAAAATCATGTTTCATGAGATTCAAGAATATTTTAATTTTTTTCAGAAAATTGTGGATATAATAAAATCAAACATGATCCTGCACAGAACGTCTGCAGCATGTGTTGTACAGCATTAACTCTTAACATGTCACAAGTTGTAGATCCTATGGCGCCAAAGCAAAAGTGATTTTTCTTTGCATAATATGTGTTAGTTAAACATTTGAAATCATTTTAAAGTTAAATGTAAACTCAATTGCAACTGAAACCAGTTTCTGTCTGTGTTCTCAGTTTGTAAGACTACTGAAATAATGTATCAGAAGCCAACCTTCTAGTTCCCACAATTCTTTGCACACTTCTGTTATTCGCCTCTGCATACTTGTTAATCACCAAACATACAGGGCATTGTGGGCTTATTTATCAGTTTTCAAGTTTGTGAATTTGAGTTTGTTTTCCTAGATCAAATAAACCTGCATACTGAATGGTCGCTTATTTATTAATAAGGAAAACTTTTCCGAACTTAAAAAACTTAAATTTGCCTATGACAACTCCCATTGACTTCTATAGAAACTCATGTGTGTAGATGGTGAATTTTTACATTCAAGTTATTGGGTTTTTTGCACTTAATAAATATCAGACATTTGAGTTTTCGTACCATAACCCAAATTCAAGTTTTGCAAGTGCAAAAAAACTTTATTCAAAAAAAAAAAAAAAAATCCAACTCGACTGTTGATAAATCACTCGCTTAGTCTGGCCTGGAGGGGAACTGACTACCAATACAATGTACAGTGTTATTAGTAGTCGGGAAAAGATGGGATTGAAAGAGACAGGCTGGAATTGCTTTCAGTTTGCAAGTACATGTACAAATAACTTTAAAATATCTGAACATTTACAGTGGCTTGCAAAAGTATTCGGCCCCCTTGAACTTTTCCACATTTTGTCACATTACAGCCACAAACATGAATCAGTTTTATTGGAATTCCACGTGAAAGACCAATACAAAGTGGTGTACACGTGAGAAGTGGAACGAAAATCATACATGATTCCAAACATTTTTTACAAATAAATAACTGCAAAATGGGGTGTGCGTCTTTTAGGGTATGTCTCTACCAGCTTTGCATCTAGAGACTGAAATCCTTGCCCATTCTCTTTGCAAAACAGCTCCAGCTCAGTCAGATTAGATGGACAGCGTTTGTGAACAGCAGTTTTCAGATCTTGCCACAGATTCTCGATTTAGATCTGGACTTTGACTGGGCCATTCTAACACATGGATATGTTTTGTTTTAAACCATTCCATTGTTGCCCTGGCTTTATGTTTAGGGTCGTTGTCCTGCTGGAAGGTGAACCTCCGCCCCAGTCTCAAGTCTTTTGCAGACTCCAAGAGGTTTTCTTCCAAGATTGCCTTGTATTTGGCTCCATCCATCTTCCCATCAACTCTGAGCAGCTTCCCTGTCCCTGCTGAAGAGAAGCACCCCCAGAGCATGATGCTGCCACCACCATATTTGACAGTGGGGATGGTGTGTTCAGAGTGATGTGCAGTGTTAGTTTTCCGCCACACATAGCGTTTTGCATTTTGACCAAAAAGTTCCATTTTGGTCTCATCTGACCAGAGCACCTTCTTCCACATGTTTGCTGTGTCCCCCACATGGCTTGTGGCAAACTGCAAACGGGACTTCTTATGGTTTTCTGTTAACAATGGCTTTCTTCTTGCCACTCTTCCATGAAGGCCAACTTTGTGCAGTACACGACTAATAGTTGTCCTATGGACAGATCCCCCCACCTGAGCTGTAGATCTCTGCAGCTCCCCCAGAGTCACCATGGGCCTCTTGGCTGCATTTCTGATCAGCGCTCTCCTTGTTCAGCCTGTGAGTTTAGGTGGACGGCCTTGTCTTGATAGGTTTACAGTTGTGCCATACTCCTTCCATTTCTGAATGATCGGTGGAACAGTGCTCCGTGGGATGTTCAAGGCTTTGGAAATCTTTTTGTAGCCTAAGCCTGCTTAAAATTTCTCAATAACTTTATCCCTGACCTGTCTGGTGTGTTCTTTGGACTTCATGGTGTTGTTGCTCCCAATATTCTCTTAGACAACCTCTGAGGCCATCACAGAGCAGCTGTATTTGTACTGACATTAGATTACACACAGGTGCACTCTATTTAGTCATTAGCACTCATCAGGCAATGTCTATGGGCAACTGACTGCACTCAGACCAAAGGGGGCTGAATAATTACGCACACTCCACTTTGCAGTTATTTATTTGTAAAAAATGTTTGGAATCATGTATGATTTTCGTTCCACTTCTCACGTGTACACCACTTTGTATTGGTCTTTCACGTGGAATTCCAATAAAATTGATTCATGTTTGTGGCTGTAATGTGACAAAATGTGGAAAAGTTCAAGGGGGCCGAATACTTTTGCAAGCCACTGTATATATATATATATATATATATATATATATATATATAATATATATAAAATCCTGAAGTGCCCCTGGATGTGCAAGTCTTTACTTGCTGTGCATATGACCTTTCCCCCTTTATATTTCTCTGTTTAAGAACTGTAACTGAGCTTTACATACTGCATGATTGTAAATAAATGTAAAAAGAAGAATTATGCTCCAGAGCTGTCAGTTTAGTTTACTGCATATTCAATATTTAAGAGTGTAGGAGATGTTTTGCTGGATTATTTATTTGTTCACCAAGCACACGAGCTATTGCGCCAGCAATCTGGAATCGTTGGAATATAAAGTTCATGTTGGTGGCTTTATTACATATTTTTTAAATGTAAGGCTTCTCTGCACACGGAATATTCTTTCTTAAATAAAGCGTAATATTTGGCTCTGTAAGTTTAATATTGTTCAAGGTGTGTCTTGGCAGTGTGCTATGGTTTCTACCTCCAGACACAGGGAACGTATCATCTTCATAGGTTTGGAAAGGCATAGCTCAAATCAAGCTTGTAGAGCATAATAGGAACACAATTGGTCTAAAAATGATTCCAAGTCGCTTGGATTCTCTAGGCCTAATCTTATTTGACAGGATCTGTGTGAATAGTCTAACCTATTCTGGCCCTTAGAAAAGCAATACTTCAATTCACTGTTTCATCTGGTAGCAATTAACAATGTTATAGTTCAATTCTTTTTTACTTCTGGAAGGCAGATATCGTGATTGTACATTACTGATGAGTCTCTTTAATGCTGGAGGCCCTTGCAATGAATTGGAAAGAATTCATGTGTTGCACAAACAAGTCATCCTAATTTATCAATTCAGTTTCTGAGGAAAATTGCTAAAGACGTGCACACAAAATTGGGAGGGAACAAATTTTCTCATCCTTAAATACTGATATCCATTACCATTACATGCATTACCTCTGCTAATTTGACAGTGTACTGGTTTTCCTCTTCACAGAATGGGACGTCAGCCCTTAAGATGAGTAGGGCCATATGTAACCCTTCTGAAAATTGCTCTGCCAGGGTCTTTCTCACTCTTTGCTTTACTTCCCCCATGCTCAGGCTGCTGTGAGGAAAGCCTGGTGTATCTAATACTCGCAGTCTCAGGGACAGATCTTTACCCATTCGGCGACCAAACTGAGGTATACAGGCTGTGCAGAGCTGACATTCGCTGGTCACTGATTGTGGGAAAAACTGGCTTTCAAATTCGCAACTGCCAAGCAAGCTGTTCCCAAGCGAACTCTTGCCACTCTTGGTCCTTCCAAGGAGAAGAAGGTTAATGGTGATCTCATTAGTATCATCCATAGTGGGTGTTCTTAACATAATGAAGAGAGAAAAATGAGAAGCAGAAAATTGGGCAAACTTTAGCATGGGTTATCTAAGGATTTATAATGGGATACAGGATGCTTGTTATTATCAGGTTATCCACCCTAAAGCTTTAGCTGTTTGGGGAATTTAACAATTTAGCAAAATAATATACAGATACATATGGATTAAGGAATAACATACTATTTCATTAATAAAAAAAGAAGAATAGGAGATAAAGCAGAAACATGGGCACCATGTGTTTGTCACGATTTGGTAAAACAACCCTGTTGGAGAGCATGTATAATACAACAGACCTTATATGGTCTATTGCTGTGTCAATCAAACATTTTCCACACAAGGGAGGATCTCTGTATTGCTAACATATTGTGCTAAACATCTCAATAGAGTGCCAAGCAATGCAAAACTGAGTAATTGTTAGCCACAATTCCACACTAGCACTAGCAAAACACCTATGGAACCCACTAATTGTAGTTTCATGTTCAAAAAGTCTTGGCATGTTCAGAAGAAATTTGTATATGAATCCTTAACCTTTACCTAATAACTGGGAATCAAGTATTTCACCTAATTAGGTTTAGCATTCATTCCATGGATTTTGCAGGGCCTTGGACCCAGAAGCATAGGCCATTTAGTTGTACAGGGCCTTAAGATTTCCAGTGGCTCCCTGGATATAAAAAAACTGACTAATTTTCTGTTCCACTTGTGACAATTTCCCGTTGATCTATGAGAAATTGCGATAGCCGTTACTGATATTTTCCAGTGGTGGTCAAAGCTCCTCTAATGCTATAATAAAACAACTCAAGGTTCCAAGCATTAGAGATCATTTATCCAGTAATTTTAGTGACAATCAAAATATGTGACATTGTCCCATATAGTCCCAAGTAGCATGCAGTGAAGACTACAGAGTATGCAGCCCCAAGGCTAGTGTGTAAATAAGCAGGCAAAAGAATTGCCTATCTGTGTCCTTCTGCCCCATCTTTAGTAAGTGTTGACAGGCTTGGAATCCGTCAGTGCACTCACAGGGCAGTTAAAATGGTGAAAATGCATACTCTTGGATTTTTCGTCTGTGCCTGTCATTGCATACTAAAAGTGGGGAGGAAGGCAGCATGTTGGGGTTTTCTCCACTGGCGTATTTAAGTTGGCAGGTTAACCGCCATGTGTGACACTAGCCTAAATGCTGGAACACCACAGCTGTAATTAACAATGAAGAAAAAGTGATGGAGCACTTTATTGTCCTTAGGAAATTGTCTCAAAGCTCCAGGCAAAGATCCAGAAAATATGTTTTTGCACAGATAAAATGAAATTGACACGTGTAAAAAACACTTTACAGGTAGTGAACCAGTGTAGTCATGTGAAAATGTGGAAAAAGGCACAGCTATCCTGGTTTGCCATGCTTAAAGTGTTTTACACGGGACAAATTCCATTCATCTGTATGAAAAGGTATTTTTGAGTACTTTCCCACCCATGTTACCTGTGGGAAACTGCAGCCAACAAAGCACCCTGTCTGCCATCACCCTAAGCCCTTGCATACTGCCATATTACTGCAATATGTGTAACATTTCTCATGCTGTCATTAATATGTATAACAAAGATTAGTTTCTTATCCATAACCTGCAGATAAAAAGCAAAGTAAACAGGGGACATATGGCTAACATGAGAATGATTAATCAGTGACCTTTGTGTGGGTGTCGGCAAGTATGAAGCTAAGACAATTAGACAGCTGAATTATTATTTACAAATTCATCATTTTTGTTTATTGTATTGTAATTTATTGTTGGAAGGAAAGCACATTTGATATTTTTTCTTTTCTTTCCTTTTTTTGTTTTTTTCTCCCTTCAGCTGCTGTACTGTGAACTCTCCGTTTTGAAAAAAAGATTTTAGCCCCTCAAACAATTAATGCACTGCAAGAATTGATTACAAAATCTGCTATGAAAGGGAATTCTGGTCTTTGATTACTTTTCCACCACCCTCTCTTTCTTCAGGTTAGGGGCTACACCTGAGGGTGCACTCTTGTGCCCCTTTTGATTGTGCACTTATAGCTATACACCTATAAAAATGTAATCTGCCATTTAATGCTAAAAACAATTGTCCCCTGGAACTGTTTCATCTTCTTGCATCTTTCTAAAAGCTGTAATTACATGTAAAGATACAGTTGTCTGGCCAGGTTGCCAAAGAGCCCATATTTGCTGAATTCAGTGGTTAGCAATTATATATAGGCACCGAGGGTCTATGCCTAGGACGGCAGCCCTCTGGTGCTTGTATGATAAATTTTTTTAGGAAAAATAAAAAACCTCCCTAGACGCTGGCTCCGGCGGTGGAGCTGGGAGGGATGGGTGTACAGGTTACTATAGACAGTGGAGTGATAGCACTTCTGGAGGAAGTGACATCACATGTAGAGAAAGTGACATCACATGTGGTGTGTACCTTACATCACTTCCGCAACCCGAGGGGTGCATTTAGGTCCGGTACCTAGGGTGGCAAAGGACCTAAATATAGCCCTGGTAGGCATTGGGCCACACTAGACTGATCTTTGTGTATATCAGTGACTAAATTACACAGGGAACCTCTGCAGCACAGAAAGAATAGCTCGGAGGAGATACCCTTTAATATCTGGACAAATCTAATTAATTATTGAAAAGTGTGGACAATAGCCTGGTCCCAAATACAAAGCAAGGTACTAAAAATTTGGTCAAGAAGGACCAAATCATCTACATATGTATGGGCACTTTATCTAAGTCTGAAAACATTTGTTCTGGCCTAAGCTTTAACCTTTAAGGTTCTCAATCTGCCATTTAGCTACAGATGAAGGTAGTTGCAGTTGAAGAATGTCTGCATTGAACCCTGCCCCTAGATAGGCTTAAAGTTATGGTGACATTTACTGAGCTCTGGGGACAAAATAAATCGTTTTCACTACATTCCACAATGTGCCTAGATTCCTTTGTGAAAAATAAACATAAAATACATATAGAAAGCAGAGGTTTAGATGAGCGCTATTGATAAGGAATTGTTTGCCTGACTATTATTAAATTAAAGATTTAGTAAAGCAACTGTTATTATTTTATTCTTTCATTTGAAATTAAAAATCAAAAGCCAGGCTGAATGCCATCAAGTATTTGCGGGCTATATCCATCTGCAATTATTTAATATGCCTTTTGGTTTTCTGTGATTCGGTATGAAGATATGGGTTTAATAATGGATATGCCATGCTAATAGTAACATTAATAAGGTAAATGTTACCAGAAGGTTGCATACAATATATCAAAGAGCATATGAATACACTGGGGCTGTTTTACTACAGAGGCATACAACTAAATCTACCTTATTAATCAGTTTTGTTGACTAAAAGCAATCATTCAGTACTTATTACTCACTGTCTACATATACTGTATATTAAATAATCTACCCCCTATTGCAAACTATAAAGAACAGAGACTTTCCATAAAAGATATGAGAACACAGGCCTCATGCTTACAGTATAGAAGGAATATTGCTAATATTCCTACTGGCCAGTTTGTCATTAGGGTTGGATGTATAAATATACTTTGGGCTCTGAAAAACAATATTTAGTGAATTACCCATGACAATCCTGTAAGGGAAGGGTCATTTTTCAGCTGGCATTCAATAAACTTCAGCTCTCAGATAGGTATAGGCCTTTGTTAACTATACTGATTTATCTGTAATAATGTAGTAGCAAAGAAAAGTATTACTAGTTACTGTGTGCTCCTTTAGAGTTAAGACACACTGGGCTACTAGTAGCAGCTACATTTTCAAGGCTACTAAACTCCAGAAAATACCCTGCCATAGACGATAGTGAGAATTATCTCTGCTAAAACACACATAGAGACAATTAATAGTAAATGATCAGCATTGTCTTTTTTAGTAGCCACAGTGAGTAGCTGCTGCTAGTAGCTCTGTGTGCCTTAGACACACACAAGTGAATTTTCTTTGATATTTAGCTTCTGTAACAAGATATATGACTCTAAATACCACAAAAAGCCTAAAAAATACTCTTTTCCACAATACAGAGAAATATAGCAAATATTTCCATATTATATATTTGTAAAGCCCCATTTATTCTGGGTATTGTGATATCAAGTCTGTATAGTTTTATGAAGATTTCTGGCTTTTACAGATCACAAAACAATCAGAAATAAACATACTTTAGAGTCAGAAATGCCACCTTCCGACAAATTCAAATTGGGTATTGTACAGTTTCTATTCCAAACTACCAGACTCCCAAGCTTTGCTAATTGTTTCAGAAAATAATTAATGTATGTTGGAATGTTGTTTAGAATTACATTTTCTTTTTATAGGTAAAAATCTTTTATCGTTTTTCGTTTTTGGGTTTACCTTCCCATTCCCTCAAAAATCTTCTGAAGCAATCAAGAGTTAATTTCCTATAATGCAGGCTTCTCTTGTTAAAGGCATAGGCTGCTCACCACTTTGACTTACTGTATTCACCAGCCCTACTAGGCTATAAAGGGAAAACACTCCTTTCCTCAGTCAGGCACAAATCATTATTATGGCTTAAAGTGCCCTTGCACTAACTGTTTGCTTAAGGGTAAAAATTCAGCATTGACATTTTAGAGGTATAGGATCTACTACATCTACTATACTACATCTACATCTACTATACTATACTACATCTACTATAGGATTACCATACCTTAAGTCTACTAAGGAAAAATGTAAACGTTAAATAAACCCAATAGAATTGTTTTACCACCAATAAAAATGTATGCAGCTAAGTTACTGTGGAGATACTGTTTTATCACTACAGAAATAAAGGAAATCGTTTAAAAAATGTCAATTATTTGAGAGTTTTTTTTATGGGAGTTGGCCTTTCTGCAATACAGTACTTTCTGGATATCAGGTTTTTGGATGAGGGAACCATACCTGTACTCTTAAAATTATATATAGGTAATATACCAACATGTAAGTAGTCCTTGTTTCCTGTCTTTACTTCCTACTGTCCAATGGCTTCATATGTATATGTGAATATGTCTATAACTATCAGTTTTTGCAGCAATTATGTTATGAAGTTCAGGTAACCCTTACAATGTAAGCAAACACAGAAGTACGCACACACGCATGCTGGCACCATTTTGCATTTCTTTGCAAATGCCATCTTTCTTACCTCGGCATGAGCTGTCTGTCTCCTGTGTTGTGGCTAAAGCTGCCAGCTTACTCTGCTGTGTGACCTTTGAGACTGAGAGGATGCCGCTGGTACCATTCTGAGGATAGCACAGGAGCTTTGCTGTAGTTAATTATTACAGAAAAATCAAAGTTTATTGCATCTAGCTTCTACCCTATGCATACTGTATGAGATTCTTGTTAGAAAATATGTTCATAGCAATCAGTCCAATCCTGTACCTATTAGAAATGCAAGGTAGGGCTTAAATTCTAAAATATTTTGTGCACTTATCAGCTTAATGCTTAGGTCTCATGTTGGGCTGGGGGTGTCCCTATTTATAGGTAATCTCCAGGGATCCTCATTATCACTCTCCCAGGCAAATTTCACTATGAGTAAAATATGTAGGTCTATGCTAAAATTACTTGTTCCTCTGGCCACTATATATATGTGATATGCCTCCATATTAAATATTTGAAGACACAGATAGCAGAAATTTCAGCACTACCCTGAATAATACATTTAAATTAATACAAAAAAGCTGGTAACAAGTAACATTAGACAATGGGATGGAATCCAATTGCAATAGGATAGACAAACTCATTATGATGGAAATTATATCCCTTATATTAAAATATTTTATTTCAAGTTATTGAAAGCAGTGTGTGCCATGCACAATGTTTCAGGGGGCTTTTGCCACCTTTCTTCAGGCACATATTCAATTGTTCTAGTGATAAGAGATTATTCTGGGGGATGGTGGGCACTGCTTTGGATTGCTGAGGAACTAGTAGGATCCTGGATTTGGCCCCCAAAGTAAAGGAAGAACCACAAAAGGGCTACAGAGGGTCAGGCTCAGACTGGCAACCTGGGGATTCTGGCAATAGCCGGAGGGGCTGCTGTAAGATGCCATAGACTGTCACCGGCTGTTTGGGCCTCTGTGTACTTGAAGTGCCAGGGCCTATTTTGACTCTCAGTCATGGCCTGCAAAGGACTCACTCGAGCCCAGCATGATTGTTCTGGAGAGCAGGAAGGTATGACCCCTGCTGAGGGGAGAGAAATCTGGAGCTCTGCGTTACTGACCCCTTGCTTGCCAAGCTTCAGAATAAGCTGACCAACACCACAGCTACGAGTGATAGCTCCTGAGAGTGCTTCAGTAAATGAACCACTATTAGGAGGATACTGACAGTATAACAAATAAGTGGTCTCTGTGTGAGGACCCTTCAAGAACAGGTCTTGTGTCTGTGCCTGCTACAGTATGAGGGAGAAGCTACTTTAGCTAAAAGGAAAGGTACTTTGAGGAAGGTAGTGCTACCTGGAGAATAAGAGATCTAGGGGAGAGCCATTGGTATAAAAAATGAACTGTAAATGGACTGTGATTAAACCTGTGCTTTGCTAGCCAGTTATCTATGGCTCCATGTGTCCCATTGCAAAGGTATTGTTCCTGCAACATTAATGTTACATTTAACTGGTACTGGCGTTATACATACTTATACACTACACATACATATTACATACAAAAAACTGCAATAACTGATACAAGAGGTAAAGAGGGTCCTTCCCAAAAGAGCTTACAATCTAAAAGTGTTAGTCATGTTTCAAATGTTGCTCTGCAGTGATGCTGTGATATTGACTGACAAAACCCAGAGCCCTTTGTAAGTAATGCTGGGTGTCGAAGGCAGAGGTGGGTTGGAATTTTGTAAAGTAAATATTAGTGTAAGGAAAGTCAAAATAAATTCCAGAGTAATTATACAAACCTGAGTATGAGAAAATATTTAAAAATCTACATGAAAATTAACTGGTTGTACTGTTGCATACAAACTCAAAATACATTCTCAGGCTAGCACTCGTGTTAACAGAAACTTTATATTCACTCATCTAATGACATGAATCCACAAGGTGGTGCTGTGTGGCTGTACAAGCCGCTTCATGGAACTATTGAAACCATGCAGATGGTTCTAATTTTAAAACAGCCAGGACAGAAGGTGGATTTAGATTGTCCATGGACGCCAGTTCAATGTGTATTGGGGCCAAACTCCTGAATAAGTCATACGCTAAATGCTTGTTCTGCCTTTTCCAACAGATAAGAAAGCAATTACATAATTTGAACTTTTGAATGTATAATTAGGAAAATTACCAAAGAGTTGATTCAAAAAAGGGTTCAAATTTTTTATTATAACAGGGCATAATAATAACACTGTATTGCCTTATTTATAGTGTTGCTGAAATACACACATTTAAATTAGTTTCCTTCCTGGTTATATCAATATGACACACTTGCTCCACATTTAAACAAAAAAAAACCAATTACTTTAACCCTTTCACTGCCAGCCGTTTTGGACAAAGCAGAACTTATACGGCCAGACAGTTTTTGAACATTTTGCACTGTTTCACTTTAGGGGCCTTTCCTAGGGGGGACTTTTAGTTTACCCAGAAAAACAATATATTGTTTTTTTCAGGACAACCTAAGCTTTTAAAATATGGTAGAATTTTTGTGTAATTCCAATTCTGTAACAAGATATAGACTTCTAAATGTCTAAAAAATATTTTCCATAATATAAACACATACACCAGAAACAAAAATTATTTTATGCATGAAAATGCAACTGATTTGGAAAGTCCCATGTCTCCTGAACGTGCCAATACCAAATATATATAGTTTTATGGAGATTTCTCACTTGTATAGGTCCAAAACTCCCAGCAGTACACTACCAAATTCCCAAAGCACTGCTCCAGAAAGCTGCATACTTTAGATTTCAAGGACAAAAATTCCACTAACAGAAGGTTTATCCCAGAAAATTATACATTTTTAGAAAGAACAGATTCTGGGGAATCCGGAATAGATACAACTGTCTGTCTACTCCAAACTATCAAGTCACAATGCTTTCCTAAAGTTATTGTTTTTTATCAAAATTTGTGACATTTTTTAAAAATCGCTTCAAAGCTTCCAGTCTATAGTATCTTATCTCCTAAAGGTCATAAAGTAACCAGATAAAACACCCTAAATATGAACGCCAGGGGTCCACTGAACAGTTTGATGCCCAATATGTATAGGTTTATCTAAGTATGTGGCATGTAGGGGCCCCAATGTGAACATACCCCCATATGATCTATCATTTCTGTCATTTCAAAATCAACATTTACATCATTATATGTGGGATAACACTAGTAAAAAGTACATTCACCCCAGAAAGTCATATATTTTTGGAAAGTACACATTCCCCCGAATCAAAAATGGGTACCCATGTCTTTCTACTCCAAAGTACCAAGCTGCAAACCTTTCCTAAAGTTGGCAATTTTGATAACATTTCCAAAAATCCAATCAAAGCTTCCTGTTTCCAGCATCTTATCTCCCACGTATCATTAGGTACCAGGATAAAACACCCTGAATTTGAACGCCAGGGGTCCACTGAACAGTTTGATGCCCAATATGTATAGGTTTACCTAAGTATGTGGCATGTAGGGGCCCCAATGGGAACATACCCCCATATGATCTATCATTTCTGTCATTTCAGCTTCTGCAAAATCAACACATTTACATCATTATATGTGGGATAAAGCTACAAAAAGTACATTCACCCCAGAAAGTCATATATTTTTGGAAAGTAAACATTCCTCCGAATCTAAAATGGGTATCAATGTCTTTCTACTCCAAAGTACCAAGCCGCAAAGCTTTCCTAAGTTTTGACAATTTTTGTAATGTATGTAAAGGTATGGAATCCTCTATGTATGGAATCAAGTATAAACCCATACTGGTGGCAAAACGATGCTATTGGGTAAAATTAGTGCTTAGCAGGCTTAAGGTATGGCGATCTAAATTATGGAAAGATCCCTTATCTGGAAAATCAGGTCCCAAGCATTTAACAGATTCTATACCTATATGTAATAAAATTACCGGTGCGGCGGGGACGCCCGCCGCGCTGCCATCGGCGGGGACGCCCGCCGCACCGCTCGTCTTGCCGGCTTCCTACTAGTGCGCGCGCCGCACGCCTTCATTCTATTTAAAGGCACAGGCGCGCTGAAGCATGACGTCATGACGCATGACGTCAGCGCGCAATGGCGCCAAATTTTAAATATTTAAAGGGCCTTTCTTTTGTTACTCATTGCCCGTGATAGGTTTTATTCCTGGTGCCTGTATTGTGCTTTATGCTTCTTTGTTGTTCCTGTTTTGACCCTGCCTGGCTTTGACGATTCTGATTTCTGTATCCTGATCCGTGCCTGTCCCTGACTACTGTTTCTGCCTCATCCTTCTGATTGATTCCCGGTTTGACCCATTGCCTGCCTGACGATCCTAGTTATCTGCCCGCCTCGACCCAGCCTGTTTGACCACGTATTTGCCTACTCCTTTCTGTACCGTGACCATCGGCCTTAAGACTTATATACCGTCGTGCCCCATTGCTAGCCAGAACTCCTGCTCTGCACCTCTCGTATAAGTCTAGGTGGCAACCGAGTAGCTGAGGGCTCCTCCCGAAGCCAAAGGCGGTCACGGTACAGAAAGGAGTAGGCAAATACGTGGTCAAACAGGCTTTGACCAAAAAAAAATGAAATCATATGAAATCATATTACAAAAAAATGAAATCATATGAAATCATATTACAAAAAAATGAAATCATATGAATCATAGGAATTATTTGATTGAATAAAAAAAACAGCATTTCTGGATTTCAGGTCATCACAACAAATTTAGGTCAAACTTTAATGATTTTACAGGTATGCTGAAATCTGGAAAAGTTTTAAATTACGGGAAGGTCATCTCCCAAATTTTTAAAAATGATTCCCTTTTTCTCTGTGATAATAAAACAGTACCTTGTCCTTGATCCTAATTTAGATATAGTTTATCCTTTTTGGAGGCAAAACAATCCTATTGGTTGTAAACAATGTTTAAATGTTTTTTTCAGTAGAGAGATCCAAATTACAGAAAGATCCTTTATCTGTTCCTGTTGTACAAGATGTGTTAATTTTTAAGGGAAAAAGCCTTTATCGCTCAAAGTTGAAATATAAGAAGCAGAGAAACCCTCTAGTAAAATTTGCAACAGTACAGCTTGGAAAGGATTAGGAAACTGTATGGATTAAGCAGCAAAGAACAACTTTGTGCAACAATAGCAAAAGCTATATATGAATGTATGAAGCATCTAATATTTAATACTTCAGTGCGTGCTGAGATGGAAAATATAGAGCGATATACAAGAGAAAGTAGTCCCATTTGACAAACATTTACATATATTTATTCATTGTACAGTTGGAAACCATAGACAATGTTGTATTTATGATATTGTAGGCTGAAGCCTTTATTTTAGGTGAAATTAGAGAAGTTTGGATTTAGAAATGTCAGATTTAAGGCAGATTAGGTACAGCCTGACAGATATAGCCAGGACACAGTGCAGATTTATAAATGGATCTTGACAATTTTAAATGGAGTCAGGCCAGAAGGACAGGAGATATATGTAGTGATCCTGAAAATGTATTTCCCTGGTCACTATGGCAGCCTTCACACCTATGGGTTTTCCCCGCCCTCTAACCATCGATAGGACAGAAATTTCAAATTAACCCCTCACCCTCTGCATATAGCCTTCCCCCTCCTTCTAGGCCATGTCTTTTTTTCTGTCCTCGCCAGAGATAGGACAAGGTGCTGGCAGAGTAAAATCTGTAAATATTTTTAATTTTTGTGACTCACCTGGACCCGTTGGGGATCCCAGACCTGGGGAGTTCAGCCTCTCTCCCCGGAAGGATCATGCAGAGATCA
The DNA here is from genome assembly GCF_000004195.4 of Xenopus tropicalis. NCBI lineage: Eukaryota > Metazoa > Chordata > Amphibia > Anura > Pipidae > Xenopus > Xenopus tropicalis. The sequence continues at coordinate 72,158,256 of NC_030677.2, read as the reverse complement.
GCGGATCAGACCCCCGTTTTAGGCAGCCCGGGAGTCATATAGACCTCACCCAGTATCTGAGTTACTCAGTTTGGAGTATGAGGGGCGGCTATGGTCGTAGACCATAGCAGAGGGCGGCACCTTAGACAGTTTCCTGGATGCGTTCCGGGTTGGAACGCATAGACTAAGCGTTGGAACGCATAGGCGCGCATCCGGATTCGGCTTGATCCGGAAGAGACGCTTCCTCCTCTGTGCGCGCGTCATCACTGGGCGCGACCAGGAAGTAGAGCGTGTGGAACGCATATAGGCGCTTCCGGACGCGGCAGTGGCGGTGCTTTCAGCCCAGGCGTCTCAATATTGTGGCGGTTTTGTTTACAAGTCGGTGAGTTTTATATTTTACTTAAAGGGATTGGTTAATATTTGGTAGGGCACAGAGGAGTGATATTGTTTGTTTGTTAGGCAGGAATGGAAGACCAGGTGCCTAGTAGCCCAGACAATGCTGCCACTGATGATAGGAGGTGAGTCACTGTGGTAAGCTGTAGTGTGGTTAGGCAGGAAAAGAGTGCTGAAAATATAATATATGATATTGTTATTTTGCAGTGTGTCTCCCCCCAGGAAGAGAAGCAGCAAAGAAAAGCATAAAGTTTGTGTAGCTTGTGAAAATCCAGCAATGAAACACTCAAGGTTATGCCAAAGATGCACAAGGAGATTGTCAGGAGATGCAGCTGCTGATACTTCAAAGGTCATGAAGTGGATAAGAGAGGCTGTGGCAGAAGGATTAAAGTCAGCTAAGCGCTCTGGGGAAGAAATAAGGTAGTTAAACGTTTCATCTCAATCAAGAGACAATTCTGCCATCTTTCTTTCCGGAATATGCTTCGGAGCAAGAGAAGAGGTGGCATATGTTGGACATGGTCAGGTGTGTAACGGTCTATTTAAAGAGAACAAAGGCATGGAGAAAATCAGATAGATTTTTTGTTATACCTAACGGTAACAGAAGAGGTCAAGCAGCCTCGGTGCCCACCATCAGTAGATGGATAGTCAACTGTATATGGTTGGCATATCAGAAGAAAGAGAAACAATTTCCTAAGGGGGTGAGAGCACACTCTACAAGGTCTCTAAGTACGTCATGGGCATTTCAGGCAGAGATGTCGACAGACCAGATCTGTAAGACGGCGTCATGGAGTTCAGTAAAGACATTTTTAAAGCACTATCAGGTCGATGTGCGAGCCAGATCCCAAGAAAATTTTGGGAACAAAGTGCTGGAAGCAGTGTGCTGCAGCAAGCAGTAGCTGAATAAATACTAATTTTTGTTTCGGCAGATAAAGTGTTGATTTTTTTTTTCTTTTTTATTTGACCCACCCGTTCTGATTGCTTGGGTATTAACCCATAGGTGTGAAGGCTGCCATAGTGACCAGGGAAAAGGGAAAATTTAAATCAATACTTACAGAAATTTTCCTTTCCTGGTTGCTATGGGCAGCCTTCACGCCGTCTCCCTCCCAGAGTTAAGGCTCGGACACAAAGACATGGCCTAGAAGGAGGGGGAAGGCTATATGCAGAGGGTGGGGGGTTAATTTGAAATTTCTGTCCTATCGATGGTTAGAGGGCGGGGAAAACCCATAGGTGTGAAGGCTGCCCATAGCAACCAGGAAAGGAAAATTTCTGTAAGTATTGATTTAAATTTTCCCTTATTCTGCTGTTGGCGGGATGTTGGGACTGTTTTATAGTGATATCAATGTTATCAGTATCACAGTTAAATTGTATTCATACCCATACTGAAAATAGTGGTATGGGGCATATGTTAGTGCACTGGAGGCAAGTTGAATTTCCACTTAGAGGTAACAGGGGAGCTTTGATTATTACCGTGGAGGGAATGAATATGGTACTGTACTTTCACCAGCAGAGCTGCTTTCTCTTTCTTCTCTGTAGCTGATGCATTCCTTCTGCAGGATGTACAGTATAACCGCCCCTGCACTCTACTCACCTTGGATGTACCTGATTGTACTTGTCCTTAGTCACATCATTGTAATGCTTATTGTAACACAGGTTAAAAAACTGTTTAATTTAGTTATTTATTTTCATTTTTTGCAGTATTTTATTTTTTTGCACTTACCTGGTATGTGCAAAATGTTGAATCTATGCAGGAATAAATAAAAAGATGAATTACAACTATATACAGACTTATGTCTAGGTGTCCAAACGGAGCACACCCTATAGAAAATCAAAAGCCCTGGGTGCTGGTAAAAATGATAATAATAATAAAGAAGCAGAGAGCTGCACACACACGGACTTTGCAAAAAATAAGATATTTAATTGAAAAAGATCAGACGTTTCGAGCACTAATGGAGCTCTTCCTCAGGTTATATATATACTGTCACTGCATACATATAACTCCAATTTTTTGTTGAAAAGAGAATACTACAGGTCCACGTATATCGTTTCTGAATTGATGTTGTTTCTTCAGGGCCAACAGACATCTGGATAATCTTTAAGAGGCACTGGCAGTGCTTTAGGAAGACTTCATCCTGTGAAGACATGGCAGGGAAAACATGTATTCGATTTTTATGACAAATATGTTCTGGATGTTAAAATGAGACACAGGGGTCTCACCAGTATTCCCAGCAGTAATAACATCAGTCAGATTTTTATCTTTAGACTTCAACATAGCATTCACTTCTGTTTAATTAGAGCAACCCCTGACATGTATCAGGAACAATAGGTAATATGGAAACTAATAATGAATGATGCTAAAAAGTAATGTAGCCCACCCTAGGGTATGGCTTGGTGTACTGTAGTTGTGACTGTGGTGACACCCCAAAGATTCCCAGTAAATACCAACACAAACAGGAAGTAAACCCAGATTTATTACACAGGAACTGGGCTGAAAATGAGTTAGAAAAAATTAAATGCAGATAAATGCAGAAAGTATGAACAGGCAGAAATAGCAATAACAGTGCAATGCAATGTAAACTGCAATAGCAGTTAAGTTCTAACAACTAAGTTTGGGAGCTCCCCTAATGTCCTATAAGCTGGCAGCGTTGGGGCCCTTAAACAACAATTTACATCCAGGATGCTTGTACTTTGTTATTATAGCTTCAAATGTATACTGTCACAATTATCTGTGATTCTAAGTAGTGTTTTCACTGTAATCCACTTGTGTTGGTCAGTAATAATAGTCCCACAGTGGCTTGTTGCAGTCTGTATCTCCTGTGACAACTGACACAGATTGTTCCTCCTGTAAAGTATGTATGAGGGAACTATATTGTACAGGATATCCCAGTGTTACTGCTGCTGCACCAGTTAGATATATACTGTATGTTAGTTACCTGTATCTCAGTACTGTGGCACACTTACTACTGAGATGTGAGACAGGAAACTTGTTTGGGACATGCAGGTCTCCCTTCAGTGCTGGCAGGATTTCACTCAGCTTCCCACACTGCGCAGGGGGGATCTCTGTCACTGTTTTCCATGCAGCATCACACACATACTCTGGCCTTTAGCAGAGATCTCTGGCAGCTCTCTACCCCTCAGGTGCTCAGATCCACTTCCTTCCCTCTTCCTCTTCCTTTTTGGAGCACATCCTCTCCAGAGCATGGCCTTCTGGGATCTGTAGTCCCTTCATTCCTATTACTATACATACTGCTGCAGTCCTTATATCAACAGTGAAAATCCACATAAAGCAGGAAAATAGGCTTACTTTCAATGAAACCAGCTTGGCTACACTCTCCCGCCACTAGAAATCTTGTGTCCCCACAAGGAAACAATAAGACCACAAACCCAAAAAACCTATACATTACTTATCATGCTTGAGCAAAAATTACAATATGGTACCTTTTGCACATTCCAACAATATTCATTTCCCTCTGAATAATACTGGGTTGGGATGCCACCACTTAAGTCAAAGCATAAGGGAGTTTGGGCGTAGACAGCACGGTGTGATGCTAAAACAGTCTCATCAGTGCTATGGCCAAGAGCATCATAAGTTAGTCTTTGAGGTGGTCTTATTACCCGAGGTGCTCTGTTAGGCAAACTTGGTTCAGTACAGGCAGATTGATGTACAGTTTCATCATTGGTGTTTTCATCAGTTTTGGAAAACTCATTCCCATTCACTGGTCTCATTGGGGGATTAGCAGAGACAGTCTCTGATACCTCAGAAGGTATATCAGTAGGTTCTAGAATAGGTTCTGGTACATAGAGAGTAAACTCAGGGGCATCTGCCTTTAAGTTGCTGGTGGAGTTTGAACTCGTATTAGATATACCTTTTGGTTGCTGTTCTGTGAAGAGGTAATTCAAATCCCAATCTTCGTCATCACTATCAGTATCATAAAGTTCCCCTTCACTATCAATGCCTAGTTGAGGTGGATTTTGACATTGCAGTCTTCTTGACTTTCTGGGCTTAGGGTTCTTTAGATTTTTGTCAGGTCTGTGGTCAGGACCTCTCACAGTTTCAGCTAGAGGCATTAGATGGTTCCTATGCCAGGATTTAATAGGACCCTCTCGTCCTTCAGGGCAGATCTGGTATACAGGCAAATTAGGAAGCTGGGAGCATATAATATATGGTTGGGATCCCCATCTATCAGCCAGTTTGTGTTTGCCTGGATTCCCCAGATTCCTCAAGAGGACACGGTCCCCAGGCTGTAGGTCATGAATCTTTACCTTTTTATCATACAGTGTTTTGTTCTGCATATTCTTTTTACCAACTGCCTCCTGGGCTCTTTTATATGCTCTCTGTAAATCTCTCTTCAGTCGATCCACATAACTACTGTGTGATTTAACTGGTGTGTCATCAGCAGTCACTCCAAAGACCGTGTCAATGGGCAACCTGGCTTCCCTCCCAAACATTAGAAAATATGGAGAGTATCCAGTAGCACCATTCTTAGTACTATTATAGGCATGCACAACTGTGGCAATATGACGACTCCAATGTGTTTTCTTCTCTTTTGGCAGAGTCCCCAGCATGTCTAACAGAGTCCTGTTGAACCTTTCAGGCTGAGGATCACCCTGTGGGTGGTAAGGGGTAGTTCGGGATTTCAGGACTCCAAGCATTGACATCAGCTCATGTACTAACTTGCTTTCAAAATCCCTCCCCTGATCAGAGTGGATTCTTTTTGGCAGGCCATAATGAATAAAAAACCGTTCCACAAGGACTTTAGCAACTGTAATTGCTCTTTGATCTTTTGTGGGAAATGCTTGAGCATACCTGGTATAATGGTCTGTAACCACCAACACATTGCTCGTGCCACCCTCATCTGGCTCAATGGATAGGAAGTCGATACAAACTAGATCCAGAGGGCTGTGGCTTTCCATGTGGCTAAGAGCTGGCACCCACCATCGACCCTTTGACCTCTAGCCTGGCTTCCTCCTCTCGGACTTCTTTTATTAGCTGATTGTACGTGAGTGTTTCCTCCCCTTGTTTCATCCTCAACTTCAGCATTATGGGATCAAGGGGTTGAGCTCCCTGTAGGATCTGTTTCACTCTCACTTTGTCCACCAACTTTGGATCCAAGCCCTTCTTTAACAATATCTGATGAAGGATTTTGTCTAGACGTTGTATATAGTCTGACAATTTCTCTCCATGCCCCTGATAAGTATGCTCAAACTGGTAAAGTAGATCAGCAGCATTTTCAGTTCTGCCAAACACATCTTGCAAAGCTTGCAGATAATCATAGGCAGTGCAGTCCTGTTTACTTAACTTCAGATTCCGCACAGTGTCTGCAGCTGCTCCTCTCAGACTTTCAGCTATTCTTTGTTTCTTATGGGCCTCAGGAATATCCCATTCATCCAATACTTGCATAGACTGTTCCATCCAAGACTCATAATTATCCTCACCTGTAGGAACAGGCTGGGATCCAGAGAAGAACCGCAGTTTACGATAACCAATCCCATTATAGGGGCTGCTGCCCTTTGTACATTTCTCAACAAAGTCACCTAGGGCAGTAATGAAGTCAGGTCCTATTGTTGTGGACACAGCCAAAGGTGGCTCATTTGCAGTAGATGTAGGAGATCCCCCTTCTGGTGACCCTTCAGTGGGGAAAACTAACCGAGCTTTGTGGCCCTCTTTACCAAACTCTACTGTAGGTGGTGCATTTAGGTTTATTACTCGGCAGTCCCACTCCAGCAACACACTTGTGGTAGCAGTAACATCATCTTTCTTCATGCCTCTTATGAAACAACGACCCTGGGGAATGACTTCATCCATTAATTGATATATTTGCCTAGTAGTAAAATCTTCTTTAGGAAGTAGCAGTGCTAGACAATGGTCTGTGTTGATGTTTAGGGTTTGGCACCACTCTGCAACAGTTTCAGGGTCCATATTGGATCTCTTCTCTGGCTGTTACTCTTAAAGGGAATGTGGGCGTAGCTTCAAGAATCCCGGACGAGCCCCCAAATGTAGCCCACCCTAGGGTATGGCTTGGTGTACTGTAGTTGTGACTGTGGTGACACCCCAAAGATTCCCAGTAAATACCAACACAAACAGGAAGTAAACCCAGATTTATTACACAGGAACTGGGCTGAAAATGAGTTAGAAAAAATTAAATGCAGATAAATGCAGAAAGTATGAACAGGCAGAAATAGCAATAACAGTGCAATGCAATGTAAACTGCAATAGCAGTTAAGTTCTAACAACTAAGTTTGGGAGCTCCCCTAATGTCCTATAAGCTGGCAGCGTTGGGGCCCTTAAACAACAATTTACATCCAGGATGCTTGTACTTTGTTATTATAGCTTCAAATGTATACTGTCACAATTATCTGTGATTCTAAGTAGTGTTTTCACTGTAATCCACTTGTGTTGGTCAGTAATAATAGTCCCACAGTGGCTTGTTGCAGTCTGTATCTCCTGTGACAACTGACACAGATTGTTCCTCCTGTAAAGTATGTATGAGGGAACTATATTGTACAGGATATCCCAGTGTTACTGCTGCTGCACCAGTTAGATATATACTGTATGTTAGTTACCTGTATCTCAGTACTGTGGCACACTTACTACTGAGATGTGAGACAGGAAACTTGTTTGGGACATGCAGGTCTCCCTTCAGTGCTGGCAGGATTTCACTCAGCTTCCCACACTGCGCAGGGGGGATCTCTGTCACTGTTTTCCATGCAGCATCACACACATACTCTGGCCTTTAGCAGAGATCTCTGGCAGCTCTCTACCCCTCAGGTGCTCAGATCCACTTCCTTCCCTCTTCCTCTTCCTTTTTGGAGCACATCCTCTCCAGAGCATGGCCTTCTGGGATCTGTAGTCCCTTCATTCCTATTACTATACATACTGCTGCAGTCCTTATATCAACAGTGAAAATCCACATAAAGCAGGAAAATAGGCTTACTTTCAATGAAACCAGCTTGGCTACAGTAATATTTCAAAATAAAAGTATAACTCTTTATTCTGCACATTCACATCATGGTTTTAGGAAAATTTAGGCAATGGTTTGATTAGAAATGACTTAATTATATATGGCTGCTGCACATATATGTCACAGTTTGAAAAAATGCAGCTAAAGGTAATATTATTCTCATTGTGATTTGTACTTTATTTGGTGACAGCGTTGTACCTCCCTTAGTAGCAGGGAGTTCTACCCTTTTAGCCATAGTGAGTTATCCCTTCCTCAATCTTAGGGTATAATTGATTCCTTACTTTAATGACAAGGAGTTATACCTCTCTAGCTGTCAGATAACATTTTTAGGGCATATATAGAGAAAGGCCTTCCTAAGGGAGAGATTTAATGTTCTCGGTGATAGCTATTTTAGGATATATGTGACCAATTATACAGAAAACAATTATTTAGAAAGCTCTGAAATACAGGAATCCATTCTATAGAATCCTATGTACTTGGGTATCAGACTTCCTTTCTCAGAAAAATCCTTCATTCCCGACCCGAGCTCTCTCCTATCTCTCTTCTCCTGCTCCTCCCTCCCATAAGAATTCATTCCCCCTCCCATCAGAATGTGTGATCTATGCTACCAGCAGCAGAGCAGCTTCAAGCTAAAATGGCAACTGCTATCTTAAACAAATGGAGGGAGCCTCTAGAGCTGTTTACTCAGGTATAGTAAAGCTTTCAGCAGAATAAATATAGTGTTCTAGGTGGCTAATCTATTGGCAGTAACATGCCAAAATGACTTTCCTTCTCCTTTAATGTAACAAAAACAACCCAGGAATAGAGAGCCCAGAAGGATGTAAGGTGATGTCTGTAGACATTTACACAAATAGCAATGGTTCTGCACACGTTCTATTGAATAACATACAGTATGTTATTGCTGGTTATATGTGCATAGAAACTATGCCTACCAAGGCAAGGAAATGTCTGCACCCCTAAAATATGTTTAGAGATCATTTTCTGTGAACATATACAGTCTGTTCAAATGGTACATTGAATCTTTTGTTTGATATTATCAGTATAAGACATTCTGACTGCAAAAATATAGTTTATTGGATAAGTGGGCAAGTACAGGAAAAATTAGAATAGCAGTATTGGCTATTGTGAAACTAATAGGAATGTTCCTAATTGAGTGCTGGGTAAGCTCAGTAAGAAAAGTCATTCTCTGGAATGAGTGAATGGCTTAGAGTCTTAATGTCAACACATGCACTACTCATTACACGTATTTGTAACATTATGTACTCACTATTTCTAGCTACACCCAGCTGATTGAAGGCATAGCGGGGGCTGTTGGACTTTCCCATGGACACTGACTAAAGAAAAAAGTCTTAGCAAATTCTTAGCAAAAGCTGACTTCTCAAGAAGTTAAAGGAAAAGGTTTTTAATTCTGTTATTTATACAGCTGTCAGCTTTGCAGTGATGTACTTTTATGCACCTTAAGGGGTATATTTTGGGGTTTTTTGCCTTCCTCTGGATCAACTAGTAGTTAGGCAGGTTATATATAGGCATTATGGTTGAACTTGATGGACGTATGTCTTTTTTCAACCCAACTTACTATGTTACTATGTTACTATATTTATGATGCTGTGTAAAAAGTAGAGTGAAGCATTACCAGTGATGTTGCCCAAGGCAACCAATCAGCAATTAGATTTCAACAGTTAAAAAAATCAAAGCAAAACATCCGATTGGCTGCTATGAGTGACATCACCGGTAATGTTTCACTCCACTTTTAATACAGAATTTTAAATATACCCCTACGTGTTTTTGTATCAGTCAAATCATACACTTAACCTCCACCCCATGGGTTTATGGTTGGTGTAATTGCTGATGAACTTTGCACAAGATTCTATGATCCAAAACATTAATATTTGAAAATGGTCAGTTCTATTCAAGCAAAGCCAGTGGTGTTTGTCACCATAATAAAGTTCAATATTTCTGCACTCACCCACTGGTTGTTCATCGACCGCTGATTTAATGGACTCTTCAATAACAAATGGACATATGCTGGTAGTCATTTCCCACATAATGAAACCAAAGGGCCACCAGTACGCCCCTGCACTATATTCCCTTTTTTGTATCATCTAGAAGAAAGAGAATATATGGAGCTCATTTATTAACACTGAGCACATTTGCCTATGGGCAGTAACCCATATCAACTAATCAGTGATTAGTTTTTTTCAGCCAGCTGCATGTAGATTTGAAGGAATTCTCACATTCAGCGTACAAAGGAAAGTATGCTAAGTTAAAAGCCTTAGCTGAATAGAATTAAAATCTACTTTTAACAAGATTTTCAGCTGTGTTTTACCTGCTGATGTCTGGCTTCTTCAGATGCCTGTATAGCCCGTACCCCAAACTCCGAACCAAAAGTCCTGTCTTGACCTCCCATTAGAAGGTACTTTATATAAGTATATTTGCTGGTGCAGTATGCAGGCTTCAAAGGCCCTCTAGTACCCCTTGTTATGTATTATCTATTTTTGTATACCTTTTGTAAATGGTGGTGGGTATACTTTAGCTGGACTAAATATCTAACAAAAAACAAATCAGGCAGTTGCACATTTTATTTTAGAGTTAAGAATACCTGAGTGACCCTGCTAAAAAATACCCTGAAGCAAAGAGATCCATTATATCATTGGATTTCTTTGGACAATGACAATCAATTATTCTTGTTTTATGTTTAGATATAACTAGAAGTTACTTTGTATTACAGTAAAATCCTTTTAGAGAGACTAAAAATTGATTATTAGTAATCCCCTAGCTTCCTGTGAGTACAGGGAGGCAGGGGCCTGCTGAATGCTCAAAGAATTTCTTCTGGAAAGTTACGGTGACCCTAACAATGAGACTGGTCCCCAGAGACCTAATAGGCCTATAACATAGATGACACAAAACTATGCAGCACAATTAAATCAATCCAGGATGTAGCATCTTTGCAGCAGAAATTTAACGAACAGTCTGGGCAGCTAACTGGCAGATGAGATTCAATGTTAATAAATGTAATGTCATGCACATGGGATGCAAAAATATACAAACCAAATCCCTCTTAAAGGGACTATGTAAGACAAATCCGTAATGCCAGGTTTATTATTTACAAGTACCTCTAGGTCTCTTTTTTTTACCAGAATAAGTCAAAACTGTCAACAGAGTAGACTTGCTACTCAAGACATCTTCAGGCCAGCCACCATTTCTTTGGCACTTAAGGGAATGTGAGGTGATGACTGTTGGCAGTTGAGTAGATGTTATCATGTATTTCATGTAATGTAGCTTTTTTATAAGTATATATTGAATAAAAGGGCATTATTACAAAACTTTAAACAAATTTGGATTCATTTATTGGAGGGCTACAAATACTTGTGAATACCGAAATGTGATTTTTACTCCCAATGCCAAGGGCTTGCCCATATTTCTGCCTTTTCCCATCTGAATGTTGCTAATGTGTACATATATTAGCCTAATTAAAATGAAGTAAAATAAGCTGGTATGGTACCACCTGGTTAAATTCAAGCAGTAAGTAAGTTTGCTTCATGTGTAGGAATGTATATCTGAATGGGCACAGTGGCCAAATGAAAACATAAAAAATGATATTGTGTTTTTTAAACCTTTGCTAAATAAACCCAGGTACTCGTGTAAAGTACTACTAACAGGGATTGTAGAAATTTGCAAAGTTTGACTAGGTATTTTGGATCTAGGGAAATGTATGTTTTAATTTGTAGGCCGTGTTTAATTCCCCTTTGTCAGGTTCAGTTTACCCTACTTCCCCCAGATTCACAGATGGTCTATTGAAGAGGAAAGATCCAATCGACAGCTGTTCATCTGTTGCTGAATTTCAACTGCCAAAGTGCTTGGATTTGTATCCACAGGTCATAGGTTGGAATTTTTGTGTGAATTTATTTCAAGTTGCAGGTTTCCTGCATAGACCAGGGTCCCCTTTTCTCTTGCTTTGTCTTATGCTTTACTTTTGTATTCATTTTGTCACTTGACCTGGCAATCAGAAGCACCTAAAGATATACTCTAATTATATCATGTGTCTAAACCCATATATCTTACACTAAGTCATAATCATTGGAACAGACATGTTTACAGGCCTTGAGCAACCCCACTTCCATTATGTCATTAAATCATTACCATATTATGCCCCCAGTAACAGCACAGTAATTATAAGGGCACACATTGGGTTCCCCTCCTTTCCATTCTTCATCTTACCATAACTTCCTACAGCACACCCCTCATCCAAACAAATGGCAGTGAGGCCATAGTATATTAAATGATAATTATGGATTCATTCCTCAAGGGAGAGGATTGTACACCAGAGACGGCTAGCTAAGACATACATAATAACTTCCACAGTATTCACATCTGGATTGCTTTAGGAAGTCACTGTGTTCATTTAGCTTAGACAATAAACAATCAATTCAGTTAAGATTTACAAACAGAAACAAGCCATACTAAAACACTTGAAACACTCAACATTTTGCTTAACCTGTTTACATTTTCCAACCCTGGGTGATATTTTCACCCTTTTGTTATACTGTAATATACTGTAATCTTGTCGGAAAATAAAAATGTCCTCCTCTTAATATGTGAAAAAAATATCATTTTAAAAACAGTTGTAAATAATGTATATATATATATATATATATATATACCTTGACGGGGCGCGTCAGCTTATGCATACTTTGTACAAACCGTGTAACTAAACGTGTCTCTTTTTACTAAAATGCAGCCATTTTTCCTTCAGTGTGTGCAAAATTGGTTTTTAATTTTCTCTTGAAGCTTTATAATGGAGTGCTGGGGTAATGTGTATAGTATATAATACAAGCCACTCACCTACGTGCACCCAATTAGTTTTGATTCATGGGATAGAGCTGTATTTTTGTATATATTTATATATATATATATATATATATATATAAAATATATCATACTCTGTATATATGTTTAAATCCATCTACTCTAACAAGAGAAATAGATGGCGAAAAAAGATTTAATTCAAAGCAAAAAAAAAAAACATTTTTAGATTCACTATTCCCTATAGGATTTCATGGATTTTTTTTTTTTAATGAATTAAGTCATATTACACTGAATATTTTCTGAACAATTAAATCATTTCTAAACCAAAAGATCAGAAGAAAGGGGGACTTTGACCATAACCTTAACTTTTCTTAATCATTAAGACTAAGATCAAACAGACTAGCGAGAAACTTGGGGCACTTGTATTGGGACAAAGGTCTTGTGGCCTGGGGTCTATAACCAGGGAAGCAACAGCTCCTACAAACAACACTAGAATGCTTACATTCATTCTAAGATGGACGATAAAATCACATTTCAGCTACAACATCCCAGACAATAAAAACTGCAACTTTAGATGTATGTTTCAGAGAGCACTATTAAAACACATAATACATATGATATTCATTTTTGAGTTTGGACCACTGATTGCTTCTTTTTTATTTCGAAATCCTGAGTTGTTTGCCAGGTTTGGTTATGGAAAATAGATGGTCTTTGTATGATTATTCAATAACCTTTAAAATGAAGGGCTACTTTTAAGATAAATGATAATGTAAAGCATGTTTCCAGTGCTGGCTTGGTTTGTATTAAATGCTTAAGCCCTGACATTCTCTGGCAATATACAAAGCAGAGTATTGCACAAACCTGGCTGATGTACATGTTAACCATCTTACTTAGACAAAGTGCCAGGAAATACTTTATAAAACATATACAACCAGGGGATCTCATCTTTCTTGCTACAGTCTTTAGCATATGTAGTAGATACACTTGCCCATCCAATTAACATTTGTTCAGGTGAAACCTGCCTAACTGCTAGCTGACTCAGAGAAAGTAGAAAAACACCCATATGATGTTATCTCCTGACTCTAGTTAGAACGGCCCCTTGATCAACTTTAAACTAGTTAATTTTAGTAACTGTGTATTTTCTTCCTTGCTACACAGCATACCGACTAATATATATATAGTATATATATATATACTACATAAAACAACATAAGGTTTCAGTCCACACTGGGACCTTTCTCAAGACAACCATGCCTTTCACACACCCCATTATATATCCATAACAAGCAAACCAATAGGAAGCGACCTCAAAGTGAAATGCCAGAAAGTGGCTGAAGCCAAGTAAAAGTAATGGAAAGTGTCCAGTGCTAGAAGACATCAGCACAAAAAAGGGACTAAGTAGCACTTTTACTTGTTTTTGGCTTCAGCCACTTTCTTGCATTTCACTTTGAGGTCGTTTCCTATTGGTTTGCTTGTTATGGATATATAATGGGGTGTGTAAAAGGCATGGTTGTCTTGAGAAATGTCACAGTGTGGACTGAAACGTTATGTTGGCTATTCATGCTGTTTTAAATACACGTTTTGTTTTTTCACATAAAATCTCGGTGGTGCTGTTATTTTTTGTAGTATTGGAAGTTTTTACCGGACACCCATGGTAAGATATCTAGCGGTGTGCCATCCTTTGCGAACATATACAGTGGAGGAAATAATTATTTGACCCCTCACTGATTTTGTAAGTTTGTCCAATGACAAAGAAATGAAAAGTCTCAGAACAGTATCATTTCAATGGTAGGTTTATTTTAACAGTGGCAGATAGCACATCAAAAGGAAAATCGAAAAAATAACTTTAAATAAAAGATAGCAACTGATTTGCATTTCATTGAGTGAAATAAGTTTTTGAACCCTCTAACAAAAAAAGACTTAATACTTAGTGGAAAAACCCTTGTTTGCAAGCACAGAGGTCAAACGTTTCTTGTAATTGATGACCAAGTTTGCGCACATTTTAGGAGGAATGTTGGTCCACTCCTCTTTGCAGATCATCTCTAAATCCCTATGGTTTCGAGGCTGTCTCTGTGCAACTCTGAGCTTGAGCTCCCTCCATAGGTTTTCTATTGGATTAAGGTCCGGAGACTGACTAGGCCACTCCATGACATTTCTTTTTCATTGGACAAACTTACAAAATCAGTGAGGGGTCAAATAATTATTTCCTCCACTGTATATATGCAAATCCTCCAATTTGAGCTAAATTTGTTTAGAATTCCACAATTTTGTTTTGCTGCTTCTGATTAATATCATGGACTTTAGATAAAATCTTATTGCAAAGAGGAAAGCAGGAACCGCAGATGGTCATTCTGGGCAGTTGGATATAATGTAATTTGCAATTGCTGGATAATTGCAGTTGTTTGTTTTGGATAATCTAACCACAGATAAAAATAACCTATTTTGTTTTCTTTATGTTGTGTTTTTTTCAGTATGACTATTGTTACTGAACCTCAAGTGCATTCCATTTGCTGTTAGATAGTTTGTTTGTTTGCACCCACACCCATGCATGTTTCTTAGGAAACCTAGGTCTAATACTTGCTACATTGTCTTCAGACATACAAGTCTGGATAAAATATCCTCTCTCTGTATGGGGGCAAATAAACCTGTTTTAAATGATATAACTGCCCAAGTTCCTATACCATTTACATAATCAGCATTTAAATAAAAAAATCAACTGCCTTATTATACCATTTGGAACCAAGGATTGCCTGGGAAAAGCTGACAACTGGAAGGGAGGATGGTAGGCTTGCACTTTTATTATCTCACAGATGTACACAAATGTATTATCTTTGCTGGTAGCCCCTTCCAGACCCCTACAATCCAAATGCTGCTTTGCAAGGCCTGTTGACAGGCTCTTGGAAGTGCCTGCGCAACCTTCCCCATAATATACTGACAGATATTGATGACCACCCCCGTACCATGCTGACACCCCATAAAGCCTGGATCCAGTAGCTGAAATACTTAAAGAAAAAAATCACCCATCCTTACTCATAGGGGGAGATTTACTAATCCACGAACGATTCGAGTGACTTTTCGGCGACTTTTTCATACCTTGTGTGACTTTTTCATATTTTTCGCTGCTTTTTCGTACTTTGCAACAAAATTTGTGTGACTTTCCTTGGGCCAGGTTGGAGCTGCACAATGCCATTGATTCCTATGGGAGGCTTTTATCTACTTTTGCCCGTTTGTGGGATCTGTGAGTGCCTGTCATATGTATTGAAGTGAACCAGGTGATGAACACCTGTGCTTAAACTCCCCCACCATGTGTCTTCTAAGCATTCTAGATGACCCTACTACCACTAATCATGAAAGATTAAGGTTTCGGGTATTGGTATTCTACGCAAAAAAAAAACAAAAACCTGTGATCATGCACTGGATAGGTTTATTAAGTTAGTGAATAATGTGTTCCCCTAAACTAAACCCCACAAAGCCAGAGGAACCTCAGCTATATTCCACAAAATTTGCTGTCCCTGGAGGGAATCAGGGCATGTCCACATCCCGCTGCTGATACTATGGACTACGATGCATGTTTTGTAATAAACTGCTCTGCATACATGTATTTGTGATGTAAACCAGTGCCATTGGTATATGGAACAAATTGTGCTAGCTACCATGTACAAAAGGAATATAGATCAATGCACATTTTCTGGCCCAGTGTTCTATTAGTAATTTGCTCTTTACAAAGTGCATACATTTTCAACAACAGGTGTGTTTAGTTACAAGTTCATAATTGTATTAAAAAAGTGCATACACTTGCATACATTTAATTAGTCTTGGAATTTTCTTTCAGCCCTCTTTGAGTTATTGTATTATATTGTATTATAGCTGCTACTTTCAAGGGAAAACTTAATTCCAACCTGACAGTTTTCAGTTCAACAGCCCTAAATACTATAGCTTTCTATAAATGGCAGCATGCATTATTATTTTATTTGTCATGCAATGGGGCGTTAGGAATCTGCCAGTCACTGTTTTATTATGTGTGTCAGCATATGCTTCATATTACACTCTAAGGTTTATTTTTATTATTCCCTTTAAGTCAAGCTGTCTGATTTGGATGTTATTAGCTGAATAAATTATAAAGGAGAAATAATCTACAATAAGATACTGTGTGTAGTGATTTACAGTTCTTGCTCATACCATGAGCAAAAACAAAAACACATTCATTTCAGTGTTCTCTGAGATGCATGTCATACGAAAAGATACAAATATAGTAGTATCTGAAATATATAATATATATACTGTATAATATTAGGCCTACAGCATGTGAATCCAAGATATGGATAAAGCATTAGAAAGCAATGGGAGAAAATATAGTCGTGCTATCATAGGACGAAAAAGTGTAAAAAAACTGGTGCAATACTGTCAATACTGCCCTTCTCACTCTTTATGCTACAGGACTTCTATACATCTGGGCTGATCCACAAGCACAGCATTTGAATTTATAGCTTAATTCTTTGCTGACCTTTAGTTTTTCTTTTTATATCAAATTATAATTTCTGAAGTTATAAATATGATCAACTGGTGCACATAATTGAGATTAATAGCTGTGCCTCACAATTTGCAAATGATTAAAGGCCTTACAGAACAATGGAATGACATGCATTGTGTTGCTCTGTTCCTTTGGGAGGATATTCAGATGATTAGGATAATAAGCACTAGTTGTACTCCGTCTTCCTTTAGTTTTGTTCAGTAGTTTCTATTAACATCAATCCCATGTAGGAAATGATGTTAATATTTGACAACTTGAAGTCATCTCCCTAAATCTCATGGGAAAGTGTTACATCAAGTTTACAATAATAGCAAACATATGTTTGTGGTCTAAAGGCATGCTCACATTGGTCAATGCAAAGTCTGTTTCCTTAAGCTGATTATCATAGCACCAGTGTTGGGATTTAAAATGGGAATATACTGTACAATACAATACTCTGAAATGTTGAAAACAGTGAATATTATTTGTGCCAAAGACTAGGCAACGTTTCGGGTAACCAAGGCTCGAGGCTTGATAAAGGGTGGTTACCTGAAACGTTGCCAAGTCTTTGGCACAAATAAAATTTCCCATTTTTACCATTTCGGAGTGCTGCACCATATTTTATTGTGAATTATCAATTGCCCCTGGCAGTGGGGAGGAGCTTGTGCCCGACACTACACAAAGCGTGATACAGTGAAAAGCAACATGCTTTTACCTATCTATCTATCTATTATCTATCTCTCTACCTATCCTGATAATATGGGAATGATTTGTATCCAACAGAAGCCATACCCTCATCAAATGCAATTGGTATACAGGTATAGGACCCATTATCCAGAATGCTCGGGACCAAGGGTATTCCGGATAAGGGGTCTTTCCGTAATTTGGATCTCAATACCTTAAGTCTACTAAAAAATCAATAAAACATTAATTAAACCCAATAGGATTATTTTGCATCCAATAAGGATTAATTATATCTTAGTTGGGATCAATTACAAGGTTCTGTTTTATTTCTACATAGAAAAAGAAAATCAGTTTAAAATTCTGAATTATTTGATTAAAATGGAGTCTATGGGAGTCGGGCATTCCGTAATTCGGAGCTTTCTGGATAACGGGTTTCCGGATAAGGGGTCCGATACCTGTACATGTCTACTATGTAAGCAAGGAGAGCCCTTCTTACCTATATGGGACCATATGATTATAGATGACAGCGCTGTCCGCCAAAAAAGCTGGGCATCTCTGTAGTTCTGGCAGTGCCCTAGGGCAGCCAGCACGCCTGGTGTTAAAAAGAAAAATTCACAGAGGGGACACTTTACTTGCCTTTTTACATATTGTTACTTGGATGTTACTTAGATCATCAGATGACTAGCTGGAAAACCAGTTTTGTAGTTTTGGAGGAAAAAAATAATTAAAACTCGATAAGAAGTGCCCATGGTTTGGAATCTTAAATATTTTGAATAGGAAGTTCATTTGAGGACTTCCTGCATAACAAAATACAGCATTGTCTGTAGGTACCTGAACAGTTCTAAATCTTAGTTAGCAGAACAGTTGACTTAAGCTATTAAATAACAGTAGGTCTGCATTAGAGGTAGTTGAGGGCATCATTTCTGGCACTCAGCATGCAGGGCAGGGGCACTTTAGGGTGGGCCCAGGGCAAAAATCTCATTGGTGGGCTGCAGTGTTATCTCAAAATATCTGTAAAAGGACTACTCTCAAGATGGAGAACATGAATATATTAATGTAATATAGAAATAGTATGTGCTTACTGATGTAGATATGAGGTCCAGATGCACCACACATAAACCATAATCACAGTACAAGTCTTTTATTGAAAAATCCCTAAGGAACATTTTTTTTAAGTGAATGTGGTTGAGTTTAAGGACTTCCAAAAGGAGGTGTTATTTCTAGGGGATTCTTTAGTGAAAAGTTAAAGCTATCGAGCGTTTTTATCATTCGTGGCCCCTGTCCTGATGGGCCCTGTGCAATTTCCCCATCAAAATGGCCCTGATGTAGGGTTGTCAATTGCTCTGTGGAAGATAAGCTGCTGTCAGTCAAGATTGACTAATTAAACTTTCTGTTGTCATGGAGGCACACTAGGGTTGTCACCTGACCAGTATTTTGCTGGCCTGCCCAGTAAAGAAGGTGCTTAATGCCACTGCTATTGATAGGGGACAAAAATATAGGAAGGTTGGTATTTTTTCCAAAAATGTGGTGACCCTAAGGCTTTATATTTATATTTACTTGAAAAATATGCCTAAAATAAATATACATAAATGATAAATCAGGAATGCGTGCGTGAGAGATCCCCTTTAAGTGGTTTATTTTGGTTATTGTATTACTGGCATTTGAGATGATATAAACAAATGTTTGTTGTCTGCTCTTTTCTTGGTTCCATGACATCAAAAAGCGGAACTGAGTTCTCATATTGCAAGTCAGAGGCTTAGAAATGTTACCCACAGGAATGTATTGGGATTTAAATACAAAAAAGTAAAATATCACGAGAGCCGAAATATATACTGGCAGGATTATATTTGGCCTAATCCTTGGCTAAATAGTAAACATTTTTAAAAGTTTTAATATTATCTAATGTTCTTTACAGTTGTGGAGAATGATCTTTAATTGTTCTGGAAACTCCCTGAGATTTGCTCATAGGAAAATCCTCTAGTTTCCATGTTAAATAATAAAGATGATAGTTACTGTATTCAGATATGCCATAGAATCAGTAAACCAGCTGGGTGCTTCAACTTTGTTCTGTATAGAGACATGTATTACATAAACTTTGCGCTATAATGTCCCCATCACATATTGCAGCAGTTATTTTTAGCCATACGGACAGAGGCCCTAAAGTAGACCGTACAATTGCTAATCCTGTTTGCATGTATTATGTTGATTTGAAACCTAGGCACATGACCTATGGGCATATTACATCATGTCAAAGTTAGGTGTATGTTGTAGTAGTGCCCCAGGATGAAAATTGCATAGAACAGACACAATACACCATGTTTTTCACTCTTTACAACATGCTAAGTGCTCAAAAGCACAGATTTTGCAATCTATAGAGCAGAAGGCCCTGGACCATTCCATGAATACAGTGTAGTCTGTGTCTGGTGGGTGTTAAGTACCTTGCCCTGGATACAATACAATTTTTTTGGGTTAGGAAAGCAGGCGGGGACATCATATGGGGTGGGGAAATATATGCAATGGGCAGGGAAATGGGTAGAGTTGGTGGGGATATGGGTAGAGTATAGGCGGATTTGGTGTTATAAAGGGTAATCTGTATGTGGAGAGGGTCAGGAAAGGGAGGGATTTGTAGGGTTTTACAAATTTACCGGCAGTTTCATTGCCAGTAAATTTGTAATTCCGGCCCCAGCCCTAGCTAGTGATTTACCAGCTGGGCCAGTCAAATACCCTAGCCACAGGCTACACTAAAGTTCCCTGCTGTTCTCTAAATCAGTACTAAGGGGTACAATTTTGTGCCCTTTAGCGCTATAGTGCTTTAGGCAAAGTATTTGATAAATCAACCCTTATGTTTTGTATTGCAGGAATGTATTTGCTATTTGTATTGACATTAGTCATGCTGAATGTAAAATGCTTTTTATTTACTTTGACAAACAAGTCCTTCACTAGACCTTTTCATTATTTTATCTACTATTTTTGCTGACCATTGATCAAAGAACTATATGCACAATATTACCGTATTGTATTCTTTAAGGTACTTATCACAGGGGGGGTCATTCATAATTAGCATTGCAGGATGCAAGCCTGCATGTTTTCTATATTTTGCACCCTAGCCTATGGTGGACCCCTGTGGGTTGAGGTCTATGCAATCCAGAATAAAGGAGCAATGCCTTCCTGATGTATACAGCATTGCCTAAATTTGAATGCATTTGGATGCATTCCTGTGCCCCTGTACTCCTAATTTGCTCATGATTTCTATGCTAGCATGAGGTGCAGAGTACCACAATGTCCTGGACGCAAGTGCTGGGTAAATGAGTACTAAGGGGTGTAAATTTATCACTAGTGTTTGGGATATTTGTAAATAACCCTCTAGTATCATCAGCAATGTTACAGATAACTCCTGTTGCCTGATATCTTATATAAAAAACTTTGCTTAAAAATCAGATAAAACCATAATAAGGCAAAAGTCTGGCCAGGACTAGTAACCCCTAGCAACCAATCAGATGTTTTATTTTAGCAGTCCATGTGACAATATGGTACAATATGGACAAGTTAAATACTGAGTTGTTTTGGTTTACTATTTGGGGCAAGTGTGGCTCTGTTTTACTATATCAACTTGAATGTCTTGAATGTAAACTTGATTTGGAATTGTTTTGTTGTTCATGCAGGTATCTTCTGGAAGCCAGAAATACTATCCCTTTTGAAATGTCAGTTCTTATACAATAGGGCATTTTAGGACAAAATCATGGTAATAATAAGAGACTCTGGTGATATCACTTCAAATGCATGATACTAATAGACTCTGTGGGTTTAGGATTTTCAAAAAAATGTTTATTCATTTTATTGGAAGTGAACAAACCATAGGGAAGCAAGCATCCTGTCACTAAATCCCCACCGGACAGAACTGAAGAAAGAAGCTGTATTTCATTACGCCAGCACTCTTATGGAACTACGAGGGTTATACTGCACAGCATCAAGGGAATGTATAATACAAGAGCACGGCATGAGGATCATCTTTCATCCTTTGTCATCTAAAGTCACAATTTATATTGGTTATGACAGGGCAGTTTTTGTGGGACAGAATGTACAGCTGTAATCTTGTGTCCTAATTGCTTACAGAAGATGCATTTGAGCGGTCCACTCAGATCATTTGGTATCAGAGAAAATGCATACTTCTTTTGAAAGCATTAGGTGTCTGATGTGCTATTGATGTCTGTTTCTCTTTTCTTTTTTTGCAGTGTAAAAGCCATGTGTAATACTCCTTCAGTAAGTCCCTGTTCCATAACAAGTAACCTGCTTGGTCTACGGTTTAAGGGCAGCCTTGGCCTCCACTGCACATTATTATCACTGGATTGCATCTTCCTTCATATGCTTTGATAATGGCTTGCACAATTCTGAATATTACAGGTTGTGTTTTTGTAAAATCAATTTCATTTTCTACCCATTGCTGCTGTGGATCAGGGCTGCTGTTTCCTCAGCTCTAACCTTTAAAGCTTTAAAGGAGAACTATAAAGAGAGCTATAAAAACCCCTTAACTAGCACTGCCTTGACCCCCTCACCTCTCTCTAATCGCATAGTTTCTAACTTTAAAAACTGTTTACAGCTGCGTACCTGGCCGACATCTTCCCTGCAAGCGGAAGGTCTTCTCTCCACCAATACGAACCCTGCTTGCGCAGGTTCGCATTGGCTGTGAGACCTGAAGACTGTTTGCTAGTTAAGAGGGCTTTAAAGAGAAGGAAAATCCCATTTACTTTGGGGTGTCAAAAATTAGTTAATTAATAACTAATAATTAATACTCCGCTGTGATTTTATTCACTTACCTGATACCCCGGGCTGTTGCTCCTTTTAACAGAACACTGCACCGGTCCAGGTTTCCTCCAGTGACCTCTATGGAGCGACCCATGCACAGCAGAGTGAAAAAGTCTGCTTTTTTGTTAAAGTTTGGCTTTCCACTCTTCTTAGCATGTGCACCCGGGCAAAGAAAGAAAAACTAACAAGACGATCACTCCATGGTGTTTGCTGTATATGGTAATAATTCTATTACCATATCTAGTGTACCTTTTTAATAGCAAGATTCCAAATATAGGAGGAACTTTCCTTCCATGATCTCCATCTTCATTTAATGTCTTCATTACACATGTTACTAAACCATACTTATGATAGGCTATAAACAGGTGGTTGATTGCTTTTAACTGGCTAACCGACTCCCTCCCAGTGCAACAATTTATCAAAAGGATGGACTGCATGCAGCATATGGCTTACTCGGTGGCAATACCTAAATACAAACCCAACAAATACCCATCAACTTCCATATACAAAGATTCTCTAACAAAATCTCTTAACTCCCATACAGTCAATTTACAGTGACCATATCGCTTGAAAATGTAGGTAATAAATACATGTGGCAGGGCAGCACGGATTGCATTTCAAATAAACTGCACTCAGTGCAGCCCTGTTAGCTGGATTTTTTAGATGTGTCTCTGAATTTTCGAGTGATCTGGTCACCCAAGATTGAATGCTTGGGAGCTGAGAAATGTCAATATCAGTTATGATAGGAAGAATCCTGCATTTATTTCTACCTTCTCAAACCTCTTTTTGTTGCTTACTTTGTACCTTTGTAAAAAATGAAGAAAGCATTACAACAAATTGCCAAAAAGCCATAAACATTAAAAAAAAAAGCACAATTCAAGTAGATTGAGGCAATATAGAGTTCTAGGTACTATTTGTTCTGGGCAGGCAATGATAAAGTGATTTAGAAAATAGGCAACAGGGGACCAATTTACAACAGATTTGCACTGTTTTCTTTTCTACCCTGTAATAAGACTGACTGTTATTTGAAGGCAGATGAAAGTATACTCTAGTTCATATTTGAGGGTAATGACTTATGAGCATGCTTTGGGTGAGCTCAAGATTACTTTCACTCTACTATTAGCAAACAAGTTGTTGAACTGCACGCCACAGATCAGTCAGACTGTCTTATTTATACACATGTATCTTTGCTTGTCCTAAGACACATGGAATCCTGCCTACAGTTAATTAAACTAATTTCCATTGTTCTAGTGGCTGGATTGCATAATTTGGTTACTTGAAGGAAATGATTTTGAGAACGATTTGGGAAGCAGTAAATTGAGCCAGGAAACAGAAAAGATTAGTTCAAAGGCCAGGTTTACGTTCTTCTGATACATGATTCTTTGCTAACAAATGGAATTCCAATATTCTCAGTTCATGAGCGCAAAGTCAGTGGCCCGTGAAGGCAAGCAAATATGTCATATGAGAGGAAGGAATAAAATTTCCAAAGATAAATCCAAGAGCAACTTAAACCCAGGAAATATGGCAAACCATGTAGAATGAGAGCCAAGATACTTGAAAAAGAAAAAGAAATGATTGCTGAGATGCGGTGATATGTCATGAGTTGGGTCAAACTCTCGTATGGATTTGCATTTTTATACATTATGCTTCTAGCTAGAACCCAAACATCACTATATTTATAACTAGAAATAGCCGAACAACATTTAATACATATGCTCTACATGTACAAATGTAAATCGTTCTTAACTGGAGACAAAAATAGAAATGGATTGTCCCACCATTTGTAGTACATAAAGCAATGTAGGCATACATGTACTAAAACTTGGGATGTGAAACACATGGCATCTGTCATTATCATTAATCTGTACATGGGTGTTTACTAACACTGAAAAAACAGCAGAGCACAGGCAAAATAGCAGAATCTCTTCAAAAATAACACTGAATAAAGTGATAACATCACTGTAAGACTGGCTGCCATGAGTACAGCCCATGACCAATGTAACAGTCTTTATTAGACAGGTATTGCTTTGCAAATTTTAATTGTGCACTGCACACTTTTAAGGCCTACTTAAAGACCTCATATTTGTTTGGTGCAAAGATAACTTTTTCACTAAGAAATTTCATTAACTAAACTGTGCACTGTATAAAATTTGCAGTCTTTTTTCCCTGGCGGGTGTGGTTTCTAAAGAGTTTCCAGGTATACAAAAGCTTTATTACATTCACACAAGGGGAAAATGATTTGGGCAAAGGAATAATATTTCAAATGGCCAACATTGTTTCTGTTATTACAAAACTGCCATAGTTTTTATTACAGGAACATATACAGACTAAAGTCTTATGAGTTTTGTACCCAATGGCAATAAATCATATTACCTATGGTGGTAGCATATATATATATTATATATATATACTATATATACATACATAAAAAGAAATCATTATAAGGGTCTAGGGTGGCATAGACCCAAAATACAGCCCTGCTTTTGACTGTTATATATGTTTAAATATATGCCTCATCTTGGGTTTTGTAAATGCCTGCCTTACTATGTTGAGCCCTGAATATAATCAAAGGCGAAAGGTTCACTTAGGCGCAGTAACCTATAGCAACCAATAGGATGTTTGCAATTTTAACAGGTTACCAGTAAATACTACCTGCTGATTGGTTGCTATAGGTTGCTGCACCTGGGAATACTGCACAAGGGCATATTCTAGAGACAGCATGACAGAGTAAGGTTTTTTTAACTCGCTTGTGTTTTCTGGAATCCAGAATGCCCGGTATCTGGAGTTTCCGAATAAGGGATCTTTCTGTAATTTGGATCTCCATACCTTAAGTCTGCTAAAAAATAATTTAAACATTAAATAAACCCAATAGGATTGTTTTGCCACCAATAAGGATTAATTATATTTTAGTTGGGATCAAGTACAAGGTATTGTTTTATTGTTACAGAGAAAAAGGAAATATTACGCTTTTTTATACCCATGATCAGGTTTTTAAAAGAATAAAAAGCTTGCCACTTAAAAGCTGGAAGTGTTGCTAAAATATGAGTAACATAATTCACATCCTAGCAACTTTGCAATTAGTCTTCATTATTTATTTATTATTTTGGTTTAATTATTTGCCTTCCTTTTCTGCCTCTTTCCATCATTCAGATGGGGGTAACTGACCTTTGCAAGGCTACAATTTATTGTTATTGTTACTTTTTATTAATTATCTATTCATTCAGTCCTTAACCTTTTCATATTCCAGTCTCCCATTCAAATCACTTCTCTATTGTTAGGGTTAACAAGACCTTAGATAGCCGATGAAACTGTACTAAATATTAATTTGAAGGTGAGCTACCTTTTAATTAATACATCATCTAGTTTGGTCTGCACATCCAGGGAATGTTATTCAGTTTAGCCCCACTTGTACACAGAGCACAAAGTACGCAAAGCAAAGCCTTGATGTATTAGATGTAATTCTGGATTTTTAAAAGACATAATTACAGAGAATAAAAAACTGAAACCAGGCATGAAGAATGCAATAAAGCAGAATTAGTTACTTTATACATGTGTTAAATAATGTGCAATGCATTTGCACTTTTGTTGAAAGGATGACACTTTAGCGCCCCCTCCTTGTTCGTAATTAGGCCCATTTAGCTGCTAGAAAAGCTTTATCACTTGTGTTCTTCATAGGTTCACACTAGTGATTCGTTTACTCTGTCTAATAAAACATTCTGGAGAACCTCTTTTCGTATTGCTTTACATTGACACAGACCAGATGTAATCGGATTTGGAATGCTAATTAATTATTCAAGTAAGTTCCTACATTAAAAAAAGGAACAGATGGAAGGTTTAAGAAATTAGAGTGCAGAGAAGGAGACCTTTTGCGATGAATTAAACCGCACTGGCTGTGTATCATTAGGTAGATGGAATGCCTAGAGATTTCAAAGTTGGTCCTCGACCAAAACTTGTGTAATGAAAACAAGGAATTTTGCATGGAATGGTTTGTGATATAAAAGACGTGCAGAGTATGTCTTGTGATTCTATCTAACATCTGCGGAACAAATTATACAGTATTGAATTGAAGATTATTAAAAAGGCAGAATGAAATGTCATTTACGTTGCCAGATGGGCACATTTGTTTACTGACACAGGATATTTGCTGATGGACAGGTTTTTATTCTGATGCACAAAGGTTTTCCAAGAATCTTGAAGCCTGACATATTTTATAAAAATGGCAGATGTGCAGATCATGGAAATGTTGTAATATGTGCCACCAACTCATTTCTTCTAGATGAAAAATAAAACAGATTTCTGCTTTTCTCCTTTTAACAGACTCTGTCAGGGCTACTGTTATGTACTGACTATTATTGTAATATCGCTAGATGGCGCTGTTACATGTAAACCTGCCATGTGTCATCTTGTTTTGCTGGAAATTACTCTCTATAGTATCTAACTATCCATTTCTTTCTCTCAACTTGTTGGCAGTTCAGCCATGTTCTTTTCTAAGTAAAGCCTATTCACTGCCAGCTACTGCAAGCCTCCTCTGACCCAATACAGAGTCCAGAATATAATAGTTACATAAAGCTATCCCTCACAAAAAACTGTCTCTATACATGGAGGTTTAGAAAGCCTTTAATCAGATTGGTGGTGGACAATGTGACAAGTCAGCACATTACAGGCTGTGATACTAGATCAGCAAAAATAAAAAACAAAAGAAATGAAGCACTGTGGGTTATTATTGTTAAACAGATGTAAATAAGGGATGCCACATTTTCAGGCTCGGCAGGGGGGCAGTCCTGTGAGGGTAATGTAAATAAGTGGGGCTGTGTCATTAAGGGGGGTTATGACATCAAGGTGCAGAGAGGGGAGAATGGGGTAAATGGGGCAGTTTAGAGGCAGGCCAGGGTTGAATTGGAGGCAGGCTGGGGAAGGTCTAGCTATTACAAATGTAACGGGCAATTACATTGCCGGTAAATTTGTAATCCCAGCCTTGGCTTGTATTTTACCAATTTCAGTTTTGAAACAGGTTCTTTTTGGTCCCATATATAGAGGATTAGGATTCCACTCAATGCTTCATGGAAAAGCATTCTGTAAACTTATAAGAGGCTGAGTGCAGTGAATACAAAAGAAGCCCCATAAGGGCTGTGTGGGTAATAGGCCGGATGAAATCAGTCTGGGGGGGTTTATTATGATGCACAATGGGTGATGGGAAATAAGAGGCTGTGTGCAGTGTCTGCAAAGGAAGCCCCATAAGGGCTGTGTGGGTAAGCTACCAGAAGTGGGCTCTGTGGGGGCTTTTTGTTGATTAAAAAAGAATAGGTTGCTGGTAAGGCACTAAAATAGGGAAACTAGTCTGGGGGTTAATTTTGTTGATTAGAAAACAATAGGCCCCTGGGGGAGCACTGAAACAATCAGATTAGTCTGGGAGGTTAACTTTGTTGAGTAGAAAACAATAGGCCTCTGGAAAGGCACTAAAGCAATCAGGCTAGTTTGGGAGGTTTTTTAACAATAGGCTGTTTAGGAGGCGGGGAAAAATCTAGGGGAGGGATTTGGTGTATCAAGGGTATGTAAAGTGTGGCACACAGAAATGGATCATAGCTAACTTGTGTTTTTTCTCCCACCCTCCCTCCCTAAGTTTTTCTAGGTTGATATAAGCATGAAATACTGCCCATGGGGATAAACCAAGCAAAGCCCATATTTAACGGAGGGGCAACCACTGAGGGGCTCACTGGCACTGGTTCTGCTTCCAGGCAGGAGCTATCCCTACAGGAGAAGCCCATATATATCTACTATGACAACTGGTGGTGGGCCTGCCCATTTGCAACGGTGCAAATTGTGTTCTCCCTTAAATGGGAATGATTTGCGGCCCGCATTTTATTCGGTCAAAAGTTTTAATAAACACGACCTCCCCGTTTTTTCCAAAAACTAATTATGTTGTCTGAGTGATTATTATGATTATTGTCATATGATGGAAGTTGGTTGTTGGGGTTTCTGCTTTAATGACAGGAGACCAATTACACGCTACAGACCTTATGCAGCTGCCCTAAACCAGGATACTGCTAGCAGACTTCTGCAGTAAAGCAGATACACACTTCTTACAACTTGCGCACAGCAACAATACATGAAGGCTGCTTTGATAAGTTGAGTATAAATACATGCAAGATGCAAAGTACAGGCTAAAAGGATACAAGGGAGCCCTGGACTTATCACCTGCTTTGAGAAAGTGGTGTTCTCAGGGTTGTCACTAGCATGTTGCTCTGATGCATTATTAATAATGCATAAAGGGAATTGTTAAAGCATTGATAAACAAGGTAAACAATTCCCCTATTTACTAGTAAACTATGTAATAAAAGTAACTAAGGGGTATATACAGTAAAAAGTGGAGTGAACCATTACCGGTGATTTTGCCTAGGGCAACCAATCAGCAATTAGATTTTAACAGTTAGAAAACCAAAGTAAAGCATCTGAATGGCTGTCATGAGCAACATCACCGGTAATGCTTCGCTCCACTTTTTACACATCATGATAGATATACCTCTAAGTTTGCCCAGTAACAGTAACCCATAGCAATCATGCTTTTGAACAGGTGACCAGTAAGTTCTACCTGCTGATTGGTATCTATGGCTTACTGCACCTGGACAAATTTAGGGCCTTTTATTACTTAACCCACTAAGTATACTAAAATAATCATTTAAACCTTAATTAAACCCAACAGGATTGTTTTGCCTTCCGTAAGGATTAATTATATCTTAAGCTAGCTAGGATCAAAGATAGAGAGAAAGGAAATAATTTAAAAAAAAATTGAATTATTTCATTCAAATAGAGTCTGTTGGAGATGGCCTTCCTGTAATTCTAGGCTTTTTGGAAAATGGGTTTCCGAATAAAGAGGCAACTTGCTTTTTGAATTAAGGTAGTGCTCATCCTTGTGTTATCATGTCAATTTACAGTACATAATTATATTTACATGCACAAAACTTACTGTAGCACAGGACATACTGTAGCATTGAAATTACTATAGCCCTGTATATGCCTGTCCAACAAGTGTAATGGATTGTTATTTATGCTGTCAGAAAGATAGGCTACAAGGGAGATGAGTTCTACATATAATAATAATGTACATTTTGTTTTGCATCTTTTGCACTAGATAAACCATTATGAGTAAAATAAAAGTGAGCTTTCAAATAAAAACTTGAAATGATTTATTTGATGTGATGCCCTCCATGTTCATCTATGTCCTGCTTGTAAGTATTGTTTTGGTCAAGCTGCCTTTGAAGGGACTGACAGTATGAATAGAGATGCTGGTGATGAAAATATTCCATAAAGATGTTGAACTTAGAGCATTTCAACAACATTAATAGAAGCCAGCAATAATCAAACACAAGTTTGAGTCTCCCTCTTACAAAGTATGTTTACTCTTCTTACCTCTTTTCAAAGGAATAAAAGGAAAAATATTCTAACAAATAACAAATGTGGTAGATTATAAAAGGTACTTTCAAGATTCTGTAAGGCACAAATCATTGTAAAACAGCCACAAAAATGTAATATAGATTTTTTTTCCCGTATATGACATTTAATTGCTTAATAATTTTTCCAGTAATACGTTCCAGTTCACTGGCCCATGTTACCTATGAACAATTTTTTGTTGCGTTCTAGTAAATTCTACCTAAGTTAATGCTGATTACAGACCAACATATTTATAATTTGTTTCATTTTCCAAGACAAGCGTAACAAGCACAGTAAGTGGAGTGGTTGGAATGTCAAAGTACTGAATAAATATAAGATATTTCATTGATACAAAATGAAATGTAAAATGATTGCAGGCAATGTAGGCCTTACTACAATGTTTTAGTTTCAGAGAGGCCTTCTAGTATTTATTATCTTGGCATGCATTCAAAGTTGGGTACATTGTTATAAATTGGGTTTTAGAGCACAGTTTTCCATGGCACAGTATCGGACTGGCCCACCAGGATATCAGGAAAACTCCAGTGGGCCGAGGGGTCAGTGGGCCCTCCTGCCTTTAACCATTTAGCCTATTTCATAGCCATTTCCTTTTTTTGTTTGGAAACAAAGACACTGAAGAATAGATTATAGTTTGTAAAGAAAATAGACTAGTAGAGGTTAAATGAGAAGAGGAAGAAAAATAGTTTGGAGAATGGGCCCATGGTTTGAGTTTTTCTGGTGGGCCCCTGGCATCCCACTCCGACACTGAATAAAACATCTTATTCAAAAGGGTGTTATTTTTGTATGAAAAGAGAATGCCACATTTAAAGGAGAATGATGCAACCCTCCACTGGCTTTATGTATAATTACCAACCCTGTGTAGTCCAAACTGAAAGGCTGCATCTAAAATGAATATACTGCACTGGATGGAGATAAGTAGGCCTCAGAAGTCAGAACAAACCACATTTATTGAGGCATGATTTTTATTTCTCTTATTTCTCCTTTATTCTCCTATTTGCCCACACCTCCTTAGGGCATTGCATACGCAGATTTCCCACTTTTAATTAGTATGCATGTCTGTGTCTGCATTCTGATTACTCGAAGGGACAGAAAGAGGAATGTGACATCAGATGTTCTCTTAAGAAAATACATTGTTTTGCTGCTTATGGTCACAATGTGAGAATTGGGAGGTAGATAAGCAAAAAGTATTACTGTTCTAAAATGCTCTTTCACACTACTTATATATCTGTGCCAGTGTCACCCTTAAGCAGACCTTTCAAATGAGTCATTTACATTTGCAATGTAATAGTTGTCTAATAAAGAATATTATATAAGAAAAGTAAATAATTCTTATGTATGCAATTTTTTTCCCCACTTACAACTTTTTTACACATATAGAACCATTAGCAGAGCACTTCTCTAGGGGCTGAGGTAGAAATGTCTTTATTGGGTAGATAGCAGAAATTCTGCACAATACAGCCTGTATTGTGCAGAATTAGAAAAGATTGATAAAATGGTGGAAAAGTAAAAAGTCTATATACAGGTATAGGACCTGTTATGCAGAATGCTCGGGACTTTCCAGATTAGGGATCTTTCTGTAATTTAGATCTCCATACCTTAAGCCTACTAAAAAAATAATTTAAACCTAATAGGATTGTTTTGCCCCCAATAAGAATTAATTATATCTTAGTTAGGATCAAGTACAAGGTACTGTTTTATTATTACAGAGAAAAAGAAAATCATTTTTTAAAAATTAGAATTATTTGCTTATAATGGAGTCTATGGGAGATAGACTTTCTGTAATTTGGAACTTTATGGATAATGGGTTTCCGGATAACGGATCCCATACAGTTTATTAGGATATAAATTATTTAGGATCTAAAAATATGTAACTTCCATATAGTATTTTCTTAGTTGTTTACAATTTGTGGTTTGCAATTGAAGTTAGTACCAAGGTTGCCACTAAGGTGATGTGGGGAGCTGTGACCTAGACATAATGTATCCTTGTAAATTTCAGTAGTATTCATTCAGTATTATTTTTGCTGAACTCAAAACACAAATACTATTGTAGAAAAAGACATAAAGGCAACTCTTTTTTCAGTTTTTTTTATTGACACTTAACATTGTAGGAATGCACAAAAAACTGATACATTATTATTATTACTGAAGAGAAAATAGCGGGGGGGGGGGGGTAATGGATTCACCCCCCAAAATATAATTAAAATAAGAAAAAAAACAAAATAAGCTTGCAGTAGTATGATTAGCATGAACTGAGTGATATATCTGGATATGGCTTATGGTCTTGAATAAACTTTTGTGAAATGCATTGCCTTGTATGCCTCTATTCTGCAATAACAGCTTTTCATAATCATTTTCTTGGCCCATTCTTTGGGGCAATAATTTATTTTCCACCTATAGCAATGTCCATCTGAATAGCAGCATTTTCTATAGCTGAGTGCTTGGATAGGCTCAAAACTGGTTGGTCATTCGTATTTGGCTGCCTTTCTTTTTATAGAAAAACTGTTCATAGCCGTGTCAATAAGGGAGGGTTCCATAATATTCTCAAATGAATTCTATTGGTCAGATTTGCTTCTCTTGTTTGCAGGCTCCTGAATCTTTAGAAAGTTTCCTTCACAATTGCGCTTGTGTGCCTTTTAGTATGGAGTGGCATTTCTTCTTAGTATGAAGTGGCACTTAAGAGATTCATATTCTTTATAGAAAGTGTGATAGATCTATAAAAAAATACAAAGAAAAATAATGTAAACTGTAGTTGTACATGTAATAGTACACAACAGAAGACTGTGGGTCAGTTGTGGTCCTCTATGAAATGTATATTAATATAATATATTAATATATATCAGCCTGCCCATGGGCTGCATAGACTTTTATGGCATCATCATTTAAATATAATCCAGCCCATGGACATATCTTTTATGAAAATATGAGAACAACATGGAAAAAGGTGTGCAGCACGTATGTAGATTTCTCAGTTTGACATAACTCAACTGTAAAGTAAACCCATTTCGCAGTTAAAAACAGGCAATGCCCTTTCCCAATTTTTGGAGCATTTTGAATTTTATTTTATCTAGAAGTATAGCCCAATCTCACATGAAACATCACATCTATAGTACAGTCTCATGGTTTATTATTAATATGCTGTATGAAAGCACTTACAAAAATATTTGCACCACTTTCTCTATTAACGCGATCCATATGATACTGAAAGTCCATTCCATGACTTTTTGTCACGTATATGACTGACAAACAGGTAGGTTCTGTTTTGATGTATAAAAGAGTACGGGTAAATGTGTTGCATCCCTGTATGCAAGCCAAAACCTATTAAAAGATTTTATAAGCAGAAGTAGATGTCAAAATATATAAATGCTTATTATTTCAACTTAAGGAGCTCTTGTAATAACCTTTTTGTAGTACCAGGCTGTTTAAGCATTATGTACAGTTTCTGGACCAAATTAGTATGTGTTTATTCTACTTCTTTTTAAGATTTTAGGATTGATGTACCAGATATTGAACTGGGAGATTCTAAAGGATTTTACACATTTTGGTATTTGCTCTATCAAACTCCTCCTGATTCTTAGGAACATTTTCCCTATAGGAAAGGTTTAATTTATTTGACACATTTCTCAAACCAGATACCTGTGTTAATTTGGCAGAATATGTGGCTGCTTTGAGCAGTTGAATGCCATTCAGCTCTAAATATGATAGGCATGCTGAGCCCTCTTACCTGGCCAAATCCTTGCTCCCTAGTTTAAAAAATAAATCATTCAATTTTGAATTCTTACAGTGAAGTTTACCAAGCTGTTACTATCTGGCCACTATTTTAGTGACCTGACCATTAAAAAGTAAGCTTGATGCCAATGTTATTAATAAGAAAGAAAGATAAAAATATAAGGAGGTCTGGTATTTTTTTTACCAGAAATTCTGGCAGCCCTACTGATATATCAACTCCCTTTTGTACATTATAGTTTTTAATGTTTTTTTTTTACATTTACTTGGCTCTAAAAATACAATCAGTTAATTTTAAAAATCAGGTCCAAAACTGTTGCACAGCCACATTTTGTTTAAAGGGAAAGTATTCCTTGTACAGCACTTGATTGACTGATTTACACATGTCAATAAAATTTATGTAGCAATAAAGGGCTCTGGCACACGGGGACATTTGTCGGGCGACTAATCTCCCCGTGTGCCAGAGCCCTAAGAAAGGAAGTTGTTGAAAAGAGGGAGCCTTGTAGGTCACATTCATTTAGCTGGATATGATAAACAAGTGTATGAACACAGAGGCCACATTAGACAATTTAGAGAAGGTTGTGTCTTTCCCCATGAATCGTAGCTCTCTGTTTTCACTCTGTAGCAGTCCACATCACAAAACCATGTAAAGTAAATGATTGCTACTGATAAGAAATTAATCAGTTACAGATTATCAATTATTGTCACATTGGGGCTTGTGATCTAATCTTCGTTTCGCTAGGCACAGAAGTCAGTTAACCTTCCAATGTGTTTTTGAATAGCACTTTAGTACAGTTCACTAGAAAGCAGTGGATGAAGCAAGCACAGGTTTAAGTGGTTGACAAAAGACATATATAATTAAGGGAAAGTATAAAAACAATTGTTAATGGAGAAAATATTTACAATGCAAAAAAAAATATTCCTTTGTGTGTTTCTGTTGTATGAATTTAATAAAGCTTTTGTGAGCCCATAAAGTATTTAGCAACCCTATTCTCTCAGTGAAAAAAAGACTGCAAATATTATAGTTTGCAACAGTGTGTATTGTATGTTATAAAACCAGGGTTGGACTGGCCCACTGGGATACCAGGAAAACTCCTGGTGGGCCCAGGTGTCAATGGGCCTTCAAGGCTGCCATTAACCATTTAGCCTATTTCATAGCCATTCCCTTTTTTTGCTTGGAAAGAAGAATTGAATTGAAGAATAGATTATAGTATGTAAAGAAAATAGACTAGTAGAACAAAGAGGTTAAATGAGAAGAGAAAGAAAAATAGTTTGGAGAATGGACCCATGGGCCCCTGGCATCCCAGTCCAGTCCATTATATTTTAATGTTGGTATGTTTGTAATAATATTCCATCATTTTGCAGTAAAATTACATAGTAACGCAACACAATGCACAGGCACCATTTTGAATATGTGTAAAAAGATGTGCGTTGTACCTATGTTGAAGCAGTTATGCTGAGTTCATTGTGGATTGTCACGAGCCCTCGCCGCTCCTTACCTGGCCCAAGCGTGCGGCGGCGTCCTCCTTCCTGGCGCGGCGAATCCAAGATGGAGGCGCCCAGGACTCCACATGGGCGCAGGGACGCCGGCGCGATGACGTCACGCGCTATGGTGCCAAATTCAAAAATAAAAGGACGCCAGAGACCCAGGTTCAATGCCTGGTATAGCTCAATATTCCTATTGTGTTCCTGGGTCTCTTATTGTCTTCTCTGCTTTCCTATTGCCGAACCATTGCCTGTTCCTGACCTTGAACCTTGCTGCCTGCCTCAAGTGACCTTGCCTGAACCTGACCTCTCTTTTGGATTTCCCAGAAACTGTACTTCGCTCGGACTCGCTGGAAGCGGCCTTCCTCCTTGATCCTGACTACACCCTCCCTGTGGGTGCCGAAGGCCCCCGCTGACATGGATACGCCAAAGGACATGTGGACATGTGTCCAAAGAACATGTGGAATATGAGTTTGTATGTGCATAAGTCAGGGTGTGTTGCTACAGGGGTGACTAACAAAGTACTTCCCCTAGAATGGTGAATCCCAACCAGTGGCTACATATTACACTTTTTACATTTGAGTGTTGTTTATGAGTAAAAGAGGTTGGGGATTCCAGCTCAAGAAGGTGATTTGAACAGGTCCGGATTTCAACCCCAGGCGCCCCTAGGCCTGCGGTGCTCATCGCCCCCCCCCCCTACCTGCTTCCATTTGTCAAACACGCACGCGTTCACATGGTTTCGGAGCACTAGGGATTAGCGTGGGAAATTTAAACGTATTGCATCTCCCCCGCACCCCAATACTTTAGACTAAATTTGGATACTGCAGGGTGGCATGCTGCCCATTAAATTCTGCTGCCCTATGCCCAGGCCTTTGTGGCCTTTCCACAAACCATTGCAGGTTCAAGATGGGTGCGGGTCAGACTGGGGAAGTACACTCTTCCTCTGCTCCCAAAGTTTACCTTTTTTGGAACCTAAGGTAAACTTGCAGCACAGAGCAGAAAGATGCAGGTATGGATTGGGAGCAGGTCCTTCAATGACAACATCCTCTAGGCTCAGTTACAGGTTAAGGTTCTGTGGGTTAAGGTGGCCATACACGGGCCGACTATAGCTGCCGATATCGGTCCCTTGGACCGATTCGGCAGCTAATCGGCCCGTGTATGGGGAGAGCAGAGCGGCCTGGCCGACCGATATCTGGCCTGAAATTGGCCAGATCTCGATCGGCCAGGTTAGAAAATCTGGTCGGATCGGGGACCGCATCGGCTCGTTGATGCGGTCCCCGATCCGACTGCCCCATTGCCGCCCACATAATCCGATCGTCTGGCCCCAGGGCCAAACGATCGGATTATTATTTTTTTTACTTAAATGGTCCCCGATATCGCCCACCCGTAGGTGGGGATATCGGGGGAAGATCCGCTCGCTTGGCGACATCGCCAAGCGAGCGGATCTGCTCGTGTATGGCCACCTTTAGGGTCGGTTGCGGGTAGAGTTTTTCCTGATTAGTTTCTTCTGACAAGAAAAGGCCAAACATTTGCTCACACTCCATGTGAACTATTTATTATTGTTCATGCATATAATATTTTCCAACCAACCAATACTCCATTCACCCACTCAGACAACACTGGCAATTGGGCAGTAGCAAGATGGTTTTTGAAAATGATATGGATTCTCAGATAGCTGGGCAGTATGATCGAAACTACCTGACCAAATCTGGGCATCTGTGGCAAACCAGGTGGCACATAAACTTTTGTTTTTACTGTTTTGCACTATATCGAGTCAGTGGTGTGTTCGGAAAATATTTTTTCCTAATTGTATAGCCATTGGCACTGTTTTTCAATTGTATATAAAAGTAACACTATAACACGCTGGGTTTGTTAATGCACTAGAAATAAGACTGCTGCTAAGGAGTGTGTAGCACAAATTTGCTATGTATGTAATTAAGCTACATACAGCATCCCTGTAGGAAATGTTAAAGGTGTGTTGGCAAGACAAATTAAAAATTATATATTTATGTTTGGTTCTAAGTTACTTTAGTCCCTATGAGTCCTCATTAAATGTTCCAAAAAGGGAAGTAAAATGCTCCAAAGAAAAAAGAAAATCAGGACCACATTTAAGTGTGTGGACATACCTGATGAAGACTCTAATATATAAAATCTGGGCATATAGCATCATTTTTTTTGCAAACATTTTTAGATTTCTGCCGTTTTTAATGAGAGCATGTCTTTAATATTCTACAAGAATACTGGACTGAGACATAATACTTTGCATGACTGTTTGCAATGCCAAGTTTGAAAGCTTAAGGAGCTATTGGTAACACCCTACTGTGTCTAGTATTCTACAGCTGTGCTTTTTCCACTGTTGTTTTTTTATGTTTCCAATTATTTTACAATAGTTTCCTAAGTGCAGCACTCATAAAATCTCTATACTGAGAAATATGAAAACACTGAAGTGAGAGAATTTTTGTATAACAAGATTCTTTTATGTTCATGTTTGGGGAATAAAGACAGAATGAAGCAATATTTTGGGCAAACCAGAAAAGATGAAAGGGCCAGTCGGAGGCATGAAGTATTTGTTTTTCATTTTAGAAAAAAAAAGAACTCGATTACCATGCATAAATAGCTCTGTCGCCTTGAATGTCTAAAGTAGGCATACATTATTGTGGTTTGCCCAAGCAAAGTGTTGTCATGTGTTTAAAGGATATCATATTTTTGCATGGCAAACATTCACAAATGTCAGGATAGTCATATTACAATCGCTGTAAAATCAAAAAGAAAATATTGAAAAGAAAGATACAAAAGATAAAAACTCTGGAAACACGCTGCCTTCTATATTAAACTTGTTCAGCCACTCTGAGCATGGACTGTATCTGCTCATTAGCACCTGCATTAGCAGATACAGTCCCTGCTCAGAGTGGCTGAACACGTTTTTGACAATGGAAAGATTGGATGCCTGTGGAGATGTTCCTCTATCCAAAGGAATTCAGAGTGAAGGCAAACAGGTAACACAGGGCAGCAGTAAAGTAAATTTTATATCAGAATAATAAATAAGGTAATCTATTACCTCCTATAGGGATCTGCTGCCCAAATGTTTACTTCACAGACAACAGCTGATTCTCAGATTAACAAATAATGCATGTACTTCTTCACATAAGAATAGAAAAGTCTTAATTTCCAATATTTAAAAAAAGTTTATAAACAATACCACTACAGTATAATTACTCAATTACAGTCACATAAGGTTCTCATTCACATTAACAGATCTTCACAAAGATCTTTGTTGAAGGACCTCTACTCATGGGTTGTTCTAGCAGATATTTGTGCTTTGCTGCCGTTGGGGCCCTACAGCTAATAGGCCTCCTATTGCCAAGTTTTGTAAACTTGCAGTCCTGCACTGTCAGCTACTGGCCATCTGCCAGCTTACTACAGCCAGGCTGTTCCCCTAAGAGAGTTTGTGTCCAACGTGCTGCCTCCATATACTAGAGGATTGTCTGAATTATAAAGTTGATAAGTTCAAATGGTTCCTAGTACCCCCTACAGATGTGAATTACATGCAAACTATCACTAGAAAATATAATGCAGGCAAAAGGTGCAGGACAGTTGCCTGCCTCTGTTATGGGCTGGTAAAGGTGCCCATTATGGGGTGGTAAAGGTGCCCATTATCCCACTATATATGCAAATAAGTTGTACAGTAACTGGAAAAGATCTTGCGGGTGAGTGGTAAGCAAACCCTTAACCCCCTACTTATTCTGAAAGTGTCTACTAAATCTTTGCTAATTCCAGTTAAGGTAAAACTAGGTGAATGTTGGGTGCATAAGAGGTCAGGTGACCATGGGATAAGAATCACAAATATAGATGATACCACCTAAAATACCCATACAGGTTCTACAACCGGATAAAGCATGAAGCATCTTGCCCTAGTATTTATATGGTTTATGCAAGATTTGTTGCTGTTTTGGTAACATGTGGAATGTTGAGATGCAAGTCAAAATTGTATATGTGAGCCAAACATCTTGCATAAATGGCAAACCCTTAATCTAAATCAGCTCTGCAACATACATGGCATTACCATTCTACAGAAGTAAACACAGGGTGAAGAATAAACAAATAAACTTAAGGTGTTCATTGAGCCAACTCAGACAGTTAGATGGTCATAACCTTATCTTGATCCCCATTTTCTAAAAACAGAATATTTGTCAAGTACATTTCTTATATATATACAAACAGTATCATCATGGAATTTTCTTTCTGGTTTACAGAAATGTGTTATGCTTTCCAGCTATGCTTTCCAGTTATATTTCCCAAAAAGCATGTTAGCTCTTTTTTATAGAAACTTCAAAAGGTTCCTGGTAAGTGACTGAATGGGTTATTGGTTAAATTAAGGTCAATTTGTACTAGAGAAGCAGGTTGCTCAGAGGGTTTAGTGTGATGACAAAAAAGAGAGACAGTAAAATAGGTAGAAATAATGGTGCCAAAGGTTCTAAAGCCTAAACCTCTCCTTTGCATAACTGATTCCATTAATGACCCTTTACAGGGCCACTCTATTTTCAAATATTTTTCCATTATGGAATAGCCAAATTGAAATATTAAAATCTAAAATTGTATTTATATTTCTGTGAAAGTATTATTGGCTCAGTCTTGTCTAGTCAGTGTCTTACTGTCAGGCTGACCTCCTTAATACCTCCCTAATACCTCCTGCAAGGCTCCTATTGTGTTTAGGAAGAAAGTGGCAAGGCCAAGCAATCAAAAGGCATGGTTTGACATTCCAGGAGGTGGACCATTTAACCAGGGCTATTAATGACTAGTCATGGGCAAAATGATTCGCCAGGCATGGATTCGCGAATCTTTTGAAAGATTTGCGAATTTTTTGGCAAAGCGAAACGGGACAGATTCGCTCATCACTATTAATGACACTTCCCTAGGTTTTTTTCAAAACCTGAAGAGAGCTTTCATAAACCTATACCAGCATAAATATTTACTTGTTAACAGCAGTTTGTCCTGGATTGTAAGGTTATACTGTTGAAGTATCAACAGATATGATAGCCTTTAAAAGAGTAGTTAACCTTTATCTTAGCTTTAGAATGCAGTTATGGGACTGTACATTGTAGAATACCCTATACTTAGCAATTTTATAGTTTTTAATCGTTTTTAAATTATTTCTGTATGAATGAATCCATATTGGTTATACCACTCTATGCACTGCCTATTAAGAAGTATCAACAGATATGATAGCTTTTAAAAGAGTTGTTCACCTTTATCTTAGCTTTAGACTGCAGGTATGTCAAGTACAGGTATGGGATCCGTTATCCGGAAACCCATTATCAAGAAAGCTCCGAATTACGTAAAGCCTATCTCCCATAGACTCCATTTTAATCAAATAATTCAGATTTTTAAAATTGATTTCCTTTTTCTCTGTAGTAATAAAACAGTACCTTGTATTTGATCCTGACTAAGATATAATTAATCCTTGTTCGGTGCAAAACAATCCTATTGGGTTTAATTATTGTTTTACTAATTTTTTAGTAGCCTTATGGTATGGAGATCCAAATTACAGAAAGACCCCTTATTCGGAATACCCTTGGTCCCGAGCATTCTGAATAATGGGTCCTATACCTGTATGTCAAAATTACGACAAGATCCTTTTTTCTGAAAACCCCAAGTATTCCGCATAATAGATCCTATACCTGTAAAATATATTTTGTGATTAACAATGCCCTTCATGTGAATTATTTGTATACCAAATCACTGCATATTTGCTTGCAGATATAGTTACATAGACGTGGTCTTAAAAAGTTTAATATGCAAACTGTACTTGCCAGTCTGCAGATGCAGAATTCATTATCAAACAGGGCCATGCAATAAAAAAAAAGCGCAACAGTCCAGCATTCACTTTTCCACCCTTGATCTTACACTTGGGTCCTATTGTCTCCATTAGAGTCTATTAAACTGAAACCGATGTTTTTGCTGTAAAATAGCTTTTGTGTGTGTTTTCACATTTGTCATCTTTCTGCAAAACTGAATTTAATGTGGATTCATTACTTACTTGCCCTTTCCATCACAAGTTTTTACTTTAAGGTTATATAAAATTTTTACATTTTTCCTCACTGTTTTATTTGTCTGAAGTTGGAGTAAACTATTATATCCTACAGGAAAATAGTTTCAGGATCAAGTTCCACCCTTACTATGGAAAAGTCAAAAGTCACACTGGCCACTCACCAATAAGGAACTGCAAGGGAAACCTAAAGAAGGCAAATCCCACTCCAATAAGTATAGTAGAAATATACAAACAAGAAATAAAAGTGATAAACTTTCTGCATTTTGCAGGTATAAATGATAAAAGACAAGAATAACTGGGTCTATAAAATTTTGCACCTAGTGCTCAATAACAGTGTCTTTCACCCCCTGTTTGCTGAGGTTTTACACTCTAACATAATCTAGTATATTGTAACCCTATTCTGGCTAGTATTTGCCAGTACCGGCTAGTAGGTATGAGCACGAAACAGAAACAGTATGACACCACTGTGGAGATGGATATAGGGGATAGCCAGGAGTCCCAAGGGTGTCTGCCTCATCTGGACCGGATCCCTACAGCAACGGTGGTTCAGGGGTTAATAACAGCCTGAATCCTATGTCTGACACTGCGGTCCCTACAGTAAGGCAACAGAGCCTTGGGTGTATTAAACCCTCTAATTTCTCCTTTGTGGGAGCATACAGCTGCTCATACTAAATAGCCCTGAACTAAGTCACACTCCTAAAGCGTGCTATAACAGAGTCTAACCTGCAAATGACTACACCTCATTCACAGGGCCCCTGATCCCTGACTTAGAATCACTAGATGGATTTGGCTTCCTCTAGGGCACAGACATCTGGGCCTAGTTGAGGTCCCAGGCTCAATGTGCAACCTGCTCTGGATGATAGGAATGCCAAAGAGTAAATGCCCACACCCTGCAAATCACTATATTACAGTGTGCAGGAAGTGGTCATCCTAACTAAGGGCCAATAAGTGCATAGTAACATATAACTAAAGTGGCAACATTACATTCTGCTCAGTAACAGCAGAGAACACAGTGTAGGACTAAAGCCATAGGGAGCTTAATTCCTATGGGTCCCTACAATATTATTAATTTACATGACATTTGAGTAGAATAAATATACAATTAACATATATGATTATAAATTAAAACAGCCAGCTGTGTTCTAAAGAAAAAATAATTTGCAGTTATCCTTATTTACATAGGAATAATACAGTATTTTAGTTCCAAGCTTAATGTAAATATAATTTAATACACAAGGGTCTTGGGATTTATATTGAACTGAAATTTAAACTTGAGACTTGATTTACTGTCATTTTAAAGACTTAATGCCATTTGAATTATGGATAAGTGCAGAAAAAGGGAACAGAATGTGATGCATATTGCAAGGCTTTGTTTATGCCTTTTATGTTTATGGTTAAAGTCCAGGAAAAAGATCATTATAATCTCATCACTGCGTCACAAAAATGATACATTGGGAATATCTGATAGCAGCGACATGAGTGTTGATATTTTCTTGCATGACAGAAGGATAGCTTATAAGCAACGCTTACTTATACTCATTCAACATAGAGGGATTTGTCAGGATGACATAATACAACTGTTTCATGTTCAACATACATGTTTTGGATATTAACAGTTTATGTGCAAGTCAGTTTTGGTGCTTTTATATCTGTAAAGATTTTTTTTCAAACATTGGGTGGCACCCCAGAAGTTTTAGGGCAATTCAGTTCCTTTAAGCCTCTTTCTGCAACCTAGGACCCTGTCTCTTAGCTGGGCCTTTGCAAAAGTGTTGGAGGAAAGGGATTGGTCACTTATGGGATATATTTGAACAGCATGATAAATATACCTGTAACTAGAGTTTAGCCAGCAGGATTCCAGCCTCTTCATTGGTGTCAGGAAGGAAGTCCTAACCTGGGTCCATCTTCACTTAGATCCTTGCAACCGGAAGGTGTCGCCTAGCAAATGCTAACCCCAGGCATCATGTGGTAGAGGTGGGGCAGGCCAAGTTCATAATAAGGAATGATTGGGATGTATTTATGCCACAATCCCACATCTTTTATCTGGCCAGTAAGATTACACTATTCCAAAGTATCAGGAAATTACTCAGCAGCGCATTGGGAGAAACTTTATAAGCAGGGGTGCTAACTATAATTTACCAACCTTTTACACCATGTGACAATGAAACTGTGCTGCTCAGTACTATTGGAGAATTACACAGCAGGATTTTGTTTTAAATGAGAAACCATATTTAAGGGTTTTCAAAGGTGCTGAGCTTTTTATGTTATCTGTTTGATTGCAACCCAGCAAATGTTGGCTATAAGCCTGCCTGCCAATGACATGGTATTCCATAGCACTGAACTTCTCATCAGCGCAACTGTTTTGCAAGCAAAATAAATCATATTAGATTTAAAATAATTTTATTTAAATGTTAAAATAATATATGATTACCTGGGTAATGCTGGGTACATCAGCTTGTACATATACTGTGTGTATATATCCTGATGATTACTGCAGTGGATATCTAAAACTTATAGAATGTAAATCTAAAGATATATAGACAGAAACAAGAGGTCCTATGCACTGATCTATTATCAATTTATATAGGACATTAAGACATAAGGGCACATTTACTAACCCACGAACGGGCCGAATGCGTCCGATTGCGTTTTTTTCGTAATGATCGGTATTTTGCGATTTTTTCATATTTTTTGCGATTTTTTCGGCGTCTTTACGTTTTTTGCGAAAAAACGCGAGTTTTTCGTAGCCATTACGAAAGTTGCGCAAAGTCGCGATTTTTCGTAGCGTTAAAACTTGTGCGAAACGTTGCGCCTTTTAAGTTTTAACGCTACGAAAAAGGCGCGACTTTGCACGCAAGTGTTAACGCTACGAAAAAATCGCGACTTTGCGCAACTTTCGTAATGGCTACGAAAAACTCGCGTTTTTTCGCAAAAATCGTAAAGACGCCGAAAAAATCACAAAAATTACGAAAAAGTCGCAAAATGTTCGTTTCCAATCGGAATTTTTCCAATTCGGATTTGAAATCGTGTCTTAGTAAATCAGCCCCATAGTGTACACAAATGCCTTCAAACAAAACAGGGATCGTTTGTCTATATATTGCAATATATTCAAGCTGGCCAACTATGTCAGACTCATTCCCAGTCTGGCCAGTACTACACTCACTTTCATCTGATTTATTATGAATTCTGTTGCTGCATTATACATTTTTTATAGGGACTGAGATTTACCTACAACTTGCCTGCTTTCAAGGTTAAACTCCCCAAATGGTTGCCCTTTTTATTGGCCACAACTGGGATCACCACTCCTGTGTAAACTATAGATAAAAGGGAAAGTTGTGCAGACCACTAAGTTATTTGTCCATATATTGCAATATATTCAAGCTGGCCAACTACGTCAAAGTCATCCCTGGTCTGGCCAGTGCTGCACTTACTTTGATCTGATTAAGAATTACATTAATCGCTGCTGAGGGAATAGTACAGCAAATCATCATTATCATTAT
The DNA here is from genome assembly GCF_000004195.4 of Xenopus tropicalis. Classification (NCBI taxonomy): domain Eukaryota; kingdom Metazoa; phylum Chordata; class Amphibia; order Anura; family Pipidae; genus Xenopus; species Xenopus tropicalis. Next base: position 72,113,922 of record NC_030677.2, on the reverse strand, counting down.
CAACATTTATTTATAAAGTGCCAACATATTCCGCAAATTTGTTTTTTTTTAAGTTTTTTGCACTTTACCCCTTACCATGTGTAAATAGGCCCTTGTATCTTTAGAGCTTGCAGTGCAGATTTGATAAAGAGCATTCTATGTCTACAATGTTAGCTGTTAATTAAATTTAAATTAGCCATACCAGTAACTGACCAGTTTGTCTTAAATTAACAGGGCATTTTACTGTGTCCTGGTTAATTGCTATGCTGCATTTACTGAGTATTTTTACAAGGCAGCATTATCATTAGCAAACAGACTATAGTTGTTTGGTAATCAGTTATAAAATGTCTGTTAGCATTACAAAATAGTAACGAGATACAAAAATACCTCATTAATTCATTAGGGAATATTTGGTTTTAAAGCAGAATCCCATACATAAGCAGTGACCAATTCAAAAAAAGGTAAAAGGATTCTGTCATGATATTTATGGTATACTTTATCTTTCTAAATTACACTGTTTGCATAGCAAATAATTCACTCCACTATTTATTCTTTAACCAACAAATGTATTTTTATTTGTAATATTGGTGTGTAGGCAGCCATCTCAGTGCATTGTGCCTGAGTCTGAGCTTTCAGAAGGAGCCAGCACTACACACTAGAACTGCTTTCAGGTAACCTATTGTTTCTTCTACTCCCATGTAACTGGGGGAGTCACAACCAACTTGCAGCGCACCAGTGAAGTGTAAGTAAAGTTTATCAGAGCTCAAGGCATAGGACTGTGGCACCCTGGGAAATTAAGCATATGGCTAGCCCCACATGAAATTTGATTTCAGTGCAGGATTCTACTGGAGAAGTGCCATTAACTGATGTGTTTTTAAAAACATGTCAGTATTCTTTTAGTAAATCCTGCTTTATGTGTGGCATGAGTACAAAATCTTCCATATCTCCTCCATTTAAAATATTCCGTATCAGAGAAGTTAGTCTTCTGGGGATGATTTACGGAAGATTTTTTGTACACGCTCAACTATTTCCAGACCTTTTCCGGTTATGCACCCCCTCCATATCACCCTGATATATAAATCTAGAATACTCCTGCAAAATGCAGAAGACAGTTGCTTTAAGTGTTTATGGCTTTCTTTAAAATGAATCACTATTAAGCCACTGTTTAAATCTGAGTGCTTATAAAGAAGGGATTGCATTACTTTATTGCAGAGTTTCTTAAATTATGTGTCCAGACCCAATAATATTTAGTATTTCTTCTGCAATAGATAATACAAAGAAGATACAGGTAGGTCATTCATTCTTCGTGTAATTCAAAAAAGGTTGAAATCCTGCTTTATTGAGTATACAGTCTTCTTCATCTTCTCCTTTTAAAATGTTCAGTGTCAGTCATCTGGGGGTGATTTTCTGGAGACCAGAATGGGGGGGAGGTGGGGGGAACAAAATTTTTCTGTCTTGCTAGTTGCGCAACTAATCGTGTCACAGCCCTTAAGTGTATAGGACTTTTTCTTCAAAATGAATCAGTACCAAAAGTTATTATAGTCAAAATCTGGGCTTATAAAGCAGGGATTGCATCACTTTATTGCAGAGTTTTTGGGTTGAGACCCAATGTTGGATCCAATATTGGGTTCTGGGTCTGAGACATACATGTTGAGACACTTTTGGATGTGCCCAGCTACATCCAAACCATTTCCTGTTATGCAACTTCCCCTCCATCCTGCCATAAATCTAGACTACTGCTGAAAAATGCAGAAAAATCAACATCTTTGCTGCTTTAAGTGTTTGCTGCTTAAAGCGTTAGTCTTCTGGGGGTGGTTTTCTGGAGATTTTGGCTATGCCAAGGTATGTCCAGACCAAGGAATGAGAATTTTTCTGTTTTACTAGTTGCATTTCTCCTCCTCTATTTAAAATGTTCTGTGTCATTGACATATATCTTCTGGGGGTAATGTTTGGAAGACTTTTGGACATGCCCAGCTACTCTATGTCCAAACCACTTCCTAGACCCCCCACCCCATCCCTAGAATACTTCTGAAAAATGCTGAAGCATAAACATCTTTACTGCTTTTTCTTCAAAATTAGTCAGTACCAAAAGTCATAATCCAAACTTGGGCTTATAAAGCAGGGGTTGCATCACTTCATTGCAGAGTTTCTTAAATTTGGGTTGATATCCAATATTGCTCCCCATGATATTTAAAATCATGTTTGCAGTATGGGTTAAAATGCTGGTTGCACTGTTTTCTTTGATTTGCTGCTTACAACTGTTCTCTCCTCTCGGAGACATCAGTCATCTGGGGGTGGTTTTGTTGGACATGTCCAGCCCCATTATGGGCCCCCCTCCTCCACCCCGATTATGGGCCCCCCTCCTCCACCCCCATTATGGGCCCCCCCTCCATCCCACCCTGCTATATACATTTAGAATGCAGGGGAATCACATCTTTAAAATTAATTGCTACAGGTTATCACTGACTGCAGGGCCAGAAGGTTGCAGTAAGTAATTTAAAGCCATCTAGTAGCTTAAAGGGATTTGTTCTTTTGGAAATATTATCATTTGTCTATTCTCATTATCTTATTAGTTTTGCCACTGGTACACATTTGATATGCTAAAGAACTTGGTCCTTTACATAATGAGCTGGTTAGTGATGCTGGTTTCTTAGCTAGTTGACCAATTACTTGTAAAGGCCCAGAATCTACATTGAGCAATTTCTTTGGGCCAAATGCTTCCTTTTTAGTCCTTGCTGGGTCCTTCCTTGTAATGGTCTTTTCATGTGCACACAGTTTTGGTAGCTGATACTGGTTAATTACCTTTCTCTTCTCCAGCCCCTGTTTAACAGTAGGAAGTACAGTGACCTCAACCTTCTTGGAAGGTGAAGTTTCTCTCCCTCCTTTTATTTCTTTCCAGGTTGCTGTCGTTTTTGCTCTGTTTAATAAGCAAGGGTTCCTTTCACCCTTAGCAATACTACCACTGGATGTTTGGTTCTTTTCATTGGTCATGAATGGTGAGGTCTGGAGTGTTTTTTTGATTGCAGTCCCTTTAACTAACAGCTGCTTACTGTCATGTTGAGGGATTTTTATTGCAGGTTGTTTATAAATTAGCTCAAATGCTCCCACATATGCATCAGCATCCTGTTTCCGGTCTAGGATAAGGCGTAGTATGTCCTCTTGGACCCTAATGCAAAGCTTGCTATTCACTGATGTAGACAGTGACATAGCAGGACAGGCATTAATCTCAATCAACCAGGGTTGGAAGTTCTCTCCAAACATGAAGTCTGCACCATAGAACTGAAAACAGTTTTTTCTTCCTACCACCTTGTCCTGCGAACATTGCAGGGTGTGAATTATTGCTGCTTTCATCCCTGGCTCAATTATTTCTTTCCATGCATTGGTTGCTCCAATCATCTGGAGGTAATCTTGAAACTGATTCTTGAACCACATGTTTTCTTCTGGGAGCTGTGGATGGCGGCTCTGGGAAATTTTACAGTACTTTTGTATGGAATGATTGCACAGGTGTATAGAAGAGTGTAGGTTCTTCAAGGAGAACGGTTGCGATGAAAAACGCAGGTAACACTCCTTGTAGTACCAGATAGTTAGTGGATTCCAGTTGGTTACCACAAACCATTGGCGTACATCAAATTTGGTGCCATAAATTAGTAGTGGCCTCTCAATATATTTTTGCACCACCAACTTGCCATCACTTATTAACAGTGGATCACAGTCCACAAACTTAAGGGCTTCTTCTAGGTGATCAATACAGGTTATGCCCCTTCCTCTGCTGCTAGCTCCTGGTTTTACAATCCATATATTTCTTTCTCCTTCAATGTCCAGCTGTGGGTTCACTGCCTTCAGTTTTTGTAAAATATCTTGGCACTGGCTTACATAATTTTCTGCCTCATTTATGATTACATCTTCATGGATCACCTGATAATATCCATGCAGGAATTCTTTCCATTGATCTTCTGTAATAGTATTAGTAGAACCCAGTTTCCAGTCAATATCTTTATGCTCCAAAGTGTTCAAGTATTGCTTGCAAGCCTTGAGAGCTGTTTTGATAACTTGAACTGGGACACTTGTTATAAGGGGTTTGGCTTTCTTGTAATATTTTAACAGAAGTGCAGCAGTGATTTCTTTTTTCACGTCTCTTCTGTTAGGCATATTTTTTCCTTCACGTGAAACAAGTTTTAGAATGCTACAGGCAGCAGTGAGCCGGAAATCCTCAATAAATGCTTGTTTTTCCTCTTTGACTCCCAGTCTGTAGCAACGTGGGGAAAAGGAATTTGGATCAGCATCCGCAAACCAATGTAGGTTTCTTAAATTGAGGCACAGGCCCACCTTAGTTGTGAACACAGATTTTGGAAAATGGTTTATTATAATCTGATCATTTTTCAACACATGTCTGTTCAAGGAATCATGTGTTGATGCCCAAACAAAATTGGGATCTTGATCATGTAAAAGCCTTGACATGAGATCACAGATACCTTCTGTATCATCATCATGTTGTCGTCGGACCTTGTGAATGTTTTTCTCCACCCATCCTCTGCTCTTCAGGCCACTCCGTATGTAAGGATAATAACCTTGGATAGCAAATACTTTTTTTTCCTTAATTGCTTTCTCTACCAATAATTTAGCCTGTTTCAGGGAATCCGGATTGATTTCCTTTCTATAGGTGTTTATTGGTTTATGTCCTTTTGTAGGAGAAACATCATGTTTGTCCTTAGCTGTAGGTTGTTTTTTAATTTTGGTGTCTAAAGCACATTCTTTTTGTTGTTGTGTTTTAACAGTCTTCCTGGGAATAGTTCTCTCCATCTAGCTAGCAAAAGTGTTCAATGATCTTGTTTGTACACTAAAAACTAGCTAGATTAAACTCGAGTGTAGACTAAAGCTCAACTGGATGAAACTCACAGTGTGTCTCTAGTCCTTTCTCAAGGTATACTAACTAATACCCAAGTGAGCTTTATCAAGCCTTTAGTTCTGGTCATTGTGATGTCATCACGTTTCCATGGCGATTATCTCTTACCATTGTGATGTCATCACGTTTCCATGGCGATTATCTCATCTTTGTTGATGTTTTTCTTTTCCATTGTGATGTCATCACGTTTCCATGACAACAAGAGAAGATAAGCAATAACAAAGATAAGAGTCAGTTGTCATGGAAACATGATGTCATCAAAATCACTTTAAACATGACAGTGAGTTGTCGTGGAAACATGATGACTTTGCAATGAGCAAAGAAAAACAATAACAAAGAAGGTATGGCTATGAAAAAGCTTTTTCAAGGTTTTGCACATATATTTTTTCCCAGATATTTTGCAGAAGAAGGTTACATGATTTTTTTCTACTTGATTTTTTTATTAACGCAGTATGGCAGTATGCCTAAAGTTTTATTTCCCCATGCAGACAGGGGTGCTCCCAGTGTGGGAGGTCATGTGGGGCACATAATGAGTGCCCCAACTTTCTCATTATGATGAACATGGCTGCGATATACTGTAGGATTGGGGGACACATTACAGAATGGCCTATTCTTAGCAACTTTTCAACTGGGCTTCATAATATTCTTTTTTATATTTGAAGCTTTAAATAGGGTTCACCGACCCTGTTAGTAAAAAAAAAACGACTGCTCTGCAAGGCTATAAGTTGTATTATTTTTTTATTTTATTTTTAAAGCTCTCTTCCAGTCTGTTATTTAAACCCTAGCAACCAGCTCACTGTAGCAATCCTAAACTGAATAGCTGCTAAACAAACAGCTAAATGATACAAAATAATAATAATTCCAACTGCAAATTGCCTCAAAACACCACTGTCTCCATTAAACTGAAAGTTCATTTAAAGTTGAACTACCGCTTTATTTCAAGTGCATATGCAGTAATTTCAAGTAGTATTTCTACTTCATTTATGGTGTTGACCGTTATTTTTTAAATATTTAAGAATCAGAATATCAGCGCACAGAGAGGGTTGGTTACTGGTAATTGGTAGCTTTGGTTTACAAAGACAAAGAGTATGTTGAACAAGAGGGTATACAGCACCTCTGCAGGTGTACTAGACCTCTTGTTTCTCTCTATATGAATTTTGTGATAACACCATTATTCCACCCCCACCTAATTGTTTAAAAATGTAGTAGTATGCACACCCCTTTTTTTCTATAGTTCACAGGCACAGTGTTCAGCTCCTTCCCAGCTACAGTCAGTTGATCCCAGTGGTGACCAATAAAAAGGGCAATTAATCAGATAAAAGTGAGTGCAGGACTGGCCAGACCAGGGATGACTTTGATGTAGTTGGCCAGCTTAAATATATTGCAATATATGGACAAACAATCCCTGTTTTGGTTAAAGCGGAGGGCATTTCTTAGTAACTTAATGTCCTATATATACTGAGTGCAGAGGACCCCTTGCCTCTTCTGTCTATATAAATTTTGTAGTCACAGCCTCATTGCACCCCTGCATAATGGTTTAAAATTTAGTGGTGAGCACAACTTTGACTTTTTTTGCTGTAGTTTATACAGTGGCCAGATTCATGTTGTTGCTCTCATCATTTTCAGCTACAGTCAGGTGATCCCAGCGGTGTCCAATAAAAAGAGCAACCATTTGGGAGTTTGAAAGCAACTAAGTTGCAGGGAAAACTCTGTCCCGGTGTAAAATGTATATTGAAGCAGTAGAATTTTTAATGAATTAGATAAAAGTGAGTGTAGGACTGGCCAGACCAGGGATGACTTTAACGCAGTTGGCCACCTTGAATATATTGCAATATATGGACAAACAATCTCTGTTTTGTTTAAACGGGAGGGAATTTCTTAGTAGCTTTATGCACAGTTTGTTTTAATGTCCTATATATATATATATATATATATATATATATATATATATATATATATATATTGTGGGGGTTCACTCGCTGGTAGGCTGCAAATGAGGCAACTTCACACACCAAGACCGGTGTAAGGGCTTCCTGCCCGCGTTTATTTTTCAGCGGCTGCAGAAGTTTCCCCTCGCAGGGGGTATAAAACAACAATTGGAACAGAAATATCAAGCCTCCTGGCTAATACAAAAGTAAATGCTTCTCTTTATCCTGAAGCTGAGCAAATCCAGCAGCGTGTCTCTCTCACACACACAGGCTCATCAGCTTCCCTGCACAGCTTCAGGTGTACTACAAATAGGCCTAGGGCCTCCTGAAAAACCTGGCCTATGGATTTGGGAATCCACCCACCCTGCTCTTGCGGATTCCCAGTAAGACCAGCCCCGGATCAACGATTTAAAAAAAACTGCAGAGAAACAAAGTGTTTCTATGCCCCAAACACTGCTGGTCTCACCTCAGTAAAAATGTCTGAGAATCCGTGGCCCAACATACCTGTTGTCAATCACTTTTCCCCAGGAAACCGGGGACCTTTTTGTCACCATACCACATATCCCCCCCCTCTGCTCAAGCCCGTGGGGCTGAGCACAGCATGCCATCAACGAATATACCCTGGAGAGAGCATCTGCATTACCTTGCAACTTTCCAGGTCTATGTTCCACTGAGAACTTAAAATTCTGAAGCGATAAGAACCACCTGGTGACCCTGGCATTCTTTTCCCTATTTTGGGCCATCCATTTAAGTGGGGCATGGTCGGTGATAAGTTTGAACTGCCTCCCTAAGAGATAATATCTCAGGCTCTCCAATGCCCACTTGATGGCCAGACACTCCCTCTCAACAATGGCATACCTGCATTCAGCGGGGGTTAGTTTCCTACTTAGGTATGCTACCGGGTGCTCTTCCCCATTCACCACTTGTGACAGAACAGCCCCTAACCCAACCTCAGAGGCATCAGTCTGTACAAGGAACTCTTTTTTGAAATTAGGAGCTATTAGCACTGGGTATCTGCACAAGGATGCCTTCAGGTTTAGAAAGGCTTCCTCTGCCTCTGGGGTCCATGTAACTGCTCCAGCTTTACTCCCTTTTGTGAGGTCAGTAAGTGGGGATGCTAGGGAGGCAAAATTGGGGACAAATCTCCTGTAATACCCCACTATCCCAAGAAAAGCCCTCACTTGCTTCTTGGAATTGGGCCGGGGCCACTGCTGAATTCCCTCAATTTTGGACACCTGGGGCTTGACTACCCCCCTTCCAATAACATACCCCAAATAGCGGGCCTCTTCTAACCCCATGGCACACTTTTTGGGGTTTGCTGTCAGACCAGCCTTCCAGATAGAGTCAAGGACCGCTTGTACCCGAGGCAAATGACTTTCCCAGTCCGGGCTAAAGATAACCACATCGTCCAGGTAGGCTGAAGCATACCCTCTGTGTGGTTTGAGAATGCGATCCATCATTCTCTGAAACGTAGCTGGGGCCCCATGTAAGCCAAACGGTAAGCGTTTATATTGCCACTGCCCCTCAGGAGTGGAAAAGGCCGTCTTCTCTTTCGCCCCTTCGGTGAGGGGTACCTGCCAATACCCCTTGGTAAGATCTAGAGTGGTGATGTATCGGGCCTGTCCTAGCCTTTCAATCAATTCATCTACCCGGGGCATAGGATATGCATCAAACTTGCTGACCTCATTTAACTTTCTGAAGTCATTGCAAAATCGGATGCTCCCATCCGGTTTTGGGACAAGGACAATGGGGCTGGACCAGTCACTATGGGACTCCTCAATTACGTCCAGCTCCAACATCTTTTTAATCTCCTCTGCAACTGCCTGGCGTCGGGCCTCGGGTATCCTATAAGGTCTGACATTGACTTTAACCCCAGGTCCAGTTATAATGTCATGTTTTATTATCTCAGTAAGCCCAGGCTGGTCTGAGAATATTTGTCTATTCCTGATCAGGAATTCTCTCATTTCCTGCTTCTGACTGTTAGTGAGGGTCTCAGCCACTTTTACCTCAGGCAGATGAGGGATTTCTACCTCTACAGCTGTAGAATAGGCTGACAGGGCTTCCCTATCTTTCCAGGACTTAATTAGGTTCACATGATAGAGCTGCTCCTTCTTACGCCTGTCTGGTTGGGACACCTTATAATTAACTTCCCCTATGCGCTCTATAATCTCGTAAGGGCCCTGCCATTTGGCCAGGAACTTACTTTCTACTGTAGGAACCAAGACTAACACCCTGTCCCCAGGCTGGAAAGTTCGGACACGAGCCGATCTATTATATATCCGGCTTTGAGCTTCCTGGGCCTGAAGCATATGCTCTCTCACAAGGGGCATGACCAATGCAAGACGGTCTTGCATGTCTGCAACATGCTCTACCACACTTTTGTATGGGGTGGATTCAGATTCCCATGTCTCCTTTGCCACGTCCAACAGCCCTCGTGGGTGGCGCCCATATAACAACTCGAAGGGGGAAAACCCCGTAGAGGCCTGTGGGACTTCTCTAATGGCAAACATAAGATAGGGAAGTAAACAATCCCAATTCCTCCCATCTTTATCAACCACTTTTTTTAACATCCCCTTGAGGGTCTTGTTGAACCTTTCTACCAACCCGTCAGTTTGGGGATGATAAACAGATGTGCGTAACTGTTTGATTTGGAGAAACTTGCACAGCTCCTTCATTACTCTAGACATGAAGGGAGTCCCCTGATCTGTAAGTATCTCTTTTGGAATTCCCGTACGGGTGAACATGTGGAACAGCTCTCGGGCAATGGTTTTTGAGGAGGTGTTCCTTAAGGGAACAGCCTCTGGATACCGAGTGGCATAGTCCATGACTACCAAAATGTACTGATGCCCCCTAGCAGATTTTATTAGTGGCCCTACCAAGTCCATTGCAATACGCTCAAATGGAATTTCAATTACTGGCAATGGGACTAACGGGCTGCGAAAATGGGGCATTGGAGCAGATTTCTGACACTCTGGGCAGGATTCACAATGGCTCTTTATATCTGCATATACCCCCGGCCAAAAGAACCGCTGTAACACTCGGTCTTTGGTTTTCTCATATGCTAGGTGGCCACCTAGTGGATGAGAATGGGCCAGATTGAGAACCGTTCTCCTATATGGCTGGGGAACCACTAGCTGTTCCACAATCTCCCCTCGAACCTTATCCACAAAGGATAAAGCAAGTCATTTTGTACAACAAGGTGAGGAAATACACAATCTACACCAGGATTTTCTGTGTTCTCATTATTAATGGTGACATTTTCCCAAGCTTTAGTAAGTGTTGGGTCCCTTAGCTGGGCGGTTCCAAAGTTATCGCGGGAGACCTCTAGCTCAGGCATGCTAGGTTCCTCAACAGTCTCCGCAGTTGCTTCAGATTCGCCAACTAATACAGCTAAGGGAAACAACTCATTTTCTTCTGACCCCTCATCAGTACCATTTACAATAACATCTGAGACGAGTGGTCCCACTTTCTCTCCCCCAGACATTCTACTGTCATTAACAGTCCCTGTAGAAGGATCCAGTTCAATTGGGGGGAGTCTCCTCTCCCCATGCTCAGTCTCCGGAACCTGTTCCTGGCACAGTTCTCGAAATAAGGGGAAGTCTCTGCCCAAAATTACACTGTGCAGGAGTATGGGAGCCACTGCCACTTCATGGCACACAGTCCCTGCGGGGGTCACAAAAGTCACTAGGGCCGTGGGGTATTTCTTACAGTCCCCATGTACACACACCACTCCCACTTGACGCTGGGTTAAAGGACAGTCTTTCAGGAGCTGTGTGTTTACCAGTGTGACTAAGCTACCTGTGTCTAACAGTGCATTCACAGTGCGCTTACCAATCTGGACGACACAAGTAGGTACCTCAGGATCCGCAACAAGACCTGGTCGAGCGAACAGAGACAACTTCCTCTCTGTTCCACACTCCATGGGTTCTGGATCAGCTGGGCAGTTGGGGGCAATATGTCCCCACTCTCGGCACCTCCAGCACTGGGGAGCTCTGCGGGTCTGGCGTGGGCTGTCTCCGCGAGATCTTCCTCTTGTTGACTCTGAACCTGGGTTCCCGGGGTCCTCTGCGCTGGGCTTCTCCACTGTAGCCGACTTCTTGGGTAGGACAACTGCAGACAGCCTCTTCGGGGTGGACACCGCCCGGGTAGTGAAGTCCTCAGCAGCGAGGTATCGCTCCACCAGTTCCACCAACTGGTCTGCTGTATTTGGGTCAGATTGGCTCACCCACCGCCGTAATTCTGTGGGAAGGGCTCTCAGGTATCGGTCCATTGTGACCCTTTCCACTACCTGAGGTCCGGAAAGCAAGTCTGGCTGCAGCCAACGTTTCACTAGGTTAATGAGATCATACATCTGGGAACGCGGTGACCCCTTAACCTTAAAGTCCCAACTGTGGACCCGCTGGGCCCTCACAGAGGTGGTTACCCCCAGTCTCTGCAGGATTTCAGACTTCAACTTGTCATAGTCCTTGGCGTCCTCGGAGGACAGATCATAAAAAGCTTTCTGGGCATCCCCCACTAGTAGTGGTGCAACAATCATCGCCCACTGCTCCCTCGACCAGGCTTGCTGCTCTGCTGTCCTCTCAAAGGTACAGAGGAAAGCCTCCACATCATCCTGCCCAGTCATTCTCCGCAGGAGGTTGCTGCCTGGAATGGAGCAGTGCACTCCGGGGGCCACAGCAGCATCCCCAGAGACCTTGGCTGTCAGCTGTTTTACCAGCTCAATTTGCAACTGCCGATCTCTCTCTGCAGCCTGTGCCAGGGCTGTAATCTGGGCTTCCAACAAACGATTTGCCTCCTGCTGGTTGGTGTTAGACTGCTGCTGTAGCACCAGGCTCTCCTGGTGGGCCCTTTGTAAGGTAGCCGTGGATTGCAGCAAAGCCTTGAGGACATCCTCCATATTATAACTTTTATGGGCAGTATCCCTTTAAATATCACTTATATGAAATACAGTCCGCACAATACCCACAGGAGACTTACTGTGGTCAGGCGACTCCCGCGTGTGGCAATCGATGCCCGCATCCGAAACACCAATTGTGGGGGTTCACTCGCTGGTAGGCTGCAAATGAGGCAACTTCACACACCAAGACCGGTGTAAGGGCTTCCTGCCCGCGTTTATTTTTCAGCGGCTGCAGAAGTTTCCCCTCGCAGGGGGTATAAAACAACAATTGGAACAGAAATATCAAGCCTCCTGGCTAATACAAAAGTAAATGCTTCTCTTTATCCTGAAGCTGAGCAAATCCAGCAGCGTGTCTCTCTCACACACACAGGCTCATCAGCTTCCCTGCACAGCTTCAGGTGTACTACAAATAGGCCTAGGGCCTCCTGAAAAACCTGGCCTATGGATTTGGGAATCCACCCACCCTGCTCTTGCGGATTCCCAGTAAGACCAGCCCCGGATCAACGATTTAAAAAAAACTGCAGAGAAACAAAGTGTTTCTATGCCCCAAACACTGCTGGTCTCACCTCAGTAAAAATGTCTGAGAATCCGTGGCCCAACATACCTGTTGTCAATCACTTTTCCCCAGGAAACCGGGGACCTTTTTGTCACCATACCACAATATATATATATATATATATATATTGATAATGGTTGAGTGCAGAAGACTTCTTGTTTCTAACCACTAGATTTTAAACATGCTAAATAATATGGTGTTTAAAGATGTTTCTGTTAAAAATAAGAAAGTATTAATGGGATTCACACTACAGCAGGACCCACTTAGGTTTGAGCCCACAAGGAGATTCAAAGTACCCTCTTAGGGTATTGCTTTGGCTGTTAGTTACATGTTTTATTGCTGGGACAGACTTTTAAAGGAGAAGGAAAGGTAAAAATCACTGGGGGGTGCCAAATGTTAGGCACCCCCAATGATTGTAATCACTTAATATTTACCCCGGGCTGTTGCTCCTGTTAGCAAGAGCACCAGCCTTGAGTAGCTGCGATCCAGCAATCCCCTTCCTTCTCTCTTCTATATTCTGAATGCCGGGGCCGGCGCATGAGCAGTAGAGTGAAAAAGTCAGCTTTTTCATTAAAATTTGGCTTTTCACTCTACTGCGCATGTACAATTGGCACTAAGAAGGAAGAGGATCACTAACTCACAGCTACAAAAACAAAGGAATTCTTTACCCCTATCTGATGATTCAGCACTAACGTTACAATGTTCGGGCACCTTCAAAGGCACCTGATCAAAATTTTCAATCCTGTCCGATCGACAAGGGGACTGATATCTAAGGCTTTTTACCAATATTAGTTGCCTCATCTCTCACCTTAAATGCACCAATTATGGTGCCTGTATGGCCACCTATACCCTGTGTAAGCTTTAGAAGGTATCAGTACTGTGATGAACTGGTCCCTGTATTGTTCACTCCCCAGACTCAGATTGTAAAATCCTGCATTGTTTAAACCTGTAATCCCCTGTATTGTTGACACCTTTGGATGATTTCTTGAATAAGCATAATATTCAATTAGTATATATAGGTTATATATATGAGTGCATAGACAGGTATGTATTACTATGTGTATTTATTTGCACTGGGGTTCATTAGGAGGGGTTAACTATGTAACTAACTGCTCCATGTGTCTGTATGCAGGCCGTCACCGTGCCTGTCAGTGCAGAGACACAGCGGAGCAGATGGCCATTGGACTGTGGTGGACAGAGAAAAGTCTGCACCTCATTTTAGAAACCTACTGTCAGCGAGTGTGAATTGTTAGAAAGGAAATACTTAAATGCATTAAGCAATATATGGATGGACACCATATAATAAAATAGTAAAGTTAGGTTGACAAAAAATATGTCCTTTCAGTTCAACCATTTATGTCTATATATAACCTGCCTAACTACTAGTTGATCCAAAAACCCATTTTCATGCCTCTCAGAGGGGGCAAAAATCCTTTCTGACTCCAAGATGGCATACGGACCAGTCTCTGGATCAGCTTTGTACTAAGAGCTATTTTCAGTAACCTTGCTATTCCTCACTTGCTAAAAAGACACCCAACCTTCTTGAACTTAGCCAATGTATCCAAGTGTCATTTAATAACCTGATGGCAGCACATGTATGTTTTACTGTTTGATGGTACAGGTATAGGACCCGTTATCCAGAATGCACGGGACCAAGGGTATTCCGGATAAGGGGTCTTTCCATAATTTGTATCTCCATACCTAAAATCTACTAAAAAATCAATAAAACATTAATTAAACCCAATAGGATTGTTTTGCTTCCAATAAGGATTCATTATATGTTAGTTAGAATCAATTACAAGGTACTGTTTTATTATTACAGAGAAAAAGGGAATCAGTTTTAAAATTCTAAATTATTTGATTAAAATTGAGTCTATGGAAGGGCTTTCCATAATTCGGAGCTTTCTGGATAACGAGTTTCCTGATAAGGGATCCCATACCTGTACCTTGAATATTGTTCAACTTGTTTGAAAATCTCGGAAGAGGCTGTCTGTACTTATAAAATGGCAGCCAGGCATCATCATTATCATGTGATCAGCATGAGTTCTGGTATTTTCTCCCTTAAAGATGCTATAAAGAGTAAGCAGAGATCATGCCAAATCATCACAAATCAGTAGAAGGTGAGACTACATCATATAAGCAAATAATCCACTGCTGCAGGGCTGCCGTATTTTTCAATGAGACATTTAACAAGTGAATCTTGAGGGCAGGCATGCTAAACACAGTTGTTGTTCCTCAAAGCAATTCTGTGTTCTTATATAAAAACTGTTGTGCTTGGTTAAATAAAAAAAATGACAAACATGAATTTGCAATATATACGTACCCACACCAACACTTTAGTGAGAATGTGGTTGTTATTGTTTTATTTTACATCATTTACAAAAAAATTCTTCACAGTAAACTAATGTATTTGCTGTCTGTTGCTTACAGGTACCGTTACCTTTAAATCAAGCACAGTAGTAGTAGATCATAATGTCTAACCCTATAGGAGAGCATCATACGAGCGTAATGGTGTTGGTCCCTCACCTCAGTCTATGACATTAAAGGGGTTGTTCACTTTTGAATTAATTTTTAGTATGATTTAGAGAGACAATCTGCAATTGGTCTTTATTTCTTATTACTGGTGGTTTTCGAAGTATTAGCGTTTTTTCAGCTGCTATCTAGTCGAGTTTCTAGAATTTCAGAAGCTATCTGTTGCTAGGGTGCAAGTTACCCTAGCAACCAGGTTGTGGTTTGTATGGTGACTGGAATATGAATAGGGGATGGCCTAAATAGAAAGATAAGTAATAAAAAAATAACAATAACAATAAAACTATAATCTCACAGAGCAGTCTTTTTTTGGCTTTTGGGGTAAGTGAGCCCCATTTGAGTCAGAAGAGAAAGGCAAATCATTAAAAAACTATAAAAAATAAAAAACGGAAGACCAATTGAAAAGTTGCTACTAATTAGCCATTCTATAACATACTAAAAGTTAACTTAAAGGGGCGATTCACCTTCAGATTAACTTTTAGTTATAGAATGGCCCAACTGTAGCAACTTTTTAATTGGTCTTCATTTTTTTATAGTTTTTCAATTATTTGCCTTTATCTTCTGCCTCTTTCCAGATTTCAAATGGGAGTCACCGACCCCAGAAGTTAAAAACTATTGCTCTGTGAAGCTACAATTTTATTGCCATTTTTTTTCTATTTAGGCCCTCTCCTATGCACATTCTTGTCTCTCTTTCAAATCAATGCCTGGTTGCTAGGTTGGCTAAATTGGACCCTAGCAACAAGATAGCTGCTGAAAATCCAAACTTGAGAGCTGCTGAACAAAAAGCTAAATCCTTCAAAAACTTCAAATAATACAAAATGAAAATTGTCTCAGAAAAGGGCTCTCTACATTATAGTACAAATTCATTTAAAGGTGAACTACCCCTTTTAATTTGTAAACTGATCTGAATCCTTTTCACTGAAAGATCTAGGAGGCCATCAACCTATTATGTTTCTCAAGGGTTGTAATGCTTAATCTAGAGCTCTGCTTGAAGGCACAATTACTTTATCTCCCAAAATGCATTAAAATTGTGCTTAATTCATTACACCAACTCGCTATTCAGTATAAATATATTTAAAAATATGAAACAAAGAGTGCCCAAGGTCTCTGTTATGAACGTGAATATGTAACTCTTCCATATAAATAAATATGATTCTTATAAATAATACATTTATTTTACTTTAGGGCAATTATTTGTAAAATTTTTAACGGGATCAAACAAACAAAAAAGTTCCAAAAAAAAAAATGTTCCTAACATGGAAATAAAGTACTTTAACCTATTAAGTGTTCTTCAATATTGTAAAAGCTATTGTTTTGACTAGCTTTCCTCCTCATTTCTACTGGTTCATACTTGCTAGGGGGATCTGCATCCAGGGGAAGTGATGAAGAGGAAAAACAGGAATAAAGAATGAACTTTATATTGTAAACTTCTTTATTTCATTGGAGAAAATATACATTTGTAATCTTGATTCCTCCTTTATGAAAATTCATAGGATAAATCAGAAGATGCTTCTTTTTCAAATAAATGGCAAAGTTTGGCAGACAACATTTAATGAAGCTGGCTGTACACAGGCAGATTTTTAAGTTGCTGATTTGGCCCTTTTGCTGCATCTGCTCATGTATGGGCCCTTCCTATCTGCCCATAAATAAAATCCCACCAGGTGAAGACCACATAGGCATGCTGATAATGGTCTCTTCCCATGGACCTTCATAGGTCTCTGTTAAGATCTAATTGTTTCCAAAGCTGTATGGCAGGTGGGACATTGCCCATCTAGTATAGCATAAAATGTAAGGTGGAAAAAAATGCTGTGAAAAAAATCAAGTTTGTGGTAGATTGGCACTGTTAGACCAGTGAATGGAATGTTCCACTGTCTCAGTGACCTCTTTTCAAAATATGGATATAAGGCATCTGGGTTGATGAAGTCAGTGAGATAATATATATATAATAACAAACAGCCAAAGACAAGATGGGCCTGATTCACTAAAGGGCGATAAAACGTGCGCTATTTTTATTGTGCGCTAAAATTTTTACCACGGCTTAATTTTGGCGATTTTTCGCACGATTCACTATAAGCATACTTGCGCTTTTTTACACGCGATATTGCATGCGTTATTTAACTCGCGAAAGACTATTTCAATGCGGTATTTGCCGGTACATGCGCTAAATTACGCGAATAATCACCGCATATGAATGGTAGCATAGAAATAGTGTATAAAAATTGTCGCCGCATATAAATGGTGTATATAAATATTAGCCACAAATTGTTGCCCGTGACTATTATTTTTTGACGCTTGTATCAATTTTTGGATGTGCGGTGAATTTTTGCGTGGCAAATTTTTTCATGCGTTTTGCCATTGGTAGATTGTTTTGAGAAACGCATGAAAAAATCCGCCGTGAAAAAAATTCAACGCACGTCCAAAAATTCGCTGCAAATCCATGCCTGGCAAAACATTTCATCACTTGTAGCCAAATAGAAATAGTCGCGCAAATGAACGCACGCCATGTTAGCCATACACGCCAATACTTGCAGAAAATTACTGTATTAAAAATGAACATTACGCTGCAAACTGGCGGCTGCATCACTCTAGGGGAAACACAGACTTGAATAAATAACACTGTAAGTCCATACTTTATTGCAAAAAATCATTTACTGTACTTTTGTATAATTTTTCGCCTGCCTGTAGTAGGTGTTAATTTTCGCATAGCCGAATGCGATATTTAGCGCGCAAAAGTTATAGTGAATCATGTGATCGTATTCTTTTCAGTGCGGAAATTAACGCAAAACGGTAAAACTAGTGCGAGAAATACCGCATGCGAAAATGGCGATTTTTCGCACGCAATAATACTATGGTGAATCGCGCGCAAATTATTTTGCGTTTTTTAACGCGAAAAAGCGTGCGATAATTTTTATCGCCCTTTAGTGAATCAGGCCCGATGTCTATTAACACATCTTTTTATGATGATCAATAGTATTAATATAGCCAGGATATTGTAGTTTGTCTAATATTTTTTTACTGGTGTCTTTAGAAGTGGTGTGCAGCCCACACCCGACCCACCCACACCCACTTCTGTCCCACACCCGACCCTCACCCATTCACTTCTGGCCCACACTTGACCCTCACCCATCCACTTCTGGCCCACACCTGACCCTCACCCATCCACTTCTGGCCCACACCTGACCCTCACCCGTCCACTTCTGGCCCACACCTGACCCTCACCCATCCACTTGTGGGCCACACCTGACCCTTACCCATCCACTTCTGGCCTACACCCGACCCTCACCCATCCACTTCTGGCCCACACCCGACCCTCACCCATCCACTTCTGACGTACACCCAACCCTTACCCATCCACTTCTGGCCCACACCCGACCCTCACCCATCCACTTGTGGCCCACACTCGACCCTTACCCATCCATTTCTGGCCTACATCCGACCCATACTCATCCACTTCTGGCCCACACCCGACCCTCACCCATCCACTTCTGGCCCACACCCGACCCTCACCCATCCACTTCTGACGTACACCCGACCCTCACCCATACACTTCTGGCCCACACCCGACCCTCACCCATCCACTTCTGACCCACACCCAACCATCACCCATCCACTTCTGACCCACCAGATCCGTAGCAGAGAAGTGAAGGGGTTGGGGCAGGTGTGAGTATATATATGATGGCATGTGGGCAGATGAGCAGGAAGTGCGTGCTGGGTGGGCAGGGCTGTAGGAAAAGTCTATTTGACCCACACAAAACAGTAATGACTGGCAATGTCACGGTAAGGACAGGGCCCCAACGCAGGTTGTGCCTCTTGTTTCTCCCTAATGTACATGTCTGAATGATGCATAAGTTAGGGGTCAGGTAAGGGGATGCTAACACAGGCAGTGCTTGATTTAAGGGGCATACTGCAAGTCTTTGCTCTCCAAAAAGGAGCATAGAGGCCTGCAGCTATTTGCATTCTTTTTTTGCACTTTACACACTTAGTGGATAATTGTAAATGACCACTTAAATCTTCAAGGACTCCAGCTCCCCTGTTCATTATAAATGACAAGAGTCAGACATACTGTCTCTTTTTCCCATTTAATGCTTTTCCCAGTTAGTAGTCTCCATGTGTCATCATGGTTCTGTGTAACCTTCGAAGAAATTAATGCTAATCACTGTAAGGGTGCTGCAAAAAGCAGTTCAGTTTGTGATAATGTAAAGTAATAGTAAAAAGTCATTGGGCTAAAGGTAACAAAACTTTGGAAGTGGTGGATATAACAGAATGGGATTTATAAATAAGGCCCCAACTTTCTAAAATACAAGTTGATCTATCCATTAAATAAACCATATTTTATGACATTTTGGTGTTTTTAAGTGGAAGCCATTTACATTCAAAGAACATATATGAATGGATAAGGAGACATATCTACTCAATAATCAGCACTATGTGCAGCTCTGTAGGTCCATGGCAGGAGACCCCCATGGCTTTATCTTGTGCGGAGCATACTGTACATAATTGATAATAATTTGGCTTTCTGAAAAGATCCCCAGTGATTTAGAAGTCTTCTGCTAAATGCAGTGTTGTTTTTTCATCCACAATGCAGCTTTATGTGATAACTGATCATTTGCACGTCAAGTTTTACAGAAAAAAATCTTTACAGATATTTCTAACTACTTTTACAAACTGATACCATCTTGTTTTTTCAGATGAAGAAAATGCTGCCTTTCCGTTAGACTAGATAAAACTAATGACAGCTCTGCAAAGTCAAAAAACTGACAGAGACCCACGGGAGCCATTTTGAAAAATAATTCATATCTTGATAAACTGAATAACTGGAAGTCTCTAGTGTTCCTTTGCATTTCATTCATTTTGAAAACGATTGTAAAAATAAATGCAGTCCTTGCTGACATACTTGCAAATGTTGATACTATCTTTTCTAGCAAAACTGACGTATTTTGTTAACTGCTTTTGAGAAGAGGCTTGGGAGAACCATAATTTCTCTTCAGCAAGACTTCCTTGATGTATTTTGTTACCAGCAACATTTGCTAAACAGATTGAAATGTCATTAACAGAAATCCAATGTAAAGTGCAATCAAGAGTAAGGTTATGTGAAAGGTTCCCCCATGCCTTCATACAGTATTAACCATTTTATTTTAGGAATGCCTGCTAGACATGCACATCAAAATATCTTGTGATTTTAGATTATGCATTCTATATGACCTTGGGATGCAAGAGCAACTAGAGCCAGTCAATTATTGTTCCCTATTTTAGGGTTCTCATCATGTATATATTCATTTATATATAAATTCAATCTCGAAAATACACTGCACTCACATTCCAGCGTTTCAGCTGGATCCCCAGCTTTTTAAAGGTTATTTTAAAGTTTGTTTTTCTGTTTCAGCTGCACTGCACCCAGGCACTATAATCCATGTTACGACTTTTGATTTTCTATTTTTCTAGTTGCAATAATGTAGACTCATCTTAATGAAATGTAATAGCTGAAGGGATTTCATTCTAGATTGAAAGCAGGGCCCATTGTCTACTGGGTATTTGTTTTTTTGTATTCTTTAATGTTTGATGTATACACCAATTTTCTTTACAATGCTGCATAATATGTTGGTGTTTTATAAATATGTAATAATAATAGTAACTAGTGCTGGGTTCTTTTGTGTAAAACAAGAGAAAAAAAAGTATGTACAATGTATAGAATATTTCCATATCATTTATAGAGGTTCTTCTGTAACTATCTATTCTTATTTCTTTCACTTAAAGGGCCTCTTTGTTCTTACATTTTCCAGCATAATTGTGCTCAGTACAGTGGAATAATTAATTCTGTCATATATTTATTGTATGTCTCTAGTTCCCAGCTTGAGTAAATGGCATTTACCTTTTAGCTGGCCATGTCCCCACTGACATCTTGTCACTCCACCTGGACTGATAGGCCAGTCTATTTAATAAAATCACTTATGTTAACTCTAGCCAATCTAACAACATCTCAGTCTCACAACTATAAAAGACTGCCTTGTTGAAGCATAAAATGGAAGTGGAAGCACAAAATGCTGGAGGTGTTGTATTCAATAAAAAAACCACAAGACATTGCTCCTTTATAACCATCTCAGTGCAGTGTAAATAAGATTGCCAGTATGTGCCCAAGGCCCAGGGTTTTGTATGTATATTTTTATTTATGAAAGTAAGGTGCAAGCAAAAGGGTGGGTGATAAAAGGCTGGGGTAGAAAACAATGTTTTCATGTTTTTGTTACACAAGTATTAGAGACAGTCAAAAGACTACAATAAAATACAACTCTTCTTGAACGCTAGATAATTTGCTATAAAATAAATGATTTATTTCAGTCTCACAAAACAAATAGTAATTTGTTTTATGAAATTGGAATCAATCACTTCTTTCTGTAAACAATTTGATTTACTCAATAATGAGTTAGCATTTCAAAAATAAATACAGGTACATTACATTGTGTGTTCTACTATTTCCATTATGTTAATTTTCTTCCGCCTCTCTATTCCCATTGTAGCTACAATGTCAGTTAAGGAGAGGAATACAAGTTCTGGTATTAGGTTGTTTCCATGTCCAGGTTCATACTCCATAGATGGACCAATAGTTAACTTTAAAGGCCAAGGAAAGGGTTATGTGCCGGCTGTGTAAATGCTGTGCCATCTTTTTTCCTGTCTTTTTAACTTCTGCATGTGTAGTAGAGCAAAGATAGAGAAAATTGCAGTTTTTTGCATCTAAGTTGTAGTTTTACTCCACTGCACATGTGCATAGCCCAGACCATATACAAAGTATCCATGGACAGTCAAGATAGTTGATTAGAATGGTCCCTGTGGTGGCACATTTTTTAGTGAAGAGGAGCGCTTCCCAGGGGCCTGAGTGATTATATCCACTGACCAGTGTCTAACAAACTGCCCCCAGTAATTAATCATTTCTTTCTCCTTTAAAATTTGTCACATATGTTTAGTTTCTCTGTTTCTGTGAAGGACTGTGCCAAACAAATAAAAGCATTTTAGCCATATAAAAAATTTGCTTTGAAGTGCTGTCCAGGATTTAGTTTTGTGACCTGTGCACCCATTAAGAAGTCTGGTGTGGTGCTTATATAGTTTATTTGAAATGCCCCCTCTTTAACTTATACAGTATTTATTATCAGATTATCAGATATGTATATTATTTTTGCCCATAACATGTATTTTTAATAAAATGCCCATAGTTTGAATCTTTTTTTCCATCATCATTTTCCCACCCTCTCTTTCGTAATTTCCTTATTTTTGTAATTTTATCGTGATCCTGGTTTTTATTTATACAATAACATGCTTTCAAAATCCCCCAACTTGATACATTAGCTGCTGTGAAAGAGTGATCACATCTGTATTTAATGGAACTGTAGAACACAAAAGCAAATTAAGGTATTTCCGAAAAATACTGAAATAATTGTAGTCATTGTAAACAGTATTTTGTATATGCTGTGATCTTGTTACTGGTGTCTATCAATAATCTAAATTATAGCCATTAATGCTCACTTATAGAGCCTCCCATCTACATACATGTAACATTTGTCAGAAAAGCTATGAAAAGAAAAATATATCTCTTTGCCAGAATGATTTTGTGTTTCTTTGCTTGTCTCTGGATAAGTGAGCTAAGGCACTAGGAAAATGTGGTAATGTAGACATTCAGCTAAATGAACACATTCACATGAACTATTTAGTAGCACACTGCACTAATAATGATGAAATAATGATTTTTTTGAAGGGAGAGGAAGGAAGCTGAACTAAAACCTGTGAGAACCCAGTCTCTTTTGGATTTCATGTCTGATTGTTTCAGCTTCCTGCCATCCATCACATTTAACTGCTATTCCAGCTTATTTTATGTGTTCTGCCCTTCAAATGTTATCACAACCTCAAGTCATCTGTCTGCCTGTCCATTGACTTTATTACATTCAATATATCTACCATGGCCCCTGGAACCCAAAGGAGCCCTTCAGGACATTCCTAGAAAAAAACTTTTATTCTTCATACATGGATGGGATACCTTTGCTTTTCTATTTGGTGGACTCCCTATTTTTCATTTTATTCATTGCTACAGCTACACCAGTGCTTACATTTAACTCCACCTACTTATGATTGACCATATTTATATAAATGTCTGTTGCAAATATATGTTGGTTGGGGCAAATGGCAGAAGGTTTTCTGTATCCATAACCCATAAATAGATCAACTGTAGTATTACAGCATTTGATAAAATATACATCATTATATGATTAAATACTTTTATGAATTATGCTTAAAAAACTGTAAAAAGGCTATAAAAGGGAAAGTAGAGGGGATGATGGGGAAGTATGTATACAGCTATAGACAGACATAGAAACCTCATAGGGTAGGTACAATAGACCACTGACAGTCCGAAATTTAGGTAAAATTTTTCATTTTATTGGAACTTGATTAAAACATGTTTGACGTGTTTTGTGTTTGTACTTGTGTGTCATAAGCTTAAAAATATAGTAAATGCAGTCATTCACAGTATTTAGGATCTAGACTTATGAGTATGAATTAAGATTAAGATGTTGCACAAGTCCTCCAAGAGGTAGGATCTGAGTGTGGCTTTGAATAGGTTGATGGGAATTCAGCAATGAAATGGAATGAATGGAAATTGAAGAGGAGCCATTTCTATCTTAGGTGAAACAAGAAGGATTCAAGCAAAAGAGTTTAAGATAGACTGACTGAAAGAGAGGTAGTATTATAGAAGACGTGTTAGCTTAAAATGGAAGTCTGAGTGACTTTCTTGAGATAGAAGAAAGTCTTGGACTTACAAAAAAGGCAAAAGCGACAGGCTTTGACATTACATGAGAAAAGGAACAATTAAAGATTAGCCCAAGACAGAATACTAAATCCACACCATATGATTGTGCCAAGTCAACATCACTTGATTGTAATATTAAAGAGGAGTAGGGCCAAGTTTATGGAGAAAGACAATAAGTTCCCTTTTTGTTGGTTGCAGTTTGAGATGGTGTGGATGGTGCTTGGATTTCAGGGGTTAGTGAAGAAATGGATATATATATATATTTAAATATCAATTGCATACAAATTATATTTAACGCCAAATAAATGAAGAGTCTCCAGTCAACACAGAGAGCAACAAATGGCAGAGGTCAATGCCTCCAACCAATCCTTTTACAAAGGATGAATGCTGACGAGGTTAATCTGCGAGACAGAAAAAAGTTAGTGTACTTTTAAACTAAAGGAGGACTGTAAAATGTGGGTTATACCATGGATAAGACGGAGATATATAGTTTGAACTGTGAGCACTAGTTAAAGGAATGATGATTCATAGGCTGAATAACAAAGCAATGGTACCCACTAAAATGGAAACAATGCCAATAATACTACATCCTTTCATTCCCTTGGTAGAACTGTCATATACATAAAAGTGATTCATCTCAAGTGTGCTGACAAGAATGCTAAGTGTATAGTGGAATGTGTCAAATTCACTAGTTTTCCAAAATAATCTCAAAAGTAAACATTTCTTGCTTCAACATATGGTTCTTATTTCAGGGTTCATTACTTGTGCCTTAACATGTGCCCTAAGTATGAAAGATTTTGTGTCTTCCTTAAAATGCGGTTTTGCTCAGCATGTATTCTACCACTTATGATGTGCACAAACCCTCAATATTCTCCATTTATGTGTTACAATATTCTTTGATTTCCCTAACGAACTTGCTGCAAAAAGCAGCAGCCATGGCAAGCAAGATGGTCCCTACTTGTTTGCCTACACATATGTTAAAGAAGAAAAAATAGAGATGAAAGTTATGCCCTCATATTTTACAATTCAATAAATAACTCCAAAGTGCCCTCTTCTGCTTTAGACTTAGCGATGAGGTCTTATGAGGAAAAGAAGAAAAAAAAAATAAAATATATAGTGTAATACTGTTATTACTTCACAATGTGCACTCTCATGTGCTTTTTAACACCAGTGATGACTTTTACTTATATCACCCTTTTGTGCCCAGTTGTGATATCCCTTTCCGATTGCCAATCTACTTACAGACCCCCTTGGGTTTATATGGCATCCAATTGGTTCACTTGTAGCTCACGACTCTCTGCTTTCCCACCTCTTAGTTTCAGGCAGTGTTAGGAACCACTTCACATAGGTAAATTTCCAACTTTAGCAACTTTAGGTTAATTCCACGACCTTTCCGCTTCCCTTCCCCTTCTGTGCACTTACTGTGGGATAAATGCATACGCTCATATTTTACAGCAGTGTTTCCCAGCCTTAGTATCACAAATATCTACCATATTTATTGCTGACCTACCCTATTTATACAATTTTAACCAAAGATTCCTGCAGTATTAAATATTGGAATGCAATATTCTGGCATTTGGTATTTTGATAGCTAGCCGCTCAGGACTACAGTTTTGCCGGACATGGGGCTGCCCTAGAAAAAAAGAGAGGGCCACTCAGGGGTAATACATGGAGCTTCCTCTGCAAAAATAACTGACAAAGTGTAATAGTGCAAGATAGTTTAAAACCTTGCATGCCTCGCAGACCATTATAACTATTGTGAAGAGGAAAGAAATGTAAAAGCTAAGCAAGAAAGAACATACACCTCCAGCAGATAAAAAAAAATTTCCAGAGCAAGGTGAAAAGCTCTGACAGACACATGCAACCTAAGGACTTTACAGGGAATGTTCACATGCCACCAACACCTTGAACTCAGTTCTACTGTAGGGTTGCAAACAGTTGTGCCCCAGAGAGCAATAAGGACATTTGTAAAGAAAGAGGTAGCAAAAACATAGCTTTGCATCTCCTTGTATGCCCCACCTGCTTTTAATTTACAAGGACTCCGAAGGAGGCCTAAAGCTTACATGTAAGATAGTGCTCTGCTTTGTGCCATCTGTACCAAGCATCAACAGGTGCGTGGGCAAAAAGCCAAGCAACAGTAGTGGGGTGTGAGTGTGAACATTTGCACAGATTAGCATGCATAGATCTTGAACTTAGCAGCACTAGCTGAGATTTATTATCTATGATAAATTCTGCAGTAACCTGTACATTTTCTGCTTCAGCAGTAGGGCTTGCCTCCTGGGTTAACTGGTCCCAGGACAACTATAAGAAACACCAAGAATTAATTTTTTATAAACCATGGTTATGTGTAAGGATATTAGGGTAGGTAGGGAAAACCTTTATATGCTGCTAGTGAAAATGGTGTGAGAGTCAGTGAGTGAAAGGAAACTCAGATCCTCTATCTGGAACATCAGAAAGTGCCTCACAGGTACCTCCAATAATACACACAGCACTATGTGCTGTGGGTAGGGATAGGGAAATTAGAAAAATATAATATATTCCATCATTGGAATATGCTAATAAGCATATAGGCTGAATGGGGTTAGTAGTGGGGGGGGGGGGGTTGTGGAGAGAAAGCTGGTATTAAAGGAAGCAGTGGCTGATGAAAGGAAAGAGGTCTATGAGGACTGGAATTACAGGGGCTCCATAATATAATAGGAAGGTGGTAGGAAACAAATATGGAGCTGGTAGTTGGCTGGGGTCTTCTTAAAGAAGGCTTTAACAGGCAGGAATTAATTATATAGAGACACTGCATGGTGAGACATACACTAAAGTAAATGTTATAGGATTTTGTACAGGTACAGAGGGTAGGGGGTTGCCAGAGAAAAGGTGCAGAGAAGAGCATTGAAAGCAAGGGGGATTAAGTTGGGGGGATCCAGATATTTGCAGCATTTATAGAATGGGGTCATATTAACTTTATTCAAATCTGTAAACTTAAAATAAAGTCATGGCATGTTTGGGGGCCCTCCTTACTGACTGGCTAAATGAATTTTAATTCAAACCCCTATGCGCCTTCTCATGACGGCTCTGAGGAGATATGAAAGGTGTGTGAATGGGCAGTAACAAGGGGTGAAGCCTTGACGTGGCGTTACTGCTCACATGTCTAACCATGTGCCAATTCACCCTATTGAGAGATTGTTTGTGGTTTATGTCTAAACTGTACAAATATGTCACATCTAGTCTGATGGTCTCAGATACTAGGGGGGCCATTTACTAGTGTTCATATTTTTTATGATTCATGTTTTTTTGCTCTAAAACTAATTTTTCATGTAAAAAATTTTTTTTTTTCTTTATAAAAACTACAAAAAAAGTGTATTAAAGCTATCGAGGTCATATAGAAGCCAACGGGAGTTGTGTTGTAAAAACTTATTTAATTCATGGTTTTAGAGGTTTTCAGTTTTTTTTTTCCTTTGTAAGTTCCCAGAGCTTTGTGGAGAAACATAAAAATTTGTGGTTTTCATCACGGCCGGACTGGGGGTGTAGGGCCCACCAGGGCTGCCGCTGGCCCTATCACCCCCCTAACCCCTTGCAGGGGCCCCCGCCACCCGCCCGATGTCCTTCCCTGAGCACGCATAAATGAAACGCGTCAAGGGAGGCCAGTGGTAGCAGCAACAGGGATTGGGTCTGGGCTGCCAGGGCCCACCGGGTTTTCTCCTTACTTCAACCCTGATTTTCATATTCTTTTTATTATTGTTAGGCATTTTAATTTGTTTGTGCTTATTCCATTAGGATCTTTTAATAAATGACCAAACATTTGTGTTTTTAGTGGAAAAGAAAAGCCCTGGAGCTATAAGCGCAGGGGCTGCATGACAAGGGATCCAAATGACCAGCAGCCAGATTACACTGGTTTTTGTTTAGAGATTGGCAGAATCAGATTAGGACAGTAGGAATGAGTTAAGGCGGGGGAAAGCTGGGCCGGGGCGGAGACAGGGGAGGGATGTGATGCAGGGGAAGAAGAACTTCACTTCCTTATTTTCTGAGCTGGTAGAAACATGAGGAAAAGCTCTCTCTGTAGGATAATTTTTATTAGCTGCAGTATACATACTAACTACTCAGTATACTGCTGCTTTGGGGGTAGAATTATTTGGGCAGGCTGCTTGTTAGGCTCTTGCTGTATATTAACTGTTATAGAGCAGTAAATCTCACTGTAGTCACTCAGGCAGCATGGAAATCACTGACTCATTAGAGTTTACAGAGAGCTGTATATAAAGAGAAAACTGTTAGGAATTGGTGCAAAGCCTAAATACAGTAACTTTTCTTGCCTTTGTATTTAGAAGTCAGCCTATTGCACAATATTTACATAAGCATAGTTACTTGATTCAGCAGCCTGTTGTCAGGTTCTATATTTTTTATAAGTCTCTGATTTCATCTTTATATATTTGATTTAGTCCACAGAGAGCTTGCAGGTTAGCTATATATGTATTTGGACTATATTCCAGCTACCCTGTTATGATATATATACAGTATCACATAGAGGCTGTCACACCATCATTTTCATTTGCTCTGTGTGCCTAAGGCAGAAGTAGCTCTACTGGGTTCATTATATACTACATATATATATAGATACAGTGAATGAAACCTACAAACAGTAAAATCCTAGTTATAATACAGAGCCTGCTCTATGTAACTTGGAGTATATGTAGTATTTCTGTATTTATGTTTGCGGCATTGTAGGTCTCACAGAACCCAGTTTAAATTTGACTGGGGCAAATGGAGTCTTGCTATATCTGTGAATATGAATGAAATTTAGCATCCCCCTTTTAATCATATCATATAGTGCCGACTCACTGGGTTTTAACCTTCTTTTGTGTGCCTGAGGTAGATACAGTCTTACTTAGGTTGTAATACAGAAGTGCCTACAAAAATATCATGGAGCGCCTGCACAATGTCACTTTCTGTTTCACAGCACTCAGCTCGTATATGGCTGAGGGTAAATGCAATTTCACCATATTTGTGTATTTATGTAGAATTCAGCAGCCCCCAAGAATATATCATACAGGGCCTGCTTACTGTAGCTTTTCTTTGTATGCCGGAGGGAGATGTAAGTCCTATTTATTTGATAAATATGTGAATAAATGCTGTAGCCATTTTATACCATTTTTGCTTCCTAGTGTTTCATTAAGGTATGTAACAATGGGGGTTCAGTGGGATGGCTCAGCAAGGGTATATACAGTGCTGATGTAAGTTGCCTGTGCAACACAGTCAAAACACCATTGAGGTATTGCATGAAATGTATGGCTCCAGCATTTCTAATGATTTAATAACTTGCTTTTAATAGCCTCAGGTTTTATTTCAGTCACAAGGAGGCGCTTAACCTAGAACTAAAATACATTTATTGGACATAGATCTTCTGACTTTTATTGCTGAACACTAAGACCCAATATGTATCTAACAGTATCATTTTCTACAACCGATTGTTCCACTTTCAAAAAATGAATGTACCTAGAAATGATATTTACAAATAAACACTGTTCAAGTCAATTCAGTAATATAGGGGACTTTAAAAAAATAAAACAAAATTCTGTTGGGGTATGCAATGCATCTACAATCCAAATGGATTGCTCTCCCTTCTACACTGAAGGGCACATCTGTTCTATAGGAATAACACACAAAAATCAATATACATTTCAGACAGGTGAAAGTAAATCGTAAGATTCATGGTAAAATAAACTCGGTGAGAAAGTTGAGGAAAACATCTGCTACAGCAGCTCATTGTTACTACTTCCAGGGAATGTTTACAACCGAGAGAGAATTTTGTACTTGATTAATTATTTTTGATTGTTGTTCACTTCACTGACCATACATTTTCACAAGGTTTAGCTTTTCAATTAAAGTGCCATACTATAGCTTACAATTTTGGTGACTTTCTACTTATTTTGAGCATATAGTATAACTGACTGATGTTGCTTCTGAATAACCTAAAATTAAGAAGTTTTATTAGATATTCCCATTTCATATATTGCATATTTAGAGCTGATTCCTGTAGAATGTGGGGTGTGAATGTGATTTCTGCAAAGTACGTTAAATATTGTGCTTTAACCATATATAAGTCCACAAAATGTGCCAAATGACTAATAGCTATGGCATATATTTGCTCCAATTCTCCTCACAATATTCACTCATTTACTCACAGACAGACATTTTCCTGTATTGCAGCTGGAAGCTTAATTTATTCACATAGATTCCAGAAATGTACAAAAAAGAAAGCCAACTATCCTATAACATATCTGTCTCTCCAGCTAGTGGAAAATCAGCTGGTGTTGGACCAGACCATGCAACATTAGATAAGAATCAAACTTTGGCTACTCTGCAGGAATAATGCCACTGTCTTGT
Organism: Xenopus tropicalis; assembly: GCF_000004195.4. NCBI lineage: Eukaryota > Metazoa > Chordata > Amphibia > Anura > Pipidae > Xenopus > Xenopus tropicalis. The sequence continues at coordinate 72,083,970 of NC_030677.2, read as the reverse complement.
AGTATGGCTAAGTGCTATCTGAACAAACTGTTTCAATATTGCTTTTCCTTTTTAAACAGACTTGACTTATTTGGCCTATTGTGACTAGAAAAAAAACATCAGCCTCATCTTTGAGCAGAGCCACTGTATAATATACAATCTTCACTACCTTTACAAGGTCCATGCCAAAGGCACTGTAAAGTGGCTGCAAGTGTTGGATTACTATGATCTGACCAATGGGCCACCATATTATTATTTTTATTGGTATAGTGCTGGCATATCATTCATTGCTTTACAGAGACTGTTACCTCCACCAGCTCCATCACCAGAGTAACTTGTAAGTCAATTGTTCTTTGTTATTGGACCATGGGAGGGAACTAGAGCAAACAGTGAACATGCAAACCAATTTTACATTTTAAACTTTTAAACTTTGACAATCTAGTGTTTCTTTGAATAAAATGTCTACTGCTTTGTCCATGGGAAACAGAAGTGCTGCAGAAGATTGCAATGCCAAGTCGTTTTAAGGCTTCATGCTTATATTCCTAGGATCTATGTGGGATTTTCATCATGCTCTGACATTACAAGATAGAAAAGAAATTCCTTTTGGTAAGAACCATCAATAACCAGGAACTACAGGTATGGGACCTGTTATCCAGAATGCTCAGGACCTGAGGTTTTCTGGAAAGGGGGTCTTTACATAATTTGAATCACCATACATTAAGCCTAGTAAAATAATGTAAACATTACATTAAACCCAGTAGTATTGTTTTGCCACCCATAAAGATTAATTATATTGTAGTTGGGATCAAGAACAGTTACTTATCTTATGGGAGATGGCTTTCCTGTAATTTGGAGCTCTTTGGATAACAGGTTTATGGATAATGCATCATATACCTGTATTATGTTCTATTAGCAAGTAACTACTCTACTTTAAAAAATCATTTTACCACAGTTTGTGCATGAAATATTTCTTTGCAGTAATACATTGTATTGTGTATTGAGAAGTGTAATGATGCATTTCTATCTTGTGATAATAATTCTTGACCCATTATGACCCATGCAGTTTATATTTCTTTGGACACCTTCAGTGGCATCAAATCCTTGGCTCTCAAAAAGCACTGACCTCATGTTACAAAAGGAACTGGTAGCTGCCAGATGCAAAAACAAATGCAACAGAGAGGTTGAAAAGTTCAGGAAACACAGATGTTTCGAATCCAAATGTTGTTTTAATGGTCCCTTATACAGCGTCATTGCTTGTAATTTTTTAACCAAACTTCCATTTATAGTTGGTTTATTTCAGCAGTGTTACAAATGTGCTTGTCAAAGATTGCTGTATATTTCATTTCCAGCTGTAATAAATTCATTTGGCAGAACCTGAATAACTGCTAGAAGTTCCCTAGCAATTTATTTAGCAATATCACATTATGCGTTTTTTTTATGCCATGAAAAAATTGAATTACCCCTTTAAAAGACATTTCGTTTTTGGAATATTTGGATCTGCTATTCTGGAATAATTTCGTTTTTGACAGCAGATTTGGTTTTAAATTGAACAATTTAAGCTGTAAATTTTTCTTTTGCATTCACCATTGCCTTAAACAAGTGTTAAAGGAGTGGTATACACCTTTTCTGAAACCGACTCTAAAGACTAAACTGTTATTGTCCACTTGATCTCTATGGATGCTGGACTATAGCTCCTATCTTAATTTAACCTCCGATAATAGAATAGAGAATACTGGAAGTTGTATTCCAGCAACATCTGGGGAGAAAGGATATGTGCCCTCTTTAAACCTTTGCTGACAATATACACCTGGTTTTTGTTCCTGATCTCCTTGTATTAGATAAAGTAACTATGATCTTCTCAGTCCCAAAAGAGTACTTTTATCCAAAAATGTGTGGTTTCACAGTGCCAATTTCTGTCTGTATGTAATTTTGAATGTGATACACTAAGGGGCACATTTACTATTCCACGAATCCGAATCACGAATGGGAAAAAATCGTATTGGAAACGAAAATTTCGTAAGATCGCAAATATCACGAAAATGCTTACGAAAAAATCGTATTAGTCACGATAATATCGTATTGGCGATCCGAAAGTCACAAAATTTTCGTACCGAAGAATTGTAAACAGCGGTAAAACCTTTCCGTTTTTTTCGTGCAAACGTCCGAAAAAGTCATGCGCTGTACGAAAAAGTCGCGCGGACGCCCGAAAAAAACGGCGAAAATACGCTCGGAGCGCTCGCATGAACGCTCGGCCGTTCGTGCTTTTGTAAATGTGCCCCTAAATGATTTCCATTATTCTTTAAGAAAGTATTGCAATCCATGCCATATGGTATGGTTCATATTCACTGGCCTGGTTTGGGAGTAAGGGTATTGGCCTCCAAGTCCCACTTCCCATCAGAGACCCCAGATTTTATTAAATTTACTTGGTGTGCCTCTGGCTTTGTGTGTGAGCTTTTAGACATTGTGTGTGAGCTTTTATACAAATAAAATGTATATTTTATACTAATGAAATGTCCTAAAACTGGCTCTAACATGGCAGTTAAAAGTTTATTAAGTATACCCAGGAGGCATATGGTAGGGGGATAACCTGGCTAAGTTCTAGTACTGAGATTAGGCAACCTGTCACCAGAAGTTCTGCACAATTGGGCAAGCCTGTATCATGTAGTAGAAGTTGGCAGAGGGTGACCCACATCCAGGTGTTTTCCCGTAGCCTTAAGTTTCAGGAGGGTAGCATATAGCTGGTACAATATTTTGTAATGGATTGACAACCATTTATTGAACTACAGCTGCAAAAAAGTAGTCAATATTTTAAAATCTTTTTTAACATTCAGGTGAAATACAACATATCTAATGCATTTCTAATGTGCTTTTGTTATTAAATTATTTTCGATTTTGTCCTATGACAATTCAGATTTCTTTATAGCATTTTCTGCTGCCTGTACTCACTGGCTATTGGCTATTAGTTTATACAATATAACTGCACATTCCTTACTGCTATAATCTCTTGCATGGGGCCATGATAATCTTTGTCACCTTAATGTCCCACTATATATCTAGTATCCCATTGGAGAACATACATGCTGTAAACATATAAATACATAAACTTACTGGCTTTTAGATGACAAATTGTTCTATTTGAATTTGGGGGGTTTTTGCTTAATAAATCTCAAATATGCAAGTTTCAAGAACTTGAATTAAAATTTGTGATTTTTTGCTGCAAAAAGACAGGCAGACTGATTTATCAAATTATGAGGTTGAGAAAAAATAGTTTTTTTCCTCAAGCACTAGCTTATTTAAGGAGACATATGTCACAATATTCAGGGTCACAAAAGTCATACATCAGGGAAAATCACATTGTTCCATGTTCCATCAACTGGGAAAAAAGTTGTTTAAGACAATTCCCATTGACTCATATAGAAACTTGGTAACTATGATTTTTCAGTTTTTTACTTTAATAAAACGCAACTATTTAACTTTTTTTGAATTGCAAAAAAACCCCTCAAACTAGATTTATGATAAATCTGACACTAAGATCTTTCAATTCAGCACCCACACTGTCTCATTATTGGCACAGCTCCAATTATAGAACACCTAACAATATGCAGAAGTATACTAGGAACTGGAACCCTTGATTGAGCTGAAATACCACAACGCAGAGGTCTCAATTTTTAGATGAGATTATTGTCTTGCAAAATAGCATGATGCGATGTAAGGGAGGGAGCAGCCATTGGACTCCTTGCATATACCAATTAGTTGCTCTAGGATGGGATCATATTTTTCCTGTACAAGGTATATGTTGCTCATACACATCTTGTCAGGATCTGTGTTCTGATGGAAAGAACACAGAGGATGAAGTTCCCTTGTAGGCAGTCTTATATAGCTACAAAGCAACTACTTATAGCCACTTAATAATTTGAGTGATACAGAAAATAGTGCCCAAAATCATCCATATGTCTTTGGACTGAAGTTACAATGTTACAGCATTAAATATACCAATACTGTATTCCTATGACAGGTAAGATAATGGGACACTATCTATCCCTCATATAGAACCTAATAACTCCAAAGACCAGACACCCCCTGTTGCTAAGGATAATGAAAACCAAATAATACATACCAGATCACACCAGAGTAGACAAAAGAAAATGAATAATGTTGTCATCATGTCAAATGATAGAAGCAAAAGATGTTGGACAACTGCCTGAGGTTGAATTTATATCCTAACACCAAGCATTGCTTTCCTGATGATATTCCAAAAGAACATCAATCCTTGTGATAAATATGTACAGCTAATAATTCATAAAGATAAAGAAAGCATGAAAATTATTTATGTACTCAGTTGCAGAAATGCCAACATTGTATAAAGCTGTACAGTTTGTTTTTAATATCCCTGCAAATGTGGGAAAAAGAAATTCCATTTTACATTATAATTCACTTTTTGGGCTTTATTCTCTGCTGACACATAAGGAATGATTTCCAAGTTATTGTGCTTATTCTGCACATCTACAGATGCCTACAGATGAGTGGTTGGATTATTGTCTTAAGATGGCCTTATGCAGTATTACAAGGCCTTGTGATCCACAGAATCTATTACTATAACATAAGGGGGCACATTTAGTATAATGGTACAAATATGGGACTTATAGCAACCAGAGATTTCCTTTTATAACTTCGACTAAAAATAAATTAGTCAGTAATGGTTAATGGGTTGGTGCCTGCCAATAACAGCTGATTGTTTGTCCATAGTTACTGCACTAATGCAAATTTGCCTGCCTTACTTTACATTGTAAAGTGACTTTAAATGTAAGTGGAATGAACTAAACTCACAAGAGGCATTTATCAAAATTTAGATTTTCGTGGTTTTATAGCTTGTTGAAAGATAAAATAAATTTATTTCCACAAAACCATGAATGTTATTAATTTATTTAGAGATCCGAATTGAAAAAGCATGAACAAAAAAAGATGTCATAAAAAGATGACAACCGCAACTTTTTCATATTGTCGCACAAATGCAAGCGTCAAAAAACCCCGAAAGCCTCTAAAACCATGAAGCAAAGAAAGATCTTCCAGTTGTAAAAAGGACACCTGCCACTGACATCTACACAATCATGATTTCCGATGGTTTATTTTTTCTTTCGAATTTGTCACGGTTTTGTCACATACATAGTAAATGCCCCCCATAGTGTTATGGAACTGTATTGCTGACAATTGCAGCTGGGTGCGCAATGAGCACTTTTACATGTCTTAAATTGCATTGCACTATTTATTACAAAAACATTAGTGTGTATGTTAAATGCCGGCACAATAGTGTCTAATGCACTCTATTCAACAAGTTTCATAAACTCATTAAATGTCTAATACAGGCAAAGTTTGCCATGACTGGCTATTTCGCAGAAATCAATAAGAAGTCAGGTTTTAATACTGCATCTTCCAAAAAGCTGTTAATTGGTTGCTGAAAGGCACTAAATTGGTGTTAAGAGATCATTTGACTTTCCTGTTTTATTTTTCACATAATTTCCCACTGGTTAGATTCTTATCGGGGAATGTAATAAAGGTTGTAAATGAAAAAAAAATTGCATAAATAAGAATAAAAAATTGCATTTCATAATGTAATATAATTGCATTGTGCATTTTACTGCATTTACACATTTAACCATGTATGTTTTTTTAAGGCATGCTTAAGGTGGCGTAATCTTTTGGGGCACACAAGTTTTTCATCAACAAGTTTTATAATGATCTGTAGCAAATAGTAACATTTGCAAGCTCTCTATCACTGTCGGAAGTGGTTCCTAAACACTTTCTGCATTTATGAAATTAGTGCAAAGGCAAATCTGTTGGCGCAAAGGCATAATTATTACATATTCCCCCTTAGAGAGATAGGCTTCTGAAGAAAGGATCACCTAATTGCCTCTTGTTTCTCTATAATAGATGTTATATGAGAGCAATGCACATATACTTCAGTGTATTTAGAGTCAGAAAAAACACCCATTACCTCAGTGCATTTGGCATGAAAAAAAATTTGCGAAAAATTGTCTTCAATGTATTTTGCATAAAGAATGCTGCAAAAATACTCCCATTAACTTTAGTGTGTTTCACATTTTTTTTGTGGGAACAGATTAACTCAGGACTAAAAATAGCTAGTGCACATTTTTTGGGGCTGGTTTATAAACACTGGGCACCTCAACCACCTGGGCAGTCTATTATAAAAGCTAAGATGCTTTTATGAAGAATACCAGTCTTTGGATTTGTATGTATAATGGAAGCAGCCTAAGGGCTCTGGGGTATTTCTGTTTATGCCCACATGACATTGTTGTTATATTTATGTAAATACTTTGATTATTAAAATATTATTTTGGCCTGATCTATAGCTTTCCATCTCTTGGTTTGATCAGCTCTTGTTCATTCCTTTCATAGAAAATTGTTCAAAGTGTGCTTTTCTGCTTGCTGGTGATGACTTTCCTTCTTATGCAGATTGCTATTGTGCCCTTCATTATAGATAATTATGTAGCCATGCCAGCACTGAGGTCAATCCTGCACATTTAGGGGCACATTTACTAATCCACGAATCCGAATCCCGAATGAAAAAAATTGGATTGGAAACGAACATTTTGCGACTTTTTCGTATTTTTGCGATTTTTTTTGTCACCATCGCAACTTTCTCGTAGCCGTTACGACTTGCGCGAATTGTCGCGACTTTTGCATAGCCATTATGACTTTCGTGAATTGTCGCGACTTTTGCATAGCCATTACGACTTTCGCAAATTGTCACAACTTTTTCGTATTGAGCGCTCGAAAAATTCGCGACAATTCGCACAAAATACGATAAATACCGATCATTATGAAAAAAAACGCATTCGGACGTTTTTCGCAACTTTTTCGTATATTTTCCACAACTTTTTCGTCGCCATAGCGAAGAAATCTTTCCGCCGTTTACTATCGCTCAATACGAAAAAATCGCGATGGTGATGAAATAGTCGCACAAAATACGATAAAGCCGTGCCGGCGACGAAAAAGTCGCAACAAATACGAAAAATTGCGACGGCGACGAAAAATTCGCAAAATTTTCGTTTCCAATACGTTTTTTTCCCTTTCGGGATTCGGAAACGTGGATTAGTAAATCTGCCCCTTAATATATATATATATAAAGGTTGCAATGTGTCCACACTCAAAACTGGTCTTCAGTTATTGTGGGTGCTGGGTAAGTAATATAGAACAGTTCAGAAGGATCCACACTCCATATTAAGTGAATCATAATATCATAACTTTGGATACACAGATTTGATCATTAATTATAATTTACTTAATATGGAGTGCGGGTCCTTGTGAACTGTTGTATTATATAAATATATATATATATATATATATATATATGTAAATATATATAGGTTTTTAATAAATAAGTGCACATTTTAGTTTGGCAAGTTTACTATTCTTTTTTTAAAATAAAAAAATGAAAAATTCTCAAATTCAAATTTTGATCAATATGCTCCCCAGTATTTGAATTTAGAATCTCTATTTACCTGTTGTGGATGCACAAAACAGTTGATATAGTCCAAAAAGAATAATCAACATAATAAAATGTCAGATTCATTCTTGTGATCTGCAATAGAAAGATAGAAGAAAATTAGCGATAGAGGCTGCCGGCACTCACGAAACCAAAAATTCAAATTGCCTGGGTGCAGAGTTCAGCAAAAATGTACAGGAGAAAAACTCAGAAGCTGCACTTACAGGTCTTATGTAAATAAAAAGATTATTTATTTGCCAGGAGAGTGAACTGGCAGGAGATATCTATTATAGTTATAATAAAACTTTAGTTACTACTTAACCCTTTAACAGCTCCTTTTTGCACAAGAGTTTCAAAACTGACAATCATACAGTCATGGGGTCACTAGAATTTGAAAAAATTCTGTCAAGATTTGACCTATGGAGCAGTAATCCCAATATTTCAGTCTGACTAATACTTCAGACCCTGGATGACTTGACTTGTGCTCCATCCATAAGAGATAGCCTTTCTGGGTCAGTTTTTGAATGCAGGCCTTGAGCAGCTTTATATTGAAATTCATATTCAAGATTTTCTTACGTTGCTCTGCCTTTGTGTTATTATCATTATATCATTACCATAAGTCCAGCGTTGTCAACCCCTCCTTTTTTTCTGGGAGTCACTTCTGGGTATCAGGAAACGTTTTTGGTGGCGCACAGAGACGAACCGCGTCACCCCCCTACAAATATTCCCTTCAGGTTGACAGCTCTGTAATTCTTAACACGTTTAGAGAGAAAATCCCTGCACTTCAGTAGAAACCCTTCTGCTATAAGTTGTTTACAAACTTTTTCAGTACAGTAGTTTGTTTTAACATTTAGACAAGGGAGTCACTCACAGGTGCAACTTTGTTAAGTTCCCCCTCGTGATTAAAACCTTTAACCTTTTGCCATGGGCCAAAAGAAACTCACAGTTATTATTATTTATTATTATTAACATTTATTTATAAAGTCCTTAAATACTTGGTTAGTGAGAGCTACGCTGCCATCTTTATTCATTTCCCAGGTAATCCTTGCACAGGCTTGGGCTGGGTGTATGCCTAGTATAGCAAATATAGCTAGTCCTAGTTTACTTTTTGTTTTATTTTGAGTAGTAGTGAAGATGGTAGTATAAATAAGTGGGGACTACCATGAATTGAGTTCCACAAAAAACTGTTTTTCGAAGTTAAAGGGCTCTAAATAAGTCCAACGTTGGTGTTGTTCTTAGTGTCGCCTATATGTATGAAAAGACATGTTGAAATAATCCAAACATCTCTAAATAATAAGTAACATGGTTTTAAAGCTGCATAGATGTAAGGTAATAATTGTGTTTGGGACAGATTCCTTGACTCAGAGTCAAGTCCACATATAACACAAAGTAGCAAGTAACAGTCCTTTCGTGATCAATGAGTGCTGCTCAATAGGTAACAGACCCTGTTCTGGCTGTAGAAAATTGTAAATGCATAGACCAATGACCCAGAGAGCACACCATACCTTAAAGGAAAACTATACTCCCAAACCATGTAAGTTTCAATAAAAATATGATGCATAAACAAGCTCATATGTAATACCCTGCTTCATCTATATAAACCATTTTCATAAAAATATACTTTTTTAGTAATATGTGCTATTGGGTAATCCTAAATAGAAATTGCCATTTTAAGAGTTAAGGGCCGCCTCCTGGCATTGTGCTGCTGGAGGCAGAGATGCAAGATTAGGTCCTGTTTTCTGATAAGTGATTTAATGTGGATATTAGAGCAAACTGAGCAAAGAAAATGTTAGAGATTTAAAGGAAAATTATATCCATTTCAAATTTGTTGTCTGGATGAAAAATTGGGCTGATTTTGGCCTTTTGTTTGCTGGTACAGTACAATGTAAGCATGATATTTGATCATCACTCAATGGTACTGAACTTTATAATTCTGTTGCTTTTGGTTGTTTGTTTTAATGAATGTGTTTATTGCTCATGATTGCTTGGTATAAGAAGATGTGTGTGATGGTAAAAAAAATGTGCACATTATTAATTGAAAATATTGTTTGTCAATTTTCAGTTATCATTAATACCCTTGCTGTGTGAATACTAGAGTGAGTGCTTGCTTTGAATTTTTACTATCACATCGATTTTACTTTTACAGAATGTGGTTAAAGGAGAAGGAAAGGCTAAGTCACTTGGGGGTGCCAAAATGTTAGGCACCCCCAAGTGACTTAGATCGCTTACCTTTTACCCCGGGCAGGTGCCCCTGTTAGGAGAAAAAAGCACCAGCCCGGGGTAGCAGGGAGCGCTTCCTCCTTCCTTTCTCTTCTGCCGGCGAAATCCGTCGGCCGGCGCATGCGCAGTAGAGTGAAAAGCCGACTTTAATGTTTAAGTTCGCCTTGTCACTCTACTGCGCATGCGCGCGGAAGCGAAAAGGAAGGAGGAAGCGCTTCCTACAACTACCCTGGGCTGGTGCTGTTCTCTCCGTACAGGGGCACCAGCCCAGGGTACAAGGTAGGCGATCTAAGTCACTTGGGGGTGCCTAACATTTTGGCACCCCCAAGTGACTTAGCCTTTAGTACACTAAAGATGGCCATACACATTTACATTTTAGTCTTCTTCCGATTAACGTTCGGATAATGGTTGTACGTTGAAATGCAGTGATCTAAAACTAACGTTCATATTGCAATTGTAGAACAAAGTACTAAAAATAACAATAATAATTGGAGGATGTTCTGAACATGAAATAATTGTCAGACAAGAATTGTACAAAAGTGACCATTGTACACACAATACATGAACAGATTTCGTTGTCATCTGGCCAAAATATTCTAACCTGTCCTATCGACTAAACGACCGGTCGCCACATTACGGAAATTATTGGGATGCCCCAGTAATATTTGGAGCCCACACACGGTCCGAAAATCATATGAAACATAGTTTCCTACAATTATATTGGTGCTTGTATGGGCAGTTTACACGTGCCTTTCCACTGGGGATTCACTTTTGCTGGTGGAAAGGCATCTTGGAAAGATAAGTTGCTTGGTAGCTGAGATTTAACCTCGGGTGACAAATCTCCCTGTGGGTGTTACAAGGAAACAAATCACTAAATCATGGAAAAACTGCAAACGGAATAGAGTTACATTAGTTATGCATTTTCAATTGTTTTAAAGTTATTGGCAAAGGTAATTGCAATAGAAAGGAGGATATGTTTGAATCCTTTCTGTGCCTGCTTCTTGATTATGAGGCAATTTACAAAAAAAACAAAGACTTTAAAACCATGAAAATATTTTGGTCATGTTCCCTTTTAAATTCACTCTGAGCAAATAAGGGTTGTCCCCTGTTCAACAGCAGCTTAATATGCACCTTCTGTATACAGTAATGTTCTTCAGTCAACTAATTGTGTCCATCACCCACGTAAGCATGTTTTTTATCTGCAACTTCCACATATTGTCAGAGTACAATCTAGATCCCTTTAAAGGAGACATATCCTATATAAATGATGAATGTACCAGTGAATTATACTCCTCTAGATATAGAAGGATTGTGCTTAAAAAAGTTGTGTTTCTGACTGATTTATTGAGAAATTCCACCAAAATCCCACTAGCCCCGCCCATCTGTTCCACTTCCTGCTGGCTGAATTGAGCTGGGGGGCCGGCGGCCCTCCGTACCCTGCACTGTAGGATAGGAACCAATCAGCAGCTAGGCTGACCTGATAGGGAACTGAAGCCTGTCTTTGCTTGTGTGAGTGCAGGGCTGTGATTGGCTCTCCCCCTTCTACTGTGCTTCTGGCAGGGACCGTTAGGACACGCCCACTCTTCATTTCACACTTGATGGAGAAGTGAGAGGATCTATAGGGAGCTCCAATAAAGGGGCCAGTGTTACAGATAGGGTTAATAACAAAATAGGCGTTTTTCCCCATTTATCCAATATGTCTCCTTTAAGACCTATGGAACTTAAAATACCTTTGATATACCCTAAGGATAAGATCAATCATGGTGTCCTTCAATGCATGACAAAAGGATATCTTATCCATAAATGCAGAATAGGAAAATGCAAAGGACAAACTGGTAAAGGTATGGGATCCCTTATCTGGAAACCCATTATCCAGTTCTGAATTACGGAAAGACCATCTCCCACAGACTCCATTATGAGCAAATAATTCTAATTTTTAAAAATGATTTCCTTTTTCCCTGTAATAATTAAACAGTACCTTGTACTTGATCCCAACTAAGATATAATTAATCCTTATTGGAGGCAAAACAAACCTATCGGATTTATTCAATATTTAAATGGTTTTTAGCAGACTTGGAGATCCAAATTACGTAAAGATCCCTTATCTGGAAAACACCAGGTCCCGAGCATTCTGGATAATAGGTCCCATACCTGTGCAGTGTTAGTTACTTCACAGATGGTCTCCTCCTACTTGAAAATGTGTAACTGATGTCACACCTCATAAAACATGCTTCTGCATACTGTAGGACCTTGCCAATCACACTTTCCAGGCTGAGATTAGCGACTTTATGACCTTGGGCTTCCCCAATGTGCTAATGCATTTGTTTACTTGGCTGTACAGACGATAGGATCAAAATGATCTGAGAAAGCATGCAGGCTTTCTTCTCTTTTAGAATTTGACAAGTAGGGAAGGCCATCACCTGGATCTATGGGAGATTTCTATTTAACTAGAATCTTGCCTTTTGCAACCTCACCTATAGCAGAGGCCGAACCTGAAAAACTGCCACAAAATCTACCTTATTAGTTTTATATCACTATGCAATTGTTAAACCCTTTCCTTCTTCTTAATTAAGTACAGGTATGGGATCCATTATCCGAAAACCCTTTTTTCAGGAAGTTCGAAATTATGGGAAGGTCATCTACAATAGAAAATTTTAATCAATCAAATAATTATTTACTTTTTCTCTGTATTAATAAAACAGTACCTTATTATTATCCCAACTAAGATATAATTAATCCTAACTGGATGCCAAACAATCCTATTGAGTTTAGTCAATGTTTAAATGATTGTTAATAGACTTCAGGTATGCAGATCCAAATTATGAAAAAAAATCCCTTATCTGGAAATGCTGGGTCCCTAGCATTCTGGATAACAGGTCCCATACCTGTATTTTACTGTCAGTGAATGATTTGATATGTAACATTACTGATACTAAAGTATTTTCCCCTCTTTCATACTCTTTCTCCACTATTTATATTTTGACAGCCCCTCTTTCTGTTCTGTTGTTCAAAATGTTAAATTAAGCCTTTTTGGAAAAGTTGGGGAACTTAAGGTTCTGTATAATACAGGAGGAAGCAAGCAGAATCTGTTTAGCGTGTCAGATCTAGAATTTGTAATGTGAGAATTTCTCAGTGCCCTGTAAGCAACCCTGGAAGGGCTGTGCTGTCTCTGGGGCAAAAAGATAATTAAATTCCCATGCAATCATGTTTACATTCTGTAACTTTGCCATACTTGGTGCAAAAAGGGGTCAAAGTATGTAGACTCAGGTGTTCTGGTTTTTCGTATATAGAATACTGTATATCCCAAAAGGGACAAAGCTAAGACTTGCAGACATATTTCACTTAAGGACCTATAGTATGGACCTAAACTTAGATTAAATCTCACTTGTATTTGATTAATGATTGAACTGTATTTGAGATCAGCAGCTGGTCTGAGGAGCGCAAATAGAGAAATGCAATATTTAATAAAATCACAATAAAATATGGTCATCTGCAGCATCTTGTATTATATGATAAATGCGGTCAATAAAATGAAGTCAATTATTCAAAGTGATAGGACAACTAGTAAAGTCATAACAGTTTGTATATTTGGGCATATATGTTTTTTTTCTAAGCTTAACAGTGGTAAAGTGTGGTATTAAATACAGTTGAGTTAACCAATGCTTGTCTAACTTGCAGCCCTTTATTTTCTTAAGAAATATTTTTTTTAACATGTTTACCAATTGCACCTGGGCCTGCACCCCTTTGGGACCTTCCAGAGACCGATTCCTGAGCAATTTTTCTGCCACACACATATCTGCAAGTGAGAGAAGGCATGTCTGGGAGGTGGGGGCAACAAACCCAGAAGCACACCCACCGCTGCAACCACTACCCCCGCTACAGTACGCTATGGGTGCTTCAGTAAAAGTGAAGCTTTAATGCACACGGTTTAGTGCGGTTTCAATCTTTTTCGGCTCTTTGCCACACCCTGTAGGCATAATTACCCAGACATGCTAGTAAGATCACTGTAGAAATGGACAATAAGCATTAACTGTAGACATACCAATAAGAAATGGACAATAACCATATTAACCCTAGACTTGCCATGAGCATATAAATCTCAGACATCAAACGTCAGTAATAAGCAAATTAAAGCCCAGAAAACCCGGTAAGATCACTGCAAAAAATACTGATAATAGTGATTCTCTGTACATCACACCCCATACCAACAATAGGAAGTCAGTGGAGGGAGCCCAATAGTGTGACAGCGAGGTGGGCAGCCTAGAATGAAGGAAAATTAAAGATGGACGTGTGTTACACAGTGGAACGCATGGTCATCTTTAAGTTTCCAAAGCAGAGCAACACTGTCGGTCCCACAGTAGGGGTTCAACATAGGGGGCCACCAGGGTGGTGGGGGAGTTTGGTGCGAGCCCACCATAGTGACGGGAGGCAGCAGGGGGCCCAGCAGGGTAATCTCACTAGTAATGTAAGGTGAAAAGATTTTTCATTCTGCAGTGCTGCATTGAGAAGAGGTAGGAGGTGGGAAGCACATGGGTGTCCCATGGAACATTGCTAGTTTTCTTTTTAACTTTGCTTTTATTTCAATTTTACCATACATATGGACATTTCCATGCATGAAAAATAGTGGGTTTATAAACAAACAAAACTTACAGCCCATATTTTTCATTGTAGGTAGGTTGCCAGTAATCTATTAGTTCTCCTGGGGGCTTCAGGGTTTGATTGTCCACTTTCCTGATGTAAAGTTTTAAGGTATTGGGGTTCTCCTGCGAGAAGAGCATATCCTTTTAATATTTCGATGTCATACCACGTAGTTTCTCTAAATGTGTAAACTGTGAGGTGTTAAATTGTGTGTGGAGGGAGGTTATGTATTGTAGAATTTTGCAGTATTATTCTTTTTTAGTTGTTGCTTCTAGCCAGTCCATGTGAAAGATTTGGTTTAATTTGCGTTCTACTTGCAATATAGATGGGGTATCAGAGGTCAGCCATTGGTGCAGTATTGTCCTCCGAGCTGCTCTGCCAATCTCACAGCCAATTGTTTTTTAAGTTTTGTTAGTTGAGTGTAGAAGGTGGTGTTGCTAAATAGTGCCCATTCTATTTGTATTTGGAGGGGTTTCCCAGTCAACTGCATCCAGTATAAGGCTAATTCCTGCCAAAAGGTCTATAGTGAAGTTTGTGTTTGCATCTAACTGCATACCCTGTCGAATGCGCAGAAAGTTTGTTAAGGGCATATGTAGTAAGCAATTGAGGCGGTAACCTCCAGCTAAGTGTTGATCTAGGGACATTGTAGTGTAGAGATTTCTGTTTAACAGCCAGTCTCCAACTTATCTGAGAAGTGCAGCTTGTTGTATTCTTTGATGTTTGGAAAGTTAATGCCAAACATCCAGCACCAGATTTCTTATCCAGGCACCCTGAGGCCACCCCCATCCGCCACCCCTCCATGCCCTGCGCATGCGCATTTGTGTGAGCAGACATTTAAACTCACACAGAGGTTCCGTACCGCTGTTCCGTACGGGAGCAAATTTTTAGTGTTGCATGCCACCCCTAAATCTGTGCCGCCCTAGGCCCAGGCCTTTGTGGCTTTGTCACAATTCCGGGCCTGCACACATCTCTAGTTTTAACAATCCAGAATCACTGGATGCAATTTGCAGGTGCAAGTGCTCTGTGTATGGGATGTAAGGGGGGCGATTTTGCTCTCCTTACTGATGGAAAACTTGTGTCTGTTTCATTAGTATATGAGCCACAGTGACATAGTGTTTGTTTGCTAATGTTAATTTATAATCAAACCGCAGAAGAGTGCATGTAGTGCTTTTTGGAACAGGGATCCCCAACCTTTTAACCCATAAGCCACATTTAAATGTAAAAAAAAGTCGGGGAGCAACACAAGCATGAAAAATGTTCTTGGGGGTGCCAAATGAGGGCTCTAATTAGTTATTTGTATCCCCTATGTGGACTGGCAGCCTATAGGAGGCAGGACATCTGGTTTTTATGCAACCAAAATTTGCCTCTAAGCCAGACATTCAAAAATTTGCACCTGGGTCACTGGGAGCAACATCCAAGGGGTTGGTAAGCAACATGTTGCTTCTGAGCCACTAGTTGGGGACCACTGGATTAGAAAAAGAATTAGAAGAAATATGTTTTATGCCTCCAGTAAAAATAACCTTACAAAAACAGACAGTTAGGTGTACACATAACCGGGAGGATTATCAATGGTGGATCCTCTTGCATCCATTGGGCTGCTGGCTCTGGAAAGCCGGTGAAATGTTTTGTTGTGTAGGATTTAGAAATCTATCCCTGATGTTTGTACACTACAGCTTAAACACTGATAAGATGGTGAAGCATACTGGAAATTGGAGTACAGCAACATTTGGAAGAAACAATACCCTTATGCTCGGCTTATGTTCGTTTGAAGACTTAACATTTTTAACCACATGACTTTCTGGATGCATTTTTACGTTTTGGCTTAACAAATTGTAAATATATATGTGATCTTTCTAGCTACAGAATACAGACAACTAAAGAAGATAACCTATATTTGAACCCCACCAAAAAAACGATTTAATTTCCCTTTAAACATCACCACTTGGTGGAGATCTTTTTTTTTCAGATTTTTCCAGTATATACCTGATAAAAAGAAGTGCTAATCTTTAAGTGTGCAAGTTCATTTCCAGAAGTACATATACTATAAGAAGAGAGGACCCGTTTAACGAGACCAGTAAGGACTAACAGAATGCTTCCCAAGGTTATGCCATATTTGTGTATGCTATAAAAGTTACAGACCATACATGGCAACGCATAGAATACACACTCAGTTTCTTTATGTCGTAAAGAATTGATAATACATTTAACTATTTTATAGATAATGCTCTAAAATAAATCTAAAAGCCAGAAATGACTCCCAGAAAATTGGCCAGATACTGTCCCTTGCTGGTTATGAAACTTGTTACAGTACTTTAACTACTCAGCCTGATGGGTGTTAAATTATATGAATGATCATATCTTCTAAGAATTTTATACAGATCTCTTTTTTCCCTGAAAATTCATGTTCATAATCTCAAGTGTATTATATTTTGCGAACCTTCTGTTCCCACTGGCAAAGAACAAGTAAAAGTTTAGTCTGAACTGTCAGGTAATGTTTCCCACAGCCAATCCAGCGACTGAGGGACTATTAAAACTACCTAGCCTGAGACTGTGCATCTGTTTTTGTGGATGGAATGGATTCACTTACTGCCTTTGTACCTGGAAGCTAAATTTCTCACCAAGTTAAATAACAACAAATATGCATTACGTATTTCATGTTTTAAAGTAAAGGTTAATAAATGAATAACTCACTGTGCACCGATGGGGAATTATTCTAGAGTACTTAACAACTAGTCTGATTACTGGTTAATATATCTGTAGCACAGATCATACTGCTGGCTGTTTGTGTAACTGTGGAATGCACCCCCATGAGAATCTCAATCCCAGTTGCACATTTCCATCACAAGTTAAGGCAAGCAACTTTTTCTTTTTTTTAAAGTTCGTTAAACTGAGCTTTTATTACTTTCACATTTATCCTGAACACTTTCAAGCAAAGGTACTTTGAATGCCAAGCCTTTCAGTGTATTAATATCTACAGCTTCCACCAAGTGCAGGACCATTAGTGTTGAAGTTTATACTATCGCAATATGTGAATTTTAACTTCCTTACATGATATTGAAAAATAAGGGAATACAGATCAAATCCAACAAAATATATTTACAAATAGGAACCCTGCTGCTATTGGACCACCCTTGCATCAGACCAGGAAATGTTCTTGTGCCAAATACATTGGAGCTAATGGTCATTTTGTCTTGATTTTTTTCTTGTGTCAAATGCATTGGAGTTAAAGGGAAGTTTTGTATTTCAGCTGTTCCCTACATGAAAAAACCTGTAGGAAACAAAGCACAAGGTGAAATCCTAGTGAAGATTCAAGAATTTTTTTGCCACTTGTTTAAGTTCAGAACTACTTTTTCTAGCACAACCTAGGGGTTAAGGACCCCTAGGACAGTGTAAATGTAATTATTACATTTTATATTATGCACTTTATTTTTACTGTTATGAATATTATTAATTTAAAAAATATAATACAGCTCACAATGATACAAAATTAATAGGAGACCTGAGCTTGATTCCCTGCAACTAG
Source organism: Xenopus tropicalis (assembly GCF_000004195.4). Classification (NCBI taxonomy): domain Eukaryota; kingdom Metazoa; phylum Chordata; class Amphibia; order Anura; family Pipidae; genus Xenopus; species Xenopus tropicalis. The sequence continues at coordinate 72,066,106 of NC_030677.2, read as the reverse complement.
ATGCGCCCAGCAAAAGCGGCCCGGTTCAGCACAAGCGACCCCGGTCCATGGCCGGTGGTTGGGGACCCCTACTTTAGGACCTTCCTTTACTAGGGCCTTGTTCCCAGGCTGTAACTAAGAAGGGGCACAAAAACCAAAGAATATAAACACTCACCAAGCAGGATAAGTAGTCCAGGTGCATCAGACCCTCAGCATAGGGAGTGGTAAATCGTAGCAAGAAGATTGTGGCCATTTATGCACTTAAAATAATTCTACAAGGGTCACAAAAGTAAAAACGAAAAAAAATGGTCTTTATTTAGGCTACATTAAAACAGTTAACATCTCCCTTTACCTAAAACCTAAGGGAACTATTTATTATGCTGTGTAAAACAAAATTTGCCAGAAAAACAGCTTAAAAAGCTGTGTAAAGTAAATGGAGAAGTTCGCCATCCAAATGCCAGATTTTACTCCATTATTTTACATAAGTTCCGGCGGAAGAAAAATGCTTAAAAAATTAAACTGCTTTTATGTTGTTTTTTACATGACCAAACCTGCTGATGTGTGGCCAATTTTGTTGCCGATTTTAACAAAGCATAATAAATATGCCCCTTAGTTCTAACCATCCTGGGCCCAGCCAGGTATACAGGTTACAAACACCACGACAACCTTTAGAAAAAGGAGGGAAAAGATATCAGGGTATTTCCCAACCACTAAAGGGTTTTACCCTACAGGTCCCTACATAAACAGGTATGGGACCTGTTATTCAGAATGCTTAGGACCTGGGATTTTCCAGATAAGGGATCTTTCTGTAATTTGGTTCTCCATAACTTAAGTCTGCTAAAAATCATTTAAATATTGAATAAACCCAGTAGGACTGTTCTGCCCCCAATAAGGATTAATTATATCTTAGTTGGGATCAAGTACAAGGTACTGTTTTATTATTACATAGAAAAAGGAAACCATTTTCAAAAATTAGAATTATTTGCTTATAATGTAGTCTATGGGAGATGTCCTTTCTGTAATTCGGAACTTTCTGGATAATGGGTTTCTGGATTATGGATCCCATACCTGTATATAAACAAAAAATATGTAGGCATTCCAGTATGTCAAGTCTAGCTGGGTGCAAATTGTGATATAAAACAGATTCTACACTTAGATTTTACAAATTCCACACTTAGATGCACCGATTCTAATATCTTGGGAATACCGAACCAAATCCAAACTATGGAAGGGTAAAAGAGTCTGTGTTTATGTGACGAAAAGTCATGGATTTTTGAGGATTCTGTTAATCCCGGCTTGTGGATTCGGGCAAATCCTACAGAAAAAGGCAGAATCTTGGCCAAATCCTGAAATGACTAATGTTTTGGCTGGACCCAAACTTTTGTCAAACAATTAGGGATCCAGCTGAAACATTAATCTCTTCATAATAAGTATGGCATTCATAAGGCCTGGGAATGAGGTACCTCTTTGGATTTTAAAACTATATATATTCATAATTAAATGCTTAAAATTATCTACAGTACCTTTAAAGTAACCATGCTGCCACCAGATCAAGGCTGTTGCTTCAACAGCAGCACCAGAATATTTTGAGGTTTTTCCCCTGCACCTCAAGGGATTAAAATCTGTATTATTTGTAGTTTCTACTGCTTGAACCCCAAAGTTCTGCTGCTCACATCTGTACTATTATGTGCATGCAATGCTGCTTGAAATTTCAGGCACAGTTAGTTACATCCAGGGAGCTAACACTGCTGTGCCAAAAGCTAACACTCTAAGAGCTATGCCAAGGAAATCATATATGGGTATTAACCTGGCCAGCCATGAATACAAAGCAAGAGGATGGAGTAATTCTTCCCAAATTAAAGCACTTATTGTGTTATGTATAGTGCAACACATTGTTATGATTTGTACTCTCTTCTTAAACAGCCCCCCCTAGTTACATAATTATGGAAGCTGTGAGCAGCTTGCTGGGTTTTGCCAATAACTTAAGGTGGCCATACACAGGCCAATTCTAGCTGCCGATATTGGACTTTGTAGCTTATCAGCCTGTGTATGGGTCCTAACGACTGGCCTTCCCGACCGATATCTGGCCTGAAATCGGCCAGATATCGATCAGGCAGGTTTAAAAATGTAGTCGGATCTGGGCCAAATGACCGAATTACCCTGAATAAGCCGACTGCGAGGTCGCCAAGCGAGCAGATCTTAGCGTGTATGGCCACCTTTACTTTCCTACAAATCAACTGGCACTACCTTACCACCTAGTTACTGTGTAAAAGCTTTGTCTAAGAAAACAGTTTGCTTTGTTTGATGACTTTGCCCTGCACCCTGAAAATTTTAATATAAAATACAGGGGCACCTTATGCTGCATGTAAATCCAGCCCAAGCAGGTAAAAGTGCCCGTGTGTACATTACATTATGAAGACCTTACATTTGTACAAAGAAAAGAATTCAAAGAAGTAGTATAGGAAACAACAGTGTGCTCAGAATGTGGACTCATAATTTAATTTCATTTGGGAAAACCACAGTTGCAATATTACCTTCACAGTGAACTATATTGGCTGATTGATGAACTTATGATTTATCATAACCGGAGAACAATATTTTTGCTATTTTAGGCTTATGAAGAGTCTAGCCTTCCACATCAGCTATTGGGTGGAGGCATATTGTTAAGAATCTAACTCTCATCCTATGGCCATAAGTACTCCCAAACAGAAAATGTTATGTTTTTTTATTTTTTTATTAACCCTTCATAGGAATCAGTCAGTCGAGGGGCCAATAGATGATCCCCTTCCCCCCAGGGCTGCTGATTTTCGATACCCACCTTTAATCTGATTGTGCATGAGTTGAAAGGAAGAGTTACCCTTATATAACTTTGAGTATAGATACGGGGTTATTAGGGGTGCTTTATTGTTGCCATCCCCACCACCATGCACAAGATTTGGAAGAGAGGGTTTAAGTGAAAAAATACCAGTTCAAAAGGATATTCAGGGCACTCCTTGCAATTCAAATTACCCACCACACTGGCAACAATGCCCGTTTGCTTAGATTTTTTTCTATTTTAAATACGGTAATAATGCAGACATATATAAACCATCATAAATATCTTCAGATTGTGTCATATGGTAACCCAGGGACATCAACCTTAAATGCAGGAGTTCCCTGGTGATGTTACTGCGCATGCGGATCCTTTAAGTGATGGGAGGCCAAGGGAAAAGGATCCAAATCAAATCAAACTTCTGTGTTTCCTCTTGTCAAACACAACATTTTGGGGCAGGCGCCCTTGTCAGGTTGTCCCCTGGAACAGGATGATTTGGCTTTACATAATTTACTGATGCTGTTTGGAGGGTGCCGTCCTCCTTATATCACTGAGCAATGGAGATATCTAAATAGGAGAGGCCTGGTGTGTACGTGAACTCTTTCTGTAATTGTCTAACCTGGAGTGTAACAAATCCAACTGAATAGTACCCACTGTTCCTTTATCCATTTCCTTATGGATATTAACAAATAACATACAATACATTTAAATATGCCTTTGTAGCAGCTGTGTTTGATTACAACAAGTTTAGACCACCCATCAATATAATAAAGAAAGGGGCTTGGCCCCTATTAATAGTAAAGGGCAACTCTGTGCAAAATTAGTAGGAGTGAGAGAAATAAGATCAGAGAGTTAATAGATGGAATGAGTGAACAGAGCAATATTAAACACTAGCTTCAAGGTGATGAGCTAGGAACAGGTTCTAAGTAATGATGCCTCTTGTGAACTTTTAAAATCCTAATTAGTTCTAATTATCAGCAGATACAGCCACATAGAGAGCCATTAAAACTAAGCATGGCAATCTCAAGCAGTAGCTGCCTGCCAATAGAATGCTCTTTACTGGTGTTTTGCTGGTTGTCTGAAAATTCTATTATAAGCTTGGTGAGTTGTGAATAATTTATTGTTTGTAGAGGGAACAAAAAGGAAGTGCTTGCAATTGCTACACAGGAAAAATAAATATCCAGTGAGAAAAGCTAGCTGTCCTGCATCAGGCCTCAGTTTTATAATTCAAGAGTGTGTTAATTAGCTAAAATCATTTTCATTTTGCATGCACAAAACCAGAATAATTCACTTATACAGTGTGCAGTTGTATCCAGCAAAATTACATACACACAGAACCCCAGAGCATGAACTGAATACATAAAATACATTTTAAAAGTTAATAACTAATATAGACAACATTTTGCTTATATATTTTTTAATTTTCAAATTATCACCCAAAAAATTAGATCTGGCCCACCAGGCCTGACACAAGTGATGGCATGTGACTTTTGGTGACACATAAAAATCATTAAAGGAGGCCGGAAAACAACTCTGACCCTTGTGAAGCAATGTATTTTATTGTTTTAATTGTGTGTGCAATATATTATACTACTTTAATTAAATAGAATACATTTTACACCTTGCGGGGTTTTTAACTGTTTCAGCACCAGAGATTTTTAAAAACCCCAGAAAGGTCATGTGATATGGTTATATGCATGAGAAAATACAGTTATATTTAGTGTTTGGCTTAGCTTTCTTTGTACTTTCTATGAGGTTATGGATGTTGTGTACGTAGCTCATTAAGTATGGCCATTAAAAATGCAAACTGTTCCTTTATATTTTATAATGACTTCATGTTTCTTATATTTCAAACTCTGTGGTAACAGTTGATGGAGAAACCTAGCCAACCATAAGCAGGTTTTAATGAACAACCAATTTAAAAATCTCTTGGAGAACTTGATCTCAACCATAACCTTCCAGCTGGACAGCCCTGAGTTATAATGTTCTTTTTGCAGTTAGATCTAGAATTTGGTCTTCATTTACAAAACCTTTAGGTGTAAGGCACATAAAATTGCACCCCTAAAGACTTATCCATGGAGCACTTGCGCCAACTGTATTTATCCAGCCTGTGCTTGGCACCTTGCTCAGAATTCAGTGCAAGATGCAAAGTGCACAACTTAGCCTTGGAAGACAGAAAGCACAGTGACCACTCCAAATGAATAATGTGCAAGCTAGGAATGTCCAAGGGATTGCCCATGTATCACTCCCTGATTGCCCCTCATCAATACATTACTGCCTTACGCAGGCAGTATACACAGGGATGTTCCGGCCCCTACGACCTTCCTGATGCCACCCCTGCACCCTCCATGCTTAGGCCTTTCGTGTCGGGGGGTATTGCTAGTGATGGGCTGAAATTTCAATCTAAAAATTGGCTCTTTAAGTTACCCCTAGTAACTTCAAGGCTGCTGCCGTCTGAGGTGAGTATATTAACTCGCCTCTTGGCAGCAGCTCCACTGAGTATGCTCAGGAGAGGGACAGCTTCATTCTTAAGTGCAAAGACCTGCTTCTATTGACACAAAGTGCAGAGCAGCAAGCAAAGTCAAAAACATTCGTCCTTTGCACCCTTTCCCAGTACTTACACGTAGGTAAATGAAGCTTAAACTGTAATGCAGTGCAAAGTAACAGATGTAATATGTTTGTCTTGTTTGCATGTTCTTGCTGCTTTGTATTAGCATTTGTTGTAAATCAATTCAACTAATTGGCCTAAATTTAGTAACTTTTATTAATATCTCCTCTGTAAACTTATACCCCCCTTTCCTCATATTACTTTGCGATTGCTTGAGGCAAAGATTCTCACTCTAAAAAACTGGGATTTACAAGTTTTAATATCCAAATAAATTCAAATCAGATCTGAATTTTCCATTTGCAAAAAAAAAATCAAAAACACACACACAAATATATGCATATGGTCTTGATGCATATGTGTACCATAAGTAAACAGTGTACAGAATATGGGGGGGACTATAGTCTATATAATATTCATTTTTTTTAATATTATTATGTTGACAACAGACATCTTCTCTCTCCACTATATCTAGTACAGTCTATATTTTTTTTCTGTATATCTCTATAACCAAATACATGAATTCTGGACAAAGGCAATGCACTGTGCTAGGCAATGCATTACAAATTGTGCTCATTTTGCAATACAATCACTGGTTTTGTAGTGAAGATTGAGGTGTTTCAGTCATAACTGTGACTCAAGTTTAATGGGGTAGCTGCTATTTGACATAAAAAATTCAATTATTCACACAGTTAATAAAAATCCTCTGAAGCAGGAAAGAAATTATTAACATGTAACAACAAAAGGAACATTAGAAAGCAAATTCTACCACTGCTTAGTAAACAAAATCAATAATTTGTTAAAGGGGTAATTCACCTTTAAATTATATTTTAATATGATATAGACAGTGAAATTCTGAGACTATTTGCTATTGGTCTTAATTTTTTATGGTTTTTCAATGATTTAGCTGAGTGCTCAGTAGCCCTTCAGTCTTAAATTTCATTAGTGGTCTCGTTGTTGAGGTCCAATTTATCCTAGCAACCAGGCCATGGTTTGAATGATCAAAAGTAACAACGCTGAAGCCTGAAAGGGAAATAGCCTTTGGTTGCTTGGTTTAGTGACCCCAATTTGAAAGAGGCAGAACTGGAAGGGAAGAAACTACAGTATATAAGAAACAAGATAAAGACCAATTAAAAAGTTGCTAAGAATAGGACATTCTTTGACTTTACTATCCTAAAAGTGAATATAAAGGTAAACTACCACTTTAACTGAAATGCACATACTGTATATAATGTAACCTGGGATCTTAGGGGTGGATTTTTTCAAAATTCGTATTTGTGTAATTTTTTTGTTTTCTTCTACTTTGACTAAACTCACATTTTAAATAAAATATGAATGTTGCCTTACGGTATGTATTAAAAAATCCAATTATAAAAAACGTGATCAAATAAAAGCGTAAAAACCGCAAATACTAAAGTTCATTTATTAATAAAAGAAACACAAAAAAACTAAATGTTTTTTTAAAATCATTATTTAATATCAAATGTTGATAAATAACCCCCCCCCCAAAAGGGGTTGTCTACCTTTAAGTTAACTTTTGGTATGATGTAGATAGTAACATTCTGAGACAAAGGTCTTCATTTTTTATTATTTGTAGTTTTTTTTTTAATTATTTGACTTTTTGTTCAGCAGTTCTTTAGTTTGGAGTTTCAGCAGCTATCTGGTTGCTAGGGTCTAAATTTCCTTAGCAACCAGGGAGTTGTTTAAATGAGAGACTGGTATATGAATAGGAAAGGACCTGAACAGGAAAAAAAAAATATAAAAAGTAACAATAACAATAAAAGTGTAGCTCCACAGACCAATAGTTTTTTTGGCTGCTGGAGTTGGCGACCCCCAGTTGAAAGTTGAAAAAGTTAGAAGGCGGCAATAATTCAAAAACCATAAAAAATAAATAACGAAGACCAATTGTGAAGTTGCTTAAAACTGGCCAGTCTATAACACACATAGGGGCACATTTACTAACCCACGAACGGGTCGAATGCGTCCGATTGCGTTTTTTTCGTAACGATCGGTATTTTGCGATTTTTTTGGAAAATTGTCGCGACTTTTTCGTTACCAATACGATTTGCGCGAAAAAACGCGAGTTTTTCGTAGCCATTCCGAAAGTTGCGCAAAATCTGGCGATTTTTTCGTAGCGTTAATACTTGTGCGAAAAGTCACGCCTTTTCGCACAAGTTTTAACGCTACGAAAAAATCGCCAGATTTTGCGCAACTTTCGGAATGGCTATGAAAAACTCGCGTTTTTTCGCACAAATCGTATTGGTAACGAAAAAGTTGCGATCATTTCCGAAAAGTCGGAAAGTCGCTGAAAAAAATCGCAAAAAATACGAAAAAGTCGCAAAATGTTCGTTTTCCAATCTGAATTTTTCCAATTCGGATTCGAATTCGTGTCTTAGTAAATCAGCCCCTAAAAGTTAACTTAAACGCGAACCACCCCTTTAATGTAGGAATGCATTGAAAACAATTCTGTTCTATTAGCAGTTGACTAAAAGAAAAAACAGATTGAGAAGCTAATGTTGATTAGAGTATTTTTATGCTTTTTAATATAAAACACTTCATATCTGCTCCCAAGTGCGCTTGAGAACCAAACAATCAATAACGCCGGGATGGGAGTCTTGGAGAGAATTAAAGTATATACAGCCTATATTTTTAGACTATCACAGACAGAAACATGGCCTGACATATTTCTGGCACCGAAACGGTGAACAGCCAAACGGCATTATTATAACTTTATTCAGCAGACACATACTCTCATAAAAGGAGTATGACTCACAGTTCCTTTTGTGAAAAGTGTTCAAGTCATAAAATCTTGTGAAGTGTTCATCCGAAGGCTTACACTTTTACAACAGCCATCTAGAGTCCTAGAAAATGCAAACTAATGCTAGTCGGTTACTTTATGGGCCTGTTAACTGTCCTATGAGATTAAGGTACTGCTCTGTTTCATATCAAGGTTGGAGGTACTGAAATTAACGGCTTCCCTATCTCTATGCAAACTTGACTGGGTTTTTTTAAATTCAATAGGGACATTTAAATAAACAAAGAAAGAATGGTTTTGTCAGGTCAGCGCAATTCAAACCATTTGTTCCTAAGCATTATAGAAGAGAGCTGTCTGAAATGAGTTGGTGGTCTAGATTTGTTGCAATATCACAGATGCATAAGATATTTATGAATAGGCTCACCTAGGACTTTTTCTTATTTATGATTAGGAAAAATCTACTGCTGTTAAATTCTTTTTTTTCCCCTTACAACAGGGGCTTATATGCTAACAATAACAACCCTAAATATAAAACTTATGTTGAAAAGGATGTGAGATTCCTAAAATTTTATTTACAGAGCATTTACACAACTCTTTGTTCCAAAAGTGTACTCGCAATGTAAAGAAACACATTTATAAAACATAAGTTTCATTGTAATGGTGGTTATTTCATCTTGGATAAGAGATTCTTCCTGTTTTTCTATATATGCGTCTTTTGGTGGTGCAAAAGTCCTAGGTTTCATTTCAGACAGGGCCTGTCTGCAAGGTGTTTTTATGGTCTCCCTGTGCTTAAATTGGTTTCATCCAGGTACAATGCTCTCCTCTGGGGGTAGGGACTGATGTATTTAAAAGACAATCATTTAGATGCAAAAGGAATTTTCAAAATCTGAAAGCTGCACTCCCTTAAAGCTGGGTACCAACAACTAAAAAGTTTAATACAAGTCTGCACTTTGGCTTGATCTAGTGCGAGTCATTTATAAAATTCATGCAGTGCAGAATATATTAGCACAGTGAACAGATTTGCCCTGCTCATGTTTATATTTATAAAGCTGGACAAGACTGGTGCATTTAATATGCAAACATAATTGCGAATTTTTATTCACAGTGGGAATTTTAAAGATGGCATATTCGCAATTTGTGAATATTTTTGCACACACTCTACAGTGTTATGCCACAACTATGGTGGCGGAAAAAAAATATGTTCTAAACTAATTTCCAAATTGCAATTTATATTAGCAAAGTGAAAATTGGCACTATATTTGCGCACAATAAAAACACACATAGGACACACCACAATCTCATTTGCAATTTTTTTATGTGCAATTTAAAATCTTTCTGCGATTCTCAAAAAAAAAGAAAAAAAAAGAAGGGCACAGCTGTGCAAAATGTAAGTGTTTAGGGAGAAAACATGCACAAACAATCATTTGTGAAGAAATATACATTGCAGAAACTTTCTAAATTATCTCCAATGTGTTCTGCTGTCATTATCTAGATTCAGGGGGCATAACTTCATTGGTGACCCAAGACTGGAGCAAAATCACAAAATCGCAGCTCACCTGCAACCCACCCCCCACACACAACCAAGGGTGACATGCCTGGCTCCCTGTATTCCTAGAACCCCTACACAGCCGCAGGGTCTGCTTCCTCAGTTATTATGCCCTATCTAGATGGATCCTGACAGTATCATGTGCACAGTAAATAATTTCCCCAAAAAAACTCATATATTATTATTTTATTAATGCATCTGTACACACACTGAACCTATTGAGTTTTAATAGGGGTGAGAGCTCTGATACCGGTAGAGAGCTTTCCTATAATTATACAAATATTTTTCACAAATCCTCCAAACAAGAACTATGTAAAAATGTTTAATGTAAATATGACTTGTTTTTTTTTTTACCATTACCATATTTACATAAAAACATCATCACTATGATAAATAATCTCCTCTCTTACGTATTTTTTTTCTACAAAGCATTTTCTTCATTTATTTCTACAATTCTCCATTTTTTGCTGGTAATTGTTTACATTTGTTTAAATCTCCAACTTGAATTTTACATTGGGAGAAGTATGTGTCATAGTTATAACATTTCTAGTAATAACATTTCTAACATTTCACTCAAAGTTCTGACAAAAGCAAATAAACATCAATAAGAAATCGATTCTATAAATGTGTTTTCATAAGGTACATAAGTCATTTGTCGTAGGGCAAAATATACATTGCGGTAGTCTGGTAGACACATTTTTAGTCTTCTGCAGTATCGCCAGTAAATACATTTTCCTGAAAATCCTTTTCTGAGCTATAGTAACTATTGGGGATTCACAAAGCATCATCCTTTATGGACTGTATTCCTGGAAAACATTCATACGCCATAATATCAACATTCATACGCCATAGACAGGGGTATTTTATTGACTGTGATAGCCATACTCCATTGTTTTAATATTAATAATGTTTGATTTATTTAGTTTTCTTTCCACAGAATACATAAGGGAGAGCTAGTAAATGAAGCTATTTTAAATAGAGTTTTCCTATCATTGAAAAATAAAACAAGACGTAATGAAACATGTCTGTTGTCTGTTCTTCATTATAATTCTTTTTCTTTAAAAAAAGTTCAAGCACATGAAACTTTAATTCAATTGACATTTTTTCTGACTTAATTTGGACTGCACTGCATTGCAGGGCAACAGACTGGCACAGTTTAACATACTGACATAAAACATACAGTATACACACACACACACACATATACACGCAATCTGCCTGGCAGATTTTTTCGCGGATTGGGCACAAAAATTTGCAGCAAAAAAATTTTTCAGTGTGATAAAAACCTGTTGCGTATGTAATTTTTTTGTCACACGCATAGATTTTTTGGACATTTTTACCTCAAGCATCAGCTTATTAAAGAAAAAAATTGAATTGAATGGTCGCATTTATGGTTTGTCAGGGAAGAATAACTGCACACCAATGAAATCATATTGTTCTATTCATTTTCAGTGGGGCTGAAAATCTTCAACCAGCTTTTACTTGCAGAGTGTTTGATAAATCTGCCCCTTTATTTTTAAAACACGTACGAGTTATGTTAGTCCCAAAAAAATCACGCAGGAAGAGAAAATCCCTCCACATATTCATAAGCTATGCACCCATTTCCTCCACACATTCATAAGCTATGTACCAAGTTCCTTCACGTATTCATAAGCTATGGACCAAGTTCCTTCACGTATTCATAAGCTATGTACCGAGTTCCTTCACGTATTCATAAGCTATGTACCGAGTTCCTTCATGTATTCATAAGCTATGTACCGAGTTCCTTCACGTATTCTAAAGCTATGCACACAGTTCCTCCACGTATTCATAAGCTATGTACCAAGTTCCTCCACATATTCATAAGCTATGTACTGAGTTTCTCCACGTATTCATAAGCTATTTACCAAGTTCCTCCAAGTATTCATAAGCTATGTACCAAGTTCCTCCAGATATTCATAAGCTATGTACCAAGTTCCTCCAAGTATTCTTAAGCAATGCACACAGTTCCTCCACGTATTCAAAAGCTATGTACCAAGTTCCTCCAGATATTCATAAGCTATGTACCAAGTTCCTCCAAGTATTCATAAGCTATGCACATAGTTCCTCCACATATTCAAAAGCTATGTACCAAGTTCCTCCAGATATTCATAAGCTATGTACCAAGTTCCTCCAAGTATTCTTAAGCAATGCACACAGTTCCTCCACGTATTCAAAAGCTATGTACCAAATTCCTCCAGATATTCATAAGCTATGTACCAAGTTCCTCCAAGTATTCATAAGCTATGCACATAGTTCCTCCACATATTCAAAAGCTATGTACCAAGTTCCTCCAGATATTCATAAGCTATGTACCAAGTTCCTCCAAGTATTCATAAGCTATGTACCAAGTTCCTCCAGATATTCATAAGCTATGTACCAAGTTCCTCCAAGTATTCATAAGCTATGCACATAGTTCCTCCACATATTCAAAAGCTATGTACCAAGTTCCTCCAGATATTCATAAGCTATGCACATAGTTCCTCCACATATTCAAAAGCTATGTACCAAGTTCCTCCAGATATTCATAAGCTATGCACATAGTTCCTCCACATATTCAAAAGCTATGTACCATGTTCCTCCACGTATTCATAAGCTATGCACACAGTTCCTCCACGTATTCATAAGCTATGTACCAAGTTCCTCCAGATATTCATAAGCTATGTACTAAGTTTATCCACATATTCATAACCTATGTACCAAGTTCCTCCAAGTATTCATAAGGTATGCACACAGTTCCTCCACGTATTTATAAGCTATGTACCAAGTTCCTCCACATATTCATAAGCTATGTACTGAGTTTCTCCACGTATTCATAAGCTATGTACCAAGTTCCTCCAAGTATTCATAAGCTATGTACCAAGTTCCTCCAGATATTCATAAGCTATGTACCAAGTTCCTCCAAGTATTCTTAAGCAATGCACACAGTTCCTCCACGTATTCAAAAGCTATGTACCAAGTTCCTCCAGATATTCATAAGCTATGTACCAAGTTCCTCCAAGTATTCATAAGCAATGCACACAGTTCCTCCACGTATTCAAAAGCTATGTACCAAGTTCCTCCAGATATTCATAAGCTATGTACCAAGTTCCTCCAAGTATTCATAAGCAATGCACACAGTTCCTCCACATATTCAAAAGCTATGTACCAAGTTCCTCCAGATATTCATAAGCTATGTACCAAGTTCCTCCAAGTATTCATAAGCTATGCACACAGTTCCTCCACGTATTCATAACCTATGTACCAAGTTCCTCCACGTATTCATAAACTATGTACCAAGTTCCTCCAACTATTCATAAGCTATGTACTGAGTTCCTCCACATATTCAAAAGCTATGTACCATGTTCCTCCACGTATTCATAAGCTATGTACCAAGTTCCTCCACATATTCATAAGCTATGTACTGAGTTTCTCCACGTATTCATAAGCTATGTACCAAGTTCCTCCAAGTATTCATAAGCTATGTACCAAGTTCCTCCACGTATTCAAAAGCTATGTACCAAGTTCCTCCAGATATTCATAAGCTATGTACCAAGTTCCTCCACATATTCATAAGCTATGTACCAAGTTCCTCCAGATATTCATAAGCTATGTACCAAGTTCCTCCACATATTCATAAGCTATGTACCAAGTTCCTCCACGTATTCATAAGCTATGTACCAAGTTCCTCCACATATTCATAAGCTATGTACTGAGTTTCTCCACATATTCATAAGCTATGTACTGAGTTTCTCCACAAATTCATAAGCTATGTACTGAGTTTCTCCAAGTATTCATAAGCTATGTACCAAGTTCCTCCAAGTATTCATAAGCTATGCACACAGTTCCTCCACGTATTCATAAGCTATGTACCAAGTTCCTCCAGATATTCATAAGCTATGTACTAAGTTTATCGACATATTCATAAGCTATGTACCAAGTTCCTCCAAGTATTCATAAGGTATGCACACAGTTCCTCCACGTATTCATAAGCTATGTACCAAGTTCCTCCACATATTCATAAGCAATGTACTGAGTTTCTCTACGTATTTATAAGCTATGCACCCAGTTTTCTGGGCACAAAACCTGTTCTACAAGTGAAATCAGCCAAAGAAACAATACCTTAACTTGTTCAGCATTCAGCTCTGTCGCAGAATAATGTGGGGCATGTGAATACTTAGTGACATTAAAGGGCAAAACTTATCAATTTTATTTAAACTTTTATTATTATTAACAATTTAAGGATGAAAAGTAAGCATGAAATACTAAAACATACTTTATGTGTTCCATAGCCAAAATGTATTTTTTTCCTAAACAGTGATACTGTTGTTATTATTATTACATTATTTATTCAACTGACACATTTGCCAAAGCAGCTTTGAGAAGTCAGTCACATTCATTTTCTATGGCAGCACCCTTGAGTATCTCAGCAGCACCACTGAGCACTAAAGCTAATCTCAATCCTTAATCCCCAATACAAATCGCATTTACAATCAAAACATAGGCACAACATATTGGAATGATAAACTGGGCCCTAAAGTTCCTAAATCTGCTGACAATAATATGAGGATGGGGTATATGTTCTAATAAAAACATTTTTAAATACAATTATCTTGCATTTGTACTTTCTACATGTGTGTCCTGAACAACAAGGTCCTCCTCGACATACTCATCAATCTTTCCAGGAACTTTTTGCATGATTGCAATGTTCTGTAAAATCCAGCACACAAGTATAATCACTTTCTCCGGACAATTTTAATGCCAGACTTCCAGATGCCTCAATTAATATATAACAAATGTTTGCTCTAAATATGCATCCAATTAAATCTTTATGCTGAAGTTCAGAGATGAACAACAGAGCTTGGAGCTATGGCTGATAATTATGCTGATTATTTGAAAAAAAAAATAACAAAACAAAAAAAGATACAAAAATAAATACAAAATCCAGACTATGTTTTAGTCTGGATTTGCATTTTTACAACATCTTTGAGAGTTCCCGGAAAGCTCTTTTAAATTTGTTTAGTATGACACTAAGGGGCACATTTACTAACCCACGAACGGGCCGAATGCGTCCGATTGCGTTTTTTTCGTAATGATCGGTAATTTTGCGATTTTTTCGGCGTCTTTACGATTTTTGCGTAAAAACGCGAGTTTTTCGGCGTCTTTACGATTTTTGCGTAAAAACGCGAGTTTTTCGTAGCGTTAAAACTTGCGCGCAAAGTCGCGCCTTTTTTGTAGCGTTAAAACTTAAAAGGCGCGACGTTTCGCGCAAGTTTTAACGCTACGAAAAACTCGCGTTTTTACGCAAAAATCGTAAAGACGCCGAAAAACTCGCGTTTTTACGCAAAAATCGTAAAGACGCCGAAAAAATCGCAAAAAATACGAAAAAGTCGCAAAATGTTCGTTTCCAATCGGAATTTTTCCAATTCGGATTCGAAATCGTGTCTTAGTAAATCAGCCCCCTAAGTAGAAAAAAACAATTTTGAAAATTGGAGGCTAATGAAGCTGACCACCCTAAAACGGGGGTCCTTGGCTTTTTATTTACCAGTGAGCAACATTCAAACGTAATAAAATTTGGGGAGCACAAAAGCATCCAAAAAGGTCCTTGGTTGCCAAATATGAGTTGTGACTGGCTCATCCAAGGGGTTGGTGAGTAACATGGTGCTCTTGGGGACCGCTGCCCTAAAGTAAACTAAGTGGCTTTGGCACATTAAGCTGAATAAACAGGATGAACAGAAGTAGCGCCACCATGGCAATAATATGACTTACAAGGCACTCATACTGCTTACCCAATAAACAATTTCAATACTATTCAATTCAATTCTAAAGTCAAATACACCTCAAAACACTATTCCTGTAATGATTAAGCTTATTGTATAAAAAATTATTGTAGAATAAATAACCTCTCATCTGCTTCTGGTTGCTGGAAATGATTCAGCCTATGTAGGGTAATATTACATTTTATAGCTGCCTTTTTTTTTTTTTTTTCATTGACAGCAACACTTTCTGTTTGAGGACAAGAGCAGGAGAGCTTGATGGATAATGATGGAGGACGATGATAATAAAGAAGTGAACATGTTTGAGTAAAATGTATTGATAAAAAAAAGAAATGAAAAAAAAGTTAGTCAAGAGACACCTGTTTATTCAAAGACTAAAATGTTATCACATTAAAATGCACATGCAGATACATTTAGACATTTCACTTTGACTTGTTCATTAAAAAATTAACGTGTCAGTTGTATATCAGCTATCCAGCCATGGTAGCCATTACACAGTTTATTGGCAATGCCCCTGGGAGTGTAAGAGCAGAGTGCATTGTGAGATAATAGTTAGACACATGAAGTAAGAGATGTGGGAATTCATGAATGTTATTAACCAGCTCAAGAAGACAAAGACATAAGTTCATTCTATAACGTGTTTGTCAGGCTCAGACTCCCCACGGTACAGGGACTTTGTACTTACTGCCAGATATTGTAACATGTTTCTGGCATTTGAATCAGCAATTTACTATGCAGTCTGCAATGCCATTTCTCAATTTTAACAGCTAGGCTCTAGGTTCAGTGCTTTGAACCAAAGCATTCAATGCAACTCAGCTAGTACATGGGTGCTCTGACTCTTGTAAAATGAATCCTACTGTTATATTCTGGTTCCTGATCCATGCCCTGCCTTGTGCCAGTCCTTTGTATTGATTTCCCCTATTTGACCCTGGTCTGTTCCTTGTTACGAGTTTTTCTCAGGATTATGTATGTATGTATATCTTTATTTATAAAGCACTACTTATGTACACGGCACTGTACAGCAGAATAGATTAATACTACAGGGGGTTATTAAAAAAATAATAGATAAATACAAAGTATGATAATAAATACAAATAAATACAAGGTACAGTTGCAATAAGTTAAGAATCAAAGAGACAAGAGGAGAGAGGTCCCTGCCCCGTAGAGCTTACAATCTGACGATGCCCATCTTACTACTTTCTCTACTTTTTGTATTTTAATACAGGTATGGGACCTGTTATACCTGGGGTTTTCCGGATAAGGGAACTTTCTGTAATTTGGACACAATTTAAGTCTGTTAAAAATCATTTAAATATTGAAAAAATCCAATAGACTTGTTTTGCCTCCAATAAGGATTAATTATACCTTAGTTGGGATCAAGTACAGGTACTGTATTATTATTACAGGGAAAAAGGAAATCATTTTTAAAAATTAGAATTATTTGCTTATAATGGAGTCTATTGGAGATGGCCTTTCCATAATTCTGAACTTTCTGGATAACGGGTTTCCAGATAACGGATCCCATACCTGCACAGTAAGACCTGGCGGCACCCAAGTACCAGGCCCAAAATCAAAGCTGACTATTATTAGCAGGGTACATTAGCAGAGTACACATAGACAAGAATTCAGTTATACCCTAGAGTTGGGTTTGCGTTACAAGACAGACATTTGCTTGCACAACATGATTGTAAATATGATTGTGCTTATACAGTGAAAAGCCCTATGTTACAAAAAATAAGACTAATCCTGGTATTTGTGTCTGACATTGCCAGCCGTGTCTTTCTTGTGTTACTTATTTTTCATGGCCAGTTTTATAAAGTCTTTAAATTACAACGTTAGAAACTATACTTTAGGATTAAATCCCCTACTGGTTAGGAGAATCCCTTTTTTTTTTTAAAAAAAAAGGTCAATTTTTTTATTGTTTTGTACAAAGTGGTACAGAGAAAAACAGTATTGCATAGTTAGTATTCTGAGTCCAACCATGGTGACCAGATACATTCAAATTTGTTCTGGATACCCCTAACCTGTGACGTAAGCTTTATAAGTGGTATTGCCTTGTTAAATAGTTGTTGCCATGAGGGGATGCTAGGTTAAGTAGCTCCCATCCAGTGCATTGCAATATCTTTCTTAGCATAGTACAGCAATGACTGGTATCTGTTGCGAGCATAGTTGGCTGGAATGATAGAATCCTTTTTTTAGGCTTTTCCTAGCCTTTTTTTCTGTTAAGAAGCCTATAATGTGGATACCTGGGTGGGATGTGTTTCTTATTGGCCTGGGTGGGTGGTGACCACTCCCTGAGATAGTTTAATATCTTGTAGATTGTAAGCTCTTTTGGGCAGGGCCCTCTTCACCTCTTATATCGGTTATTGATTGCTTTATATGTTACTCTGTATGTCCAATGTATGTAACCCACTTATTGTACAGCGCTGCGGAATATGTTGGCGCTTTATAAATAAATGTTAATGTAATAATGTAATATAGTATGTCGGAGCAGGTTGCTACTCTTTTTTTGGACATCCACTTCAGGAGAGAGTGGAAGGTTGCAGGGGAGATTGAGACTTAGGCCCCAATAAAGGAAAGGCACCAAGTGTGTCACAGAACAGAGCACACAAATCAGGTATTAGATGGTAGTAGGTGTAGCACCTGTCATAGTACACTCTATGAGTGTAAGTCAGATAGGATGAGCTAGAAGAGCAGTTCTGAGCCTAAATGTAGAAGTGGTAAATTGGAGGTATCTCTCCAAGGTGATACAGGTGCAGGAATAATAGTGGATAAGAAATTAACTGAGAATTTCCTTGAGGTTCCACTGGAGGTGATCTATGTTCACTAAAGGGCATCACATAGGTGGTGGAATTCCTGCCAAGTCTACCCCAAGGGAGTGTCAGTGTGTGATAAACTCTATTATGGAATGTCCCTTAACCACCTTTCCTCAGAGAAGACTGTAGTGTAAATATTTTCGTGTTAATATTGTTATTTTGTTTAATAACTCCTGGCAACCAAAAATCCTCTTTTGAGCAGCTAAGAGGTATAGTTCTAAAACTATACACACAGTATAGTGCTTTACCACATCCGAGTGGAAGCTAGTCCTGGGTAGAAAAATAAGGTTTACACATGTATTATGTATTGGAATAAGACTTTTTTGTTTTACTATTTAACATTCAGGATGCTATACAGTTACTTTTCATCTTTGTTCAAACTACTATATTACGCTGATATCACTATTTATATATAGGGCATTTATGGAGGTCAGCAACTGAAAGCTTATTCTGTAACACCTACATAAGACCTATAGTACATATCCACACAGAAGAAACAGAACAAAAGAACAAGAGAAACATAATTCCACATTTTAATATTTGACAAATAATAAGGTTACATTTATTCTTTCATAACAGATAAGAGATGATCCAAAAAAGTCAATTATCAGTAGTTTTCTAGATCAGTTATGTCTTTTCATGAATTATTGGTATAAATACTGTGTACCACATGAATACTGAACAGAGCTATTCCAGGATTTAACAATATTTTACCAGGCAAATACAATGTTTAACAGATGAAGCCGAAAACAGTTTTACCAGTGACTCAACATTAAGCAAACAGTTCAGTTACAAAAAGTAAAAGTAAAATAATTGTCATGGTAATTTGGAAAGTAGTTTTATAATTGAGCAAAATACTGATTTGTCAAATAGTTTACTTTTTCTTGTAGCCATCCGAAATGACTGTAATAAGTTAATAATAATAATAATGATTAATGTATTTACCAGTGCATGGTTAGTGTCTAGTCTCTGCAGATGTCTCTGTGCAATAATTACTGTAAATTATAGGAACTCTGTACCTTAAGTTTACATTTACTAATTAATGCTAGTAACTGTAACAGTTAATAAGTCTCAAAAATATTGAAAACTTCACTATAAAAATGTGGCATCATGTAGAAGCCAGTGGGAGTTTTATTAGTATATATTTTCACAATCAAATTTGATTTTGATGTAGATAAAGAGTTATGTATACTATATACTGTATACTGATGATGCCATTTCTATCACATGGCAAATAAAACCATATGCATTACAAGAAATAATACAGTTATAGTTGAACTAATATCATATTACAGGTATGGGACCTGTTATCCAGAATGCTCGGGACCTGTATTACATTTAAAAATGTAAATTATTTGATTTGGATAATGGGTTTCCGGATAAGGGGTCCGATATCTGTATAACTCACTTTAGATTTTAATAACCTTTGTCTAGTGATGTGTATTCCACTTGTTGGTCGCTAGCAGTCTTTCTTCCTCTCTTTAGAACACTGGGGTGGGTTCTTGTAACTTGTCAGTGCTTAATGGCTCTACTTGAATCCCAGAAAGCTTTTGCTCACAATCAAGGCAATTGCCTTATATGTTCTGGTGTGTTTCTTCCCTTTCTGAACTGTGACCACCCCAACACTGACCCTCAACAAAGAACAGGTCTAAGGGTGCTTTTATAATAGGCACTGCTGTTGCCTGTTGTTCATGGAATGTGAACCGTCACGCTTCCTTTCTTTAATGGACCCATTCTTACCTTATAAAAGGCAGATAATTTTAGGTTTATGATTTAGAGAAGTGTGCTGCCTACAATGACTGAAAGCAGCTGCATTAAAATGGAAATTTCTTCTAGGGTGAAAGAATCCGGGGGAATGAAAAAGGGCCATCTGTCTGTGAGGAGCAGGAGAAATGGCAGAGGGGTTAAAAGATATCAGAGAAGAGAATGACAGGGGGAGAATTAAAATACTGTCATGTGAAAAGGGAAACTAAAATACAGAGTGGTACAGTAGGAAAATAAGATGGTGGCACAAATTAGAACCAGGGGTAAAATAATTACACAGGAGAATAGAAGTTGGTGCATGGGATTAGAGGTGTTGACTAAAAGGGAGGAGAAGGAAATGGCTAGAAAAAGGATAGGGAGGCACAAAGTATAAAGGTTGTATGTATTGTATGATAGAATAGGGAGGCACAATTGGACACTTGGAGAGGCTGACAGTAAAGAAATCAATGAAATTCAAGAGGAGAAAGTTGCACAAGCTAAAGAGTAAGGCAAAAGGCAGGATGAAACAATTGCACAAAAAGAGAGCATACAAAAGGAAGCTTGAATGAAATAAAAACTGAAGAGAAATGAAAAATGGTATTTTGCACTTGTTTGCCCATAATGCCAGTACAGGTGACAACTGCTAGTATACATCGCTTAGGTCATTCCGCCTTGCTCCAAGTTTAGGCAAGAATGCCATATAATTCAAGAAAACTTTCAGTTAAAGGAGAACTACACCCCCCTCCCCCAGCAATAAAAGTCCCCTTATCTGGCCTGTCTCGACCCCCCTTACCTCTCCCTTATCGCATACTCTGTAACTTCAAAAACTGTCCCCGTCGCAAACCCCAACCCAAAAATGCAGAGCAGTGCAGCTGCGTACCTGAAGTTGAGGATATCAGGAAATCACCTTCAACTGCGCATGCTCAAGAGACCTAAAGCTTCTTCGATTGAACAGAAGATGGGCCCAGGAACAGAGCTACGCTGCTCTGCATTTTTAGGTTGGGGTTTGCGACAGGGGCAGTTATAGAGTATGCAGTAAGGGATGTTGAGACAGGCCAGTTAAGTGGGCTTTTATAGCTGGGGAGGGGGGAGTAGTTCTCCTTTAATGTCAGTCATTCGGTTAGAAATTATATATGCCCTCTAATGGAGGAAATCTTGTGTGAAAGCAGATTTCCTCCACTATAAATTTCTTATTGTGTGTCTTAATACTGCCCTATCCCAGGCCAAGCAAGCATACTATAACACACTTCCAAATAATAATAAATCAAACCCATGTCGCTTATTTTCTATATTTAACTCACTACTTCATCCTTCACCTAATGAATCAATCGTATCTGAACACACGCCCCAGGACTTTGCTGACTTCTTTAAAAGCAAAGTCGATTCTGCAAACAATTTTCCTAACCTTCAGATACCGGTAATCTCAACCTTCCCAAATCTCCTCTTTCCATATTCAGCTCCTTTAATCCTGTAACAGAGTTTGAAGTTTCTCCGCTTCTCCGATCCTCTCCGCCTACTACCTGCTCACTGGATCCTATGCCCTAAAACAGTGTGCCCCTGCCCTTACTCCAGCTCTTACCCACATATTCAATTCCTCTCTGGCTTCTGGAACTTTTCCCTCTCTATTCAAACAAGCATGTGTCAAACCCATTCTTAAAAAGTAGTGATAAGCGAATCTGTTCCGTTTCGCTTCGCCGAAAAATTCGCGAAAATGTCGTGCAACAAAAAAAATTGTCGCCCACGGCTATTATTTTGTCGCACGGCTATTGTTTTGTCGCCCGCGGCTATTATTTTGTCGCACGGCTATTATTTTGTCGCGCGACTATTATTTCGTCGCACGGATATTATTTTGTTGCCCGTGACTATTCTTTTTTGACGCCGGCGAAAATTTTTGGACATGCAGTGAATTTTTCCGCGGCGAATCATTTCACCCATCACTATTAAAAAGGCTTTGCTGGACCCGTTCTGCCTTTCTAACTGCCGTCCCATCTCCTAAACTCCTGGAACGTCTTGTCTTTTCTCATGTCGCTAACTTCCTCTGCACCCATAATCTGCTGGACCCTATGCAGTCTGGTTTTCGGCCTGCGCACTCAACTGAGACGGCCTTATGTAGAGTGGCAAATGATCTTCAGATCTTAGACGTGCAGACTTTGCCAGTATAAGGGCATCTCTGCAATGTGTCAACTGGGAAAGGCTTTTCATGGGGTTAGACACAGAAGGAAAATGGAACATCTTTAAAACATTGCTTTGTAGGTATACACAACAGTATATCCCCCTAGTAAGCAAGGAGAGGCATCGCAAAGCAAAACCTTTATGGCTGAATAAAAGTGTTATTGTCGAGGTTGGTAAGAAAAAACGTGCTTTTAGGGCATTCAAGTTAGCTGGGACAGCGGAAACTTTCATCAGGTACAAGGAAGCAAATAAAGCATGCAAAAAAGCTATCAGGCAAGCTAAAATAGAGATGGAAAGGGATATTGCAGCTAGGAGTAAAAAGAATCCAAAATTATTTTTTAATTATGTGAATAGTAAAAAAATGAAGCAAGAAGGGGTGGGAACTTTATTATCACGGGGGGGTACGTTGGTTGATGAAAACGGGGAAAAAGCTGAAATTTTGAACTCTTATTTTTCATCTGTCTATACATCTGAGGAGCCAGATAATGAAGGCTTCCCTTGTAATATGCCCAGTTCTAGTAATTTAGCTACTGACGCGTGGGTCACTCGGGAGGAAATTCAAAAGAGACTTGAACATGTAAAGGTAAACAAAGGTCCAGGGCCGGATGGGATTCATCCCAGGGTATTAAATGAGCTGAGCGCTGTGATTGCCAAACCTCTTCACTTAATTTTTCAGGATTCATTGAGGTCTGGCATGGTGCCAAGAGACTGGCGGATTGCTAATGTGGTGCCGTTATTTAAAAAGGGATCCCGTTCTCAGCCTGAAAACTATAGGCCTGTTAGTCTGACATCAGTAGTAGGAAAACTTTTGGAAGGGGTAATAAGGGATAGGGTACTTGAATACATTGCAGTTCACAATACTATTAGTTTGTGCCAGCATGGTTTTATGCGTAACAGATCTTGCCAGACTAATTTAGTTGCCTTTTATGAGGAGGTGAGTAGGAACCTTGATGCTGGAATGGCAGTTGATGTCATCTACTTGGACTTTGCTAAAGCGTTTGATACAGTACCTCACAGAAGGTTAATGATCAAATTAAGGAATATTGGCCTAGAACATAATATTTGTAATTGGATAGAGAACTGGCTGAAGGATAGAGTACAAAGAGTGGTGGTAAATGGAACATTTTCTAATTGGACCAGTGTGGTTAGTGGAGTACCGCAGGGGTCAGTCCTTGGTCCTTTGCTGTTTAACTTGTTTATTAATGACCTGGAGGTGGGCATAGACAGTATTGTTTCTATTTTTGCTGATGACACTAAATTGTGCAAAACTATAAGTTCCATGCAGGATGCTGCCGCTTTGCAGAGCGATTTGACAAAATTAGATAACTGGGCAGCAAACTGGAAAATGAGGTTCAATGTTGATAAGTGCAAAGTTATGCACTTTGGTAGAAATAATATAAACGCAAACTATCTACTGAATGGTAGTGTGTTGGGGGTATCCTTAATGGAGAAGGATCTAGGGGTTTTTGTTGATAACAAGTTGTCTAATTCCAGGCAGTGTCATTCTGTGGCTACTAAAGCAAATAAAGTGCTGTCTTGTATAAAAAAGGGCATTGACTCAAGGGATGAGAACATAATTTTGCCCCTTTATAGGTCCCTGGTAAGGCCTCACCTTGAGTATGCAGTGCAGTTTTGGGCTCCAGTCCTTAAGAAGGATATTAATGAGCTGGAGAGAGTGCAGAGACGTGCAACTAAACTGGTTAAGGGGATGGAAGATTTAAACTATGAGGTTAGACTGTCGAGGTTGGGGTTGTTTTCTCTGGAAAAGAGGCGCTTGCGAGGGGACATGATTACTCTGTACAAGTACATTAGAGGGGATTATAGGCAGTTGGGGGATGTTCTTTTTTCCCATAAAAACAATCAACGCACCAGAGGTCACCCCTTTAGATTAGAGGAAAGGAGTTTCCATTTGAAGCAGCGTAGGTGGTTTTTCACGGTGAGGGCAGTGAGGTTATGGAATGCCCTTCCTAGTGATGTGGTAATGGCAGATTCTGTTAATGCCTTTAAGAGGGGCCTGGATGAGTTCTTGATCAATCAGAATATCCAAGGCTATTGTGATACTAATATCTACAGTTAGTACTAGTGGTTGTATTTATAGTTTATGTATGTGAGTGTATAGATTGGTAGGTGTGGGTTAGATGTGCTGGATTTACTTGGATGGGTTGAACTTGATGGACACAGGTCTTTTTTCAACCCTATGTAACTATGTAACTATATGTAACTATGCCAAGGCCAAAGGACGCTACTCAGTTCTTATTCTCCTGGACCTTTCCTCTGCTTTTGATACTGTCAACCATTCTATCCTTATGCAAATTTTCTATTCTCTGGGTATCCGGGATCAAGCTGCATCCTGGTTCTCTTCCTATCTCTCTAACCGCTCCTTCTCTGTTGCTCTTGCTAACAAATCCTCTACCCCGGTTCCGCTTAGTGTGGGGGTGCCTCAGGGCTCTGTGCTTTGCTGTTCTCCCTGTACACTCTCTCTTTAGGAGACCTTATTTCTTCTTTTGGTCTTAAATATCACTTATATGCAGATGACATCCAGATATATTTAGACACCCCTGCACTAACCACTGTTCAAACCCAGATTGGTAACTGCCTCCGGGTATCTCCTCCTGGATGAACCAACGCCACCTTAAACTTAACCTAGCTAAAACAGAGCTCATGGTCTTCCTGCCCAAACCTAGCCCTTCTCCTCCTTTCACCATTACTATTACTATTGATGGCATGACCATCAACCCTGTAAATTCAGCACGCTGCCTTGGGGTTATCTTTGACCAATCGCTCTCCTTCTGTAACCATATTAATAATACTGCCAAAACCTGCTGTTTTTTCCTCTGTAATATTGCCAAGATACGCCCCTTTCTTTCACAACAGGTAAAATACTAATCCATGCCCTTATCCTTTCCCGCTTAGATTACTGCAATCTCCTACTAACCGGCCTCCCAGACTCCCACCTCTCTCCCCTGCAATCAACCTTAAACTCTGCTGCCAGGATTCTCCTGCTTTCTCCAAAGAGGGAACCTGCTCAGCCTCACTTAAGCTCTCTTGCATGGTTGCCTGTTAAGCAAAGGATAGCATACAAAATCCTTCTGATAACATTCAAAGCCCTTCACTCCTCTGCTCCTCACTACATTTCTTCACTGGTCTCCCTTCACGTTCCTGGTTGTCTCCTCCGCTCCTCTCAGAGCCTCCGTCTTTTTACACCATCCACACCCACTGCACTCTCTCATCTTAAACCTTTCTATCTTGCTGCTCCTTACCTCTGGAACTCTATCCCTCCATAGGGAACACTCACCCACTCTCTTTAAGAAAAAGCTCAGCTGTTACCTTCTGGAGCACTAAAACATTATTTTGCCTAGTCCTACACTTAAAGGTAAATGACCATACCTGGTGCACTCCAACCAATTAGATTGTAAGGTCTACAGGGCAGGGACCTCCTTCCTACTGTGTCTCATACCACATGGCACTTATTCACTGTACATTTATATATATTTATATCCTCCCTGTGTGTAATTTTGTACAGTGTTGCGTACCCTTGTGGCGCTTTATAAATAAAGTTATACATACATACATACATTTGGTGCAATATAGAGAAATTCACAGTGGAATTATTTTTAAAGCATATGATAGATAAAATAGGTGTTTGCTAATTCCTTGAGGGCTAGAATACCTAGGACCTACTGTCAATGCTTCTTTACAAGAAAAACATAATGTCTTAATGGTTTGCACATCATGCAAATAATCTAAAAAATATGTACACCAAATTTAACAAGTACTCTACTAATATGGAGAATTCTTAAATGTAAGGTAGCCTTTCTCACCTATATATAAATATTTTATTCAAAGATCTCCTTTATTTCAATAGCCTACTAATATCTGTAAGAGAAAAGGATGATATACTGAATAAATAACAGATTTAATGCTGTGCTATAAATGTAAGGGGCTCATCAGCTTTGCATTGTGATTTTTTTCCTATGATAAGTGTGATTCATATCTGCCTACTATAATACTTTTGCCAAAATTCCAAGTGGTTAGCTCCCACTTTAAATATCCTGCCAATCAGTTTTCTGAACTAGCTACTTGTTATAATGACGTCTCTCCACTGCCAAGTTCCATTTAGCACACACCTGCATCTTATGAAAGCAATAGCTGAATTTCCCTTGCTAATCCTGTTTTATCAATTAGCTCCAAATATTTGGGTAAGATTATGTACCTGTACTTGGAAAGGAGTGATATATAATAAAGGGTGCTGCCAAGAGCTGCTCAATGGACCAAGATGTCAGAAGGAATTAAGCTGTTCATTGCTTAAATGTTGAAATGTTTTTTGTCTTCTTGTTGAACAGGATATATAGGTCCCAGGGAAGCTAACCACTAAACAGTCTCCACCGAAAATATAAAAAAACTATGTTGATGATTTTTGCAGAAAGTGTGCTTATCTTTTTATCCTCTGCAAAAACATCCCACTGGTAGCCAAGTATTTATTAGCTGTTGGCAGGTTTCTGATAAAGTGGGCTTCCAGTTTTGCCAGAAATAGACAAGATAGGATGCACATTTATATTTATGTGAAAAAAGTCAGTGTACAGGAAAGTGATATTTAAGGGATCAATTTTCCAGATTTATACATCTGAAAATGCCCATATTACTGCCTTTTCTAAAGCATACCCATAGACAAAAGTGGCACAACAAATGTTTTTGACAAGTGCTGTTTCTGTTTTAAAGTATAGAGGATATTTCAGCTCAGGCTAGCAATATGGCAACAGGTACCCATATTTAGAATCACCAACACACATACTTTACCTTACCATGTATTTAATATCAAGGTATATTTGATGGTTAATACATGTTTCATATTTGGAGACTATTGTTATACTTTATAAGCAATACTGGCCAACAAGAACAGAACCAATCATTGGATAGAGCTGCAAGTCAATAGGAAAACTGAGCCAAAATATAAGAGACTGAATAGGAACAATAAAATCTTCTTCTAACAGAATAAATATAGATTAGCCTGTGGCTTGGTGGGTTACCTTAGTAACATTTCTGATCTGAAGCAAGGTGCAGAGCACAAAACTGCCTAGGGTGCAAGTGCCTAAAAGACTTATCTTGTACACCTTAGTGGTCTTAAAATTGCACCATGGGTATTTAGTAAATTACCACTTAAGGTTCTAACTGAGCGTCTGTGGCAGACTTATCTTTATTACTGAAAGAACCTGTTTTCAACTGCTGAACTCTGGTAATGTACTGTAGGGAAGTTATTGCGTAGAATGTATTATTCAAACTAGAAAAAATATTGTGATAAAGCCAATCAACTATATTTAGAAGCACATGTGCGCATAGCAGAGGTATATTATATTATATTACTAGACAGTTCCATGTTGCACAGTGTACAGATGTAGTACCTATGGACTAATGAAAATTCAGTATGTGTGATATCCCAAATGGCTGCCATAACGACTGCAATGCTGGTTTCTAAATCCTTTACATCTCATTAAAAATATTCAAAAATGCTTTAAATTGTGACTGTAAAACAAACTTAATTTGTTTGGAGCAGCATATAATTGAGAACTGCTGTGAAGACCCAACAGTTAAACATATCATAAGCTATGACACCAGATGGACTTTTTGGATATTTAGCTGTTGCAGAAAGAACACAATATGTGATAAAATATTAAAATAATATAATGTAAATACACTATGCTTAATTATATACACCTAAGCAAAAACAGCAAAGAAAAAAAATGCATGTCACATTGGATAAATAGAGCAGGGGTCATAGATTATATGTGAAAAATGCTTACTGGCACAAATATGCACATGTCACTTTTGTATAAACTAGCTTGATTGATTGCAATGTTACTGGTATGATAGGCACATGAAATTGGTGGTTGGATTACAGGTTTTAGCCTTTTTGGTCCTTTAAATATTCTAGACTAGAGTGTCAAATAGAGGCATATAAAACTTTAGAAGTATTGAATTTTATACTATTTTTCTATGAAATATTTGTATGCATTATATCATTTTAGAGATGTTTAATGATGCTTATACTGTCTTTACTTTATTTAACACCATGTAAAGGGGCCTAGGTGAGACTGAATTTAATACGCTGTAGCCAATATATAATAGACAATAAAAGTCTCCTGAATATTGAATGAAAGAAAAAGTGTGACATATTAATAAAACATCTTATTCCAATGTAAATTCCATTTTAAATAAAAGGCTGTGAAATAAGCAATACATATATTAAATTCATGATCTATATGTAATTATGCCCAGGAGGAAATGAACTTTTTGAGGATTAAGACATGTAAAAATTCAAAGCAGGAATATTTCTGTAAACTACTAAAAAATCTTATGAAGAAATCTTGGAGCCCACTAAATATGCATATAGGGGCCCATTTACGAAACAGTTTTGAGATAAATTCGTATTTTTTCAAAATTATAGAACATGTACGAACAATAAAAGCATTGTTGAGACAATACAGAAATTATCGCGGTTGCTTCGAATTTATACCGTATCAAGTAACATTTTAGTAAATGTGCCCCTTAATGTTTATTTACAGTTTTGTCCTGCAGTCACAGAGACACTTAATAACCTATTTAGCAAAGAAAGAAATGCATAGCCTAATTCAACACTCTGGTGTATACTAAGTATGAGTGGTTTGTAGACTTACATTGAAGAGATGATATATGGTTAGACTTTCCTTAGCTTAGAACAAGGTCACACATATATAAAAGTCATTCAGTTAGGAGTAAATAGCTATTCACCTACTAAATCTCAGTTTAAGTGATGTTTAAACTAGTCTTCTTCTCAAATCCCTTGGCTGCCAAAAGGCCAGATGAGCTGGGAGTGCCA
This sequence comes from Xenopus tropicalis, assembly GCF_000004195.4. Classification (NCBI taxonomy): domain Eukaryota; kingdom Metazoa; phylum Chordata; class Amphibia; order Anura; family Pipidae; genus Xenopus; species Xenopus tropicalis. The sequence continues at coordinate 72,037,051 of NC_030677.2, read as the reverse complement.
CTGTGGCCGCTCAAACCTTCGTAATAATGACACAACAACATTTGTGTGGATAAATTAGCGGCCACAGCTTTTTTTTTTTTTTTTTTTTTTAAATTTGACAATTTTTATTTTTTCCTAAGAAAGGGAAATAAACAACATATCAGTAGCGGCCACAGCTTTTATTAAACATATGTATGAAAAAACAACATTAACAAAATATGCCAACTGCCGGGGGGCCCGGCAGGCACGAATTGAACCCCCGCTGTACCAGGAGTCTCCTGCAGCTGGCCCCAGCCATAAGCTGCTGACCAGCCGCTTAACTCGCCAAATTTATCTCCAGACTACGCTGTCAGATGTTGCCATCCGCCAAATAAAAGCTGTGACAATAAAGAACCTAGGCATGAGATAAACATAAACAGAACATATCACAATAATAACAAATCAACACTTGAAGAAGGGTGGGTGGGTAGGAAACTTTTCTAAGTTGTAGAGCTTTCTTCCTTGACAGGAATCACTTTCTTCTGACATGAGGTACTAGAGGAGGGATGGTGATAGGTTCAGGGGTTGCCTAGTAACCAGCAACGCTCCCAGCTCACTGGCCGGCAGCCATGGCCCAACACCCCCCACTTTGGGTTGTCGCTGGGCAGACTTTCTAACCAGGCTGGAACCCATCCCTCCCCAGCCAAGTCTCTGACCTTCCCTATGGGCAATAGCCTCACCATTTGGGAACTACTTTAAAAGCTTAAAAACCATTATTGGTGTTAAAATGTAAATTGTGCAATTTTAAAAAAAGCAATTTTAATTATTGAATTAACTTGACATTTGTCTCAAAAACAGGATAATATAAACTTGCTTGAGAATATTTGTACAAAGATTAGATATTTTAAGGAGAATTGGGTAGTTAAAAAGCTTTGGAGAAAAACTAATGACATATGACAGCTAATTCTGTGACTGTGGTACATCTATGAAACCTTAATTAAGGGGACAGAAGAAGTCAAAGTTGACCAGACGATTGCAAGAAAATTGCAGAGACATAGGAAATACAGAGAAATGAAGGCATAGAGGTAGAGGAAAGAGTTTTGAAGGCTTTTGACAGCATTTTAAATTTAATTATGGAAGTCAGGAAGTCTGGAAGGGCAGTTGGTATTGAGGTAAATAAGACTGTCAGCAGCATTTAAATTAGTCTGTAGTTTCTTGTTTCTATATATAATCTATATGATATTGTACAAAAGAAAACAAGACAAAACCTGAAATAATATAGAAGGGTGATCCCTGCACTGTTATGCGTACCTCTGTTAGACAGATTAACAGGGGGCTATGCAAATAAGAGAAAAGCTATGCGTTCTGAAGTATAAAGTTTTACAACAGACAGGTTGGATACATATTATGACACTGGTACAGAGGAATGGACTTTTGGAGGAATTAAGGAGAAAGTTATTTTGCAGAGAGCAGGAGGGGGGAGGCAGATGTAAGAAAGAGAGGCTGCTGCTGAGTACCGTATATACTCGAGTATAAGCCGATCCGAATATAAGCCGAGGTACCTAATTTTACCTAAGAAAACTGGAAAAACTTATTAAATCGAGTATAATCCTAGGTTGGGACAAACCAAACTTTATGGGGTTTAGTAGGGTTCTCTATGGACCTTCAAATGGTGTTGAAGTATGAATATCAGCACCCCAAAGAGGCCTTCAACCGGTGAGTTGCACTTCAACAAAAAGCCAGTTGGGCAATGATAGAACGTATGGCTGCTCCTATTTACCCTACTCTCATTATCTTGCTCTGTTAACTGATATCCCCTTTCTTCCCACATGCTCTGCAGAACCATAGGTTAAAGCCATAGCTTTTAACCCAGAACACAGAGCAAAGTATTTTTGTGCTTACCGAGCCCCTGCGCCTTGAAACTGCAGCCAGCAAGCAGGTTATAGCTAAACCTGAACACAGAGCAAACTGTTTGTTTTTGTGCTTACCGAGCCCCTGCGCCTTGAAGCTGCAGCCAGCAAGCAGGTTATAGCTAAACCTGAACAGAAAGTTATTTTTGTGCTTACCGAGCGTGCGCCTTGAAACGGCAAGCAGCAAGCAGATTATAGCTAAACCTGTGTGTGAACGCGCGAGCGAACGTCCGTGCACGCATGCGCGCACAGAACCACATGGGGGGGTGGGGTGCGCGACAACTGTCAGCGCAGCGTAGCATGTATCGACTCGAGTATAAGCCGAGGGTGAGTTTTTCAGCACATTTTTGGTGCTGAAAAACTCGGCTTATACTCGAGTATATACAGTAAAATGTATTCAGGGTAATAGTTATCTTAGCTTGCTCTGTTACATTTGCGATAGTATCCAATGTACAGTCAGGGAGTTTATTACTCATGTAAACTTGGGGGACTTGCCTCTGATATTCTCAGGCCGGAAAAAAAGAGATTACGCATTGTCTTATATAGGCTTACAGGTGGACTTCATGCCACCTACTGGCTAACCTGAATACTGCTTTAACTATTTACATTACTAAAATAAACATTTTTTATTTTATTTATTTTACCCCTGCTATGTTGCTATGCAAATTCCCAGCAAAATGGAAGTAAATGGAAGTTACTCTATGTAACTGTCCTGTGTGAAATATGTTGGTCACAAAAACTGTAACAGTATATACCTACAAATAACAGTACATACCCACAAATAACTGTGCAAACCCATACGGGAGACTGAACATGTAATTAGATTAAAAAAGCTATTTAATATAGATTTTTAACCAATATTTTTAACTATAGCCATCAATGAAGGACAGACTGCTACTTTAACGTTGTATACATGCTGATCATATTTTCATAGGCACTAACATGGCTGGCCATATTATTTTTGCAACTGTGATAATATTTTAGTGCTATTTACATATTCAGTAGTTATTGATTGTATTTTCAAAAAATGGTTTTCAGTAAATTCAAAGATGTGTAGGTGTTCATTTGCCCCTTCTACTGCTTTTGTGATGTCAGAGCATTTGTGCATGACACTATTGAAGGAAGCCATGAACCTTGATGTGACATGCGGTCACACCTACAGTTGATTTGTGAAACATTTGATACTGAGACCCGCTGCTCACGTAATGCCCATCTAGGTGCTAGGTTTAGGTTTTTTACGTGTTTGGCTATGCTAATACATGACCTGTATTTGGCTTAGCCGATCAGGTAATATATTGATATGTTATTGTTCAGTATGCCAAGATATTTATAAGCCCTTTTCCTTGTTGCTCACTGTGGGGCAAGTTTCTAGCTGAACTTTTTGATTATTTGTTCAGTATTTGTTTCCAATTTGTTCATTCTTAGTGAGTGTGACTGTAAGGAGTGCATGATGGCCCTCCTTTCCTCAGGTGCCACAGCCTATGGCCAACACATAGGATGCAGAGCTGGCGCAGTTATGTCATCACGTAGGTGTGTGACATTTTGTGTTATGCTTGGCAAGAAAATTCAAAATAAATAGATGCTGGGTTCAATGCCCAAATATAGGTCTTACTCTGTGAGTTCCTGGGTGTGCCTAAATTACTATTTTGACTTGATCTTCTGGTTCCTGACATTCTGCTTTGATCCAGACCACACTGATTGCTGTCTGCCTTAATATTTTGCCTGAATATGAGGTTTCTATACCCCTTGGATACCACAAATTGGCTTTTGATCCATTTCACATTTACCACCTGTGTTTTAGAATGTTATAGTTATAGAAAGTTATAGAATGAAAGGATGGATCTCTTTGCTATTAGACAGCAAAGGGCCTTTTTAGACACAATTCTGCATTTTTTATCCGCTATTCAAATCTTTTTCCACAATGTCAGTCATTGTTGCGGCAGCATTGTTTTCACCTCAGTTGTGTCTGATATACTTAACAAATGTGTTTTTAAATTGGGTGCATGTTCGGCTAACATTTTTATAGTGTGGAAGGATTCACTTTCAGCAGTGACAGTAGTTTATTAAATGTATAGCTGAACAAACAAGTAGACTACTTGCCCTTAGCCATGGGATAGGAGACTTCTCAGCAAAACTTCTAACCATAGTCCCACACCCTGCCCCTGGAGCTACGCATGGAGCCCCCACCCGTTAGTTTGGATTTGGGTTAGATGGTTTAACCTCTGCTATAAGGGTATACTTGGACATAGATTCTAATATAAATAGCTTACACAGGAAACAAAATGCAAATGTGTCCGTGTTTTGTCCACATTAAGAAAAAAATTCTAGTAATTTATCCTAAATTAAGTTATGCCTACAATGTTTTATATAGTTTTTCCTTACTCATGCACACATGCATTCTTAAAGTATAGTTCAGCAACTCGTGCAGTTTTAGAGGTGTTTCTTCCATGACTAAACTCACAAATAAAAAAAGAACAAATGTTTCCTTATTTATTAAAAACTGTGACTAAAAAAACGTGGACACCAAAATGCTCAAAAAAAAGTGAAACCTTTGATTTGCGAATTTTACATCACCTAAATAGCACAACTAGCTCCCCAAAAATACTAACAACTCGAATACCTCAATTAATGGCCCGCAAAAATATTGCCTTGGACAGCTCGCATTGACATTTTTATAACCGTGACAGCTTGTAGATGGTGTATTTTTACATTCTGTTTTCTTGGTTTTGACGCATAGTAAATGAAATTTTTTTTTTACCCAAAAAAGACACAAATCTAAAGGGGTTATGGGTACATTTGAAACAAAAAGAACATGGAAACAGATTGATGATTTATGATACATAAATAAATGTCTGATCAATCAAGATACATTGAATTGCTTCCCTAAACAGATGGGTCTTTAGGGGGTGTTTAAAAGTTAAGAAGGAAGGGGAGAGTCTGATGGGTCATTCTACAGCTCCATTGGGATTGCTTTGGGCAAAGTTCTTTAAATGTGTTCAGGCCATAAAAACTTTCACTTGCTCCCAGTTGCATGCTTAATATTGCAAAACAGTGACAGAATGGTAACCAGTCATGGGAAAACAGAGACCTGGAGAAGCCCTGTTATCAGGGTCGCAAATAAATTCATTGTACCTTTTTGGTGAACATGCTCTGAAAAATATATTAGCATTTGTAACATGATGACGTGACTTTTTTGAGCACTTGACAAAAATAGGCCTATTTATTAGTCACAGTCTGCAGTACAAGACTGGTAGGGCACAGGGTTCAGACATGGAATGTGAGGTCTTGTCTGGTCTGTCATTTCCAAAAGGAACCTTCAGACTGCTGTAGCTGAGAAATGGATTTGAGGCAAGGAAAAAATAAAGTGCCACTTGCCAGTTTCCAGCAGCTTAAGTTCATTTTGTGAGGGTTCTGTCACCACTTTACTACTACTGGCAGCTTACTGCTGAAAATTCTACTTCTAACTGCAGCGCTTAATAATAGCTACACTACTGGAAAGACACACACAGCTGTAAGTCCTCAAATGCTCAGCTTTTATGTATTTTAAATGTGACATAATGCTTTTGGTATATAATTTCTTGATGTGCATTTATGTTGTAACTGACATCCAGAAAAGTCAGCACAGAAGAAAAACTAAACTGCAGTGACACAAATGAAGTGCACCTGAATCAATAAATTTCGTTTATTTTCCCTTCCTGTTTGGTGTAAAATCAAGACAAGGGAAAAAATATTAATCATCTCACAGTTCCCCCCATTCTCAAGTGTTAACAGGATGACATAAATTTTTCACACACTTTTCTGTCCTATCAGATACAACTGTCATATGCTCCAATTATAGGCATTTCGAGGCCACCCAGGCTTTACACAGGGGATATCTCCCTAGATTTAATTCTCGTTCGTGAGCTGCAGAATACTTGGGTGTAAGTGTACAGGGCAGTTAATATTTATGCACTGGGGTTTCTGCAATGCTACTATGTAACGAACATAATTTACATGCTCACGTCAGTTTTGCACAGTTTGTCTGCTATTTCACTTTATTTGCATGGGCCGAAAATGTTATATCATTCAGTTTTATTCCCCTAATACTAAAGGGAAATCTGTTTTTTGTTTGAAACTTCCCCAAACCGCACCTGCTGCTTTCTCCATTTGCAGCAGCTTTTAATTCCAGACTGTGACTCACTTTGCAAGTATCTGCATCTGAATTGGCTCAGGGCCACCTATATGTCATTGCTACAAAGTGGGGTGTTGACTAGAAATGAAGAAAGGATGCACATTTTAGCTAACGTGTTAATTTGCTTTAATGAATAATAATTATCCTTGATACATGTAAAGGAAGCTACCTTTTCTATGCAGAGCTATAAACAGACTTTTTATGTTTGTAGTGTGTTTATACCAATGTATGCTTGACAGTTAGGCCAAAGAATTAACTGTGGCATGGTAACAGTCTTTGCTTGAAGAACATACAAATGGATATTAAATGATATTAAATGTGGTGTTATCATGTTTATTAATAAATATGAATTTTGTTATTAGGTCAACTTTGTACTTTCTATTGCTCATGGTGGAATTGTTCTGGATTATACCATACACGTAAAAAGATGGTGTGTTTAGCTTAACACAGTTCACAATAATGGTGAGTTTCCTCTCGTGTCACTGCCTGAAACAGAAACACGAGAGCACAGAATTATAAAATAAGAGGCACTTAATAGTTCAAATATGTAACCAGAAGGGCCAGTTATAACCAACCATAAGGGCCAATATTTTTTTTAATTGTTTAATCAAAATAAATGTTATAGTTAAACTTATTTCTAATGTAAACACATGTATAATACAAAAAGGTAGCATAAATAAAAAACAACCCCAAAACTTGAGAGTTCTTCCACAGGAAGTGTAATTGGGTTTTATGGCTGGGACCATCCAATATGGAATGGTTTAGATCCCTTCCTATAAATTTCATAAATTTCTCTTATTTATGATTTATGACCAGGCAGCTGAAACATTCACCTAGACTCTAAAAAGAATAGTTCTAAAATTAGTTCCCTGTGCTGTCTACGGTGATCTTTATTATGGTACCTTTCTTTATTTATTCTGACCAGATTTTAGAGTCAAATTGCTGACTCAAAATTATATTTGGCTCCCTTGAGAAAAAGATTAAGACATACTATAATAAAGAGATATGGGCCAAATTATGAAACAAACAATGTCCTTGCTCCAAGTTTATAGAAACTAAAACATTTCATAAACTATCTTACTGGAGCATTAAAGCCAACCTGTAGGCAAAGTACATATTGAAATATACCTATAAAAATCAGGACACAAAAATAGATAATGTACCTCTTTGAAGGACTTGTTTTACAAGAGAAATGTTCAACAGGAGAAATGTTATTTAATTTACTTTAGAAGAGTAAAACAAAAATGAACAGATTGCACATTCATTAATTACAGTTGAGTTCTATATTGTCATTTTATTAATAGCAAAATATAAAAAAAAACCAAAGATACATGAAAATGAACCTTGTGTACATGGGGTTCATTAGCAAAATTAAATGAAAAAAGATAAATCACAGAAAAAGATAATACAAGTAGATAATACAAGTAGAATAATTGCCTTCCCCAAACAGGGGGAATCGGAAGATTCATTTAAATCTTTCTTGCAGTGGAGAAGTTCTGGGGTTCATTTGAAATGAGACATATCCGCATTAGTTCAGTTTTATGCATTGGCTCATATGTGTTGTGGTCTGCATTTTCTTGTTGGCCCTTTGTGATTTTGTGTGTGTTTTTATGACATAATACAATGAAAGTAAAATACCATTAAATAAAAGCAGAGCAAGTATAACTATCTTTGCAAATGTCTTTTATTTTAAGCTTGAGACTTTCAAGGCTGGGGTTCCTGGAAAAACAGTTAAAATGCTAACACTGAATATTATGTATTTTTTTGCAAGGTCTCTTACCTGCCTGCACTGAAATCTGTAATTGGGATTGTGTAGAGATATTCTGTAAGGTTCCACTGAGTTTAGTGCCAACTAGACAATATTTGAAAACATTAGATATTTAAGACTTATTAGATAGAGCCAGGGGGGCCCAGAATTACCAGTACAGCATCTTCTTATATTAGAGTTTTATCTACCAGCTCAGGAGTTACACTGCCGTTTATTATATAACTTTATTGCATTGCATTGAATGAAATCAGACAGTGCTGTATTCAAATAAAAAATGTATTCTGCTGTTTATTCAAAAAAGAAAAAAAAAAATACTAACAAAGCATCATCTCATGGATGATCTACATTTTGGGCACCTTTACTGCAGAGCATGTCATGACAATTTTATATGTTTTACCCTTTTAAATAAGTACAGTACCTCTAAACTGTAAGACCTTAACTATTATTTGGTGCTAACTATATATTGCATTTACTAATATACAAGCTGTGGCTGTCGAACTACACATGAACAGTTGAAACCTCTTTTTATGGTTTTTATACATACTATAAGCAAGTATTATTGTACACAAAGCGCACACAGAGAAATGTTGATAATGGTATTGCAATAGTCAAATACAGACACCACAGCAAATGAACCATTGCAACCGAAAACAGTAGAACCCTGATTTTATGACTGCGGAATTTACGCTTTCCCGGAATTTATGCCAATTTAATGTGTCCCTTGACAAATGTAAATTAAGGATTCAACTGTATAATGCAAAATTGTGCATATAAAAAGAGAAGTTTTCCTTTGCGCAAGTATAGGCTTTGAGAAACCATGAAGTACTTAGGGACCCATCCTCCAGTAAAGAAAAGATTGCAAATATTATAGTTTGCATCAGTTTCCAGTGTACGTAAAAAAAACTTTTTGAACCAGAAAATATACTACCTTTAAGCAAGTCTATGTGCTATTACAATTTGCAATGTAATAACTGTATAATGAAAAAAGATTACATTGTGAAATGCAAAGTATGGATATATTAGTGGGACTGCCATTTTGCCACCACTGGCATCAAAAGAAAGGCAATTAGAAATAGTTATTTTCTAGACAGCAAACTTCAGTTACAGTTCTTATGTTTCGATCTATTACGTTAATAAGGTTAATTTCTATAATAAACAGTTATAATCTATTCTTTGTTACCAACTGGTCTTTTTTTGTTTAACAATTTTCATCCCTTATTCACCATCTAGGCAAAGGGAACCCAGACAAATGTAGCTAGATGTCCTTAAAAAATACTTGACTGTGACACAAAGGGGCTGATTTACTAACCCACGAATCCGACCCGAATTGGAAAAATTCCGACTTGAAAACGAACATTTTGCGACTTTTTCGTATGTTTTGCGATTTTTTCGGATTCTGTACGAATTTTTCGTTACCAATACGATTTTTGCGTAAAAACGCGAGTTTTTCGTATCCATTACGAAAGTTGCGTAAAAAGTTGCGCATTTTGCGTAGCGTTAAAACTTACGCGAAAAGTTGCGCATTTTTCGCGTAAGTTTTAACGCTACGCAAAATGCGCAACTTTTTACGCAACTTTCTTATGGATAGGAAAACTCGCGTTTTTACGCAAAAATCGTATTGGATCCGAAAAATTCGTAAAGAATCCGAAAAAATACGAAAAAATCGCAAAGTACCGATCATTACGAAAAAAACGCAATCGGACTCCATTCGACCCGTTCGTGGGTAAGTAAATCAGCCCCATAGTCTGCTTGTGTAGAGCATTTAAGCAGTATTTAAGCAGATTTAAGACCAAATAATTCCCCGGAGGACAATATTTCACCTGTTGGACAGTTCTGCCCTTACTAAAGAATTCACCCCGTGGCATGCATGATGAGCAGAATAAATTGTTTTAATTCATTTGTTTTAGAATATTTTCAGCTGGTGGTGTACAGTAAAGAAATATTTTTGCAACAGGTTGGCTATCCACTACAGTCTTTGCTTCTTCCCTGTGGTTATGCAATGGGGAGTTTGTATCAGGATGGTTTGGTCTGTCACAGCAGAGTGCCTGTTGGGGGAAATGTGTGCTGGAGTGGGAAGTCGCTGGTATTCTCCCTTCTCAGCAGAGGTGCCTCATTCGGTATTGGATCCAGAAGGTAGGACCAGTTGAACAACACCATGTCCCTTCCTTCTTTATTTAGCAAGGTTCATCTGATATAGGTGCATTTGCAGTAGCTGTTTTAGTCACAAGTCCTTTACAGAAACAGAGGCTCTCTATCTAAAATGAGCATGTTACAGGTACAGTATATAGACATTAGCATAGCATATAGGACTTTACCCTGTTCTATTGTATCAAATCTAGAAAATATTTATATTGGGGTCCTAAGGATTTTCTTGTAGGTCATTACATTCTATAAGCATTATATTTTCTCCCTAAACCATCCCAAATGTTAGCCTTTAATTAAAGACTAAATAAATGCACGGTAATCTGTCACTGTCAATCTGGGTATGGTGTTTAGAGCAAAGTGTTCTGACATTGTTCCAATTCATTCTATCTGGGATAGTAAAGAATTGGAGGTTGTTGAAAGATAGAAATACCCATGAGTTTGGAAGAATCCAACAGCATCTGGTATTATTCATGTAGAGACCTTAGTCCAAAATATGAGCCAAACATTTATTTGGAAGATTATGTTAGCTTTTTCCTATGCAAATCAAAACTGAACATTGGTCGTAAGTGTAGGGTGAATTTATGGGCAAGAACAAGTAAAGGATATTTATAGTAATCATTCTTAATGTCTTCTTTTAACTTTTTCAGTGTCCAGAAGACATAGGGTCAATTTGACTTAAATGGGAAGTAACGTCGGAAAAAGGCTCTTTTTAATGCTTCAGCACTACTCGTTATGGATGAAATGGCAGCTTTTTCCACAACCATCCTGTGTGAGAGCAGCACAGGAAAAGGCTACATAGAGGGGAGCATTCTGTTAGAGCTTAAAAACAATTTTGAAAGTTCAAAGACCATTTCTATGCATTTAAAAAGTTTACCTGTAATATTTAGTTTAGCTGACATTCAACAGCATTTGAGCAAATAAGTAACATATGCCTGCAAACTGTTTGGATTCCTGGTATATCACAAGTTCTTTTTGTCACTTTAACAAGTCTGGACCTCTTCATAACCATCTTACGCCTTTAACCCTTAATTCTTTTATTTGATGTGCATTGGTTTAAGGGGTTAGAGAGACATCTTGCAGCCTTAATTGCCCATATTCGCTGCCTGGGGTGGCTTGGGAATATATTACCAATGGTAGGAGGGAAAATACTGACCCCTACTCCTTAACTTGAGAGTCATTCATTTATACTGTTGTGGAAATTTCGTACGTGGTTTCTGAACAAAGCCAAGAGACAGAACTAGAGAACATTGACTTATAGACTTTGTGACATACAGTAGTAGCATACGTCATAGAGCATAGGCATTGCTAGTTTACCAGTGTACGCGCATACAGATATCTGTTCACAAAACAGAAAACGAGGAGGAGCTGCTCTTTGCCAAACTGGTGGTGCTGTCTTCAAGGCCATGGTAGAGACAACTAAGGCTAGCTTGTAAACAGAATCCATCTGAGTCAGGGGGCTTCTGAGGTTGTCGCTGGCTTTAGAGATGTACTCAGGAATGCTGATCAGTGAAGGGGTGCACAAATCTGCAGTTTAACCCTTGCTGTGCTGTACACCCATAACACTACTCCAAGGGGGAGGGTCCTAATTTTAAAAGGCTTTGTTCCTCCCAACCAACTCTTTTGATCGTGGTTAACTAGTTAAGAATTTTTCCTTCAACCTTTGAATCCCTGAGGAGGTTTCACTGCTGGTAACCCTATGAATCTTGTGGTCCATCTGTCTCAAAAAAAAACAAAAAAAACAGCAACACATACCTGCCACCTAAAATAGATTTAATTATTATTATTAAGAAAAATGTTGTGTAATTGGCAAATAAAGTGGAGTTAAAACCATGTCTCCTTATATAATCAGGCGATCTGCCTGATATGGAACTAAGAAACGTGATTTTAATGATTCTGCAAGGACAATATTGCAAACCATAAGCAAAGAAGTGAAGAATAAGGAGAGAACTGAGGATGCTTCTTAATACATCCATTTTAATATCAGAATGTATCTTTTATTAGCCTTTATGAACCATCATTGTTAATAGTATACTATGTTGGTACATTCACTGCTGCTACGGAAGGACTGTTGGAAATCCTTGGCCCATAAACATTTCACAAGACAAACAGACCGCAGTAGATTTTCTGAGAGCACATTGTAATTGCCGGCACAACTAGGAAATTATAATAGACTCAATCCACAGCAAGCTTCCATCATTAGTAACACTGACATTTCGTTTTTAACCAATTTACATTTTTGGAAAATAATTTCATATTTTGGAATATATTACACACTAGTGTATGACATCTCTTCTCATACATTGCCATACAGTATTATGATAACAGCAGCAAATTGTCAGTTTCTGTATCTTAGGCTCATTCATCTTTATTTTCATAAATGTAGATTAAAATTCCTTCTGTTTCTCTAAAAACACTCTTCCATAGCAGATGGAAATTCTTTTAGTGATGGGTGAGGCTCTGTCAAATGATTATACTGCTAGAACTTTGCCAACAATTACAATATTTTCATCCTGACAGATTTCTGTAATATCTCAGGGTTTTAAAATGCGTTAATTACTTTATTACCATAAACAGGTGCACCAGTGTTATCAGTGTTATCTGAACTGCAAACTATTAAGGGTAACTTAAGCCTTTCCCTTAGGCCTATGCCACACAGGGATGATACTCAGAGAGTGGAAAAATGCTTGCTGAGAATCAGATGCTCCACTCTAAAAATCTTTAAATTGTGCCTTAAACTGCTTGAGTATGCAGTTCTTGGCAGAAATACACAGTGTGTGCCTACACCCAGAAGGATTCAATGTTTTCTGGTGCAGACGCAACTTAATATCTTTAGAGCGGAGAGGCTGATTCTCAGCAAGCGTGTTTTTGTGTGAAATAGCTGTAACACCTCAAAGCAACCACCCTGAACTTTATTTCAGGCGCAAAAGCTTTCTATGCTGAGAATTATCAGGACAAGCACTGTTTGTATTTTTGCTATTATCTTACCAATAGATTACAACACATTTTACATTTGATGATATACTTGAACCTTACCAATATATATTCATATTGGAGGCAAAAAAATTCTACTAGGTTTATTTAATGTTTAAATTCAGTTGACTTAGGTAGGGTGAATCAAAGTATGGAAAGAACCCTCATCTAAAAAACCCAGAGTCCCAAGCATTCTAAATATCAGAGGGTCCAAAATATTAGAGGGCGGCATGCCCATCTCAAAATAGTCAGCCTAAACTTAAGCGAGATACAAAAGGATGTTTCAGTAAAAACCCGTCTACCATCAGATTTACAAAGCGAGATAAACTGGTAATTTTAATCTTCCAATGTTATACAGGTATAGTATCTTAATAAAATAAAACACTACCTCGTTCTAGAGACCTGCACAGGTCTAGCAGGGCAGACCCATGACCTGCCCAGACCCGCTGACCTGCAGCCACCACCCTATTATGCCCCCTACCCAGACACAATACCCAACCCTAGCCGCAATGAGTTAACTCACCTTCTGACCTTGGGACCTGCAAAACCAAAGTGACATCACATCTATTGGAATTAATGAATTTAAAATTAAATTCATTTTTATTAGGAGATTAAAATTACAGAAAGACCCCTTGTACCCCAGGTGCTGAGCAGTCTGGATAAGGTCCTATACCTATACTGTAAACTGCAGGCTAGTAGTCTGAACGCTGTTTTAGTGTTGGTAGAACAAATTGAATGACAGTTATAATTACATACACTAAAAGATAGGTGTACACTAGAAGAATTCTCAGTGTGGGAGTTCCTTGTCTCAAGTGGACTAGTGACCATGAAGAGCTGGGGAAAATGTTTTCTAAAACAAGGTTGTTTTTTTTTTTTAAAAAGTCAATTTATTGTTACTGTCAAAGGCTTGAAGGCAAACTATAAGACCCCTTTACAATAACTGGAAAAGTATTTTTCGGAAACTGTTACTTTTGCAGTTTCCATGTCCCTGCAATAGATGGGGTAGAGTTCATCTCTAAAATGCACACTTTTGCTTTTTCTAAACAGGGAGTGGACTGGAGTGGCTTGGCTTTTTCTCGCCAGCAAAGAAAATGGGACGTGTGACTTTTTCAGCAGAAGACAGAGAGTTTGAATTTGTCTTTCAAGTGTAAGAGAAATAGGGCACTTTCAAGAGTGCAACAGTCACACTAATTCCTTGGTAAACAACAGTTTTGTTTTCTTTAATAGTGTATGCAGCAATGTCTCAGCTAAACCTTTTATTTTAACCAGTAACAAATGTCAGTGGAACCTTGCTATGGTCTATGTTTTATTTTAATAACCAGTACAGGTATCGAACGTTCCGAATTACGGAAAGGCCATCTCCCATAGACTCCATTTTAATCAAAGAATTCACATTTTTGAAAAGGATTTCCTTTTTCTCTGTAATAATAAAACAGTACCTTGTACTTGATCCCAACTAAGATATAATTAATCCTTATTGGAGCCAAAACAATCCTACTGGTTTTATTTAATGTTTAAATGATTTTTTTATAGACTTAAGGTAGGAGATACGAATAACGGAAAGACCCCTTATCCGGAAAACCCCCAGGTCCCAAGCATTCTGGATAATGGATCCCATACCTTTACTTAATAATAGTTTCTGCATTACAGATCTGTTATATCTTAACTTTCATTCTTTTCATATCTACAGAAGATTATATTGGATACACTGCAGTTTAGAGCTACAGCATACCTTCACGTGACTAGGAACTGAGTATATCACATCTACTGAAACCCCCATACACCATTTAAATCTCAGATACTATAAGACCTATAACAATTTTGTTATTAGAATATAGTATTGATAGTTCCCCTTTAAATAACACATATACTTGTGTTATAAACTATAAATAGCCCTTGTGACTTTTTTATGTCTTTAATTGACAAATAAGTTTACCACCCAAAGAGATGAAGCAGAATCCTGTGCATCCTGCATTTGGGCATGAACGCTGAGATGAGACATTTTGTGGTTTAAACACTTGTGGTTTAGGAAATCGATGTGCCTGTCTTATTTTTCCAGTACTACTGTGCCAACTGTTTTCCCCATAAGCAAGGACATTTTTATTATACATGCTGAGTGCTCTTAATAAAATGTTTCTTATTTCTTATATGGGCTCTTTTTTTTATTTCCTTGATGACTGAGTTTTCTTCCTGTTGTTTGCAGGATCTCCTTTTTCTTAATGTGAACCTGACATCCTTAAAAACTTGACTTAAAACTATCAAACAGCTAATAGATGCATAGTTCGGAGTATATTTTAAGCCTAAACTCTAGTCTTTACCAATGTGGCTATAAGCGCTTGTGCATGTAGAGAAACATACATGCTTCTTTGCCACTCATCAGGAAAGTGTCTCTTTTATTGCTTAATATTCTGTCCTCCAAAGAAAAATTATTCTTGATTTGTATCTGTTTTATGTTATCATAACACAAGAAGTAGTTTCCATTTGGATATTGCCTGTAATAATCCTTTAATGATACAAAAATACAGAATATTTAGTAAAACCTTATGTTTTAGAAGCAGATTCTTTCAGGGTTTTGGGGCATTAAATAATATAAGTGAAAAATATTTGAGCTATTCTTACAAGACAACTAAAACCAAGAGTAAAGTGAAAGGAAATGGAATGAAATTGGCCTATTTTTCCACCATTAAAGGACAATGAAAGGTTAATATAAATTAAAAGTAAGCCTAAAGGCATTCTTTTTAAGTACTTACTGCATATCTAAATCCTAAATTCCCAGATCCCTGCTTGCTTCTCTGAGATATGGTGCTGGCAGCCTACAGCAGTGTGAAGACTACAGTGACATCACTGAAATCTCTCTTCCCTTCCTGTAGGTGCCAGCGGCAGCCTTCCTATTCTCTGAGCATGTGTGTAACTTGATCCTGCTGTTCTGAGCTACACATGCCCACCAGCCAATCAGAAGTGGATCTGGCAGAGGGGAGGGGGGGAGGGAATGAAACACATGTGCAGTATGAAGCAAGGAGGGAAAGGAAGGGAGAATACCATTTTAGAGATGGCTGCCTGTTCTAGAAAATGTGAAGTAAGTGTGACTGAGTAAATATTTGATTAGGTGAGCCAAAAGTGTGGCGTTTTTACTAAACAATAGGAGGACTATTGGGCAGTATGCTTTTTAAATTTTGACTTGCATTCTCCTTTAACCAGAGCCTTACCTCTCCTCTTGCTGAGCATAGCACATGTGCTGTGTTCCATTATAAATACATGGATTTGCATTAAACCACTAGGAGCAAGTGAAGGGGAAGTGCACCACTAAGACACATAAATATAGATGCAATGGAAGCAATACACAGCTTTGGGCTGTTAGGATGGTTAGGGTAACAACATCCAAATATAAGCCCATTGCAACTTACTTTATTCTACACTTGGCTTTGCCTGTAGGGCTTTATCTGACCCACAAAATCTTGTCATGCAACAGCACAAGTTATTGTGTATGACAAAATCTGATCTCGGCTGCTGTAAAGTATATCAGATCAAATAAATTCAAATGGTGTATTTTGGTCATGCATCTACAGTCGATGTATTCCAATGCTTAAAAATCCTTTGACAGCACCATTGAATCTACAATGATATTTAAAAAAGTGACTCCTAATGATTATCATTAATTTCTATGGCAAGGATTTATCTTAAATAAGTATTCATTTTGCATTTTAACAACATTAAGTCTGTGTCGCAACAAGTATTTTGGTTTGCACCATCAGCCAACATGGCATATTCAATATAAATGATTGGCAGCTCAAATTTTTATTCACAACTACTTTAACTTTCCATTCAGCACTCCCTAGATATCACCTACATGACAAACGCATAAGATTTTGGGGTGATACAAAGGTTGCCTTAATAACACAAAATGTCCACAAAATGGCACCGGCCTGCTGGCTGTGACTGTAAATCATTTATATAGTGTAAGTAAAGTTTATTTTGCTCAACTAACATGATAGAAAAGGATTTGGAATTATTTCTTAGGGTGACAGGTCCCCTTTAAGATGTAAAAAAAAGTCCAATGAAACCATTAATAATGAAAAAAATGGCATTTGTATATTAAGTTTCTTTTTAGAGCAAGTCAACCATATTTGGCTTGCTTTTATAAAATGGATATATCTGAATTTAATATAGCTAAATGAAATCTAAATCAGTCTTTAAAATGGTCTCTGCAGCTGCATTTCACCCCCTGGGTTCAAGGATGGAAATGCACTTTAGATGGCTTTTGGGACAAAAGTAAGATCAGGCTTATTTTCTTACTTTTCAATTTGAGTCACTGTACTGGACTTTACAAAGGCAAAGACTGACCGACCTTGGATGAAGAGCTTAAACCAAAGGTGGAATCTTTGGCAAACCTACCAGGGCTTTACGTTAACAAATGAAGGGCTTTGCAATGCACAAATTTGCCAATCCTTTAATCTTCTGCAGATCACAAACACATAATAAAGCAATGGAATTGCAATTTCAGAAATCACTATAAAAGGTCAAACTGCATGGTTGCTACAGTGTCCTTTATGCTGTGTTCAGTCATTGATTCCATTTCACGTTAGAAAACAGCAGGGTTGTGACTTCCATTCCAATATTCTTTATGTTATAGTATATATTTGTACCATTTACTAATTTTAAAAGCAGTTTTGCTTTGCAGATGTTGAGCTTTTTAAGTGAATGCATTTGGATTATTGGATTGGCAAATGAAAGCTATAGTAAAAGGGGCCTTAATGAAAACAAGAACTAGCTAATATGACCTGATACTGTACATGAGATATAAAGGAGCAAATGCAGCCTTATACAAAGAGAATTGCCAAGATACATATTGGGGCTTATTCACAGTGACCCTGACATGCATTGCTTGTATATCAGCATAACCTTTAGGGCTAAAGAACATCAGCACTAGCGATGAGTAAACTTGCAGCATTTTGCTTTGGCTGAACATTTTGCAATATTTGTGCATGAGTGTGGTTGTTGCACTTCACTTGCTTGGTAAAAGAGAAAAGTTGGGTATGCCAAAGGAGTAAATGGTGCCCCAAAGTATCTTAATGGTTCCAGCATTAAAATAGCTTGATTGTGCTTTAACATGCATCTTCATTAGTCTGTAACACTAATGGATAGAGGAAACTCCATTCTTATAATATATTACAGCATTATAATAATGGGCTGGGAAATGTTTGGAAAAAAGCTCCTATCAAAAACCATTCAAGCAAACACCCTAGGCAATAAAGATTGAATATGTATCAAATTAGATGGGACAAACCAAGAAGTAATGGTGAGCAATGATTGAGTGAGCCATTAATGAGTGAGCCATTAGAGCTAGAAAGAGCTAATTAAACTATTCTGTTGATCCTGTAGATGTGGACCTGGAATAATGAGGCAATTAATTTAACTCCAAGTATATATATTAAATGGACCCTTATAATGCATTTCCACCAAAACTTTAGCATTTGTATTTAAATAAAGGGTCATCTTATTACAATACAGGATCTAATGGCATCTGGCAACAATTAACTGGATCTAATTAGTAGGCATTAACATTTTGCAAGGGAAGCATGCAGATTTAATTCTAATTCTGCAGTTCAAGTGCAATTAACACTTCAGAATTTGAACCTATTACTCAGAAATTCTAACTTAAAACCCAACGCATGTAAACTGACTGGATTTCCTGGGAGCTTTATGCACGCACATTGACAACTTACAGAAGGCTACCTATCCCTGAGCTAATACCGTACAGTGGTACAGAAACAGCAAATGTAATCTAGACATTTGGATCCCAACACTTACGATACCCCAACATGATACCCAATGATACACACACCTTTTTTCCATTAAAATTCCAACTTGTGCCACGGTGAGCAAAGTAGTTTTGAAAACAATTTTGCATAGAGTGGGAACCTAAAACTCATGTTATTGCTTAAGATAGAAAGCATAAACATGGGCAATAAATTAATACCAGTAATCAAATATTTTTACATTATATTCATTTTTATCAATAGTTTTCTATGGGAATAAGTAAGGGGCGAAGACACACACAGGGATTAGTAGGTGCAATTTTTTAAAAAGTCATGAAGACTATTCCGCACAGCAAAACCATGCATGATTAGTTGCAGTGACATACAGTTACCTACGCTTTTTTTTAAAAAAAAAGTTGCGGCAACTAAAAGTCACCCCATGTGTCTTTGCACTTATTCGCTGCTTGTGGAAAAAAACATTGCTGTCACATCTCTCCTATTGTAACATTCCCACTTTGGATGTTGATTGAGATTGTCAATGATTCTGGCATTATCTGGCAATAATTCTAGTGCTGGTCTTTACTAAACCTTGTTAAACAGCTGTGTGGATATGATAATATATTTATGTGCACTGAAAAATCCTCAATGACAAGTAATGGCAGTTTAGTAAGCTGGAACAAGTCATTAGTACTTTTGAAAACAGGTCCCTACAAGCTAATACATAATGAAATAAAATGTGTTGTCCTGCAAGCATATAACTTAAAGGTTTTAATAGGATGTTCATATATAACCTTGCTTCCATATTTATGCCCAGTTTGTATTTATAATTCAAAATAACATCAGAAAATGTTTTTATTGCAGTTTTAGGAAAAAATGTATATGGATTTACTTTCAGCAAATAAGATCAGACATTCTGGTGACGTGCACTATACAGTTACAAAGAATGCCCTCCAGAACTTGTTAAGAAGGTAAAGTAAACATGGAGCCATCTGCATCTCCATTTAATATTCTTTATCTTGTTTCTACATGGACCCTCGGTGGATAATAATAGACAGACTTAATCTTCTTCTCAGAAACACCAAATTAACAAACCCCAATCTCTTTTATCTTTCTTTGGTGTTGCAAGAAAATATATATATTGCAAGCACAATAGACACAGGAAATGGATGAGGGATGACGAGAGATAGGCAGCATGCACATATGGGTTGAGCAGATTTATGATAATGGCTCTAATGGTGATCCTTAAGATGTGGGCTTTATAAGGCCCAAGAGAGAAATAAGATAAGAAGAATGATTTTCATTAAAATACATTCAGAAACAATCCATTCCTGCTAGTTATCACAGCAAGAAATATCTACAGATCCTTGTAGTCATGGGATTGTCATCCAGCTGATTTAAAAAGTCATATTATTATATTAATGATAGGTCATTGGTTATGTCCAGGTTAAGGAGTGCATGTGAGACCCAAACACACATATCATGTAAAAAGTGTATGATAAATGTATTCCAGATTCCAGCAAATCAGTTTCTTCATACTCTTGCATATCTATAAACAACTATGCAACAACATACAATTTTAAGAAATGTATTCCCTTTACAGTATAACATGCATACAATTCTATACAGAAAACAAATACTGAAAGGGGGAACTATACATTGTATATATACTGAAATGAAGCAGTGCATCGATCATGCATTCAACCATCATATTTAGACCTAACTGGCAAACTCTATTTTTTCCTTTGATGTATCATGTTTAGAAATCTGCATGCTGTCGAAATAAGGATTTCAGATCTTTTTGTAGCCTAAAGAGGTTCTGGCATATTCTACTGTCCAAAATTATTCACAAAGTGTAAATGTTTATTTGGCCCAAGAGTGAAATAAGCAATGTACTGCGGGTATTTCAGCGAGTTTAATATGCCTTTCTATAAACTAAAGTTAAGTGTGGGGACTTGACCAATAATCACTGCAAATCAAATTTAAAAAACTGTTGTTTAGTGATCATAACTGTTTCTAGAACAAAAGGCCAATACATAGGTATAACGTTGTTATGGATTTGTTAGGCATACTGTCTTTTTGCACTGTTTAGACCACTCCAGTAAAAACAAAACAGAAAAACTAGCAGCTTAAAGCACTAAAGCTTAACTCTTTAGGTTCCAGATAACTTGCAGTCCAGCACTGAATAACCTGAAATTATAGAATCTATGACACTGGCATGCTGGTACTATTGTGCCAGTGCCACAAATTCTATGATCTACAGCACTTAACAATTTTGTGTTTTTTTTGCATTGTTTGTGTTCTATTTTATTAGGCAATTTATTGATGCCCAGCATTCAAATGCAAAATCTCACCCCATAGCACATATTCGAGAAGCTATTGCACCCATATCTGTGTTCTGCAGAGGTGTACAGTGCTGTGCCATCAGATACAAGGCTGACCTGTCCTTACCATCTGCCATTCAGCAGGGTACAGGGATCCTTTGCAGCTTGCACCCATTGGTGCACCCTGACGTACACGTAGGGAGAGGAGATGCATATGTGCCGCCTCCTATCTGCCCCTTATAAAAACATCTTTGTATCATAGGGAAAACACAGGTCCTTGCTTTTGTTTTGTAAAGATTGCCTTTTTAACCATAAATCCCCTTTGACAAACTTAACTTACTTTACTCTATGGCTTCTTTACATATTTAGTTTCTACTCTATTTTCTGGTGGAATGATTTTCTGTTCTGTTACTCTCATTGAGCAAAGTATGAAAGAAAGCAGCATGTGTTCCTAGTTTCTTTAAACTTTTTTTTGGGCTTCCTGACCAGTCACAAATAAGCAGAAATGTGGCCGGTACAGATTTGCTATTATATATGGCATACTATGTTTGCACATATGTAATAAAATGCACTAAGTTTGCCCAGGAGCACTAACCTATAGAAACAAATAAGATGTTTGTTTTCAAACAGGTGACCAGTAAATGGTCACAATAATTTGGATGCTCCTTTTGTTTAAACTTACATATGAAACATCATTTACATCATAAGTGTGATGAACACATCAAAATAACACAAACAAACAATTTGAAGCTACAGGAGCAGACTTTGCACTAAATCAAATGGGAACATATAAATAATCAATAAATTCAAGGTCTTTATGTCTGTCTCTGTCTGGAGTTCATTAGATGAATGCAAGTCAATAGTTATATAGAGATAACTGAATTATTTAGGCCATAAAACTCAACAAAGCAAAAATGATCGGTGCTGACCATGTGATTAAAAGACACACAGACAACACTCTTAAGTTCAATGAGTAATCTACAGGAAAGAAAAGTTATTTTAAACTTTTATCTGGGCCTTCCATGTCGACCAATAATTAAATGAGAATGTTTTATTACTATTCTTTATTTATACAGTTCCAACATATAGATATAGTATTAATGACAAACATTATCCTTGTCTCGAAAAAAGCAAAAAATACATATTTTGATAACTGAACCAGTGCAAACTTCATTCATGTAACTACTTGATGGCACAAGAGTGTGCAGTTTCTGTATAAATTATTCACCTTATACATTCCAGCACATTGGCAGTAACACCACCAAATTGTAAGTATGCATACTGTTTACTTACTATTCTGAATGCTATCCGGAAATCCCATTATCCAGAAAGCTCCGAATTGCGGAAAGCCTATCGCCCATAGACTCTTTTTTAATCAAATAATTCAGAATTTTAAAACTGATTTCCTTTTTCTCTGTAGTAATAAAACAGTACCTTGTAATTGATAACAACTAAGATATAATTATTCCTTATTGTATGCAAAACAATCCTATTGGCTTTAATTAATGGTTTATTGATTTTTTAAGGCTAATGTCAGACCAGGCGTATGGCGTATATTTTCGGCAAGCTGAAAAACACTTGCAGTATTTTTGGCAATATATACACCATACGCCTGGTCTGACATTAGCCTTAAGTCAACTACAAAAATCAATAAACCATTAATTAAACCCAATATGATTGTTTTGCGTCCAATAAGGAATAATTATATCTTAGTTGGGATCAATTACAAGGTACTGTTTTATTACTATTTATTTTTCAGCTTGCCGAAAATATATGCCTGGTCTGACATTAGCCTAAGGTATGGAGACCTAAATTACGGAAAGACCCCTTATCCGGAATACCCTTGGTCCCAAGCATTCTGGATAATGGGTCCTATAACTATACTACACTTTTATTAAATATTCATGTATATAACAGAAATGATCTTCTGAATTGAACCAAACGGTAGATTTCAAGATCATATTAACATAAATATTATGACCAAATTAGTGTACATATTTATATATGTGCATTTATAAGGCTTCCTGCTAATTTATTTCTACAATGAAACTATAATGAACTAGGGCTGATTTATTTTAATTACACATAGTGCATTTTTGTAAGACCTGGTAAGACCTGCTTAAAGGGTTTGTATATTTTCAGTTCAGTATGATAGGTGTACAGGTATGGGATCCCTTATCCAGAAACCTATTATCCAGAAAGTTGCAAATTACGTAAAGGCCATCTCCCATAGACTATTCTAAGCAAATAATTCTAATTTTTAAAAACAATTTCTTTTTTCTGTTATAATAAAACAGTACCTTGTACTTGATCCCAACTAAGATATAATTAATCCTATGCGAGCAAATGTGCAAACTCCCTACCAACCCTTCTTCCCCTCTCCTTTTCTCCCTTTTCTCTCCCCCTCTCTTATATTGGTTTTATTTGTTTGGAAAAAAGGAAAATAAAAACATTTTAACCCTTTAAGTGCCAAGGGACGTAGATTCTACGTCCCAGGTACCAAGGGACCAAAGTGCCATGGGACGTAGAATCTACGTCCAATGGCACTGTCGGGTTTACAAGCGCTGCGCTCGCTTTTAAAGCAGCGCAGCGCTTGTAAAGCCTTCACAACCCCCTAGGCAACGAGCGAATAAGGACATACTCACCGATCCGGTCGCCCAGCCGCACCGATCCGGTCCCTCAGCCAATGACAGCAGTGGACACTCATTGATGACGTGTCCACTGCTGTCCCTTTAAATATCGCCGCCCCCGCGTCGCCTCTTCACTCCTGCTGCGCACATGTGACTGCTGGAGCCCCCCTGCTGCCTTCCTGCTGCCTTCCTGCTGGATTGGTCGCCCTGATTGCCTGCCTGCATTGTGTGAGCTGAACTACAACTCTCTAACCACTGTTTATTTTGCTTATTTCTATCTCAACTGTCTAAAAAATTTTTTTATTTTTTTTTTTCCATTTCTTCTTCTATCTTTGTCATTATTACACTTTTACACACATACACACTTATTTACAACTTTCCCAAGCACACACAGACACTTACACACACACTTACACTTAGAAAAAAAAAAAAAAAAAAAAAAAATCTTTCTTTCTTTTCTTTTCTTTCTTTCTTTGCTTTCTTTGGCAGTCTTTTTTTTTACTAAAACTTTATTTCTGATCTTGCTCTATAATTATCTGATTTATTTGGTTGCATTTTAGTGTTTTTTTTTGCATTTTCATAATTGATTTCTGTTTTTGAATTATTCTATTGCACTGTAACTTTTTTATTGCTATTGGGTGCTGAATTTGCAGTGACGTTGGTGGATCCAGGGCTCTGGCCACTGATTTCATTGCAATAATTGTTCTTCTGTTGGTTTGAGTGGTTTTATTTGAATTTACTGATTTTATGGTGTTTTATCTTTGCATTGTTCTTTATTGTGTATTTAGTGCCCCTAAAAGGTTGCTTTTGCAGTGACATTGGTGGATCCAGGGCTCTGACCACCGATTTCATTGCAATTATTGTTCTTTTGTAGGTTTGGGTGGTTTTATTTGAATTTACTGATTTTATGGTGTTTTATCTTTGCATTGTTCTTTATTGTGTATTTAGTGCCCCTAAAAGGTTGCTTTTGTAGTGACATTGGTGGATCCAGGGCTCTGACCACCGATTTCATTGCAATTATTGTTCTTTTGTAGGTTTGGGTGGTTTTATTTGAATTTACTGATTTTATGGTGATTTTATTTTAATTTTACAAACTCTGTGAAAGCAGCACGGGCTACACTAGTTATTTCATGCTGTATGAGGGAAAGGACACTAATTTGGACCCCCCCGGTTGTCCCACTGACTTGACTACCAGTGGTAAAATTGTTTGGGAGCTCATAACTCCACTGCTGGGCCGAGGTTACCACTTATACGTGGATAACTTTTACACAAGCATCCCTTTATTTAGAGCCCTAAATTCTTTGGACACCCCAGCCTGCGGCACAGTCAACCGTAACCGCAAAGGACTGCCCAGGGAATTGCTGGATAAGAAACTGAAGCGTGGAGAAGTACATGCTCTAAGAAGCAATGAGCTCTTGGCCATAAAATATTCAGACACCAAAGTTGTTTTTATGCTTACTACTATCCACGATGAGACCATGATTGTCCAACACAGAAGTGGCGGTAGGCCCTCAAAAACAAAGCCACTGTGTAGTAAAGAATATAGTAAGCATATGGGTGGTGTTGATAAATCCGACCAAATACAACATTATTATAATGCCACCCGAAAAACCAGGGCCTGGTACAAAAAAGCAGCAATTTATATGATCCAAATGGCCCTTTATAATTCTTATGTCGTTTACAAGGCGGCAGTACCAGGCCCCAGATTGTCTTATTACAATTATTTGCTGCAGTTGCTCCCTTCCTTGTTGTTTGGTGATGTAGAGGAGGTTCCTGACATGCCAGGTAACGACAATGTTGCCCGAATGGTGGGTAAGCATTTTATAGCACAAATTCCACCAACACCTAAAAAAACATATGCCCAGAGAAAATGTAAGGTTTGCCGTTCCAAGGGTGTTAGGCGAGATGTCCGGTATTATTGTCCCAAGTGTCCTAGCAAGCCTGCTTTGTGTTTCCACCCATGTTTTGAAGTGTACCATACTGTGGTACACTATGAGAGGACTTGAATTTTGTGTTTTTATAGGTAGGTTATGGTTCTCTGGGTTTGTTGGTGGAATAAGGATTTAGCATATCAGAATAGTGAACTTGGCATGTTCTAGGTTTTTATGCACAAGGTTTCAGGACTCCAAACTTAGCTGTGCTGGCAAAGTGACGCTGTTTTTTATTTATTGAGTTTATCTATTCTGGCAGGTCCGTACTTTACTTATAACTAGGTTATAGATATATGTGATGAAAAGTTTGGTAAGGTGTGTCATATTGGCAAAAGTGTTGTTTTTTTTTTAGTAAAGTAGGGATTTATGGTGTGTGATTTTGTTTTTTGCACAGGTTGTCAGAAAAACAAAGTGTGCTTGTAGCTTGTGGTTGTTTAGACTTGTTCTTGGGCATTCAGATTTTTGTGTTTGAGCTATGGTTATTCAGGCTAGTTGCAGTGTTTCTTTGGTTATGGGGTAGGACTTATATTGTGCTGTTGGTATAGCGAACTGAGGTGCTGGGTGACTGACCGGGCACATGATAAAACTTGTGGTGTGTGATGAATCAATGAGATGTTTTTATCTCTAAAGCTGATGCCACAAGTCCTTTTACTGGCACCTCAAAAGCTTGCCTGTCAGCGCAGTTATGTGTGCATAGTTTTGTATATTACTTTGTATTTCTGGGCAGCATTTAACTACTGTAAGTGTAGGTCTTGAGTTTTTTGCAAAGGTTCTTGAGCACAGGATGACAGATACATTATGGTTTTTTGTGCTTGTAGTACAAATTGAATATCTACTGTATGTTCTGGTTAGGTTACACAAGTTGCAGTGGCTCTCTAAATATAAAAACTTTGCGTAATACTGGTGTTCCACTGGTGACTGCTGCACGGCACGTAATGGTGCACATAATTTTATCTCTGATGCTAATGCCCCAAGCTTTATTGTTGGCACCTAAATTCCTAACCTTTAGTGCAACTTCTAAGGACATTTGCATCATTTATGGGCCAAATTACTATGGATTTTTTGGCAAATATCCTTCTAAATGTGGTGCAGATTTTGTCATTTCTAAAGTAGTGTAGGAAGAAGCAAAAAACTGGTATCATAACACCACAGGAAAGATGGAACTCAAATCAAAGATGCTCCACAAAACAGAAATAGGTGAGTAAAGTACAATTTAGGGGTTTATTTGGGGGGGGGGGGTAAAGTAAAAAACTGCAAGGGGTGCATAGAGTGCATTTTCAGGTTTGGCGGCCATGTACTTATGTGCAACCAGACATATGGGGTGTAATTTTATTCAGGGTAACTTGCTAATTGATACTGAGCAAGTTTTTTGATAGTTGCCGTTGAGATTTTGGGGAGAAATCTAACTTTATATTTTTTTTCAGACCAAGAATGGTGTCTCTAAATAGCTGAAGTTGTCTATTTTTAATCAATGTATAGTTTATATGGGTTTTTTTACAGTTAAGGGGCAATTTTGTCTGAAAAACTTTGAGATGTGCACATAAATTGCAGCCCCATTATTATGCATTGCCCCTGTTTTGGGGCATTTGGTGGCCACGTCTTTATGTGCACCCATACATATGGGGTATCGTTTTATTCAGGGGAACTTGCAGATTGATGTTTAGTAAGTTTTTGGTAGTTGCTATAGAGATTTTTGGGAGAAATCTAGGTTTGTATCTGTTTTTTCCTTGATTTCTGACCAAAGCACCGACTTCTGCAAGGGACTGCGGCCGCAATTTTCCATGTAGAAAGAGGAGAGTGGCGTTTCTGAATAGCTGATGGTGTGCACTTTTCAGAAATATATAGTTTGTGGGGGTTATTTTACAGGTATGGGGGGTTAACACTGAAAAACTGCAGGAAGTGCACATAGAGCTCAGTGAAATTGCCCTTTTGCATTGCCCCTGTTTTGGGGCATTTGGTGGCCACGTCTTTATGTGCACCCATACATATGGGGTATCGTTTTATTCAGGGGAACTTGCAAATTGATGTTTAGTAAGTTTTTGGTAGTTGCCATAGAGATTTTGGGGAGAAATCTAGGTTTGTATCTGTTTTTTCCTTGATTTCTGACCAAAGCGCTGACTTCTGCAAGGTACTGCGGCCGCAATTTTCCATGTAGAAAGAGGAGAGTGGCGTCTCTGAATAGCTAATGGTGTGCACTTTTCAGAAATATATAGTTTGTGGGGGTTTTTTTACAGGTATGGGGGGTTAACACTGAAAAACTGCAGGAAGTGCACATAGAGCGCAGCCCCCAAAATTTCAACTGAAATTGCCCTTTTGCATTGCCCCTGTTTTGGGGCATTTGGTGGCCACGTCTTTATGTGCACCCATACATAGGGGGTATCGTTTTATTCAGGGGAACTTGCAGATTGATGTTTAGTAAGTTTTTGGTAGTTGCCATAGAGATTTTGGGGAGAAATCTAGGTTTGTATCTGTTTTTTCCTTGATTTCTGACCAAAGCGCTGACTTCTGCAAGGGACTGCGGCCGCAATTTTCCATGTAGAAAGAGGAGAGTGGTGTCTCTGAATAGCTAATGGTGTGCACTTTTCAGAAATATATAGTTTGTGGGGGTTTTTTTTACAGGTATGGGGGGTTAACACTGAAAAACTGCAGGAAGTGCACATAGAGCGCAGCCCCCAAAATTTCAACTGAAATTGCCCTTTTGCATTGCCCCTGTTTTGGGGCATTTGGTGGCCACGTCTTTATGTGCACCCATACATAGGGGGTATCGTTTTATTCAGGGGAACTTGCAGATTGATGTTTAGTAAGTTTTTGGTAGTTGCCATGGAGATTTTGGGGAGAAATCTAGGTTTGTATCTGTTTTTTCCTTGATTTCTGACCAAAGCGCTGACTTCTGCAAGGGACTGCGGCCGCAATTTTCCATGTAGAAAGAGGAGAGTGGCGTCTCTGAATAGCTAATGGTGTGCACTTTTCAGAAATATATAGTTTGTGGGGGTTTTTTTTACAGGTATGGGGGGTTAACACTGAAAAACTGCAGGAAGTGCACATAGAGCGCAGCCCCCAAAATTTCAACTGAAATTGCCCTTTTGCATTGCCCCTGTTTTGGGGCATTTGGTGGCCACGTCTTTATGTGCACCCATACATATGGGGTATCGTTTTATTCAGGGGAACTTGCAGATTGATGTTTAGTAAGTTTTTGGTAGTTGCCATAGAGATTTTGGGGAGAAATCTAGGTTTGTATCTGTTTTTTCCTTGATTTCTGACCAAAGCGCTGACTTCTGCAAGGAACTACGGCCACAATTTTCCATGTAGAAAGAGGAGAGTGGTGTCTCTGAATAGCTGAAGGTGTGCACTTTTCAGAAATATATAGTTTGTGAGGGTTATTTCACAATTAGGGGGGATTAACACTGAAAAACTGCAGGTAGTGCACATAGAGCGCAGCCCCCAAAATTTCAACTGAAATTGCCCTTATGCATTGCCCCTGTTTTGGGGCATTTGGTGGCCACGTCTTTATGTGCACCCATACATATGGGGTATCGTTTTATTCAAGGGAACTTGCAGATTGATGTTTAGTAAGTTTTTGGTAGTTGCCATGGAGATTTTGGGGAGAAATCTAGGTTTTTTATCTGGTTTTTCCTTGATTTCTGACCAAAGCGCTGACTTCTGCAAGGGACTGCGGCCACAATTTTCCATGTAGAAAGAGAAGAGTGGTGTCTCTGAATAGCTGAAGGTGTGCACTTTTCAGAAATATATAGTTTGTGAGGGTTATTTCACAATTAGGGGGGGTTAACACTGAAAAACTGCAGGTAGTGCACATAGAGCGCAGCCCCCAAAATTTCAACTGAAATTGCCCTTTTGCATTGCCTCTGTTTTGGGGCATTTGGTGGCCACGTCTTTATGTGCACCCATACATATGGGGTATCGTTTTATTCAGGGGAACTTGCAGATTGATGTTTAGTAAGTTTTTGGTAGTTGCCATAGAGATTTTGGGGAGAAATCTAGGTTTGTATCTGTTTTTTCCTTGATTTCTGACCAAAGCGCTGACTTCTGCAAGGAACTACGGCCACAATTTTCCATGTAGAAAGAGGAGAGTGGCGTCTCTGAATAGCTGAAGGTGTGCACTTTTCAGAAATATATAGTTTGTGGGGGTTATTTCACAGGTAGGGGGGGTTAACACTGAAAAACTGCAGGAAGTGCACATAGAGCGCAGCCCCCACATTTTTAGCTGTAATTGCCCTTGTGCATTGCCCCTGCTTTGGAGTGTTTGGTGCCCATGTCTTTATGTGCACCCATACATATGGGGCATCATTTTATTCAGGAGAAGTTTGTCTTTCAAATATGCCTTTGTTAGAAAATTTTTATGAGATTTTTTTTTGTCAAATCCACATTTGATCATGCGTCCAAGTTTACGTTTTAGAAAAAAAAAAAAATGTCATAAAAAGTTCCAAATTTCACAATGCACTGACAAAAGGTATTTGGCTTTTGAGTGAAAACTACATTGCACCTAGAAACCTGAAGGTCTGTAGTTTCTAAAGATACCAAACATGAGGGGATATTTTAGATTTACATATAAGTTATGCTGCATTAACTGTTACAAGCGCTTTTCTGCTTTGTTCTGGTGTGATATTGTACAAAGTATTGCTTTAGTTTGGGGGTTACTTCTGGACAGGAACTGTGGGGTACCACCACATATTTGGTATCGTTGGACTTGGGAGTATCAGGGCTTTTACAAACAACAAAAAAAAGTGTGTAAAATTAACTTTTCTATGGAAAAAAAACTCAAAATATACATAATAATAATAATTAGTGACGAAAAAAACGATATATAATTTCCCTAGTTTCATGGAGGTTTTTCTACCAAAAAACATTGTTAAAGTGAATGAGTACAAAATGCTTAAAAAACGTCTGGCACTGGGGGGAACCGAAATGACGAATTCGGCTGGCACTTAAAGGGTTAAAAGATATAATTAATCCTTACTGGAGGCAGAACAATCCTATTGTGTTTATTTAATATTTAAATGATTTTTAGCAGACTTAAGTTATAGAGATCTAAATTACAGAAAGATCCATTATCAGGAAAACCCCAGGTCTCGAGCATTCTGGATAACAGGTCCCATACCTGTATAGGATAAATTCATGTTTTTCTTGGGTGCACAAAAGATATGTTAAATTTGCTCACACAAAAGAATATTTTTTACATTGCACCTATTTTTCTGGTATAGAATTATATTACATTCCCCCAATAGGCACTAAACTGCTTATTATGTTCTACACCTGATTGGCAGTTTATCGTAAATGAGCAACAGCTATGCTGAAAAATGACTGAACGAGCTGATACCCTCCCCCAATTTAGAACCTGTTATTTTTGTTATTATGTGATGTTGTTCATTAAATGGTTTCAGACTTGTTAAGTTGAAATGTATACTTCCTCATGTTGCTCAATAGACAGATTTAAAAAAAAAAAAAAACAGAAAAAAAACGAAAGCCATTGGGAGAATCACAGATGCTGGGGTATTGGTCTCATGATAATACAAATATTGCAGCTATTTATTAGGAAATGATCCAGAAAGTGTTTCTAGATTTTGCTAAAGATTAGAGTGTAATCATAAGAGGCAATGTTTTTACCACACCATTATCCGGATACACCATTTGGTATCATATTCTTCATGTGTCATTTAATCAGGCTTTAATACGCCTGGGTTTTAATAATATGGTGTAAGCCAAAGACCATATGATTTTAGACAAGCTCAAACAGAGAAACATATGCGCTGGACTGAGATTAAGTTCAAGACCATATATTTTTTAAACTTCATTTAACCTACACTGATAATATCCCAAAATGTAATTTCTCATGAAGAATATATTATTTCAATAAACATGTGAAAATGATAAAATGCCTTTCTCAAATCTATGCAATAAATATGTATTGTAGAAGCTTTGTTTTCAATTTAGCATTTTAGATTGTTGTCCAAGATGCTAATAATTTTATGTACGGTTATTAAATGCTATGGAAAGAGTAATATTTTGTGCTATATCTGAACAAGTCTGATGCATCAGTTCATAAATCTGAACATCTTGAAGTGTATGATTGTCTTGGAACAGGGAAGGTGCTGATCCTGAATGTTTTACAGTTATCCCACCAATAATTACAACAGAAATCATTCAGCATTACAATCCTTTATCTAGGATTATACATTTATGTTCTGCCTATCATTTTACATGTGAACTGTGGGCATGGAACCTGAAAATTTGGGGGGATTTACTACAGCAAAATATTTTATCTTGTAACTAAAACTCAAGTTTAGCTAAAACCCAAATCTAATAAAATACAATTTAAAGGGATGTTCACCTTTTATGAACACTCCCCCATGTGAAATGACAATTTAAGACACTTGCTATAGAGACTTGATTAAAAAATATACATAGTAACCAAAGGCAACCAATCAAATATTGTTACTTTCATTGCTAATCTGCGGCTTGTTGCTATTGGTTACTGCCATGTGCAAATTTGCTCATTGTTTATGTATGTATGTCTAGCACTTGTTTATGTATGTACTAGCACTTAAAGTTCTAATGCCAAGGTAGGAAACAAAGTGTAGGCAAAAAGCTTTTGGTGCAGTTGGGGGGGTTGTAAAAGAGAGGGAGCACTCATCACTGGAAGGAATGGAGCGCCACAGGTGGGGGGTCATGCTGACTGAGCAATGGTGATGCAAAGCAGGCAACTAGTTTTGCCTTGGATGCCACTACTCCTTGACACAACCAAAGGGGCACAGTTACCAAAAATCATATGGTCCTGTTTAAAAAATAATCTCTACTGTGCCAAACTTATTCTGAAAACGTGATTGTTTTTTGCACCCCAGCATTCC
The DNA here is from genome assembly GCF_000004195.4 of Xenopus tropicalis. Classification (NCBI taxonomy): domain Eukaryota; kingdom Metazoa; phylum Chordata; class Amphibia; order Anura; family Pipidae; genus Xenopus; species Xenopus tropicalis. The sequence continues at coordinate 72,004,628 of NC_030677.2, read as the reverse complement.
AAGTAGAATCCAGCAATTTTAAAGGCAGCTGACATCTCAAAAAAGTGCTATCTCTGTAAATGAAGAAACTGATAGATTTGAGTTTGTTAAACAGATATGGGACCTCTTATCCAGAATGCTCGGGACCTGGGGTTTTCCAGATAAGGGATCTTATTGTAATTTGGATCTCCATAACTTAAGTCTGCTAAAAATCATTTAAATATTAAATAAACCTAATGGGCTTGTTTTGCCTCCAATAAGGATTAAGTATATCTTAGTTGGAATCAAGTACAAGGTACTGTTTTATTATTACAGAGAAAAAGGAAATCATTTTAAAAAATTAGAATTATTTGATAATAATGGAGTCTATGGGAGATGGCCTTTCTGTAATTCAGAACTTTCTGGATAAGGGGTTTCCGGATAAGGGATCCCATACCTCTATCATCCATTTCTAAACCTGGGATTTTGGGATAATGATATTGCAAATAATAATACATAAATCAAGTTAGTGGCAGATTAATAAGAGGCCCCTGGATACACTTTCCACAGTCCACCCTTCTAGGCTACTCCCACCTGGAGACACACAGCACAGTTAACAGGGAAGGCATGTGTCACACGCGTGCCTAGTGGTCAAGTCTGATCAGGGGCCTAGCTAGCCTTTTTTCAATTACTATTTCTATTTTCTCTTTCTGGATATTTATTTTTATTTTTGCTGGGTCTGGGAGAAGAAGGCAGGCAAGGTGTGTGTGTCCAGATGCATGCAGATCCAAGCATGCGTGCTCTCTGCGCCAAGTGGGGTTCATTCTAATTCAAGAGGAAAATCAGAATATTTTACATTTGCATTATTAAGTGCACATCTCTGACCTCACCCTTATTATGATAAATGTGTCACTTTTATGTTTCTTGTTGTTTTGTTCACCCATGAAACAGTTCACCTTTCAATACAAGGCTAACACTTGGTGGAATCCCTGTGCAAACTTAAATACATTTTCTCAAAACCCAAAGCACATGGGGGAGTAAGAACTACTCGAAATCCCCTTTGTTAAACCATTGGTATAAGGGATATACTCTTTCTACCATTAACTGAATGTGTGGTGATCCCCAGAGAATCCCCCTGGAATTCCTCACATCTGTTGTACATGCTGCAGGGGCTAAGGAGACCCAAATCTCAGACTTTATCAATTTGTTTTCTTCTGTTGCTGCCTTTTTTATACACAGGGCGGACATGTGGGAAAATATGCAAAATAAAGGGACAGCAGATGTAGAAAAATCTGTAGCATGTTTGATGTAAAAAATAAATGAATATGGATAAGTTTAATACGATTATACATTACTTTTTTCCTAAATAATATCTGACAACTGGTCAGCCTTGTAAACATCTTTCTGCCTTTGCATTTTTAATATTTTACATCCTGAAAATTACTATTCGGTTTATTAAGTAGGAGTATTAACTGGTCTAAGATGGCTTATTAAATGTACTGTTAAGCTAAATTCAGGATATATAACAAAAATAATATATAAAGGGTACAGCACTTACAGTAAAAAAGCTGTAGTACGCCTTTAATTTCTTTCTGTATGTGGAGTAATTTAGAGTATTTTAAAACAAGTGTAACCCCTATTTGACTGTAACAACAGGCAATACCGGCTAGATCGGCTTTAGAGCATGGGGTGCATAGGACTCTACACACCACATGGGCTTTCGCTATGTGGAAATATCCTTGGGGTGTAGTGCAACCAAAACTCACTCAAGGCTGTGTACAAGCAAATGAAAGAATGGGCGCCAGAAGGTTCTTTGTGGTAAACCAGAACATAACTTGTTTATTGTCCAAGGCAATGATTCACAGGGTGATAGCAATACTCACACAGAGGAGATATCAGGTAATTGCACAGAAGGTAGAAAAATATGGTGTCCATTGGTTTAGCCCACCTCAGCAGAGGGTGGGGAAGGTAAGGACCACCAAACAGCACGCCTTCCCTGTGGAGAGTAGCCTGGCCAAGTATCTGTATCCTCAGGGTGTCCCTTAGCAGCCAAGGATCCCTTACAGCCAACTATCGATCAGGGATAGAAACTGACCTGATACCTGCGTCTTAAGCGTGCCCTGCTCTAAGGCAACAATGCCTGTAAGGAAGATTATTTCTAGCTAATCTCTCATGGTTGGAGCAGAAACTGCTCTTTCTTACTAATCTCACTGTCTCAGTTTCCTAGAAAGTGCTCTTATAAATTATCCTGATACTTACTACTCCTCATTCACGGGGTCTCTGTTCCGTGACTTCACTAGAGCTAAATGTAGCCTCTACGGTACTCACTTTACTGGGGCCCTGTTGATCCCAGGTTCAGTATTGAGTCACCAGATGCAGCCAAAGAGGAAGACCCACCCCTTTGCTAAGCACTGTATTCGAGTGCCAAGGGAGTGGTCTACCTATAAACCAATAAGGATACATGGGCCTCTGCCCAGCAACAGAAAGATATAGGAACTAGTAGGGTTTAAAGCAGGGGTGGGCAAACTTTTTGGCTCACGGGCCACATTTACTCACCCCCGGGCCAGACCGGGCCAGGGCGGGCAGGGCCAGGCCAGCGGTACGCCCCCTTCGTCTCTTTAATTCCGGCACGCCAATGACACCAAGTCTCGCGTGATGAGACTTGGCGTCGTCGGCGGGCCGGATTAAAAAGGCCAAGGGGCCGGATGTGGCCCGCGGGCCGTAGTTTGCCCGCCCCTGGTTTAAAGCCATAGGGACGTATTAACCCTATGGGTCCCTACACAAGGTTTTAATTTGCAGTTTTCATCACAAATAAAGATTGAAAATGATTAGAATAATATGATCCAATCAATTATTTGTTGCTCAGATCATAATATTGAAAATACAAAATAATTACCGTATATACTCGAGTATAAGCCGATCCGAATATAAGCCGAGGTACCTAATTTTACCTAAGAAAACTGGAAAAACGTATTGACTCGAGTATAAGCCTAGGGTGGGAAATGCAGCAGCTACTGCTAAGTTTCAATAATCAAAATAAATACAGGTATGGGATCCCTTATCCGGAAACCCGTTATCCAGAAAGCTCCAAATTACGGAAAGCCCGTCTCCCATTGACTCCATTTTAATCAAATAATTCAGAATTTTAAAACTGATTTCCTTTTTCTCTGTAGTAACAAAACAGTAACTTGTAATTGATCCCAACTAAGATATAAGTAATCCTTATTGGGTGCAAAACAATCATATTGGATTTAAATAATGGTTTATTGATTTTTTAGTAGACTTAAGGTATGGAGATCCAAATTATGGAAAGACCTCTTATCCAGAATACCCTTGGTCCCAAGCATTCTGGATAATGGGTCCTATACCTGTACCAATAAAATGACACTAAATGAGGCATCAGAGGGGTATATGTTTTTAAATATTTAATGCAAAGAAAAACAGTAAACTAGCTCTGTATGTGGAGAAGAGGGTCAACAAAAACAATATGGTATCAACAATGATACCTTAAGAGTACTACCCCCTTAGCTCAATCAGCAACCAAGCTAAAGCACAAAGAGTTAAAATCCTTCAAAACTATATATAGTTTATATAGAATATAAAGTTCAATGTCTAGTGCAGAATGGGACAGGTGAGGATGGTAGATGAATTTGAGAACGAGCCAGGGCACTGGAGGGTCTGGTTGCGGGTGGCTAATTTGCCCACAAAGGACAGAGGGTGCTAGTCTGGAGGGACACATGGCACCCGACTCGAGTATAAGCCGAGGGTGACTTTTTCAGCTCATACTGAAACTAGGCTTATACTCGAGTATATACAGTACATGATTTAGCATTATAAACAGATGATCACAAAACCACTGATATGCAAAAGGAATGGAATCTGTAGAAATTAAGCATCTCTTAATAGCAGCTGAGAATTCAATTAAAATAAATTGCAAATGTATTGCATCACTGAAATGTGACATGTTTTCCTTATACAAGGTGTTCTACTAAATGCTTCATTTAAACAGGATGTCTGAGTGATACAGCAAGTCATAAACACTGTATAAGACTGAATAATCAGATTCCGTGTTCAGTAAATATTTGATATATAATGTGCAGTTTTAGCAAATACCCACCTTCTAACCAAATCTTCCTAAACTATCTGAACGAGACCACACAGCGGAAAAACAACAAACAAAAAGTCTACACGTGAAACAAAAGTAGGAAACACTCACACCAGTCCCTGAACAAAGACTTCTATTTCCATCTTTTTCTTTTTTATGTGCAGTACAGGTATGGGACCTGTTATCCAGAATGCTCGGGACCTGGGGTTTTCCAGAAAAGGGATCTTTCTGTAGTTTGGACCTCTATAACTTAAGTCTGCTAAAAATAATTTAAATATTGAATAAACCTAATAGGCTTGTTTTGCCTCCAATAAGGATTAATTATATCTTAGTTGGGATCAAGTACAAAGTACTGTTTTATTATTACAGAGAAAAGGGAAATCATTTTTAAAAATTAGAATTATTTGCTTATAACGAAGTCTATGGGAGATGGCCTTTCCATAATTTGGAATGGGTTTCCGGATTAGGGATCCCATACCTGTACAGCCAAAAGAACCACTGGCGGTCTCACATTGTCTCATCTGAGAGTTACAGTCAAACAACAGCCTGGCTTCCAGCATATGCAAGGGGCTCATGCTTGTGAGAAAAAGTCTCATTCTCGGAAAAGTATTGATGTAGCTTACGGTTGTGCGAGTACCAATCTATCATAAGCAGTGACAGCATTTATGATGGCACGAAGGCCATACTCCTCACAAATATTAGGCCATGTCCAGGACTTTTCCCGTGCCATTCTATGTAAGTGCACATTTTGAACAGAGCCTGTAAACTGGTTTATATAGAAGATGCATAAATATTCCTTCATATTCGCTTAACATATGGTACAAATATGATTGAATGAAACAAATATATGCATAAATCATGGTTTATCATTTTTCACTCAGTGATTCATTGTGTACACATAAACTGAACAAATTCTGTACAGTATATACAAACACACTCAAATTAATATACTGTAAAGCTGGAATGTTCTAAAAAGTCATTACATGGTACATGCTCACTATAAGAAATACTTATTTTTTTAATCGCACATTTTAATTATACTCATTTGGTTCAGCTTCATGGACTGATAAATGGACTGATAAATGGTCAGATAAAGGGTCGCGTATAGCCTTTTTAGAGCACAGAAAGCTATGGCTGCCCTAGGGATGCTAACTTTCTACACCAGTTGTCCATTTCAAAAACTACCTGCCTGTTTTTCAAAAGGCCGAATGACATACAATTTGGCCAATCAAAAGTGGTGTTGTAGCCCCACCCACAATTGTCATTTGTCCACCCCCACACATCAATGGCCGACCCCGACGTCATCAATTTTTGAATGATTTCCTTTTTCTCTCTAATAATAAAACAGTACATTGTACTAAATTCCAGCTAAGAAATAATTAATCCTTATTGGAGGCAAAACAAGCCTATTTATTCAATATTTAAATATTTATAGTAAACAGAGATCCTAATTACGGAAAGATCCCTTACCTAGTGAGAACTGTCTAACAGTAAAAAAAAGCACAGATGCCTGTGGCATTAATAATAAAGGAAGCAGCATGCAAGGCACAAAAATGCTACAATCAGTATTTTTTTTGTTTTTTGCAGGCTGCATGCTGCATTGTGTAGTCTGCTGCAGTCCTCTAGGCTCCATCCTAGAGAGGCACATAGATGTCCCTATACCTACTCCTAACTTGCAAGTCATTTACAGGGGCAAGAGAGTCAGTGGGTTCAGCCTGCATTGGGGACCTGCACTCTGGGGATGAAAGTGTTAAGTGAGTACCAAGGGGCACACTCTTTTTCCCCTTAGCGTTACTGCAATTGTGTTCCTTCAGTAACTAAAAGTTCACCCAGTTTGGTTTCACAGACCTGAGTGTCTCTGAGTTTCCTGATACTTCTGAAAGATGCTGAGAGTTCCCATGGCCAGGAAGCATATTATTGAGAGAGAAAGTGGGAGTATCTGCCTGGAGAGAAGCTGCTGAAGTATGGATTAGCATAAGTGACTGCTGCTAGATATTTATGTTAAGAGTTTGTAAAACAATTCCTGGGAAAATGATTTTCATACCCTTGGCATTGCCCCAGACTGATTCTCTCTTGGTGAATCTGATGAGAGACTGCTACCTGAGGTAAGGCACTGATTAAATCACATACAGATAGACTGTTTACTGAACAATGCACACATTTTCCATAACAAAAAACAAAGTCCTCATACATACTGTAGATTTATATACTCAATGCAGAAAAATATGCTACAAAAATGTATAAACCAGTTTTCTAAAAGTTGGAACTAAAAAATATATACTACAAAATTAAGAAACCTACATTTTGTTTAATTTCACTTTTTAACTGCTCATAGAACTTTTTTAACACCTAGCTAATTTAAAACTACCAGGCATGCTTAATTTTCCCAATTATCACATAAAATTCAATAATTATACAAAATGGAGTCAGAGCAGACACCAATGTTTTGGAACAGCTGGCCAGTTTGGAAATTGTAGGGGCTGAAAGGCAAAACCCGGTAAATTAAAAGCACATAGCAATTATACTCAACTCAACTCAATTTAAATCAAATTAGTTGATACACTGCCTCCTGCATCAGATACATGATCCTGAATCTTGCAAATAATGCAGTTCTCACTCATTCTTACTTTATGTTGCTTCTTTAAGGGTCACTCTAACTGCTGTAATCTGTGCAGCTAGGTTGCATTTTCTTTTGTGTTTGGCAAAGAGTTTGTGCTCCTAGCAGCCTCTCTGTATGCTACTGTCAGAATACACAGTTGCTCTCTGGTTGCATTTCCAACATTATGTTATCTATTTGTTTTGTGCATTTCTATATCAAAGAAATGCTACTAGAAATATTTCAAGCTGGAATCTATATATGATGGAGTTAGCAAGTATTATATACTGCCACTACAATACTATTATAGAAATCTCTTAATTTGCTATTATATACTGCTGGTTATTGGTCCTTACATGCTATTATTTTCTGAGGTCACTGTTCCAGATGTATGGGACATACTGGGCAAATTATTTCCTACATCCTACATAAGCAGCATCTGACCCAAGCACTATGTCTTTCAGGTCATTTTTTTAAAAGTTTATTTTATCTTGTTGCAGGCTTGTAGCACAGGAAGCCAACAATCGAAGGGACAAAAGGTAGAGAAACAGTAACCAGAGGTAAGTGTTAGAGGCAACTGATAATTTCAGGAAAATGTCAAAAACATTTTTACACAGCAGGTATGCAGTACTAGGACTACAAATAAACTAGGAGAAATAGCAGGCAGGACACTGAGATTCTGCAGAACTAGGTTAAAGGAGCAACTTCCCAGTTCATCTGATCTGATTGAAAACCCCAATATTTAGGCTAAACAGAGCGTAACTGAACTAAGTGAAGCAACAAATGCTCATGAAGGTGCAAAGTAGTCTCAAACGGGGGGGGGGGGGGGGGGGGTCAGTCACTAGACAAGCAATTAAGGTCAAATCAAGAAGAAAGCTGGATCATAACATGGAGGTCATGTGAGAACAAACTATGCACTAGATGGGACAAGATAGTCTCATTATCTGTGCACTCTATCAAGCACCAATAGGTGAAATAGGTAACATGATGCACTTCTAGCCCAGGTGAGAGTTCCACACAGATTCTAGAACTGATTACATAGTGGAATTTTGTTTCTTCTTTGTCTTCTGCTAAATAAAGCTTGTCTAGAACATGTCTGCCTAACACTTGGAAAGTATGTTCATTTTTTCTACTATAAACTGGGGTGGAAGTTGAATGGTTTTATTTGGGGTAGAGAAGAGTATAATCATGATGTAGTTCAGCAGTGCCCACTGTTCAGATCCTTGGACAGACCACATGTATATGTGGTAATTCCTGATTTAGATTCATTTACAGGTATGGGATCTGTTATCCGGGAACCCATTATCCAGAAAGCTCCAAATTACAGGAAGGTCATCTCCCATAGACTGCATTTTAACCAAATAATTGTAAATTTTAAAAATGATTCTCTTGTGCCAAATAATAAAAAAGTAGCGTGTACTTGATCCCAACTAAAATTTAATGAATCCTTATTAAAAGCAAAACAATTCTACTGGGTTTATTTAATGTTTAAATTATTTTTTAGTAGACATAAGGTATGGAGATCCAAATAACGGAGAGATCCATTATCTGGAAAGCCCCAGGTCCCACGGATTTTGCATTATAGGTCCCATACCTGTATTATTTTCAGCTCAGAAAAGTTTTAAAATTTGTTTTTATAGAAACTGGAAACATCCATTCAGCTCCGTTTACTGCAGTTGTTAATGAATTTAGACACTTCCAATGCAACTGAAGACTGAAATTTAGCAAGAGATAAATATTGCACACAGTTTATATATTAGGGCTACTTTATCAATTGAAGTTATAATGCTATATGCAATAATGAATAATGTTTGAAATTTCACCCTTCAAACAATAGCAGCAAGGGGCAGAGTGCTTGGGCTCAAAGGAGCCCTGTATGTAACACATGCCTAGCACAGCACAGGTTAAATATAGTTTTGCTACTATGAGTTGCACCTATAGGTGCTCACTATTGTCCCTACAGAATAAAGGTCGTTTGAGGTGCTGTTAAGTCTGTTTAGGGCTCTGGTACACATCCCACCGGCGAACATGTAAGTCGCCGGCGGGATGGCAGACGCGGCGGCGCGATTTCGCGCAAATCGCCGAAAAAGACTCGCGAGGCTTTTTCGGCGATTTCCCGAAATCGCCCCGCCGCGTCTGCCATCCCGCCGGCGACTTACATGTTCGCCGGTGGGATGGCAGGGGGAAGGCAACTCGGGGAGATTAGTCGCCCGCGAGCAGGGAGTTTTGCCGCGGGCGACTAATCTCCCCGTGTACCAGAGCCCTTACTCTTTTTATTACTTGTGGAAGACAAAAATGACACTGGACTTCTGGAAAACAACTGTCAATTAAGGGTAAATAAAATACAGAAATTTGCTCTGATTGTTTGCACTTTGCACTGTTTTTGTAAATGAGCTCTATGGTGTCACAAATCCTATAGGATCAACTCTGGGGTACAGCAACCTCCCTATAGGTCACGATGATCATTTTTCACTGATAGTGCTACTTTTGTAAGTAATTGTTACTTGAAGTTCCTAAACCTGCAGCCTGACAGTCCCTTCTCAGCCTGTCAGTTATAGATTCTAATGCTAATGGACTTCTGCTGCACAATATGGAAGCCCCCTCATAGAGGAACATGGGGGATCAGATAGGTAATGTGAAAACATCTGGCAAATACTTAAATTACAAAATTACAAAGCTTATACAAAGACAATGTTATAATAGATGTAAAAGAGATGTGTCAGTATCTCTTTAAAGTTAAAAAGGCATCTTTTTGCTGCCTCTGGTAACTGGCCACTCACTGCTCACCTTACCTCATGTAGGATTGGCCCTGCCTACACCTCCAAAATATGTGCCAAATAGTTACTTGAAAACATTTCTGAAACCGCGTGCACAAATCATATTTGATGTGACAAGATTCTGTTCCAGTGAAACTGGATACGGTGACATTCATTGTACTGCAAGATATTTCATCTGTAAATATCCCATTTATAACCAAAATGCTGATAGTTCTGTCAAATTGGAAAGAAAGTTAAAAATATGTCATCACTCTGAGGAGAACAACAGAGCTCAGAAAGGATCTATGCATCTATTCATTTTCACTTTTGAACTGATGCAGAAATTTACAGCCGTGCTGTTGATTTCTCATTTCACAAAGGCAGAGTGAGATCCAGCATGTCTTCATTGCGTCCAATTCTAGAATTAATTGTTTTCGCAAAGAAGAGTTTAGAGAGGCTATTGTGAGAATAAAGCCTTGGGCTTAAAATAAGGTTAGCAATTATGTTATTAATGTAGCCCTATAAGATGTTTTTTCTAGATATATGGTGGAATTTTTATATAATCTTGTAACCTTAGCTGAAAATAATTTATTCATATACCAGACTGTACCAGCCTACATGTACAACAGCTCTATGGCAGTCAGTCAAAGCTTTATGCCTTAAAGGAGAAGGAAAGGCTAATAAATAAAGTCTCCCTATATTTCTCCCGTTTAGATGATCAGAAGCCTCATAGGAAAAAAATGCTGAGCTCTCTAAAGAAAATTCCCATAATGCCTCGCTCCTGCAGGAGAGGAGAGAACTGCATGTCTTTGGCACAGGACAACAAACAGACAAGAAATCCTGTATCTTTTGAAAGAGAACTCAGTGCAGCATTTCTGTACATACAGAACAGAGCATGTGCAGTGAATCAGAAAAAATAAGATGGGGGGCTACTGGGGCATCTTCAGGGGCACAGATCTTCACTGCTAAAGGGCTGGGGTGGGTTCAGAAGCCAAAAACATAATGTGCAACATTTCTAGCCTACTTCTTTAGTTACACTTTAAATATAAAGGTTGGACGGTGTTTTCATATTGTAGCTAAAAGGTGTGGTTCACCTTTACATTAACTTTTAGTAAGTTATAGAATGTCATATTCCTAACAACGTTTCAATTGGTCTTCATTATGTATTTTTTTTATAGTTTTCAACCTATTTGCTTTCCCATTCTACATTTTTTTCCATCTTTCAAATGGGGTCACAGCAAAACACTATTGCTCTCTGCGCTTAGAAATGTATTAATGTTGTAACTTTTATTACTTGTCTTATAGTAATAAAATTTCCTCAGAATATCAATGTCTACATCATTTTAAAAGTTAATTCAAAGGTAAACAACCACTTCAGGTTGAATAAATCACCTTTTTCACCATCCATCTTTGGCCATCTGCATTGTGAATCGATTTATTAGAGAATTTTCTGGTGTAAACAAATATTTTTCTCCTCTTTAATGCCTCTTGGTCTAACTTCACTTCTGTGAATTCCCGCTGTATTTGAATCTTGGCATTATCTGCCATTTCCCCTCATGCCCATGGCCATGCATCATACTCCATCAAGTTTGAAATGTGAGTTGTGGTCCTTACTGAGCTTAATATTCTCATCCGTGTAGGGGATCAAAGAACCTTCCCTCTGTCCTGCCTGTGACATCATTCTGCCCATTTACAGGCAGAAGAATAATCTGGTTGGCTGGAAGCCACAGACTGAGCTTTTTAACAGCTGCCCAGAGCACACTGAGCATGTGCATGTCACTGACACTTCTAACAAAATCTAAGATAGGGAGCTCCTGGGACAACTTTAAAGAACTGGATCATTACTGCTATAGGGGTGCTGAACCATTAGCCATTAGTTCAGTATGTTTTAGAAATAGAAGATATAGCATTTATAGCCATATTCATTTTAGGGTTTAGTTCTCCTTTAAGCATGATTCAGTTGGAAAATGTAAGGATATATACAGTTTTACGCTGAAATTCAAAAGATGGAATACGCTGAAAATGCTTCATTGCTTAATCCCTCTGTATTCTGGGAAATAGGATTGCACAGCTGTAAAAACTAAACAGTGACACTTGTCACTTAATTGTCTAGAATGTTTATTTAAAAAGATATTCTAGATCAACTGTTCCACAATTACAGTTTCTAATAATTTATTAACAATCATTTTTGCCAAACAGCAACACAAGAAATGACTTAAACATTGCGTTTATTCTTGTTATATGCTTGTTGTTATATGTTGTCATGTTCCTTGCATCATACTCCATCAAGTTTGGGTTACTATGATATTAAACATTATGCTGATGTAACTGTTAAAGGACATTAAGAAATGAAGTGGGACAGTAGCCTATTGGAGACAAACTATAAGGCACTGAGCCTTAGAATTGTTGCCTGCTCTCAGTTCTGACACCTGCACTGACGCATGATCTAATTGCAGCAAATACATACAAATTTGCAGGTGCTTTGGGGAGAAGGGAAATAGCAGGCAATGAAGTCATTACCATTAGTGGTAGTGTTACTGCATTTAGCATGGTAAATGTATAATGGCAGTTTTCTATTGTTTCCAAGCATTCCACTGACACCTCTGAGCTTTTAAAGTTATACATACAGCTAAAAGGAAAATGCTCTGTGCTCCACTTCTTTAAATGCCCAAAAGCCATTATATTATGCTCCCTGTTATACCACCATGCTAGTTTATATGAGCCACAGAGGCTCACATTTAGCCCATGATTAAGTGCCCCTAGGGCATGAAACGTGTAGGGTTTATGGAAATGTCTTATACTTTAATGAAGCTTTGAATAAAGTCTTTTTTTTCCCTATGGAGATCCTTGAGTGCCTGCATGCCCATGTAGATGTTGTCATTCCTTTAAGCACCCTATGCTAAGGGTCTGGAGCTGGTGCACCTGGATCACCACCTTTACATGGTATGTTACCCTTTATCAACAGACTTTATGCGCCCTTAATTTTCGGTTTCACATTATCTTGTATTCAGTAGGCGGGTTCAGTAGGCAGAGTCAGGTCAACCCTACTGCCTGTGCATTTAAAATGAGTGAAGGGTAGCAAAATTTTAATAATTTATATGGTTCACATAAAGTTTTGTTTAGTGCTATTCGTGTAGCGTGTCAAACCTTAGTACCTGATTAATTCTGTATATACAAAAGCAGTGTTGTAATGAAACGTGTTTTCGTTAATTGCTTTCTCTGCAATTTAAGCAGATCCAAATATAAGCCGAGATACCTAATTTTAACTAAGAAACCTGGAAAAATGTATTGACTCGAGTATAAGCCTAGGGTGGGAAATGCAGCAGCTACTGCTAAGTTTCAATAATCAAAATAAATACCAATGAAATTACATTAAATGAGGCATCAGTGGGGTATAAGTTTTAAATATTTATTTCAAAGAAAAACAGTAAACTAGCTCTGTAAGTGGAGAAGAGGGTCAACAAAAACAATATGGTAGCAACAATGATACCTTAAGAGTACTACCCCTTAGCTCAATCAGCAACCAAGCAACACTAAGGGGCACATTTACTAACCCACGAATCCGAATCCAAATTGGAAAAATTCCGATTGGAAAACAAACATTTTGCGACTTTTTCGTACTTTTTGCGATTTTTTCGGCGCCTTTACGACTTTTCGGAAATTGTCGCGACTTTTTCGTTACCAATACGATTTGCGCGAAAAAACGCGAGTTCTTCGTAGCCATTACGATGCGCTTGTATCTTGTCGCAACTTTTTCGTATTAAGCGCTCGTAAGCGGCGGGCGAAACTTTCAGACTTAGCATGATTTTGTAAGCCTCCCATAGGACTCAATGGCACCCTGCAGCTTCAACCTGGCCCAAGAAAAGTCACCATACTGAAGCTTGAATGAATCCGAATCTTTCGTACTCGGCGCGAAGGCTACGAAAAAGTAGCGACTTTTTGCGCAAGTAGTAACGCTATGAAAAAATCGCCAAATTTTGCGCAACATTCGGAATGGCAACGAAAAAGTCGCAACAATTTTCTGAAAAATCGGCAAATACCGATCATTACGAAAAAAACGCAATTGGACGCATTTGGCCCGTTCGTGGGTAAGTAAATGTGCCCCTAAGAGTTAAAATTCTTCAAAAATATGGTTTATATAAAATATAAAGTGCAATGATGAAGATGACTTTGGGAGTGGCCTAGGGCACTGGATGGTCTGGTTGCAGGAGGCCTAATTTGCACACAAAGGACAGAGGGCCTGATTCACTAAAGGGCGCTAAAAATTATCGCACGCTTTTTTGCGTTAAAAAACGCAAAATAATTTGCGCGCGTGCGAAAAATCGACATTTTCGCATGGGTTATTTATCGCACTAGTTTTACCGCATGCGTTAATTTCTGCGCTGAAAAGAATACGATCGCATGATTCACTATAACTTTTGCGAGCTAAATATCGCATTCGGCTATGCGAAAATGAACACCTACTACAGACAGGCGAAAAATTATACAAAAGTACAGTAAATGATTTTTTGCAATAAAATATGGACTTACAGTGTTATTTATTCAAGTATGTGTTTCCCCTAGAGTGACGCAGCTGCCAGTTTGCAGCGGAATGTTCATTTTTAATACAGTAATTTTCTGCAAGTATTGGCGTGTATGGCTAACATGGCGTGCGTTCATTTGCGCGACTATTTCTATTTGGCTACAAGTGATGAAATGCTTCGCCAGGCATGGATTCGCAGCAAATTTTTGGACGTTCGTTGAATTTTTTCACGGCGGATTTTTTCATGCGTTTCGCAAAACAATCCGCCAATGGCAAAACGCATGAAAAAATTCGCCACTCAAAAATTCACCGCACATACAAAAATTGATACAAGCGTCAAAAAATAATAGTCACAGCAACAATTTTTTTGCCCGCACAACGATTGCCGATAGTATACGCCATACACTCCTACCTGTGCCTGGATCTGTGGTGGATCTGCTACATGTGCCTGTTTGTGAAGCATTCTTTTCCCCCAGGGACCTTCAAACCCTGGAACCCCAGCAATCTTTGGGTAGGGGTCTCTTTGAGGAATATAACTAGCTATTGAATCCTTGATGGAAGGGTAAAAAAAAAAAATCTGCTATAGCATCAAATTCACTGTAATCAGACTCAGAAAAAATGTATTGTTGCTTCTATAAATCAAAAACATGCCTGGGTTTGCAAACACGTGACTTCAAGTCTCAAGACTTCAAGTCTCAAGAATCCAGCTCTATTCAACCTTGTCCTGTAGGATTTTCAGAGCCAAACCCGCGATGGATGCCTGCACTTTAAAAGTTAATCCCCACATTCACAAGCTTATATTAAGTTTACTGCCATACAAAACTTATGTGAAAGCAAACATACCAGGGTTTACAAAATCCTTAAATGCTTTATAATAAATGACAAAATGTGTACGTTATAACCAAACTACTCTTTATTTTGAAACGTGTGATTTATACAATAGTTTCCAAATCACCCAGGTGTTTCTGACTGAGACACCCAAGTGTTTTAGTTGTAAGGTTATTTCCAATGAATTCAATAACTCATAGCAGAAGGTAATGTAATCTGGTAAATCTCTTGCATTCCCTCGGTATATAGCAGTGTCACCACTGTAATTTGCATTGGAAATTTCAAAGTACGAATATATTTTGCAAATAGTCTGTTGGCTGAACTGAATGTCACACTTTCACCTGTTTTGAATGTGAAAATCATGCAGGTTCTACTTGTTACTATTCATTCTAATGTGACTACGTGTCTATGTATTTATTTTGTCAGTGTACTAGATTGTATAGACATTTTTGATTTATGATTCTTAAAAATCTATAGGATTTACACTACATTTTTTTTCCTTCATATTGTAGACTCAAATGTAAAAGAAAATTGGTTACAGATAAGTGTCAAAATAGGATGACTGGCTTGCATTGTTTCAGTGAGTGCAATGTGCGCAGAGAAGTAGCTGCATCTGATACCAATTTGTCCTTTTTCCTTCTGTGTCTTTTGCTCTAGATTGAAATAAACATATGGAACCTCTTGTCAAAAATAAGAATATTGTCATTTTTTGGAGGTGTACCGTGTAGATATAACTGAAAGAGAGCTTTTGAAGATAATCTGTTATAATACCAATTTTTGTTTACACAGGGCTACAAAGACAACTGTACCAAAGTCAGATTTGTGTGGTTGCTTTGCTTTGGTGTGCAGGTCACTTACTGGCATATTTTGTTAGTTTGCAATGCTGGTCGCTCTTTTATGTTGTTTAGTGACCACAGAATTTAGGCTACCTATAAGATAATATGAAATAACAATGCATAATAAATAACGATGCATGAATTAAGTGGTTAGGACTTACCAAAGAGTTGTTCCTTAAAGGAGAAGGAAAGGCTAATAAAGAGTTAATCTCAAGCTGCAGGAATACCTTCAGTTCTCTCAACAGTGCCCTTAAGTCTCCCCATATTTCTCCCGTTCAGATGATCAGAAGCCTCGTAGGAGAAAAAAACGCTGAGCTCTGTAAAGAAAGTTCCCATAATGCTTCACTCTTGCACCAAGAGCAAGACCGGTGCACATGCGCAGTTTGTAAAACTAGGAGGAAGTTTCCTGCTGATTGGCTCAGATCCACATTCTTAAGGGGGGGGGGACAGGAGAGGGGAGAGAGGAGAGAGCTGCGTGTCTCTGGCACAGGAAAACAAAGAGACAAGAAATCCTGTCTCTTTCGCTTATAGCTGTATTTACATAGACCTTTCAGATAAAGCTTACTTAGTTTTTACCTTTCCTTCTCCTTTAATAAAGATAACTAACATGAACTCTATGGCCATACAGTATAAATAAACTGTTAAAACACATCTTACCAATTGTTACGTATCATCCGTTGCCATTAACTAGGTGTCTCAGGTTACACAGGTCAAATGGCAATCACTGAGATTAGAGGCTTCACACTTGTAAAAGTCAAAAGGGGTCATTTGCTTACAGATCCGAAGTGTGCAAGTTGCAAGTTCAGACGCAATGTCTGTGTTTTTTTTTTACCCACAATGCATTGGTTTCCCCATAATTCCAGTATCCTTGTGGCCTTAAGGTATTGATGCATTTGATTGTGCTCAGCAGTTGTGCGGAGAGTATTCTAATTCTGATTGGCGTCACTTCTGGCATCAAAATGACATCTGTACTTAATTCTTTAGTTGCACATTTGGTGTGGCTATTGATGCAGGCAACTGGGAACGGCATCAGAACAGCTGGACACTCAGTGTGATATGCAAGGTGAGGCTTTAGACACATTTTTTGAGACACTTCTGTGGTTTTTTTGCATGACCACAACTGCAATTGCAGGTCATAAATCTGTTCTGAGGATCAGCCCATTCACAAAACTTTTTACATGGAATATCTTTGGCTGAGATGATTATCTTTGAAGTTAAAACAGGTCACAGGTCATTTTTTTACTTCTCTAAAGTAAGAAATAAGGCAGACCAAATGTAGATTCTACACGTCCTCCCTTAGTTAACCCCCTAGTTATACCAACTGTACTGAATTTGAGGAACAGTTTAAAACCACAGTCTGCTAAATTAAAATTTGGTGTGATATCTACCTTATTATGGAATAAGAAGATGTGCACCACCTTCTCAAATGTATTTTAATCCTGCAGGAAACTACTAACAGAATATTCTGAAGAGTAATCTACATAAGCAAAAAAAGCTTTAAAATGTACTGTTTTAAACTGCTTCATATAGTACAGGTATAGGACCCATTATCCAGAATGCTCGGGACTAAGGGTATTCTGGATAAGGGTTCTTTCCATAATTTGGATCTTCATACCTTAAGTCTACTAAAAAAATTAATAAAACATTAATTAAACTCAATAGGATTATTTTTCATCCAGTAGGGATTAATTACCGTATTTTTCGCCCTATAAGACGCTCCGGAATATAAGACGCACCCAATTTTAAAGGAGAAAAATCTAGAAAAAAAAGATTCTGAACCAAATACTGTAGTAAAATATTTTATATCAACTGTATAAAGTTAATTGGAGTTATAAACTCAGGGAGTTAAACACTAAGGGAGTTAAAAACAAGGTAAAACAAGGTATTTACTACAAGTCCTTACACCTATTTTTGTTTAACTGTTCTTGTAACTGGGAGTATGAGTGGTAGCAACATTGAAGGTCTGACACAGTGCACAGCCTGCCACATGTATGCAGTTGTGGAACAACAGTTCCAAAGTGCATACCTCTCTTGTGGATGTGAGCGAATTGCCACTTTAGAGGCTCGCGTTAGAGCACTAGAGGAACACGTTGCAACACTGCGTTCAATCAACAATCTTGAGAGGGGTCTCTTGCTAACTGAACAAGAACTAGTGGGGTCAGATAGTAGGGGGGGAGGGGAGCAGCAAAAGGATGATAGGGCAGTAAGCTGGGTGACAGTTAGAAAATCTAGTGTGGGGAAAAGGAAAAGGGAGGCTGCTCCAGGGTTTGCGCATCCCAACAGATTTGCCAGATTGTGTGAAGAAGATGGGAGTGTGAACTCTGGATTGGCGGTTCTAGGTGAGGCTGATCTCTCTAACAGCCGGGAGACCAGTTTCTCTAGTAGTGGTGGGGAGGAGAGCAGTGGACAGGGTAATCTGTCAAGTGGATCGCTTCAACCGGACAGTTTGCTGTCTTCCTGGTGCCAGGGTTCAGCATGTGGTTGATCGGGTTGACACATTATTGGGAGGGGCTGGGCATGACCCGGCTGTCTTGGTACATATCAGTACTAACGACAAAATGAACGGTAGGTGGGCGACTTTAAAGAGTGAGTTCAGGGATCTAGGCTCTAAGATTAGGCAAAGGTCCTCCAATGTCATTTTTTCGGAAATTTTGCCGGTGCCACATGCAAGTTTAGGGAGACAGCGGGAGCTTAGGGAGCTAAATGAGTGGCTAAAGTCTTGGTGTAGGAAGGAAGGGTTTGGGTTCCTAGAGCACTGGGCTGACTTTTCCTTGGGGTACAATCTATACAGTCGTGACGGATTGCACCTCAATGGAAGGGGGTCTGCTGTGCTAGGGGAAAGAATGGTTAAGAGGTTGGAGGAGTGTTTAAACTAGACAAGGGGGGGGGTGGGTGAGCTAGAATTCTATGGGAAAATTAGTGTAGACGGGGTAGGGGGACTAGCAAAGGGTTGTGGGGGAGGAGTGAGGGGGGCATATAGTTTATCAGATAAGGAGCTTCCGTTACAAGGAAAGCAGTCTCATAATTGCCTTAGCTCTAATTCTCCTTTAGCTAATGTAAACATCAGAGGGAGAAGTAATAATCTCCGCTGCATGCTGGCTAATGCGCGTAGCTTGTCGGGTAAATTAGGGGAGCTGCAAGCTATTGCATATATTGAAAATTATGATTTAATAGGTATCACTGAGACCTGGTGGGATGATAAATGCGACTGGGCTGCGAATTTAAATGGTTATACACTTTTTAGGAGGGACAGAGTGATTAAAAAGGGTGGAGGGGTTTGTCTTTATGTAAAGTCAGATTTAAAGCCATGTAATAAAGACATTACCAATGAAAGCGTCGAATCTCTTTGGGTAGAAATTTCAGTAGGGCTGAAGGTCACAAAGAAAATGATCATTGGTGTATGCTATAAACCCCCCGGTATAGATGAGGGGGATGAGGCCCAGCTATTGTTGCAAATGGAGGAGGCTTCAAAACTGGGTCAAGTTGTTATTATGGGGGACTTAATAATAATAATGAACTCATCTCTAACATTTGTGTGGGTGAGCATTTGGGGAACAGTGATCATAACATGGTCTCCTTTGAGATAATGCTGCAGAGACAGCTCTATAAGGGAGTAACTAAAACGCTCAATTTTAGACGTGCAGACTTTGCCAGTATAAGGGCATCTCTGCAATGTGTCAACTGGGAAAGGCTTTTCATGGGGTTAGACACAGAAGGAAAATGGAACATCTTTAAAACATTGCTTTGCAGGTATACACAACAGTATATCCCCCTTGTAAGCAAGGAGAGGCATCGCAAAGCAAAACCTTTGTGGCTGAATAAAAGTGTTATTGTCGAGGTTGGTAAGAAAAAACATGCTTTTAGGGCATTCAAGTTAGCTGGGACAGCAGAAATTTTCATCAGGTACAAGGAAGCAAATAAAGCATGCAAAAAAGCTATCAAGCAAGCTAAAATAGAAATGGAAAGGGATATTGCTGCTAGGAGTAAAAAGAATCCTAAATTATTTTTTAATTATGTGAATAGTAAAAAAATGAAGCAAGAAGGGGTGGGAACTTTATTATCACGGGGGGGTAAGTTGGTTGATGAGAACGGGGAAAAAGCTGAAATTTTGAACTCTTATTTTTCATCTGTCTATACATCTGAGGAGCCAGATAATGAAGGCTTCCCTTGTAATATGCCCAGTTCTAGTAATTTAGCTACTGACGCATGGGTCACTCGGGAGGAAATTCAAAAGAGACTTGAACATGTAAAGGTAAACAAAGGTCCAGGGCCGGATGGGATTCATCCCAGGGTATTAAATGAGCTGAGCGCTGTGATTGCCAAACCTCTTCACTTAATTTTTCAGGATTCATTGAGGTCTGGCATGGTGCCGAGAGACTGGCGGATTGCTAATGTGGTGCCGTTATTTAAAAAGGGATCCCGTTCTCAGCCTGAAAACTATAGGCCTGTTAGTCTGACATCAGTAGTAGGAAAACTTTTGGAAGGGGTAATAAGGGATAGGATAGTTGAATACATTGCAGTTCACAATACTATTAGTTTGTGCCAGCATGGTTTTATGCGTAACAGATCTTGCCAGACTAATTTAGTCGCCTTTTATGAGGAGGTGAGCAGGAACCTTGATGCTGCAATGGCAGTTGATGTCATCTACTTGGACTTTTCTAAAGCGTTTGATACAGTACCTCACAGAAGGTTAATGATCAAATTGAGGAATATTGGGCTAGAACATAATATTTGTAATTGGATAGAGAACTGGCTGAAGGATAGAGTACAAAGAGTGGTGGTAAATGGAACATTTTCTAATTGGACCAGTGTGGTTAGTGGAGTACCGCAGGGGTCAGTCCTTGGTCCTTTGCTTTTTAACTTGTTTATTAATGACCTGGAGGTGGGCATAGAGTGTACTGTTTCTATTTTTGCTGATGACACAAAATTGTGCAAAACTATAATCAATTTAAAAAAATTGAATTATTTGATTAAAATGGAGTCTATGGGAGACAGGCTTTCCGTAATTCGGAGCTTTCTGGATATCAGGTTTCCAGATAACGGATCCCATACCTTTACTTCATAATACAATATATTTGTATATTTTCTTCTTAATATAAATGAAAATGTTCTAAAGAACATAATGAGTTCTGAATAATCAAACCCCTACCTCCCCTATAGGTGAAGCCTTTGCAATTAGAAACAACTTGTTATACAGAAGACACAAAAAAGACCCTGTTTAAAAAAGAAAAAACTAAACACCATGGTGTATGCACAGGAAATAAATAAATGGTATACCAATTCAGATTGAAATCATTTTCATGTCTGTGTGTGTTAATACTTCTTTAAAATCCATTATTCTTTTCTGCAACCAATCCAAGCTGTTAATGAGCTGTAATTTAGCAAATGCTGGCTTAAGATCAAATCCATAAAACCAGCAGAATGACAAATGTTGTAGGTTAGGCTTTGCTTTATATTTTTATATCTATATTTTACCTGTACAATTTGTTTCTTTACTTTGTTTTCATTCATGGGAGTTACTGGAAAATATAATAAGCACATGCTTATATATACATATATATATATTAATCCAGACCATTTTATACATAAAAATAGCTCTTGAAAGTATAGTAATAATGATTTGGAATAAAACTGTCTGCTGGATCCTTGGTGTTTTCATCCCATCTGAGTGCATTCTTGGCAGAGACATTTAGTTAAGTTATAAAATTTTATGCAAAGTAGAAAGGGTAAAATCCCTGAAAGTGCCTGCCGTAGCTTAAATTAATATTGCTGTCAATATGAAAAACAGTATGCACTGCTGAGCATTTACTGATATCCCTTGCCCATTAAAATATGTCTGGTTCTTTATAGACAAGAGTAAATACCTGCAGATGTATACAGGCAAATCTTGATTTTACATTACATTTTACAGTTTATACTTTTTATGTTCCCAATATTTTCCATTTTTTCCCAATACAATTTTGCTATGTTTTGTATAATATGCATGCATGTATTTTTATAAAAAATTGACATATTGTGATACAAGTATGGGACCTGTTATCCAGAATGTGTGGGACCATGGGTTTCCAGATAAGGCGTCTTTCTGTTATATGGATCTCCATAACTTAAATCTACTGAAAGATCATTTTAACATTAATCAAACCCAATAGGACTGTTCTGCCCCCAATAAGGATTATTTATATCTTAGTTGGGATCAAGTACAAGGAACTGTTTTATTATTACAGAGAAAAAGGGAATCATATTTAAAAATCTGAATTATTTGATTAAAATGGAGTCTATGGGAGATGAAGCTTTCTGGATAAATGGTTTTCCAAATAACGAATCTCATACCTTTCCCTACTTGATAAAGTATTGCCTGTAAGCCAGATTGGTTCCTCAGCTGACTGCAGTGGCAGTTGCAGTCACTGATAAAATGAGTAACTGTGTTTCCACATTGCAGGCAGAATTGGATTTCCTTGGTACACAAAAAAATTGTCAAATGTGAAGTTGCTGCATACTGGATATTCAAAATAAAGGTATGAATGTTGGGAACCTGGGGGAGTTTTCCGGATAAGTGATCTTTCCATAATTTGGACCACCATACATTAAAAATTATTTTAAACATTAAATAAACCCAATAGGATTGTTTTTACACTGATATAGATTTATGCAGCTTAGTTACCATGAAGGATAAGGTACTGTTTTATTATTACGGAGTCATTAGTTGCTTAAAATGGAGAGCTGGACTTCCCATAAGTCTAAGCTTTCTGGATGAGTTTTCAGGCAGGTATCCCTACTTGTTCTGTATGTATTTATATTAATTTTAAATTCAAGGAGGAAAGTCAATGAAAGACATTATTTATATATGTAAGCTATAAAATAATGATTAACATATGCCCCAAGTGCTGCTCTGTGCTCTTTAGTTTGGCTGCAATTTTTCAAAGTCTGGAATTATAGCAAGACAGATAAAACACATACCCATTATTTGCAGTTTGCTCTTTAACCCTGTAATAATCCTTCACAAAATGAAGTGGAGAGGTGCAAAATTTAGTACTGTATGTAGCACCTGCTGATGCTGCATACTGTATATATGTATGAAGAAAGTGAGTTGGACTTGGGCCTGCCCCAGAATGGCACATATGGAAGAAGTGGCAGAGGACAACCCTACTTAATGCCTTTTGACTTATAGTGCTAAATGATGGGATTATTTTACTAATAACCTAGAGCTGTAGCTCCATCTTCCCTAATGTTAACCTGCCCCTGACTAAAATTGTATTTTGGTAAATCCGTTATAAAATAAGTTATCATTAGAAACTGGAAAAACATGCAGTGATGTCAGATCTGTTATAACTACCATAAACGTTGACCTGTAAAACACTGGTTCAAAGCCAGTCATAACTGTGGGACTGGAAATCATTCTGATGAGGTGATGTAAAAAAAAAGTTTGTAGCAAAGGGAATCTGGTGGTCTTGGAAAGATTCCCAGAGCCATAAAGTTTAAAGCACAGCACTCCCTCATCTTGGGTCCAACTGGCAGTCTGTATGTTGTCAAATGGCCTTAAATAAAGAAAAAAAACATAGGGCCATTAAAATGATGTCCACCCAGTAGGTGGTAGTCTCTCCAACTGAAGTGGATCAATCAGTGTTTTAGTCTTTCTGCATTGCATGGAAATGAAAAGTTCCCAGCTTGTTGTCTAACTGAATGACTATCTTTATTCGAAGAAATACAAAGAATTAAAGATTCCTTCAGTTTGTTGTAGATTGAGTTTCTTTGTGCAACTTTTTTGAGAAAGTGTGGGCTACATGGTCGGTGAATTACTACAAATAATAAATTATGAATGACAAGTATTTAGAGACACTTTCTGCTGCCTTTCACTGTAATGTAATAGGTAAATAATTTACATTTATAAGCAATGTATGAATTTGGTGGCATGGTTATTTGCAGGTTTGATTGCTGCTGATAATTCTTGGGTTGTCTCTTTGTGTTCAAGGGAATTTCAGTAATTTTACTGAAATTCTTTTTTTCTGCATGGGGGTGAAAATGTAGATTGGAAGCTTTATAAGACAGGAACTCATTCTTCAAAACAAATAATTTTATGTCAGGTTTTCCAAGGGGCCCAGATTTTGTCTAAGAATTTTACCTGCCCAAGACTTTTTTTTAGGGATTAGCAGTGAGCTGTTGTTTGTTAATTGAGTGCTTGTGGCAGCCATCTTGGTGTATGGTTCACACCTGGGGAGGAGAGCTACCTTTGAGTTAACTTTTAGTATGATGTAGAAAGTGCTATTCTGAGACAATTTGCAATTGGTCTTCATTTTTTTATTATTCATTTTTAATTATTTTACTTTTTGTTCTGCAACTCCCCAGTTTGGAATTTTAGCAGTATCTGGTTGCTAGGGTCCACTTTACCTTAGTAACCAGGGACTGGTTTGAGAGAGTGACTGATATATGAATAGTATAGGGGCTGAATAGAAAGATAAGTAATACAAAGTAACAATAACAATAAAATTGTAGCCTCACAGAGCAATAGTCTTTTTGGCTGCTGGTATCAATGACCCATTTAAAAGCTGGAAAGAGGCAGAAGGAGAAGGCAAATCATTTTAAAAATTATAGAAGATAAAAAATGAAGACCAATTGAAAAGTTGCTTAGATGTCCATTATATAACATATTAAAAGTTAACTTAGAGGTGGACTACCCCTTTAATATTGTTCTTCCTGAACATCTCACTTTCCCTGCCCTTTCATTATGCATATTAATAATTATTGCATACTAGAGGAAATAATTTGACTGCATAACACAAATCCTATAGACTACTCTTATATTGGTGAACTACTATATTTGGATCCATAGGCTAAGAATCCATGCTTTACAGTGATAAATATACTTAAAATGAGCTTCATTGTCTTAAGCCAATGTTGAAGGGGCACTAAAGGCCAATTTGTTTTACCTTATTTAATTTTTTTTGGCAAAATGGAACATTATTCTAATGCTACATCTTTTTTGTTTTTTAGCTGTAAGGGTTCAAACTTTCTTTTTGTTCTAGGCACTGCCAATCCACTACTGGACATTCATACATGCTGACCAATCATAATTCTTCCTTTGAGAATCTAGCTCTGCTATTGAATTTGAGTTCCTTACTCTTAACTCAATTCTGTAATGTTTTTGTGTGAATGCACAAGCACACGGTGTGTCTTCTCCACCTTTAAGAACCTTTGAAGAACACACAGTTCCAGAGATAGGAATGCCATGTTAAGATAGATTAAGAGCAGAAATTTTTACATCTAATAGCAAAGATTTTCCTGTATATATCACATTTTGCCTATATGTTTTGTCAATTTTTTCTCTTTCCCTGTCAAATTGGATCTGTATAATCATCAGTTCACAGGAATAATAATAGTTCTGCACAAATTCCTTTTATGTATAATATGCTGTGGAAGAGAACAATATGGGCCAGGCCATCTCACCTTTATATAAAACTGCTGGTTCTGTTGTGTTCATTTTTCTCATTGAGATTTGGTCAGGTTTATTATCTTAGTTACCCATGCCCGGGGGCACGGGATGCTGCCTCCCTCTAGACCCTCTGCGTGGTGGAGTTTTTTGCATGGACGGAGGCTGGTGCACTCTGCACTAGAAAAGCTGAAATTCCGATTTAAAAGTCAAAATTTCTGCTATTAAAGTTACCAGGAGCAGATTATTGCTGCCCCCGGTAACTTCAGGGTTTCTCAACTCACCTCATGGCAGCTGCGGCCCTGCCCATGCCTGATTTTTAATAAAAGGAGGAGTAACTATGCTTACCCTGCGGTCAGCTGACTATACAGGTTTGGGATCCATTATCCAGAAACCCATTATCGAGAAAGCTCTAAATTACAAGAAGCCATCTCCAATAGACACCATTTGAATTAATAAAACACTATTTGTACCTAATCCAAACTAAGTTCCATGAATCCATATTGGTGGCAAAACAATCCTATTGGCTTTATTTAATGTTTAAATAATATTTTATACAATTTAATAATAATTCAATTTTTTAGTAGAAATGGATATCCAAATTACGAAAAGATCCCTTATCTGAGAAACCCCTGGTCCCGAGCATTCTGAATAATATGTCCCATACATACGTGTAACCAGGTAACCAGTTTATAATTCAAATACTTAAATGACACTTATTACAAAGCTTTCTTTGTACTGCACCACATCTATTTGACAAGAAAAATGCATTTCTGGGTTTTAGTAATCCTTTGAAACATAAGATAAATTAACACACTGGCTCAGGATAAAATGAAAAAACAGCAGCACTCTGGAAATGTTGTAGAAAAAAGTGACTTTACTCAAGTGCACATAGCTATGTGCACTTGAGTAAAGTCACTTTTTTCTACAACATTTCCGGAGTGCTGCTGTTTTTTCATTTTATCTTGGATATTGTTTTACCCTGGCTGAGGGTTCAGCTTGCACCTGGGGCTACAACTAGCCGGTTTGTCCATTGTGTAGCACACCTTAATCAATTTGTTAACACACTGGCTCATTCCCTAGCTATGTCAAATTGTTGGTTTCCTACTAAAATGTGTATTAATATATTTTCATACCCAATAGCTTATTTTTTTACTATTTATGTGTAACAAAGGATTAACATGTTAAATTATTTGTTTTGTTTTGCTGGTTCTAGCTT
Source organism: Xenopus tropicalis (assembly GCF_000004195.4). NCBI lineage: Eukaryota > Metazoa > Chordata > Amphibia > Anura > Pipidae > Xenopus > Xenopus tropicalis. The sequence goes on along the minus strand of NC_030677.2, from coordinate 71,978,384 downwards.
GATGAATCAGATTAGGGTATTTAATTTTTAGTGCTCATGTCTCACAAGCTGTATGACAATACCTCAGGAATGTAATATGTTTGTTGATAGAACGAGAGATGCACTTACCGATAGGTTATTTCAACCTTTAGTAATTAGATCCCATATTGTCTTGGGACGATATAGTTCTTTAATATAACATGTACAGCTCTCATGTCTGTCACTGCTCATCAAAGGCATTTCAGTGCAGAGTGAAAAGGCATTTTATTATTTATTACAAATATGAATTAGATTTATTGTAAAACTAGGACAAAAACATATAACAAACATGAAATGTTAAGCGTGGTAGCTTTGTTTTTTTTTCTGTTTAATGGTATGAAGTATTGTATACTGTATAGGGAAAGCGGGGATAGATACAGAGTCCTTCTCCTCTCCATAAATCTGTATTACATGATTTTATTGATTCTGACTGATATATTATTATGTTGTAACTATGGTATAATATTCTGCACATTAGAGCCTTGATTTTACATTTCTAAGGGGACAAAGGGAAATACATAGTAAATTAAGGGGAAAAACAAAATTAAAGAAAAATTAAATGGGTTTTATGTTACTTTAGCCTATAAATAAAGTGTATAGTGCAGGAAAACTTTAAATCCAGGAATGTAAAATCAAGGTACATTGTGTTCTATTTCTAAGGTTTGTTTACGGTGTGCTTTTCCAGTCACTCGTCTCATCTGGCAATTGGTTGTACCTTGCTCAATATGCTCCACCCATTTACAAGATATTATTGTTTCACACATTCACATGCATCAGAGCTTTTAAGAAAAAGCAAGCTCTAATTTGAGGCATACTGTACACTTCATCCCCCACAACCATGAATAGTGTACCTGTGTTGGTAGTATTAGAATAGGTATGACATGTGTGTGTGCTTTTCAAGCATTTAGAAAAATGTTCATGATTATTCCTACATTATTTAAGCTCATACATTTTTGCAAAATCAGTGGGCATGCACTGTTAAAATATTAAATGTCATTTTTTTTTAAAGAATAGTCTGTCTCATGAATGTTTTATTTACACATACAAGCCCTAAATGCTCCAGTTCAAACATATTGACTTTTCAGTTCAGTGTTTATCTTCAGTACCAATGTCCTTTTGGGCCACCCTTATATGTACCAATTCTGCAACCTTCTAGTCTTGTCATAGCAACAGTTTCTGAGTAAGCTGTCATATTTTCTGGCAAATGTGAAGTCTTGACTTTGAAGAGTAGGTGGCATCTTTCCATACTTTGCAAGATAACCCTTTTGCACAGTCACATCTTTGAAAAATCTCCAGGCCATGAGATCCTTTCTTTCGCAGTTTGGTGCATACTTCTCCTTGGTGCAAAACTGGTTTACAAATTTTTGTCCAGAAGTGTCGAGCACAGCAGTGACCCTCAATGCAGTCAGTTGATCGAAGACAAGGGTCTCCTTCATGTCCTAGAAGATGTATAGAAAAGTCTGGTCAACAATATGAGACCACAAGTTTCCAAAAAATGGTTGTTAAACTATAGTTATGATTGGTTGCTGGCTAATTTACTTGTTTACAAATGTTATTTTATACAACACACATTACTGATGAAGGGGCGCAACTTTATGTGAAAGTTATACATATTCTTCATGGTATTACTTCATTATTAACACAAAGTACAGCAAGGTGCGTTCCATAGATATGCTGTAGGCAATAGCACATATAACAGTCAAAATAATTGCCAATATGGTGTAAGGAAACAAATACTCTTTCTATCCTTCTCCTTTTCTTAACTTCACACATGCACCCATATATTTACACACACCAAGCCATGTGGCCAGTGCATTGTTTACAGTAGAGAAGTTAATTTGCAAGCCACAGCTTATTCAGAATAATTTTACAGAGCTATCGTTGAAAAACTGCTGTCCAGGGTGCTGTACAGAAGTCTTTACTTATTGCACACAAATACTCTACAACAATCTGGTACTTTCTATAGAATATTGAGCAACATTATGGCCAGGTTATGTTTGCATATGTGTATTTAATCCCCCCCCAAGTTCAAATTTAAATGCTGCTTAATGTACCCTATATTTAATTTCATGGACGGTGTAATTCAGCTGGTGTTGTACTACTGATTAAAAATATAAGACAAACTATTCAGCATTACTTGTGCACCTCATTATTTTTATCTTTGGGATGCTTTGGGAGCTGCTACCATTTATTGTTGTAGGTGAGCTACTTTCACCCCTTAAAAGTCACAAGGGAAACTGCATAAAATCACACTCAACTAACTAAATAAATTAAAATGCATTTTTCTTTTAATATCCCACAGGTGGATAAGAGGAAAGGGTTTTCCAGAGACTTCCAAACTGGAGTATTTTTAATAGTGTTTTATTTATTGAATTTACATAACAAAGTAAAGGAAGTTTCACACCTTAAATGTCAATAGGCAATTGTCCTTTAAACAGAAGAAATGGCAGGAGTAAACAGAAGAGAAAAAGAGACTATGAATTTGTCCGGGCAACCTCTTTTTTTTGTTAACAAGAAGGGCATCCTTTATTAACCTTTTCCGGTATGCCAGAGAAAGTGAGGTAGGTAATCTCTAGGAAAGTTCTAATAGTGTATACAAGTATCATTGCTAATGATGATATGAAAGTGTGAGCGAGTGACATCAAGAGTCATGTGCCTAAGCCTGGAGGGAAATGCATTAAAATGCCCATTAGTGCTCATTCAAAGAGTAATGACGTCAGGTTGCAATCTGCACCTTGCAGCACCTCCAAGATGGCCCTGTCCATACCGTTGTTTCAGTACAGGGGCCCTAACTTGCACACCTAAATGACTGATAGGGAGTGGGAGGGGGTACATGCAGTAAATTACATCATCATCTCTTTGCCTATTAAGTATCCTCTCCTTCTCACCACACTCTTGTCCCAGGAGCCCTTACAACATCTTTGAGTTCACATAAGCCAAAATAGGGGGCTAAATTAGAGCTTTTAACTCATTTTCAAAAAGGAAGGAGCTAGAATTGGACTAGGATAAGGTAGTGATTATGTGGTCCATGCAGCATTCAAGGGCACTTTGGCTCCCTGATCACTGTCTGCAGACAATGGGCTTTGAACTCCTGGTGGGCTTTGCTATGGGGAAGTAGGTTTCCTATGGAAATGTGTTTTACAAGTGGATAAAATCACTGAAGTTAACAGCTGTGGGATTGAATACTGAACTGTTATGATTTAATTCAAACTGACTGTTAATGTGGAACTGTTAAGAACACCCTTGCTTGATAGTGTTGGATAGTGAAACTGCTGAGTTAGCTATTCATACTATTTAGACAAAGTGACAGCTTTAATGTCTGTTTTAAAAAATCTATAAAAATACATAAGGACACATGTATGTCCGCAAGTGCAGTGAGCAAAGTGCGATTTTTGAGTACAATCACCATGTTTTTTTCTACAATGTAGTGCTTTTCCCAAAATACCAGCATTATTGTGTTTGTAAGAGAGCAATGTGATTGATGCAATTGTATCTGGCCCAATGGTGTCTGATTCACTAAAATTAGTAGCAGTGTATAGCAAAGCAAAGTGCGGCAAATATTTTCTAAGTCTGCCTGGCGTCATTTCTGGTTTTTGGCCTGCGAGTTACATGTGCGTCTATTCTTTCTGTGCAATTGAACTAGGGTAATGCAGGTCACTAAGGCAACCCTGGAGCTAATTTCTTGTCCGGCAGTGGTGGTAACTGTGGGGTTCCTCAGAATCAATAGGCACAGTAGCTGATTCAAAGGCAGGAAGGATTTAGCACAGTTCAACTATACGGAAGTGCAAGGAGAACATTTTGATGCAAGAAGCTTTAATAAAAGTGGTGTTACACCCAACAAACTGCAGGGAAAATTGTGGGGACCACAACTGCACTTGTAGACATACATAAGTCCTATAGATTTACAATCCACTGTTGATTCTTGATAAATGGAAAACATGGAAAATTATTTGTATCAATTTATTTTGGCTCAACATAAAAGAACATTGTTTTAAAAATAAATGCAATGCTTGTTCTTTTTCTGAGATGTACTGTATTACCTTAATAATTGAAATCTTACTAATTCAGATAAATATGTGTCCCTAATATGATACCCTGCCTTACTTAAATCGGAAGGGTCAATAGGACTGGCCAATTTATGATACAAAGCTAATGAAGATGCTAATTTGAATGCAAAAAAGATAGTGAGAGAATACATTAAATACACAATCTATATTGCACTTAAAGACACCTACCTGTGCCTACTGTACCAGGCATATAATGGGATTTATTAACTACTTGTGTGTACAATACTAAAAACAATAATTTTTGCAAACATTAAAATGTCTAGGCCTACCATCAATAATTCTGTAGTGGCTTAGGTGCAAGGTACAATGAGCAGCACTCTGACATGCAAGGGAACCCTGAACTTATTAACCCACCTATGACCCATATGTAATTCATAATGTCTTTCAGTCAAAGAAAAAAATAAAAATTACCTTTTATAAGGGGAATCTTTGAGTGATGTTTCCCAAGATTTTGCCATCCTAGATCCTTGTTAGAGATGTGGCCATTTTTTTTGGGACGGGTCTCAAGTGCTGGTATATGAGGACTCATGATGGTTTCTGCAACAGGAATGCAAATGCCTACAAAATATTGAAAGTATTAACCTTTTTTATTATATATTTGAAAAGTAACTATACATGTAAAATGTAATTTATTGTGAAACATTAAAAATACATTAGCGGGTCTGATTTAAGAAAGGGGTAGATTATTATCTATTATTAAAAAATGTTCTAGTTTTCTTCCAGTTAATTAGTCTCTAGAGCAAAAACACAGGTTATGGTGTTGTGCTATTTTAGCCTGCAACTCCTTATGAAACCATGCAAACTAGCTTATTTAAGAGGAAAAGGCAGTTGGAAGCGGTGTGTGAGTAATATATAAGGACACCTACTTCTCACACCGAGTTGAAGAGAACCTAATTTCCCTCTCAACTTAGTAGGTTCTCATGAGGCATGAGACATTTATACAGAACTATTTTAGGCTTTTCAAATGGTTAAAACTGATTTTTATTTCTTGCATCATGATGCCAATTCTATATTGATGCCCAGATGGACCCTACTGAGATTATAATACTTTAACTAAATATTAATATACTACTAGAGTCATTCTGCATTTGCAGAATAGTACACAACACAAAGAAAAAATCTTATATGAAGCTCAAATGCCACCCCTCCAGACAATGGAAGGGTGACCATTGTCTGGCACATCTTGTGGAAATTGTTTGATTATGGTCTAAAACTGAGGACCCCCAAACTTTGCAACACAGGAGCCACATTCAAATTAAAAAAGTGTTGGGGAGCCATCCCAGTGTTTTTGGAGTTTACAGATAAAAGTTGTTTGTTAGCCCCATGTTTTCTGGTGCTCACAGAGTTAAGTCAATTGTTTTGCTGTAGAGTAACAGTAGTGATTCAGAACTGACTCATACAGATTGCTTGGCTTTGGAACTATTCAGGTGCATCCAGGAACTTACATAATAATGTGACTCCCTATATATGATCCACACCCATATTGTAAAACACCTGCCAAGGATGCACATACGTAATACACACGCATAAAATAAATACACACAATACCTAACTGAGAACTTACTATTGATGTGGTTAAAACTGGCAAACATAGTCAACAATTTTAAATATGTGTATTTTGACTGCTGCCAATTGGTGGAACAATTAAGGAAAATTAATTATTTGCATACGAGAAATAAACTGTGTATGCATCATAGTCTGTAAAATAATTTAAAAAATAGAAGGATAAAGCTGTTGTACAGTTTTCCTGCAAAGTGAAATGAATTATGCAGGTGAAACACAGTATATTCTGCCTTAAAATTATTTTATTACTGCAAAATATCAAAAAGTTATGGGTAAAATAATACCAATATACCAATCACGCCAATATAATATTATATATTGATGTGTAATTATGAAAAGCAGTCGTTTGTATATAGTTTGTTAAAATTGGCAGGCATTTTGCATCTTCTGTGGAAAACACAAGGATAAATCTCCAAATGTGATATCACCCTTCACTGGAAGTTGCATTAATTGTTTAGCCAAAAGTTAATGAGACTGAGAATGTATGTGCTTCAGAAAAAGGTCTCTTGCTGACATAGTTACAGTACATTTGCAATGTAAAAGAAAGTTTGAAACACATCACTTCTTGCCAGTTGCCACAAGCCTCAAACAACTACTTTCCCTGCTTAACGTTCATCCTGCTGTGACTTAACCATTCTAGTGAAATGAACTGTTTCTGTTTGTTTTCCATTCTTGGCCTGTGCACTATGCTACATGCTGCTGTACAGGTGCATATCTGTCATAAAGTGCCCCAAAGCACAAAACCTGACAATAAACTCCAAGCAATGCACACGGAGCATCTAGTTTCATAAACTATTTGGCCTGTATTCAAAAATAATCCATGTGAATTTCAGAATGAGGCATTTTTAGGAAACATATAGAGGCAATAAGCCATCAGTTGTTTTCAGTGTAAAAAAAAGACAATTCTGCTTAATGGAGATTAATTTAAAGTTTATAAATGCTTAACAATACTTAATTGTTAAAGAACCAGTCCAGAATTTCAGGTAATTAAGGCAGCAGGGTATTTACATTAATGATTAAATAAGAGTAATTATATAAACTAACAGAACCTGCAACCTTGTGGCTTGATACACTTCTTACTAGAAGGCTAACTTGTATGGAGGGGAATAAGCATTTTTTAGACTTACTATAAGTACAGGTATGAAATCTGTTATCTAAAAAGCTCCACATTACGAGAAGGCCATCATTCATAGACTTAGTTTATTAAAAAAAAAAAAATCACATTTTTTAAAATAATTTTGTTTTCTCTCTTTTCGTAGACTTAAGGTATGGAGAGTTAAATTACAGAAAGACTCCTTATCTGGAAAACCCAAAGTCCTGAGCATATTAGACAACAGGTCCCATATGTGCAGTATTATTGAAACAGAATTACTACTACTGCATTAACTGAGGCCTCACGCATGTTCCCTACTTGCAGATGCAGGGATCATATGGATGCCTAGGAGACACAAGGGAAATAAGTACACTGCCCTCTTACTAGATTCGAAAGAGATATGCCAGTCCCCTTACATGCACATTTTCTCACCACTGCAAAAGTAGATGTAAAACTATTTTAGGGAATTTGGTACATACAGTATATACACATGCTTCCCACACTACTAAATACTATCCATTTGCTCAATGGTGGGGTGAGAAAACGTGTTTACTTTTTTCTACACCCACCCCAAGTCTAGTTGGAAACATTTTACTTAAGGTCCCTGTTGTGTAGTTAGCTGATGGCTTGATTATTCTTTTGCTCCATCCCCCCAAAAAGGAACTAGAAAAAATTTTACAAAATTAAAACTGATGAAAATCAAAATACAGGAATGTAATAAAAAAGTTGTTTGCCCAGCACATTAAATAAGCCAACCATGCACTTTGCAGGGAGCATGCAGCTAAAGAAAACATGCCCAGTTTTGTAAAATAATGATATTATTGTAAACCTTTTTTAAAACCCAAAGATACTATGCAGATTTCATGCATGTTATTTGTAAAAATGTTTTATCAGGTGGCAGGGTGATTTAGACTATAGCACTTACAACCTAAGGTCCTGAATTCAACCTTGACCACAGCATCTGCAAGCATTTCAAATATTTATTCTCTATCTGCAAAGATTTCCTACTACATTATGAAAAGTTTCAGGCAGGCAATATGCCATTAATGAAACTGACTACAGTGTGTGATAGGGACCTTAGATTGTAGGCTCCACTGGGACAGATGTGACTATTAAACAATCTCTTTAAATCTCTGCATAAAATGCATTGACGCTATAGAAGGAATCTAATGTGTGTAATGCAGCTGTCCAGTGGATCTTTGTGCCAATAGCTTAAATGTTGCTAACCGACAACAAAGCACAATGAAAATTGTCAGTAATATAAGGGAGTGTAATAACATCAGGGAGTGGTTGATGAAGTTACAAACAAGGCAACACTAAAATACATATTAAAATGGCTTTGCCATTAAAAATGTATTTGTTCTGGGGGTTCTTAAAATGTATTACAATGCATTATCTTACTATTTGATATTAAAGAAAGGGCATCAGTCAAAAATGAAGACTTGTTTGGTCAAGCAATATGAGAGTGTGTGGATATTTGGTTTCCAGAAAGATCCAAAAATCCAATATTAATACAAGGATTGGATCCATTATCCAGAAATCAGTTATCCAGAAAGCTCTAAATTACGGGAAGACTATGTCCCTTAGACTCCATTATACAAATAATATAAAATCAAAATTTTAAAAATAATTTCCTTTTTCTCTGTAGTAATGAAATAGTACATTGTACACTATATATAAATATATATATAATGAATCCTTATTTGGGACAAAACATATCATATTAGGTTTAATTACCGTTTAAATGATTTTTTTAGCAGACAAAGTATGGAGATCCAAAATACAGAAATATCCAGTATGTGGAATACCTCAGGTCCCAAGCATTCTGGATAATAGATCCCATACTTGTTCTGTATAAAATTGTAACCCTTTGTATTACCATTAACCTAATACAAGTATGCGATCTATCATCCAGAACGCTTGGGAACTGGAAGTTTCTGGAAAAGGGTTCAGTCCAAAATTAGTATCTCCAGCACTTAAATCTGCTAAAAATATTTGAAAATTAAATAAGTCAAATAATATTGATTTGCAACCAATCTGTGTTTATACAACTTACGTAGGATCATGTACATCTGTTTTAATATTACAGAGAAAAAGATATAAAAGATATAAAAAATTATTTGAGCAAAATTCAGTCTATAAGAGATTGCATACCTGTATTTTCCTATAACTTACCATTTTATTAAATGGAACTATAAGTCTTATAAAAAAAAATACAGAATAACAATGTATATTTCCTACCATTGTTGCAGCGATTGCCAGGACAGCACATGCCATCTCTGTGGCATCGTTTCTTCTTTCGTCTGCATAGCATACAGGAAGATGGTGCCTGGTGAGGACTGTAACAGTACCTTCCAACTTCACACTCCTTATCACTTATGCAAGGGTATGCCTAGAGGAAAGTAGAATTAAAAATAAACCCATAAGCATATGGTCTTGAATTGACAAATAATGCACCCATTGTAATATTACATTATTTACTATATATATATATAGTATATATTTAAAGGCATTATAGATATCTATAATGCCTGTTTGGCACAGCGAATTTCTATGATGTTGTGTTAAAGTTAGTGCTGCTTTTTACATAGCCAATGCAGCGTATTCAATATGCTTTGAAGCACCTACATTTGTATAGTAAAGCAGCACAATATAGTAAATCTGTTAAGAAACATGCCTAACCAGAAAAATTGTATATGATACCTATATCCTTATCCAATTTTACCAAGCTGGTATGCAAGTTTACTAGACTTGTGTTACTTTCTTTCCATTCACTTCAATGGGTCAATGCCAATTAATTTTATTACTTATGATGTAAATTGTGGCATAACCCTGGGGTTTGCACTTTTTTTTAATAACACCAGAACAACAAAAAGCCCTTAGTTTAAACAGATATTTAACTCTATGCCATAGTTTACACATTTTGTGATACAATTAAATATACACATACAGTAAATATGCCCCTTATGTAAGGGAATCCTGTTCTTTACATCTGCAATAATGAAAATGTGAGTGACAATGCTTCACTGTGGGAAAATTGTGTTCTTTGTACTAAGACCAGGGGCATAACTATAAAGGAAGCAGACCCTGAAGGGGCAGGGTCGGACTGGGGGGTGCAGGGCCCACCGGACCACCGCCATCACCCCCCCCACAGAGGCCCCCAACACCCTCCGCCCCCTTCCCTCGAGCTCTCATAAAATAAATTTACTTGCGGCGTGTCCGGGGAGGGAGACGGCGGATCGCAGGAGCGTCCTGGGGGGGATTGGATCTGGGCTGCCAGGGCCCACCGGGATTTTTCCTGGTACCCCGGCGGCCCAGTCCGACGCTGGCAGAGGGGACCAGGAATGTAGGGGGCCAGTAAGGCCCCATATCTTTTTAGAATAGATCAACTTACCATTATTTTTGAGCCCTAAATTGAATTGGCAGTGAGACATAGTTATATAGTTAAGTCACTGACTAAGACCCTAAACATTAAATACACTTTCTATAAGCAGTGATATTGCCAATTTTCTTATTTTTCTAGCAAAGTCTGTCTTGTATTTTTGTTTTGTGTCTTTGAAAGCCACCCCTAGCTTAAGAACATTAGTGATCATCATTAAATTGTACTTATCCTAACAATTTGTTCAGAATTGTACCATGTTTAACTGCTTCATTACTGGGGAGGGGAGTAACAATTTATGGCCATTTAATTCTGTATCAGATATCTAAACAATTATCTGCTTAACTGGAAATGTTTATAAAAGTGTGTCTCAGTGTAATAAGAACTCCCCTGCACAATGTGTTTTTTATGTGGCCTAATTAAAGGGTAATCTGGTCAGGATACAGATTTAAAAAAAAAAAAAAATGTAAAAACATAAAAGGTTTGACTCTTAACACTTTAATATAAACAAGGCTCACCCTCTTAATAAACTGCCATTGTATTTCTCTGTACTACAATAGACTCCAATAAACTCAAATTAACTGGAGTGGAACTTTTCAGACCATTCCCTATATATACTTTAATGCACGTTACAATCAGCTTGTGTTCTATTGAGGGTATTTTGAAAATATACTCTATGGATATGGTTGAGAACAAGTTGTAATAATATCCCTACTAAATGTTTAACAGCAAAAGCCTTTGTTTCAGTTGGGTACTTGGGTACTAGTGGGTTTTTCCAGGGATCTACCCTTGCCTGGATTATACTAAAAGCTAGGGTAGGTTGAGTTAAAAAACAACTGGGTTTTCCTGTAGTTAAATTCCTAACTGTGCCATCTGAAACTCTTTGCACTAGAAGGCCTAAACTTTGGTAAGTCATTTGACATTGGCTGAGAAGATGCAAGAGTCAGAAATGCCATGTACAGTATACACCAAAACACAAAAGGTCAGTGGAAGTTAAACCACCTAATCTGCATTTAATTTTGAAAGTTTGGTATCTGTCACAGCTGCTCCCACAAGGAGTACTCAAATTTAATTGAAAGTGTCCTTCTTCAGATAAAAATCCTTTTTAATTGCTTTCCTTTTAGCCATATCTTCACTGTATGTAATGTACCTTTATCACTGCTTTATAACACTTCAATTTCCACACATAGAAGTTAATATTAGCTTTTGCTCTAGTTTCAGTGCTACATCTGTGACTATTCCACAAGTTGAAGTAGATGGCTAGGGAGTCTGCATCTGGGTCCCTTAACATGCATAGCAAACAGCAAAAATTAAAACGATAATATATATATAATATACTGTATAGGAAACCTCATAAAACATGATCACATTTCAGTGAGTGCGTTTAGAGTAACAGCAAGCAATGCAAGTCCAACAGGTGTTTGCATTATATGGATGCAGATAATTATAGGCCATTCAGGACCATTCCCTTGAATGCATTTACTCGCAAATCCCAGATGGAAAATCTTTGTCACATTATTTTCACCATAGGTCTGTAAATTATAACTTCTTGGATTCTCAGAAATCTTTATTTTTCCTGTATTGCTATTAATATGGCTGGTGATGATAATTTCAGGCGGAATACGTGTGTTTGCTAGCTTATGGGTAAAGCATTAAATATTGTATTTAGCTTTGTCATTGCCAGGTTTCCTAGCTACTCTGGATGTATTGTTACATGTTATACATGTAACCTCTATTTCAGCTCAATAGCTGCCGGTGCGGACTAGAACCAGTAGAACATGGGTTACATTGTACTCTTTAACTCAGAATGGGCCTTCGCTAAGTGGAAGAGGAAGGTGAGGGTGTTGTAAAACTACACCTCTCTTGCTGCTATGCAGAAAAATACAACCAAAGGGCGCCAGAGGTTCTTGCAAACAACAAAATAATAAGTGTTTATTTAACATCCACAGGGTTACTTACAATACAGCTTCTCAGAGGCCAGTGGTACAGGCAACACTACATACAGAGTGTAATACAGACTGTTACTCCCCTGCGGGCAGACTTGGCAGGAATCTCGCTTCACCTCTGCCACACCCCGTAGTGGATCACCCCAGAGAATTCTCTATCCTGATTCCCTATTTACTTGGATCCCTACACTACAGGCAATATGGTCTGGAAGAGATACCTCCAAAACTGCAAGTCCTATGTAAGCTCAGAACTGCTCTTTTTAGCTCAACCCTAACTGCCTTCCACTCCTAGGGATATATTTATCATGCTGCTTAAAAAGTGGAGTAAAACATCACTGGTGATGATGTTCATAGCAGCCAATCAGAAATCTAACTGCTGATTCGTTGCCCTGGGCAACATCACCGGTAATGCTTCTCTCCATTTTTTACACATCATGATAACTATACCCTAGAGTATACTATAAAGTGAGCTACACCTGCCACTATCTAATGCCTCATTCACGGGGCCCTGTTCCCCGAGCTTAACTAGGCCCATGCCCTGGGCTGACAGCACACATTCTCCCTGTTCCTCAGGTGGAAGCAAACAGGAAGGTGCCACTCCTTTCCCAGCACTATACCAAAGTGAGGCAGGAAGTGGTCACCATACCTTCTAACCAATAGCACACATATGTTAATGAACTTACTTAGATACATTCCCTTCCGCCCAGAAACTAAGGGAACTAAACCAGTAGGGATTTAAAGCTGTAGGGGCCATTTAACCCTATGGGTCCCTACATACACATATAAATATACATATATATCTGACTTTTATTTTGTTTCATGAAGTTAGCATGTGAACATGGTCTCAGTCCTTGATATAACAGTGCCTGCTAAAAAAGTAGCATATACCTTCTATTAATTAACATGAGGAAATGTTTATAAGCATGGAACTCGGGAAAAAAGTACACATTACATTACATTAACTTCCAGTAAGCAGCAAGCAAGCTTTGTGATAAAAAGTAATGATTTATATCCATTTTGTGTGTTTTAATACATTTAAGTTTATTTCTCTGAGCTTTTATTGGCTTGTAAATGTTGTAAAGCCACATTAATAACTGAATCAAACATCTCGCTCCAAATCTGAAAGCCAGTTTGGCAGTCAAATCATTTAAACTGGCAATAAAGAACATTAATGTAAAGCTAACTACTGTTGCCAAATGAGTGTCTTTTGGCTTATGGCGTGGAGGAATAATATGTATATGGCAGAGGACAGAATGAAACATGGGTTTCCTGTGTTTATTTTAGAATGTGTCTTCCAGGGGTTTAAAAATACATACTGCACACCTCAAATGAACTGATTGAGGGGCAAAATTGATATGGATACTTAAGTATTGGGATTGCTTTTGTTATAATCTTAAATAGTGTTATTAATCTGCAATCTATTGTATAATGTTTAGGAGATCACAAAAAAAAGTTTTCCTTGAAAGAGCAAGTAGGAAAACAGTTCTAGTGTTGCCCTGTGAGAGCCAGAGAACAGAAATTATAGTTGTGTAGTTACAGAGGGAAATGCACCTGGTCTGTTAACATTCCTGCTGGACCATAGCTGTGCACCTGTATCCTAATATATGATTTGTTAGTATAAATAAAAAGGATTTCACAGGGGATATAAAAACTCATCTCTTGTAATATAGCAGCTGGACTAACACAGCTGAACAAGTCATTGCAATTAAAACTAAAAATCGAGTTTTTTGTTATCATTAAAGGAGTCTACCTGTTTTGTTGCTGGATGTACAGTATTTCTTTTCTGTTCAGTCTTTCCTGTTACTAACTGGATTTCACACGTGTAAATGTGATGGAACAAACTTCTGCCATTTTACATAGCTCATGGATAAATGGAAAATGCATGTGGTCCTTTGCAATAAAATAACCAACTGGTAACTAATACATCCCAAGAAACTATTCTGTACCCAGTTCTCCCAGCAGGATTTCCCTTTGCAGAACATCCATTATTAGCAAAGAACTGTATTTCCTTAAAAAGGCTTTAGAAGTCATTTATGCCCACAAATGACCCACAAAAGGCAGGAAGGACCAATACATGCCTTGCACAACTATTCTGAAGTGCAAGGAGTATATTTTGGTGCCTTTTAATGAATAGGATTTTTTGCACAACTCACTGCGGGGAAGATGGTGGTCCCACTGCTGCACATGCGGTTGTATAATAGTATCTTTCGTACTGCTTTCAATCTGTTCTACGTGTATAGAGTTTCCAGCATAACCCTTGTTAACAAAGAAGCACCAGACTCCCTGAGGAAACATTCCTAAAGTTTGGAGACAATTGGAAGTGACTGGGAGCATGAAATCCACCCAAGCCATATTCCATGTCTTAATAAAAGTTCAGACAACCAGAGGAAGCATTTCCTCAACCCAAACTGAACTCCCTTGGAGAACTATATAACCATTATGCTTTTTTGTGATGTGATCACCCACACAGGGCAAAATAAGGAGAAGATTTATCAAAATTCATTTTATACTACAATTTGTATATTGTTAAAGATTTTACTTCTTCAATAAGCTGCTTACCAAGAATTATCTAGAGAAGTTTGACATGTTCTGGGCATCCCTTTCATATTATAGTCTATTCTATATTTAGTGTGTCTGAAGTAAAACTGTCAAATGCTCACAGATTAATTATGTTAGTAGATATATATATATCAGACAAGTATGGAATGTATGTGCGTGACAAGTGGAAGCCAGATGAAATAACTGCAGTGTACCTAAATTTTAAACCAGATATGAGATTGATTAGTTTTGCACTATAAACATCACTTCACAATCCTTAATTTATTGCTAGGGCAATATCAATAGAAGTCTCCAAGATGTCTACCTTGAACAAGTTAGTAGCTTATTAGTAAGGTACGCAAATGTGACAGTGGAAGTGCATGAATAATAAAAAAACAAAATATAGTGCAAACCTACAAATGCACTAAGCAAAGCACCAAAAGTGCAAAGTGAGCAAACCAAAAAGACAAAATTAATTCAGTGTGTCCACACCCACTCAACCTGCCAAATGTAAATGCTCACCAGATTTAAATGGAATTATGCCAAATGAGACCAGAGTCAAATATTAATTGGAGTGAATGCCAGATCCTCAATAAGTTAAACAGAAAAAAGAGAGGTAGTGATAGATAGTGTAATACCATTTATTAAAATATGAATCCTGCACAATGCAGGCTACTCACAATGTTCAGAAGTGGTAAGATCACAGTTCTGCAGAGATTGTATGAATTTGTTTTGATTGTTTGAATTTTTATGGTAATGTCATCACATCAGCACATAAATATGAATTGTTGCGGATATAAACCTGCACTTACTCGTTTACAATAAAGTGTCGTATTAACAGAGAAATAATTAGTTCATGCAAGTGCACAGATCTGGCTCTCTGTAGTTTGTTATATTATTTCTACAGTTTAGCTTGGAAAAGATTTATAGTACTTTTACCAGCTCTGGCTTGGTCATAAAAGATCAGTTGAGGAGGATCTGTCACTATTATAAAAAGATTACTATACTGTACTGGATGTTATTTGGATATTAAATAACATTTGTTTGAAATTAATTTTTCACAACAGTTTAGTCACTGATCAAGTTAACTGTAGCATCTATGGATGGTACCGATGATTCAGAGAGAGATGGTTTCATGTATCTGGTATTTAGAAATGTGCACTTATATCTAAAGGTTAATAAAGTATAATGCTAATTGCAGTTATAAATTAGATAATTGCTTTTGCTCAGACTGAGAATCCGCCATGTGTAGGTCTTAGAAATTGGAAGCAGTGAACTAAAATACTCTCTGGGAACCTTACAAAAGGAGATACATTATTAGCTTTCATTTCAAAACACTGCAGTACATAAATAAGTGAAAATGAGATTTTACAAACCAACAATTATGTTTTAAACATCACAAACAGATTTTTGGCATGATTCATCCCTGTAAAGAATAAGACTATAAAGAGCAGCATATCAAATGTACCACTTACTAGAATGCTTTGTAAATCTCATGCTTTTTACCATAATAATGAGAAATGATTTCAAATTAAAAACAGTTCTTTCTAACAAAAGCATCTTACCCTACCAAAACCTCTTCTGAACTCTATGTCAATTTCTGTTTTGTCAAACATTGGAAAATAAAGGAAGATTTTCCCTGCTGGTCCCATCTGCATCTATTATAATATCTTTTTTTATTTATTTATTTTAATTTTATTTATTAGATTAGACAATTACAACAATCATTGAGAAGCAAGCAAATCCCAAACGGGATTAATAAGGTACCTATTATAATATCTATGGATAATAACATTGCATTTGTACTTGAAAGGTATTATGATTATTATAAATAGGATTTATATGCAGATATATATAAATGAACAGTTTTCACCATATATTTTTTCAACTGTAATCTAAATAATAAACATTTGACATAACTTGTCAATGCGAATATCCCTTTACTATATATTATGAAGGTTTTATGAGATTCCCACTAATAATGATAAGCTTTGCCAGTTCAAGTATGACAGGTTTTTTTGTTATCTGAGTTTGCAGGATTGTTAAGCATACTGGTTGATATACTTTACAATGCAAATTTGATAACAAATTTATTTAGTTGTATGAATATGCAGGGAAATACAAATACATCATTTTTAGCATTATCTTATCTATTAATAAGCCAACTACAGCTCATGGACTGTATGGTTGCCAACTTTTCTGGCAAGAATGCCAGGTAGGAATATTCCCTGCTACTGGGAGAGTGGAGTAAAACCCAAATAAAGCACACATGATCTACAGTAGTAGTGAGAACTGCAACTTTTATGTCAACAATTTGTTTTAGATGTCTGAGATGATTTAAGCGAGTGTGTACTCTTATTACTAGTTAATGCTTATTTGCCTTTATAGTCTTCTCAAATGCACTAGATACAGCAATAAATCAAGCTGCAAACTTTATTGTATACCAAGAGTGTATACCAATACCCATCGGTATTGGAAAACCGATGGGGCACATAGAAAATGTATGTGTGTGTTTTGTGAACTCCATTTTCCTTTTGGACCATAATTTGGAATTTGTCATTTACAGAGGAAGTCTTTTGGCTTTATTGAATGATATAACATGCAAGTCAGCTGTTACTGAACCCTTCAGTTAATACATTTCAGTTTTTTTTGGGAGCAAGTTTATTACTTGGTAACCATGACACACAGATTCCCCAAGGGTGTGGAATTTTATGGAATGGATGCACCATACTCCTTCCATAAAATGTTCAGGTTTTTAATGTCTTGTTAATTGTGCTTGAAAAAACCATTCATGCTGCTGCTTTAGAATCTACCTGGATGTCCATGATGTATGGTTTTCATTATTTTCATGCTTATCATGCCCATTCACTAACCAAAAATTTTCTGTTTACATTTACAACAATTTTACAGATAACCCTATGTGTAAATGAATATTTCCCACTAGACCTCTGTCTATGATTTTGCAACAAATGTGTGATTTCAGGCAATTATGGAGAGCAGACTGTCATCCACACATAAAAAGCTGTCCATGGAAAATTAAAGAAGAATTAATACTAGCCATATATTACATCCACATTATGCATGGTTAATAAGCAATTAATTTAGGTGTATGCTGCAGACTGAACTCATTTATGTGCAGCTATGCAGCATGCATCTACAGTACATTAATTGCTTACTAGCCATGTAGGAAATGGATTTAATATGTGGTCCGTATTTAAGGAGTGAACTGGCAACCCTACCAGTTATAAATGTCTTTAAATACTTGAGCTCTCATACATTGCCTGCCCCTAGGCTTGGTAGAATTCTACATTTCGCCATTGGCAACATTTTTTCGCAAAACTGGATCAAAAATTTGGGGTGAAAAAATTTGCTGAGTGAGGAAAAAGTGAGGAAAATCGTGATCAAATAAGTTGCAGTTGCATCAAAAAAGTCACATAAAAAAAAAAAAGGTTGTGGGTCGTGTCAAAAAAGATGTGAGTGTAGACTAATTTCACAAATTTTTTGCCATTTTGTGAATTTTTCAACAGATTCACTCATCACTACCTGCCCCACATAAGAGGCATAGAAGTGGGGCAGTCAATTACTTTCACTTTCCATTCAGTAGTTCCTGGATGTCACTGATTGCTCAACTGACTTGATAGAAAAGGATTTTGAATTTCTTACGGTGACAGGTCCCCTTAAATGAAAATTAATGCTCATACCATTGTCTTTAGAAATAATGCAGGTATCAGTCCACAGAACTATGAGCCTTTATCTACAGCTGACCTTAGTTGATGTCTTCTCCTGAAACTTGAATGCTTACATGACTATAGCCGTTGTTCTTTGTCGCTTATATATTTTCATCTAATTAAGAAATCCAAAATACTGGGTAGCTAGACAAGTAATTTATTATGACTTTTTTAATTGATGGTGTGTTGTGTGTACTTGAAGTACACTGGGTTGAAGAACATTTGGTAAAAATACTCTTCACCCCTATTTTATGTGTTTCCTTTATTTTGGCATCTACTAGTATATTCTCACAACAAGTCTGCTAGTAATTATTCAACTTGGGAGAGGGAGAATATTAGACAAAGCATTCTGTATGCCCTAGACTTGCTCTGTGTGTGAGGTCTGGATTTGTTACATTAATACAAAGCTTCTGAAAGAAGTGCCAGCTCTTGCTGTTTTTGCAGGTGCATAAGGTGGCTTTGCTATTCCTTGAATGATTTATTTCTTGGGAGGTGAGATATTGATAAACTCGCACACCATTAACTGTACATCTAAAGATAATGCCTTTTTGCTCTCTGTGGTGCTGTGAAAAGCATTGAGAAACACTACTTTATTTTGGTTATGTACAAAAACATCATATATCTTAAATAATCTCAAAGGAATACTGGACAGAGAAAGGAAAAATTGAAATGCAAATGAAAAGCCAGGCAAAATAAAAAAAAATGAAGTCTGATGGAAAATTATCTCAGAATATCATGTACTAAATCACACACCTTCCTGTGTGGAACCTTAATAGGTCATCTATTAGTAGCATAGATAAATATTATAGTAGGCAACAGAGGCTAAACACCCTGGAAAATGGCACAAAAATTGCACAACCCCCCCCCCCACAAAAAAAAAAAAAATTTAAAGTGCTTAGCAAATGAGCACTAAAAGGCATGCTTTTTCACTCCTCTGGGGATTATAAATGACCCCTACTGATGAGTGAATCTGTCCCGTTTTACTGAAAAATGTGCAAAACATATATATATACAGTAAATATATATATATATATATATACACATATACACACATATACAGGTCACAGCTACTCCGAGTTAAGCGGATAGTGAAGTATTGGAACAGAGACTTAATGAGATGACGCAGACATTTATACAGAGAGGGTACCTGTCTGATTACTCCAGAAGGAACTACATAAAGACAGACAGATCGAACTTTGTCATTAAAGCATTCTGTAAGGAGAGATTCAGGAACAAAACACATTCCTTTTGTACACACGTTCCATCCCGCTATGCGGAAGGTACATCATATTATTAATAAGCAATGGGGTGTTTTAACTAAGGCATATCCAGAAATAGGAAATTCAGGAGTCCCCCACTTCTGTCCTACAGACAATCCCGAAATCTACGGGACCATCTTGTAACGGCAGATCTTGGGACTAATTTGATCTCCTTACAGCAAACATTAGCCCTGTACGTAATGGAATGCTTCCATGTTTACAATGCAAGCAGTGTTTCCATGCAATTAGAACATCATATTTTACACACCCTTATTTGGGAAAAGATATGATATCAACAGTTATTATACATGTCTCACTGAATATGCAGTTTACCTCATAAAGTGCCCTTGTGGGCACTTTGTGAGAGACCACACAGAGTCGTAAGGACAGGATTAGTCAACACAAAACCACCATTTTATAATCACGAACATTCAAGTGCACCTCTCTGATTTTTAGTGATAGAAGCTGTGCCGCCTCTGAGAAGAGGGGGCAACAGGCTTCTGTATTTACAAAAACGGGAAAAATTCTGAATACATACTTTACAAACGCTTGAGCCTAGGGGTAAGAATTGTGAATAAGACCTGACTAAATTCATATAAAGAGATTCTGGTATTGTGGATGGGAATTCAGGAATGTATACAGTATATACAAAATAAATTGGGGATTATGTGTTTTGTAAAAATCTCATATGTAAAGTGTTAATATTGGGTATCCATCTAAGGGGTGGAAGGGGGGTGGAGCAAGACCTTTAAAAAGTGTGACTATACATTGTATTACATATGGCTTGAGAAAGGAGTATGAAAATCTGAAACATTTTTCTATGTGTTTTTAACAATAAACGTTGGGAGTGCAGGACTTTTTTGGTGTATTTTTGTATGTGAGCCTGTGCCAACAGGCTTAGTCCTTTTTCACCCTTTTTTTGTTTTCTTGTTACTAAATTTCTCTCTGGCTTGGTAGGATAAAAGACTAAAAGAATTTCTTTGAATATAGGTAGCAGATTGCTGGAGTCTGTGTAGAATTACAGGTATATAAATATAAAATATTACTTCTGATTACTGCAATGTTAAATAATTCACCTTATGCTGGTTGCATATTTTTGGGGTTGGGGAATAGAAGAGAATTTTCCTTTAATCAATGATATACAAAAGCTGTAGATTGAGAAAGGTTTCATAATGTAATCATGGTTCACATTTACAAAGATTATGCTGAATTTATAAAATTGCACTAAAAAATGTCTTTTTTTTTTACCTATGGCTGCAGCGGCTGGATGCTAGTGTACAGGACTTTTTTTTGACCTAATGCATAATTTCCATAGAGAGGTAAATTCAAAACACATCACAGTGTCTATATAATGGAAATATGTCTGGATCATACGTTCCACTGTAATACATTCCACTGTAATACTGGAACTTTTACACATGTCAACTAAATTGAGAGGTTGTTTAGTGGGGCATAGCAGTGTTCAAACGTGGTTAGAGTGACCGGCTGTATTAGCTCCAGTTGCCTTGTTTATAATGGCAGAATTTATAGATTTGAACAATATATAAAAAGCATAAGAATGTATGTATTAAATCTAGTTGACCACAGTAAGATAAATATAAAGCTCATATGACAACCTACATTAATTGTAATATTCTTTAAAAATTGCTATACATCTAAGGATACTAATGAAGAATCACATACAGTAAGAAATATAGCATTAGGAAATACCATTTCCTGAATTGTCTAATTTTTTATAGAATGTGCAAGTGGAGAGAGTAATTTCCAAAAAGCTATATATGCAACACTTTACACATTCTACATTTTTTAAGAAAAAAAATCGCACTCTCTTCTGCTGTCCTATAGGAAAATTATTTATGGCAGTCCAAGACCAACCAAAAATGCACATGACAACAAGGAAAAGGCATTGGTAGAGGGCAATCTTCAAAGTGGAGCAAAGTCACAGGTTTTAACCTCAAAGGAAATTAGAAAAACCCAACCAATATTTCACACGCTGTGAAATTCAAAGGAATAGGAAATGAAGAAAAGGAGACATGTATTAGATTTAAATTTCCGTTACAATGAGATACATGAGAGGGGATGCATTGCTCTGCTGATGTGTTTCTCCGCATTTTCCATAAAAGGTTAATTGAGATTCTAAATCTAAATCTGAGGTAGTTTTTAGTAAGAATTTGAATAAAACATTCAGCAGGCATACATCCCCATTTTGTTTGGCGTTGTACTATTGTTAAAAGGTAAGAAAGCCTGAAACCGATTTGTAAATAGTTAGATAGATAGTGTAACTGATGGCTTTTATAGTAAATTGGTAGGAAAATAATACCCTCCTTGTAGCATTTTATAAAGGAATGATGTATGGCATTGCCATATGGAGGCTCACTTAATATCTGAGGCTCACTTAATTGTTCCTGGTATACAGAGATACACTAAAGCACAGACAACACAATAAACTGCCTACATTTATATCCACTCGTAGTTTTATCCTCACCATGTTATTTTTCTCTATACATATTTAATTATTAAATATGGAACTAAAATAGGTTTGTATATCAAACTGCATTTATTTCATCAAACTCTCTTGAAGCCCCATGGTAACTCATCAAGGGGATGAAATACATGTTATAAAATAGGAATTCATTGTATTATTTATTAATGTTATGAATTGTATAGGAGACACTCATGCACATAAGGTGATTCTAGATCTAATTTTAGTTATAACTATAAATACTGATTAACATTTGCCAGCATGTTTGCACAACATAAGATAAGTTTATAGTAGGCAAGGAATATATGGCTACCATACCAGTGGTAGAATTCTGGGAGCTGTAATCCAGCAACATCAAGAATAGATTCTTAAAGCAACTCTTTACAGTAATACCTTTCCCTACTTCTACAGAGCCAGAAGGAGACTTTAAGCAAGAGAATTCTACATCTTCAATAAAAATCCTGATTTATTTATACACTCAACTCACTTTTTTGTTTAGATTTTTACCCCTGGTGGCATTTAAGAATCTTATGTGTGTGGAATATATTTATGTGGAATAATTCATCCCCTATTGTAGAATAGATCCAAGGAGTTCTATGACCATATTACTATATATTGTAGGTCATAGAACTCTGAAGTGACTTATAATATCCGCATATTTTACAACACATGTATAATACATGTTTTAGTAAGGCATGTGACACAGATTACATCACTAAGCAGCAAATTTATAGTGGGTGTATATATGATATGTAACATCATAGTGTGTGTGTATGTTTGTGTGTGTATATATATATATTGTGACCTGCTGACAGCCTTTAAAGGTCATTAAACTCCAAGAGGCCTCATATGATACAGCAGGGGTACAATATTTTTTTTTTATAATACACAAGTTACACAAGATAAATAAGATAAGACAGAATAAGAATTTGGCTGAGAAAAAAAAAGAAAGGAGGTGTTCATTGAAAAACCTGAGGAAGAGCACAGACCATGCTCAAAACATTGGATTTTTTTCAATAAACACCTTTTGCTTTGCATTAAGTCCCTGTGTGTGCAGTATCCTTTCTTTATATTTATATATATATATACCCAATAGAGTTGCATTCCTGCAAAGAATGTCATCTGCCTGGGTGCTAGTAACACAGTAGTAGTCCTGTGAATGCAGCACTCAATAGGTCTTATTTAAACAGAAAAAAAGGAAAAAAAGGAATTAGGATTTTTTTTAGTTTACAAACCTGATGTTTAGGCCACTGACTGTGACCTTTCTCAAGGAAAAAATAACAGTGAGTCACTACCCCTCCCCCATATACGTGAAAAATTGTGCCAAACAATAGTCCCTATGGTAACCAGTCAATAACACACAATGTTAAATTATGAGAACTGTGAAACTAGAAAAAAAAGATGTCAGAAGCAAATATAACTGTAAATTATGTGTCAGCAAAAGAATGTAATAGAAGTGTAATTTAATAGATTACACATGGACTGGAAAGGTCCCAGAGACAAAGAAGGAGAGTGCCTCAGTTAGAAAAGCAGTAAGAGATCTCTGGCCTGCAGAAGCTCCAGGGTATTTTTAGCTATGTGAGTTTTGTGAGGGTCTGGCCATTCTTTGCCACAGATTGTGGAAAGTCGCAAAGCTTTTTTGAGCATATGCGCATTAAGTTGAGGAATTCAGAACATGTAATCTACAAACTACAAGCTATCTGTTGCCTATGAGCAATATTTTGATTTCCAAGTGTGCTTTTACTTGATTTGTCTCCCCAGGTAGTGAGTACTGCAAGGAGAAGTGGGTGAGTAAAGAACCAGGTTGTATTAGTGTATAATTATCTGGTGCTGTGCAGTTATCATGGCTACCATGTTGAAACAATTACTAGATTCTACAGGGGACATATATAGAACTTCTTATTACCAGAGTACAACTTTTGTGTTGTATATGGGATGTACTTGATATTAGTTCCAGTGTACTGGAAAATTTTCAGGTTATTTTACCAAGAGGTGGAATCAGTAGACTTCAGCTGTTAGGTTAATTTCAGTTCCTAGGTTAATAGCTGCAGTTATTCAATGTTATGATAACCATAAAATATGTTCCAGTTTTGTAGATTACTTACCTCCTCAATCATGTTATAAGTTTTCTGGGTGCATTACTGCAATTGCCTCTCTCATATTAATGTCTCTTATATACTGTATTACTTTGTCTCGTTCTGTTATTACTATGTCTGTCATACTTTTTAATACCTTATTATTATCTGTTTCTAGGTTTGCTTTGTGGTTGTCACTATCATCATCCAGTAATGTGGGCTGTATCTTTCCCATATTTTCAGCTTTTTTAATACACTTTTCAAGTGTATTATTAGCAATATCTGCTAATATGTAAAACACAAATACAAGGGGGACCAATGCAATTCATTATTTGTCGCCTATTGACTTCAATACATTTTCTACATTTTTCACTGTTCATAGACAGAATCACTAATTGTGAGCACTGAGAGGATCCAAGTACATCTCTTTTTCCTTGTTGTGGGACTCTCCACTACCTTGGTTTTTGGAGAGAGGATCAGATAGAAAAATCCCCTTTGTGTAAGTCGTACATAACAAAAGTTCCATAATTCCTATTTATTCCTATTTATTGAATGACAAAAAAGATCCTACTTGTATGTTCCCTGACACAGAACCAACTCTTAAGAACCCAACACACCAGAAAGTCAACATACATACTTAGGAAAATATGGCCATACAGTGAACCTCAAAGTAGAAAATATTTACAGCACATAGACAAGGTTGTCATAACTGTTTTATGCAGTTAGGAATTGCAAATGTCTAACTCAATATGCACTGACTTTCTGCAGTTAGAGTCAAATTTATAGTACAAAGCATGAAAATACCATGGAAGTTGAAAGATTTCCAAAGACATCAATTTTAAAGCAATCCTTAGTCAAAAACTGATATTAGCATTTTCTCTATTGGTTGGTTGGTTTGTGTGGTGAGTTTCCCTGACACTGTATACCACAATACCAACCTACAAGAAAAACCATGACCACACTTGTGGTTTTTTAAGTTGTTTTCCTCTTATGGGTTTTGTCTAAAAAATAGGATTATAAAAAGGAAAATTACAGTACAGTAAGCATTTAATCTCATACCTTATTTTTTTTTAATTTTCATACAGGCCTGCCTTAGAGAAATTATGAAGCTGGATACACAGTTATTTCCCAATGACTTTATTTTCCCATAGTTTCTGTGAACATATTTATTACAGTATCAATATGTAGTTTTAACCAAGCCTATGCAGTTTGCCCTTGTCATGAGGCCTATAGCAACAGATATGTAAGTGGTTCTTGCTGGTCTGCACAATGATCTGATTCAGTTCTTTGGGAAACAGGGCTAAAGCAAACATTGTGTTAGTTGTGTTCTACCTAACCTGGTCCCCAATAAATATAAAAGAGCATTGATTTAAATAGATTACATTGATCACTAGATACTATCAAAATCAAAGCCATTATCCATCAGTCATTACATAAAACTGTTTTTAGTAAATCTGCCCCAATGTGTGTAATAAAATGCATAGCTGAGTGAAATAAAATAAAAAAGACAATGAAACTATGGGGTTAAAACAGTCTGCAACTCATTTTTTTATAGAGGGCATTGGATAAGCAATAATGACTGCAATCTGTCACAATAATCCTCTCTGAGTCAATGGTAGAATAGCAGGTCCAAAGGTGCAAGAGCACACTGCTGGTGACATCAGATAATACAAATGCAGCTGTAAACCATCTGGTTACTAAATAATAACATGATATTGTAACAATAGGGGCCTTTTAATTAATTTAATTTATTTCAAATAGTAACCTTAAATTAACAAATACATTCATTCACTTAAAGGACATGTAAAGCCTACATTTGCCTACAATGTATATCAGGAGGGCACGTCTCCCCCACCCAAATGGCATTATTTGTACTGCATATATCCCCTCCGTTTGCCAGCACCTTCACATTTTCCTAAAGCAAATAGCAGCTTTCACCCGGTGGTCATTTTTCCTCTGATACATAATCAGATACATTTAAATCTGCAAACAGCATACACACACAGACCCTTATTCAGCATACATTTCATCAAGAATACAGGCTCACACAGGCAGAACTGTCACTGATTAAAGTTCTGCTTTGTTTCAACACTGTAATGGTTAAGCTGAGCTCAGGAGAGGAGGTTAGGAGAAAAAAATTGAAGCAGACAACTAAGAGCTGAGTTTCTATGGGAACCAGCAATGCCATCTCTTTACTGGCTGCTAGACTGGAGGGCGTGTTTAGTAATCTGAGTTTAGAACAACTGAGTATGTCTGGCAAGCCAGAAATCAAAGCAAATTCCTGAGGGAGGGGGCCGAGTGGATTACAGGAGGAGAATTAAATCTGAGTGATTAAGGATATGTTGCAGCCTTACTATTAACCTACATCTACATCTGTCTATACATCTGAGGAGCCAGATAATGAAGGCTTCCCTTTTAATATGCCCAGTTCTAGTAATTTAGCTACTGACGCGTGGGTCACTCGGGAGGAAATTCAAAAGAGACTTGAACATTTAAAGGTAAACAAAGGTCCAGGGCCGGATGGGATTCATCCCAGGGTATTAAATGAGCTTAGCGCTGTGATTGCCAAACCTCTTCACTTAATTTTTCAGGATTCATTGAGGTCTGGCATGGTGCCGAGAGACTGGCGGATTGCTAATGTGGTGCCGTTATTTAAAAAGGGATCCCGTTCTCAGCCTGAAAACTATAGGCCTGTTAGTCTGACATCAGTAGTAGGAAAAATTTTGGAAGGGGTAATAAGGGATAGGGTACTTGAATACATTGCAGTTCACAATACTATTAGTTTGTGCCAGCATGGTTTTATGCGTAACAGATCTTGCCAGACTAATTTAGTCGCCTTTTATGAGGAGGTGAGCAGGAACCTCGATGCTGGAATGGCAGTTGATGTCATCTACTTGGAATTTGCTAAAGCGTTTGATACAGTACCTCACAGAAGGTTAATGATCAAATTAAGGAATATTGGCCTAGAACATAATATTTGTAATTGGATAGAGAACTGGCTGAAGGATAGATTACAAAGAGTGGTGGTAAATGGAACATTTTCTAATTGGACCAGTTTGGTTAATGGAGTACCGAAGGGTCAGTCCTTGGTCCTTTGCTTTTTAACTTGTTTATTAATGACCTGGAGGAGGGCATAGAGAGTACTGTTTCTATTTTTGCTGATGACACAAAATTGTGCAAAACTATGAGTTCCATGCAGGATGCTGCCGCTTTGCAGAGCGATTTGACAAAATTAGAAAACTGGGCAGCAAACTGGAAAATGAGGTTCAATGTTGGTAAGTGCAAAGTTATGCATTTTGGTAGGAATAATATAAACACGAAATATCTACTGAATGGTAGAGTGTTGGGGGTATCCTTAATGGAGAAGGATCTAGGGGTTTTTGTTGATAACAAGTTGTCTAATTCCAGGCAGTGTCATTCTGTGGCTACTAAAGCAAATAAAGTGCTGCCTTGTATAAAAAAGGGCATTGACTCAAGGGATGAGAACATAATTTTGCCCCTTTATAGGTCCCTGGTAAGGCCTCACCTTGAGTATGCGGTGCAGTTTTGGGCTCCAGTCCTTAAGAAGGATATTAATGAGCTGGAGAGAGTGCAGAGACTGCAACTAAACTGGTAAAGGGGATGGAAGATTTAAACTATGAGGTGAGACTGTCGAGGTTAAGGTTGTTTTCTCTGGAAAAGAGGCGCTTGCGAGGGGACATAATTACTCTGTACAAGTACATTAGAGGGGATTATAGGCAGATGGGGGATGTTCTTTTTTCCCATAAAAACAATCAATGCACCAGAGGTCACCCCTTTAGATTAGAGGAACGGAGCTTCCATTTGAAGCAGCGTAGGTGGTTTTTCACGGTGAGGGCAGTGAGGCTGTGGAATGCCCTTCCTAGTGATGTGGTAATGGCAGATTCTGTTAATGCCTTTAAGAGGGGCCTGGATGAGTTCTTGAACAATCAGAATATCCAAGGCTATTGTGATACTAATATCTACAGTTAGTACTAGTGGTTGTATTTATAGTTTATGTATGTGAGTGTATAGATTGGTAGGTGTGGGTTAGGTGTGCTGGGTTGTGGGTTAGGTGTGATGGGTTGAACTTGATGGACACTGGTCTTTTTTTAACCCTATGTAACTATGTAACTACAGACAACCAGTGTGGTAGGCATTGAAAGATTTCAAAGAGGCTGTTCACTGATTACATTTTGTGTGTGTGGGGGTCTACATGTCCTTTAAGACAAATATGGACCCTACACATTCAGCATGGTACATAAACTTAGGGCAAGCGGAGTGCCCTGGCAGGATGATGAACCTCAAAGGGATGCATGAACCAAAAAACCTATAATCTCTGCTTAGTCTTATGCTGAGTGGGTTTTAATCTAGCCAAATATTACATGAACATACATGAGAAGTTGAACACAATTTGACCTTAAAAATCCACTGTAAGATGCCAAGCAGGACCTCAGCTTCAACAGGAAGACGTACAAAAGACAAAGATGTGCTCCTCCTATGAGAGTGTTAGCATCTGTTCACAGGCACATGAGAAATGGCCAGTGGAAAATTGCAGCTGTTTCAGTAAACTGCTTAGTTCTTAAAATACTGTTTTTAAGGTGGCGCACCTTCAAAACAATGTTTAGATAGGTACTTTGCCCACACTTTTCCAATGGCCAACAAATTCTAAAATGGATCCCTTAAGAAATACTGTATGCCTGCTTTGTAACATGTTTTTTAATAGCTATTCTTAACTTGGAACATATCACGTGTATCCTATTCCATGACAACATTTTGCCAAGAGAAATAATGTCTGGCTATATTCTACAAAGTATAAAAACAACCAATATTTTTCTCATGCAAACCTTAGAATGAATTATGCAAGCACTAATAGGAAAAACATAGTACAGGAAATATCTATGATTAGTTCTTGGTTACTTAAACATTTCAGTGGTTAATTATATTTAATTTTGTGAACAGATAATTAGTTTTTCCCTGTCTGAAATTTTAACTGCTTTCGTGCACTCTACCTTGTCCTTGGATGAGACAGGTTACACCACTTCATTGGTCTTTGCCAAGCCTTT
The DNA here is from genome assembly GCF_000004195.4 of Xenopus tropicalis. Taxonomy (NCBI): domain Eukaryota; kingdom Metazoa; phylum Chordata; class Amphibia; order Anura; family Pipidae; genus Xenopus; species Xenopus tropicalis. Next base: position 71,949,173 of record NC_030677.2, on the reverse strand, counting down.
GATATTCCAGAAATGATGTAAATAAAATATCTTCCTAATGGCTAAATATACTTTATTCCTCAGTCATGTATCCTATAAACCACTGTTCCCCCACTTATTAAGCATTCTTTTGATCAAGTTCTCTATCCCCCTCAGCTGAAAGCAATATTCTTGATATGTTTAGCAACCTCCTCTGAAAGCTTAATCCTGCATGCTTGGCATAACATCAGTCTGGGTACACTTTCCTTTAGCCATTGGAGTAAATATTTTACACATGAAAGATTCACTTCCTTTATAATGGTCACCACAAGCTATAAGTGGGTGGCCCAGCTGGCATTTTCTGAATGGCTGTTTCAAGCAGTGACTGGTGCCAAGGGCAAAGATTCTCAAAGATTATTTTTCTGTGTAGTGTTTAGAGTTGTATTTATTTATTGGTATATAAATAAGGGATCTATTATGTTGAATGTGTGGGACCTGGGATTTTCTGGATAAGGGAACTCTCTGTAATTTGGATCACCATACCGCTAAAAAAAAAAAACTTCAACATTTAATAAACCCCAGGAGTTCACTAGAAAACAAAACATGCTATGGTCATCATGAAACCTGTTGAATCAAAAAAGCAGGTCTGGAAGGTCTTACACAAGCATGAAAAAGTTACTAGGGGTGCCCAGGAATCTCTGTTTGGCAGTTCACGTGGTCTTTTTGCCTCCAAGCCAAGAATTTAAAAATTGGCCCCTGCTTTGAGGCCACTGGAAGCAACATCCAAGGTGTTGATGAGCAATATGTTGCTCGCGAGCCACTGGTTGGGGATCACTGTTATAGACAGAGCCAACATACAGTATCAAAATAGGCACAATGGCCCAGGATTAGATTAAGGCAAACAATGTGGCTTAGCAGACCAATAGAACTGACATGTCAGGTAGAAAATTCAACATTTTTTAGCCCATATGCTCTAACAGGTAGGCAATACATTATTCAACCTAATAACATAATATAGGCTGCTAAGTGTACAGAATCAATCTTGCATTACAGTAAGGGATTTAACCTATAGTGGATAAGACTTTTGCTGATTATTGATGGAGTTAAATTGTAGAGCAGTCACATGAAAATGATTTTCTAGAGCAACCCATGTGAGCAGGTGTCTGCAAAAACACTGGTCTGAGCTAGGAAACTGCAAGCCTATTACTCGAAAAGCTCCAAAAGCAAAAACTGCAAAAAGAAAAGCTGAATGTGATAGTGCTTGTTTTAGTAAGTAAAAACATGACAATTCACGGACTGGTACATTTTTTAAAAAGTAGGAAAAATGGAAACTTGCACATTGTGCTTAAGCTGAATGTTTAGTAGGAACATCCCATGCATGTCAATATTTAAAAAAAGGGTTAAAACTCAGGGGTACATCTGTACTGGAACTGTAGTCCTACTAAACAGTGGTCTGTGTATTCTAATTCATTCCTCCAGCTTTTGTACAAGGGAATGCTCCATAGCTTTGTTTTAGCAATAACACAACAGTAGTGAATGTAGAAGATCTTTATTCAGATATATAGTTTACAAGATATTTGCAGAATAATCAAAACACGCACGCAGTTTTACAGTGGAAAATGTGATCATCGTTTGCTTGAACTGCTGTTTTAAGCTTCTGTCCACCATTACTCTTCTGTCTTACAGAACAGTATATGTCTCTTTCATGTGGAATAACATCACATGTTCATGCTGATAGCACCAAAATAACAGGCAATATTTCTGACCATAAAACAGCTGTAATCAAGAGTCTACTTACATGCTCAGCAGTTTCAATGGAATCATTTTAAGGACAGACTAAACAGAAAAATGTTCATTGTGAAGTAAAGTAAAAGATGTGAGATTCCCAAAAGGAAAATTTATTTTCTTTACTTGGATCCCAAATGACCCTAGCTACAGTAACTGCAGATTAAAGTCTAGTTAAAAAGTACTAAGTACAATACTGTACATGTAACTAGCTTCAGCAAACAATCGTATGCATTTTCTTTTGCTGGAAAATCCATTAGGAATGAGGTGTCTGTGATTGTCATATATAGATATATTATATATATACAATGAAGGTGGTCCACCAAATTTCCATGTTTATTCCATACATTTTTTTAAAAAAAACATAGGGTAGTTAAAGGTGATTTTGGTGTAAAAATAGCTGGCACATGTATGCTTTAAAAGAAGCTTTGGATACAGTATGCACTGCATTGGTTTGTTAAATGCATTGTTTGATATAACTACATGTTCACTAGAAATACACCAGGGCCCATTCATTAAAGCACGATTAGAAAAAAATAGTATTGTTTTCTAAAGTTTAGAACTTTTTGTACTGTTAACGATATTATCGTTAAAAAAGTACGACTTTTTCGTGATACGTTCGTTTTTCCACGGAAAAGTCATACTTTTCGTACTTTCGTGCGCAACTTTGCGGTTGGAGCTGCAGAGTGCCATTGAGTCCTATGAAAGGCTTCCAAAATCATGCATTAAAGTTTCAAAGTCAGAAAGGGTATGATCATTAGGATATGAAAAATTTGTAAATTTCGGATCGCAACCACGATATTTGCGTACAACCATGACACAAATTTTCACCCAATTTACGACTTCATAAATTATCATGGTTACTACGAAATTTTTCCAATCGTGCTTTTAACAATCCGAAATTCGTGCTTTAATGAATGTGCTCCTATGTATACATAGTTGGCACATGTACAGTTAATAGTCATGTCTGGAGAATGGTTGTTAACAATTGTCAGATGGTATAAATAATACTGTATGTTTCACTTTGTATTATTTAACCTTGAAAAAGGCCTAAAGCAGGAATAAAGCACCTTGAGAAACATGGATATTTGGCATGTGGACCACCTTCATTGTATGTATTACACTCTTCTGGTTCTGAGCACCCAGCTTTAGGGCGTGCAGCTTTCACATTATATATACATATATATATATACAGTATGTACAGTATACAGAATACTCTTTCCCTGCATACAATTATTTATGATTGGAAGCTGGCCTTTTTTTGACTTGCCAGTGGTAAAAACAGTTAACAGTAAAATGACTATTTAGGTATATAAAACATTAATACCCGTTACTATCTAAGTTCTGCTGTGTTTTTGTCACTTAGCTGTATTGCACCCTCCCATCTGGGTGGAAAAACTATCCAAAATCATGGATAGCAGATTGTTGTTTTAAATTGAATATATATTCAGATCGAGCCAAAGTAATGTGAAGTGCAGTATGCAGTCCATTTGTGCAGTATGTTCTTAAGTGCAGTATGCAGTCCAGACTGCAAGAGCTTGAAAGAATAGGAAGAAGACTTTATATGGACTACAAAGAAAAAGATTAAAGGAGAATGAAATCCTAAAAAACAAACGGCTAGAAATTCCATATTTTATATACTGAAATTTCTGCACCAACCTAAAGGTTCAGCATCTTTATAACAGTAATGATAACAGTAATGGATTTTGTGGTGTCAATGGCACTGCACATTCTCAGTGTGTTCTGGTCAGCTGATGGAAAGCTAAGCTTAGGGGTCCTTGCAAATTGTCAAGCAGAACATATAAGCTGATTCTATAGGGCAGTGATCCCCAACCAGTAGCTCGTGAGCAACATGTTGCTCCCCAACCCCTTGGCTGTTGCTCCCAGTGGCCTCAAAGGAGGTGTTCATTTTTTGATAACTTGGCTTGGAGGCAAGTTTTGGTGGCATAAAACCAAGTGTAAAGACAAACAGAGCCTTCTTTAGGCTGCCATTCCACACAGGGGCTTCCAAATAGCCAATCATAGCCATTATTTGGCAGCTCCAGGTACCTTTTTTATGCTTGTGTTGCTCCCCAACTCTTTTTACATTTGAATGTTGCTCACGAGTAAAAAAGGTTGGGGATCCCTGCTATAGGGCTTATATATTCTGATGCAAATTGCACTGGTTTCTGGGCTACCATGTAATGATAATCTGATTATCATTAATTAGCCTTGTACTGTGACATTTATATCCTATATTGTATTTTTTCAACCAGCATTTCTACCATATTTGTAATCCTACTCTATAATTAATCTTTTGATCTCCTTTAAAAGACAATGGGAATAAAACCACTATTGATGAAAAAATAAATTATAACCGGATTTCAAGAGTTACTTTCAGTGAAAGACTGTATAAGCCACCTACTATTGCTCTAAGGGGAAATAATAGATAAATACAAGCCAATAGTGATTTGTAATACAACCAAACTGGAACGACAAATGCAATAATTATAATATTAATAATAATAATAGATTCAATAATATATGCTACCAAGCTAATGTTGTGTTTGTTTGAGGTTTATAACCTCCTCCTACTCCAAAAAAAATTTTGGCTTCTTTTCGATTGGTGGATGTACTTTCAGTGGCCTACTGTACTGCTCATTCTGGACGTTTTAATAATATCTTTAAATGATGTATATTTAAGCAATACAAATCTGTTATACATATATATATGTGTGTATGTGTGTGTGTGTATGTATTATGCAACATTAAATATGTCACCCACAAAATCCATTACCTCTTTGACTATGAATAATAGGAACATTCAAAATTTTAGAGAAACACATGAAAACACTTAAATAGCTGCCGTGTAATTAAAGGCTTACATTTTTAGCATTGAAAGTGGTTTATTCTGGGTTTACCTCTGCCATTGATTACTTGAAATAACGGAGACCAGGCTCAGCAAGGCTTAAATCCTTTGTTGCTATAAACACATGATAAGTGCTAAGGCTTTTATGAGAAAGCCTAAAGTGTGAAAGAGTACGTGTGATTCATAACATTCAAAATTATTCAAAGCAGAATCTCATAAAATATTTTTTTAGCAGAGGAGAAGGTGAGAATAATTGGCTGCGACCAAATGGGGACGATATTTCCCAATAAAAGTAATTTCAAAGCAATGCTTTTCTGCTGAAGCAGACCTTAAGCTGTAATGTGCTCAGACAGGAAATGGTCTTCTACTTCAGATCTGCATGCACTTTAACCCACCAGCACAAAAGACTGCAGCTATCAAACCACTTCAAAGAACTATTCTTGGATCTAGCTCAGAAAGCTAATACTCTCTTGTTCTTCCAACGCAAACAACGTGCCTCTGTTAAATTACTGGTCCTTATCACTGGAACTGCAAGCTTCCGTTTAAAGGCTTTGGTCCTTAGAGTTAAAAATCAAAATAACAGAATACATAATCAGTATCTTGTTTTTCTTTTCACACCTGGTTACTTCTCTGTTCTATGGCACTTGCAGTTTTATGGAATGTTTCAGGCAATATGGGGCATGTGGTATTGTTATTGCCTATATACTTACCCTAAAGGCCCCCATACACGGGCCGATTTTTTACTGTCAAACGACTGATTCCCGAACTATCCGATACTATCGTTAAGTTATCGTATAGTTGATGGTGTGCGAACGATCGTCGGCCCACTAATCGACCCGACATTATCGTCCCCAAAATCGATCGGCCAGGTTTAAAAATTTTAGTCGTTTAACGATAAAATCTGCCAGTTGGCGTGAGTGTCAGACATTTGTCTTCGAACGATTGTTCTCTGCGTATGTCATGATTGCCAGCAGCGGAAGTCAACAAACATAAATAAATAAATACCGCTTCCACCACGACATTGGATCGTACGTAGATGTACGATCGTAGGTATTTTACGATAATGATACAATGAAATCTTTTGCAAATTATCGTTGCCCGTGGATGGCATATTGTATGGAAACCCGATCGCCATACGATCGTTTCTCAGTATAATAATTCGTCGCACAACGAGTGAAATCGCCTCGTGTATGGGTACCTTAAGTCAACATAAGGTACATTGCCACATTCCTAGCCAGCCTTATAAAATCATATTAGAATGGTATAATTACCTTAAAAAACTCACATTATCTTGTTTATTTAGTGGTAATTTATGGAATAGAACCTAAGACCACAAGGTAGAAGAGTGCTAGAAATAATGTTTTGTACAAGAAAAAGACCAAGGAACAGAACACAGAGGTATATAAAGGACAAAGACAGCACACATGGATAAAATATACAGCATCAAAAAAATACCAAGTTATCATAGTTAGTATTTGATGCATGAGATTAGTGTTAGAAATGAATAAGATTCTAGGCAACAAATATACAAGAAAGAAATACAATGAACACAAAGAACAAGAAAGTTGCTTTTAAGGATGAGTGCTGGGTACACTATATTTTAGGAATATGGCCTATAATGTACACCGTTCATATTTACAGGTTGCTACATAGCGCCTAAACCGGTGCATTCTTACCTTGAGTTTTTCTCACTACTGAAACTGTACACTGTGGTGGGGTAGGCATAGGAATGATTGATAATGTTCCTTATGTGTAAAGTCTTTTTGGCTGCTAAAAGGCTTTCAGTCAATTCAGGCACTTTAGGCCTAATGAGGTGACTAGTTTTGTGTAATCTTTTGATAACTCAATGAAGTAACTGATATTGTGAAATGGGCCACTTTGTACTTCTGGTGTGGTCTGGTCTTCAAGCCTACAGCCAATCATACCAGTGCAGTTTCAGAATACACATGCAGCCAAATTGCTTGCACTTCAGTTTCATGTAAATTGAATGCTCAGTAGCTTGACTAGCAAGATTATTAGAGATAAATAGGAAAAACATTCAGACAAATCTTCAATGGCATACAACTTTAATAGTAGCAGAGGACAAGCTTGCAATGTTCCTTCATAAGGAGGGGTATATTTAACATTGGAGACAAACATCACATTGCCCATAGCAAACAATAAGCAATTAGCTTTGAATGGTCACTTACAAGTAAGCTATGGGCAACATCACCGGTAATGTTTGTCTCCAATGTTAATTAATATACCCCTAAGTATACTATAAATTCTTAGGGGCCCATTTACTTACTCACGAACGGGCCGAATGCGTCCGATTGCGTTTTTTTCGTAATGATCGGAATTTTGCGATTTTTTCGGAAAATTATCGCTACTTTTTCGTTACCAATACGATTTTTGCGGAAAAACACGAGTTTTTCGTAGCCATTCCGAAAGTTGCGATTTTTTCGTAGCGTTAAAACTTGCGCAAAAAGTTGCGATTTTTTCGTAGTGTTAAAACTTGCGCAAAACGTCGCGCCTTTTAAGTTTTAATGCTACGAAAAAAGCGCAACTTTTCGCGCAAGTTTTAACGCTACGAAAAAATCGCAACTTTCGGAATGCCTACGAAAAACTCGCGTTTTTTCGCGCAAATCGTATTGGTAACGAAAAAAGTCGCGATAATTTCCGAAAAGTCGTAAAGGCGCCGAAAAAAATCGCAAAAAAAACGAAAAAGTCGCAAAATGTTCGTTTTCCAATCGGAATTTTTCCAATTCGGTCGGAATTCGTGTCTTAGTAAATCAGCCCCTTAGTATATGTTTATTTGCATGCATCATCTGCTAGCAGAACATCTGCTAGCTGCCACCACCAGCAATGCTACATTGCTGCCTGCACATTGTTTTATAAATTTTCAGTTCAGAGTACATGATTTTTGCATAATGTGCAGTTACCACTGGTGGTACAAGCATGCAGTAAATTACTCAGTTTGGTGATGAGGTCCAGTTTCCAGAATAAACTAGTATTACTTTTTACATTGATACATAGGCATATTAGGTTCAAAATCACATTGAGTTTGTTCCTTTATTACACATGGATCTCTAATTTGAAAAAAAACATCATCTGTACTGCAGTGGGTCAGTACAAGTAATACACAAATACCTTAACCATTGCATAAAATAGAATCAAACTGTCAGAGACAGTAGGATGACAATAACCCATGAAGGCTGTCTGAGAAGGAGCCACCTTTGATGCTCAAAAAGTTCATCTTAATTCCAAGAGTTGATGGCAACCAGTCTAGTCTGTAAGATGACAAGAGCCTGAGAGGATCTGAAACAGACAAGATATACTATACAGAGGAGTAGATCTGTCAGATTGGGGAACCACTCATGAATGATTTGCTATGGCACAGTTCAGTATTTCTGAGAAAAGTTATATAATGAAGCAACAAAAAAAAAATGAGTTATTTAATGTAAAAGTGTCATCCTACTACAGATGAATTTTGCAGTGCAGAATGATGCAAAAGTGTTTTTAGATATGAAATCAATTTATAATTTTGGACCAAAAGTGATCATAAGTGTGGAGCACATTGCAGACCACAAGTGATTCTATATCTGAAGGACAGATTAAATCATTGTGAACCACTAGCTATCCTGGATTTGGAGGACATATTAGATTACTGTGGACTACAAGTGATCCTAGATGTGGAGGACATATTAGATCATTGTGGACCACAAGCAATCCTAGATCTGCAAGACAGATTAGGTCATTGTGATCCACAAGTGACAGATAATTTTCTTGTAGATTGTTTAAATGCGTATAATCTAGTTTAAAAGAACAGTAACACCAAAAAATGAAAGTGTATAAAAGTAACTAAAATATAATGTGCTGCTGACCTGCACTGGTAAAAATTGTGTGTTTATTTCCGAAAGTCTACTATCATTTATATAAATAAGCTGCTATGTAGCCATGGAGGCAGCCATTCAAAGGAGAAAAGGCACAGGCACATAGCAGATAACAGATAAAACACTATTGTATTCCACAGAGCTTATCTGTTATCTGCTATGTAACCTGTGCTTTTTCTCCTTTTTTCCAGCTTGAATGGCTGCCCCCGTGGCTACACAGCAGCTTATTATATAAATTATAGTAGTGTTACTGTAGCAAACACACCAATTTTACCAGTGCAGGGCAACAGTGCATTATATTTTTATTACTTTAAAGCTCTTTCATTTTTTTGTGTTATTGTTCCTTTAAGTTTTCAATGTTTTGGTGGAAATCATAGATTCTAAAACCTGGATTTTGAATGGCTACTTCTTGTTTGTTAACCATTGGCCTATTAAAGGGACAGTAACACCAAAAAATTAAAGTGTATAAAGGTAATTACTATATAATGTAATGCTGCTCTGTACTGGTACAACTGGTGTGTTTTCCTTAGAAAGACTACTATAGTTTATATAAATAAAGCTTCTGTGTAGTCACGGGGGCAGCCATTTACAGGAGAAAAGGCACAGGTTACTTAGCAGATAACAGATAAGCTCTGTAGAATATAATGGGGTTTTATCTGTTATCTGCTATGTGCCTGTGCCTTTTCTCCTTTTTCCCAACTTCAATGGCTGCCCCCGTGTTGACATAGCAGCTCATTTATATAAACTATAGTAGCGTTTCTGTTGCAAACTTACCAGTTTTACCAGCACAGGGCAACTGTACATTATATTTTAATTACATTAAAACACTTTAATTTTTTGATGTTACTGTTCCTTTAATACACTGTACTTAGCCCAAGCATGAATATTTTTGATAATATTCCTGGTGGTCTATAGTGTCCAGAATCATGCATGCCTAGGGCCAGAAACAAAGTAGATGTTTGCTTTCATAATCAGTCAAAGCTAACTGGTAGTTTTTATGTGTTACAATACACTTGTCATAGCCACCTTAGTCTGACTGTGTTTTAAATACAATATTGTTTACCCCAGCATCTTTTCAGCAGTGCTGTGATTTATAAATGAGCACTGTCTCCGAATATCACAACAAGTTATTTTGGTGAGTGCAAAGTAAAGTTTATTTCCATGGGAAACATTTGTGTGAGAAAGGAAGCAATTTATTAGAATAACAGCTAAAAGTAGGGGATTACTACATTTATTTTTAGAGAACAATTCATTGTGGAAACACTGACTAAAATAGAGGACTATTTATACACGGTCATGCTCACCCATGCAGAGTCTGAAACGCTAAAACAAGCTTTATGTATTTTGGAAGTCGTTGGCTTATAGATGTAGTTTTCCCTTAATGTCCAATTACGTTTCCATTTCCCTTCAAAGAAAAGATACTTTTTGGCTTCAAAGACATGTTTTGGAATATAAAATCTGCCTGAAATGATGTGAATCATATTTTTTCTTTATTTGTTTTGTGAAATAATAGTGAAAGAGAAAAAGAACACTTCTTACTCTCCTTTCCTTCTGCGTACTGTAGTAGTCAAGAAACTCATGGGCAAACACAAATTCCCTGGGCATTTAGTAAATTTGGGTATTGATCTCGATGACAAATATTTAATGCTGGATGGTTGTGTATAAAGGAAGCCCTGAAGCTATAAACGCAGGGGCTGCATGACAAGGGATCCGAATGACCAGCAGCCAGATTACACTGGTTTATGTTTAAAGATTGGAAAAATCAGATGCAGCTGTGATTGGGCGAGAAGCAATAAGTTAAGGAGGGGGTAAAGCTGGGCTGGGGGTGGAGCAGGATAGGGATGTGATGTCACAAGAGAAGGAGTTTACTTCCTATCTTCTGAACAGGTAGAAACATCCCACCCACCCTCCCCTTATTTTTGCATATTTTGTAAAATGCCAGGATATTTCCTTCTTTATGCTCTCATATTATCTGTTAATAACAGAATGTGAAAGTTTTCCTATATGCACTGTTATATTGTGGTTTCGGTAACACTATACAGTATGAATGTGAGAGTCTGCATGGTATTATTTATGTTAAATGAAAGTCAAATCCTTGATCCAGGGAATTTTCCGATCGCCAGGTGGGGTCAGGAAGGAATTTTTTCCCTCTTGAGGCATAATTGGCACAGGCTTCAGGCTGGGGTTTTTTGCCTTCCTCTGGATCAAAACAGTTGATATATGTTAATGTATTTTAAGTTGTATCTGTCACAGCAGCGGTAGGACCTTGCCAGAGTACTGCACAGGAAATTTTAGAAGAGGGAGAAAGGAGCTTCTCTCCTTTGACTGCACGGTGGGTTGATTATACAGACGCTACTACTGCTTGTGCTAGGTGACAGCTTGCTTGGATTTCCTATCATCGAGGCACTGCAGATTCAGGACCGGCAGCAGGGCTGCTGAACTTCTCTCATGGTGGGAGATGCAGCTCCTGCTGGTAGCAGAGTTTGGGGCCATCCTCTCTGTAGGTAGAGGCAGCCTAATACTCAGTGGTGGATATAATGACATAGTGCTGATCTCAAGTCTTCAGTAAGGAACAGCAGATCATAGTAGCGATCTCTTATGGAATTCTGGCTTTGAATATTGCCTTGGGGTGAGGCTGGCAAGGTCCTATTTATTTGATAAAATGTGAATAAATGCTGTGGCCTCTTTTTAACCCATTTCCGGCTCCTGGTGTTTTATTAATGTATGTAACAATGGGGTTCAGAGGAATGGCTGAAGGCGAAGGGCAATTGAGGAGTCCCCTTGTCATGTCTGTGTATTAAGTTGCTATTTGAGCAGACTGATTGAACAAACAGTAAAATAACTTTTATATTTCTGTTGCTCTTGGGGATCTCTTTCTCTTTCTATAAGTTATGGTTTTGTGGTGGATTAGCCCTTAGAACCAACACAGAGAATATAATTATTTGATAATTTTCCTATGTTTCCCGCAGTTTCTTGTTAGATGAGTAGCGCATCCATAATGGGTTGACTCTCTTGCAGCAAAAGCGACATGACGTCATGACGTAAACAAATATCCATACAATACTTTTTCACTTTGTTACTTGCCTTAAATATCTATATGCCAGGGCCATCAACAAAGTCTACCCTGTCCATTTACAAAGAATATCTCTGATTCCTTATAGTTTAGTCATTGTGAGGTGTTCTCATTAAGAGAACATGCCATCAAGAATTGCTACAAATCCAGTAAAATTAGTTGCAGCTGTCTCCTGGTTTGTTTCTGTTATATTTTTCCAAATTATGAATTATAACTTCCTAGCTGCTCCATGAGGTTCATTCCTGAATAAAGTGAATACAAATTGTTTCAATGCCACTTAATTCTTTTTTCCAAACCATACTCAAAGGTTAGTATGTGAATTGGAGGAAATTACTCTTTCCTCCTCCATTAAAATTATCTTTGAAAAAAAGACAAAATCTTTTTTTTTCCTTTCCTTTCTCAGAATAGATAAAAAATGCCATAAAACATGCCAGAAATAATATTTTTAATTTGGGAAAAAAGGGAATTTGTCTTTAATCACAGTATATGATATGCACCTGTCCTAAACGACTATTCACGTGGCCTTGGCTTGGTTATGGAGTTAAAACCAAATCAGCCATCTTTGGCCATGTTATAGTTATGTCACTTAACCTACTAGTCAACCTTTCCTTTAAAGATTTTTGGTTAATCATTTTTCTTAATTTAATATCTGCTTTTGCATTTATGCATCATGGAAATATAAATGAACTAAGGCTTATCGATTGGTATAAAGTTAAAAAAGAACAAAAATATAAGAAACGTAGGGATTACCCTATAGTTCCATTATCTCACCTCTGTCTACCTACCCTGTTATGAAAAACTGATGCTGTGTGTATACTGACACTACACACAAGTCCTGCGCTAAGAAAACAACAGAAGACAGCACTACACAGCATTTATCAAAGAGAAACATTCCTTAGGATCGTGCCTTTTCATAAACCATTGGTAGCAACGCCAATAAACTTTCCTTTTATGATCTAAATTATGAATTATGTTCAATTTTTGTCAGCTGCAATTAGAATAATCTACAAACAGAAACAAGATACTGAAAACAGATGTTTCAATTTAAATGTCTTTTATTTTGTCCTAACATTCCATGTTTTGCGCAGGATTCTTTTACATAACAGACTAGAATGAAATAATGGTTGTGGACTCTGTATGGAAATCACATAAATTAGTAGAAACAAATGTTGAAAGAAGAGAACAAATTTAGGATATCAAAATATTTTTAGCCCTTTTTATTTCACTAGACTGGACTGCTGCCTTGTGCAGTTATGTTTGTTGGAGCACCTGCAATACACATGTTTATGCATTCAGAATTCTGTCTTCTGCGGCTTAGTTTCAGTGATGAAAATGTAATAAAATTATTAACACCAAAGTGAGTTATGTATTCTCAGTTTGTTCTGGATGCAAATGCTGCTGAAAGATTAGGTGAATATCTTGGCAAATGAATTCTGTGACACTTTCTAATATTCAAAATACTGTAGTGTCATCTTATCCCAGCTTGTCAGTTCTTCCAAATAAATGGCTAAACTGGCTGATACACAGATATACAGATTGATTATTTCAAAGTTAAGAGAAATGGCTTTCCTTATCGGAAATTAAATATAGAGAAAAGGGAGGCCATGGACTGATTTATGATTGGTGCAATATAGAACATATGCTGACCTTGTACTGGGGGTGGGGGTGGGGGTTTAAGTAAAGCTTACTGAGTAAGTAATATATTCACTTCTAACAGTCAAGAGAAGTACCAATTTTACAATATAGGTCACTTAGGAAAGGTATGGAGTGTGGTACAGCTTTATTACATAAATTACTACCACCAAGACTAGGTGGAGCCATGATGAGAGACTGGCCTTTTAAGCACAGGCCCCAGGAGGCTGATAATAGTGTCTACATTACATTTATTTATAAAGCGCCAACATATTCCGCAGCGCTGTACAATAAGTGGGTTACATACATTGGACATACAGAGTAACATATAAAGCAATCAGTAACCGATACAAGAGGTGAAGAGGGCCCTGCCCAAAAGAGCTTACAATCGTCTACCCACCAAAGCAGATACTTGTAATAGTTTTTTTTTTTTTAAAAACAGAACATTTTAGTCCATACCCATATTCCACACTGTCCACGCTGACTTAGGACATGACCCTGAGATTCCATCTACATTGAGGTATGCCTTGTCTATCTGGGGGTCCTGCCTAAAGTGAGGCAGCTTATATATATATGGAAGCTTGTAAAATAGTAGGAAGGATGATGATATTTTAGTTAAGGTATACAGTAGCATAAATACTATCAGAAAATTAGGTAGAAAAAAATGTTTAATGATAAACAGTAATATCTTTTATATGTTCTCTTATCTCAATATTTTAAATATACAGTATATTTAATTGCCCTTGAAACCCTACAAACAAGGGAGTGTGTAAAACAAAATTACACATGGTATTTTCCATTAGACGTTTTAATATTTTACAACCAACTCATGGTTACAAACATCTGAATTTAAAGTGCTTTTTATTTGTTTATTTTAAAATGATCCAGGGTCCAAAGATCCATAAGCAATATTTTCATACGTGTAAGGAACTATGTGAGGACAATGGTACCTCTACAGCCAAGACTAACTAATAATGGAAAATATAAATTTTTTTAATTAAATTTTTAATTATAGCCAAAGATCCCTTTTCCTTAGTGAAATCATCACCTATAATGTTCAACCTTTTACACTCAAAAACATGTTCGTGAGGCCGGCCAGATGAACCACAAAAGCACTAAGTGGAAATGGAAAAGAAAAACCTCTGGATGCTGAGACTATACAGCAATGTTCTCCTGATGACATTCAGCAAACCATTGCATCTCCAGCTGTTATGAAACATAAGGCCTGGTTCATAGTTCCACTACAGCAGAAGATTCACTGGCTTGCTATCCTTTGCAGTGAAGATGTTTTAACAGCCTTCTCACTTTTAATATATATATGGCCCCATGGAATACCACAGGTGTTTGTTCACAGCTTAGTGCAGCAGTTCTGAAAATAGCCTGCAGGGAACCTCTAACAGACGGGATTAGGCATCTTCCTTCAACGCACAAATGAATGTTTTAGAAGAGTCCCAGGACCAGTTATTTTGCTTAGCTCACCTGTCTTCAAACAGGCAACATTGTTAAATTCTCACCTGGCTGAAAAGCCCAGAGGATTCGTTTGTGAACAAGTGGTGCACAGTATCCTTCCTGCATAGATGTATTTCCTGACATGCATGTAATGCCAAATTGAGAGTGATGGAGAGTGTTCACAGCAAAAAAAGAATACTTAATAACTGATTTTATTTATAATGACTAATTACTTAATCCTCTTTTTCATATAAGTACCTCTCTACCACCATTCTCATTTCGGTTGTGTGCCCGTGTTTGATAATGGCAATGTCTATTGGGATTACATACAAATCTCTATTGGTCAGTACGTTAAGTATACATTTTCAATCCAGAAATGGGACACAAAATGGACACACAAGCAAAGTAATTTTTTAAGTGATCTAATTAGAGAAAGTATATTAATTGACCTCTTTATGAAATGTGGTCCATTAACATCTCCTAGTGGCAGTAGTATGCATACCTCAAAAACATGAAAATATTTAAATTCTAGGTTGTACAAGAATAAGACTAGGCATAGTTGACAACAATGAAATAGTTCAAATGCTGTAGCTCATAATTTGGTTTAGTAGCCAAACCCTTGAGAACATATGGAAGCAGCTATAACTAAACAAGACAAGGATAGCTCTTTGGAAACTCTTTGTGGAGTAATATTGTGGTGACTGCTACAGAGCCATTTCCCACGAATATTTTCATTTTTCTATTATTTTTTTTTTGACATCTGGCTTTGAAAATGTTCCCATCCAAATGCGTTTTGGAAAGAGCAGCTGCCACCTTTACTGATATTCCTGTGGAGACGCCCTGCACTGACAAATCTGAGAAACTAAGGAAGCAATAGTTTCCTCCCATTCCCCAGATGCTCTGTAATGTCTATGAAAAGAAGGGTTGCTTTTAATGTTAGGATGCAAACACCAATAAAAACAAGTTGATGCTCTGAGAGGCTGCTATTCAACTCACTTTCATATATTCCTGCAACCTATGCTAAGAAATGGAATGCTTTGTTCACTTACACAGATATATATGTTTCGACATGGTATTTCCTGCAGACTGATATCTGATATGTGCTGTGAAATGTTACAATGGATATGAAGCTGATTTCAGTTCCCTCTGTACAATGGTGAATCCTTCCAAACAAATGTGATTCCTTTCCATGTCATTCATAGTAAGCAATAGTGATCTTTTTTACTTAATATGGCATGCCTTTGTCTGTTTGTATTAAGCATGTTGCATCAGAAGTATGCTTTTCACTTTTTTCTTCTAAAGCTAAAGAAATATTACAATATTTTCTCTCTCTAATTTACACAGTTAGCTTTACTCAATGTAGGACTGGACTTTTGGTATACCAGAAAAACTCCTGGTGTGGCCAGGTGTCAGTGGGCCCTCCTGCTTTCATGTTTTTTTTTAATATTTTTATGGGAACAAAAAGGCTAAATGGATGGAATAAAATATTATAAAATGAAAAGAAAAGATACTAGAAACATATAGAAGTTAAGCAAGGAGATAGTAGTAATGGGAAAAATATTCTACCCTTGGTCTATGATTTTCTGGTGGGAACCTGGCAACACAGTCCGACACTGGCTTTACATATCAAGGTGCGGTCTATAGTGGAATTATCAATGGCACATATGTAGATCAATTTAAATTTATATACTGGTCTGTGCCAATTGTGTGAATAAAGTCATTTTATTATAAGAATAGTGGAATATAGACTGCTGTCCATAATTTGAGGATGCACATTTATTCAACACAAGTAATATTTCCTTACTAAATGGTAGTTTTATAATCTGCAGATTGAGAAATTGGCATGCATTTATACTAGAGCTTTAGTTCTCATGCATGTTTTCTTGCTTCTTCTTGTCACATAGTAGACATGATAAACAGAAACAAGCTTTGAAATGCTATAAAACTAACATTAAAGAAAACAAACAAATTACTTTAAATAAAACTGACAACTTGCAGTAATATTGTACAATAAACATACCTCTCTGCAGAAAGACATATGATGAGACCCATAAAACAACAACTAAAGACAACCAAACTGCTCCCAACAGGCCTATTAAAGTTGCACTTTTCTTAAATTATTTTGCAGATAGAAACTGCTCAGACACAAACATATAACAATAACAGCGTATTGAGGAGATGTTCGCTTTACTCATATTTAGAACAATATTATTTATTCCCCAATGATATTTACTTCCTATACCACCACATCAATGAAATCAGAGCAAACTTGCCATTATAAAACATTCTTTCCTATTTAATTTCATATACAAAACCTTTCCAATCAAATAAAACAAGTTTCCCATCTCTGAACAATAACTCTATATATTGCACTATTAGGGGCTTATTTATCAATATCTGAATTTGTGAATTTGATTTTGTTTTTCTGAATCAATTAAATTTCCAAATTGAATGTTCCCTAACGCTAAACTCGTGCAATGAAAAAAAACCTCAAATTTTTAAGTTTGAAACTTGAATACAAGTACAAATACAACTCATAAACTTGGCTTTGCCTAGGACAACTCCAATTGACACCAATTGCAAGCTTTTAAATGGAGAATTTTTACATTGAAGGTTTTGTTTTTGCACTTAATAAATACCCCCTTAATGTCTCCTGTATCATATTAAGGCTAATAATCGATGTAATTTCCCATAATAAATGCAATGGTTTTCCTGCATTGTGGCCTTGCTAACCTTCGTTTCAAGGCTAGCAACCTGTTCACGGAAATGTCCACTGTCCCTGGGCACTGTTCCTTCAGTGCAGCTATGTTTCTTGATGCCCTAGAGATTCTATGAGCTGTCCCAGTAGCGGACATACACAGTAGAGTCATATTTGTAACCTTAAATCCTGATCTTTACCTTGCTGAGCAGGTATGGTGTCCAGGGCATGGTATCTCAATTCTAAATTGAGTACTCTACTGGTATTCTATAAACATACTGAAAATCCTACATATGGTTTACTTTTTGTATGTGTACATACTTATCTATATCTTTATAATGCAACAACAACATACTTGGTGATTTTAAATATTGTTATGATAACAGATGCACAGTAGGAGATGTCAGTATCTACAGCAGGGGTAAGAAAGTTTAACTTTTAACTTTAACACATGCTAACTCTTAGCCTATCCCCCTCCCGTCAGTACAGCTAAAATAGGTATATTGTAAGTTGTAAATATTTGTAATTGGGCTGTATATCCCTTACATAAACTACAGCTAGTGTATATCTAGCTTACAGAAGATTGTTAAAGGGCTGTATACAATGTAGAACGTTCCATCTCACGCTGTTTTACCAACATTATTGATGTAACTGCACTTTTTCTTTCATAACAAACCCCTTATTTTTAACCACAATCTCGCTGTGCATATTGTCACAGCTTGTAGCCAGAAGGGTGTGTAGGAAAAGAAGGTATCCTAAAAACAAACACTTCAGCTGCTTTTGGATAGATTCCAGTGATGGAGAAAAATATTCTATTGGGGTGGAATCTGTAAATGGGCAGGTGCGGAATTCATAGCATTTATTTATGAAGAGAAACCAAAATAAGGCATTGATTGAGTCAATTAGGAATGCTGTATAGACATTAATCAATATTTTAAACACAAAGCTGATATACTAGATGGCAAAAAGAAATGCTTTGCTACATAAACAACATTTTCTCACATACTGGTATTCATTTTTCTTGCACTTTTCTGTTTTACTTTTTAAACCTTGGCAATATAACTACTGTATATACTCGAGTATAAGCCTAGTTTTTCAGCACCCAAAATGCGCTGAAAAAGTCACCCTCGGCTTATACTCGAGTTGGGTGCCATGGGTCCCTCCAGACTAGCACCCTCTGTCCTTTGTGTGCAAATTAGGCCGCCCGTAACCAGACCCTCCAGTGCCTATTGTTTTTGTTGACCCACTTCTCCGCTTACAGAGCTAGTTTACTGTTTTTCTTTGAAATAAATATGTAAAAACATATACCCCACTGATGCCCCTAATTTTATTGGTATTTATTTGATTATTGAAACTTATTAGTAGCTGCTGCATTTCCCACCCTAGGCTTATACTCGAGTCAATAAGTTTTTCCAGTTTTCTTAGGTAAAATTAGGTACCTCGGCTTATATTCGGATCGGCTTATACTCGAGTATATACGGTAGTTAGTTAGAATGATGTAAAAAGTAAACTAGGAATGAACCAAATCCAGAACTTTTGGATTTGGACAAATATGAATTCTTCAAACAAGATTTAGGTAAAAAATGTACTCATTCAAAAAACCTACTTTCCATATCAAAATCTGAGCAGCATCCAAATTACAAAATGCATCACCTGTAATCTATTGCTAATAGTGCAGATTTTGATTTGGTCCATCCCTACTGTAAGCTTTGCACAATAATTGGTTAATTCCCTCCCCATTGTAGCCCCCAACACCTATTCCCCAATCACCACCAGTACACCAGCACCAAAATCTAGGATGCAAATAACTAGCTGACAGAATTTTGGCATGAAATAAAATCAAATGAAGTCTTGGAAAGAAATTGTAAACCCTTGTGCTTTCTGCAAGTGACAAATGGTGCTAAAAATGAATATTAGTAACCTCAGAAAAGAAACGCTGCAAAACATAACTGGTGAAAGGCTGTGCCTAGTAATAAGACCTGTTTGAGATCACTGGCTCTAGAACAGGAAAAAGCAATACCAAAAACCATTTTTAAAAACCAAAGTAAATTTTGAAATGAAATCCCACAGAACTCAATAGACATGCTGATTAATTGTGTGGAAATCAGTATAATATTTGAAATTAGTGATGGGGGAAATGTTTCATCAGGCATGGATTCACGGCGAATTTCCGCGTTTCGCCATTGGCGTATTGTTTTGTAAAACGGATGAAAAAATTCGCCGCGGAAAAATTGTCGCCGGCGTTAAAAAAGAATAGTCGCGGGCGTCAAAAGAATAGCCGCGTGACGAAATAATAGCCGCGGGCGACAAAACAATAGACGTGCGACAAAATAATAGCCGCACAATATTTTCGCCGTTTTGCTGATCTTTTGAAAGATTTGCAAATTTTTCAGCGAAGTGAAATGGAACAGATTCGCTCATCACTATTTGAAATGTTAAAAATATCTCTAGATGGCCGTATTCTAGAGGCTCTAGATATAAAGATATGTGTGTAGTTACAGACAAGCTGGATTGTAAAGACACATTTGTGTAATAAACCTCTATCTATTAGAGCAGAGACACTGCAAGAACTGCCACATTCCTGTGCCTCATTTGCTCAATGAGAAATAGTTTCTTAATATGAGTTCACCATAGGCATCTATCTCTATCCATTAAGGCAGTATGCACTCACCACCATAATTTGTACCTGCATGAAATGGCCTGGATTTGGCAAGTATTATTTGAAGAATATTCTACTGGCTGAGTGGGGACACAGCATCAGTACAACTCTTTAAAGGGGTGGTTCACCTTCAGGTTAACTTTTAGTATGTTACAGAATGGCCTGTTTATTTTTCATAGGTTTTTAGTTATTTGCCTTTTTCTTCTGACTCTTTCCAGCTTCCCAGTAGCCAAAAAACTATTGCTCGGTGAGGCTACAATTTTATTGTTATTGTTACTTTTTGTTACCTATCTTCCTTTTAAGGCCCTCCTCTGTTTATGATTCAGTCTCTCTTTCAAACCACTGCCTGGTTGCTAGGTTAAATTGGACCCTAGCAACCATATAGCTGCAAAAACCCCAAACTGGAGCACAAATAATAAATAATCAAGACCAATCACAAATTGTCTTAGAATAGCACTCTCTACATCATACTAAAAGTTAATTTAAAGGTGAACAACCCCTTTAAAATGAAGCAAAATTCAGACATGCATTATGTCCCAAAGCACACAGGGAACACCTCCAGCAAACCATAAACAGCAAATCATTCTACACTTGTGCATGTGAATGCACGCTGGCACCAGCATAATATGCAATGAAATGGAACCAGTTTTAATGGGGTAAGTACTTGGTGCTTTGTTCAGAATTTCTCTCCCATAACTATTATCTTTTAAAATGTTTTTACTTCTAAGCAAAAGGCAAGTAATTAAGGTTTTACTTTTTTACAGCTTCTTCCCCCCCAAGTCTTCCCGAATTGACATCAAAATTGCAATTTATCTTTGATTGAAAACAGTTAGTGCAAGCTAGCAATTTGCTCAAGATAAACTACTAATTTTAGGTATTATTGCATAAAACACACAAAATAGGGATTTCTCATTTGGCATATTTTAGTTTGTCAGAGAAAACATTAGGCTATTAAGTATTGTATCATTTTAATTGTGGGATAATATAATCCCGTACACAGATTCATTATAAAAAAACATGCTGTACCAAAATCAAGGCACTTGTAATTAAAGGTCTTTTCCATGCTTGGCTAGCAAAAAGATGTAATGGGAAGAAGATCAGAACAGCTGGTTTTAGCACACATCACATGCTAAATACAGTATTGTCAATTAGGGTGCACCCTCTAGTGGATTCCGAAAGTAATTCATCTAATTGTAGCACTGCTATGCTAATCTTATTCTATGAATCATCTATCAATCTATCTACCTACCTACCGGTCTAATTGTGTATTTGCCAAACAGACATTCCTTTCTATTCAGTTAATAACACATGTGCAATATGTAGGCCAAACAAGGACTAACAGGAACACACTCTAGGAGGGGAATATTGCTGTTCCATTAAGCACAAAACATGTGATTTCCTTGATAGGCAGCAGAGCTGAGAAAGCACCCTTGTCTTAAATGTTGACTTGTAGTCAGCAGAATTTCACTTTTTGCCAAACTATCCATCATGGGGCTGATTTAACATTAATACTAAACTGAACTAGTGCAGTTACCCATTGCCATCATCAATAATATCTTTACTTTAAATTTCTAAATTGTAGTTGACTGATTAAAATAAATTTCAGATTGGTTGACAATGGCAAAAGCACTGGTGAATATGGCTTGCAATGGCTTGCACATATTTCAGTGAATCAGCCCTTATACCTCACAGTGCAACATTCACAAGATCTAATTTAGGCTCACAGGCAGTCCAACCATTCAAGATGTAAGACTGAATCTGATTTGAAAGATACAGCATGGCAGTTCTTGAATGGGGTGAGCTATAATGGAATGTAGAAGCATGAGAAAGTGAGAGGCAGGTTAAATCTGGGAGATATCAGGCTGGGGGTAAATCTGGAATGATGCAGATGTCTGACATGTGGGGGGATGGTGGTTTAGGATGAAATCTTGGAGTGGTAAAATTATAAAGTACAGTTAATAGATGAGTCCTGTACTTCTGGCAGATTAAAACAACGGTCTGCATATGTGTTGTATTAATTGCCCAACAGATAAAAGGATGTATTTGGGTGATACATGGAGAAAGAAGTGACAGATTTGAAATTATTGCCTCAAGATACCATAACACATGAGAAGCAGACTGAAAACAAGTTTTCATCTGAATGTGATTAGCTTCATTTTGATTTATTTTAAAACGGGGAACACTTTGCAGAGGGTATAAGAACACATTGTTATCAAAGAAGTACAGCGAAACCTTTGTGTAACATACACATGTACAGTACAGATAGTTCTTAAAGTCACACAAAGAACAAATTGCAGAACAACAGAGAGACACCTAGGAAGAGCCTTGAAGCACCAAACACTATGAGTAACTGATGAAGAAGAGACATTTCACAGCTGATTAGAGAGGTAGAAGGAAAGCCAGGAAGCTGCTTGATTACAGATGCCAGCAGAGTGGAAAATTTGAGCAATAATAAAATGGTCAGAGATATCAAAAGCAGATGACAAGTCCAGGAAGAGTAAAATAATAAAAAGCAATTCAGCAACCTGGTTTGCAGCTTTCATAAAGGCTTTGCAAGTAGATGAAATCTTGTCCATATAAGTCCTACAGAATAATGGGCATTCAAGTCTATAGCTATTAGTCTGGCATTAGAAAAGATGTGTCAGTAAAAGGGCAAGTAATACCATTATATGTAAACATGTATGCATTAACACGTTTGCATTCTTTCTAAATGCCGTTATTTTTAGACATGCCTTTACCTCCATTTTGTTTAACTCATTGAACAATGTCCTGAATATTAAGTTTGTATAACTCCAATTAAATGAGTGGATCTGAGGGTGACTGCATGAATGTCAACAGATAACAAATCCAAAAAAAACAGATTTATATTCATTTCATGGAAATATCTTCTATTTTACTTGAGAGTTCATTCTGGTAGAGTTTGCAGGGGGTAACATGCTAAAACTAGATTTGTGGAATGAGAATAAAGTTCAACATGATCTGTGTTGAGTGCCAGAGTGCAGTGTTTCTTCACAGTATTTTAGGAACATTCTGTACATTTTAAGGACATAACCTCTAACCGGAAGGAAAGTTCCCATACCACCCTAAGACAGATAGGGAAAGCACTGTGGGGTGTGCCAAAGGTAGCAAATATGGGGGCTGCAAGGAGGCAGGAGCTCATTTCTATAACTATCTCCTATGTGTCAGTATCACTATAAAAAAACCTTTCATCTATTTTAAGCGCTCTATTTACAGTTTCATATTAGAAGCTAAAGTAGAAAACTGAATAGAAATAAAGGATGGGAAGGATTTTATTCAGTTCTATTTCTGCAGAATTTTCCAGCATGTGAGGCAGTTTAGCTAGCATGTAAGAGGTAGTCAAGGTTGGGGTTGTTTTCTCTGGAAAAAGGCAACATGATTACTCTATACAAGTAGAGGTGATTATAAACAGATTGGGGGTGTTCTTTTTTCCATATAAAGGACCAGGGCACCAGAGGCCACCCCTTTAGATCAGAGGAAGAGAGCTTTCATTTGAAGCAGCGTAGGTGGTTTGTACAGTGAGGGCAGTGAGGTTGGGGAATGCCCTTCCTAGAGATGTGATGGCAGATTCTGTTAATGCCTTTAAAGAAAAGCTATACCCCCAGAATGAATACTTAAGCAACAGATTGTTGTTATATCATGTTAAGTGACCTATTACAGAATCTCCACAAACTGGAATATATCAATAAATATTGCCCTTTTACATCCTTTGCCTTGATCCACCATTAAGTGATGGGCTGTGTGCTCCCTCAGAGATCACATGGCCAGAAATAATGCAGCTCTAACTGTAACAGGAAGTAGTGTGGAAGCAAAAGACAGAATTCAGTCTATTAATTGGCTGATAGGGCCTAGCATGTATGTGTGCCTTGGCTTGTTTGTGTGCACTTGTTTGCATCCTATGATCGCAGGAGGCGGCCCTTAATTCTTAAAATGCCAGTTTTCTATTTAGAATTACCCAGTGGCACATACTACTAAAAGTGCATTTTAATGAAAATGGTTTATTTAGATGAAGCAGAATTTTACATATAAATGTATTTGTGCAATATATTTTTATAGAGACCTATATTGTTTGGGGGTATAGTTTTCCTTTAAGATGGGCTTGGATAATTTCTTGAACAAGCATAGTATCCAAGGCTATTGTTATACTGAAATCTAAAATTAGTATTGATGTTGGTATATATGGTTTATGTATGTGAGTGTATAGGTAAGTTGGCATGTGTCTATGTGGGTGCGCTGGCGTTTTGCTTGGACAGGTTGAACTTGATGGACTTTGATCTTTTTTTAACCCAACTTAACTATGTAACATCAAGAGAGTGAAAGAGAGATTTACTTAAAACAACCCTCCAGTAATTCTATAGCTTAAATATTCCACACAAATTTACTTAACATACTAGGGAACAGAATGTCCCTATATATAGACAGGTTGCACAGCTTTTACATTAAGGTAAATTGAAATAATTTAGCTACACCTAATACAGGGCAACTTGAGCCATCACCTACAATTAGAAAAAAATGCAAGAAATTATTTTGAATGTCTAGAATAAACAATATGTGTAACTGCAAAAAGAATGTTATGGATGCTTAATTATGTTGATCAGAGTGTGTATATTTGTACTTTGAGTTGTTTGTTTTTGGATTCCCATGGTGACACCACATACATTTTTTGAGAGGTTACACCTTCCTCCCACACTGCAACATTACAGAAATGTGATAGCATTCCAATGTGTAACAACCATGCAACCATGAATAATATATATATATATATATATATATATATATATATATATATATATACACACATATATATATACCTGTATATTCCATTGTAAGTAATTATGCCTCCCAGCTAATCTAAAGACTAGCCATCTTAGGCAAATGCTTTTGAGGGCTTGAATCTCCATTGCTTACCCCCCAGAACAAATAAGTGTTTGCTTTTATGATTTTAAACAGATAACCAGTAAATTATTTCTGCTGATGCATATTTATCAACAGAATGTATTTTATTAAGATTCATAAGATTTTCTAATTTTCTTTAGAATCATAAAAAGCAAGAACCATCAGGATGGACATCAGTAATGTAACTACAGAGAGTAGCAGACGCTACTGATGGACATTAATCACACCTTCTGACTAGGTTCTTGTAGAGTAGACCAATAAATCATAATACAGGTATAGGACCCATTATCCAGAATGCTCAGGACCAAGAGTATTCTGGATAAGGGGTCTTTCTGTAATTTGGATCTCAATACCTTAAGTATACTAAAAAAGCAATAAAACATTAATTAAACCAAATAGGATTGTTTTGCATCCAATAAGGATTAATTATATCCTAGTTGGGATCAGTTACAAGGTACTGTTTTATTACTACAGAGAAAAAGGAAATCAGTTTTAAAATTCTGAATTATTTGATTTAAATGGAGTCTATGGGAGACGGGCTTTCCGTTATTCTGAGCTTTCTGGATAACGGGTTTCCAGATAAGGGATCCCATACCTGTACGAATATTGCAGAAATACTTCAGTAATTGTATTTTTCTGATCTACTTTGAAAACACTTTCACTGTAGCCCTAGTGAACCTAAACCCCTGGCCTGACAGGGGACAATGGGCATTTAAGTTATAGTTATCTCAATAACAATTTTATTCCCATTGATACTGATACAAGATACTGTCCCTGATGGTATCACACTGTTTTATGTAGATGACTTCAAATCAGTACTGAACAACAGTTTAATTCTTCATAAAACACACATCTGAAAAAGTAAATTGCCCACATCATGTTTTAACCCATGCACCTGTTACCTGGTATGGATCATAGAGCTGTAGGACATCATGGTCCTTTAGAGTCAGCTTTGTAGATTCTAAGCAAATTAGAGAGCTAAGAAGTTTATCTTCTGAAAATGTAATGAGTTAGTGTCTTCATATGATGGAATACAAAAGAAAATGTGAAAAAATGCATAAAGTACATAAATAGATACGGTAGAACTGAAGTCAGTTTGGCATGACTGGTAGTAGTAAAGTAATATTAGTACTTCTGTTTTACAAGATATATCTTTGTAGCCAATGCTACCACAGGTCACTGCCCACCATTGTTGTGACAGGCTTGATTATAAATACCTGTGTGACAACAGGCCAAAGTCATTTCATCAATTTGCTACAAATATATTTTGAAAAAGTATGGAATGAGGCTTACAGATTGGGACTCTGTTTTTGGTATGATAGCCGAGTCAAACAGTTTATTTAAAATAGCATATCATGTCAAGGAATGTGGTTTGCATTTGTTCCATAATACTATTTTAAGCATTTTTCTAATGTATCTTTACAAAATTACCCTCATGTTCCACTTCTAGCTTTACTTAGGTGCTATAATAAGGTGTTATTGTTATAATAAGTTGTTTTTAGAAACCCAAAAATCAACACAATGTATACTTTTCCTTCTCCAAAGTCTGCCGGGCAGCTATTCTTATATTTGTCCATCCAGCAGCGACAGGAATAAATAACTTGCTGCCATCGTAGCACACAAGCATGCCTTTCACATGCCTTTTGCAACTTACTAACCCTAAGGTCCCCCTTACCAGTATTAGCTCTCATAAATGTTGAATAAATGAAAAGAAGGAAGGAAATGAAAATGTTTGTAAGACAGATTATGGGCTTTAGTAAGGCTGGAGGAGAAACATGAAAGGGTAGCTTGCTTGCCCGCAGGTGAAGAAAACAGTTAACCCTATTATTCCTGAGTTGACATAAAAGTTATTACACAGACTGACCTGATTCTATGGATAATAGTTCAGTGACTTTTAGACAAGGAGATGCAATAGGGAGAATACAAGACTCTAAATAACTGTGATTGGTATCAAAACAATAATAATTAGAAATACAAACAAAAATTGAAATAGCACTGTTCAAAAAATAGTTTACATATACAAAAAGTGCAAAATAAAAATCCTAGGCTTATGCCCTAAAGTTATCCCAGTACTGGAAATATTAGTCAGTCAATAAACAGCAGGCGCCCCTTTTACTCCCAATAAATAATGTTTGAGCATATAGAACTGTCTGTGTGCTCAACAACTTGTTGTATAGTTTGGGGCTATATCAGTTGTGCTAGTACATGTACAAGCCTTAGGGAGACACTTGCTGAGACCCCCTAAGAGTCATCTGAAAGCCATATTTTCTTATCTGTGATTCCAGATATAATAATAACTAATACTCTCACAGAAGCTTGTTGTTTTGCAGTTGAGATTTTCTTCATGGAATAAACATATTTCTTACATTTTTCTTTCTATTTGAGCACTGAGTTGATTTATTTTGTGTATACATAGGCTTCAGATATTTAACACTGCATTGTAAATATAGATAAAAATGAACTTATGACTGGATAACATTTCAATAAATATGTTACAAAAAACATAGCCTTATTTGGTAATACTTAACCCTGTTGGTGAAGGATAAAATATAAGTAAATCGATTTTCCTGAAATAAAATTAAAAATTATAGCTAACCCAATCGTCATATAAATCTACACACGCTAACATGGCTGTTGGCTAGACATGTTTGCAGCTCTTTCAAATGCATCAGATATGATTAGCAGGACAGACTAAAATCAAATGAAAACAGGGTCATGGATATTAAAATACCTACAATATGGCCCAGTAAAGTGGACTGCATCAGAATTTCTATATTTAGTGAAGCTGAATCTACTGGCAAAAGTAACATTTGATTTACAATGGAGTCTCTAACTTAATCTCACACACAATGGGAATTACCAACTGCCTTTATCTACATCCCTTAAATACTTCCCTGAGCCACTCTTTCCAGCAATGAATCAATTCAGACAATGGTGTATGCCTAAAATCCCTCTTGCTATGTCCCCTCCTTTTGCTTCCTAACAGATGTGTGATTGTTACACAATTTTGTTTTTATGATCTTACGAGCAATTGAGGGGATAATAAATCTTAGATAAGTTCAGCTGCACACGTCAAACAGGTGTTCACGGTTTCCCCTAAAATCTGTGTGTCAACAACAGCAGGCTCACACAGTTGTAAAAACCACATCTTAATAATGGCCTGCATTATCTGTATTAGGAAAATACTATAAACAGCAGTGCAGAGCATTTACATCCACATCTAATGAGGTCAGATCTGTGTTCAAAGGCAGTTATCTCTGCTGTGCAAGACTATTCACTTATCATCTGAGCATGGCAGGGAGAATGCCCCTAGCAATGATTCAATATTGTACGTGTTGGCCCATGGATATGGAAGCAGGTATGGCACAGGGTGATTCCTTGTTAAGACACCAGCCTCTGCTCTTCCTTGGTCAAGCTTATTTTTACTAATCTAGTTACAAATCAGCAATTAGTCTTAACTGGTCTATTACAAGTTAGAAAATAAAATCCCAGATCAGTAGCTGTCAGTAACTGCAGGAAACTTCACATGACTTTAAGATTTACTTTATTGCTGGTGGAAAGTCATTTTGGGGAGATTAGTTGGCTGTGGTTAATCTCGGCTACTAATCTCCCCATGGGCCATTGCCCCTACAGTGCAATTTAAGACCCAAAGTAAGTAATAAACTCAATGTTTATTGAATAATCAATGCTACATACAGATAATAGAGCTGTATAAGAATGAAAGCTACTGGTGAGGACATTGTCTTCTCCTTGGCTTGAAACATTTGCTGAAAATGGCTTATCTGCCTTTAAAGAGAAGCAAAAATCCATATTAAAAAAATTCTGCAATGCTCCAACGTACAGTATTTTATTGCTTTGCCTCTCATGATGATCAGTGATGCAGTCCCACTAGGGAACTGAGAGGTCAGAGCAAACCTTGGTGTAAAATAAGGCCAAATGACTGTTTTTATGTTTGAGGCTGTGGAAAGATGGCTTCCTGATGTGGAACGAGCAACATATTTGTTTTTTCACTTGGGTGTCGTTTTTTTTTTTTTGTACTTGAGGAAGTGTCTCTTTACGTACTGCATTCCTTTCTTTATGCGATATATTATGTTCCATTGAGCTGCACTTGGTCAGTGTGCTTCATGTTGCCTGCTGGATGCCAGTCAAGGTCTCCTATTGAAGCATTTCTAAATGGGCTTCAGCGTCTAAAGTCCCCAGGATAAGACTGCATTCAAGGTGTGAATAATGTCTGCCTCAGAGAAATCTATCCCTTTGCCTTTTCATCACTGGCAAAATCATGTTTTACACCTGAACACCTCTGAGATTTCCTTTTTTCCCAAAGGTTCCTTTTTTCTTGTTAGCCCTGAAGAAAAATACCTGATCCTGATAGTTTTAAATGTCACTTCTCTATTTGGTTCTCACTGATATATTTATATCAAGGAAAACGACAGTCTAAATGTTTGGCGGAAACAAGCGTCTCCTGGGACTCTGCCTCAACTGCAGTGACATTTGAAGAAGGAGAACAATTAATATATTATTTCGTCCCCTCCCAATATTTTCATCGGCAGCTGCAGCAAAAAAAAACCTTATTTCTTCTTTTTTTTTTAAATCTCTAACTGGGAAAATGTGAAAACTTACAGGAAAATGCTCCTTGAATCCTGTCACGTAAACTTCAAAAAATATACCAAGGATAAAGAAAAGCAGACCTCTTCCTAGAACTCAACGATCCTTCTATAACATATAACGATGAGTGAAAAAATATTTGACCTTACTTTTAATTAAGACAGTGTGGTCAGAGGAAAAATCACAGTACCTTAATTCACTTATAATTCGCAAATTAGAACTAATTATATCCATTGATCCATTAATGGCCATAGACATTCTTTAATTACCTGCACTTCAAGTCAAATATAATTAAATAAATACATGGGTACAGACTTTTCAAGTAATTTACCTACCATTTAACTGTTTTGCTATTCTAACAATAACAAGTTTAGTGTTTCTTTTCATGTTTCTCCATAATTCATTACATGGACAAATAAAGAAAAAAAATAACTTGATAAATACAGCTGGATAACGTTATTTAGCCATAGATACACATTGATCTGTATTTTTGTCCTCGAGAAAATATATTTGGCCCAATCTGATTCCTTTTCTTTATAATGTGCTTTTATATTTACTTTTGCTTATTTGGGGTTATATTCATAAACTTGAACATTTAAGGAACACATAAACCCCAAAGTACATTGCCTAATGAAAAGAAATCCTAATTGTAGGCAACTTTCCAATATATAATTACACATTTTCAATGGCTCTGTGAATATAACTGCTATTTACAGCAGCACTGGTATGTCCCTTTTTGTTCTGTCTCCTGCTGGTTTTGACTTTTAAAACAATGTAGCAGCAACCAGCTGATAGGCCAGTAAAGATGCATGCAAGGCTGATTTCTACTACATTGTTTCAAGAAACAGACCCAGCTGTGCAGACAGGGACAGAAAAATCTTACTTTCAGTGCAATTACAATTAAAAACTTTTAAGCCAATAAAAGATTTCAATGAATGTATTGGAACATTGCTTAGAATTCTTTCATTAGGCAATATCCCTTTTATGTTTATGCTAATTTTCCACTTACAATTTGGCATAAAAGAATTGAAGATTTACATTTACAAAGTTTTTGTAATTTGTATGTAATAGCTCTGGACTATAAATAGCCCTGGACTATAAATAGTTTCTTAAAAACAATAGAGCCAAAAAGCTGTGAGTGTAATATTTCCTTATAAACTGGCTTAGTTAGTAAAGTTGTGTAAGATACGCAAGTTACGCAATTTTGCCAACTATACTGGTTTGTACACATTTTCTACATACAGCTACTACTGTGCCATAAAGACAGAAAAGTTTGATGCTTCTCATACACCAAACAGAAACTGACCGCTTTTTGCAATGTCTTTATAAATATACCCATAAACAAAGTCTCAACTTGCTAATTTATCAATACATTCTGGATTCTACCACAAGGTGGAGCTGACAGTGAAAACCAAATGCAGAAAAAAACCCTAAAATCTTTTGAAAATGACATCGCTGCAATTGCTCTTTCAGCAGCCCTTTTGCCACTCTTATCACTATATTCCAAATAAAAGGAAATTACTTTGGAACTGGATTCTTTCATAGACACCTTGATGGATGCAGCAGGGTTTCTTAAATGCACATAGGTCTCTGACCTGATGGCCAACCAAAATACATCAAATGGAAATGACATGATGTTGAAATTTTGAGCAATGTCTTAGGGTAGGGCCCATACTATGCTGTATGCAGTGCCTAACAGACATGAGGGGTTTATTTACCTACACCCTGGACAGAAGAGCAAGAGCACTGAGGAGTATAAAAGCATGCCCATTAGTGTTGATTTAAAGGGCGCTTCCATCTCAGGCCTTTTCTCACTCTGAACGAAGTACTGGTGGGTGCAAGGCACCCTGTTGCAGCCTGCGTCTGCTTACGGGTCTCCCCCTGCCCACCCCTCATGAATACAGTGCCACAGACAACCCTGCATTCATGGGGGATCACAACACATAGACCTCTGCAATTCACCACAGTAGACTGAGCCCATATTTTATGCTCTGCACCATGCCCTTCAGGCAGTAAACTACGCCCATACAATCAAGGCATAGACTTTAAGTCTAAATGTTCTAAACCCCCATACACTCAAGGCATAGACTTTAAGTCTAAATGTTCTAAACCTATACTTGGTCACAACTGATATAATTATACAATAATTTTGCATCTAACATTAAACACACACGTGAATCTGACAGTATTATATGTCTTTATTTCAAAAGGGATTTATATGAATACTGTAAAGATTTTCTAATAAGACATTTGGACTGTGCTATAGATACATTAGCAACAATGAACAAGCAGAGAGATTATATTTCAATAGTAAACATGCATCCATTTCTACAAATAATCCTACTTAAAGTGAAATTATACAAATTACCTGTGTAATGTTTGCAGCCTTGGAAAATATTTCATGGTCCAAGCAAAGAAAAATAATTTTTTTTTTGTTGAATTATGTTTTGGGTATAGAAAAGGCAATGAATGCAGGCACTACGAATATGTATTTTGCAAAATGTTTAAAAAGGTTATATGTGCATATATCAATATGAGCCTAGAGTTAGGAAATGGGTAAACCATTAAGAAAGGCAATGTAGTTTTATATCACATCTAGATATTGTGAGGTTGCTCAGATATGAATCGATCATTTTTGGATTTGACCAAATCTTCCACAAAAGATTTGGCCAAATACCAAAGCATATCTGAACCTTAATTTGCTGGAAGTCAGCCTAATTCTAAACTGAATCCTGCATTCAGGCAATCCCAAAAGCAAAACACAAATTCTTAAATGTCAGTAGGAGTTATTCTTGCCAAATTCTGAAGCAGAATAATTGCACAGAAATAACTGGCCATGGAGAAAGGTGTTAGTGATCAGAAGCTATTGGCAAGGGCAATAAAGCAACAAATTAGCATTTAATGGTGAATAGGACAAATAATACAGTATGCATCCATATGTCTAAGTAATGTGTTTCTGCAAATTAACACTGTCACCAACCAGAGATCTATGTCTTCTCTCCTTTCTCTTATAGGTCGCAATAATACAATTATTGTTGATTTATTTAGAGAAAAGAACAAATGTTCCTGTTCCCTCACTATATCAGGTAACTAAGGCCAATCATTAACTTAAGCTGAAATTATGGTGCTTTCCCCCCCAATTATATTAGAAACGTATCTTCCCATCAGTATTGCAAAGGAGCTCAGATTTGAAAAACTACCTCGACGAGTTAATAGAAGCCAGATGTTCAGTGTGATAAGATGGGGTGCTGGAAAAATTCTGTCTAGGATTTGGAAGAGTTGATGATATAAATTCCCTCTCTGCGAGTCTTGCTGATGGACAATATTCTGAATGTTTGGAATAAATGTCTATGAAAACATATAAGGAAGTTAAAACTAATCATGTAGCCTATACCAAAACATTGCATATTTAAAGAAAGCATTGCTCTTACAAATTATATAAAACAAAGAATCACTGAATTCTCCAAACACAATTAGAAACCTTAAAAAAATACTGTTTCTTTTCAATAGCTTTAATAACATGCAAACACTCAGGCCTTACTTTGCTGAATGGGTTAACCAACAATCTGTTACTTGCCCTTCTGGGCTGTTCTGTACCTGTTTGCCAGATGGGACCTTTTAAAGAGGTTTCCAGCTTTAATGTGTGGTATATAAATACAATATGTACCGACTTAATCAGCTAAATGCAGAGGTTGTGTAGTACACTTTATAGTTCACCCTGAGAATGTACT
This sequence comes from Xenopus tropicalis, assembly GCF_000004195.4. Taxonomy (NCBI): domain Eukaryota; kingdom Metazoa; phylum Chordata; class Amphibia; order Anura; family Pipidae; genus Xenopus; species Xenopus tropicalis. Next base: position 71,915,949 of record NC_030677.2, on the reverse strand, counting down.
TTTTTCTCCTGTCTGGTTCATGCTCTTTACATTCGGGCTGATTTATGGAACCTATATGTTATAAATCCTCAGTTCATGCCTTCCCCATAGATGACTGCTGCTCAGGTACATATCCATGAAAGATTCTGGGCATATTGCAAGCTTCTTCTCAACCTTATTTTACCAAGTGGTAGATGCCATTGCTATAAGTGTCCATATATATGTTGGCTATAGTTATCAAGGCAAAACTAAAGTCATGCTGCAGCAATGGGACTAATCAATATTCACCAAAAACAAATGGTCTGTTCAATTTATATGAAATATCATCTGACTGATGGAAAAAATATAAAATTCACTTTGTACCTAAATGGCTTCACTTTATATACCAACCTGTTATGGGTTTTGAAACAGCAGATTTGATCTAAGATTTTATTTTACAAATGTAAGAATCATATGTCCAACAGGTACTTAGTTCTACTATGCTATTGAGCATTGTAGCAATTGTAGGTAATGTGTCCAAAGAATCAGTATGGCAGCTTTCAAACATATTAATACAAATATAAGAATAAATCATGCTATCTGTGCAGAATAATCTGTGCTTGTATTTACTTATTTTACTTAAAATATTAAAAAATACAGTGAGTCTAATCCTTTTTTGTCTTAATGGTTTCCATTTTGGCTTAGAATGGTTGCCTTTACTAAAAATAAACATAAAATAAATAATTACTAAAAATAAACGTGAAACTGGAATTTAAGGTTGAATATTTTTGTAATGTATGTTATGCTTGGAATAGAGGTCTTGGGCTTTCCAGTGACATATACCTTTCCTAGTTATCCCTTGTTAGTCAGTCAGTTTACATTGCATTCTACGCTCTATGGAGTGTACAGAATTCTAGTCAACGTTTGCTAAAAAAAAAAACCTGTAGATGTTGTAACCCAAGAAATAAGTTCTAAAGACCACAGATGTGTCTCAAATATCTTTCAGAAACCACAAATGTAAATTGTGAAACAGCCCATGTTGTTCTGCAGGTGCAAATTACAGAAAGAGTGCACTGGTAACATCATTATTACTGTCCCATAGTACCACTTTACAGACGTTGACCCTTAAAGAATTTAGGAAAAAAATATGCATATATGAACTTCTCTTAGACAGATGTAGGGAGTTATTAATTATCTCCGTTCCATGCTGGTGCAATATTTCTTCCCCCACAAAGAGCAGCTTTGTAAAGGCTTCCAAAACAATGACCTTTAAACCTGATATCATAAGAAAAGTTACCTGCATGAACATAATGTTGCCAACACTAACAATATTCAGGGGCGTTGATGAATATTTCTCACAGTCAATTTAAAACAGAAGGCTCGAATTCAACATGCTTCCCAACTTTAGACACGTGGGATTTTTTTTTTTCTTTCAAACCGAGCTACTGTAGGCAAATAGACATAGCAAAATACTGCACACTTAGGTAAAATAACCGCACATGTGTTCTTGGTGTTACCCTTAAGTATGGCTGTCTTCTGTAGAATATTATCCAGCGGAAAGGGGACGCTTGTTGCTGTTTATGACATTTTTTCTTGTGGAACATTAGCAGTTTATAACAACAACTCAAAATATATAAAGTTTTACATCTGCCACTGAGTCTCCAGCATTTGGCTGTAAAAATCCAGGAGGGCAATATATAGCTCTCCATGCAGATGAACTGAAATTCTTTACAATCCCTGATAACTGGGGATTTGGAGGGGGGAAACTTTGGATATTTCTTCTCTAGAGTTTCAAATATTGGCATCACTATAGATTTCCTAAACATGATGGGGCTCATTTACTAACAGATGTGGTAAATTGCACTAGTGCAGTTACACATAGCAAGCGTTTGTCTGATAAAATTTAGGAACTAAAACATAGTGCTATGGGTCACTGCACTGGTGAAATTTAGCACCTATATCACTAAATCAGACCCACTATGCCTATACAGTGATTATGGCAAAAGTACATATTGCAACTAGCATCATCTTGTAGAGAACAGTGAATATAAAGCATAGTAAATGTATGTGGATACCATCTACTTCCTCAGTTCCTTCAGCATTTCAAGAACTTTCAAGTGAGTAAACTCCCCCCCCCCCCCGTAAACTCCAGCATTTTAGTCCCTTGTCCTGTAATGTACTTGATACTGTAATTAGGGAAAGCAATATATCACAAACAATGTGATACCCACATAAGTAACGGTAACTGGTCTGCTGGTGAGCTTATAGTCAAACGGGCCATATGGAGTTGCTTAGCATACATAAATAATACTGAAATACTGTGAATTCATGCTCAGGAGAGAGAGCACAGTTCATGTTTTTGTGTGTCTGTAAGTAACCCACCCACTTAGATTGTAAGCTCTATGGGGAAGGGACCTTCGTCTTGGCACTTTAACAACTAGCCTTAATGCTGAATGTAACTGTATTTTGCATTTATTTATATTTTATTACTGTATTGACCCCATCTGTTCTTTTAATGTAATGCTCTACTGTACAGTGCTGCATGCTCAAGTAGTGTTATATAAATATGCATATTTATATTTAGAAATTCCCCCCCTTACCTGGCCATTGCTCTTCCCTTTCTTGTGTGAGACTCCGTGATGGATACTTTCAGACTTGTTGGTGGCTGCTGTGGGAGTCTGCACCAGCAGGACTGACTTGATGGCATTCATCTTTGAGCTGGATACATCTAACTGGGAACTTTCCACCATCAGCACCGCAGCCAGTAAAGGTAGCAGGCAACAGCACTCCCCATTCATCCCCAGCAAAACCATGTTCATCTCAGCACTCAGGAAAAGTCAAAGAGCAGATCTATTTGGCAGCTCTCACAAGTCCAAAACAGATGCCCCAGTGCCCAAACACTGCACAGCTAAAGTTATTGCTCTCTCCCTTTAATGATGTTTGAGGACCATGGGGAGAACAGATGAATAAAACAAGCAAGTTCAGAAGTCCATAAGCAAGTCAATCTTCTTAGCTCCTTCAAGGTGTACAGTTTAAACATATCCCAAGTTGCAGATAAAACTTTGTGTGATACATCTATTTGCTCAATGAAACAGATGGTGAAATAACCACAGTCCAGTCAGGTTAGCCCTCTGCCCTAAAAAGTAAATATAAGTAAGGTGAACCCAGGTGCCTTAGCAGAGGGAGCCAGGTGAGTGCTTCCATTCAGTAAGGGAGAGCTGCCCAAGAAGGTAGTGGAAATGCCCACAGCCTGCCCCTGCTTTGCCTTCCAAGCAGCTCAGAGCTCACACACTCCATGTGTTTCTGCTGCCTCTTCTTGGCTTCCCCCTTTTCTCTTCGCTCTTTTATGATCTCAGCTCCCTTCTTTTTATAGGTTTCCACAATCGGTTATTTCCTCCGCCCACATTCAGTAGTGACAAAGCATGAAACTCCCCAGCACTTGCTGACAATAGGGATGGTTCAGATACCCTCCTAAAAGTCTCGTCAGACAGTCACACACTAGTGAAGGATTCCTTGCCAAATGTGCATGGTGAATAATTCCCCTAAGGCAAAATGCTGCAGTTACTAGGGCTGGGGTTACCTGTTGCCTGCTACAACAGCTGCCTGGGCTACCAGTCCTTCTCCATCCTTGCTTGTTGCAGTTTTATGTGCTTATGGGCAGGGCACTATCAGGAATATGAGGAATATAGCATCCCTGCCTCACAGGCAGCTCAGCACAGCTGCTCGACAGCAATCTTTTTTTCACAAGGTTTTTTTTCCAGGCTGCTTTTATATTCAGTTACAAATTGCCCATAGGGTGACCAGGACTTTCTATGTCTGTATTACAGCAGCATCCTGTGTAACATTAAAGGGGGACTATTTTGAAAACAGTCCTTTAGTACTGAAAATGTTAAGACTAAAAAAAGAGTTATGCCCAATTTTTTTTAAGCAGGCTCCCCACCCCCAGCCTTCAGAATACCTGGCTCCCTGGTCTGCTTCAGTGACTGAGAAATCTGTAAGTGACAGAATAGAGAGAAAGTTGTTTTACTGTTGTATGCCACGAGGCCACACCCCCCCCCAACAGCAACCATGTGTGGAGGAGAAGTAACAGAATGGAGCCGGGCTGGACTGGATATCTATTAATGCATTTACATTTATGAGATTAAAGCAGGTCTTTGATTTAAACCCTTTAAAGGGGAACTATCATGGCTGGGATCTGCTAACAGCCAGTGTGAATGGCCCAACACTTCTTTACTGATATTTAAAGTTCTTCCCCTACCTGCCCACCTCACCAATCTAATAGAAATCTGGGAAAAGTTTTGCAAGTCCAAAAATGTAACCAAAGACACTGTTCTGCCTCACATACATTCAGTTACTGACACTTTTTGTACTAAACCTGCACAGTTTATCAGCTTTCAAGCAACAAACAAATAGAACTTTATTTCTTGGATATTTATGGGAAAAATATGTGGAAGCTATGTGATACATCTCGATTTTTCTTTTCTGTGCAACAGCCATAAAATTGTTTGGCACAAAGACCCACCAATTTAAAACACATGCCAGTTTAATTGACATGTGATTTGGGAGTTGTAGTTCAACATTAACTTTAGGTCATCCGGTTGCATATTCTGACAAAAAAATGTGCTTAAGAATCACGATCAGCTTTAGTTTATATAAATGGTATAAATAATAATGATAAGGGAAGGATGAGAAAGTAAAAGGGGAGTTAGTCCTTTTTTTCCTCAGGACCTCTTTGATGTTGTAGTTCCTACGCAAGCTATGGATAAGCCTGTGAGTGGACACTCTTTCTCTCCTTATAAATGATTCCTGGTGAATGACAAAATTCCCTCAATGTACCCATAATGCTGTACATAAGACGTAAGGCCTTTTAGATTGCTCCTGCTGTATGGGTGCTGGGGAACAGTTCATAAAGTATTAAGTTCCTCAGCACTCAGCCACTGACTACATGTTCCATCTTACAGGGCCTGCACAGAGGGGCAGTTCCCAAAAAGGTGCCCCGGAGTTATTTTTCTCCATAATGCAAGGGGTACTGTGCCTGTATGTGCACAAGTTATGGGCATGCATGCAAGTCCTAAGGGTTAAGGTGGCCATACACGTTACAATTGCAGCCATTGGTTCGTTCATACCCTCCACTGACGTTCAGGGCTGAATCGTCAGATATGGAGGTAGAAATAATAGCAATTCTACCCCTATCTGATGATTCAGCCCTAAACACGTGCTTTTGCTCTGATACTTCAACGGCGCCTGATCAAAAGCCTTTGTTCCACCCGATTAGCGAGTCAGTTCATTGGGGCAGTGGAATTTACCATAAATTTTTAATTCATTGGTGGTCAGTGAAGTTTGCCCCCTGCCCACCCACTCAAGTTTCTCTGCATTGTATTTTACTTGATTCGCGAGTTTCTTAAGTTTCTAGGCAGGTTATGTTAAATTTTTGTGGAAGTTACATAAGTTGCCATAACTTTATGCATAATTTAAGCACATTGCATAACTTTTGCAACAGGGCTGGGGCCCCTTCACAAGCAGAATTTACCGGGCCTGGCACACCAGTACCCCCTCTCCCCCCCTCCTGATGGCAGCCCTGGCTTTAAGGGTAGGAGCTGTTCCATTTTTCCCAGTCTAAGATCTGCCAAAGAGATAGGGGATAAAAGTAAGAAAGTGAGCTGCTTCCAAAGTCCTTGTCTGTAAGAATCAATGTTCCATAGATGCAGGGACTCCTCATGTTTGCCTGTGAGTGGCTGCTTGAAAGTCGCTGCCCTCTTAAATACGTTCCTTTTGGATCCCCAGTGAAGCATTGTCCCTGTCATGGCTCTGCTGATAGTTGCCAGGGTAAGAATCACATTGTGCTGCCAATATTTGGTAATTACATCTCTAAGAATCCAAATGTTTGTATACTTTTGTCATTTTTTCATCCCAGCACTTTGGGGTAGGCACCCTCTTCTTCAAACCAAACTCCCAAGATTTTAATGATGCCTCATTTGATGGAAAATGCATCAGTTTTCAGTTTCCACTGTTCAAACTACATGCTCTCTGAACTGGGTGGTTAACTTCTGTTTATAGACTGATGACAGCTGCAGGAGCAGGTCACATCATTCATGCACTTGATCTGAATTCTGCACATCCTGTTGGGTGATCTCTCTATTCTTTCTATTGCTAGAAATCTATAAAACAAACAAAAAGAAGACAAAAATGAGAACACCCTTTTCTGTGCTGTACTACAGTCCTACAGCATTGATGTGCGGGACAGGAAGAACTCAACCCACACCCAACCCTAACCTGCAAAATGCTGCCATTGTAGGACCTGCCTTAGGTTGCAAGAAAACTTCAGAAACAGAGGAAGAGTGTACTTCCCCAGTCTGACCTGCACGCAACCTGAACCCGCAGTCATTGGAAAAATTTTAACCCTAAGTGACCTGACCTAAGGGTAAACCCACCAGAGCACGATGCGCACACACAGGTCACCGGGGTGATTGCAGTAATGGGGGAAAGTACCAGGAACTAAGGGGAGGAGAAAGAAGAGGTACCTGCCTGGCGCCCCTCCACCATTGCTCCCTAGGCAGGTGCCTCTTCTGCCTACCCCTAGTTCCGGCCCTGTAGTTTAGGGAGATGTAGTTATCATTTAGACATGCAAGCCCTGACAGGTGCAAAGGAGCCCTTTACCTACTAGTTGTTCCCTGCAAGTACTTTTTAAATCAGCGCTAAGGAGCACAATTTTGCTTACCATAGTGCTTTAGCACTTGCACTCACAGTTATTTTTTTCGAAAAGTTTTCCCAAACATAACATGTTGTTTTGCCCATAGACTTTCTGTCACGGTTTGTCCACTCCTTAGGTGCATAAATAACCACCTCCACAAAAGTAAGGTTTGTTGATTCAATGGACATTAGAACTGTTTGTTATACAGTATAAGTGTGATTTAATAATACAAAGGAAAAGCAAAGGCTTTTTTTGTTGAAGGATTTACTGTAGTTCAAGCAAAAGAAGAAAACAAAGTTGAAGCTGTCCTGTTGTTTCATGTAAGTTTATACAGTTGCAGATTTACATAAGGATAACACAAGTAGGGACTGGGGGCCCTGTGTGATGGAAAAGACATGGAGCCAGGGTTGAAAGGAATAAATGAATTTGAGTATTGATTTATCTAAAACTGTTTTGTTATACAATACAATGCCTATCACTAAATCTAAACTATCATCTAAATGTTAATGTTACCCTAGTAACATAGGTGTTAAGTCACTTAACCTAAGTGTGCCTCCAGGCCAACCAAAACCTACTCTCTTGGCTGCCACCCCTGACAAGATTTCCTGTGCTATCTTCTTTCTGCTTGCAATGCTGGATTCCTCCTAGAAATGTTTAAGCTGTTGTACATTCAGTCAGGATGATGGATTTTGCCAGCCCCTCCTCTGCTATTCCACAGGACTCATGCAAGCAAAATGCAAAATACAAGCATGCTTTCTAACTAAGAAATAGAGCTGAGAAGAATAAAAGAAATAAAAGTAGAAATGTGTCAGTTGTCTGTCCTGTGTACAGTAATGCTGCATTTTATCTCTGCTTAGTTTTGCTGCAACTTTCCTACCAACACAATATTGCACAGCCTTCACCATTCCATCACCTGGGGGTCTCCCACCCCGGTCACAAGTTCTTACTCCGATGCTAACCCCCCTCCCCCTTACACTGGGTACACACTAGTGGGCAAGATGGTGGGGAGGAGCGCCGGTGCCCACATTTTCTGGAGGGGGGTGCAGGGTTGGCGGGAGTTGTGGGGCCCAAGAGGCCAAGGCTAACCAGGATTTTTCCCGGTGCGCCACTGCCCCAGTCCGATCCTGTTCATGTTGTGGTCAAATTCTCAGTTTTGTGTAACCTTCAAAGTAGAATCTGCAGCTCCTTTCATGTCAGCACAGTGGATTTTATGTAGATTAAAGGGTTAAAAACAAATGTGTGCTATGATTGGAAAAGAATACATAAAACACAGTGATACCAAGACTTGTTTAGCTGGGGGAGCGCCGGCAGGGATCGGGTCTGGGCCTGTGGGGCCCACCGAGTTTTTTTCCCAGTTTTTTTTCCACCTGCAAGCAATTGTGTCTTGTGTCCATATAAGGCTAATGCCACACGTAGCGTATGGGGCGTATTTACAGCAAGCTTAAAAAAGCTTGCCGAGAATACGCTCCATATGCTCAAAAATGCCCCTACCTGTGCCTGCACCCGAATGACTAAAATATGCTCGGTTGCAGGCACATGTAGCCGATATCCGCCAAAAATATGATGTCTCGCGTTTTCTGTCGGATATCGGCTACATGTGCCTGTACCCGAGCGTATTTCCATATGTTTGGGTGCAGGCACAAAGGTAGGCTGAATTTACAGTTGTGGGGCGTATTCTCGGCAAACGTTTTTTGGCTTGCCAAGAATACGGCCGTGTGGCATTAGCCCAAGTATATCACAATCCAGCATGATCGTCTTATTTATCAATGGAAGAGATACAAAATATAGTAAGATCTTTGATTAAAATCAGTTTTCCAGTAATACTAGATTTTTACTGATTTTTCTCGCATGTTTTTAGCCGGTGTATTTTTGACTGAAAGCTGCAGAGATTTACACTAACTAATGGGCACATCAGGGTGTAATTGAACAGAAATCATTCTATCACTCTGCTAAGTTGTGAATTCTTTAGGTTACTTTACTATTAAAATCTAGGGAACCTTTACACAGTGTGAGGAAATATGAGATAAATACCAAAGACTGAAGAAATGCAGAGAAAACTTGAGAAATCTTTCCGAAGTTGGTCATGCAAGAGACAAATATAGAAAAACAAGAATGTTTATCTAATTTTTATAATTCTGTCCCATAGTATACAACATCAATTACGCTGGAATTTGGGGATTATAATTTCCAAACATGTTTGATATATGATCTGCTCATACTTTAAAATGCTCTTATCAGAACTAATCCTCCTTTAGTGTAACATTTGTCATTTGGTTAAACCTGTCTTCATGCCTATAGTGTGGAAACTTAAGGTTAAATTGTGCATAGTAGTTGCCTATTAGTAGGTCAGATTCAGAAATCCATTTGCTCTATTTTACTTTCTATGCAGAGTATGCACATAGGGCTGCCTTTCATTGGTGTCTGGAGCCTTTGCAGTAATGCCATATTGTAAGGATTTTGTTTTCTCTGCTTTTAGTTTTCACTACATGCTCCATCTAGCTGCAGAATGTGGAATTTATAAATCAGTTGGTTTACAACGCATTCATAACTGAAAGTAACTCAATTACATTATCCAGCATGAGAGTGTCTCTTTATTGCATGGCACAGAACATTATAAAAAAATGCATCTAATAGTAGGGCGCTCTGCATTATAAAAGAACTGGCAGAAATTTGTACAACCTTTGTTCTGATCTTGCCTTTTTTCTTAGGAAATGATTGCAAATATGCCCACAGTATAAAGCAATATGTGCCAGATGAGACTTCTGCAAATTATTAACATTTTTGTTTGTTTTTTCTAAGAAGTCCCACTTTGAAAACTCATTTAATTTCGGTACATACCATTCATTTAAACACCTCTGTGCCAAAAGTGCCTTCAAAATCTCATAAAGAATTAATACTGTTTTTTGCCACAGATATTGATACTCTGTGTTTTTGTAACCATGTCATTGTGGTATTTTGTTGGTTTAGACCTCATTTAATTGTACTGGGAGAGGGCTTGTTTTACTGATTTAAAGTGCAGCTGCAGTGTCCAAAGTGATCTTTCACATAATTTGCTATCGCTGAATTTGCAGCTGATGTGCACGTGCATATGGCAGCAAAAGGGCAGCAAAGTTGTGGCTAACATTTGCAGAGCCAGGATTGCACCCCTTCCTGCATCTGATGCAAAAAAATATGAGCAATTGCACATTCTCATTTTGATCAAGTTGCGCTCAGAGTCATTTCCGACGCTCAGTAATTATATGCTGTTTATGTGTGACCTTTTAGGTGCAAGTCCGTTGTACCTATTAATGCAGCCCACATTGGGAACCCTAGAGTCAATAAGCCAGTATACTAAAACATATTTACTTTTCCAATATCTGTTTTGCAAGGTCTACACCAACATATATAACTTGCCAATTTAAATTGCCACCAGAGAGTGGAAGAGAGTAAGAATGATACATACACATTTATTGTTAGTGAGTACATTCATAAATAATATAAAATAAAAATAATTATAACTGAAATAAATTGGGCATAATTAATGTGATAATAAATTGTCAATTATTTGTATAATTTATTGCTAATTCATTTCAGTTATTAGTGTTGACTTTTGCAGCAGCAACACAAATCCTCAAGATTTGTAGCAGAAAGTGAAGTTATCTTGAATTAAAATATAAATAGTAAAAACAATAAAACAAGAGGTATTGGTTGGAGAAAACAATTAATTAAGTATTCATAACTAGAACATGTGAAAGTACACAAAGGTCCAGGACTGGAAGGTATTTACCTACCACTTATCTCTGTGGTTACCAGACTACGTTAAATCCTCGTCCAGGATTTTTTAGTCTGCCAAGGTGCTGAGAGATTGGCAAATAGTGAATATCTTTAATGTGGGTTTTCTGTGGAAATATATATACTAGAGATAGTGGAGCACCATCAGGAGAATAGAAACCCTCAGGACTCTGTTCTACTTACTGAATGCTTAAGATAGCAGGCCTTCTCAATAGTCACTCAGGGTCTCATCAGTCCATATGGTGGCTCTAAGCACAAAACACAGAAACAAAGAACTGCAATAATTAAGCACCGCTAACTCCTAGCCCCTCTCCTCCATTGGCACGTCTGTTATTTGTAAACAATGTCCTCGTGATAGAACTAAGATGCACTGCCTACACACCAATAATACAACTAAAAAAATATACATTTGTTGGTTCAAGAATAAAATGTTAAATGATAGAGTGAATTATTTTCTATGTAAACAAGATTTTTTCCACTTTTTTTTAGAGAAATTATATGCAATAAATAAGGAATAGTCTCCATGTTTATAGGATTTGGTTCTCTATTATTATTACCTATCAACTATTTCTTTCCTGTGTATCCAGTCTTTTCTTTCCTTTTTTGATTAGTTTAATATTATAGCCTTTCTCCTCAAACTGTTTCTGTAGAACCTGATATTCCCTTTTTTATAATAACTCTTATGGCAATTCCTCTTTATTCTACTAAACTGACTGTAAGGAATGTTATTTAACCATCTTTGATGGTGACAGCTGCTGCTGAGAATAAATCCATTACAGTCAGTTGGTTTCCAGTACAGGCTGGTCTCTAGTTTGCCATCTACTGGAAATATCATTCCCGGAAATGAACACTTTTAGTATATGTAAGTCTAGTGTTAAATTTATTATCAATCAGTTTCGATAGAAATAATTTGAGATTGTCCTGCAGGCCCTTCCAGATACAGACACAATTGTCTATATTATGTTTCCAGTAGACAAGGCTCTCAATTTTATTTAAAGAGGGTGTTATCTCAAGTAGTTCACAATAACCCACAAAAAGATCAGCATAAACTAAGGCAAACCAAGTACCCATAGCGCTCTCTCTAGTTTGTAGATAGTAGTAAATAAATGCAATTCTCACGGGTATAAATTCTTTTTGTCTCGGCATCAGAGAATTATCCTGGCTTAAAAATAATTTAACAGCCTCTCCAGGTAATGATCAAGTATAGGAATACAGTGATGTCACATCACAGGCACCAATTATAAAATCATCTTCCCGTACTACCTCGTTAACAAACTTCAATGTGTCAATGGTATCCTTAAGATATGAAGGTAAAGATTTTACATAATTTTGAAAAAATGAATCAACATGTTGTGATAAATTAGAGTTACAGTAAGTAGAACAGTCCTGAGGGTTCAACTACTGACAGTGCTTCATTATCTGTAGATTATATATTTTCTGCACTGAAAACTAAGGAGGGAAATTGAAAAGTGCCCAAAAGACACACTTATTTATCTTCTATGAGGAGGTGAGCAGAAACCTAGACACTGCAGTGGCAGTGGATATGATCTACTTAGATTTCACAAAAGCATTTGATACAGAACTACACAGAAGGTTCCTGATTTAATTAAGGAACATTGGCTTGGTTGACTTCTGGGAAAGAAGTATGTTTTGTGTATGTATGTTTAATTATGTGTGTATATACATATGCATATATATTACATTTTTGTGTGTGTGTGTGTATGTGTGTAAGCCCTAGGAATCTTTGGAGGGATTGAACTTGATTGACATTTGTATTTTTTCAACCCAAATTAACTATGTAATTGGCAAACAAATGTGCAACAGAATTAACACTTACAGTAGATACTACCTTTGTGTAAATATCTGCTATTGCAAGACAATATAGGTTTTTTTACACTTTAGTAAACATGGGAGCTGGCGCTGCTGGATGATGAGTTATAGACAATTATAACAAATGTTATAGTTCATTATAGTTCATTTTCTCTTTTACTCTGAATGTTCAACCGATTCATTGACATCAAGGTTGTGTTTTATGTTCATCCACAGGTGCCTTTAGATATATAAACCAATAATATTGGCGGCTGTCCTGCCCAGTTTCTTTACTCTAGAGTAACAACCAGTGACTCAAAAATTAGGAACAATTTAACAACAACAAAGAAAATGATTGCATTTAAATGGTTAGTCCATTTTAAGATTCTCTTTTAATAAGGTATAGGCTGTGGTATTGTAAGACGATTTGCATTTAGTCTTTTTTTTTAATTTTTTTAACCATTTAACATTTTTGATCTGTTAAATTTTATTCATGATGCACATCCCTCTGTGCCAATAATCAGTGTCTGTGAAACTGTGTGTGGCTGGGAAATCACAGTTGTAATCAGTAAGTTACATCGGCAGTTCATAAAGGAATAAGGTGCTGTTACAACTTGGCAAAGAAGGTATTGTTTAGCTTGGATGTTCTAGTATAATAACTGTAAAATTTTCCAAGTTGTAATTGTGTATACTTTAATTTAGCAGAAAGATTTTATACATGATTGCTCGCAATTCATATGAACAGCATGCAGAAATGCCCTGTTTAGTTTCTTTCTTCAGCCACACCCTCATTGTTCTAAAATACAGTGCAAGGAGAGGATCAGATTGCCAAATGGAATTATAGCACAATAGGTTTCACTGATCTCTAACTCAAAGAAAATTGTACAGTTATGCTGTGCCAACGTATAAAGGACCTTTGCCGATCAAAGTCTATCTGAATAAAACATTATGCATTCCTAAAGATATACTTTCTCTTTAATGAGGGTAATATAGAAAGGAAATTGGAGACCCAAGGATAGTAACTGTCTAATCTTCACTACACAGGCAGGAATAGTTCAACTGAACACATGTTGATGTCCCTGTTGGTTTAAATGGATCTTGGCAATTATTAGCTTGCAAATTTTTTATGTTTAGAAAATAAAGCAACAATACTCAAAAACCCCCAAATATTATGAATATAACACACTAAGGGGCACATTTACTAATCCACGAATCCGAATCACGAATGGGAAAAAATCGTATTGGAAACAAAAATTTCGGAAGATCGCAAATATCACGAAAATGCTTCAGAAAAAATCGTATTAGTCACGATAATATCGTATTTGCGATCCGAAAGTCACGAAATTTTCGTACCGAACAATTGTAAAAACGGTAAAACCTTTCCGATTTTTTCGTGCAAACGTCCGAAAAAGTTGTGCGCCATACAAAAAAGTCGTACGGACGCCCGAAAAAAAATCGGTGAAAATACGCTCGGAGCGTTCGCATGAACGCTCGAGCGATCGTGCTTTTGTAAATGTGCCCCTAAAACTTGATAGATACCAAAAAGTCAATCTGTGCTACAATTGCAATTTTTTCTTAAAATACAGCCATCTTGATTTTGATAAATCTGCCACTAAGGGGCCCATTTACTTACTCACGAACCGGCCAAATGCGTCCGATTGCGTTTTTTTCGTAATGATTGGTATTTGGCGATTTTTTCGGAAAATTATCGCGACTTTTTCGTTGCCATCTGAATGTTGCGTAAAATCTGCCGATTTTTTCGTAGCGTTAAAACTTGTGCGAAAAGTTGCGCCTTTTTCGTAGCCATTCCGAAAGTTGCGCAAAATGTTGCGATTTTTTCGTAGCGTTCGGATTCATTCAAGCTTCAGTATGGTGACTTTTCTTGGGCCAGGTTGGAGCTGCAGGGTGCCATTGAGTCCTATGGGAGGCTTCCAAAATCATGCTAAGTCTGAAAGTTTCGGCCGCCGCTTACGAGCGCTCAATACGAAAAAGTCGCGACAAGATATGAGCGAATCGTAATGGCTACGAAAAGCTCGCGTTTTTCCGCGAAAATCGTATTGGTAACGAAAAAGTTGCGACAATTTCCGAAAAGTCGTAAAGGCGCCAAAAAAAAAATCGCAAAAAATACGAAAAAGACGCAAAATGTTCGTTTTCCAATCGGAATTTTTCCAATTCGTATTCGAATTCATGTCTTAGTAAATCAGCCCCTAAATGTGGGAGAATTGGTGTTCTCAGAAAACCACCTGAGATTAGAAAGCTGATTAGGGAGCGCCAAGTTATTTTCCCATCTTATCTGTGAGTTGCTGCCCTCTCATTATGAAATGAGCATTTGTATTAAGTCTGTTAAGTCTGGACTCCACTGCTGCTTTCTTGTAAGATGATTATTTGACTGTATAATAAGTACACTAACTTTCTTGGTAAGAAAGCTTATGGTCAGACAACCAATGAGCCAAAAGTTAAGCCAGTAAGACATAAAAACAAGATAAACCACACAGAGAGGCTCATAATTCTACATTCACATTAACCATAACCTAACAAGCCTGTTATTTCTTTTACAAGCAGCCTATTATGCTCTACCATTATCAGGCATTTTCATGTCTCTTAAGCTTTCTTGTTGTTTATATTAAAAATTAAAATAAAAAAACAAAACACACCTTTTTTTTTCTTTGCTGCGACAAGATTATTTTTTAAACAAGAATGTGAGTGGGTGGGAGAAACGCCTTAAAGCTGTGGTTCACCTTTAAGTTAACTTTTAGTATGCTACAGAATGTCCTATTCCTATCAACTTTCCATTTGGTCTTCATTATTTATTTTTTTAATTGTTTTTGAATTATTTGCCTTTCTCTTCTATATCTTTCCAGCTTTCAAACGGGGGTCACTGACCCTGGCAGCAAAAATAACTATTGCTCTGTGAACTTACAATTTTATTATTATCATTACTTTTTATAACTTATCTTTCTATTCAGTCCCTCTTCTAATTATATTCCAGGCTCTCTTTCAAACTACTGTCTGGTTGCTAAAGCAAACAAGACCCTAGCAACCAGATAGTTGATGAAATTCCAAACTGGAAAGAAAAGAACATCATACTAAAAGTAGTGATGAGCAAGTTTTTTCGCATGGATTTGCAGCAAAGTTGTGCATTTTGCCACTGGCAAATTTATTTAACGAAAGTGGCACAAAAAAATCACTGAGTGAGGAAAAAGTCACTGACACATCCAAAAAGTAGAGCATGCCAAAAAAGTCATGCAGTAGCTGTGTTTCACAGATTTTTTGACTGATTCGCTCATTACTAACAGTTAGTTTAAATGCAAACAACCCCCTGTTTCCTTGAAGAAAATGGTTAGAACCCTGTTGCTTCTACCTTTTTATACTCACCGCTGGGTATCACCTGACTCTACCTGTCTCACTTTAGCCTATCAGACTCTCCTGTTTAATCATCACAAACCTGTGGAATCCCTCTATAAACAATTGTTGTGCTTTTACCAAAAACAACTTAAACATATCGTCATTAACCCCTTAGTTGCTACACATAAACCTATGGCCACCTGTTGTTCCATGTGCAGCTAAAGGCCAATTAAAATTCCTATCACACTCCTGTCACACTCACCAATTATTGGAATCAGGTGCACCTGCCCCAGACCTTCAGCATAGGTGTGTAGTTTTAATAGAAACAAGGGTGAAATTACAGAGGAAGCAGATCCTGTGCTTCCAGGGGGGCCCAGGAGTGTAGGGGGCCAAGTAAAGTCCTAATTAATAAGCAATTTCAATATATCTTGATAGAATAGGTCGTTACCAATGTTTTGGGGCCCTAAATTGAATTTGCTGTGAGGCCTACTAACTTTTAGTTATGCCACAGAATAGAAACAACAAACAACAGCAGGTTGGCAATGAAGACTGGACCACAACATTTCAGTTAAGTACATTGAAAATGATTTGTGTGTTTTGTGACAGATAGGGGTACTTAACCATAGGCTAAATGTCAACAAGGAAAAGTATTTATATGAAAAAAACTAAACAGGGGGTATCATATAGCCACCACTTCTAGTTAGCTTAACAAACCAGTAGCTTTCAACATATATTCAAACGTTATACTTAGTCACTTTTTTAAGGGAAAAAAAATAATACACAGTATATACAGAATAAAAGCTAAAAAAAATATAAGAAAACTAAAAAAGGTTGGAGTGTTCCCTATATTATGTATAATAAAAGTATGTGTGAAAATAGTGATGAGCGAATCTGTCCTGTTTCACTTTTCTAAAAAAAAATTATGCGTAATGGTAAAAAATTCACAAAATGCTTTAGAGTCCATGGGAGCCAATTTTTTTGCGCACGCAAGCTTTTTGTCACACTCCAAATACATTGAAGTCAATGGACATTTTTTCTTGGTGAATTTTTTGTCACTGCAAATTTTTGCAGTTACGTGTAAAAATAAAATGCAAAATTTCACCGAGAATCCATGCCTGGTGAAAAAATGTGCTAGCAGAAAACTATTTTTGTTAGTTCTGCTTAAGCAAAGAATAGTAGCTAACAAGAAAATCCATTTCACCAGCAGTTGTAAATAGTACATGAGCTCACATACATTTTCTTCTAAAGAACCTATTCCAGCAATAATTGAATACCCCTCAGGTATTTGTTTTTCTTTGTGAATTAAATTAAGTTGAATATCTTTGTTTAAGGAAGTCAGATTACTAATTTGCATTCACAATGGGAAATCATGTGTGTGCTGGTATTCTGGGGAAAGAGATGCATTATGGGTTCTTAACCCAGTAGGGAAGACAGGCCATACCAGAGCAATACTTCTACACTTCTACATCTGCAATGGGCTTACCTCTTCAGCATTGGAGCGAGTTCAGTACGGGCTGCGCAAAAGCGCTCTCTGCACTAGCAGAGTCAAATTCCATTTTAAAAAAAGTTACCAGAGGCAGCTTTTTGCCATCCACAGGTAACAAATGCAAGAGCAGGGCTGCTCCTGCCATGACACAAGGTTGAACCTTCCCCCAGGCGGCAGTTAGCGTCCCTGCTCTTGCACTTGTGCCCCATGGGCTTGTAAATGAGCCCTAGTAATCTACAAATATTCCCTAGCTGTAATATGCTTATAGTACTGTAAGGAGGCTTTTACTTGACAATTTATATTGATTGTTCTGAAACACTGGCTCTAATGAAAAAGGCTATGATGTTTTTAAAGTTTATGTCTGTTTCCAACACCCCCTCCCCATGTTATTCTTAAAACTTTCTAACATTCTTTGAGATCTATACAACTGGAAATATATCTTAAATAATTTTGACTTCATGAGGTGTGTAGTATGGTATTTACTTTTGATATAGTTTGGAAGATCAGAAGTGATAAGAAAGCATGTTTTTTATATTCTACCCTACGGAAGTAGCTAATGATTAAGCACAGCCATACATATCACATAAGGTTTTTATATTACTGCTAAAAAGGATTTCTTTTACACATATTGGATCCAGCCGTCTGGCTTTCTACCTTATAGGAGAGTTTTGTTTCTTTTGTCATCATTAGATGAACGTTGTTGTGGTTCTTGCAAAAGAGCTTTATAAAGAGTTTATCAAAAAAGCCCATGCAATAGTTTGTTTCTCAACTCAATACAATTACAGTATAATATAGAGTATATTCTGATTTGATACAACTGCACTGGCAAATCCTCCAACAGGGGAAGTAAAAGATCATTTAGCATCTTGTTATGCCATCACTAGTGTCTCGGTGCAAAGCACTAGCCGTTATTATTTTGGATAAAATACTGTAGACTTAAAAGATGGGAATTAAAATGGTAAAGCCTTCCTATGACTAAAGTAAAGAATGATTTTTGCTAACATAAGAAATGGACAAGTGTACTAGAATGATTCCCTACCACTCACTTGACCTGAAGGAGACACTCAGCTAAATAGTGAAAATGTTTTTGCTTGTTGCTTAACAAGTCCAGTTACTTTATACTTATCAATATTATATACTCTATATCACGACCTGGATAAACCAAACCTTCACAGGCAAACAGACCAGCCATGTTCAGATAATTCAAGAACGAACAGTTTCTGAGGTACTGCAATTAGGGCTGGGCAAACTTTTTTGCCTTGTACAGTTTTACGGTGAAATTCATGAATACATTTTAGAATTTAAGCAGTGTTTTGCTACAGAAAAAAACGCTCCCATCAGAAGTCATTGATCCACCCCTTGCTTTCAAGATCTGCTGCTTCTTAGCACTTTGGAAAGACAGCTTTTACTACAGTCCATAATTAACAAATATGATTTGTATGAGTACTTATGAGTACTTTGGGCCTGAACTGGGAGAAAGGATACCTAGATGGTATGAGTTTTTCTATGAAGAACAGTTGTAGCATAGTGGAAAGGAGCATCTATAACAATGTAGGGCAGTGTATATGCTATTGTAGAGCTAAAATGCCTTAACTGCAACATAATTTTGTCTTTCCACTGATTGTAATGCATTTCTACAAAGTTTCACAGTTTTACAATATTTTCCATGGTTTCACAAATAAAACTCCCTAAGGTTGCTCATTATTAACTTCAATTAAAAAAGAGATGAATGAATAAGACCATAATACAGTAAAGACAATCTATAACAGAGCTGATCTGCTCAAGAGCTTACAGTCAAGTCAAAGCAGCAAAAAAGAAAAAAAACAAACTCAATAACTGCAATTCCCTTGCCAAACCAAACATATGATGTCTTTCATTTGTTTCAGATGCTTGACAAAAAATAGATTATTTTTCCTCAGTTTATTTAATACATAACTCTTAACCAAATCTCTAACAGATACAGATGTGACAAGCCCAAACAATTGCACTGGCATGAATCAGTAGTGGAAATCCCACAGTCCTTTTGTTTATCCACACATCCCCTTAACAAAACCTCAACAGTGGAACATGAATGATACAGCGCGCAGCATAAAAGCACTCTCCATCAGATAATGTTTCCTTGTTTGCGGTGGGTTGTTAGCTCATATTCATGCTTCCTTGATGGGAGAGTAGCATTGTTGGTTTTGTATTACAATATAGCAATAAACATAATATTGGCTTACAGGTTTTTTTTATATTTTTGAAATAATGTTTTGTTGGTGGCAATTTTTAGTTTTTTTAATTTTTAAGAATTTAAGAATTTTTAATTTTAAGAATAATAATAATATGTTATTTCCAATTAATATTTTATCTTATTTTTGTATTCATCTAAGTATTGGCAGGGATTCATAATTTAGAATTTGAAAATAGGGAAACAAGGTGGGGGAGGGAACAAAATATGAGGTATACGTGTGAAGCTCTGCCCCTTTTTCTTTGCTGAGCTCTTCTTCTCTCTCTGAAAGTGAAGGTCCAAGAGGTGTCTACTGTGCAAAGAGAAGGAGAGCACATCAAAGAAAGGTTGCAGAGCTTCACTCTAGACTAGGAAGTAGCTGAGAGAGCTGCAACTGAGCTGCTTGTGATACAGAATTTACATGAGACTGAATGCAGGGAGAAAGGTATGTTATTCTTTAGAGTCATTTTAGAGATAGAAAACAAGGTTTACTTATTCTTTAAGGATTTTTTTGATGTTCTTGAAAGAAAACCAGGATACATCCAGGAAAAACTGGAATCTTTTAGTATCCTGACAGTGAAGTGTCCAGATAGTGTTATTTTAAAAATTGGACAATCCTGAAAAAACAAATGTATAGGATCATTAGTTATAGGTGTATTGTGTTAAAATGATATGGTACATAGTCCACATGTATGCACGTTTTAGGATCCAGAAGACACTGATGTAACCACTGCACATCCCACCTACACCTTTCATTATTATCCTACCCAATACATTGCTTAATATACCACCCTTAAAGTTACTCGCTGGGTGGTGACATAAAAAGGCCCCTGCCTGGGTATATTAAGCAATGTATTAAGCCAGTGCTGTCCAACTGGCGGCCCGCGGGTCGCATGCGGCCCTCAACCCCACTCTGTGTGGCCCCCCACCTGTCTGGCTGCTTTGATGCCTTAACTTTGTGTTAGCTTTAAATGGTATCAGTACTGAGTTTAAGTGGCCCCCTGCATGGTTATCACCTCAGATTCAGGCTGTAATCCCTCTGTATTGTTTAAAAATGTAATCCCCTGTACTGTTCACACCTTTTAATCCCTGCATTGTTCACCCCCTGCAGTGTTCACACCTCAGGTTCAGGCTGTAATCACCCACATTGTTCACCTCTTCACACCTCAGACATTGTATGTACTGCCTGGCCTATGCTGCCTGTGTATAGGCAGCATAGGGTAGGCAGAGTATGGCACATAGGCAGCATAGGGCAGGGAGGGTATGGCACCCACAGGCAGCATAGGACAGGCAGAGTATGGCACACACAGGCAGCATAGGGCAGGCAGAGTATGGCACACACAGGCAGCATAGGGCAGGCAGAGTATGGCACACACAGGCAGCATAGGGCAGGCAGAGTATGGCACACACAGGTAGCATAGGGTAGGCAGAGTGCTGCCATACTCTGCCTACTCTATGCTGCCTGTGGGAGGTGAACCTGGCAGGGGTTTGTTCTGGGAGTTTGTTAGCAGTTGGAAATAGCCATTAAATGGTCCCTAAGGTGTGTAATTATATGCTGGGGGTTGCTATCCATAGGGGAGGAGGCATATGGATTTAAGGGTATGTCTTAATATGACATAATATAATTCTTTAACATATGAATGATGGTTGATATCCGTGCAGCGACCATTGTGATAAAATGGGTGTGGTTTAAAGTGGATGTGGTTTAAAATGGGAGAGTGGCCAAAACTGGCTTCCATTATCGGCCCTCCACCATGTATGCGAGAAAAATTCCGGCCCTCGGCACCACAGAAGTTGGACAGCACTGTATTAAGCGATGTATTAGGGTTAGGGAAGATAGTGGATATGATCAGTTAAATCAAAGAAGCTGGCAATGAAGAAGACAGGAGTTGTTTGGATCAGAAGTGTAGCTAGAGCGGCCAGGCTTGTAACAACAAGGCAGACATGTCTGACTAGAATGTTGCATATGTAGCATATGGGCAAAGTCCATACTGTCCATTTTCTCCATCAGAGGTAATAATACCAATCCTGACCTGTGTAGTAACTTACATGATTATCATCCACCTGTTCTGCTAACATGGGTAGATTTCTGCCAGAAAATGGTAGCATCCCAGGAGATTCTTCCTTGTCTATAACTATAATATCAGATTTTCCACTATTTACACCACTAAAGCAAAAAGAAGTGGTAACATAGTAGAGGTAATACCCAGAAAAAGCAGAGACTTAAACCTCCCGGAAACCAAATCTCTGTGATTTTTGACCACACCCCCCATTACACAGATAATACCCCAATGTATTGGGAGGGATAATAATGAAAGGTGTAGGTG
This sequence comes from Xenopus tropicalis, assembly GCF_000004195.4. Taxonomy (NCBI): domain Eukaryota; kingdom Metazoa; phylum Chordata; class Amphibia; order Anura; family Pipidae; genus Xenopus; species Xenopus tropicalis. The sequence goes on along the minus strand of NC_030677.2, from coordinate 71,894,353 downwards.
GGATGTGCAGTGGTTACATCAGTGTCTTCTGGATCCTAAAACGCACATACATGTGGACTATGTACCATATAATTTTAACACAATAAAATTTGGAGTTTTTACCTTGACTGACAAAATATAAGGCAGTAGCAGAAGCAATTGATGTTTTAAGAAGAAAGCCACTAGGCATGTTAACATCTAAGGGCAGTTCTTAAAATTAGGAGGGCTTTGAAAAGATGTAAACCCTTTGGGAATGGGAATGTATTTTTTAGTGTAACCCAGTCAAATAGTCCCACTCCCAGACCCTTTTTGCAGGCAGATGAAAATCTGATCAAGGTTTTTTCTTTTTTGTTTGTATGTTTTCTGTTTGCTTTTTTTTGTTTTTTATGTTCTGGCTTCTTAGTTTCAGCCTGCCCTGGGCCCCTTGGTCCTGTTGCTGTAACCTGCCCTCTCCCTCCCAGACCCAGTTAGACAGTCCCAGACCCCTTTTTTGCTCAGCTGTAGCACTGTAAGCAAACACATACACACAAGTAAGTAGCAAATAGCAGCCCAGCATCTGCTGGCACTAGGAGACAACAAGGCCTGGCCACCTGCCCACCCACTAAGCTCTTTCAGCAAGTAATGGCTCGATTTGCATGGGCATCATGCATGCCGTGCCATTGTGTTGTGCATGGCGCATACATTAGGCGGGTAAGGGAGGGGAAACCGGAACGTCACCAGGGATGTTTGTGGGATGGGGCAGCAGGCACAGGCAGATTGTTACCCAGGGCTGGTCCCCTAAAACTAGGTGGGCCCTAGGCAAGTGCCCAGGGTGCCTGGAGGGTAATCTGGCCCTGACCATGTGATTCCACAACTGTGTGACTCTGTACTCTACAAACTTCCATCCTACTTTCCCTCAATTCCTCCTTGTTCAGAAGCCCTGGGCCTACTATCATAGGTTTCATTCTCAAACTGTTATAGAAGGTATGGGATTTCTTACCATTTCACATATGTATCTGTGCATTAAAAAAAAAGTTCTCCGCAGGAACCACATTTAATTTAATATTTGGCTTTTCTAGCCCACGCAACATATTTTACAAGGCAGACCAAGCTGCAAGGTGCTGGGCAAGAAAAATGCAAAAAGTTTTGCTCGCTATTAAGAATTGTGTTCACATCTGGCAACTGTTTGGACGTGTAGGCATTTCACCCATTTAAGGTATGGTGTAGAATATACATGTTTCAGGTAATTGCATTGTAATGCATGTCATCACTTTCAACTTTAATTAAGAGTTGTGACCTGCATATTTTCCTGTTATTTATACAGTGTCAACACATTTTCACATTCACATTAACAGGTTATGTATCATTCAAATCAGTCCCTACCACAGTGAAGCTTACAATCTAAGGTTCCTATCACTTTCAGACACACTAGGGTCACATTTATGAGGAGCCAGTTAACCTCCCTGTATGTGAGGAAACCCACACAGAGAAAAGGAGAACATAAAAACTCCTTGCAGATAGCGCCTAAGCCAGAATTGAAATCAGGATCCCAACCCTACAAGGCAGAATGCCACCCACTGAACCACCATGCTACCAAGGTGTTTGTACCCTAAAGGAGACTATTACAAGTAACAGTAGGAACATTAAGCCATAAGGTACGTATTAAGATTAATGCCAGACAAGAATGTGTTAAAGTTGGTAACATACGTGCCAAGTTGATGTAATAACCAACCAGAGATTATTCTATCCACTTGTACATTCACATGAGCACATTACCAGATGGTGCTTGAACTTCCTTAGTAATCAGGTTGTTTGTATTATCATTAATTATGTTCACTAGCATGATTCCTCTGTTTATTCGGACAGTCAGGTTTATGCAAGACATTTATTTGGAATATTTTTTTAACTGTATGCAATGAGAATATTAAAGTCCAGTTTTTGTTCCATCAGTAGTCTAGCAGTGGCTCTTTCTGTTTAATGGGGTATTGTGTGTGTACATTATGAAGATACTTTCAGGTCTGTGTATTTAATAAGGAACCCTTACCATCATGAAGTAAACCTAACCCATATATCTATGTATTCTAGATGGTAATTTTTATATTTTATTTTTTTTTTAATTTTTTTATTTATTTGTTACATTACATAGTTAATTTGAACTGGAAAAAAGCCATTAAGTCTTCAAGTTCAATCCCTCCAAATGGACACCAGAACATACATATGTAATGTCACTGTGATAGTCTTTCCTTTTATTTTAATGGCTCAATTTCTTTTACCAGTTTAGTTGCACGTCTCTGTACTCTGTCCAGCTCATTTATATCCTTCTTAAGGACTGGGGCCCAATATCGAGGCATACATTCCAAGCAAATCCTTGATTACATCCACACGTTGCTGGCAGGATAGAGAAGTTTCACATGATGGGGCAAGGACTCTTATGAAATACTGATAAACTGCTAGCTGTTCAGGATTAAACATCCCTGTGTTAATCAAAGCTAAAGACACATTTACCCAAAACCATGTTAGGGACCTGAAGTATCACAAAGCAATTCCATTTTCTGATTTGTAAACCCATCCCTGGTTTTTTGAATAAGTAAAATATATGTTTAAACATAAAATAGATGTATATGTTTTTCTATGAGAAATAGGAACAGTATATTTCAATAAATCACTTTTTTTGAAAAATGTAGTTTATTCTGATCCACACAGCTCATACAGTTTCATGATTTAACTTTATATGGCTTATTTCCCATTCATTTTGTTCATATTAGAATCCAAATACCAGAGAACAAAGTTATTAAGTGTTTTATGCTTTTTTTGTAGTTGTATCAGTAATGTGCCAGGTGAGCAACATTTAGTGATATTAAAGGAGTTTTCTTGTGGATTTAAAAACCATTATTATATTAATGTTTTATTACAAATAGATTACATCATACTATAAAAATTCTGAATCTTTATAGAAATAATACTCTATGGGCATCAAATCAGAATCTTTTATTGACTGAGACTGAAAGGTCTTCCCACAACAGCATAACATTGGGAGTCCACTGGGTGGCAGAGGTGGCTAATATTTGGCAATCCCTCATATAAATGATGCAACTAAAAGACCTCTGACTGTGATTTGACATTTATTTTACCCTTTAGCAATCTAAAAGATTTATCTCTATGATAGCAGTAAAATCCACTGCCAAGGGAGGTTGTGTTGGCAGTACAAAGAAAATGCCTTAAAAAGAAAATGACTTACTGCAAAAAATAGAAATTAAAAAATCTCTGAAGATAATGTTTTGTCTCTTGTGCCAAATTGAAGGATTTGTACAAAGTGTTTGTTGAACTTGAGGGACTTTTACATTTTCACAGTTCACCACACTAATACTTGGACCTGCTGAAGTTCTCCTCCATGTAGCACTAACATGAGCATCTCAATAGTGTTGTAGGTAGATTCCAACACATAACTGCCTGCTGCCTGAACTACAGTACTTCATTTGTCTTACCAAGGACAGAGTCCACAGGTAGATGGGGGTATGACTCAAGCAGCAGTTTGGGGGCACCACAGACCAATGGCATCTGGTAGATAGCAGTCCAATCATCATTCCCTCCTATTAGAAAAATGAATTATACAAGAAACCCCCAATTGTCATCTTTAGCCAAAAGTCATAGAGAACATAGTTATGTTATTTTTTAGTGCTGGACTTTTGGTTGTGTTTCCAGGCTATCTGGTTCTTGTGCCAAAGCTTCACCCTGCAGTAACATAACCCAACTTAGTCAAGTTCAGAGGGGAGAGTCCCACTGGTGGATGTGTAAATGTCTGGAACACACTGGAAGCCTGTCACAATCAGTAACCCAAAACCCAGAACAATAGCCAAGGTCCTGGTCGCAGCTCACATTTCTGCCTATAACAGCCACCTTTGGCTTTAGGTGGAGCCTAGCACTACTCAAGTGCTGCCAGGTCTTAAAGTGAGAGGACTAGGGCAATGGTTCTGAGCAAGCAAGGGAACCAGGACATGAGGACTGAGGCAGCTTACAAGAATCAGTGTCAGACAGGCCAGGTCAAAACCAAAATAGCAGTGTGGTATAAAATCAGGATGCAGAAGAGAAGTCAAGCAGGCAGGTAGAATTCAGTCAAAGTCAAAATACAGGCAGAGGTCAGAACCAAATAGACAGAGCAGAACAGAAAGCGCACCCAGGAACTATGCTAAATAGACATATATCAGGCATGGAAGGAAATCAAAGGTAGGGATTTTATAGGCTGGATAATTGAATTTTTGGAACAGGGGTGGGTAAAATTAGACCAACTATAGCCATCATTCCTGCCTGGAAAACTAAGAATATTACTGAAGTAAACCAGAAACCCAACAGTTTGCTCAAATAGGGGCGAGGTAAGAAACCTGCATAGTAAGTAATGGGTTCCTGGTTAAATCCAGGTAGGATGTTCCAAAGCCCCAGAGGACATTTATGAAGAAAGGAAGGACTTAGGAGTAGCCTGGTCTTGGATCAAAAAACTGAGGGAGGATTCACACACCTATTAAGAATGTAAAAGCTGCAGAGCTGCCTTTGAACTCCAGTCAGCCAGGCCCTGAGATCATACCTGTAAGTGGACCACCATTTGAAGGGTATTGCAGAGTTATGGCTTGAGGGCTTTATTTAATGGCAGATTTTTTTATTTGCGCTAACATTCCAGGTCCACACTCAGCAAACACTTTTACATCTCCACACTACACCCCCCAGTGGGAAATGTCTCATGAAAAAATGGGAATAATTGGGAAGTATGTAATAACTAGAATATGGGTCCAATGTAAGGTTGTGTAATTCTGACTTCCTGCACTATGAGGTTATACACTGCATAGAATCCAGCCCTGGATACAAAAGTATTTTGCATGGAAAACTCCAACTCATAGTTAAAATTTCCTCTAACATTCAGAAAACCTTTCATGGACCTATGTAAATGTATGTAAATTCGGAATGTGATTTTACAACATATCTGAATAATGCATTACTGCACATTATGTTATTCGGCAGAATAGGGTAAGTTTTATTCATACTTTCCACTTTTTGGCCTGAGTGGTTTCATCTGCAAAACTAGCAGAAAGTAATAAAATATATCTGCCCATTTATGATCAAAAGGGAAAATATTTAACATTCAAAATATAGTAATAAGTAGCACATAACTCTTTTCTCTCTGATCATGTAACTAGGGGAATTCGGCACGCAGTCACCATCGTTGAGTATATAATGTTTGTACATGGAAACACTTTGGAAAATTGGCACAATTAAACTGTGAGTGCTATATTGTTAATAGAGAACTGCTATATTCTAAACTTCTCTCTAATTCCAGAAATAGGAACCATGTGTTGCAGGGTTAATACAGTACTGGAGGTGGTATAGATATGTTACAGGCTTCCTCTGGCTCTTAGAGGGGCTAATTTGAATTTTTGTATTACAAGTCATGTAATTTAATGTATTGCATACCAGAAATAATTTGATGGAGCCAGTCTACTGTGGAAATGATGGGGATTTCTCAGTATTTATTTGTATACATGCCTAACACTGCTGAACCCAATTCATAAGGGGAGAGACGTCTACCAAAAATAAATGCTGCACAAATAGATATAAAAAGTAGGTGATTGTAGACAAGTCTGACAAGAATGGCTCCCAGGAGCTGCTTTTTCTTGAAATAGCCAATAGTAAATCAGGTTAGTTGGATTTTAAAGTTTCCCAAATGATTAACTTCAGTCATAATAAAAGGTTAAGACTTCCATGTCAATAACATAAATCATTAAATATAAGAACTCAAGAGGAAAGAGAAAAAGTAAATCCATGGAAATTAAGGGGATATTATCATTGTTGTTCAACCATTCTTAACTAAAATACTGCAAGTCCCAGCATAGTCTAACATATAATCAACGGTATAATACAAGATACTGTAGTCCAGCAAAATATGTCCTGTATTTTTAAAGCATCATCAAACAACAAAACCTTTCTCCTGCTACTATAGCTCAATATCTCTAAATGGCACACACACCACTCAGCAATGTGCAGTCATTCTGAAATCTGCATTAGAGATCTCAGCAAATGTTACAGGGTGACCCCCTTCTTCAAATGCTCTCCACTTGGCCCTACTCTCCAGGGTCTGTAACCTAATGAATGAAAGGGACTCCTGCAGTGAGAACTGAATCTGATCTGTGTCTGTGTGTGGGTCATAGAAATGAAACCATTTGATAGCCAAAAAAGCATAAGTTTATATGGTGCTCTTCTTTTTAGGCAGGGAAAGCCGTATTTCAACTGGCATATCCCAACACTCTTTTTCCCCAACACAGCTCTGCTGCATCCTCAGTAAGTTTTTTTTAATAATCCAGTTATTGTCTACTTGACACTCTATTTATTATTTCTACTAGGCTTAAAATACTCTGGAGTGTCTTTAGTGTGCAAAGATTCCATCTTTTGGCCCTGGATTGAAATAAGGTTCATGTAGCGCTATTACTAAATATACCATGGAATCAAAAATGTGAAATGTTCTGTTATTACGAAAAGTATATTTTGTGACGTACTGCACACTGCTTTATTTGTAAATGTAATGCACCTTGCCTTCTTCAAATTAAAACATATACTCCATGATCCGCCTCTCCATTGTTGTTTTTTTTTATTTCCTGTTTTCTTTTTTGGTCTTTTGTGACATTTGCTTGATTTGGAACTTCTTGCTAATTAAGGGACTCATATGCTCCTAGGCTCTATTATTTACTAGAGCCTTCTGCTCTCACCTAATGGCACTTGCTGGGGGGTTCATATAACAAAAATCAATCAACCCCTTTCTGTATCTACTACTCTGATGAACAGTTTTTCATTGTTTAGAAGAAGACAAAAAAGTGAATAAAGCTATTTTGGAATATTTTATTTTTATGGAACAAATTCTGGTGTTGCATGGCCCAAATTAAAGGAAAATGAAAGGTTAATATAAATTAAAAGTAAGTCTAAAGGCATTCTTTTAAAGTACTAACTGCATATCTAAATTCCCAGATCCCTGCTTGCTTCTCTGAGATATGGTGCTGGCAGCCTACAGCAGTGTGAAGACTACAGTGACATCACTGAAATCTCTCTCCCCTTCCTGTAGGTGCCAGCGGCAGCCTTCCTGTTCTCTGAGCATGTGTGTAACTTGATCCTGTCTCCTGTTCTGAGCTACACATGCCCACCAGCCAATCAGAAGCGGATCTGGCAGAGGGGTGGGGGGGAGGGAATGAAACACGTTTGCAGTATGAAGCAAGGAGGGAAAGGAAGGGAGAATACCATTTTAGAGATGGCTGCCTGTTCTAGAAAATGTGAAGTAAGTGTGACTGAGTAAATATTTGATTAGGTGAGCCAAAAGTGTGGCGTTTTTACTAAACAATAGGAGGACTATTGGGCAGCATGCTTTTTAAATTTTGACTTGCATTCTCCTTTAAGCACATAGGCTTAGAAGTTCTGGTACCTCACCCCTGTGCCTTTTCTCATCAGTATGAATTATAGCTACTTGTTGCCACTGGTGAAAAGTGAGTTTTCAAAAATGTACATTTGAATGACAGGAGACATAATGGAGGTATCAGGCATTTTAGCTGAAATTCATGGTTAAAAGCTGTAAAAGGTGACACTTGGCCCAGCAACAAATGTTTAGTAAGTATTTTTACTACTGTGCCAAAATATACCATAATTTAAGCTTTAAAAAGGATGCAAGGAACATATGTAGTTTATATAGTTATTTAATAAATATTTTTGCACTTATTTCCTGCATGTGCTTATTGTTAAGATTCCATGCTTATGCATGTTTTATTAATACTTTATACTATAAATAAATAGAAGGTCTCTCGGTACAATGCACAATTGCCTAAAGCACCTTACTCATTATTTCATCATAGATAAAATGTGGCTTCCTTTGGTATAGCCTCTCCTTGAGAAAGGCTTGATATAATCCAAATCAGAGTTGTTTGCTTTGCAGCACTGTTTATTGTCATTTTTTATTACTGAACCGGATTAAACCTACATTCCGGATTTGTGTTTGTTGTAATTAAGTCACTTGATATTTAAACACCAGTGGAAAGCAAAGTTATTTAAGAGACAGTTGGTTTAACAACAGTAATCTTTGTAGTGTCAAGGACTGAAATTAATTATCTGCATGTTTTAAACAACAGAAAAAGGTTTGATTAAAAGTAGCAGACCACATATAAATACAAAAACATGCCTTGTGAGAACTTATTATGAAATCAACTGATTTTTTTTATACTTAAATGCCTTAATAAATATGTCAAAATGCTTAAAAATATTTTGAAAATATAATCATAAAAACAAGATACAAACAAAAGCATAAATGAGTGCATTCTTGAGAAACGTGTGTTGATTTATTAATGATGTTCCAGCAAAGGTATCACAAATGTACAACTTGGGTGCAGGATCTTAAAGAGCGAAAACAACTTTCCTAGGCTTAATTAGATGGTAGAAAGCTTTGACTAAGTGAATGATGTCATATTCCAACATATATATATATAGCTTATCTTGTAACAAGAAAGAGGAAAGTTTTAGTGAACAGAAAGGAATCACTATTTTAGTGATGTAGCATAAATGCAACCAAAATACCAGTGGCAAGCAGGTTTTAGTAATAATGGGATCAAACATTCAGAACCTCAATGCACCTTTAAAACAGAGCATTCCCCTTGCTATTTAAAGTAATATTTTACAGGGAATCAGTTTAGTAACCACCCTACAGCCTACATCTAACTAGGAAACATATACACCCAACCATTCCCAACCATATATTGTATCTTCGTCTGATGGCAAAACAGTGCGTCTGTAATCTTCTCACTTAAACACAAGCTCATCCAAGAAGATAACCCTAACAAATTAAATCTTTATTTTCCCACCAAAAACACTTTTAGACTGCGTTAGAAGCTTATGTGTCCTTGCATGGGCATAAGTCCAATATCTGGCTGAAAATTTTCTAGATATCTATTGGCCAGGTCCAAAAATCTTGACAGGATACTCTTTGGTGCTGTCTTCTCAGCCTGCATAGGCATTCACTATAACCTGACTGGCACCGGTCTAAACAATCAATTAACACCATCATTTATATCTGCATTAATTGATTGCTTATGTAACGCTTGTTTGGCTATATTTGGACAAACCCAGGCTAGTGTTAAGGTTAGAGCATGGGTTACATGTGACTCTCTTAGACAGGATGGGCCTTCACTAGGTGGAAGATACCATGCAGAGCAAGGGTGTAGTGGACCTACAACTCACTGTAGTTGTGTAGTGCAGATTTAGTAAAGATGGACACCAGAAGGTTCTTGCAGTTGAACAATAGTGCAGTCTATTGTCAGAGACAAATGGATATGCAGGGTTATACTCACAATGCAGATACAGATGGTAAATGATAGTCGTACTCTGAGGACAGCAAGAAGGATGCACACCGGTTTATCCCACCTCCTTTAGAGTCTGGGCAGGGTAAATGCACCTGGCCAGCTTGGAAGCAGTCAGGATAGATACCTCAGTCCTCAGGTTGATAACCCCTAGCTTGAGAGTCCTCCAGATGACTAGGGATCAGGGTTTATTCTAACCTATCTCCTATGTCTACTCCATGGCGCTACGCTGAGGCAACATTTCCAGATGGAAGGGTGCTTCCAGAGCTACTTTCCTTGGTGGGGCTGGAAAACTGCCCTTGCTTCCTTCCCTCTCTATCTCACTCTCTTAGAGAGTGCTCTTACAAGAGTAACTATCTTACTGGTCCTCATTCACGGGGTCCCTGTCCCCGACTTCACCAGAGTGGATGGAAACACTCTGGGGCAATTGCTTTACTGGGGCCTAGTTCTGCTCCCAGGCTCAGTGGACCTTCACCTGAGATACAGAGGCAGTCAAAGAGGAAGTCACACCTCCTTGCTAAACACTATATTGGACTACAAGGGGTGCGATCAGCCCAAATAACCAATAAGGTGCAAAGTATAGTGTAAACTAGATACATGGAACTTCGCCCAGTAACAGTAAAATGAGAAAGAAGTAGGGTTTTATGCCATAGGGGAGCTTAACCCTGTGGGTCCCTACACTTATATTCCTTGCTGGAGTCTTAGAGGGGAGATGGCAGTGGAGGGAAGCATTCTTCTTGTTTCCCTCCAACAGATATAACTTAAAAGCACTTCCCCAAGCTACCCAACCACTGTTAATATCATATGGGAAAAAAAAGAGCCTGGTCAGCTTGTCAAACACACATTTCCAACACAAGTTATTGAATTCAAAGTATTATTTAAAGATGGCCTAAAGAGCCAGTAATAGTAAAAGCCTTTTGGAATTCTTTTCCCTACCGTCATTTTTTTATTTTGCCTGTATAAAGCCCTCTGTTTTTAAAACATAGTTATAAATATAGCAGTAATTAAACTTCCCAAGATACTTGCCACCACATTTTCAAGTCTACAGTATCAAGTTGCCTTGGTATTGCTGGAATATATTTTAATATGTTGTGCTTATTGGAAAACTGTTTATGAAGGTATTTAAATCACAACCAAAAACAAGCATCTGTCTTGCACTCTTACATTACACTACTCATGATCTTAACTATTTATCAACAGGGGCAAAAGGAAAAAATGGTAAAAAAAAACAATCAGTTTAAGGTAATGAGTATGTTAGTGCTTTGCACGTAGCCCCAATACAGTAGATGACCCTACTGACTCAAGTGACATCACTATAAAAATAAATATAGAAATAAAGCAATATGTGGTTATTTATGCATCTGTGTATCGTGGAGTACAAATATTACACACATATTGCATAGTAACACAGTAGGTTTAAAAAAAAAAAAAAAAGACACAAATGTATTGTGACAGGTAAAAGTTTTCTGTGAAATGTAGTCTAGCAATATGGAGAATGATTTAATAAAGTAATACTACTCAATAAAATGTTTCTCCTGGTTTTTAGAACCGTGACAGCACCCTTTAATGAAAATCCTGCCAATCCTGCAAACAACTGGTTCACGGTACTTAATTTTTTAGATATTTTCTGGAGACCAATGTCATAATTTCTATATAGCAGGGGGGGGGGGGGGGGGGGGGGGGCAAGGGGGCCTGGACTGTAGTATAAGAATATAAGCTTTATGGTAGTGCCCCACCCCAGCCCATTCTGCAGCTCACTATATTAAATCAATGATAGAGATAAAACCTGCTGGAGATTATTCCCATATGTCTATTAAAGGTTGTTTTGCTTACTTTGCAGAACTACAGGATGCAAACAAGAGAGCTTAAAGAAACGTTTGCATCCCCGTTAGCATGCATTACCTAACTTGCATTAGGCTCTGCACTGATGACAAAAGTAATAAAAGCTGCAAAGTTTGCCATGGTCTACTTAGCAATTGTAACCAATAAGATGTTTTCTTTTAAGGACCTGACCAGTTAAATTTACCTACTGTTTCATTTACTAGACCACTAAAGACACCATAGAATGGTAACAAATGGGAAAGTTAATTCTTCTAAATAGTGTCTGTATTCTGTTGAATGTGGGCTAAAGCATTACCCCAACTAATAAGTGTCTATCTGGTTCTTTTTTTCTCTCTTAAACTAGATATTTTGGGGAATGGACAATATTTTATATGACTTAGCCATGAGTTTATGGATTAGCAGAACTCAAACCCATTTCAGACAAGTCACATCTTATTAACAAAGATATAGGAAATGCAGGATCACTCAGAGTTTCTTACTATTAAGAAACAATGGAACCTGTAGTTATTATGTTGGGTTGAAAACCCCACAGACTGTTCTTCCACTTCTTCTTCTTCTTAGCGCCCCCCCCATTTTCTAAACGCTACTCCTCCTACAGTTTTAGGGGTACAACACCCAAACTCCCCACACTTCTTCGTCCTATAGTGGAGCAGGTTGCTTGTGCTTTTCTAAGCGATCCGGCCCCCGTCTTTTTGTGGCGCTCTGAAAACCCCAATTTTTCCATTGACTTTGACAGGGAAGATTTTCAAACTGCTGCCACACTTACAGCTTTGAAGCTACACCCCCCAAACTTGAATAACATAATCATGGGGTCACCCCGAATGAAACAGTGACATTTGTTGGATGACCCCAAAGTGGGAGGGGCCAACAACAGCCAATCAAATTGAACCCATTGACTTTAATGGGGAAATTGAAACTGCTGCCAATCTTACAGCTTTGAGGCGACACTCCCCAAACTTGAATCACATAATCATGGGGTCAGCCTGAATGAAAATATGATGATTGCTGGATGCCCAAAAGTGGGCAGAGCTGTGAACAGCCAATCAGATTTTACCTATTGATTTGGCAGAAATTTAACCTGCTGCCATTCTCACAGTACTAACACCAGGGTCCCCAAACTTTTCACAGTTGGTCACTAGGGGGCTGCAGTGTTAGTTGGGCGGAGCCACCAACAGCCAATAAGATTTCACCTATTAAATTATATTGGTTTGATGCTAGGGTTTCCAAACTTTGCACAGTGAGTCAGTGGGTCACTACGCACTCAAGGTTAGAAAAAGTAGGCGGGGCCTCCATAAGCCAATCACATTTCTTTCGTTGTTTTCAGTGGGGAAAATTTTAACTGCTGCCATTCTCACATGTTTAATATCAGGGTCCCCAAACTTTGCACAATTTGTCACTGAGTGACTATGTTCCAAGTTTGGAAAAGTGGGCGGGGCCAACAACTGCCAATCAGATTTCACCTATAGACTTCATACTGTATGTTTAAATTTAAACTGCTGCCATTCTTTAAATATTAGTACTAAGGTCCCTAAACTTTGCAGAGCTAAGTCACCAGGTAACTGCGGTTCAGAGTTAGAAAAAGTGGGTGGAGCCACCAACAGCCAATCGGACTTCACCTATTGATTTTGTTTTTTGTTTAAATTTAAAAAGCTGCCTTTCTCACACTATTTATGTCAGGGTTCCCAAACTTTGCACAGTCAGTCACTGGATGACCACATATTCAGGGTTAGAACAAGTGGGCAGAGCCACCAACAGCCAATCACATTTCACCTATTTACTTTCAATGGCGAAGTGTAAAATGCTGTCAGTCTCACATGTTTTATGCCTGAGTCCCCAAACTTTACACAGTTGGTCACTGGGAGACTGCAGTTCAAAAATAGGAAAAGTGGGTTGGGCCACTAACCACCAATCACAATTTACCTATTGACTTTTATTGGTTTAAATTTAAACTGCTATCATTATTTAACTATTAATCCTAGTGTCCCTACACTTTGCAGAGTTAGTCACTGGGTAACTGCAGTTCCAGGTTAGAAAAAGTGGGCGGAGCCACCAATCAGATGTCACTCGTTGACTTTCAGTGGGGAAATTTAAATTGCTGCCATTTAGACACTATTAAAACCAGGGGCCCCAAACTTTGCACAGTGGTTTTTACTATATAATTGTGGTCCAAGGTTAGAAAAAGGTGGCGGAGCCAACAACAGATCAGATTTCATTCAGTGACTTTACGTTGTTCAACCCAACACAAAGTTTGTTCTCAAACTTCCCTTTCTAATTATGTTTTGGTCTTAGAAATGTACAGGTATGAGATCTGTTATCTGGAAAGCTTGGGGCCTGGGATTTTCCAGGGTATTTCTAAAAATTTTGATCACATTACCTTAAGTATATTAAAGACATATATTAAATAAACATTAAACATTAAATAAAGCTAATAGGATTGTTTTGCCTCCAATATGAATTAATGATATCTCAGTTGGAATTAAGAACAAGGTACTGTAATTTTTGCAGAGAAAAGAAATTATAAAGAAAACACACTCCTGTAATTTGGTGCTTTATGGATACCAGTTTTCCAGATAAGAGATCCCAAACTAAAATATATATTTTTCTCACCCTGATGTGTTTCCTGTATTGTTGCTGGATAAAGATCTTATTTTGCAAAGATGAAATCATGACTCTCAAAACTTCAGTAATTAGGTACAGGTCTCTGTATAGACACTTTCTATTACCACCAACTGGAAACATGATTGTGAATATTTTAAGGCAAATTATGACTTTAAATGGTGTGGTGCAAATGCAGTAATCCTTGTCTTGTACTATCAACATTTCTCTGAGTAATATTCAGCTGAGCTGTACAGCGGGTTCTCAGAAGCACCTTCTTGTTCAGCAGAAAAGAATAGGGAATAAGTGAATTTAACATGCTAAGAACTAATTATTTTTTTCTAGGAAGAGCAAAGACCAATTTGCAAAGTGTTCGGTTTATTTATAAATAAAGTTGTGTGGGTGTTTGAAGGTTAATCCTATATTATAAACTAGAATTCCCTTTTCTTAACCTGATTGTAGATGCCATTGCCTCACGTGTATAAGCATCTGCAAGGTATAAAATCTACTTAAAACTATGCTATCTATCTTTGTCTTCTACTGGGATAATAGAAGCAATTAATGAAGGTAAAAATCAGTCTGCGAAAGTTACCATCAGTCAGATAACTGTAACAATACACAATATGGGAAGATCATTTAAATCGGTTTGCATGCCTGGGACATATTGTCAGGATTTGAGCCTAAGGCCAGGTGATTCCAGTCTCATGAGAACTCCAATAATCCCTCAGAAATACATTTCCTGGGGAGCCTTGTGACAATAATGAAATGTATGCCATAAAACAAATAGACAAAAGAGGCCATAATCTGGCATTTCCTAAGGATTTGTGACAAGCAAATGTAAACGTGATGTCATAGACAGCCAGCACAGGACTTTATCTGGAAAGTAAATCTTAGATCCTCATAGCTGTTTGCTCTGGACCAAAGCCTTAAGCAGTAATTCAGACAATGTCCTGTGTTGATATCATAAACTAAAAAATTCCCTGAAATCTTGATGAGCCATGATAAAAAAACGTGCTTTGCTTCTTTTTTTAATAAATAAACGAGATTGTTATATAACACAGCCTCTCAACATTCTAGCGCTTCTTGTTAATTGTTTTAAGGAAAAGTTTCCCTCATTGTTATAATTACAAGTGCTTTGTATTTACTTTCATTCTAGCTACATTGCTTCCATAAGGGCTGTGACACACAGGGAGGTTTGACACGCGGCGACTAATCTCCCCGTGTGTCACAGCCCTAATGGGAATGGGGAACTTTAGATGGTTTAGTCCAAACTAGGAATTGTATGTTTGCATTACACATTTGATTCTAAAATGATACAGATATGGGACCTGTTATCCAAAATACTCAGGTCCTAGGGTTCTTTCCATAATTTGGATCCCCATACCTTTAGTCTACTAACATTGATACATTAATTAAACCCAATAAAATTGCATTGCCTCCAATAAGGATTAATTAAATGTCAGTTGGGATCAAGTACAGGTACTGTTTTATTATTACAGTAAAAAAGGAAATATGTTTTCAATTATTTGGTTAAAAATGGAGTCTCTGGAAGATAGCCTTCCCAGAATTTGGTGCTTTCTGCATAATAGGTTTCTGGATAACGAAACCTATACCTGCATTCTACCTTTTATTTCTGTTTTATAGGTATAGGTATGTGGCGATGTGATGATACTATTTTGGTTAAAGAGATTCCTCTCTGCATGGAAAGAAACAGCTGGTAAGAACAAGACATTGGTGAAGAGACACTTTTCCCAAGCTGATGTAACTTATCAGGGAGATGGCAATTCAGGAGGATGAATCTTGATCAGAGGTAAATAGGTTTGGCCATTGCCAACTCACCACTACATCCCTTGGTGATCCCAAAATTAATACCCCCCTCTACTCAGTTGATTCTCAATTTTGTTCGGGGTACAAGGCTGTGATGAGTTCAATTCACAGCAGGGTGGGCAAGAGACTGTTGGACTATTGTTGGGCAAGTTACTGGTTGCCAGTTGCACCAGAGTTGTCCCCCCCTTTATGTTTTAGACCCCCCCCAAAAAAACATGCTGACTTTGTAATACAGAGAGACCACTGGCAAGGCATAACATAACCCACCACGGGAGAATATGCCACAGGGTAACAACAAAGAAACTAAGCAGCTCCTACAGGTAGTGGGGTGGAATGTCCGAGGCCTTAATGACAGAATCAAAAGAGCCAAGGTATTCAATTTCCTAAAACACTACACTCCTGAGGCAATATGCCTTCTGGAAACCCATGTCATGGGCAGAAAAACCTTAGTCCTCAGACGCCCATGGGTAGGATGGGCATATCATGCTACCTATTCACAATACTCCAGAGGAGTTACAATCCTACAGTTCAGAATGCTCACTATACAGCATGACCCTCAGGGTAGATACATATTTCTTAACTGTATAATAAACTCACATCAGCTGCTGCTACTAAATGCATTTATAAAACCCCCATACCACCCTGAAGTAATTCACAAAGGAGCAGTATTTATGTTGCAATTTCCAAATACCCCTGCCATACGGCTAGGTGATTTCAATAATACCTGGGACACCAACCTGGACAAACTACCACCACAATCCCCATCCCAAGGTGCTACCCCCAACACGGGATCTAATCCTTTGCTAAACCGAAATAGGACTATATGACTTATGGCGCCTCCAGCACCCAGAACAATGCCAGTACACATGTAATTAGGCCACCCACAAGAATCTATCCAAGCTGGACTATGCCCTCACTGATCACTTGGAGCTGGCACTCGCACCCCAGATAGAGCACCTACCTAGGGGAATATCTGACCACTCCCCTATTCTAATAACCCTTTCTTGGCATGAAAATAAACCCTCACCTTTCTTGAAATGTAATGCTTACTGGTTAAACCTGTTCCCAGAGATAGAAACTGATTGGACTACATTTCTAGATGCTCAAACCCCAGACAATAACCCCCTACTACTATGGGAAACATTCAAAGCATGCTTGAGAGGTTCTTTAATTACCCAGGTAACCAACATCTAGTGTACTAGCATAGCCACCGAGCTTCAAATCAGCTCTCAGGTTACCCAAGCAGAAAGAGCTCATTCCCAGACCCCCACTCCCCAAAACTATGCACAACTCAAACTGCGAGAAAGAGAATATAATAACTATTTACAGGTAAAAGCCAAATGTAAGCTATTCTTTGCTAAACATAATTTCCTGGAACACGGAGACCGTACAGGAACTTTACTAGCAAAGATAGCCAAAGCATACAGCACACCCACAATGATCACTCAGATCAAAGATGAGACAGGTCAGATACTTGCAAACCCCTAGCAGATAAATGCACGCTTCTTACGGTACTATCAACAGTTGTATAGCACCAACTCCCCCTTCTCGAAGGCAGAAACGCAATCCATCCTATCTGAGATACATATTCCCAGGTTTACCCCAGAACACAGAGCAACTCTCCACGCCCCTATTACTCTAGATGTTAAGACAGCCATATCTTTACTAACTAACCGCAAAACCCCAGGCCTAGATGGACTCCCGTCTGAGCTCTATAAATGCCACCCTCTATGGCAGAGGCACGGATTATACTGAAACCCAAACGAGGGAAGGATATACTAGACTGCAGGTCCTACCGCCCTATCTTCCTGTTGAACAGAGACGTAAGAAGAAGAAGTAAGAAGTCTTTGCAAAAATCTTAGCAAATAGACTATCCTCTGTAATACTCAGGATTGTACACCCTGACCAAACAAGCTTTATGCCTGGAAAATCTACCGCTCTTAACATACGAAGGCTCTATGAGATCATTCAGGCACACTACGAAAACGCAGAAGATGAGGCCTTGGTCTGGCTGGACATGGCCAAGGCCTTCTGGACGGTGCTGGACAAATAGGCAGTGGTACCGAAATTGTGACATGGGTGAAATTGCTATATTTCTCCCCCAAAGCTAGAATAGCCTCCAGTGGCTGGACATCTGAACCCTTTCCACTAAACAGAGGGACATGACAGGGATGCCCGCTCTCACCCCTCTTATACGCCCTGGCCATTGAGCCCTTGGCAGTCAAAATCCCAGCAGACAACCAGATATAAGGACTGGAAGTGACGGAATACACAGACAAAATTGGCCTATATGCTGACAATATGATCTTCTTGAAAGACACCACTCAATCTCTAGAATGAGCCCTAACAATAGTTGAGGAGATGGGTCAATTCTCTGGGCTACGTATGAAGTGGACTAAGCCCAACATTTTCTATATTAAATGGCATTGAGAGCATACCCCCTTCAGCATAAGGTCAATGAAGCTACTACATATTTGGTCCTTGCGAGGTAGATCATTAGATTAGCATCCCCTCACGCTGAAGATTTTGTTTAGTTAGCTGAGTTTATTATGCAGGGAGATTATCTGTGCACTGGAAATCTGATTATCTACCTCACAAGGCCCAAACATGGGGCAGTTTCAGTTTCTCTGTTTGCCCTGTTTAACTGAAAAAATAATGAAAAAAAAAACAGATTTTTTTTTTGTAATAAAACCTGTAGATAAAATGTCTGTTCAGCACAAGACCTATTCACTGATTTTATGTTGAACAAGGGGTATACTGCTCTTTAGCTATTTACTTATGCTATCCATATATATATATATATATATATATATATGTAATATTTGAAATTTCCACTCTTTGTAGTTTTTCTGGTATGTTCTCAGAGAGCAATGTGTTTTCATTAACAAGGTGAGAAATATGTGAAATATTATGACATTTCTACTGGCAATCGATTTTATGGTCAACAGTCTCTGTCTCGTTAATTTTATGTTGGATTTGACTTGGGCTACAACAGTAAAACTTTTATTGAACATCATACAAGAGTTTTTTACATGCCCCCATATGGTAAGAAATTCAGTGTGTTTTAACATATTTTTACAACTAGTCAAGTTTAGCAGCTACAATTTGTGAAGTTAGGTAATGTCAAAATCATAAAAAACAAAGAACAAAAATAAGCAGAAATCAGGTTGAGTTGTGTTGGCTGCCATAGAATATCTAAGTGTTATGCAGAACACAATGAAAGTTTGTTCCCATCCTGTAACCCAATAAGATGGTTGCTTTTATTACTCTTTCCACAATAGACCAGCAAAAAAAAAAAAACAACTGATCATGCGCAAAATTTTCTGAAAATAGAAAAGCTATACACTTCCTTTGGCCATTGGTAAATGCTTGGATTTGTAGCTTACAATAAGCAGAGGAGTTATGAGTATTAAATCCCTGGTCTAAACTTCTGTTGAAATCCTCCAATTCTAAATAAACAATTTCCTTTTCATTGCACTTTGCATAAACCATAAAAAACATTAAGCCAATGCAAGGGGAGACTGCAGATATAGAAAGAGCCATGCTTTCCACACTTTAACAATTTTGTTTTTTTATCTAATAAAAGTCTACCAGCATCAATAAAAGTCTACCAGCATACATATGTTTTTTCACACATCATTTGCTTCATTGTATGCCTAGCCTATAAATAGTTCAGATGCTTTGCCTCTTGAGAACTGGGACTCAATTAGCAAACATGGAAGTACACCTCTTTTAATTGCACCAGTCAAGGTCAAAAACCATCCAGAAACATCCATGACACTTGCTTTGCCTATTTTCCGAAGAAAGGGATTGCAAAATCAAATACCAAGACAGAATAATTGAGAGAGAGTTACACATCATTTCAAGACAATTAAACTGCATTTTATGGTTAAAGTTTCCTCTTATTTATAGTTCTGTTACCTTAATAAATAGTCCCATATGCTTGATAAATTGTTGTTGACTCTTGTAAGTATCTAAGTCTTTGTTTCTTTTCAATGGTTCTGTTTGTAATTATATTTTGCTCAGAGTTTCTGTATCACTGGCACCAGGAAGATCTGCATGGAACGTTTCTCTGTTCCCTGTCAAAATTTGCCAAATCATTTTCCAAATTGTTACTAATGCTTTTGTATGATTTATTAATATAAATGTTCTGATAAAGAAAAATGCTTGAGACAATTTGCCAAACTGGTTGGAGGAATATTGCCTTCTAAGTACAGCCGCTTTCTACATGTCTCAGTCTACATTTTGTAACTGAGAAGCATTGAATGTCCTTGGATATATCATTCAAGTGGCTGGTTAAATATAAAAATAATAATATTTACATTTTCACACTGGGTGGTGTCTGAAGGTTAAGGATGGATGTGTCTGTGCCTTAATCTTAGCTTGTTTTGGGGAAAAAAGTAAATAAGCACTCTTTGCGAATCTTTTTACATTCCAGATGTATTTGTACTGAAGAATAAGTGGCTCTTAAACTGAATGACATATACACTATAGACAGAAGTGTATTATATAGCAATTTGGCACACCATCACATATTTCTCTGATAGAAAACCAACACTGTTTGAAGACTGCATTTTGCAGTTAAATTCCTTACAACAGAATGATAGAAATAGGAAGCCTGCTGAGATTCTGTACGTCAATGTAATAATCAGAAATTACTACAAAGAATGTCAGTTGAAGGAAATTCTGTTGGTTATAAGGGTTTTTTTTAACCATGAATAAACTCATTTCCACAAGTGTCAGACATTTAGCAAAAAACCTGAAACTGAAAATCCATGTGCAGGAAAATGTGACGAAAATTGGGAGTTTTCTGACGTCGCAACGATAACTAGTGATGGGCGAAAAAAATTGCCAGACATTGATTCATGGTGAATTTCTGCCAATGGCGGAGGCGAAACCTGCGACAAAATTTGCCTTGGGAAAATTTGCTACACGTCCAATAATTGTTGCCCATTAAACAAATTGTTGTGTGCGTCAAAAGAAATGTCACACGCATCAATTTGTTTACGCACGCAATTTTTTGTATTGTTTAATGTACATATTCTTATACTGACGAATGATGTGTTCTGTGTATAGGTTTCTTTAAATATCTTTTGTTGGAACCCACAGATTTCTAGGTACAGGGCCATATTAATATAAAGACACCTGAGGGCCCATGCCTATGGAATTTTTTTTCAAAAGCATTTTTATAAACTGTATGCAGACATGCAGCCTAAAGCTTTTCCATCTACTCTTATTATTATTAATTATTAATGTATATTTATAAATCTTAATCACATTATGGAACACTCTCTACAGGGGAAGAAAACTGCTTATGACATTGAGATTGGTAACAGGCGCACACACTGGCACAGACTCTGGAGAGGATGGTATTCTTGAGAGTTCTGCTATTCACATCCCATATAAATCTGTTTTTCTTAGGCTCTTTTTAATTAAAATTGACAACACAAAAGTAAACAGCCTATACACAGAACACATCATTCGTCAGTATAAGAATATGTACATTAAACAATACAAAACATACCACCCGTGGGACAATATAAACATGTGCTACAACAAAAGAGACTGAATGGTTTGGGCTATTGTTATGTGTCAAGGGGAGTCCTTGTTTATCTTCCACAGAATATTTGGTTTCTTGTTTTATTTATACTTTTATACTATGCTTAGAACTTACAAGTTTTGTTTGTCATATGTTCTGTGTGGATATATGATGGGATTCCCTCCAAAACGTCCCTCTAGAAAAATGTCATAAGGTGTTAATGTCTATATTTTTGACTTGTATTATAAAATGATGGGGTAGAAATCAATCATTTTGGAATGATAAGACAGCAGTTACCTGACAGTCATAAAAGTAACTATTTACTACTTGATGGACCTTCAATTGTGCATACCCTACACTGCTGGGGTTTTATAGGAGCAGAAGTGTTCAAAAGCAGAATATAAGTAGGAAGCTTCCTTAACTACTTAAGTCCCTGCTTCAGGTAGCTACAATGCCTTAATCAGGGACCTAAGTAGTGCCAAAAGTGTCTTACAAGGTTACTGTGTATAGAATATACTGTAACTGCTATAGCTGTGTCAATGTGCTTAGGTTCAATATGGCGTTGTACCTTGCAGTCATTGTGTATAACACAAAACAGTTTAGTGACTGGCTCCAATGTACAGTACTACTGCATCCCACAAGCAGGACAGAGAATACTGCATATGAGGAAAATCATACACTGTTTCTCTTTGAACTTGGGCTCATGGCTCCTTTAGTTCCTCAGAAAGGAAACACCAACCACATGTGAGGGTAATAGCGAGATATACTTAAATCCATAAAACTTCATCTGTTAAGCTCTCATGTTTGAAAGTGCATTGGGATAGATTACTTTTGCTGTTTCTAATCCCTTCTAAGAGTAAAATCTGCATGGCTGACTTTTTTCTGATTAAGAATAGAAAGTGCATAAGATTCATGTATTTGCTACTTTCTTTCATGTGGAACTCTTCAATGTCTTACAATAACAAGAGCAAAATAAACGCTGTGAAACTAGGACATGTTTGGAGACAAAACAGTAATATCTGATAATTAAATTCAGAAGTCTAAGCCTAAGCAGCAGTTAGTCTTCTATTACAAAGCTAAAAGAGGCATTGAGCAGTTTTTTGCCCTTTATCCCAGAGTAACTTAGCTTCTATTTATATACCATTTTCTCTCAATTCAGACTACATGGGCTCCTGGAATCTGCTGAACCTTTAAAACTCCCAAGATACTGTATATTGAAAACATTACCATGTCATTTTTCTACTAACAAGTTGTGATAGGTCACCACTTGCCACCTAATTCAGGCTTCCTGTTGTGAGCTTTATTGGTGGAACAGTCAGCATCCTATTTATAGAAATAAACAGCCAGAAATGATTAGATTTGCACTTTAATTATTTATGAGTTGCTTTATATAGAAAGAGTATAACAATTTCCTTATTCAGCTGTGGAAACCACATCTGAAACCCCACAATCTGTTGTTTTCCAGTTCATCATTTTTGGTAACGCACAGGTTGGCAACTCAAGCTGAATTTGTGTTACTGACTGCAAACAAAATGTCATAAGCTTGTTGTTAAGAATATCAGGTCTGTTTGGAAATAATGTGCCCATTGGCATGCCTAATCATTTTAGGGCACCCAATAATTCAGCAGCTGGAAATATCAACCCAAACCAATAAACCCTCTGGTTTGGTTGGGGGCAAAACACCTTTTTTATCAGAATGTATGCGTCATGTCCCATTCAATTGATGTCATTTCTAACTATGTGTTCTTTGGTACCACTGGGAGAGTGGTATATATATATATATATATATATATATATATATATATATGCAGTATATAGGTAAAAGTAGTAACAGTAGGTAGGTACCGCTTACATAGGACTTAAGGTGGCCATACACGAGCAGATCCGCTCGCTTGGCGATGTCGCCAAGCGAGCGGATCTTCCCCCGATATCCCCACCTACGGGTGGGCGATATCGGGGACCATTTAGGTAAAAAAAATAATAATCCGATCGTTTGGCCCTGGGGCCAGACGATCGGATTATGTGGGCGGCAATGGGGCAGTCGGATCGGGGACCGCATCAACGAGCCGATGCGGTCCCCGATCCGACCAGATTTTCTAACCTGGCTGATCGAGATCTGGCCAATTTCAGGCCAGATATCGGTCGGCCAGGCCGCTCTGCTCTCCCCATACACGGGCCGATTAGCTGCCGAATCGGTCCAAGGGACCGATATCGGCAGCTATAGTCGGCCCGTGTATGGCCACCTTTAGAGTTCATTTTATATATGTATATATGGTTTTCACTTGTCTACCTGTTCTAATAAAATACTTAAAATGAACTACTGTGTGAGCGGTACCTACCTACCTGTACCTGTTGATTTCTTCAAGGACTGCACCTAGGCTCAATATTTTCCGTAAACGTGAGTGCCAGCTTTCTAAGTTTGAGATATATATATATATATATATATATATAAAACACCACCTAAAAACTAAAATTGTAAAAAGAATGCTTTCCTCAGAAGTGACAAATGGAAAATTCATGCTGGTGGGGGAGGTAGGCAGGTAGCTATGAGAATCTAATTGATTGCAGATTCTAGACAATAGCAGAGTTCTGTTTAGTTAACACAACGTTCCAGGTCATTAACATGTTTAACCAGATGTAATATATACTAAGTATGTTCAAAAGGTATACAAAACAGTGATTGTTTCCTTGGACACAATGTATTATAAATATATATTCTGTTAGTTGGCACCTAACAGAAGTACAGAGCCAAAGGTAAATCAGATTATTATAGAGAAAGAACGATATAGGTATTGGATCTATTATGAAAAAAACTCAGGAACAAAATTCAGGAAGTTGGTTTTCCATGGAGACCAAAACAGTACCTTGTACTAAGCTATGTGAATGCGTATTTGTGGCAAAACAATAAATATAAATGAATAATCCTATTGGGCTTATTTAAAGTTTAAATTTTTTTTAGCAGATTTAAGTTATTGAGATCCCTTATGCAGAAAATTCCAGGTCCCAACCATTCTGGATAATAGATCCCATAAAAATTAAAAACAAGCCTGCAGCAAGGATTGTTTTACTGGGTTAAATGTAAATCATATTTGAAGGGGAAAGTGAAGCACCAACCAGGGGCCATTTAATAACGGGCCAACCCAAACGCCACTGCTTAGAGAGCATTGGCAGGCAAGGTGAAAATTGCAGAAAAATATAGTGCTTTACAGTGTTTATTTGGACCTTGCGCACTGTAAATGAGTCCTTGTGTGGAAGATATATTCCCCAGTTATCCTTGATTGCAATGCTTTTTGGAAAGCTGAAAACTGAGATATTGTTAGGACAGACTTTATTAAAGCTTTGCATGCAGTCAAGGCCTGTTTGGACATAGTAGAATAAGCACAGGAGAAAGTAACTAACATTTCCACCAGGCTAACATTCGTTTGGCAGAAGTGATTGCAGTCTGTGAGGTAAAACATTTCTAGGAAGAGTATCTTTATATATTATATATGCATGTCTGTGGGCACAATATTTATTTTACATAAACTTATTACTGTATATAAAGATGTTGTTTTTAACTGTGCTGAAAGTAAATTCCAAAGTGTTTCCTAACTTCTCTGAATCTTGTTATAATGTTAAAACAACACATAACTACATTGCCTCCCACATGCTGGAAGCCATACATACTTTGTTAGTTCTATCTTAATAAACTGTAAATTATGGAGTTGATGACACACTTAGAAAACAATATTTTCTTGGCCACTTGTATACACATCACCCTATAACAAACTTAGTTTATAAAATATCCCATACATTATGTGGGGGATCTGGAATCAGTTTAAATTCCCTGCCCTTTGGCAGGGACAGACATTTCATAGGATACAATTCATAGAAGAAAGCAGACCATACCATGTGTGTGGCCTGTGGGCCAACTTTGCAGTCTGCTGAAGCAGCAGGTAGGATTTACTGCTCATCTGTGTAAAAAAAATCATCTCACTGGTTGAAATCCTAGTTCCAACCTAGTTTTGCAATGCAATCTTGTTATAGTACCCCCAGTTGTACCCCCTCCAATGTTTTTGTCAAATGTGTCAATTCATGCAAACTCCAAAGCATAAAGCAAATTGTTAAATGGGTAGTTCACCTTTAAAATTACTTTTAGTATGTTATAGAATGGATAATTCTAAGCAACTTTTCAGTTGTTCTTCATTTTTGAATATTGTTTTTTTAGTTAATCCCCTTCTTCTGGCCCAGCTTTAAATTGGGGTCACTGACAGCAGCCAAAAACTATTTGGTGAGACTACAATTTTGTTGTTATTGTTACTTTTTATTCAATCCTTTTCTATTCAGGCCTCTTCTATTCATCTTACAGTCTCTCATTCATACTGCTTCCTGGTTGCTGGGATAATTTGGACCCTAGCAACCAAGAAGCTGCTAAAATTCCAAACTGGGGAGCTACTAAACAAAAGGCTAAATAATTCAAAAACCACAAATAACAAAAATGATTATAAATTTAATTTTGTCACAGTTAATTTAAAGGCATAACACCTCTTTAAATTTAAAATGACCAATAAGGTTTTACCAAAAGGCAACTATTATTACCACTCAATTACTCCATCAAATGATTCATTACGATCATTGATAAACTGGTCCCTTAGCTGTAGATTTAAATCACAGATCATAACAAAGATAGAGGAAACATTTTGCAATACAGCAATTTACTGAAATATCATTTAATTTAAAGCTGTACCCATCTTCCAAGGATCACTGTCTCTGTAGATGATCAGTAATTGCCCTGGCTGTATTTTAAAACCTGCTGGTGTAGCTTTAGCTTATAGCGTGTTTCGTAAAATGAAAATATCTGGAGTTTCCTACAAATCTTTTTTTAAGTGAAATTCCTTGATTTTAATCCTTTTTCCTTTATTAGTTTTAAGCAATAGTGTCCCTATGCCATTCCTCTTTTCCTATGGGTCCTATAATAAGGCAGATAAAAGTGGACTCTTTTTTAATTTAATATGCAGCAACTCACAAGTTCCATAATCTGTAATGGAGTGAGAAAATGAGAGGGAAATGAGAGAGTGAAACTAAAGTGAGAGGTGTAGTTTATTTTTTCTGGGTTCCTACACCACCCATTTATCTGTGAAATCGGCCTAGCGTGGATGCACTAACTGTTGAGACCCCATGGTTATCCAGGAAACAACCGGTTATTGCCAAAATATTGTTTTACCATGTGATATATACAGGTTTAAAGGGGTAGTCTGCCTTTTAAGACATTTGAGGGTTGATTTACTGTGCGACGCTTTAGGTGCGATGCTTATCCCATGCTTTTTTGCATTAAAATTGACGCGCAAAAAAAAGTGCGATTCACTAAAGTATTATCACGAGCGTTAAATAGCGCGCAACCGCATTGTGTTAATTCTCGCTCAGAAATAATACTAACGCATGATTCACAAACACTTAGATGCGCTAAATATCGCATTAGTCTGTGCGAAAATTAACACTTACGTGGGACAGGCGGTAATTATAGAAAAGTACAGTTCATGAGCTTTTGGCAACACAATATGGACTTTGCAGTGGGATTTATTCAAGTCTGTGTTGGCCCTAGAGTGATGAAGCCTCCAGTTTGCAGGGAAATGGTCATTTCCAAAAAAAGTAGTTTTACGAACGTAATGGCTAATATGGCGTGCGCGCGATATGTAGCGCACGTGTGTGACAAGTAGCACAATGCGTTAATTAGCTCACGTTGCGATTTAAATAACACAAACAGCATTGCGTCTAAATTAACGCAAATATCCTTTTAGTGAATCGTGCAACTTTTCAATTGGTCCCAATTTTTTTTATAGTTTTTAACTTATTTGTCATCTTCTTCTGACTCTTTCCAGCTTTTAAAAGGGGGACACTGATGTCAGCAGCCAAAATATATTTCTTTGTGAGGCTACAATTTTGTTGTTATTGTTACTTTTTATTACTTATCTTTCTATTCAGCCCCTCTCCTATTCATATCAGTCTCTCATTCACAACACTCCCTGGTTGTTAAGGTAATTCGGACCCTAGCCCCTTTAAAAATGAGCTATAAATGGTAAGCATTACAACATCAATTGGAGAGAGAATTGTTAATAAAGAGTAGACTCTATGTTTTTAATTACTCTGTTGTTTTTTCTTTGATAATTATTCACGGGATTAAGCACAACCCTTATCTGCATTTCCCAGACTTTGACTGAAACCATTTCCTCTTGCCTCACATGACTAGGCTGATAAATAAATATGTGATCATTATACTAGAAGGAATTCAATTAGGCATTGTTACCAATTAAAGTAAGGGCGTATGATGAGTTAACAAACAAATGATACATTTGAAATTAGTTTAATGTAAAAATATAACCAGAGTCTCTTATTTTCATTTATGGGAGCCATTGTGTGTGTAGGGGGGAAAACAGCAATGCGGAGGATTCATTTTTTATTGCTGACATAATTTGTATGTTGGGGTTTTGATGCCTGGAGTTTATATTAATTAGACCCTTCTGACTGAGCTATTTTTTCTTTTCAATGCAAATCTAGTTAAAAAATCACAATATCCTATCAGAGATCACAGTTAATTGTGTAATTTCAACATGAAACAAATTAGTACATACCATTAAATGATATCATGCTTAGTGCATGGCTGTATCAACACAGAAAAAATTATATTATAGGTAGTCATAAGTAAAGTTTAGTTATATATGTATTACAATGACTACAATGTGTCTTAGACTGAGAATAGCCAGGGAGAGGGGTTTCTTCTCCTAAGACATATTGTAGTCATTGTAATACATATATAACCCCCATATAACATGTTGGTTACGGGTCCTGGTAGAACAGACAATGGAAAGGATGTACATTATTACAGTATTTACCTCAAATTTCCATGAAATTCCCTTTCTTTCACCCAGGCAGCTTCCATTTGGCCTACCCAGGGCATACTTTGTTTGATTAACTGCTACTGCATCTTAATGGAATTATGCTTAATGGCAGGCTGTGTGAATTGTATTTAAATGAGAAGGAAAGGTATTTTGGCATTCTATTGCCAATAGATTTGTCACAATAGTGCCACCTAGAACACTATATTTATTCTGCAGAAAGCTTTACCATACCTGAGTAAACAGCCCTAGAAGCTCCCTCTGTTTGTTTAAGATAGCAGCTGCCATTTTAGCTTGGTCTCAGTAGCTTCCGTGCTGTAGCTCTGGCTACTGGTAGCTCAGATTACACAGTTGGGAGGGGAAGAGAGGAGCAAACTGAGCAGACTCCTGCAGGAAGTCTAACACAGAAGATCATGTATTCAGAATAAAAGGAAAGAAATGTGGTGTTTTTTTCACTAAGGACTCAGAGAAGCAGTTCTGTAAGTGCTTATGGCTGTATATACCTTTCTGATAATGCTTACTTAGTTTCCTTCCTTTCCTTCTCATTTAACCCTTTCCGTAATTATTTTAATCTATGCCACATGCACTATATGGGTGAATTCACAGAATAATTGCCAGCGCTCGGTCTAACCCATGCTCAGGTGATGACCACTTATCTTTATCTTTAATAAGTTTTTGTCCACCACAAAATTAAATCTTTATCTTAGAAAAGAAATATAACTTTGGCTTTATCCAAATTGATAGAATTTTGAGTTTGAAACCAATACATTTGCCTCATATCTTTACGTTAGTAGGCTGCCGCGGAACTGATGAAGCTTGGTTGGCATTGTAAACAGACAGCTTATAGAGAGGAATGTGAGAAACACATGGGTTCGTTTAACAATGATGGTTCAAACTGTGATATGGACTTTAGGTTTACCAAGGGTATATGTGTTTTGTGGGTGTTTATTGTGAATAAATATCTCCCAGCTAGTTTAGGTAATCTTGTATGTAAATAGTATGCCGGGGGACCTCCTGATGGAGATTATAGCTACGCAACATAAACTTTGCAGATGTTTTGTGACTGCAATTCCCACAAGCCCTTGTACCAATCCACATGATAAATTCACATACCAAGAAAAGAAGCTGAGATTCTGACTGTGTAGCAGGATATACAACTATATGGTTAGTGCTATTAAAGCTGCTCGGAGGGGGAGTGGCAATAGAATGAAATTGAATTTCATTGAAAAAGGGTGCATTTTACATCTTTGCATCTTATGAACATCCCTAAGTATTTGGTTTTCCTGCAAATATCAGCAGATCGATGTGTTCTGTTGCAACATGTTACATATATCTTGTTTTTTTATTGGGATTTTTATCTTTATTATGTTGGGTTTATATGAAAATAAAAGAGTTAATACCACATACCTCCATGCAACATGTTAGAAAGAGACACTGAGTGGAGAAACAGGAAGGAAGAATACTTTGTTTGGCAGTTTGTAAAAAGGGAAGAAAGTTTGCATATGGATTCCATTATGGCACCTTACTAATTCCTGTCTATAAGTCTTGAAGTGACTATTTCTGCATGTTGGCATACGATGCAAATAGGCTTGGACTGGATTCCAGTTCTATGGAAAAACAGCCTCCAGTCCATGTCTGATTTCATCTTTTTTCATGTTCTCCTGGAGTTTAATGATATTTGGCCCTGTATAAGTGCACTGTAGGGTATCAATTATATATATTATTATTATGTTTTACAATAATAAAAGATGTCATGCATTTGTGTAAAAATAAAACCTAGCCGAATACATTTTCGTGAAGAATACTTATATATTGGCACTAATAAGCATAGAATACTATATATGTATCAAAATAGCCAAATCTCAAAAGGCTTTATTACTGATATAAAAAATTATGCAGATGATAAGACTGGCTGAGGTGACTGCAAGCAACTATGGCAAAAACGATTGTTGAAGCACAAGAGTGACTCATTTTATTATATAGCGAGAAGATTTTCTCTTCTGTGTCTGCCCAACATGTGTTCAACAGATCTTTTAACAATTTGAGGTAACGTAACTCCCATAAGAGAAGGAGAAACCTTGGCAAATTTTGGGGACTGAAGGATAAAAAAATGTATCTGTCATGGTGCAACTGTAGTACCAAGAAAATATTTTCAGTTTTTCAGTGATTGCATTGTTTGCTGAAGATAAGGCTGGCACAACTAAATGAAAAACCAAGCCTTTAAAAGAGGTAAGTTCAATATGTATCCGTGGCTGCAAATGCTTTGTACAGGGTGTGTAATATTTAGGGAAAGTTATGTTTCAAATTGAAAGGCATTCAGTGCTTGCAAAACATCTTTACCAGGGCTTTAGAGTGTTTGTCTATCCTGTAAAACAACATCCAGGGTTTTTCTATCACCCTTACTTGTTATTTTACGGCAATAAATAGTAACAATGCTATGTACTTGATAACTCACTTAATAGATATTGTCACAGTTTACTCTGTTTGTATTGTGTTTTTTTATTTTAAAATAACACTGTCTACATAGCAAAATTTTATTCTTGAACCAACAAATGTATTTTTAGTTGTAATATTGGTGTGTAGGCGCCATCTCAGTGCATTGTGCCTGAGTCTGAGCTTTCAGAAGGAGCCAGCGATACACATTAAAACTGCTTTCAGGTAACCTATTGTTTTCCCTACTCCCACTGAAGTAGTGATGAGCAAAATTTTTCGGCAGGCATGGATTCGCAGCAAATTTCCGTGTTTCGCCATGGGTGTTAAAAAAGTCACGTTCAAAAAAAAGTTGCACGTCAAAATAAAAGTTGTGCACATCAAAAAAAGTTCAACCACTTAGTGAATTTTTTTACAGTTTCACAAATTTACTAGGAGCTGCTATCTTGCTACCTTCCCATTGCTCTGCTGATCAGCTGCTGGGTGGGAAAGGGAGGGGGGTGATATCACTCCAACTTGCAGCTCAGCGGTAAAGTGTGACTGAAGTTTATCAGAGCACAGGTCACATGGCTGTGGCACCCTGGGAACTGAAGAATATGGCTAGCCTCATGTAAAATTACAAAATTAAATACAAAAAAATCTGTGTTTTTGAAAAAACAAAATCAATGCAGGATTCTGCTGGAGAAGTGACATTATTGATGCATTTTGAAAAAAACTAATTTTTTTCCCATGACAGTATTTCTTTAAGCAGGTATGCCGCTGCGTTTTATTCACAGCAAGATTTTTCAGAAGACAGGGCACTTTTTAATTTTATATAACAAGTGCAAACAGACCAATTAAAGTTCAGTTCACTTTTTTCACAGCTGACAGCTAATCAGTCCCAACAATACACTTTCTTCCAGGATTCTTTCAGTTATTTTGCACAGGGCTTATACAAATGGTCCTATATAAAAAAGATACATATCCATAATTTATGATGATGATTTCAAAAAGGTTCAGAACTAGGCACCCCCACAATTATTTGGGAATAATTGTGTTTAATTAGGAATGTGCTTTACATTGAAGCTTACAGCCTCAAAAAACACTCTATATACTCTAACTATAGAAAACTATAACTTTCCTGCCTCATGAAAAGATGAAGAGCTCCAACTGAAATACTATATGATCATTATTACAACTATTTCTAAAGCTCAAACCAGAACCGAGCTAATAAGTATATTCCACCTGGCCCAGTTGCCCACACAGTGCCAATAACTCACCCCCACACACACTGCTTGGCCTGCATGCCACAAGGTACCCTGCCCTCTCTGTACAGGCTCCGCACCACTGTTTCCTTCCTCCTGCTGATTGCTTGCCCTTTATTGTGCCCTGTCATTTGCCCATGATGTGTCTCTGCTGCCAACCCATAGCCCCGTCCATGACCTTTACACAGAATTTATGAGAGATGGCTCATAATTTGCACCAATAGAAACTTTTTTTAGGATACGTTTAATAACATTTAATTATACATTTTGTAGCTAATTTAAAGAGAGTTTACTATACTGCAAGAAAGCTGCAATATTATAAGAATATTATAAATAAAACATGTCCCATATAGTGTCTACAACCTTGCTATTTGGAAACCCTTAATTTCTGCAACTGGATTTTTAGATAGGGGAATAATCCCTTTTCTGTTTATAGTCTAGAAGCAAATAACCCGATTCATATCACATGGCAAATAACTACTCTGCTGCCAGCAAGGGAAATGCCATTGGTTCTTAAAGATCACCTTTAGATGCAGAAAGAGTTTAAAGAAAGTCCTTATCTTCTACCATGTGCTTATTAGCAGCACAACACTGACACCTCTTGGTTTCTGCTGTATATAGTTCTACATTAAGTGTCCTGTGACCACTGAGTTATATTTTCTTGTTTAAAGGAACAGTTCAGTGTGGGTAAATAGCATGTGCAAAATAAAAATTGTTTTCAGTATAGTTTGTGAGCCAAAAATGTAATAGGCTGGAGTGACTGGATGTCTAACATAATAGCCAGAACACGGCCTCCTTCTTTACAGCTCTCTAATCTCTTAGTTAGTCAGTAACTTGAGAGGGGGGGGGGCACATGGGACATAACTGTTCTGTTAGTTTGCTTTTGATTCCGAGCACACAGGTCAGATTCAAAAGCAAACAGTTATGTCCCATATGCCCCCCCTCAAGTCACTGATTGGTTACTGACCAGTAAATTAAGAGCTGCAAAGGAGGAAATTGTATTGTGGTTATTACGTTAGACATCCACTCACTCAAGCCATTACAGATTTTGCCTAACTAACTATATTGAACATTTTTTATTTTGCACAGCACCTATTTACCCAGTTTCATTTTACAAACTCTTCTTACTAAAGCCCATGATGACTTTGCTTTGTATGATCAGTTGGGAAATTGCATTTAATGTAAGCGTTTCATTCAAAGCTAAATGTATTGAATTCATTATTTCCATTTTGGATACCTGGGTAATAAATCACACCCTCACACTAAGGGGCTGATTTACTAAGACACGAATTCGAATCCGAATTGGAAAAATTCCGATTGGAAAACGAACATTTTGCGTCTTTTTAGAAAAGTCGCGCCTTTTTCGTTACCAATACGATTTTCGCGAAAAAACACGAGTTTTTCGTAGCCATTACGATTCGCTCGTATCTTGTCGCGACTTTTTCGTATTGAGCGCTCGTAAGGGGCGGCCGAAACTTTCAGACTTAGCATGATTTTGGAAGCCTCCCATAGGACTCAATGGCACCCTGCAGCTCCAACCTGGCCCAAGAAAAGTCACCATACTGAAGTTTGAATGAATCCGAACGCTACGAAAAAATCGCAACATTTTGCACAACTTTCGGAATGGCTACGAAAAAGGCGCGACTTTTCGCGCAAGTTTTAACGCTACGAAAAAATCGCCAGATTTTGCGCAACATTCGGATGGCAACGAAAAAGGCGCGATAATTTTCCGAAAAAATCGCCAAATACCGATCATTACGAAAAAAACGCAATCGGACGCATTCGGCCGGTTCGTGAGTAAGTAAATGGGCCCCTAAGAGTTGCCATTGGCCATAAGTTGCCAATATAAATTAGCAACTTGTTGCATTATTGTATCAGACTTATAAGAAAAAAAAACAGATGAAAATAATTTATATCTATTAAAGGGGTTGTGCACCTAAATTAACTTAATATGATGATAATAGTACTATTTTGAGACAGTTTGCAATTGGTCTTCATTTTTTATTATTAGTGGTTTTTAATTTATTTAGCTTTTTGTTCAACAGCTCTCCAGTTTGGAATTTAAGCAGCTATCTGGTTGCTAGGTTATGAATTACCCTAGCAACCAAGTGGCGGTTTGAATGAGAGATTAGAATATGAATAGGTGAACAAATATGAACAAATATTTAGCTTCACAAAGCAATAGCTATTTGTATGCTGGGGTCAGTCACCCCTATCTGAAAACAGGAAAGAGTCAGAAGAAAAAGGTAAATAACTAAAAAACTATAACAAAAAAAATGGAGGCCAATTAAAAAGCTGCTGGCTATTCTATGACATAGTAAGAGTAAACTTAGAGGTGTACAACCCTTTCAATGACAGTTCCCACATCTAAGGTAATTGTTTCCTCATGGATTAGGTCAAGGACCACCAATGCCCAGAAATAAAATGTTCCAGGTATTTGTTTACTGGAAAGGATGTAGTATATGTGTCCTTAGGTAAAACAACTCAAAGGGCATTTTTCTCTACCCCCTTGTCCAAATATACCACGTACTCTCACATTTACATTTAGGTTTAGTGCCTATATGCTATTGACCAGGACACAATAGTCTCAGATCAGCTGCCAATGCACCTCCTACAGATAAAAGTTATAAGCCACTTGGCATAGTGGTAGGGAAAAAAAAATTAGATTAGTCATAGTTATTAGTTTAAATCTGGGCAGGCACTGTGGAAGCATATTTTTCATTTAGCATTTTTGGAAAATGTGTTTTATTGATGTCCATAATTAAATTATTGGAACTGTGAAATAGTTAGAACCAGTGAATTTGGGATTTATTAGTCAGGCGATAACTGCAGTTCTGCTCCTCAGTTTATGAAAAACACAGCGATACATAGTTACACAGTTATTTTGGGTTGAAAAAGACCAAAGTCCATCCCCTCCACACCAACCTGACATAGATGCACTTAACTATAGAGACCTATCTATACAATTTTATGATCACAATAGTCTTGGATATTATGTTTGGTTAAAAAAATCATCCAAGCCACTCTTAAAGGCATTAATGAAATCTGCCAACCCAGCGTCACCTGGCAGGGTATTTTTCAAACTCCATGTTCCTCAAGTCTAAAGGGCTGACCTCTTGGTGAGTTTATTTTTCGATGGAAAAAAATGCCCCGCTATCTGTCTATCATATACTTTATGTCGTTTTTTTTAGTTGCTTTAGTAGCTACTAACACTGCCTAAAATTACACAGCTTGTTATCCACAAAAATCCTGTGATCCTCCTCAATCAAGAATGCCCTCAACACACTACTATTTAATGTTTAACTTGCATTTCTACAAAAGTGCATAACCTTGCACTTATCAACACTAAACCACATTTGCCAGTTTGCTGCCCAGTTTAGTCAAATGCTTTTTAAAACTATATGCAACTATGCTAAACTATTAGTACCATTCTGGATGTAACAGAGACAATAAATTCCAACATCTCAGTAATAGAAAGGAAAGACAAGATAAACACCGCAATCTTAGATAAAGGGGAACAGGATGAGACAAATTGTTCTCTTCTACAAAAATCACTATAAAATCATACAAGCCAAAACACTCATACAATATTTTTACTTATCTCATCTTCACTATCATCCAAGCTGTGAAGGTTACAATATGTCTTTAACATTTTATACAACCTTACATGGCATTCGCCCATGCACCACACTATATGTCTTTGTTCCAGGTCCTAATTTCCCACCCCATCACATTTCTCAACCATCTTGAAGCACAGTTTGTTTGCTTGTTTATTTTTCTGCTGAGCCAACATTCTGCAAACGCCAGCCACATTGTTTTCTTCTACAGATTGCTCCCTATGCCAGCTTTCTACTTTACAATCACTTTTTGACAAACTTTTCTCTAGTGATCAATCAAGCTGCTACTAAAGACATCATTTAGCTGTTTGTACTTGTTTTATGAATATAAGTACCTTCATCACAAGATACATGAATAGTTCCAAAGCAACAATGTGTCTTACTAATAGCAGGCTTCTCCTTAAAGCAAATAAAGTGCTGTCTTGTATAAAAAAGGGCATTGATAGTGCTCCCCCTCTCCTCTTCTCCTTTTCTTCTCTCCTCCACGGCCTTCCTCTTTCCCCCCCATAGGTTGTCTGTGGCTTCTCCAGGTGTCCTTTTTCTATATCTCCATCTTTCTCTACATCAATGATACTTAAGATCACAATGTGACTGATTAAGTAAGCACTCAAACAAATGAAACTGTAACTTTTGACATGTTATGCCAAAAAAGATCTTGTTGAAATACAAAAAAAAAAAAAGGGCATTGACTCAAGGGATGAGAACATAATTTTGCCCCTTTATAGGTCCCTGGTAAGGCATCACCCAGAGTATGCAGTGCAGTTTTGGGCTCCAGTCCTTAAGAAGGATATTAATGAGCTGGAGTGAGTGCAGAGACGTGCAACTAAACTGGTAAAGGGGATGGAAGATCTAAACTATGAGGTTAGACTGAAGGTTGGGGTTGTTTTCTCTGGAAAAAGGCACTTGTGAGGGGACATGATTACTCTGTACAAGTACATTAGAGGGGATTATAGGCAGATGGGGGATGTTCTTTTTTCCCATAAAAGCGATCAACGCACCAGAGGTCACCCCTATAGATTAGAGGAACGGAGCTTCCATTTGAAGCAGCGTAGGTGGTTTTTCACAGTGAGGGCAGTGAGGTTGGGGAATGCCCTTCCTAGTTTAAATAGGGCCTTTGAACCATTCCCCAGTCAAACATGCCACTGGGTATGTAAATATATGAAGATAGATATTTAAGATTGCTTGTTCTTCTACCTGTATTCCCAAATCCTTTATTTTTTATTAGCTTTTGTGGTATTTAAAATGAAAATTGTATTCTAATGCCAAGGGCAATGTAAAGAATTCTTATTATTATATATAAGCCCAAAAAAAAGTCATAAAGAGTAACATTGCAGAATTCAGGAACACATTAACTAAATCCCGCCATTCCAGGAGGAGAAACTGCAGGCAAAACAGCTCAGCTTAGCTAGATTTACCTTTTGATGTTGTTGGATCAAGCCTCCTTTGCTTGGTACGTTCCATTTATGAACTTTTCCTTAATGAGACTTTGTGTCTTTATGATCTTTGTGATTTCCTGTATTTAATGTGATGAAATAAATAAATCAACATCTGGAACATAAGCTTTCTGTTCTACCAGTGAAGAGTAAATAAAATTCTTTCAAGTAAATCAAGGAAGAGGCATAAAAAGCATTGACATGGAATGCATATTTCAGCAGTGGAAAATCATTTCCTGACAATTCTTTCCTTATCCCTTAAGCCAATAGCTCACCTTTCTTTTCATCTTGGGGGTTTGATGTATGATTGGAATGCCATGTCTGGGCTCCAAAGGGCCACATGAAGGGCAGCAATGTTTTTGTCTAAGTAAATAATATTCAATACTCTGTCTGATGGGCCACCAGGAATCTATTTTAATTCCCAAAAGCCCAGTTAGAATGAAACTGAAATTATTCTGTGCAATACATATACATTATACTACAGCTTGGTGAACTACATGTAACCCTATCTTGGCATAACATGCCTTTCCAGCTAGTGATGGTAGAACATAGGTCACACTGGACTCGTTTCAGTAACAAACAACATGGATCCAGATTTACAATATATTGGAGAATTCCTTAGCATTAGTATCCCTGATTCCAGAGATCTGTGAAAATATAATTTAGTAATATTGCTTTAAAGAAACAATCAGATGTTGCTAGGCTACAGCTCCCAGTTAACCCATGTTAATGAATGCTGGGATTAGTGGTCCAACATAAATTGAGCAAAGTTTAATTACCCAACAAAGTTTAGCTCCCCTTTAAGAGGAACCTTAACACTTCATTGCATCCCTTAGCTCACTATAGGAGATAATCAAAAACCTTAATATGGATGCAAGATAATTAACCAATGAGTATGCTGCTTATCAGTCAGCTTGTTATCTTACATACAGAGGTTATTGTTTAATTCTTCTATAATGATATTACATTGCGATCAAACAAAGAAAAAACATGTTTCTAGCTCCAGCTGGAGAAACAAAGTACATGGAGTTAGATATACATACATGAAGTGTGTTAGCATTGGAGGATTCTGTTACATTTTCATGATTGTTAGACCTGGACAGCCGGGGAAAAGGTTTATCAAGCATTCTTGCTATAACAATACAATCACAGAAAACAGGAACACTAAACACTGCTGTTCAACCACACTTGCTGTTGCCAGTTGCTGCTGAACTACTAAACTCTGTGTTCTTTAACATGTTATCATAGTCCTTTAGATATAAAGTTGTCTAATTCCCGGCAGTGTCATTCTGTGGCTACTAAAGCAAATAAAGTGCTGTCTTGTATATAAAAAAGGGCATTGACTCAAGGGATGAAAACATAATTTTGCCTCTTTATAGGTCCCTGGTAAGGCCTCACCTTGAGTATGCGGTGCAGTTTTGGGCTCCAGTCCTTAAGAAGGATATTAGTGAGCTGGAGAGAGTGCAGAGACGTGCAACTAAACTGGTTAAGGGGATGGAAGATTTAAACTATGAGGTGAGACTGTCGAGGTTGGGGTTGTTTTCTCTGGAAAAAGGTGCTTGTGATGGGACATGATTACTCTGTACAAGTACATTAGAGGGGATTATAGGCAGATGGGGGATGTTCTTTTTTCCTATAAAAACAACCAGGGCACCAGAGGCCACCCCTTTAGATTAGAACGGAACGTTCATTTGAAGCAGCGTAGGTGGTTTTTCACGGTGAGGGCAGTGAGGTTGGGGAATGCCCTTCCTAGTGATGTGGTAATGGCAGATTCTGTTAATGCCTTTAAGAGGGGCCTGGATGAGTTCTTAAAGAAGCATAGTATCCAAGGCTATTGTGATACTAAAATCTGCAATTTGTATAGCTATTGGTATATAACACTATATAAATGTGAGTGTATAGATACATCAGGATGAGCTTGTGTACACTAGGATTGATTTTGATTGGATGGACTTTGGTTATTTCTCAACACCAAATGAGTCCCACCTAATATGTATAGATCTGTCTCATTGGTGAATAGTGTTGCATCTATAATTAGGTTTTGAATTAGTAGAATTCTCATTGGTGGATTTTCTTTCATGTAGAATAATGTTTTTCATCAACTTCTCCAGAGACCTTAGTGGGTGCAGTAGGACAGTGTTATGGTCGGGTTTGGTTCCTGTTTAAAGAATATAGCTCTCAGCATGCTTTAATCCTTGATAATATCTTAAAAAATGGTGGGACATGTACTCCAGCAGAAAGTGGGTGAAGTTTGGCCAAGCAAGAGTATTTAGATCCCAGCTGTAAATGATTCATGCCAAAAATAATTTTAGGGGACAAAAACCATTATTCCATGGGTAGTATTAGTGCGCCAGCTTTTTGAGACTAAATTTCCAACAGGTGCTGGTGGGTGACCACAATTGGAAATTGCTGTTTTAAATAATTGCAAAGCCGAGTATGGCCCTGCCACTTTGCATTTTATTTGTTGTTCTTCCGTTCTAACTGATATTGTTCTAAATGTACAATGTGTAATTCATGTGTCATACAAAGTGTATTTTATCATTACTGCCCTTTGAAATACATTAAGTTGAACAGACTTTAGGCTCAAATGGGATGAAAGCTGAACTATGATAGGGATGTGGGATTGTTATCTCCATCCAAGTGCAAATATTTAAATGCATTCTGTATTGTTAGACATTTATTTGTTATGCCAGTAAAAACATAATGAGCTAAGAATTTCCAGAATATACACATCAGACAGTGATCAGGGCGTCTTTTACAGCTGTATCATGCAGTAATAGTGTGGAACAAAACAAGGGCCAAGACTGATCTGACTGGTGTCATAGGTCGGCTATGTAAACAATAAGCAGTTTAGAAAACACAAATTCTTAATCAGTGATGATATGGATCTATTATACAGAAAGCTCTGAAGTATATCCTACAAATTTTAAAAAACCATTCTTTATTTTTGACCCATTTGATCTTTCTCTGTAATAATACTTAGCATAAATCCAAGTAGTTGTCAAACTGGTACTGTTGTTTTTCTTTTGTTCAGTAGCTTTAAAGGAGAATGCAAGTCAAAATTTAAAAAGCATACTGCCCAATAGTCCTCCTATTGTTTAGTAAAAACCCCACACTTTTGGCTCACCTAATCAAATATTTACTCAGTCACACTTACTTCACATTTTCTAGAACAGGCAGCCATCTCTAAAAAGGTATTCTCCCTTCCTTTCCCTCCTTGCTTCACACTGCACATGTGTTTCATCCCCTCCTCCCCTCTGCCAGATCCGCTTCTGATTGGCTGGTGGGTATGTGTAGCTCAGAACAGGAGACAGGATCAAGTTACAGACATGCTCAGAGAATAGGAAGGCTCCAGACATGATTAACCAGCATTCTTATCACTCCCTTCTAGATAAATTGCAATATCTAGGAGAAGATAGCCTACTTAAAGGGTTATGTAATAAAAGACACTAAGTTTCCCCTGGAGCATTACCCAATAGCAACCAATCAGCTGGTAGAATTTACTGGTCTCTTATTGGTTGCTATGGGCTATTGCTATTGGGCAAACTTTGTGCCTTTTATTACATATAGGGGTAATTTTTAGACTCCCATGATAAATCTTCTCTAACGGGGGTGACTGATCTTCTCATGTGCCAGTACCCTTAAAGCTGGCCATACACATACTTATAAAATAATCTGAACAAGTTTAGAATGATTTTTGATACAAAAAAACGGCCCCCAATCCCAACAAATATCCATTTACTACAAGCAACTAAACGCACTCTGTTCTGTAGGGCATTGCTAAGCTCTAACGCTCCTCTGAATCATTAATCCCCACTGGAATGTGAATGGAGGAATGAATTACCCTTTACAAGGGTAATTCATCTAGCAACAGAAATAGATAAACTTTAAAAATATTAACTTGTTTAATGTGTTACAAAAGACACCCTGCAAAGTGAGCCCAGGATGGAGAGTGAGTGTGCATAATAAATTGCTCCTGCATGTAATGGTTGGGTTAGAGAAAGGGTAAAAATTAGGCAATTGCCACACCAGGTGGATCCTTAAAGGAACAGTAACACTAAAAAATAAAAATGCTTTAAAATAATTAAAATATAATGTACTGTTGCCCTGCACTGGTAAAAGTTGTGTGTTTGCTTCAGAAAGACTACTGTAGTTAATAGAAATAGCTGCTGTGTAGCCATGGGGGCAGACATTTAAATTGAAAAAAGGAGAAAAGGCACAGGTTACATAAGAAGATAACAGATAAACTGTGTAGAATACAATGGGAATCTATGCTACTTATCTGTTATCTGCTATGTAACCTGTGCCTTTTCTCCTTTTTTCAATTTAAATGGCTGCCCCCATGGCTACACAGCAGGGTATTTATATAAACTGTAGTAGTGTTTATGAAGCAAACACACAACTTTTACCAGTGCAGGGCAATATTAATTATTTTTATACACTTTCATTTTTTGGTGTTACTGTTCCTTTAACCCACATTTATCTACCCCTAGGCCCCTAACTGCTTTCTGATGTGCCTGCACCTGGAGCCACTGTGTCAGCCCTGGTGCAGGCACAAAGATTGGATTTTGGCATAGAAACGTTTGAGTATGCATTATAACACCAAAATCTGCTGTGTCCAAGTCAGTGCAGGTACATCCAGGTGCAGGTACATCAGAAAGCTGTTATGAGCTTCACTTGTTTATCTGTAGGTCGAAAATCCATCCAGTGTGACAAATTTTGAGAATGGGAAGGGGCATGGAAGGTTTAAAAAAGATAGAGCTTAGGAATGAGGGTATTCATTTCACGAAGGGCCTAGTAGGAGGGACAGCTTCCCTCCCTCCCACCTAAGGGAAATGAATGTGGGCTTTCTGTTTACTTAGAAGCAGTTGGACAGTATAAGGTTTGTAACTGATATTGCAATCACGTAAACATTTTCCTTGTCAATGTGCTATACGAATGCTAAGGGATTAGATATTTGCAGGACCGTATTTTATGCAGTGGTTCTCATAGTAGCAACCAGCAAGGCTGAATTTCCCAGTCTTTACAGTGGATAAATTTTGTTGGGATTGTCTGTGAAGAAAAAGAATAAGACTGCTGTCCAAGGTGCTGGTCAGAAATTGCTGTCAATTGTATTTATTGCTTTTTGTCACCTACCTGACTCCCAGCACTCCAGACCACAATATATTTTCATTTTTATGTCTGCATTTGAGCCTAGATAAAGGCTGTGACACAGTATGTTTCTTATTTGATAACGTAATGGAGGATTTCCTCTCCTGTATGTATAAAACAGGGTATTAGCTTAGAGATTGCCATTTAATATTGTTAGTAAATTGGCGTTTGGGGTGTCATTCAAAAACTACATTTAACTGTTACATAAAGTGAAACTACAAACATTGGATGCCAGGTATTTATTAAGGATCACCCCAAAGCTAAGCTGGATGGCAGGAAATACAATGGTTATTAAGCTACTTATGACAATTGTTGCATTGGAAACTGTCACAAAACATTTTTTGTATTACAAATATTTTTAAGGCCAAGTAATGCTGTATAATGCTAAAACAAGGGGTATACAATTATTATTAATACAGTAGTGTTAAGGTACCAGGATATAGTTTGCACAGCC
This sequence comes from Xenopus tropicalis, assembly GCF_000004195.4. Taxonomy (NCBI): domain Eukaryota; kingdom Metazoa; phylum Chordata; class Amphibia; order Anura; family Pipidae; genus Xenopus; species Xenopus tropicalis. Next base: position 71,852,020 of record NC_030677.2, on the reverse strand, counting down.
CAATTCGTAACTACCTACCTTATTATATTCAGATTTACCTGCTTTAGGTAGAGCCGCTACTGATTTAATGGAGTAGTTTTTGGGGACCTCAAAAAAAGAGCTTTGCAACTGCCTTCTTTTCCCTCTTATCTGCATGTACATTCTACTGCTATAGTAATGTAAGAATGAAAAAGACTGTGAGTAGGGTTACTAGAAAGGTACCATAACAAAATACCAAACTTATATCCTCTTGTCCTGCCTTACCTACCTGTTTCTCCATGTGACGCTTTCTTGAGTAACAACAAACATGACACTTACATGCCAAGTACCATGTCTGTTATCCTGTCCTAATGAGGCAGATTTGTCATGTCCTAAAACTGAGGCAGAAATTGCCTTTCTTTCTGCAATTCCCTACTAGATATAATTAAAATGCTAGGTTTATTGAGGGAGGTGTCTTCCTATAAAAAATAAACCTTACTGGTTGAGTAAGTGTAGAAGTGTAAAAGTGTAGAAATATAATCATCAACTACTGCATTAAGGGTTTAATTTAAAACTGTTAATGGAGTAGAGTATATGTAAGCAGAAATTTCTTTAATATGTGGTGTTGCCCAGAACTGAAAACATCTATATAATTTTTTATAGGCATGGAAAGGGTACAAGGTGTTAAAGAATGTTTACATGAAATTCATTACAATCTTCCAACATTTTTGTTCTACTGGTTACATAGATAATTAGTGTTGAATAGATACATCACCAAAATACAGGTACAGTATATTTACTGCATATTACCTGGGGAATGGAATCTCCTGAGTAATGGCTCAACTACTGATGAAATAAGCAATGAACACCTCCGATCCTTGTGTTTGCTTCTTGAAACTAGAATCATAAACAGTGCCCTGAGATATGTTACATTTTCTCAAATCTGCTTTGCCGTACCATAGATGATGCAAAAGACCACACGTGTTTTTTCAGCCTTCAGCTATTAGAGTTTCACAAAGTACTGATTGTCAAATATACAGAGCATTGAATAAATCAGTGTTATCCTTCCTTCCCATGAATTTCAAAAAGCTAAAAATAAAAATGGCTTAATCCGGTGCACATGGAATATATACAGCCTGCGGCATAAGGACTGGGCACCTCCTACTGATGAATTTTTCTAGTGTTCAGAAAACATTGGGGGCTACCTAAAAAATACAAACTCTGCAAATTGGCTATGTCTATTTCTTTATGATTTATAATGGATTAATATTATTGTCTGCAGACTTTCTGTCTGCAAGGATATGCATGAACCAGCAACCATTTAAAGGGGAACTCCACCCAAACACAGCTTTTTAAAAAATAAACATAATTCCAAGCAACTTTGCAATATACATTTTTAAAACAATATGCAGCATTTTCATTATATTTATTTATTTGTGATAATATGTTTTGGAACAGTTACCTAAGCCCAGCTCCCTCCTGCTGATTTGGCTGACTACTTTGAGACTCACAGTAGTCAACTATCCTTGGCCTGCCTTCAGCCCGGCATCCAAATCCCACAATTCCCTGCACATGGAAAGGAACATCACAGGGGAATGCATTGTGGGTTAAGTAGTTCCTGTATGCTGTCGAGAAGTTATTATTTAATTATATTTTTCAAAACATTTTAATTTAATTAATCTTTTTTTAAAAATTGTAACATCAATGTTTTAGTCTCTCCTCCCCGCCAAGATTTCAAATGATGCAGAAAGAGAAGAACTGTTTGCAGCTGGATTTCAACATATACCAGTGGTATTTATTCATACTTTTTGATTAATCAGATTACAGTGATAGGTATATCAGGGGTTTCTGTTTTGTGTGGGGTAAAATGTTAAATAATGAATAATTTTAACTAAGAGCCAACTATCTTACAGTAACATATACTACATCTTTTGTTATTTCAATTTGGGGTGGTAGTTCACTTAAAGTTTTCCTATTTATGTGTCTACTGAGTGCTGAAAAGTTGGCAGTGCCAAATTGCTATCCAGTGACTTAGGTACTAACTAGTCAGAAAACAGTGCCCCACCATAATTTGGTGTTATAGTGCAGTGACATCTGGTGGGGAAAAATAACCACACAGCAAACATTCTGAATATATGAGGAATACTCGTCAGCATTATGCAATTTATACAGCAGTGTTCAGCCCTTGGCTATCGAACAGAAACACAGAAGTTGCCACAGCCTCAGAGCACATATGCATCTTAAAAGCTTAGCTAGAATAGCAAGCATTAAAGACAATCCTAAAGTAAAACTAATGTATTACATGTGTTTAATGTGTAGTACACGTGGGGTTTTACACCAGATGGAAAATATCGAAAGTCAGCAAAGCAATGACTTTTATAAATCATTTTAGCAACCTTCTCCAAATCAAGGCTCAGTTTCTGCTCTTGGGATAATAGCGGAATGCCCCAGACGTTTGCTGTCCTATATTAATGATTTTTTGCTCCTTTCAGACAAGTAGGTATGCAAAATTGAATATAAAATAAGGTTATCCCACCGTACTTTTAATAAATGAATACAATGCTTTGACTAAAAGAAAAAGCAGTTATATATGTGCATATATCATAGCTACCAATCATACACTTTACTTGTACAGTATGGGGCCCATTTACTAAACAATTTTGAGATATATTCGTATTTTTTCTAAATTATGGAGCATTTCGGAATGTATGCGAAAACTTCACAAGTTTTTTGTGCTTTTCAGTAAATTTCCACGAAAAAATCGTAGAGTGCACAAAGAATACGAACATTTCGGAATTTGTCAATGCTTTGGTTACACTTTCAACGGGATTATATTTTCGCCAGGTTTGATCTGTTGAGTGCCATTGAGTCCTATGGAAGGCTTCAAAGCCAGAACTGTTTTCGTGGTGTTTATGAACTTTTCGGGCCCAAAATTTTGTGACTTTCGGAACGCAATTGCGATATTTTCGTACAAACGATAAAAGCATTGTTGAGACATTTTAGAACTACAGAAATAATTGTGGTTACTTTGAATTTATACTATATCGTTTTTCAAGTCTCTTGTTTAGCTGAAATACAATTAATCCTAAATCTGTATCTTTCCTGGTAAACCTCAGTTCTATAGGCATACTTGGCCAAAAAGAAGTAGAGTTAAAATTGTTGACTGTACAACAGAAAGGTATACACATTAGAAATATAGACGACATAGATATTTTCAGTACAGTAGGCAAAGAGGACCCATTGTCTGGCTGCTCTGGTTAAAAAGCACCATCTACTGTATAAACATACTTACAGCCCTTACATAAATCCTTTACCTTTACATTATTATTCTCAGTATTATTTACACCTCTTAGCTTTAGTTGAAGACAAAAAAAATAGTTCTTACTTTGACTCAAAGTAGGCTGGCCTCTACTGGGGCCACTTCTAAAACATGAGTATCATTTATAGCCCTTAACTCATTTAAGTATTAAATGTTTAAATCCCACTGTCCACAAGAATGCCCTTTTCAGCATTCTGGATTAAATAGGTGACATGCTTAGCCTACCTCCTATAAGATAAATACTTTCTAATTCCATAATGTTATCGGAAATATCAACCCCCCTCAGACTCCCCTCTTCCCAAATTTTCTTGAGATGGCTTTTTTATGTGGACGCCATAGAGTATGGGGCACATTTACTTATCCAATCGTATTTTCCACAACTTTTTCGACTTTTTCAACGCTTGCGTGATTTTTTCATATTTTTAGTACAAAAAACATTGGATCGGTTTTGACGCTGTTTACAATCATTCGGTACGAAAATTTTGTGACTTTTGGATCGCCAATACAGTATTATCGTGACTAATACGATTTTTTTGTAAGCATTTTCGTCATATTTGCGATCTTCGTTTTCAATCCGAATTTTTCCCTTTTGGGATTCAAACTCGTGTTTTGATAAATCTGCCCCTATGTGTTGTATGGCACTTACTGTAAAGGATATAATTGTTAGCTAAGTAGATAAATGGAAAATGGCTTTCGATACCTGTGACACTTATTGAGATTATTTTGTGGAGCAATGCACCCTCTCTAAGCCAAGGTGTTTCGGGTATGCAGACTTTTTTCCCTAAAAGGGAGCATCATCATTATAAGTAATTCAGAAAAACTTTGTAGGAACAGACTCTATTCTGTCAACAGCAAAACATGGATGTGGATGTACAAGCACTCAGAGACTCTGCCATCTCCATCTGCCCAACTAGCTTCATGTGGAGTTTAACTTACCCCTAAAGTAGTGAAAATGCATGAAAAAGATAAGTAAATATTTCCATAAAGAATCTTTAAGGTAATCAATGAGTTATGCCTAATGGAAGAGTTAACAGCATCAATTAGAGATAAATATCAGGACCATTTAGCAGTCTGGCTACCCTGGAAAGAATATATTAACAAAAAGGTACAAACAGAGAATAGGTAACATAAACGGGATAAATAGAACCATAAATAAAATAAATACCAAGACACAACCGAGATAGCACAAAAGAGTAAAAACTGAAAAAGATTAATGCACAACTGCCGAATGTATAAGTTTTTTTTTATTGTTGATATGTATAAAACTGTGATGTTTAACTGAAATAATATAAGCAACAAATGTACAGGTATAAATAGAAAGTACATGGAAATGAGGAGAAAACTAATGTACAAAATGTATCTTTCTATGATGTTATTGCCTAAATAAAGCTTGAATAGAAAAAAAAAAAAGAATCTTTAAAAGGATTTTACAGAAGAGCCTTGTGTATTTTAAAATGTAAATGCAATAGAAACAGATATATAGGAACTTGCATCTGAAGCAAGACTTTTGTAAGGTAGCATATTTGGAAGCATTTACCACATAATACATATGTGTACAGAAAATGCCATCCTCACAATGAACCGTGGCAGCTACCACAGCTTACATTTCCACCTTTAGTTTATTGTATATCCCTAAGCCATGGTAAACTAAAAATTATTATTGTGTTAGGGGTTCATAATCTAGGTACTCTCTACCAGTATAGAATGCCCATTTTAAAAGGGAAATTACCTTCAGGATGGGTGTATCCCTGATGTAAAAGTAGAAAGACAGCTCTACTAGTGATGTTTGTCTTGCTTATCCACTAAACTTATAATCAGTGCCCAGACTATAATAAAATATAAATGTAATCCAAAAAGGTTAATGAGAGTCTTAAGCAGTTTGGTGGCCATTACAATCTGTAGGAGGGCCGCATTTAGCCCACAGGCCTCTATTTAGAGAGCCAAGGTCTACAACATACTGTTGGTGAGAGCCCTTCCCATTGGTATATGGTTTATTGTATTGTATGTCCAATAAATGCTTTTTGCAAGGAAGTTTTTGCCAGGCAGCTCAGGCTGCTGTATGGGGCCATAGCAAACTTTAGGTCAAAGAGGTGCTCAAAGAGCAACTCAGCTATTTTACACTGCTAACAATGCTGTTATGCACACACATAGCTTTTGTTCTCATTGATTCAATGGTTTTCACATAGTCCCTGGAGTTAAATATATCTGTAAATACAGACGTATGGAATGGTAACATGAGGCGCTCCTTATATAGATGTACAACTATTACAATGAGCCAGCCAACAACTCCCATTAACTGCCTGAGGATGACATGCATTATAATCCTAAGCCAACTGGTTCTCTCTCCAAGAGCTTTTGTGATCTTACAAATTTCTATTTTAACTTGCCAATTCACTAATATGAAACATTGTTCCAAAGTCAAAGAAAGAATTCAGATAATAACAGATAACAAAAAAGCATACAGACAGTGCCCAGGGCATAAAATAAAAGCCACAGTTACTCTTCTAAAGGTCCAGTGGTCCATTTGGCAGGTTTGTTTTGCTATACCTTTTATTTTAAACACAACAAAAGAGAAGTAAATGATACAATGGTGTGTTATAAAAAGTTTAAAGATAAATATATGTCAGTCTGTATACAGCATATTTGTATTCTTCTTCATGGACATAGCAAAGTCATCATAGTTGGTACAGATGGAATGATTCCACCTAGAACTATATTCCTTGAACAAAGATTATAGAAACCAATCATGGAATCATTATAGTTCTAGGAGGAATCATTCATTTATAATATATGCTTCTTGTCTGAATTGTTAAATTCATCTACCCAAGTCTCCACCTCTAGTAGATATGGCCCATTATCTGAAATGCATGTCTGATTTCCATTGGCCAAATTACTCTTTTATAATTTAGAGCCCGTCCAGTCTGTTTCAGTTCACAGTGGATACGTTGAATAAACCAAAATGATGTAAAATATATTGACTGGTAATTTTTTGATTTATGTTGCAGATATATGTTCTACACAGGAGAAAGGGCTGATGCACTTTTGAAAGTACACAATACTGTGAGAGGAAACTGCTAGTCAATGGCTGTTACAGGTGCCATCCTTTGGCTCTAGGGGACTGTAGAAGCCTCTGTAGAAGCCCATTTTGTTTCTAATGTAAAATTAATGAAATTCTTAGCAGTGTCTTTGCCAGTATATTCCTTCTACCTGACCTGAATTTATTCATAGTCATAGTCTCTATGGTATGCGTAGTGGTCATGCAGTCAATCCTCCTAATCCCCACAGAAAAATTCAGTTTATCAATTTGAGTAAAACAACTTTATTCAGCCATCTCAAGGGGAAAGGAAATGAAGCAGAACTGTGGGACAAAGTCTCCTAAGCGTAAGGACTTGGCAGAGCCTGTGAGCCAAATTCATCATTGGATTATACATACATGCAACTGTGTCCAATATTTTATTTTACTCTGAGTTCATTATAATGCATAATAATGTTAAATTACAATAACAGCGGATGCACAAGTCTCTTAGGTCTTCTTTATAAGCTACAGTACATACTGTAGATTTCAACCCCCCCCCCCTGGTGATTTCTGCTCTGCTATTTCCACTGCATTCATTAAAACAACAATAAATCAGACTTCTGAAATATTTTTACACTGCAATTCTGTTGCCTTACTATTCTCTTATTAAAATCATAATTATATATACATATATATTCAATAGTTTAGTACATTAGGTACAGTATCTGTGTAACTTACTATCCCCCGGGGTGGACACAGAAGGCAGTGCTGATCTATTTGCCCAATTTTTTCATCTTGCAACTCTCATCATGAGTAGGTACAGGCAATGCACAGTCTTAATATCATGTTAATATTCTTTAGTTCTGAACAACCGGTATCTTTGTGAATACAACTGCACCCAAGGCAAGATGAGACTCATGTTCCATTCCCAGGCAATCAAGCCTAATGCAGCCTTGTCTTCCAAGTATTACTAATGCTCTAATGTTGTATACAGCCCAATACATGCGGTGAGACCAATACTAATAACAGGATCATTTAATTGTATCAGGAAAAAACATGAAAATATAAAGGTTTCTCGGTCAGTAAATCATTTCACAAGTTAAACAGAATGACTGAGCTGTTTGCAATAAAAAATGCTTGGAAAATAAAACAGTGAATACCTTTATCTCAGAACTGACTGAAAAACAAAAAATACAGCTTTCTGTGCAGCAGCTCTCTAGTTTGCAATTTTAGCAACTGTCTGGTTGTTCGGGTTCATTTAAACCTGCAAAGAGTCAAAAGATGAATGCAAATAATATTGTTAATATTGGCCATTCTATAGCATAATATGTTAACCTGTAGGTTAACTGCCCCTTTAAGCTTCATAGCAATGCCTTAAAAAGCTCTTATATAGATGGTGATCACTGGGTATATGGTGCACATACTGTACATCTATGCTAGTTATAAAACAGTCACTATACAAAGCACTCAATGGTTAAGTAGTGGCAGAACCCTATTATTTAATGTTTCTTAGCCATACACAGCAATATGGTGCATGGGAGAGGCCGCCTCCTCACTATGCCTGAGAAGGGGAGAGAAGCTCCTGTTCCATAATGTTTCTGCACTCTTAGCAGATCAGGGAACAGCTTCATCCCCTGTTTACCTTAATCAGCTATTGTTCCCATGCACTGTTACCAGCTCAGGGCTCAGCAATATTTTTCTGTTTAGATCTCTAATAAAAGCTGGAAAGATCAGCAAAGTATTGAAACATTCATTACTAAGATCTGCTTCAGATTATAATATAAAAACACATTTAATAAATAAAATCTGGTTAACCCACTGTGAACTTTAGCCGTAATTTCCCAGTTGAGGACCCAAGTGAGATCAATACCACTGCTGAACCGCCATAACAGAGAGAATACATAGATTTTCAACTTTGTTGGATCATCTGGTGCTGTCTCCTTGCTGTATCTATTCACATGACTAATTAAGCCTGACATTATAATAAGGGCTGCTAATAAGTGGTTCATAATAATCTTCCAGCATCCCAGCACAAACCCCTGGTAGTGGTAACTGAAAAACCTGAGAAACCCTATCCTTGCACATGTCGCTACCACATGCTTTATGCACATTTATAACATCAAACGATTTTTATTGGTCTAGTACAGCCTGTGCAAATCCGGCTATCACATTTGGAATATGTAAGCTGGCATCAAACAGCATTTGCACATTCGGGGACTTTTTTTTTCTTTTATGATTAAATCCTCCTGTTTAATTTGTCTCCTAATTGTCATGTGTAATCTTTTTTCAGCCCATGTATGTGGGATGTCTGATGAACCACTCATAAATTCCAGTCTGAACCACCTGCTACTGTCGCTCCTTACCAGAGAAATGAGGCTATTGTAATGGGTGGCTTTTTTTAATCTATTTTTTAAAAGTAAAAAAAAATCCACACTTGGCCCAAGGACCCTATCAAGTGCTCAACTTATCCGACAAAAGATTTTTTTGTAGCAAGAAAGTACTGTGGCTTACAATTATTCAAATAGGATATAGCAAAAGCTGACGTACTGTACAAAGCAGCTATCTAAAAACAACAGATGATAATGATGAAATAGCTTGATATTGCGATGTCATTTACAAATGATATAATTGTATTTTTTTGATTATTGAACCTACATTTCTTGTGTTGGTGCAACTTAAAGGAGAAGGAAAGGTAAAAACTAAGTAAGCTTTATCAGAAAGGTCTATGTAAATAGAGCCATAAGCACTCACAGAAACGCTGCACTGAGTTCTCTGTCAAAAGATTTGTAGTGTCTGTTTTCCTGTGCCAGAGACATGCATTTCTCTCCTCTCTCCTGCTCCCCCCTCCCTCAAGGATGCTAAGAACTCACTCCCCCCCTTAGGAAAGTGGATCTGAGCCAATCAGCAGGAAGCTTCCTCATAGTCTAACTAACTGAGCATGTACACTGGTCTGGGTCTCGGTGCAGGAGCGAGGCATTCTGATCATCTGAACAGGTGAAATATAGGGAGCACTATTGATAGAACTGAAGGTATGCCTGCAGCTTGCGATTAACTCTTTATTAGCCTTATCTTCTCCTTTAAATATAGTAGGCAAAGACACTAATGTGGACTGGGTCACCTTTTTTGACACCCCAGCCTCATTCTTTCTGTATAAACAGAAATTATGAATGCAACCCATGTTTAACCCACTGGAACTATTGGTTCCAAATGTTCAAATTGAATATTAAATTGATATTACTGTTTTTATTTTTTTTTAGAAATCCTGCCTTCTACCTAACTGGAAATGTTGCTCTTTTGATGGAGTGAGCACAATTATGCCCTATTGGCAGCCCCAGAAATAACCCTGTCTACTTATAATTTCCTTCTTAATTTTATACCCTTAGTTTTTTCTTCCCCTATTCCATTCCTTTTTATGCTCTATTTTTTCTACTTTCTCTACCCTTCCTTCCCCTCCTGATTTATTTTATGTTGTATCTTTTATTCTAAACTTATCCTTCTTATGCACTCCCTTCTTTTTCTTAATTCTGATCTGATGCTCATAAAGGGACCAGAGTCTCACACTGCAACAAAGTATTTTTATTCTCCTGTTTGCTATTGCTTATATGTAGTGATGAGCACATTTTTTTGCCAGGCATGGATTCACAACGAATTTCTGCATTTCGCCATTGGCTAATTGTTTTGTGAAACTTCAGTGAAAATTTGTCGCGGAAAAATCTGCGACATGTAAAAATTTTTGTCCCGCTGCAAATTGGGCTCGTCAAAAAAGGGTGCGGTTATGTAAAAAAAACGCAGGCGACAAAATCATGTGACTAATGCGTTTCGCAAATTTTCTTGCCGTTTCGGGAATTTTATGGAGAAGGAAAACAGGACAGATTCGCTCATCCCTACTTATATGCTCTTATGCTTTTTTCCTCTTACTCTTTCCTCTCTACAATGTCAAATCGTGTTGATTTGCCCTCCAAGACTTTAGGTAATGGTGGCAAAAAAAAAAATCTTCACTAAAGTCTAAGTCCACTTCCTGACTTATTCAAGAAATAAAAACAAATCAGCAGTCCACTGAGAGCTCTGTGTATAAAGAAAAAGACCCTTCCTCAGCTGCAGCTTATTGGGCTGTGAGTTAAGGAACAGCTCACTATACAGAGGCTTATCTGTGGTCTGCTGATTTGTTGTGATTGTCAGGAAATCCTTAAAAGTGAGGAAACGGAAATTTACTTGACTTTCAGTTTTAGATTTTGACCATTAATACATATTTCATAATGAAAACAACAGGCAAAAATAAGTTCAAACTCAATTCACTAAACTAATGTTGAAAAAGCAAAATACTGTCCCTGTAGGAGCTTAGTGTTTGCCAGCCAAGCTAAAGGCAGCTAAAGCCTATGTCCCACCTAGGTCATGCTATCTCCTACATTGTAGGCTCAATATTAGGGTGGAAGTAGGGGGAGGGGTGCTAGGCCCCTAGGCACATACCCCCTCTGCCTTCTGTAACTTCCATGTATAAATGAGTGGAGGGTGATGGTGGCATATGTTGCCCGCCAAGCGGGACCATGGTGGTGGTGGTTACCTGGTATTGTTCTGTGTTTGCTTCAGAAGCATTCATTTTTAAGCTTAAATAAAAGTTGCATCATGAGCAAAACATGGCAAACTGCCTATTGCTTATATTTTTTGCTCTGCACTCCTTTTTATTAAATGAGCCCTATAGTGTTGAGTTATTGCTGGCCTTGAGGCATAGCTTGTAGCTAGACGTTTACAGTACTGTGCTTAGGGAAATGTTCTGGATTTTCTGCCTTCAGGCTAGGATACATTCGACTTTGAATCAATTTTTTTAAGATTGTTCCCACATTTAGAGGTGGTTTATTAGCTATTTAAGGTAGTAATCTTTGATGTTCATTCATAACCAGAGTATATATCTATATTTACTTTTCCTGTGCATATGTATACCAGGTGTTTATGGTGAGGCGGATCCTGGCTGTACTATTATTATTTAGAATTCATATGTTCATTTGGACTTGTTTTTACTACATTTATTTGAAAATTAGTACTGTTCCCTTTATGACATTTGAGTGGTTAATTAGATAGTGAATCTTCTCTCTTTTTTATCGGTTACCTTCAATAGACAGTAAGAACCCGAAAACATGAAAATATGCTAGAATATTCTTTGAAACTTCAAACAGTTGTGAATTATAATTATTATTCAAGTCCTCTCCTATTCATAAATCAGAATTTCATGCAAACCACACCCTGGTTGCTAAGCTAACTTGGACCCTAGCAACCAAATAGCTGCGGAAACGCCAAGCTGGAGAGCTGCTGGACAAAACCTGAAATAATTTAAAAAAAACTACAAGTATTAAAAAACAAAGACCAATTGCAAATTGTCTCATAATATTACTCTCTACATCATACCAAAAGTTAACTCAAAGGTTGACAAGCCCTTTAAGATTTTTAGCCTCACTGAAAATGAAAAGAACAATGTGATTATTCTGTCAGTATTTCGTAAATAAGCTAGTGCTTGAGTAAAAAAAAAAGAAAAGTCACATTTGTTTTGTTGCAGTATGATATTTTTTCAAACTCGAATGCTCCCCAGGTGTGATCCAGATGCTGGCTGTACCCAGGCCACAAGAACTATTTGGTGAGACTAAAGGGCAGATTTATCAAAGTACGTGTTCGAATACCGAAATGGGAAAAATTCGGATTAAATACGAGAGGTGCTTATTAACACTTTGTCTGCCCTCGCCCTAAGAACTATTTTAGGACTGTTGAGTTGTCATTGCTTGCATCAAGCAGTTGTTTGTTGGATAAAGAATTATGGTCTGGGGCTGGGCTAGGGCTTGTGTTTCCATTGAAGCAACCTTAAAGGGGACCAGTCACCCAGACATAAAAAGCTGTATAAAGTCATCTTCGTATTAAACGTGAAACCAAAATTATTTTTTTTATTAACACATCCATACCCATCATAAAGTCATTTCAAGATTGCAGCTGTCAGTCATATATTGCCTGTCCTGCAGATAATAACTTTAACTTTCCATTCAGCACTTTCTAGATGTCACTGCACTTCTCATATACTCCCTCCTCATCATCTAATTGTGTAGCCAGTGCATGGGTCTGGGCATCTGGTCATCCATTCTATCACATAAACAAGCATGATACAAAGCTTGCTTATTTATAAAGTGTCCACAAAATGGCAGCTGCCTGCTTGAGTAATTGTGTAATTCCAAGACTAAAGGTAACACATTTTATATCATTTATTTTATGGTTAGGGTGGCAGGTTCTCCTTAAGTACAATGATATTCTTGCCAATTTGGTTCTTTCTTGGTGAAGAATTTTTTCTGTTTCAGTACTACAATTCCCAGTATGAGGTCAATACAGAATGTGTTTGAGGTGGGTGTGGCGCAACCTGACTGGTCTACATGGAGCCCCAACCTCAACTCAACTGAACACCTTTGGGAGGAATTGGAGCACAGACTATGGGGCTGATTTACTAACCCACGAATCCGACCCGAATTGGAAAAGTTCCGACTTGAAAACGAACATTTTGCGATTTTTTCGTATGTTTTGCGATTTTTTCGGATTCTGTACGAATTTTTCGTTACCAATACGATTTTTGCGTAAAAACGCGAGTTTTTCGTATCCATTACGAAAGTTGCGTAAAAAGTTGCGCATTTTTCGTAGCGTTAAAACTTACGCGAAAAATGCGCAACTTTTCGCGTAAGTTTTAACGCTACGAAAAATGCGCAACTTTTTACGCAACTTTCGTAATGGATAGGAAAACTCGCGTTTTTACGCAAAAATCATATTGGTAACGAAAAATTCGTAAAGAATCCGAAAAAATCGCAAAACATACGAAAAAATTGCAAAATACCGATCATTACGAAAAAAACGCAATCGGACTCCATTCGACCCGTTCGTGGGTAAGTAAATCAGCCCCTATGAGTCAAGCTTAATCCACAACATCAGTTCCCAACCTCACTAATTTTTGTCACTAAATGAAAACAAATCCCACCCACCATACTCCAAAATCCTTCTTTGATGAGCAGGGACTGTTACAGCAGCAAAGGAGGGCCAACTTCATTACTTCATTAGAACCATTGGTTTGGGAATGAAATGTTGGATAGAAAGGCTTCTAGATATTTTTGACAATATGGTTTACTTTACCGTGAGTTTTTTCTCCAAAAAAAAAAAAAGAGAGTGAGAAATTTTTAGTCAACTGTCACAAATATATGTTATCATATACCCTCACTTATTAAGAAAACATTATTAAAGGAAATTAGATTCACCAGCATACTCAGGCCCAGATTTGTGGGCAGGTCACAAAGGCCTAGGGCAGCAAACATCGGGCGGCAGCATGCAACCCACTGGCCGCATCTCCACTGGGGACTGGGCAGCAGATTTTGACAGGCATTTGAATTTCCCATCCGCCCAGTCCCCAGTGGAAGCGATCACATAACAGAGCCGGCGGGAGGAAGCTGTGAGCAGCCGATGGGTGAGAGGGGGTGAGTGTGGCTGGGGAGAGGGGGTGCAAGCGGCGGTTAAACAAGACGCATTGTATGTGCAGGGCTATTTTTCTTTCTATCTTGCTGGCAAAGTCTACCAGAACAGAACATACCAGAACATGTAATTACAGTCAGCGCAATTATATTTTACTGTGCAGATTATAAGCGACCAGTTAATTGCTTTTATACTCATACATCTGTGTTCTGAGCACTCTCCCATTCAGTGATATTTACAGCAGGATTGATGACCTACTAGACCCTTATTACAGCTTAGCTTGAGTACCTTTTTGTCTTGGTCTTATACCGAGTGTAATAAACTAGCAAAAGACCATCTCTGGCTCTCCTGCCAAACATCTTATGACTTTTTGTCCTATGGCTTTCTGCTTTCTTATTCATAAGGATTAAAGCCCCAGTGTGCCTGGCTAGCTCTTAAAATCAAATTCCCCTGGAGAAAACGTTGGAAGAAGTAAGCTATGGAAATTTTAAAGAATGTTTTCCAACACTTTTGACTTTTGAAAAACCTTTGATACTTAGGCTTTTAAAATTGTCATTGGCTGAAATGACCTGCTCTCTGAATAACCTCGTATTTGGAAAACCTCATGTTTTAAAGAATTATACTCCCTTTGCTCCTACTGTTATTGTAAAAATAAAAAAAAATATATTGAGATTATTCCAAGAATGAGAGCAAGTGTGCATGAAGGAAAAAGAACAAACAATATGCATGTAAATAAATTCTGAGGATACTTCTTGATCTCCATATTTGTTAGTTTAAAATATTTTCTTTCTTTGGTTGACAGGTGAGCAGACTACATAATGCCGCTGCTACCATATTGATTTAATTACCTTATTATATTTTGAAATGAATGTGTGGAATTGTGTCATGAATCTCTGTATATTTTTTACCGTACATCCAGGACCAGACCAAGTATTGGGGGTGCCCAAGACAAAACCCCGTTAGTAGTCGACCACCCCTATCAGGGGGGAGTGACGTTCTGACGTCGCTATGAATTTGATATAAAAACACTCACTCACCTGCTGCTCCTTCAGTGAACTGCCACTCTTAGTTAAAAATGTGCTGGAACGGGGAATAGGAGGTACTTGCTTGGCACCCCCGTACCACAGAGCCCTGGGCACATGCCTCTTTTGCCTACTCCTAGTTCCAGCCTTGCTGTACATTATGGCATGGCAATATTAGGCACATTTGTGCAAGCCCCCCCTGCCTCACCCAAGTATTTGACCTTGTATATCTATATCATGCCCATTCTCCCTTCTATGTGAACTTAAAACAGAGAAATGGAGGGAAAGATAGATGAAAGTTTGTTAAAAGGCTTAAACAATACAGAAGCTTCGTGAAATCAAACCATTCAATCAAACCATTTTAGAGAAAGAGAGAAGACACCTGTTGCATGCAGTTTACCACAAGGCCCTGAATACACAACAAAAGGCTTCCTGTGATAAAGCTCAATGGCATAAAATGTGTCGTGTGGGTGGAGCCTGGGGACCATGTCGTTTGGTATGGTGTTCACAATTTTGATTTGTTTGATTGAATTTTTGTAACCAATATACTGTATGTTCTGTATGTGATACCAAATATGTTTATTGTATAGAGTGAGTGGATGAATGGTCTGGTTTTATGGTGGTCCCCTAACAACCCAGTCCAACATTGTCTGACGGAGGGAAACATCATTTTGCAGCAAATTTGCATTCTACTCATGATTTCTAGCAAGTCTACAAACTCTCTAAACTTGAAAACTAGAAAAATCCTAATTTTAAAAAAATGCTTATATTTTGCTCTTGACTTCTGTATGAACTCACAGGCTTTCAGTGCAAAATGCACTTATTAAATATTAAACACTGAAGATTTGGAAACCCTAGTTTGACTTGTGAATTTTTGTACAAAAAAAAATTGAATTGCAGCAAATATTCAAATTCAAACATTGATAAATCATCCTCTTAGTTATTCATAATACATACTGGGTAAAAAATTCTTAGGTTTTGAACAAAATTCAGAGAGACAATAGATGCATTTGGCCCAAACATATCAAAGCACTAAACTAGCCTGTGACCAAAATAACCTATAATAACATGTGTATAAACCCTCACAAACAATGGCAAAGTCATTTGGAATCCTGAGCTTCCCTAATGGCGGATGTTATTTGAGTGTGAATAGTACAATGCCAGCTCTTTAGTTAGAAAAGGTTAATAATGTCTCCTTTAGCGCTCATTTACACACGGGATACTTTAAAAGCATTTTATCATGTTGTAATCACATCTCTCATATGTTATTTGTTTCTCTTGAGTAAATGAACAGATTTTTTTTAATCGAGCCTGTCAACACTTATGGCTAAAATGCAGACGAAGGAACATTTAAAATGCATTTCAAGCGTTTTATATGGAAAAAAAAGTGTTTTTGGAAGAACTCTGAGGTTCACAGACTGGTGTGTAATAAAGTTTTATTCTTTCATGTGATTAATTTGGCACTAATCTTCCTGCAGCAATCAAGACTCCCAGACAGCAGTCTTCGGCATATTGTATAATAATGTGGCTAGTCCCTGCTCTTCAGATACCGCAGTGCAGATGTTGAGACTTTACCTCTCTGGAGAGACGGAAACCTGAGCACAAATATCGTTCTGCTTTCCTATCACTTCCAAAAGAAACCATTCAACAAGTCTCCTGTGCATTACAGCCACTTCATATAATGTAGAGAATGAGCATATAAATGCAAGTCTCTCTAATATTTCTAAATAAATATAATCAAATCAGGCTGTTCTACAACTTTGCAAGTATTTGCTATCTTTTGAGGGAATTTCCCTGGCTATACCATTCAAGCTACAGAATACTGGTTTGAATGGATGACTGACTTTTCACAATGTGGAACTGGCCCAGATACCACCAACCACCAATAAGGTCCAGCCAGTTGTAATTGAAGAAGTGGGGAAATAACAATCTCGTAGACTTCAGTAATAACAGACATAAAATTATTGTAGTATAGACACTGAGGCTGGCAAGTGGCAGTTGATACGTAGGTCTCTGTGGGAGTGCTGTGATAGATAGACACGTTGGGCAAGTGATTACAAAGTGCCAATATAGTGACTAGCTGCTTGGGAACTGATCTTGGTAACATGATTGCACAAAATGAAAAAGAGATGATAACACCAAGGATGTACAAGTAAGTATTTTTGTGTTTTATAACAGTGGGCATGTTCCATGTGTGAGTTTAATACTCTTTTATAAGTGTCAGTGTGCTACGAACAGTCAGGGTGCTATGAACAGTTGTGCTCATGTGCATTAGGGGGCCTTCATATTAGGGGTAAGCATAGTCATCGACTAAACTCCAAAATTGGCATCTATTGTCTGCAGTTCCCTTCATCAAATTACATATGTAAGCCAAAATTAGGATAGGAAATTCCTACAGTTATTAGTACAAGTAAGAATATACAGCAAATAAGTGTATTGACCTTTAGGTTTGTTTTTTAGGAAAAACTGTGATAATAATTGACAGGACTGGACATGGTGAGTCACCTTAGGATGGAGGTTTCCCCATCTGAATTAGTTAGGCATTGCACATTTACACCTATTTACTCATCTTAGGCAAGTCTGATCCAGGCCCACATTTTGGAAAGTTATTCTCTGAACTTTCATTCCACAATTGCACAGGTGACATTTGTCTAATGAGGCATTCCCATCATAACCTAATTGCCAGCAATTACAAAAAATGATATAAGGTTCTGTAATTGATAGATGTTTATTTATAATTATTAATATCTCAAACTGCCTGCATGTTTTGCAAGGCACAAGCCATGTACATGTGTGCCAGAGAGAAAGCCAGTAGGCTGAGTCATGAAAACGTGGGAAGAAAATCATCTGGGAAATGGGAAAGTATTAAGGAAAGTTTTCAAAGAGCTATCTCCTTTCAGGGTGATTCAGAATTATGCTGTAATATGAAAAAATATGGAACTGGCCACTAGAACAAGATTTTCCATGGGTCCACCCATGCCTTCAACTAGTTCTGCATAACATTCTATTTAATATTACAATTCATGGTTTCCTAAAGGCTAAGACCCTGTGGGAAAATAATACCAATGCAGTCTGCTGACTGTGATAAATATATATTATAAACCCACAGTTCTCAGGGCAGGGAAAGCAGTCATAACTATTTTAATTCGTTGGATAAGAAATGAAATGTGTATAAACATAAGGGTGACCTGTGTCTGTAGGAGGGAGGTATTTTCTTATTGGTTTTATGATATTATGAGATGACTTACTCCCTACTTAACTAAAGTAGTCAGACCCAGGGTCGGACTGGGCTGCTGGGACACCGGGAAAAATCCCGGTGGGCCCCGGTGGCCCAGACCCGACTCTTGCATTGCTCCCCCTGCCCGACCGCCTCCCCTGATGCATTAAATTTACGCACTCGGGGTAGGACGTCGGGTGGGGGGCCCTGCGAGGGGGGTTAGGGGGACCCCTGCGGGGGGGGTTAGGGGACACCTGCAGGGCCCCTGGGGCAGGAGCCCCAGTGGGCCCTTCACCCCCCAGTCCGATCCTACTATAGTATGTCCCAGAGGTGTAAGATAGGCAGGATCAGTATGCAAGGGCAGCCCAGTGCCCAATTTAGGAGAAATAGTGGGTTTAGCACTCCCCAAGACAATATTTGCCTAGTGCAGGGAGCACAGAGGAAAGGGACCCAGGAAATATACCTATTCCTGGACGCATTCACTGTGGGTATCGACACATCTAGAAAGGTTTAACCTGTACCCTTTGATGTGTTCTGCCCATTTCATTGTTGTCACTTCTGCATACTGAAATATTACACAGTCAGTTACATAAGAATTTAGGATAACTTAGCATAACTGTTCTGATTTTGAATGTTCAAGAAACAACCTGTTTATGCATAAGAACCACTTGTGCCGTAATGACTTAATTCTACCTGAGAGTTATAGTTAAACAACACCACCCAGCCTCTAGTCTCTACTATTCTTTTTAGGTCCCATATGACTGTGAGAGTCACATGTAATGCCTGCTATGCTAGGAGTTGCCCCTCACCTTGTTGGGTTGAGGGTGGTAGAGGTTAAAATAGAGTAGTGCAGGGTACAGCACCAGATTTAACAATAATATTACACATGTACTATAAAGAGGCCTGTTAAATTATATGGTGCTCATTACTAGGGCTGCCGTATAAAGAACAGGAATTCCTATATCCATTAATGAGAAAGACAGGTGCTGGCTTCTGTATTCTGACTACCTGTTCCCCCATACTATCTTTATAACAAGTGACACAAGGCAATGCTACCACATAGGGTGAGTTACTTAAAGGGAATACTGTCATGGGAAAACATGTTTTTTCAAAAACACATCAGTTAATAGAGCTTCTCCAGCAGAATCCTGCATTGAATCTGTTTTTCAAAAACACAAACAGATTTTTTTTTAATTTAATTTTAAAATTTCCCATGGAGCCACATTTTCTTCATTTCCCAGGGTGCCACAGCCATGTGACCTGTTAAACTTCAGTCAGACTCAAGCACAATGCATTAAGATGGCTGCCTAAACACCAATATTACAACTAAAAAAAAAAATACATTTGTTGGTTCACAAATAAAATTTTAAATGGTAGAGTGAACTATTTGCTAGGTATACAGTGTAATTTAGAAATAAAAAGTACACCATAAAAATCATGACAGTATCCCTTTAAAGAAAAACTATACCCCCCAAACAATGTAGGTCTCTATAAAAAAATATATTGCATAAAACAGCTCATATGTAAAGCCCTGCTTCATCTAAATAAACCATTTTCATCAAAAATTTACTTTTTTAGTAGTACGTGCCACTGGGTAATTCTAAATAGAAAATTGCCATTTTAAAAATAATGGCCCAATTACTAAGTTATATGTAGAAAGCAAATAATTATACACGACAATAGCCAGTATAAATGGCAAGAAAATATGTAGCCTTCCCTTATGAACTACACTCCTAACATCTCTTAACAAAGTTTGGCTGTTGGGGATGCTGGTAGCTGTAGTTCTCAGGAGCTGGTAGGCCATGAGTCTGCGGTTCCTCATAAAGGAATTCCATTGCAGATAACAGAAAACAGATACAAGGAGTGCATCGTAGAAGCCTAATTTCAATTGGCACCAAGTATAGGTTTTAAGTATAATGTCAAACCCTTTAACCAATGACAGAAAATAAAGATAGATGCTGTTCCACAAGAGATATGAATTCCACATGTAAATGTTACTAATACAGTGAGGTAATGCAATACCAAAATATACAATAACTCTTTTGTTTTCCCAAAACAATCAAGAAAAATGCACAACAATCTTGAATTACATGTGGATTCTGACAAATACTTGACCCTAAAGAATTCATGCTTGGTTTCGCAGCATATTGTATGTCAGACAATGGCTGACTTTACATTCAGTCCCTGTAGGTGTTAAACATATTTCTCTTTCCAGATTCATCGGAATGATCCCAAGCACGGCAAGCACACCACACACTTTCTGCCTTGATGGAATGGAGTGTTCCATTTTAGCTACGAGCCATGTGCGGAGTTGTGTTTGGTGACGGATTCTGTTTACATTATTGTGTTTGTCATTTCTCTCTCAGACAGCACTTTGTCTATGGGGTTCTATTGTAAACAATGGAAAATGAAGTAAAAGTTTCAACAAATTTACCAAAAAAGGAGAATGGAACTTTCCAGACTGATTGAACCTTTTAATTACAACGGCTGCCAGATTGTGCTGACAGTGGGGAGCAATTATGATTCGTTAGTACAAATCAAGGCAAAGCATGTATGCTGCCTAATGGTCTGATTTTGCCAGTTAAATTCTTTTTATGAATCTAGTTTTTAAAATGAATTGCAGTCAGTGCTTAAGAAAAACTTTCATTGCACTAAATTGGACTAGGTATGCTACCTTGTATGTTGTAGAAATAACAGCATCATTTGTTGCTATTTATTTTCTTAAATTATAATAACCATAGATTTTACTATTTAAAAACCATAATAGAGATGATTTACATGAAATGCACTAAGGAGCACAAGAGCCTTTAGGCACAGGTCAAAGTTTGTGTGCCTTTTGTATCCAACTAATCTTGAGATTTTCTTGGGCTGTCTTAAAGGTTTCGTTTTAATGGTGTTTAATTCAGAGGACTATGAGGGCCATTCCAAAACCTTCATCTTGTTTTTTTTTTTCAAGTTTCTCGTGATGGTTTTTGAGGTTATGCTTAAAGGAACAGTAACACCAAAAAATGAAAGTGTATAAAAATAATTACTATATTATGTACTATTGCCCTGCACTGGTAAAAGTTGCGTGTTTGCTTCATAAACACTACTACAGTTTATATAAATACCCTGCTGTGTAGCCATGGGGGCAGCCATTTAAATTGAAAAAAGGAGAAAAGGCACAGGTTACTAAGCAGATAACAGATAAGTAGCAGATTCCCATTGTATTCTACACAGTTATCTGTTATCTTCTTATGTAACCTGTGCCTTTTCTCCTTTTTTCAATTTAAATGGCTGCCCCCATGGCTACACAACAGCTATTTCTATTAACTACAGTAGTCTTTCTGAAGCAAACACACAACTTTTACCAGTGCAGGGCAACAGTACATTATATTTTAATTATTTTAAAACATTTTTATTTTTTAGTGTTACTGTTCCTTTAAGATCATGGCCTTGTTCTTCATGTTCTTGGCTGACTGTTTCATATTGGCATAAAGAATTTGCTGATATTTAGTGGAATCCATTCGTCTCTCCACACGTACAATGTTTCCTGTGCCAATGGCCGCTGCACAGCCCTAACATATAACGGATCCACCCCATGTTTAACAGTGCTGCTGGTTTTTCCCTTCAGTCTTTGGTGATTGTGGCCAGACAGTTACATGTTTACTTCAGCCGTCTTAAGCATTTGTTTCCAGAAAGCCTCTGACTTGTATAGTTGATGTTTTGCAAACCTCAGACACTGACGTTTGTGTTGAGGTTGCAGGTAAGGCTTCCTCCTTTTGTGCAGATCGTGTTACATAGCACCATGGAAAGCCACAGTGAAACACCACTCCTGTGTAACCTAAACCTTCCTGCAGGCCCTTTGCAGTCATATGACTTGGCCTTTCTGGCCAGCATACCAGCAAATCTCCCTGAAAGTTTTCTTGGTCTTCCAGACGTTGAATTGCCATTCCTTAAAACATTACAGACAGAGGAAATTGTGAACTGGAAGTGCTTTGCACCAATAAGCTTCTTTTTCAGACCCTCACTCAGTTGCTAGGGGAGCCAATGATTGTTAAGTGACAGCCAAAAGTTTGGGGTGTCAGCTCTACAGTTGTCAATAGGTGACAACTACTAATGTCTATAAAAGCCTTATGAGGTAGTAAGGAACATGGACCTTGCAAAAACAGTGTTTGTCACTAAACAGGTGACCTCCATTCTGTGCTTATTTTTTGCCTAAACTTTGCCAATATCACCACATACCTCTCTAATTTTAGAAATATTGAATAGAAGATATGTTAAGTTTCTACACTTTGTTGCATTTTTCAACTAAATCACAGATGTGCAGAGGCTCTGCTGCCACAAGGCAAAACTTTGAGAGTGCTCCATGGTCCTAGGAGGATGGAGCTCAGACACTATGGAGCACTGAGGTACCTCTGTCCTTTTGGTATGGTTAATTTAGAATTTCAGGATAAATCTATGATTGTTTTGTGCACCAAATAAACGTTTAATGTGTAGGACTGCCTACTACTTGTATTACTAGACCTAATATAGCTGCAGGACGTTGTGCTTACAGTAGGAACCCATTTTTACAAGAAAAAGTGTAAAGTTAGCCAGTGATTTATCATCTATAAAGTTTTAGAGCTACAGTAATGCTACAGAATATTCAAAGGATGCAAAAATGTTCTCAAATTAGGGATGCACTGAATCCACTATTTTGAGATAGTGGACGAATACCAAACCAAATCAAAATAATAATTTGCATATGCAAATAAGGCAACAGAAGGGTTAAAGAGAACTGTGTGCATTGTGCAGTGAAAAATGTTTAACGTGTGTGTTTCTGTGACAAAAAGACACACGATTTTAAGGATTCAGATTGGCCAGGCACATCATTTTGGTGGAATCTGAATCCTGCTGAAAAAGGCCAAGTCTTGGCTGAATCTAAAACCAAATACTGGATTCAGTGCATCCCTAACTCAAATTACTGTTACATAGAAAATGCAATATTCTTTAGCTTGTAATAATGGTCTGTTTTCTATACTTGTCTTCCTACTATTCTCTCTACTAAAAAATACAATTCACGTGTGTATTTTTAATATTTCCCTTTGGACTCTGAAAATAGTCACCTTATCCTAAATCCACTACAAACCGGAGCTAGACATAGTATGTGTCCATTCCATGTAACTATGTTAGTGGCACTAATTTACTAACCTAGACTTTTCTGGAACTTTGCCTTGTATACACTGCACTAGGCTGCTGATTGGTTGGTGTGGGTTATCGCACTGCTGCATGAAACTGAAGGACCAGGCTTGTAGAGCTGGCATCTGGATCATCTTTTCTCATTTTTGTGGTTTCATCTTTATTTCTCGCCAGCATACGGAATGTTTCATTTTTTCACAGAGCATAAACATAGGAGAAGCACAAACTGCAAATAAAATTCCCTGTGGGACCGTCTTCACGTCGTAATGTAAAAACAGAAATATAATTAGAAACAAAAGGCATCAGAGCAAAAGGCGAATAAAGAAACTTGCATTTGGAAACAGGTCTCTCCTTTTTTTTTTTTTTTTTTTTTTTTTTAATGATTCTCGCCATATGGTAAATAAAAGTAATCGCTCCATAGTGATTTATGATAAATGGGACATTTTAAATTATCCATTAAGTCACTCAGGTTTCGTAAAACCATTTGTTGATTTCCTTTAAGTGTTTTCCAGGTTTGAAGTATGGAAGTAATAGTATGCTTTTTATTCTCAACTTACACAATGCGCTAGCCTAGGAGAGCCCTTCAGAAACAGATTCTTCCTTTTCTGCGTCTCTCAAGGAGATGGCTCTTTTCATTACGCAGCTGTTATACTTAATGTATCAACATCAGTTCTTTATAAAATAGAGGTCATCCCCCTTCACCCAGCAGCATTCCATAGGGCCCATTTATTAAACTCTGCAAATCAGCAAAAACACGCACTTTGCATTGTGTCATTTTTTGGCTGAGCATCGCTGAGGTTATTTATCATGCTCAGTTGCATCAGTTTGAAAAGGTTTTGCCACCTCTATGACCCAGTGCATTGAAATTGTTATTATATTGCTGGAATGGAAAGCAGAAGAATGCAGGTTAGAAGTTGCACTAATCTGGACCAATAATACATTTATGAAGAATCTTCCAAAGACACATCACTGTAAGCCAGATACAAATCTTCACATCCCTGTTTTTTATGTTAAGAGACACTTTCGTGCTATTTGTAATCTAGCATTGCCAAAATCACATCAATGTTATGCACAGTAAAAGTGACATGTAGCAGTGAGTGTTACCCATATGCTGCTTAACTACAACTCCCATTATACCCTACATATTATTGAGGGTAAAACTTGTTGAGGAGCTTAAGTACAACAATATCATGGCTGCATTATCATTACACTACCAGGATAAAACCTTTCCACCTACCGCCAGAAGCCCACGTAATGCAAGAGGGTCCTCCAATGACTATTCTGCGTATTTTATCCTTTGTTCATGTGGTCTGTACTGTTACTGGAGGCCTCAAGTATATTTATTCCACCAAAAACAAGAAAAATAGCACTTTGCCTACATTTCTGATGTTTTATTATAATGTATCATCAGCACTGCGTTAAAGGAAGAATTTGTCACCGACCCATTGGGTAAAAAAAAGTAGATGTAGATGGACTATATACAGTACATAATCAGGAATATCCAGCATCCAATGTGCAACTGGGGGGTGTCAGACTTCTTACATTGCCAAACGCTCTCCCTTCCCTCTTATTATAAATATATACACACACTCATGCATATATATTTTAATACCCAAGATTACCGACAAATGATCACTTAACCATGGAAATACATTATTTTAATTTTGGTTTTAGGGTCATGGCAGGTTATTACATCTTTTCCATATCAGCATGAATTGAAAAAGATGAACTACAGAACAGAATGCGCACAACAGCTTATTTATTGAAGGAACAATCATCCTTTTCTCAAGATTAAGCAAAGCTTTTAAATATAAACAAAACATTATCTAAACATTTATCAAAATGTCAGATTAGAGCTCACCACAGAAAAACTCACCCACATTCTATTCATTCCTATGGAATTTTTAAACACATTTATAAAATGGTGATCTGTAACTTTCACCCATTGCTAAATTTACTTCTAAAAATCCCATAGGAAGGAATAGAAAGTGGGTAAAGTTTTCTGCGGCCAGCTTCCCCTAACTGTCAGTATCATAGATATTTGTGAACTAAACTAACTACTACTTAAATGTTCATTAAATTTAAGCAATTTGCCTTTTTATCCCACTAACCTGATATCTGGTTGCCTGGAAAATCTGGTCACTATTGGACACAGGGATAGATTATTAATGAAACAGTGAAATGTTTGATTTCTAGAACTCCCCCCACCACCACCACAAAAGTTGTATGTTAGAAAAGTGCCAATTAAATGCTTCTTTTGCTATTAGGTCCATAAAATATGGCTGGTCTGAAGACCAGTGAAGACCAATTAGCTTACACAGAGTATACTGGAAACATATTGCCAGTATAAAACAAATATCACCCAAATTCAACTCTCTCAGTCCTCATTTTCCCCAATTCAGCTCTCTCTCCATTTTAAAAAACGGAAATTCAGCTCTTAAAGTTACCAGGAGTGGCTATTTGTCGCCCCTGGTAACTTTGTGGGTGCTGCTGCCTGAGGTGAGTTTCTCAACTCACCTTATGGTAGCAGCGCCCCTGCAGGGACTTACTGGTGAAGCAGAGACAGTTCCATTGAGAAATTAAATCCAGCCCCTCTAATCCAAGGACAATCCTATTATCCGTTCCTCAGAGTTCTGCCCACCTGAAACCTGAACAGCAGACTGGGATGAAACTATGAATCCTTGGGGCTGATTTACTTACCCACGAACGGGTCGAATGGAGTCCGATTGCATTTTTTTCGTAATGATCGGTACTTTGCGATTTTTTCGTATGTTTTGCGATTTTTTCGGATTCTGTACGAATTTTTCGGATCCAATACGATTTTTGCGTTAAAACGCGAGTTTTCCTATCCATTACGAAAGTTGCGTAAAAAGTTGCGCATTTTGCGTAGCGTTAAAACTTACGCGAAAAATGCGCAACTTTTCGCGTAAGTTTTAACGCTACGCAAAATGCGCAACTTTTTACGCAACTTTCGTAATGGATACGAAAAACTCGCGTTTTTACGCAAAAATCGTATTGGATCCGAAAAATTCGTACAGAATCCGAAAAAATCGCAAAACATACGAAAAAGTCGCAAAATATTCGTTTTCAAGTCGGAACTTTTCCAATTCGGGTCGGATTCGTGGGTTAGTAAATCAGCCCCCTTGTGTAGAAAACGAAAGCTCCACATAAAATAGGCTACAAAAGCTAAAGCTTATGCTATGGAGTTCTGTATCAAAGCCTTTTATATATAGATATATTTAACCCTTATTGGAGCCAAAACAATCCTATTGGGTTTAATTACTGTTTAAATAATTTTTTTAAGTAAACTTAAGGTAGGAGATCAAAATTACAGAAAGACCCCTAATTCGGAAAACCCCAGGTCCTGAGAATTCTGGATAAAAGGTCCCAGATACATATACACACACACACAAAATTTATAATACAAGGCTGATTAGTAATCAATTCAAATTCATATTACACGTGAATTGATTAACAATCAGCCCTGTAGTCCCTAAGAAAGAAATGATTTCACCTTCTGTTAAGCTTGCTTTCTCAACAGCAGCATGGAGCACACTGAGCATGTGTGGTGTCACTGACAGTCAAAAGATGGCCCAACAGATCACAAGATGGGCACCTACTGAGGACATTTTTAAAAGCACAGATCTGTTATAGGGTCTCTAAACCTGTGGGCTGGTGCAGAAAGTTCAGTATATAAAATACAGCATTACTAGCCATGTCATTTTTAAGCTTTACTGTTCCTTAAACATGGAGGTCTTTGCTAGAGCATACATTCATTATAATCATTAAAATCTGAATGTCTAAACTTTATGTAGCTATTTGCTTGTGTCCATTGCAATTTGATGCTGCCTTTGAACTTTCCATTTTTACTTGCCAGGAAACAGTTGTTACAGAAAATATTTGAGAAAATGTGGGGCTTAACCATTTGTTGAAATTTCCTGTGCAGATCACCAGATGCACCTGCTGGAGGTGCCTGCAAGCAGAGAATTACAATAGATAATACTGTGTTTTTAATATATATAATGTTGTTATTGCTTTCATTTTTAATGAATCAGCTATGAGCCATGTTTCATGCATTATTATTTCAGGTGTTTAATGCTGTAGCACAGCAAGGAATACAGAGCTTGTCCCATATCCTGCTGCTGCAGCTGGAAACCATGAAGGGAAAAATATGTGCCGTGTTAAAATGTATTTTTTATTAGAAAATGTTTTGGAAATTATTCTATTAATAATACATGTTGTGTGTCGGTCAGCTTGAAACTCGCTGCTGAGGCAAAAAGAAGATACTACACATCTGTTCAGTCTCACACACGCTATGACCTCATTAACGGGCAATATATTAAAGTCCCCAAGTTGCATCTGTATAGTTTTCCCATTATATACGCAGTGCATTTTCCTACATAATATTTGCTTGATTCTAGGGCCCAGATGAGAGATAAATAGCACCAATGCTTGCATTTCCTCAATGGTGGGATGGGAGAAATGGCATGTCAATTTTTTACATTTACAAAAAGGGACACTTAGGGACAGCTTACCTTAAGGGGAACTGCACTCAAATAATGATAAAATGGCTTTATTTGCAAATGTAATAGCTACTCAAAGAAGAATTTGTCTGCAACTTTCTATTCTCTGCACACTGCTTCTCGTCTGTAGAAGAAATCAACACTCCTCAAGCCAAAGTTCTAATTCCCATAATGCCATTCTATGATTAAAGCTATGCAGAGAAGAATAAAACTGTTTACAAATAACATAATGAACAACTTTAATATATACTGGAAGTTGCTGAATATTCAATTTCTTTCATTATGGAGAATTTCATTTTATTTTATGATTTAGGTGAAATTTGCCCATAAAACTAACTTTTAGTATGCTTTGAAGTTTCCCTTCTTTGTTTTTATTTTTTTCTTCTTCTTATTTTGTAAAATATTTACGTTATTACCAAAAAAACAACTGCAAATTGTTAGGGACAGACATTTCGGGGGATCAATCCTATTTAATACCCTTAGAATAATTCTCCATAAGACCCTAAGGCGTTTTGGAGCAATTAACTGAACCACAATTTGGCAATGCAGTTATTTTCCCTATGTCTGTAACATTTTTCCATCCTCCTCTGTGCATGTGGAATCACAACAACCAAGCTGTGTGGATTGATAATAGCCCACTGTCATTTTCTGCCATCTAAGAAATTTTCCCATGCCTCCAAATGAATGGCTGACCAATTATAGTCTTCCAAAGGCACTTATCAAACAAAACATTATCCAAACAGTCAATAAAATGTATTCCACATTTGCCTATCTCAGTTCTACAAAATGTATCTAACTGCATTAAGCAGGCGACCACTGTTATGTTCTATGAAGTGATATCACCTTGCTTCACAATGCTCGTCACCTTCCGGAATAAAGAATTAGGACACCATGGAAACAAATTGCAATATACTAATGGGCTTATGTAAAGAGTAGTCTACAATTTGCCATTTGCCTAGTAACCCACAGCAACCCATCAGCAGGTCAAATTTACCAGTAAGCCATTGGAAAACACACATAAGATTGGTCGCTAGACCTTTTAGGACATTCCCATCTAAAAATGTATTGACTGTTAAAGACATACTGCCACTAAGCCAATAAATACATCAGCACCTCCATTCCCCTTACTTCTCTGGCTGCAGCTCTTATTGCCAAAGGTATAATATCTAGACTTTATAAAGCTGTTTAACCAACACAAAACACTGGGTTTCAAAATATTGATGCTAAAATGCAACTTCTAGGAATTATTCAAGACCCTGAGATTTACCATCCGTAAAGATCATAGAAAGTTATGCCCTTCCAACTTGTATAATCAGCTTCAGTAACTTTCTTTGTTCTCAAATAACCCTACTGGAACAGAAAATTAAAATCCCTATGGGTGAACAGTAATTATTGCTCTTTTTATACACAGAGTACTGTAGCCTAATTAGCTTTTGGAATTGCAAAGGCTGCCCACACTAAAGCAAATATAGGGTGTCATTTTACAGCGCTCTAAGGTGTCAAATATAAAAGTTGCTCTAAATCTTGGAATCACTGATTGTTTATGTTTGATCTGAATTCAATATAAAAAAGTAATATTAGATAAAAATTACTTGCATATTTAAAAGTTTAACATTTACATTCTCTCCAAATGCTTTACTGTGTATTTGTATTGTTGTAATAATTGAGCAGGGGTTTTCAGATGTTTGTGTAAAAGTGAATTTCGAAGCATTACTTTAGTTTATAGCTTAAAAATAATGTATTATGCCACAGAGCCAAAAACATATGGGTAAGAAAAAGTCCACACCAAACATGAGTAAAAATAAGTAAAAAAACCCAAAACATTATTTCCTTTAGATTGTAGCCCTATTCACAGCTCTGCACTCCCCAGGGTGTGACAGCCACAAATCCTGAGAAGAACCATTGCTATGTTTAACACAGGCACAGAGATACCTGCACTCCAAACAAAGAATATCAACAAAGTCCTGAATAGGCTTGAGACCTGTAAAATTTATATGGGCTTCTTTGCTATAGGGAAATTCTATTATCAGCTTTATTCACCACAAAACAGGACCCATCAAATAAAAAATGTTGAGCTTTATGGACCGGATTTTTTTTTACTTAGTGTTGGATGCACGTCAAAAAAGGACATCATCTTATTTATATCTAAGTGTATATTCAAGCTTTCACTGAATCTGAATGTCCACATTAATAAAAAGGATATCAAGAAACAAAAGCAGAGCACTTTTTGGCTTTAAGAACCTATGAGACAAGCCAATTCTGTTTTGTCTTGTGCACAGCAAGACGTCAGAGCAGACAAATGTAATGACTGCAGGTGCAAAGCGCTATGTGATAATGTGACAGGCATTGCATTTGGTTAGTTTGATGGTTGTTTAACAAGGCACATTTCTGTACGTGTATTATTTATCATTTGAACTATACCACTAATAAATGTACACTATCTTCCATTGTTTTGGGAAGGAGACAAACTCTCATAAAAATTACATATTTTGTTGTATCAGTTGAATGTCCAAGGTGTTCCTTTAGAAGAACTGGCAGCTTACATATTTTCTGTACATATCTTGATATACCATTAGTGATTGTTTGCACACTGCATTATAAAATGTCATGCATTGCCTCCTCTGAACATTTCTGTTCCCACCATGTTGGTGTTGGGGTTCAGTGTTCTGACAGGGGGCACACATCTTTATGCAGCATATCTTCACTTTATGACCATGATTTGCTTATCATGCAGGTACCGCCAACGTCTTTATCTGTGAGTAGCCTATGGCTTCTATTTTGGCCTAACTGACTTTGCATCTAGCTGCCTGCCCTGACCACTGCCTGTTCTGGGACTGGCCTTTGGCTCAAGTAATGAGGGCATACACAGTGAAATGTCCAGCCTGTTTGATGCTACACAAAGCTGAGATCAGCCCAAAAATGCATGCTTTCATGTTTTTAGGGGAGGAGATTAGAGGAAAGGAGCTTCCATTTGAAGCTGCGTAGGTTGTGGAATGCCCTTTCAAGTGATGTGGTAATGGCAGATTCTGTTAATGTCTTTAAGAGGGGCCTGGATGAGTTCTTGAACAAGCATAGTATCCAAGGCAATTGTGATACTAATATCTACAGTTAGTATTGATGTTTGTATATACAGTATAGTTATGTATGTGTTGGTTTAGATTTGCAAGTATAGGTTGTGGGTGCTGGGTTTATTTGGAAGGGTTGATATTGATGGGCTCTGGTCTTTTTTCAACCCTATGTAACTATGATTTCCAATCTGTGTAGCTCCACACCTGTCAAAGGTGCTACAGGAGTGAGCACATAAAAGTGGATCCATTTACCTGCACATGTACAAACCCTCTATTTGTGCCCTTACACTCTGCCAGGACTCGGCATCACAGCAGGCCTCTGGTCCATCCTCAGCCTCTATCCATAAGTCTATTCTATGCTGAGAATCTGTCAGCACAGTGTGTGAAGCCTGGCTTCTTGTAGTGGGTGATAAGATAAACAAAGATTGCTTAGGCAAGGGTAAAAGGGTAAGCTGTGACAGCAATACATTTAGACCTGACACCCACTCAATTTTATAAAAGAAAGCCTTTTACCGATCAACAACTTTAATAACTCAGATAAGATTACACGACCCCCATTCTGCAAGCATCTGTGGGAAAATAAGTGGGACAGAACCTCAGGCTATGAGCAACATAAGTCTCTCATTATCTTGAAAGCCCTGTGGCACCAGGCAATGTGCACGATGGTGCCACTGATATTGCTGGAACAACATAATCTAATGAGATTTGGAGAGTTCACTATTGCTGCAAGAAATTGAACTTTCAGAGTTTGTGAAGGCATTGCGCCACCGTCGACAAGAAAAGGTGCCAATGATGTGTAATTTGCATAGAAAAAAAATGACTAGATGGGAAAGTTTTTCCATTTACTTTAATATTCATTTGGATACATGGCATTAAAGGAACAGTAACACCAAAAAATGAAAGTGTATAAAAGTAACAAAAATATAATGTGCTGCTACCCTGCACTGGTAAAAGTTGTGTGTTTACTTCAGAAAGTCTACTATAATTTATATAAATAAGCTGCTATGTAGCCATGGAGGCAGCCATTCAAAGGAGAAAAGGCACAGGCACATAGCAGATAACAGATAAAACACTATTGTATTCTACAGAACTTATCTGTTATCTGCAATGTAACCTGTGCCTTTTCTCCTTTTTTCCAGCTTGAATGGCTGCCCCCGTGGCTACACAGCAGCTTATTATATAAATTATAGTAGTGTTACTGTAGCAAACACACCTGTTTTACCAGTGCAGGGCAACAGTGCATTATATTTTTATTACTTTAAAGCTCTTTCATTTTTTAGTGTTACTGTTCCTTTAAGGTTTCATCTATATTGTGTCTTTTGGCAAAAAAAGATACATCACAATAAATCAAGCATACACAAACCTAATGTGTGTTATATTAGACAAATTATACTGGTAAAAGTAGCATTAAAGGAGAACTAAACCCTAAAAATAA
Source organism: Xenopus tropicalis (assembly GCF_000004195.4). NCBI lineage: Eukaryota > Metazoa > Chordata > Amphibia > Anura > Pipidae > Xenopus > Xenopus tropicalis. Next base: position 71,819,820 of record NC_030677.2, on the reverse strand, counting down.
ATCTGGCTAGAAATGCAAGTTTTTATATACTGACCTTATTGCACCAGTCTAAAGGTTCAGCATCTCTATAGCAGTAATGATCCAGGGCTTTCAAAGTTGTCACAGGTAGTCACCATACTGGAATCTTGTAAAATCTGCAACACTCACAGGCTCAGTGGGCTCGAGCAGCTGTTAAGAAGCTGAGCTTAGGGGTCCTCACAAATTATCAACCAGAAAATTATATTTGCTTGTCATAGAAGCTGATGCTACAGGGCTGATTATTAAATTGTGATGCTAATTGCACTGATTTCAGAGCTGTCATTTACTATTAATCTTTATTATTTTCTAATCAGCCATTTATTGTGACTTTTTTTATGCTGTATATACAGTATAAACCATAAAACTCTAAAGACATTATATCAGGGCAGTGATTAAAAAAAAATACATTCTGCAACCCCCCCCCCCCCCCTGCCATGGGGGAAGGAAGGAAGTTTATATTGCTGTAGTAATATGGGCCTTATTTGTAAATGTCAAAAAAAGATGAAATTGAGCATGATTAAATTATTTTTGTTGTATTTATATGTTGTTTGTGGCTTGTGCTTTATTAGAAATAATAAATAATAATAATGGTTTTATGTAAATGTTGGGGGGGGAAGATGATTAATAGTAAAGTACAGAGGAGCAAATTAACAGCAGGATTTTTAAGTTAACATTAAATTTACAGGAACCCACAACAAGGATTTTCATAGAAGAGCAGGAAGATTCTAGCACCAAGGTGCAAATCAGACTAAAGGTTAAAGTGGGAGTCTGTTTAGTATAGTAGGCTGCAATAATCTTGGTGGGGCAACATAACGGCAAGGATGGGTGTTTTAGAAGTTGGATGAAAGGAAAAAAATGCATATATCTTGGCAAGACTGCAAACATATACAATTTTTGACAAGGATACTCATAAAAATAAAGATGGAAATAAACTATTTAAGCCTAACCCCCAGCCAATCAACAGCATTAATAAAAAGTAGTAAAAAGTCTGGGTTTGGGGGCAGATTAAAGGAGACATATCCTATAAAAATTAAGAATGTACCAGTGAATTATACTCCTCTAGATATAGAATGATTGTGCTTAAAAAGTTGTGTTTCTGACGGATTTATTGAGTAATTCCACAAAAACCCCACTAGCCCCGCCCATCTGTTCCACTTCCTGCTGGCTGAATTCTCTGGATGAGCTAGGGAGCCGGCGGCCCTCCATACACTGCACTATAAGATAGGAACCAATCAGCAGCCAGGCTGACCTGATAGGGAACTGAAGCCTGTCTTTGCTTGTGTGAGTGCAGGGCTGTGATTGGCTCTCCCCCTCCTACTGTGCTTCTGGCAGGGACCGTTAGGACACGCCCACTCTCCATTTCAAACTCAGACAGAGAAGTGATAGGATCTATAGGGAGCGCCAATAAAGGGGCCATTTTTACAGATAGGATTAATTTTTAGCACAAAGTAAAACCAGCACGGTATATTATTCATAATTGCCTACAAAATTAGGGTTTACCCATTTATCCTATATGTTCCCTTTAAAGACAAGTTCCATATGAGATTGTGGTGATGCATTCAGAATATAGCTTATTATTATTTTTTATAAATACAGTGTTTGAGATTAGTGTTATAAAAGAAGAGGGGAAAAAAAAAAAAAACAGAACCAGCATACAGCTTTATAAATTTCATGGCAGAGAGCAAGGGGATACAGAATTTGAATGAAATCATATGGTACCAAATCCAATGGGTAAATCCAGGTATGATACAATAGTGTTCTGGAGCCTTTGTAACGTGAATATCATTGAACTTTATATAATGTCTCGTTAGAGTGCGGCAGTAAAAAAAACTGACTGCATAGGGTTCAGCAAATCATGAGCGTAAAAAAGTATTAAGAAATATGGCAACGCATTCTAAGGGCTCGTACTCAGTTTCTCTCAGCCTTCCCTTGTGGTGGCATTCTCCTGCATTCCACTTTAGTGTAGCAAAGAACAGTGGTGATCCTGGAGCTGTCCCCTCTCCCGCTCAGTGCTTAAGCTCTTGAAGTTACCAGAGGCAGCTTTTTGCCATCCCTGATAACTGGCTGCTCCCTCAATTAAGAATGTCTTTAGGGATGGTGATATGCTTGTGAATGGAATCTATTTTCTTTTTAAAGAAGACAGAAACCCTAAAACACCTTAAGGAGAGTGTAGAAAGCTAAGTGGTTCTCTTGCTGAGGGATGTAGGAAGGTATAAAATTTATAAAAGCAAAAATCAGCTTGTACCTCCATATACACTTTCCAGATCATGCAAGAATCATGTTTTGAAATTAACCAAGGGTTAAATGAGCATAACTGTGGGGTTGTAAGGGTAAACAGTAGTCAATAGAATGGTGTTACATTTATAAACAAGTAAAACTGCATCAGAAGAAAACTAAAGGGAAAAGATGCTGGAACCCTGGCAGCAGAGTACTGGAAAAGGCAAATCCTACTTCAGTTTTCAGACAATTGCCCTTTTTTGACCCCTACTCATAATGCAATGTTTTTTTCCCAGAATTGAGTGTTCACAAACCAGATGTGACGGACATTTTCAGAGTGAGAATTGCATCCATTCCGCTACTTGGTGTCTCCGTGCAACAGGCTAAAGAAAGCCTCAAATTAGGGTGGCAGACAGCTCCAGGGCTCCCCAGTATCAATAGGAACACTTTAACGAGATTCAGTAGAAAAGGTAGGAGGGATACAACAGTGCCTAGTGCAACTATGCAGAAGTACAAACAGCAAGTGCAACATTTCCACCCAATTTAGTGTGAGTACACATGCGTTCATAAATGACCCTTAATCTCTCTCTCTACAGTTCGATTATGACAAAGAATTTTAAATGGCATACTAATAAAATACAATTTTTGACACCATTTATAGTTAGCACAGCTTGAGAGAACATCAGCTGATTTTTTTTTCTTTCACGTCATTTGGCTGCAGGTGCACTCTAATAAATCCTCAGTAGTTAACTGTAGGTGTAACTTGTGACCCCGATACAAATAAAACAGATGTTTTGGGGTCATGAAAATCTTCAAAATTGTTTCCTTAGCATGAATGCCAAATGATATAAGTGCATTTAAGGAACGGACACGTTGCTTTAATGAGTACTTGGATGGATTCCCAACAATATCTCTGATTAACTGCATACAGAGGACAATTTTTTTCCCCAGGTCTGTTGCAGTGTCCCATACAAGACTGCCATTTTAAGTACCACTGACTATTTCCTATAATCCTCACCACCGATACTCTGGCTTTAATATTCATCGGTGCATACCGACTGCAGTAACGTGGCCTATTAAAAGTTTTCTGTAACAAAATACCTGAAATGTTATTTGATCACATCCCACCAACTACAATGGAAAGTGCCACTAGTAGGTCAAAGCCTGCTTAAGTGCCTGGGTGTATCTGAACAGGTGCCTCTGGGCTACTAAATATGATTCATAATGTTGACTATTTGGCATGTATTGTTGGTGTGACTGTTTAGGTTAGTGACCAAAATCACCACTTGTGTCACCTGTTATAACCCTAGTAATAGAATATATTCAAGTCATTTATTCAAGTCTTCAAGACATTCCAGTCTCAAAACTTTTCTGTGCCTATATGAGGGAGTACAACTTTTAGTACATTTTTTATTTTTTTGCTTTTACTTGTTTCTCAAATGTTGCCAAGTGTGACATCTCAAAATATGTATAAACACACACACATTCCTTCATACTAAGTGCAAAGAAGGCACAGCCCGTACCGGTTGTCTTAAAAGCTTTTGACTTTTATGTCAAATATATGGTTAGTAATAAATTCATCACATTAAAATAGTAATAAAAACAAAGAAATGTGGGTAGAAATAACACCATCACATATAAAAGACATCATATAAACATTTATTGTGGAAACAGAAGAAGCAGAGACATTTTATTACATAGCAAAGGGACAAGGCCACAGGTCTAACAAAGCATAAAAGTAATATTAAGATAAAACGACAAGAGAGAGGTATTTTAAAATGTAAGAAAAAAAAAAAAGGAGAGAAAGAGTAACTATAGGGTTACTTTTAGGGTCCAACTTTTGCTTGCATGGTTGTGTCCATTGTAATATATATACTTATAGGCCAAGGAGGAGAACTCAATTAAGGGACTCAAAGGGATCAATTTATTAAAAGAAATAAGGACTATATTCAATTGATTTGTATCAATATGTGGTGTTTTGTGGATGAGTCCTGCAGTGAGTAGTACTTTTTTTGTATAATATATATTTCTCTCTCTATATAATACACAAGAGCCATCAAGATCCTGTAATAAATATCTTAACAATGATTAGTGATGTCAGTGGTTATAAAAGTTGTTTAACATTACCTTACTTTTCACGACCCACTGAAACTTGTGTATTATAAAATATAATGGACATCCTTCTTTAAAATATTAGGCCATTTAATGCTGAAGTGCGTTCTGATATACTGTGTAAAAATCTTAATCTGAAGCCTTGTACTTTTATATGATGTAGAAAGCCTTTGTGGCTCCTAATAGCCTTATATTTTATAATAAAAAGGTATCTTATACTTGTACTTTCTACTTATATAAAATGTATTTCCGCTAAATCAAATTTTTAAAATGATTGTGCCAATTAGATCTACTAAAGACTTAATGATTTCTATACATATAAAAAATTATAAATGGGTGGAAATTATTTTTGTAACCATACAGAATATGAAACCAATCACCATATTGACATAATTAATGTTCTGTACTCCAAAAAAACAAAGAAGAGGCATCAGAAAGTAACTACCCAACTTTACAGGCACAGAAACACCAATAAAATGGAATTCATGTAAATGAATACCAATGAAATATAAGTGGTACAATTGAATTCAAGTCAGGCTGCCATGAGACTCTTTAAAAATCCAAAATTTTAACTTTTGTAAAGTTTTAGGCCACATTTGGTCCCAGAGAGACCAGATCCTTAACAGAATAAATACATTGGTAATGTTATTTTCAGATATGCGTAGACATCATATCCAAAAAGACTGGAATACTTTTAACAGTATGTGCTGATGTAAAAAGGTGCCACTGATATTAAAACAAATAACTGATGGAATGATCAATACTGCCACATGTGACCATAAAGAATCGCCAGCGACCCATAGTTTTGTCAAAGGACAAAGCATAAAGAAAGTGGGGTTAGCAATAAATATGATTAGAACTACAGTATTTAAATAGCGATCATAGTTAAAATTCATCTAAAAAGCAAGCAAAGATTAAAGACCTTAAGCTGGTCCTAGGAATAAAGAGAATGTTGACCTATTTTGAAGCTGCCAAATAAAAGTACTATGCCTTTTCTAAGGACTGGTAGTATTCCTTTAGCACTGTCCAGGCTGATGGAGCCATAAAGCCATCTGGAGGATTCTGCCCTTCGCGAGCCAATCTGCGCATTCTTGTCCCAGATATGAAGTCAAAGTCTTCAGGACTGCAATAAGAAAATAAAAAACGGTGGTTATGAAAAAAGAAGGAAATGAGGAAAAGCATAACAAAGCAGGATGTGCTTATTACTACAAATGTAAATGGACTGGCAGTATTGGTCTGCAGATTCACAGTGTATGGTGCACTGCATTTACAATTTGCTTAAATTCCATTTAATTTGGAAAAGAAGTGTCCCTGGAAACAGCCTGACAGTGTAAGTAAATAGAGAAAGTGTATTAGTCTGCTGATAATAAATGTCAGGCTCCTAGCCTCTTGTTGAGGCACCCAGTACATTTTTTTGTTCAAAACATACACTGTAGTTTCTGCCAATGATATGACTCTCTGCTATCAACACACCAGAGGCCACCCCTTTAGATTAGAGGAACGGAACTTCCATTGTAAACAAATCAGCACTCAACTGAAATCTGAAAGGGTATCATTACTCTGGAAACTGCCAAGGTTTTTAAAAACTTGGGAGCCAGGTTAAGTTGGGACTGAAAAGGCTTGGTTTGGGTCTGAAAGTACTTGACTGTGTAGAAACGATATATAATAAAGCACTGGGACAGGAGATTATCAAAATGATTTTGTTTGAAACTTTCAGACAAGGTCCAACTGAGGAGAATAAAACACAGTGACTTTTACAAAAGAAGAGGATTTTCAACTGGATCAAATTATTTTGGATGACTTCAATTAACCCGATATTCACTGGAATAATGGAAGTCAGAAAAAGCTAGCAGGTTTGTAAATATGCTAAAAGACAACTTTTTTTATTTTATTTTAAGTAGTTCAGGAACCTACTATGAAGAATTCTCTTTTGTACCTGGAAATAATAACACTTGGTCTCCTTTGAGATAAAGGGAGTAACTAAAACACTATTTTAGACGTGCAGACTTTGCCAGTATAAGAAAATCTCTGCAATGTTTTAACTGGGAAAGGCTTTTTACAGGATTAAACACAAAAGGAAACTGGAATATCCTTAAAATGTTGCTTAATAAATATGCCTATAGCAAAGCAAAACCATTCTGGTTTCATAAAAAGGTTTAGAACTGAGGTTGGTAAGAAAACATGCATTTAAGGCATTCAAGTTAGCGGGGACAGCTGAGACTTTCCTCAGGTACAAGGAAGCAAATAAAGCTACCAGGCAAGCTAAAGTAGAGAATGAAAATGGCATTGCAGCAAAGAGAAAAATATGAGGTAAATGAAGTTTGTATATGTAAATATAAAAAAGCAAAAAGGGGTGGGCCATTTAAGTTTTAAATGGTTCTTGTCTGTATAATAAAATACCTCGTTTTAAAGCAAAAACTTAAACTTTCCTTAAGGAAAGTAAAGGAAACATAGAAGATTGCAAGCTGTGCTTATGAGTGAACTCCCAGTTATTCTGTTATTACAGGTATGGGATCAGTTATCCGGAAACCTGATATCCAGAAAGGTCCGAATTATGGAAACCCTGTCTCCCATTAGACTCCATTTTAATCAAATAATTCAGATTTTTTAAAACTGATTTCCTTTTTCTCTGTAAAAGTAAAACAGTGCTTTGTATTGATCCTAACCAAGATATACTGTATATACTCGAGTATAAGCCTAGTTTTTCAGCACCCAAAATGTGCTGAAAAAGTCACCCTCGGCTTATACTCGAGTCGGGTGCCATGGGTCCCTCTAGACTAGCACCCTCTGTCCTTTGTGTGCAAATTAGGCCCCCCGCAACCAGACCCTCCAGTGCCCTGGCCTAGACTCCCACTAGCAATACTTATTTCCCCTTACATCTCCTGCTGCCAGTTTGCCAATGTGCAATGAGCGTGGGGTAGTACTCTTATTGTTTTTGTTGACCCTCTTCTCCGCTTACCGAGCTAGTTTACTGTTTTTCTTTGAAATAAATATTGAAAAACTTATACCCCACTGATGCCTCAATTAATGCAATTTTATTGGTATTTATTTTGCTTGTTAAAACTTAGCAGTAGCTGCTGCATTTCCCACATTAGGCTTATACTCGAGTCAATAAGTTTTTTCCAGTTTTCTTAGGTAAAATTAGGTACCTCGGCTTATATTCGGATCGGCTTATACTCGAGTATATACGGTAATTAATCCTTACTGGATGTAATATAATCCTATTGGGTTTAATTAATGTTTTATTGATTTCTTAGTAGACTTAAGGTATGAAGATCCAAATTATTGAAAGACCCCTTATTCAGAATACCCTTGGTCCCAAGCATTCTGGATAAGGGGTCCTATACCTGTACTACACTGTAAAATTGAGAATAAAAAAAATTCCAACATATACTCACATTTCTATCTCTATCTTTACATCTATTTATATATCTATATATCTTTTAAACAGTTTATTAATAATGTTGACCTTATGCCTTCAGTAACAAAACATGACTCAATAAGGCACACAAAAGCAAAACTGGAATGAAGAACAGCAATCAGACTGATAAATCACTGGTTGGCACAATCAGTTTAGCTTTGTGCAGACATTGTGGCCAACAAAAATGAATCCTATGTCCCTGCAGAATGACAACAAATATGTCAAGAAGTGAAGAGCACTTAATCCATTCCGGAGCCTGGTAGTTGACACATAGGCAGGCACCTGTTTAACGTGGGCGCTAGGAATTCCAGAAAAAAAATCTTAGAACTTGGAAAGCAATGGGAGTGACATGGATTTCTCTCCAAACCTCAGTAATGGTGGTCTAACCACACAAACTGGAAATACACTCTACCACATGAAAGACTTTTTGGCTGCATGTCTCTGGAAAGGCTTTTTCAGATTAAAGAAAATAAGAGACAGACCAGTTTTGTTCTTACCTCATCCCTCGTTATAATATATCTGTCACCACACTACATTTCTGAAATGTCTCTTCTAACATCAGTTACACTGCACAAGATGGGTTTATTGTCTTGTTTACAGCATTATGATTTAAAGTAAAACTACCTCTCTTTTAAGTCAGCCTAAATAAAAAAAAAAAAAAAAAAAAGCTGTACACTGGTGATAACTGGGGGGCCCTAAAAGTAAACATTAAAACCCTAAATGTGCTGCCCCAAGAGCTTTAGGCATTTGTTTTAAATTCAGTGATATTGCTTAAAGAGATACTAGCATAACAGTGTTAAATCACTATTATTCAAGTGCCAGTACAAAGTGTTTTCCCTCACTGAAACAATATACATTGGGGAGTCAGGATTCGGAGGTTAGATGGTAGTTGTTAAACTGTATAAGCAGTCAGCTTATAAACTGTATAAGCAGTGGTTTTTTTTTTTAGAATTATAAAGAAATATGTTACTTTGGACAGTATGTATGAGAGTATTGTGTCTCTGCTAGATCACTGACAGGACTCAATGATGGTGGCTTGAGGCTCTGTTGAAATAGAGATTTGTCCCTCCCAAGCCCAGCAGATTGGCATGACAGTAAAGAGGTAGAGGCTCCACTGTGCAAGAATGCTTCTAATTGCAGAAACCATCTGTTTAGGGAAAATTATCCCCAAGTCGCCAGGCCTGCAGAAATCCACAATCACAAAGTAATTGTAGCAAGCTGAACGGGGGCAAAGAGTTGTCTAACAGTTACAGTGGATATAAAAAGTCTACACACCCCTGGGGAAATGTCAGGTTCCCGTGCTGTATAAAAATGAGACAAAGATAAATTATTTCAGAACTTTTTCCACCTTTAATGTGACCTATAAACTGTACCACACAATTGAAAAACAAACTGAAATATTTTAGGTGGAGGGAAGAAAACCAAAAAAACTTAAATGTGGTTGCATAAGTGTGCACACCCTCTTCTAACTGGGGATGTAGCTGTGTTCAGAATTAAGCAATCACATTCAAAATCATGTTAAATAGGAGTCAACATACACCTGCCATAATTTAAAGTGCCTCTGATTAACCCCAAATGTGTATGCCAGGTGTGAAGGGTGTATTTATATAGATAAGGCTAATGCCACACGGGTGTATTCTTGGCAAGCTGAAAAATGCTTGCTGAGAATATGCCCCGCTACTGTCAATTCGGCCTGCTTTGTACACATGTAGCCAATATCCGCCAAAAAACTCGGGACTTCATATTTTCAGTGGATAACGGCTACATGTGCCTGCACCCGAGCGTATTGCTTTCATTTGGGTGCAGGCACAAGATAGGCCGAATTGACAGTAGTGGGGCATACTCTCAGCAAGCATTTTTCGGCTTGCCAAGAATACGCCCGTGTGGCATTAGCCTTATCTATATAAATACACCCTTCATACCTGGCATACACACCCAGCTCTACTTTAAAGGCACATCTCTAGTCTTCCATGCTTTCCTATGCCAGCCCTCTGTGATACAAGCTACATATCTACACACACAACTGGCACAAACATCTCAGTGGGGAGGACAGATTGTCAAGTATTTGTAGTAAGAGCCATTTGTTGACTTTCCTAAAATTGGAATCAAAATCACTATATTTATACAGGTATGGGACCTGTTATCCAGAATAAATGGGACAAGGGGTTTTCCGTAATTTAGATCTTTGTACCTTAAGTGTACTAAAAAAAAAATCCTTTAAACAATTAATTGATTAAAATGAAGTCAATAGGAGATGGCCTTTCCGCAATTCGGAACTTTCTATATAACTGTTTTCCGGACAACAGATCCCATACCAGTATCAGAAAGCTGCCTGATAAGAACTCCTGTATCTGTGCTAATCTCTGCCCAGGCCCCCAGCAGACCATCAATTTGAGCAGGTCCACTTATTGGTAAGGTGCCACAGTGTCTTTTTCATTCTCATGTCCATCATTATGAAAATATACCATGTATTTGCTCACTTTATTGAACATCTTTACATGACAGATATAAAAACAGCAAAATAAACATGCTACTAAACTGTATTAGAAGTGCACACTGCTTTGAATTTACATACAAGTATGGTCTCTTTCAATGATGTAAAAACAATCTGATGTGCATTTTTGCAAAGATACAAATCTCTAAAGACAGGAAAAATGTTCCACAACATCTACTTTAATTTCACAGAACAATGTGTTTGTATTGAACACAAATTTGGCAATACTGCAGTGATTTCTATGGAAGAACAAAAGCCCACATGGAAAATGTGTGGGATGAACTTTAATCTTGTGACAGCAGATTTGTTATACAGAGCACTAGTTCAGAAATGCCAACACACTAACATGTTGTGCTTTCTTTGGGACTTGGTAACTACATATAATTTACAATGCAGCTGCATATCTGAATGGCAGGGCTAGTGGGCTAAACTGGTTAGTATCCCTTTAGCAATTTAAAGAGAAATGGTGAAGATATTTGGATGTGCTCTTTAAACCTATTGCATGTTGCCAATACAGGTGTTGTAATGTCCCTGTGCAACTTGCTTTAAACCGCTTGCTGCTGACATAAAAGAGCCATAGCCAATGGACTGGTAAGCTACACTGAGTAATTACCTACTGCCTTTTATTAACAACAAACCTCTGTGAACCATTTCAGCAACTTTTAGCAACTAACAGAGCTAAGTTATAGCTAAGTTATAGAGTGCATATGTCTCCAAATGTTTTACACGGATAAAGATGGAAGGGTTTAGGCTGCCATAACTACTCAAATGTACATTAACCTGGATACTAATTTAGAACTTAGAAATAAATCAAGTATCATATAAGTGTTGACATGTCTATAAATCTACTTTACCAGCCACTTACATTAGATCACTCATTTTTATAGTTTATATATAAAGAATTTTTTTGCCAAATTAAGAGTTATTTATTTTTCCCCCAATTAATGAAAACAATGTAGAAATAAAGCTTTTACACTTATACTATAGAAAGAGAACCCTGTCATAAAGCAACATTGTCTCCCATTGAAAAATACATATGCATTTAAAGTTTTCTAATACAGAGCTAAGAAAAAAAATAATTGGAAGAAAACCCAAACACACAATAAAGAGGGTTGAAACCTTGAAAAAGGAAAGGAAAGATCTCATTAATCATAATGAGATGGGGTTTTCCACATAATGGGTTGTTCCGTAATTTGGGTCTCCGTACCTTAAAGGGGTTGTTCACCTTTGCGTTAACTTTAAGTATGATGTAAAGAGTAATATTTTTTTGCAACTGGTCTTCATTTTTTATTATTTCACTTTTTGTTCAGCAACTCTCCAGTTTGGAATTTCAGCAGTTATCGGATTGCTAGGGTCCAGATTACCTTAGCGACCAGGCATTGAATTGAATGAGAGACTGATATATTAATAGGAGAGAACCAGAATCAGGAGGTACAGTCATAAAAAATAACAATAAAATTTTAGCCTTATAGAGCGATTGCTGTTTGGCTGCTGGGGTCAGCGAGTCCCATTTGAAAGTTGGAAAGAGTCAGAAGGTGGCAAATAATATAAAATGAAGACCTATTGAAAAGTTGCTTAGAATAGCAATTCTATGACATGCTAAAACCTAACTGAAAGGTGAACCACCCCTTTAAGTCTACTAAAAAAAATGATTTCATTAAAGTGGACCTGTCACCCAGACAGGTCAACTATATATTGCCTGCCCGCCTCTATGCCCTAGGCAAAGAGGTGGGGCAGACAAGTACTTTAACTTTCAATTCAGCTCTCACTTTCCCCCCTCCCTCCTCACCATCTAATTGTGTAGGCAGTGCATGGGCCTGGGCATCTGGTCCCCCATTCTGGCACACACAAGATTTTGGGGTGATACAAAGCTTGCCTTAATAACAGTGTCCACAATATGACACCTGCCTATTTGACGTGATTGTGTGAATTCCAGGACTGAGCAAAACAAGTTTTATATTACTTATATAGTGTAAGTGAAGTTTATTTTGCTTAACACACACAATAGAAAAGAATTTAAAATTATTTCTTAGGTTTAAAGGGGGCCTGTCACCCTAATAGGATTGTTTTGCCCCCAATAAAGATTAATTATACCTATAAATATTTTTTTAAAAACTAGATTTACTTATAATGGTGTCTATGGGAGATGGCCTTCCGCATACCCAACTCGCAACAATGCTTACTAAGGTTTTCTCAAAAAACATCAGCCTTTTCATTTTGAGCAACAGATTTGTCAGAACAGCCAATCACATTTAAATCACCATTGTGTAATATACTTACTGAGCAGAGTCAAAATAGTCCATGCATTTCTTTTTCTTGTTATAAGCTGCTACACGAAATGGAACAATCTCAAGAGAGATGAGACCAGGAGCCATGGTAAGCACTTTGGCACCATGCGTTGGTTCATAGAGATCCTTTCCAGTTGCAGGATGGGGCATTCCTGCTGGATCTCGGCCCACTATGTAAAAATTAGCACCTGCCACCATTCGTGCTCTGCAGTGCCACTGAACCTAAAAGAGAGAAAGGCTCAATTTACTTTATGATTTTTTCCCACTTGTTGTGCCAATAAGAATTTTGGCACTTAAATGAATACAGTGAATTGCCATTAAGGATTATTTGAGTGGACAGAAACACATCTTAAACACAGTAAAAACAATATCTTCTATCAAAATGGTAGGGTTTTTATTAAGAAACAAACCACGAATTTTATTAAGTTACCGCAGCCCACTTAAGTCCAGGCTTTTTTTTTTTTATTTTTTTTTTTTTTTAGGACCAGTGATTTAATGTAATGTTCATAGAATAAAAAAAAAAAAAAAGATAAGATCATATTCCTACAGCCTCTCTGATCAGTTTATTTATATTAAGCAACATTAACAAACTCCCCCTTTCTCTTTGCTACAATTTAATGTGTATATTCTTTAAATTAAAGTTGGGCAACACAAATTTTGCTCCTTGGCTTTGATGTTGCTTCTTAATAGAAACCATTTATTTTTAAAGAGTAAACATGCTGCCGCATTCAGCATTGCCAAAAATATTATCAGGGTCATAAAAATAAGCCATGTAAGAATTTTATTCCAAACCATTAATATGGTGCAGGCAACATACTGAAATCTCTACAACTTAAATGTCTTTGGCTGCTAAAAAACACTTTTTCTGTAAAATGCTACATCTCTGCACTGCTACGCTAATAAAAAGATGTTCGTTGGACTGATTTTGTAGAAGAAAAATCCAACTTTTTATTTATCAGAAAACTGGTTTAAATGGTCAGCACTAGTAAAATGAGATAACATTTATGTAGAGTTAGCCATACACATACAGATAAAATCATATGTAATTAAGTTTTGTACAACCTTTGGTATGCATATGGAGGCTACCAAACCACAACCAATATCCATGTACTATAGATAACAGGAGGTTCAGGCATCTGGCCTTAAAATGTTATCTGATGATGCACGATATCAGCTCATATAGAGTGTGTATCTGCTGATGAAGAATTAAAGAGGGGAGGCAACAACTTGTTATGATCATTTGGGCTATTTCTCTCAATTACTGAACAAAGGAAAGGCAGTTTTATTGGGTATTGCCCCTATTACACTATTTGTATGTTTCTTTCAGATAGAGAACCATGTTGGCCAATGTATGGGGGCCTTAAAGATGAGTAGTAGTACACTGATCACACTAATTGGCTGGAATACTGAATCCTAATTCAGGTTTGCCTGGCCTCAGACTTAAGATCAGCTACTTGTGATCTTGTTGTGTAATTTCGGTCATTTACTAGCATAATGGTAAACCTTATCGGGAGATCCTTCGTGCGCCTAAAAAACTGCGTGATTGCTTATGTATTTTCATCAGTAATGACTAGGTATTTGGTGGATGATATGATGGGTCGATTTAGAGAGAGGGGGTATAAAGAGAGAGATATAGAGCAGAGAACCCCAACCAGTGGCTCATGAGTGTTATTCCAAAAAGAGCTTTCTGTTGGCTGCCAGTCCACATAGGGGCTACCAAAAAGCCAAGTACAGCTCTTATTGGCACCCCAATAAATTTGTATTTTTGTTTGTGTTGCTCAACAACACTTTTTCCATTTGATTGTGGCTCACAGGTATAAAAGGTTGGGGATCCCTGATATAGAGAATGCCTTTGTGAGAGCAGCAAGAACTCAGAGAGAAAGTGTTATTAAAGGCAAAATATAAGAAACAGGACTAACAATGGAATAATAAAACATACTTATTTAGAAGATATAGCAGACAAGATAACAAGTACAGGTGGTTAAAAAGTTTCCACCCATACAGTATGCCGATGTCCCTACTTTGAGACTGTGCTCTTAGCTATACTTCCAATGCCCTGACTCTTGTGGATATATTATCACTAAGTTTATATACAAGCAAACCACTGAATAAAAACATTTCTTGGATATAAAAGGCTGCTATAAATGTGGCAGCTGGTGCTGTGTTACTTGTGTACATCTGAAGGTCTCAAAGGAGTTTCGATCAACAGTTACAAATAAAATATTTAAAATACAGATTTATTAATTGTAACAACACAACAGTTATTTACTTAGTGACATGTCAGAAACAGAAAAAACAATATATTGGGTGCACAATGCGAGCCCTGAAGGATAGGATTAGGGAGTATATTAAGCAGATTGGTAATAGTAAATATTCTCATAAAAGTAATGTTACTAGACATTTTGCATAATGTAGCAATAGTGATAAGAGATTCTTTTCAGTACAGGCAATAGAACAAGTAAAAACTGGGATGAGATGAGGAGACACTTAATCCCATTTATGTAAGCATGAAGTTTTTTTTTTTATTAACAGACACGTATACCTTTGAGTATGAATTTTACTTTTAATGTGACTTGCTAAGAGATCTAAAATGCTGCAATACGTAAGAACTGCTTAAGAATTTTATGCTGATATACAACCCGGATTCCAAAAAAGTTGGGACACTAAACAAATTGTGAATAAAAACTGAATGCAATGAGGTGGAGGTGCCAACTTCTAATATTTTATTCAGAATAGAACATAAATCACGGAACAAAAAGTTTAAACTGAGAAAATGTACCATTTTAAGGGAAAAATATGTTGATTCAGAATTTTTGGATTTTTGGAATTTTTGGAATCCGGTTTGTAATTTCAATATACAATGTTACTTAAATTTACATGCTCTGACCCTTGATTGAATTTCATTCTCACTAAATGCTAAATTGTGTAGTCTTTGAGACCTTGTGATGTAACTGATGATGTATTTAATATCGATTGTTGTGGCTTGTGATCCATTTATATGTGAACACCTAGGATTAAATGCTGGGTAGGCATGAAATGCATTATGCTATTTATACGGGGTTTAAGGGATTCTGTGATGATTTTTATGGTGTACTTTCTATTTTTAAATCACATTGCAAAAATGTTATTCCTGAACCAACAAATGTATTTTTCTTTAGCTGTTATATTAGTGTGTAGGCAGTCATCGGCATTTTGCCCAAGTCCAGAAGGAGCCAGTGCTACACATTAGAACTGCTTTCAGGTAACCTATTGTTTCTCTACTGAAGTAGTCCCAAGACTTAGATTTCCTGCTGCTATCTTGCTACCTCCCCATTGTTCTGCTGATCGCTGCTGGGGGGTCATCGATATCACGCCAACTTGCAGCGCTGCAGTAAAGTGTGACTAAGTTTTTTTTGAAAAACAGATTTCAATGCAGGATTCTGCTGGAGAAGCTCTCGTGCATTTTAAAAAAGAAAAAAAACAAAAAAACACCAAAACATGTTTTCCCATGACAGTATTCAGTACTAATTCAGGGCTAATACATGTGCAAGAATATATATTTAAATGAACACATGAAAACACATCTGGAAGAACCTGTCCTTTTGCAAATACAATGAAACAGAGTCTGATCATACTTTATACATGGACTCTGCCCTCTATAGAAAACTTTGACTTCTAATTAGTTTTCAGTAGCACAAATCTAAAACTTTTTGCATTTTGCATTAATGTCTAGGTTTCATTGGCTGATCTTATATTGAATATTAAGAGGATTAAAAACAGAGAATGTTAAACTAAATGCAAGTTAGGCAATACACTGTACTGGAAGTTTTGGTCTGATTAGAGTTCCTAGTTTAGACATATCAAGTATTTGACTGTTGTAAATGTAATATCCGGTTGCCGGTCTTGTTTGACCAGGTCAGTAATATAGAAGACATTTTGTGCTAGGTCACATATTTAAAGAGAGAAGAGTAAAGGTTCAGCACGCTGAAACATGGACATGTTAAAGTATTTTAACACAAAAATCTGTAAATAAAGTGAAAAATGAATGTTGATTGTCCAAAACATGTACAAAATAAAGCCATGTGTAACCTAGACAGAATTATTGGTGCAATGTCAGGATTATAAACTGATCTGAAAAAGAACATATGTAGTTCTACATATTTGCAGAAAAATGTGTTTTTCTGTGACCAAAAGCAAATGATTAAAAAGGAGGATGAGTATTTTTATAGCACTGTTATTATCTGGCACTATATACTTTACTGGCAAGATATTGTCTTAAGTCATTGGAAAATCATCATTCATGGAGGGATTTTGTTTGTTTTTCATTGCACCTACCCCACACCAAAAGATTCAAGACATGATGGTTTTAAACTTGGACAGAAAATATATACATAATACCCCATGTTAGCTGGCTACAAAGCTTTTCTGGATATATGATTTATTTTTCTGTCAGTTCTGAATATGGATTGTAAAGTGCAAGAAAGCTAAAATGGCATATTACATATGCCATAAGGTTATCAAACAACACTAGAGGAAGAGCAGTATTTGTTACAACCTCATAACAGGGATGAGGTTTTTTTTTTTAAAAAAAACAAAAAAAAACCTAAAAAGGCCCAAACACTTATCCAGCAAAGGGGCCCCAAGCTTTTGGCTTCTAGAAAGCTACAAAAAAATTCAAATAAACAACATTTTATTTGGCATCTGGTAGGGCTGGGCGATATACCGTTTAATACCGAATACCGGTGTTTTTTTTTTTTTTAAAACTATATTCATTTTTCAGATACCGCAATACCGGGGTGTCAGGGTACTCACCCGTGCGACCCGATCTCGCGCGCGTCCCGTTGTCCGCGGGACGGTGCGCGTGCGTCAAAGCGCACGTACATGTCAAAGCGTGCACGTCCATGACGCGCTGAGGCGCCGGTTCTGCGCATGCGTGGGGGGTATTTAAAGCTATAAAATGCCTCCTCCTGTGCTATGTTGTCTGCGGCCTTGCCTGGGAAACTAAGCCTGCCTGATTTACCTTACGACTTTCTGTTGCCGATCCTTCGCTTGCCTGACTCCGATTTTCAATACTGCAGTAATTATTCTCTAATTTATTAGGAAATGGGGTTAACACCTAATCATGCATGGAAAAAAAAAATACCGTCAAATACCGTGACACCGATATAATTTTGAAAAATACCGTGATATAAATTTTTGGTCATACCGCCCAGCTCTAGCATCTGGTTTATAAATATACATGGCAATAATGCTAATGGGAGAAAACAAAAGCCGTAGCTCCATAGGTAAAAACGAAGTAAGCTTTATCACAAAGGTCTAAGTAAATACTGCCATAAGCACTCACAGAAACACTGTCCATCAAAAGAAACACAGGATCTCTCCTGTCCTTTTTTTGTAAACATGTTCTTTGGTATTTGACTTCCAGAAAAATCCTTCATTCCTGGGCCAGAGTCTGAAGTTCTCTCCTCTCTCCTGCTCCCCCTTCCCACAATGCCAAGAACTCCCTCCCCCCTCCCTTAGGAATGTGTGATCTGAGCTACCGATGGCCAGAACTGTAGCAGGAAGCTACTTAAAATGGCAGCTGCTATCTTAAACAAACAGAGGGAGCTTCTAGGGCTCACCACCAATGTGGTGAATCTATTTGCAGTAAAATGCCAAAATGACTTTCCTTCACTTTTAAATGTTAACTCTACCCAGAAGTCCACAGATTCAGCAAAAATCCAAAAATCTCACCCTGCTGATTTTTGGAAACTTCTGGATACTACCTCTTGCCCAAACATAATTGGAAAATTCTGCACCTACACACACAGGCCCAGTATATGTCATATAAATTTTACACACCACTGCTTCAGTCCACTACCTAATATAAAGGCAAAAATTTGTCATTACACAGAACTTTATTCTAGCTATTCTTCTTCCCTAGGCAGGTCCTCATTCAGAAGGAGTTTTAACAAGTCAGATGCTCACTCTGTCCATGCTGCACAGTTGCCCACCAACCAAAATCAATAACACAAATTTGCTATTGACTTGTCAGCTGAGGAGTACACTTTCTGGCTGGTGTTCAGAGTGCTTTATCCTAAAAACAGCACAACTTTTTGGAGGCAGTGGAATTAAAAAATTAGGCTCAAGGGAAATGGAACACAGGGTTGCCCCTACACCCATCACAGGCTTTATATCCATACAGTTTTGCTGTCTAACGAGGAAATGTATCAATGGGGAAAACCTTACGGACTAGTAAAATGGAACTTATTTTTTCAAAAGTATAATAAGGAACTACATAGAAATGTCTTAATTATGTAACGGTAGTGCAATTTAAATTGTACAGTGAGGAAAATAAGTACTTAACACGTCAAAATTTTTCTCAACATATTTCTAATGGGGCTAGTGACATGAAATTTACACCAGATGTCGGTAAAAACCTAAGTAACCCACACATACAAAGAATTTATGGACTTATTTGTTTTGATTTAAGTTGTGTGTGATAAAGTGGAATGACATAGGAAATATGTATTGAACACGCTTACTGAAATGTATTTAATACTTAGTAGAAAATCCTTTGTTGGTAATGATAGCTTCATGGATCCTCCTGTTCGGAGAAACTGGTTGCATGCATTACGCATTACGGTGTGATTTTGGGCTATTTTCCACACAAACAGTCTTCAAATCTTAAAGGTTCTGGAGGCCTCTTCTATGAACTCTGATCTTCAGTTCTTTCCATAGATTTTCAATTGGATTCAAGTCAGGTGATTGACTGGGCCATTCTAGCAGCTTTATTTTCTCTCTGAAACCAATTGAGAGTTTTCTTGGCTGTGTGTTTGGGATCATTGTCTTGCTGAAATGTCCTCCCGTGTTTCATCTTCAGCATCCTGGTAGATGGCAGCAGATTCTTATCAAGAATGTCCCGGTATATTTCTCCATTCATCCTTCCTCCAATTATATGAAGTCATATAATTGATGCACCATACAGTTATATGCCAGTACCATATGCTGAAAAACAGCCTCACACCATGATGTTCCCACCTCCAAACTTCACTGTTGGTATGGTATTTTGGGGTGATGTGCAGTGCCATTTCTCTTT
Source organism: Xenopus tropicalis (assembly GCF_000004195.4). Taxonomy (NCBI): domain Eukaryota; kingdom Metazoa; phylum Chordata; class Amphibia; order Anura; family Pipidae; genus Xenopus; species Xenopus tropicalis. The sequence goes on along the minus strand of NC_030677.2, from coordinate 71,800,213 downwards.
CAAACATGGTGTGTGCAATTACATCCAAAGAGTTCAATTTTGGTCTCATCTGACCACACTATATTAACCTAGAATTTCATTGATGTATCTAAATGTTGTGCAGTAAACTTTAAATGGGCTTCAACATGTTTTTTTCTTCAGCAGTGGAGTTTTGCACGGTGAGCATGCATAGAAGCCATTTCGGTTGTGTGTATTACTTATTGTTTTCTTTGAAACAACTGTACCTGCTAACTCAGTCTTTTTGAAGCTCTCCACACGTGATCCTTGGCTCTTTGAGCACCTGGTCATGCCGGGGAAACGGGTGAAATTATGTTCTTTCCACTTACGGATTATGGCCCCCCATCAGTGCTTACTGGAACATTCAGAACCTTAGAAATACATCCGTAACCAATGCCATCAGTATGTTTTGCAACAAAAAGGTTGGAAAGGTCTTGAGAGAGCTCTTTGCTTTTACCCAGCGAGATGCTTCTTGCATGATACCTTGGTAATGGGAAACCTTTTTATAGGCCATCAATTAGGACTAAACCAGATGATATTAATTTGCACTTACAGGGGGAAGGATTGCTTTTTAAATACGGACAGATTTCAGCAGGTTACTTGGCCTTCCATGTCTTTTTGCACCTCTTTTTCTTCATGTGTTCTTATTGCCCGTCTCATTCCACTTTATTACATATAACTTAAAGACTTTTTTGTTTTGATTTCTTTGAATGTGTGGATTACTTGGGTTGTTACCAACATTTGGTGTAAATTTCATGTCAATAGCCCCATTAGAAATATATTTACTAAAATAAAAAAAAAATTGACGTGTTCAATACTTATTTAATAATATAAAGGATGCAGTATGGATTTCAGATGCTGTCACAATAATAACCTACTTTAAAAAAAAAAAAAAAATCTGAACAAATGGTTTTTGTGGAATACTTGACCTAGTGCAAATTTTGTGCATAATATTTTTACCTCATCACAAACGGAGATCTGAGAGTTTCATATAGACAAAAAAGTCTTGTTCCGAGATTCCACCCACCTCTGTAGGACCTGCATACATCATTGGTGATGGGAAGATGGCCACAACAGTGGTCTCTGGATCAAGTACACCTTCTTTAAGGACAGCCGCATGCTGCTTCATACGCCACATCAGTGGTACATCATCATCCTTAGTCCAACCTCCTAGCGGGTGAAGGAGGAGGACAGGACGACGATAACCCCTATCCAACAACTGCTTGTGTGTATCCTGCATTAACAGGGCATGTCCATTGTGCACTGGGTTGCGCAACTGGAAAGCAAAGACTGCATCTATGGGAAGACAAAAGTAATGACGATGAGAAAAAGTACATGGACAGATATATTCACACATTGCAAAATTGACAGTCCTAAATGAAAATTGGACCCAGAACACACTTGCCAATTACCAGCATAGGTTCCAACATAAAGCAACAAGGGGAACACAGGACATCTTGAACAATAATTCTTAATATTTCTTGTGTAATTATTGTGCCCCAGATTGCCACATAACACAGATTCCAAACTCTCATACAGTACTGTATCAGTGTCTTTTACATGGTTTAAATGTCATTAGAACTTCAAATTTTGAAGACTTCAAAATAAAACTAAAATGTCACCTCATTTGGCACAAGTATCAAGAAAGCAGCAAGATATTTGCACCACTTGTATCAAAGGAAACAGGTCACTGAAATAGATGCTTCCTTAGCTAAATTGCATGCATATGCTCTGCCCCACATAATCCATTTTGTCTTAAAAAGTGGGGTTATCATAATTATTTGGGTCTAATATACAGATATGGAATACAGAAGTACAAGGTACAAGTACTTAAGACAGAATACATATCTATGTGAGAAGAAAGCTAGATTTAAACTGATGCAAGGGCCAGAAGCCAGCAATTTAGAAAACTACTGGCAAAAACTTTACCTGCTAAATAGTGGCTTTTGAGAAGGGTGAGGGAATGCTTTCCATTGATGACAAACATTACAATTTGTGTCCATCTACTGCCCTACACAAAGGCACAAATGTTCCTAATGCAGACAGCTGAGGGAATTAACTGTATACTGTTCCCCTGTTTATAGGTTTAGTGCTTCAATCCAAAAATCTGTCTTGAACTGACCACTACTGACATGAACCTGTATTTACAGGAATGTATACCACAAATCACAAATGTGTTCTAAATAAAAGCCAAAAAGCTCCAGGCGCTCCTGAACAGGAAAATCCTCTTCATAGCTGTAACATATCCAAATCCTCACCCAAGAGTACACTTTCCTATTATGGATAGCATTATTTGGTCATGTAAATGGATGCCAAACTGCAATGCACTCAGAAATGGTGTAGCTTACTTACTCATGTGAAAAGCTTTGATATTTTATAACACAAATATCTAACAGACATGAGGAAAATAACTATATAATAAATATATATGTATAATTATAACATTATATGCATATACACAATTTATGGACATATTTGTTTAAGCTCTCATGAGAAAGCACACAAAAAAGTCAATTACATACATCTAGTATAAATAAATTTGAAGCAACTGGACTTGTTAAGTAATCATTGAAGACGTTTCACTACTCATCCGAGCAGCTTCTTCAGTTCAAGAAGCTGCTCGGATGAGTAGTGAAACGTCTTCAATGATTACTTAACAAGTCCAGTTGCTTTAAATTTATTTATGCTAGATATACCATGACCTGGATGAATTAAAATCTTCATAGTCAATTACATACACCTTTCTGTTTCACACGGCAGGGGCTGAATGGATGCAAAGCATATGAGACGCTATACACAAAATGGACCCCATTCAATCATTCACTTGCTGCTGGTCCTCATCTGCAAATTCATCATGAATTTAGCCAGCATAGTGCATCAGCAGATGAGAATTTCTAACCTATCCAATTCTGGAAACAACTAAAATACAGCAGTACATTGATATTGGTCAGGCTCAGGCAAAATAAACTTTACTGACACTATGTACATTTTTTAAATCTTGTTTCCTTTAGTTTTGGAATTCACAATCACAGCAAGCAAGAAGCTATTTTGTGAACACTTATCAAGACTTATCACAAAATCTTGTGTATGCACCACAATGAGGGGTCAGATGCCCATGCCCATGATAAACAATTATAGACAGAGAGGAGAGAGGGGGAATGAAAGGAATGTAGTGACATCTGGAAGTGAAAAGCTAGAATAATTGCCTTTTGGGTTCTATTTTTAATTTGCAAAGAACTTGCATTATACAGATTTTCATGTCCCCTTTAAGGGATCTTCCAGTATGGTTACTTAAAACATTTAAATATTACAAAAATAAATATATCATTGTATTACCATCAATATGGATTCACTTTAGCTTAGAGAACATGAAGTACATGATTTTGCTTTACAGAAGCAAATCAAAAAGAAAATAACCATATATCTAAACAAGACACTTTGGAAAAAAGTACTGCCATCTTGTGGATCTTTCTGGATTATGGATTTTTAAATAATAAATCTCATAACTTGTTGTACAAGTAACATTAAACACATCTCTTAAAAGTAGCTTATGACTTCAGCTTAGTTCATATAATCTTTTCCCCTTTGCTTCACAACACATGAAAGGCTATCAGCGCATGCATTAATGGGACAAAATACAAGCGATTTTGGCCAATGCTGAATGGTAAAAACATAAACTAGACCTCCTGTTTGGAACCATAGTAACAATTTCTATAACCACAAACACTTCACTGTGGTCTTCTGTGTCACAACACAAACATGTTTCTCTTTATAAAACAATGTTGTACCAATAGAATTTACTCGAGGAAAAACTTGTCCACAAAGTTCCTTATGAAGAAAGGTTAATTTCTGTCAAACAAGGAATTACTGCTATGTTTTTATTTTTTCAAGATTTTACTCAAAGAAAAAACATTCATTCAGAGGTAGCCACTTTTGTGCAGCTCATATATAAACCTATATAAGCAATTGTATAAATATAGAAAAAATGATACAGGTATAGAATCCATTATCTGGAAATCTGTTATCAATAAAGCTCCGGAATTACAGAAAGGTCATCTGCCACAGACTCCATTTTAATCAACTGCAGTGCACCCTAGGCAGCCAGGGTTTGGAGTGACAAAAGGGGCTGTGGGAAGTAGGGGGCCATGGATCTGGGAGCGGGGTGAGCAGGACTGAAGCCTATATTAATATTCAGCTGTTTATTCCACAGCTATTATATATATCTTATGTATGAAAAGAAAAGTCTGATTCTTTTCAAAGCACATTTATATAATGATAATAGAAATTTCATTTACCAGCATTCATATCTTTAAACTTTTGCTTAAGTTCAGCTGGTGTGAGCCTGTACTGATCCAGACCATCATTCCAATAAATCCGATCGAGGACTTGCAAGTCTCCTCCTACCAGCCATTCCCCACTTTCCACCACCATCTGCAGCAAAAAAAATAAAAAAAAAATTAAAAAACACATGTCTTTACTAAGTATATTAAAATGTGCACAGACAAATTAAATGGCAATGATTTTACAAAGACTTTCACTTACCTTAATATATGGATGGTCCTTGCAGGTTGTTCCCCACTGCCTAGCACAACGCTCCTCTTTTCTGTGTTCATAAAACTCAGGATGACGTAGGATGGCAACTCGATTTCCTTCATACACCAAAGCAAATGCTGTGCATCCTTCAAGCCGCTGTTTATCATCACTTGTAGCTGTCAGTACTATTGGCACAGACAGGTTGATGACTCCTCCTAGAACATGAAAATAAAAGCCATCTTAGATGCTGCATTCCTATAATTATACAAATTGTATCTGCAACCATGTAATCAGGCAAACATTCCAGAAAAATATTCTCTAATCTAATAATTGTCAAATTTTCCTTAAAAGTAGATTTTGAAAAGGTATAGAAAATAATAACTGCTGCATAGAACATGCCACAACTCTGCAACTTACTGGTTTGTCTGTTAAAAATGGATATAATGGAGTGTGAAAAGTCAATTATGTAACAAACCATAACCATACCATAAGCAGGTGAGAAGGGTTGAGTGGTTGGGGTACAAGAAGGCACACACTAGCCTAGGCCCTGCTAATACCCACTTTTCAAACATTAATCACCAATGCAAATCACATGCAGGGATTAACAAATTGGTCAGTAGCTGGAGCGAGATAGCGCAGACAATTATTGAAATATACCTTAATACATCATGTAGGGGAGGATTAATTATAAAAAAAAAAAACAAAAACAAAAAAAAAAAAAACAGACACAGCTACTTTGTTGCAGAGCCTCTATAAAAAAAAAAAAACCTTGCCTTTTTACCCCCCCCCCCATGTTTTTCAGGAATGTTTTAAACAAATATAAATAAAATACCTTAAATTACAACACCTAAAACCTGTTAAGATACCATGGAAGTCAATGGTAAGTATATAATCAGTAAGTAAGAAAATCTTATTTTCCCTTATTTTTAGGTTTCCTTCCTAAGTTTGAGTTTTTTAAGGTCGTGATTAACCAATTTGTGATTTCTCAGAAATATTCAATGAAATATTGATTAGTGGCAATTGAACACAATTTCACAGAATTTTGATAAACATGCACCAAGAAAAAACATCTAATGGCTGCTCGCTGGTCACTTTACTAACTGCTCGTCAGACAAGAAGAATCTTTCCCCATATCATTTTCTGTTGTGCCATACAAATATACAAAAAGTATTAACATTAACAGTATATTGATGCAGAAGGCAGTTAGGGAAAATATACAAGTTTAAAGGAATGCTATTTAGGAGCCAGATTTCTGGCCATTGTTGCTCAACTCATTCTAAAATGTTAAAAATAGTGTTATGAAGACAAATAGCAGCTTTTCAGGTCACACTTCAAAGAAAGATGCAAGTCGATGAAGTGTCTCAAGCGTTTTACTGCATCAGGATAAGATCAACATGATCCAACATCTGACTTTGTTCATTTTTACTGTGAAATGGCTCCTGTGCTCATTATACTATTCTTTGATGTTCTGATTCTAGAGAAACATAGAGAGCAGGAAAATAAAGCACAGAGAAAAAGAGAGTAAAAGAGGAAATACTGAATAACCCAGTAAACAGTATAAATGAAGCCCAAGCACTGGAATGGGCCATATACTTGGATGACAGAATGAGTATGCCGTTTGCCTTTGGGGCCGACTGGCAGAGAAGGAACCAGACAGCAGGTTTTGCTACAGAATGTTCAGCTTTGTTTTAACTGGAGTCTTTTCACATCAAACAACAGGCCTAACCTTTAAGGCTCACACAAAAATGTCCATAGGCTAACTAAACACAAGGTTTTCTTTCTCTAAAGGTGGCCATACATGGTAAGAGCCCTAGGACCAAACAACTGCATTTCAATGACGGGAATAGGAAAAGTTGGAGCAAGGACTCCATCAATGAGACAATGTGGTCCCCCATCTGACAAAAAAAAACCAAGCCAGTGCGATCGACATTTAGACAATTTTTGGCCAGATATCAGTCAGAGGGGCCTGTTGGGGGCCCCCATACACGGATTCATAAGCTGCAGAGTCAGTCTAAAGGGCCCAAATCGGCAGCTGAAATCTGCCTGTGTATGGCCAGTCTCAACACTCAAGTCAGCTATTTTGATCCTGGCATACAATAACACAAAGTATTTAGTAGCTTGGACAAGGAGATAGAAACAAAACCAATCTCTGGCACAAAAACCCAAAGAAATAGTGTGCTTTGAAGGAACGTTTGTGTATCATTGAAACCCTTAGGCTGAGCAGAAGTCAATAAGTGGTGCAAAAGTCCAAACATAAAAGGTTTTTAGATTTCTACAGTTCTACTCTAGCAATTGCCTTTTAACCCTATGCTAAATATGCCCCTATATCTTTAAAGGTGGCCATACACTATAAGATCTGCAGGTTTGGTGAGGTCACCAAACAAGCAGATCTTTCAATGATGGAGTTACGACGACATGCATAAGACCTGTTGGAGAAAAGGACTGCATTAATGAGCCCATTGAGTCCAACCTGAGAAAGTCAAACCTGCCCAATTAACATCTGGCCAATTTTAGGCCTGTCGTGGGCCAATTTTGTGCCCATACATGGGCAGATAAGCTGCCGAATCGGTCTGAAGGACCTGAATCGGCAGCTTAAATCTGCCTCTGTGTGGCCACCTCAAGTTTCTGTATGTATCTTTAAGTTTCCTTTTGAAAGCCTGTAAAAATATTTTTAAGATGCACTGGGGAATCCATTCACTGTAAGTAGAATTAAAGGGGTTGTTCACCTTAATATTAACTTTTAGTATGATGCATAGAGTGATATTCTAAACAATCTGCAATTGTCTTAATTTTTTTATTATTATTATTTGTGGTTTTTAAAATATTTAGCTTCTTGTTCAGCTCTCCGGTTTGGAATTTCAGCACTTCAGCACTCTAAATTAGCCTAGCAACCAGGCAAAGGTTTGAATGAGACACTGGAATATCAAAAGTAGAGGACCTGAATAGAAAAACAAGTAATAAAATAAAATCAATAATAACTTTTTTTTGACTGGTGGGGTTAGTGACCCCTATTTAAAAGCTGGAAAAAGTCAGAAGGCAAAATAATGGAAAAACTATAGAGAATAGAAAAAGAGGACCAATTGAAAAGCCGCTAATAATTAGCCATTATATAACATAATAAAAGTTAACTAAAATTTATCTACCCCTTTAACACTTTTAACCTTACAAAAAAAAATAGTACAGAAACATTGTTTACACTGATGAAAATACAATTACCAAACATCCTGAACTAACCTGAAATTCTAGCACCATTATTTGTAAAGCTGGTATTTTCAATTAAAACACTTAAGTGTATGTTTTTTATGAGAAATGGAGAAATTTTCCATACAGGCAACCTAAGTTCTATAACGTATAAAGTTACTCTGACCATAGATTTTCTTCACATGAGACTGCATGTCTAGCATAGCAGAATACTAGAATTAACAAATTGTAGTATAAATATCCATTGTTTTTCTTTCATCTCCAAAACATGTCATGCAAGAATTATATTTTTTGTCTTGACTTTCAGCATTCAAGGTAGAATACATCACTTTAATCAGACCATCATTTTTGTAAACTTATTAAAGCTAACCTTTTGTCTTTCACTCGATTGTCCTCATCACTAGAGGAAAAAGCTGCAATCTTCTATGATGCAATCATACTTAATATTAACCTTGCAAACACCCTTAATTTCACAGAGAGAAATCTAACATGTGGCTTTGTATTTTTGGTTTTGACATTTACCTTTTTGATACATCTGCTTCCTGGTCATAAGTTCAACAAAGAGCAGATCCCTTTACAGAGACAATGAATAGAAATATCAGGACATGACTACCCAATTGCTGCACACTTGATGAATAGGTGAAGGGCAGGTGAAGTTGTCAGGCACGCCCTATTATTTTTAGAATTTTGATTCTGACATGCTGCACAAAGTTCAGGTGCTTCACACAACCAAATTCATGTTGCCTGAGGCACAGAGAGATTAAATGACATGTCAAGATGTAAAAGGATTTTGGAGTATGGGAACTTTTCTGGTTAAGAAGACATATTGAGTTTATATAGCTGAATGTAGTCAGGGGTTTGACATTTTTTATTTTTTGAAGAGGATAAGTTAAAAAGCTGCAGATGAAAAATCCTTTTTCAGTTGCAGAACCAATTTTGGATGTCACCGATGACAATAACCGTTCTTGAGACGCGTAAAAACAATAATGCAATGGTCATCACCAAAGAGTAAAGAATATGAGAAAGAAAAAACCCTGACTAACCATCGTTACCAGAAATCATAATTATTGATGGGCCTGCTGATGTTTGTTATAGATTTTATATTTCTGTTGCTTTGACTTAAAATAGTATTATAGAGCATTTTTGATGAGCCAGTTTCCTCTTACCAGATAACCACAAGATGGCATTATTTATGTGAAATAAATTTAACATTTAATTTGATTTTAGAATTGTCACCATAAAGCCGGTACCTTCAATAGATAAATTTCCTTTAAATGTAAATTCATGCACAAGAATGCACACCCACAAAACACAACTAGCTTCTTTAGAGAAAGTCATAATACATGTAGAGGCCAGAGGCCCACCCCTTTAGATTAGAGGAACAGAGTTTCCATTTGAAGCAGCGTAGGTAATTTTTCACGGTGAGGGCAGTGAGGTTGGGGAATGCCCTTCCTAGTGATGTTGTAATGGCAGATTCTGTTACTGTCTTTAAAAGGAGAAGGAAAGGCTAAGTCACTTGGGGGTGCCAAAATGTTAGGCACCCCCTAGTAGCTTTAACTGCTTACCTTCTACCTCGGGCTGCTGCCCCTGTTTTCTTCTGTCTTCAGAATCCCTGGACTGGCGCATGCACAGTAGAGTGAAAAAGCCAACTTTTTTGTTAAAGGGGAGACGCTCGCTGCAGCTACCCCGGGCTGATGCGGTTCTCTCCTAACAGGGGCACCAGCCTGGGGTAGAAGGTAAGCGATTAAATCCACTTGGGGGTGACTTATAATGTCCTTTTCCTTTAAGAGGGGCCTGGATGAGTTCTTGAACAAGTAGAGTATCCAAGGCTATTGCCATACTAAATATCTACAGTTAGGGTTGACAAAAGACCAGAGTCTATATGTACAACCATTAATCCTATGTAACTAAGTACTATGTATAATGATGTAAAAGATAGAAGGTAGAAGAATGTATGCTTACCATCCAATAAGCAGTCAAAATGAAGGCACTGCAGGTACTCCCTCTCTCTCATAAAGCCATTTAATGGTGTTGCCCATCCTTCTGCTAGCACTTGCACCCACTGCATATCCACCTTTAAATAAAGAATACTTTTAGAACCCGCATAGCACAGATGACACTGAAGTGCCAAGTTCTGAAATAATTTGAAAATTCATTAAATTAGTTTTATGTATTAGCATTAAGGCTTATTTCTACACCTATGGGGAATATATGGACTCATTTACTAACTCAAGGTGCCTGGAGTAGGGGTTGCTTTTTTGGCTTTCTTTTAATATTGCACATACACATGCAAGTGATAATTTAGTATTTGTATTGATACAGAGCACAACTATTAGAAAATACTGCCTTGCGGGTACCTGGAGTTACATAGAATTCTGAGAAATAATGCTTTTACAGAGAGTGAAATGCAAGTCATAACTTTATTCTGATATTGTGGTAAATAACACATGGCTGTACAAACACTACTGAGTCAAAGCCTCTTCTATTGATACCCTTGTCATATTTAACTTGTCACTGGCTGGCTGAAGATGTTAAGAATCTTTCAATAGCCATTTGAACAACAACAGCTGGAGAGCCCCAGGTTGTTTACCATTGCTAACAGTAGTTCCAAGTGAAACACTGCACAAATTTAACAGTGCCATAAATAGTTTCACTAATCTAAGAGCATATCAAAGGCATGTCTACTCTGCAATGGAAAGAACATTTTTGGATATTTGGAGAAAGATTTTTTGGTAGGTTTACTGAATTACCCTGGAATAAAGTTTTAATCTTTTACTACACTAATTATAAGCTACATTTCAGCTAAGAGAGGTCTTGGCAACCATGTACTAACCAAAGTACAAAATGACATCCAGTGTGCCTTTTCATGCACTTTTACATTTCAAAAACATCCAAAGGCATTTTACAAAGAGAAGAGGAAAATAAATTGATACCAATCATAAGGAAATGACACCAATGATAATGTTTTCTACATTATATTTTGCCAGCAGTGTACAAAAATACTTTGACTTATGTTCTGTAATATGTACAACTGCGCATCCACCTTTCTTTTGTTTATGTATAATCTGCTTTCTTCTGGTAGTACTGCTCCCATGGGTAATTTGGCAATATTTAGTTCAAGAAAAGTTTTATGATGTAGGAAGGCACATCTATGTCCTAGTAAACTTGCCTTGCTTGAAGGTCGAATTCTGCCAATCTAATCAGGCTGGGTGTATGTTTCAGAGAATGCTGGAAGTTTTATTTCAACTGCAGACCTGGAGATAAGGTGCAGTCATCCATTCATTGTAAATGTAATACTTGTTTCACTTTGGCATGACAAGCCTTGCTCACTGGTGCCAAAGCTAATATGTACAATAAGCTATCTGAGCTAATGCATTCAGCTCATGCTACATTAGTGTACAATCACTGGCATTAACTGCGTCAATAAAAGGGCAAATGATGATATAAAGAAACATTCTTAACGCTGAAAGCCATAGAGACGATATTAAGTATTCAGCTGCGTGTAACAAAATGGCTGGTGCATTACCTTATTGATTTCCAGAGTAGGCAAAGTCTCTGCATCAGTCTTTGCCAGCTGGAGCTTATTTTCTGGCACATAAAGCTCCTTGACCTCATAGGATGCATCCACTGGCACAATATCCTATTTGTGTAAAGAAATCATGGAAAAATGGTTAGTATTTTCAGCTGCTAAACAGATGCGTTTAACTTATCAAGAAAGGGAGGTGAAAAAACATTCACTATCTCAAAGTTCATATTGTTTTTATGCCTCTAGAGTTTAATATTTCTTAAAAGTTCTTGTAGAAAAATAATAAGAGCTGTTGGGTTTAGGTGAATGTTTTCTGGACAGAGCCAGTTGCTGGGATCACTGGAAAAACGCAGATCCTCAAGATGCCCGGCCAATGAACTCAAAGACGTACTCCTGGGAAAAATCACAGGACACTGAACTTAAAGTAGATTCTTGTTCCACTTCAGAGTTGGAGATCATGATCATCTGCATGCAAGCTGGTTGTAAGAACTGCCTTATACAGAAGTGTGCTTCACAAATCCCCTAAAAAATCTAAATTGGCTATATGATGACCCAAGTGAGCAATTAACTGCTCACGTCTGTGTAGACTGACAATGAAAGGGAAAACATCATATCTGTTTTAAAATGCTTGTTGCCTTGAAAGGTTAAAAATATTCTTATGCACAACTTCTTAGGCATACATACAGTAGTCCAACTGCAAACACAGTCACAACAAACCCCCTGATAACCTCCATTCTCAGTGCCATTCCACTATGACTCCTTTCAAAAGTCCTTATAGTGCCATACCCCCTTTGATAGTTTCATGCGACTAAAGCCTGCTGTCCCACTATTCCTTATTCCCAAAACATGCATAATATCTACTTATTATACACAATGAATATCTAGTAAGTATCCCCAGTTGAGAAATATGAAGATATTAGATATCACCTTGGCCTTTAGCCTTGTGCTTTTATTTGGTCATTGAACTCCTCAGTGATTTATAATATCCTTATATTTTACAAAATAGGGTACTCTATTCACTATGTATAATTAATCTACATTTATAATAGTCAAACTACTTTAATCCCAAGCCAAGCACTCATGTCTTTGCCCTCCCATCTCCCCATAAAGGTGATGTTTATTTCAGTATGAATTTACCACTTCTGATACTACTTTAAATTATGGCAATGACTGCTTTTTTGTCCTTCCATTTTTCATCAGTTTAGCAAAAATTCCTTTTTAATATGAATCCCAGTCTTACATTTGGATTCCTTGTACAAGGGTAATTGAACAGGTCATCAGATTCATATTACATCATGATGCATAGTTGTTTGTCCCAGATCGGAATGTTTAGCACCACCTGAATTTCAGCTGCATCACATTTTAAAAGAACCTCTGCAAGGAGCTGTAGAGAAATGTCTATACAAAAGTGATATGTTTCTATTTATATTTACTTAAAGGAAAACTATACCCCAAACCATGTAGGTCTCTATAAAAATGTATAGCATAAAAAAAGCTCATAAGCTCGTAGAACTCTGCTTCATCTAAATAAACCATTTTCATAAAAACATACTTTTTTAGTAGTATGTGCTATTGGGTAATCCTAAATAGAAAATTGGCATTTTAAGAATTAAAGAGATACTGACACCAGAAATTAAACCTTTTTTACATCTATCATAACATTGACTTTGCATGAGTTTTAAAATTTTGCCAAAAAAGTATTTCCTGATGCTTTTCCATTCCTTATCTGATCCCCCATGTTCCTCTATGAGGTGGCAGCCATATTTGACCTATAGGTAACTTTTTATGTAGATTCATAATTTGAAAAGTCATTTTTTCGTGTCAGTATCACTTTAAGTGCTGCCTCCTGGGATCATAGGAATCACAGTGCACACAAACAAGCTAAGGCACACATACATGCTAGGCCACATCAGCCAAATAATAGAAAGATTTCTGGCTTTTTCTTACACACTACTTCCTGTTACAGTTAGAGCTGCATTATTTCTGGCCATGTGATCTCTGAGGGAGCACACAGTCCATCACTAAATGGTGGATCAAAAGAAAGGATGTAAAAGGGCAATATATATATATATATATATATATATATATATATATATATATATATATATATATATATATATATATATATATATATATATATATATATATATATATATATATATATATATATATATATATATATATATATACCCATTTGGCAAGATTCTTTAATAGGTCACTTAACACAATATAAACTATCTGTTGGTTAAGTATTCATTCTGGGGATATAGTTTTCCTTTAAGTGTTTGACATGGTTGAAACCTACACAATTCATGTCTACAACTTCCCTGAATTTAAAGTGGTGTTAGGCTAATGCCACACGAGGCGTAGGGCTGAAATTTTCGGCAAGCGGATAAACGCTTGCCGAAAATTCAGCCCTACGCCTCCTACTTGTGCCTGCACCCCAATGAATGAATGGGATATGCTCGGGTGCAGGCACATGTAGCCGTTATACGCATGAAAACGCGCAAATTTACATTCTCTTGCGTTTTCATGCGTATATCGGCTACATGTGTCTGCACCCGAGCATATCCCATTCATTCGGGTGCAGGCACAAGTAGCAGGCGTAGGGCTGATTTTTCGGCAAGCGTTTTTCCGCTTGCCGAAAAAATCAGCCCTACGCCGCGTGTGGCATCAGCCTTATTTGGTAAATACCAAAATAAATTTGAAGTCTTGGCCTTACACACAACTTTAATTCTTCTCTCTAAACCAGTGATCCCTTCAACCAGTGGCTCGTAAACAACATGTTGCTCAACAAACCCTTGGATATTGCTCCCAGTGGCCTCAAAGCAGAAGCTTATTTTTGAATACCTGATTTGAAGAGACGTTTTGGAGGCATAAAGACCATGCGTACTGCCAAACAAAGCCAGTCCACACTACCAAATAACCAATCACAGCCTTTATTGGTCACCCCCTAGGAACTTTTCCTTGCTTGTGTTGGTAGCCAACTTTTTTATATTTAAATGGTGCTCATGGGAATAACAGGTTGGGGTTCTGCTCGAAAATATTCTCACATTCAGTGCCTTATTTAAATGTAGTACAGGTACTAGTGATGCAGCAAGGCTACAGGAAGCCAGTTGTCATTTTAATGAACCATATATATTAAAAGCGGCTGCCATAAAAAAAAAAAAGGAATGCAAGTTTGTGTGCAAACACACAGGTTCAATGACATATACCCCAGAATCAGCCAAAGGCTCTGCTTGTAATTAGAAAAAAAGACTGCTCTTCTGCCACAGATCAAGTCTTTTATAACTGAATGAAATCCCTTGGGCAGGTTTTCAGAGAAGTGATAAAGAGCAGGCTTCATCCTAGGAGGATCAGTGGAAAATATAAATAAATTAGCACATCAATCTGTCACTTACATATTGGTAGAAATTTAAAGGACTACTCAAAGAGTGCAAAGGGCAAATTAAATTAAACATGGGGAAACTCAAAAACTTTCATGTTTATACAGTGGTCAGATGGACACTGACAGTCCAAGATTTGCATAATGGCAGCCTTCCATGCAACGTCTGAGGATGTTGTCGGAGGTCTTTAATAAAAAACAGATTTTAAACTGCACCAAATTAAATGAAAGTACCCAATTAAAATGTGCATGTCTTATCTACAGACTATATCCGTGGGGGGTCATTTCAGCAGGGAATTGTGTGTGGCCTCCCTCTGAACAAATGGGCCAGTTGAACATCTGACTCTGCAGGCTTAACACATAAAAGGGTAATTGCAGATAGCTGCTCAAATTTCAAATTGGAGAGCTGCTTAATTAAAAAAAAAAAAAAAAACTATAATAAAAAATGAAAACCAATTGCAAATTGTCTCAGAATATCCATGTCTACATCATATGAAAAGTTAATTTAAATGTTAACAACCCTTTTAAACTTCTCTTAATTGTTTGATATTTGGCCATGTTCGTACAGCCAAATGTTCCTGACACTTTTGAATCTCTCCTTATATTATGCAATAAAAATGATGAGTTCTTCCAATTCTATAATCCACCATACTGGGACTTTTGCTAGGAGGCCGCTGGTTGCTTAACAGATCTGAATGTAAAAACTATTTTCAAATGTTACGTAAAAAAAAAAACATAGTACTATAATACTTTAGGCACCAAATTATGTAGAAAGCAAATAGGACAGAAAAGTGGAGAAAAATGTTGTAACTCATTTTCAATGTACTATTTCCAACTTCCCCTTTCTACAGGCACTTGAAATATTTTTTGACATTAAAACAAATGTAAGCACTATTTATAAACTATTAGGAAATTAAACTCTTTAGGGGGATAAGATTACATTTTATAAATATCTTATTTTCACTAGTATTCATAGCCATCTCTTGAGATACTTAAGAAAAGTGAGGAGTGTTGTATGCATTATTTGTCTTCTAAATACGCGTACATAACAATACTCAGTAAACTGTATAAGTTATATGCAAAGTAGGTTTATGGTGCCACCTACTGGCTATTATATTATTTACAGCTGGTAAAAGTTAAAATGTGTTTTTTCTATTTTTCTTTGCAAATGAAACAATACTCTCATTTAATGATGAAGCTAGTCACATATAGTCACATTGTTTTATAAAATCTGGTCACTCCGGTGTGCCTATCAGTACTTAAAGCTACCCTGTCACTTGGCTAACTAACTCAAGTGGCAATAGCAAGTGCCTATTTGCCAAAATGAGAACAGAGACCACTGATCATTCCTGTTAGCAAGTGTATGAGAAGGGGGGGGGGGGGGGGGGGGTGTCACGGGCTGGCCAATAAAAGCACAGCTAAAAATATCTGCATTGTAATCCAACCTATGTGAAGGCCACTTCTACATTTTCTTAAATTGAAAAAGTCAAATCATACTCAACTCACCATTTCCTGCAAAAGTTCAACAACTTGCTGGATGCAATCATTTACATCACAGGAATCTGTTTTTAGCACCAACTCTGGTGCTTCAGGTTTTTCATATTCAGCATCAATGCCAGTGAAACCTGTAGGTCATTGTATGAATGGATTACAAACTTGGGGGGGTAACGTAATAACAGGTACAAAGTTCGTTTCAATCAATAAGCATGCACAAAAAAAATAGAAAAAGTAGTTAGAGTTAGTAAAGGGAGATGTAATTTAGGCATACATTTCCCTTAGCTATCCAGGGGAATATATTGGAAAGGATGGGCCACATACTTCATTTTGAAGTACTGGAAATATAATTTTTGTAGCAGAATGGGCTGGGTGCTTTAGCTAATATTGAATGTTTTCTTGAATAGTTGATGCTGTGTTTTGGTAGCACCTGGGCATGTGAATAGGCTACAGAACTGTCAACTTTTTAAGCAGTTCTGTAGGGGAATCTGCACCACGTGAAAGTTCATTGCGCATTTGCACTAGGCCCTTTGCGTCGCTAAATTATTCCTGCACATACAGTTTGGTCACTAAGCAGATAAAGGGATTATCAAATATTAAGAAATTTGCCAATGCTCGTGGATGATCAATTGTATTCATTTGTTATTTTTTTTAATTGATACTAGAGTGCCTACATACACACAAAAATCATATTCAGAAGCGCATTTTATTAAAAGGATTCTGTCATAATTTTCATGGTATAATTTGTATTTATAAATTATATTGCTTACATAGCAAATAATTCACTGTACCATTTAACATGTTATTCTTGAACCATCAAATGTATTTTTTTTGTTTTAATATTGTTGTGTAGGCAGCCCTCTAAGTGCATTGTGCCCGAGTCTGAGCTTTCAGAACGAGCTAGAACTATACTTTACAACTGCTTTCAGGTAACCTATTGTTTCTCCTACTCCCACGTTCCAAGCCGGATTTAAATTTCTTACTATTTAGCGCTACTTCTGATATTTACTGGGAGCTTCCCATGACAGTATTCCTTTAAAGAAAAAGACTAAAAACTCCCTCTGTGTGAAGTTAACAGCAATCAATTTACCACATAAATCTTAAAATAATTATCTTTAGCCAAGCAAATAAGAATGCATTTGTTCAAGAACTCGCAACATGCTGAAATGCATAAAGTTCAATGTGGCCGGCCATAAATTTTGTCACCGATATTGGAAAAATCACAATTGACTTTTATGGTCTTTTGAGCCAAAAAATCCAAAGTGTTTCGTCTAAAAATGTGCCTAATGTACAAAATGGCAGCTCATAAGGATATTTAATCCAGGTGTTAGTTTTGACTCATTATAGCCTTTAAAGCAAACCATCCTGTTATCTGCAGAAAAAGGTATAAGGATTTCCAGATGAACATATTCCTACCTTTGATTTCTCCGGCTCGTGCCTTTTTATATAGGCCCTTCACATCTCGCTGCTCACAAATGTACAGCGGTGCATCCACAAACACTTCGTAAAATGGAAGGCTTGCAGCCTCATGAATTTGCCTGGCGTTGTTACGATCCTGAGAGACAAAAAATGTTCAAATACAGGATGGGATGTTTTCCTAATGCAAGATAAGCATGGAATCACAAATACTAGCTCTGTGTGGGTTATGTATGTTCAGAAATTATGCCTAACTTGATTTTGTTTTGAAAGATACAGCATTTTATTGAACAGGACAGCTGCATCATTTGTAGCCTAAAGTCTTACAGAGAAGATATAATAAAAAGTGTATCCTTGTGGTAAAGGAAAGCTGCACTATGCAACTAGGCAGACGTCTTAGGAATACAGTAAGACTAAATCAAAAGAATCCATTAAATTGTTGAAGATCCTTAGGTCATTTATTCAAAGTATTTAAATATCATATTTATCTAACAGTGGCAGATTTATCAGTGTGAATTTAGAGCTCACCACAGTAACAATCACACCCTTTATATTCATTCCTATAAGAATTTTTTATCAAATGGTGACCTAACTTTCGCCTATTGATAAATATGCTTTTAAAAATCCCATAGGAATGAATAGAAAGTGGGTGAATTTTATTGCGGTAAGCTGTAATTTCTCATTTTGATAAATCTTCCGATGCCTTACTTTCAATTGTTCATCTAAATACCTAAGCTTTGCCTGAATGAAGCACCAAAAAGACAGTTGTAGGAAACATATGAACTCTTGTCAATTAATATCAATTATCATCCTAATATGACTTCATATGAACTGAATAAAGAATCTCCTAAACAAAAATAAAAATAGCAACTGAAATATGCATTGGTTAACAGTCAACCTATCAGGTATGAGAAGAAATGTTAACTGGCTTGCTTCCTTACTTTAGCATAAGGTGATATGAAACTAGTAATGCACACAAGACCAGCATCTGCAAACAGCTTGGCAACTTCAGCAATACGTCGGATGTTCTCCTCGCGGTCCTCCTGGGAGAAACCAAGATTTTTACTGAGTCCATGGCGGATGTTATCACCATCTAGAGTGTAACAGGGGATGCCATGGCAAACTAGGTACTCCTCTAGAGCCATGCTTACTGTAGTCTTCCCAGCGCCAGAAAGACCTGTGCAAAACAAACATGAAAACAACATTGACATGCTTTAACTCTTTCATTGCCAGACAATTTGGTCACTTGAGAAACTTTTATGGACAGTTTTTGAAAATTTTGCACTCTTCCACAAGGCCTTTCATTGGGGGCCTTTTATTTTACCCAGGAAAACCATATACCTTTTTAAGGATAGGGCAACCTAAGCTTTCAAAATATGCTAGAATCTTTGTATAATTCTACTTCTGTAACAAGATATAGGCTTTTAAATATCTAAAAAATGTTTTATATTTTCCATAATAAAGTATATAAATATTAATATTATTAATAATAAATAAATAAATTATTTTATACACAAAATTACAACTGATTTGGAAATCCCAGAATGCTTCAAACTGTTGGAAAGAACAGATTCTGGCGAATTCAGAATAGGCAAAACTGTCTGTCTACTCAAAACTACCAAGTTGCAAGGTTTTTCTAAAGTTAGCAGTTTTAAAAAAAAAAATTGTGAATTTTTATTAAAATCTCTTCAAAGCTTCCAATCTGCAGCATCTTATCTCCTGCAGGTCATAAGGTAACCAGATAAAACACCCTAAACATGAAAGCTAGGTGGCCACTGAAAAAAAGTTTGATGCCCGATGTGCACAGGTTTACCCAAGTATGTGGAATGTACCATTTCAGACCAACACATTTTACATAATTTTATTTAAATTTTATTTAAGTAAAGCTACAAAAAAGTAAGTGTACCACAGAAAACCATATATTTTTGAAAAGTACACATTCCCCTGAATCCAGGAAAGGTACACGTCTTTCTACTCCAAAGTACCAAGCCGCAAAACTTTCCTAAAATTGGTGATTTTGATCACTTTGCAGCATCTGATCTCCTGATATCATTAGGCACCAAGATAAAACATCCTAAATATGAAAGCTAGGGGTCCACAAAACAGCTTGATGCTCAATGTACATAGGTTTACCAAAGTATGTGGAATGTAGGGGCCCAAAAATGAATACCCCCATATGATCTATAATTTCAAAGTTTGCAGCTCCTGCAAAACCAACACATTTGCCTCATTTTATGTGGGGTAAAGCTACAAAAAAAAAAGTATGTTCACTGTAGAAATCCATATACTTTTGGAAAGTACACATTCATCTAAATTCAAAATGGGTACACATTAAATGTCTACTCCAATGTACCAAGCCGCAAAGCTTTCCTAAAAGTGTTGATTTATATGAAATTTCTGATAATCACCTCAAAACTTCCACTTTGCAGCATCTTATCTCTTACATGTCATTAGGTAACAATATAAAACACCCTAAATATGGACCTCAGAGGTCTACTGAACAGTTTGATGCCCACTATACATGGGTTTATCAAAGCACATGGCACTTAGTATACACAAGGTGTATTTGGGGGGGGGGGGGGGGGGCTCTATTTTCATGGCTTACATTTACCTAATTCATAAACACAGGCAGTCTGATGTGGGGTAAAAGCTGCAAAAAGTAGGGGGCCCCTGAAAACCATATATTTTTGGAAAGTACACATTCAGACAAACCCAAAATGGCTCGCTTTCATCTGGTATGGTACCTATGGATTGGAGGATAGCTGATGAAATTCTTATAAAAAGGGATTACTATCTTGTCCTGGCAATTGCCAGCAAGTCTGACATCTATGGTGGGCACATTATTTAAAGGTTTGTTATGGGATCACATTTAAAATTATGTTCTGGATATTGGCATTATGAGCAGTTATCAGCATGGCTTTATGAAGGACAGGTCATGTCAGACAAATGTAATTGCTTTTTATGATGAGGTTAGTAAGAAGCTGGACAGTGGGGTTGCAGTAGATGTGAAAGCAAGTGAGGGGAAACAGGATTATGGAAAATAGCCCTTAGTACAAGTCGATTCAGGGACTTGTCCAATTGCCATCCTGTAATCAGAAAGGATTTTTTTTCCTCCTCTGCAGTAAATTAGAGAGACTTCAGAAGGGTTTTTTTTTGCTTATAAAAGGTTGGGGATCCCTGCTTTAGAGTATAGTGTGACTTAATTCTCACGGTACCTGTCAGCCATACTGTGCAGCCACGAAAGCCACTCCTGGCTCCCACCACTTGCCCTCTCTTGTTCCTGCTGACATGGTGTGCTTGGTATGTAACATTGGTCGCTCGCTGCATCCCCTGTAGAAAAGAAGAAAAAAAACTAAAGGAGAGCTGCTAATTGTACCAGGTCAGGTCTTAAAAATATATCAAATATATAACAAATATATCAAACGGTAATCAAAAGGTGACACAGGTGACATGTGACACATGGGATTTTCTCTGCTGGTTCTGTGTACACTTGATAAGGCATAAATGTGATCTGCTTGTCACTGAGCATATGGACTGTATTCAGGGGTGTAGTTATTTAAAAAAATAAAAACCTCTTCCACTGCTGGATTCTTTCCAAAAAACCTGCCACTCCTACCAGATCGTCCCTAATGAAATCCATCGGCGACGGGGTAAATTTGTATTTTGTGATGGAAGGAAGTGAAGTCACGTCATGACATCAGTTCTATCACACGCGCAAATTGGCAAACAGAGATTCAGTGCCAACCTAAATACAGCCCTGGGTGGATTGCAGACAGAAAACTCAAGCAAAAGAGTTTGGCTAAAATCCACTGTGTGCACAGTGTTTTCTCTGGCTGCAGTTCTACACCAGCACCAGTTTTCTCACTGTACCGTCTACAATTAAGAAATGGGTACTAAAAATGCAACAAAAACAGTACAAATTATACCCGTTTAGCATGAACTGCAATGATGGTGTGCCCTCACTAAATATAATTCAGGTACTGAGCAAAGGCCCAGTGAGAAGGTGCCCCTAAAAATAGTTTTCAAACTTTGCTTTAAGAAGAACAAAGTGTTCACTCATCAAGGAAAAAGAAGAAAAATATAAGAAAAATAAAAGCATATCAAAATTTGATTCTGGCTCAGTAAAATATGTATTCATTATAAAAGATCAAAACATACTAATTTTTAATAAAACTGACACAGTTAAGAGAATGAGATTAGGTTTGGAAAAGTGTAAATTTACTTTAAGGACTACTATATTTTGAGAGAAACTACTGCATGTAAATATAGTATCTTTTCATATCTCACCAGGTTGCAGGGTTGTAAAACCAATTACAGCAAGAAATGTATAGAAGAAGAGAAGAAGGACTGATTATTTATGGTTTATTTTCTATTGTGCAGACAGAAGAAAGTAGATAGGTTGTCAGGGAACAACCATAAAAGTATTCCATGCTTGGGGTAATAACAACACAAGAACAAAAAAAGCAAAGCTATCTACTAAGGTATATTCCAGCAATGACTTACAGAATAAATTCACTTTATTGAATTTATAAAATTAAATGAACTGTTACACATGAAATTCTTTCAACATACCGTATATACTCGAGTATAAGCCGTTCCGAATATAAGCCGAGGTACCTAATTTTACCTAAGAAAACTGGAAAAATGTATTGACTCGAGTATAAGCCGAGGGTGGGAAATGCAGCCGCATTAACAGATAAATAAATAGATAACTTTAGGAAAAGAAAAATGCTACAGCTGCAGACATAAGCAAGTTTGGGAATGCTAAGGAAACTGCCATACTAATTATCAAGTACTTGGACCCCAGTGTACAAGTCCCACCACAGTACTACAATAGCTTTTTGCTCCCATTTAACTTTTTAGCTAAGTCAGAAGCTTTTAGTAGCGCCGAAGATGTAACAGGCGCCCCCCCTAGTGGCCATTCTATGGCTTTCTTAACCAAAATTTTCCCAGGGTTGGGTGAAGTCAAAATAATGCTGAAGAAAACAACCACATGATTGGATCAAATCAGGTGGCATTTACAGGTTTACGGGTATAGGATCTATTATCTGCGAACTTGGGTTGGGACCCGTTTTTTGTGGTAATGGATCTTTCTGTTATTTGGAGAAGTCTGTTAAAATTTATCTGCACATTAAATAAACCCAAAATCCTAATAAGGATCAAGTAAGAGGTACTGTTTTATTATAAGGGAAAAAAAATCATTTTTAGAAACAAGAATTATTTGCTTAAATTGGGCTGTTTAGGAGATGGCCTCTCTCTAATTCAGAGCTAACTTACTGACTAATTTAAAGTTACTCTTGAATGCAATTGGCATATCTTCTTATATTGTAAAACAAAACGTAACAATCTAACTGTGGAGGTAAACAAACGCCAGCACTGACTAGCTTTCTAAACAAAAAATAAATAATAACAACAGAATAAAAAACTAGAACTGCTACAGATGTATGCTGGCTTAAAACTCAGCAACAGGAACTTTGATATATGCTGATCCGGCTGCTCAAGCAGGTGTGACAGCTTGAATAAGTTTTTACAATAGGAAAGTCAGTACACTGTAATATGTTTATAAATGATGGACAACACAACTATATGTATAAACTCCAGTGCATTTGATTGGTATATAAAGGAGACACACAGGATAAATTAAGTCCTCTAATTTTGTAGGCAATTATGAATAATACATGGTGCTGGTTTAACTTTGCTGTAAAAATTAATACTAAATGTAAAATAATTTGGACCAATAGAGGGCTTGTAAGAGGTAACCATCAAAGTTCTGCTCTCTCCCCCTTCCCTTTCTGCTGTAATCTGAGCTACCAGTAACTGCGGCATGGAAGTTACTGGGACCAAGCTAAAAACGGCAGCTGCTATCATAACCAAAACAGAGGGAGCTTCAAATGCTGTTTACTCAGGTATGGTAACGCTTTCTGCAGAATAAATATAGTATTCTAGCTTGCACAATTGTGACTAATCTGTTGGCAATAAAATGCCTTTGTTACTCCTTTAAGGATACTCCCAACACACATTAAGGGGCAGATATATCTAAATGTGAGAATCACCACAGAAAATATGCATCTACTTTCTGTTCATTCCTATGGGATTTTTAGAGGCGAGTTCACCATTTGTTAAATACACTTCTAAAAAACCCAAGAGTTTTTTTTTCTGTGGTAAACTCTACTCACATTTTGATAAATCTGCCCCTAAATGTTTAACTCACATGTAGGTTATTTCTAAAAATTGCATTACCTTGCACTTATCAACAGTGGACGTCTGCCAATTTGCTGCCCAGGTCTCTAATTAAGTGAAACTGATCAGCAAAGTGGCTACTTTCTAAATAGAATTGAAAAATGTAGTAACATCAGCAAAAATACAGTAGACAGCGCAGGTATGGGATCCCTTATCTGGAAACTAATTATCCAGAAAGTTCTGAATTATGGGAAGGCCATCTCCAATAGACTCCATTATAAGCAAATAATTCCTATTTTTAAAATGATTTCCTTTTTCTTAAGATCACATCCACTGCTACCCCAGACTCTAGGTTCCAATTCACCTCCTTATAGAAGGCAATTAGATTAGTCCAGCAAGATCTGTTAGGGCTCTGGCACACGAGGAGATTTGTTGCCTGCGTTTTTTCCCCCTAGCGATTTGGCGACAAGTCGCCACAACAATACCCACGAAGAGATTTCATGCGAGTTGAGCTCCAGGCGATCTGCTACCCATGGTACACTCAACAGTTAACCCCCCCCTCATGTTTACTCAAGTCGCTCAGAAAAGGGTCTGTGTGCGATTAGAAACAGCAGGCGATTTGAAGTAGCCTTGTATGTTTTGACGCTGGCGATTTCCATTGATTTAGCATTGGCGTCTTGTCGCCAAATCGCTCTTTTAAAAATCGCCGGCGACAAATCTCCTCGTGTGCCAGAGCCCTTACACATAAACCATGCTGGCCTCAAAGTACTGTGAGTTGCAATGTAATGAACTGCCTTATTCCCCCTTCTAAGTTTTTCTACCACTGATGTCACACAAGCCTATTGTTTTCAGGCTGAGAACGAGATCCCATTTTGAAAAGCGGCACCACCGTAGCAATTTGCCAATCTCTTAGCACCGTGCCAGATTAAGGGCAATGACACAAAAGCTACTCATAGCCAGCTACTTGTCGCAGCTGCAAAATGCTGTGAAATACCCTGCATAGACAATACCCAGAACTGTCTCTGCTAAAACACATATTGTACACATTGTAGAGACAATATCAGTATTGTCTTTATGTAGCCATGACAAGTAGCTGGCTACAAGTAAGTTTGTGTGTCACTGCCCTTAAGGGCCGTGGCAGACGGGGAGATTAGTCGGCAAGTCTCCCTTGTCACGGGCCATCCCACCGCGAGAATGTAAATCACCGGTGGGATCGCATACGCAACAAGTTGCCTTGAGAGGAAACTTTGGTGATTTTGGCGTCGCATATGCGATCCCACAGGAGATTTACCTTCTCGCCGGTGGGAAGGCATTTCGGGGAGATTTGTCGCGGGCAACTAATCTCCCCGTCTGCCATGGCCCTAAAGAATCCTGAAAGATTAAGGGTGAAGGCACACGGAGCTATTAATAAATGATCATCATTGTCTATTTTAGTAGCCCTGACAAGTAGCTGCTACTAGTAGCTGTGTGTCTTCACCCTCAGGGCAGGGGTACATGTGGAGATGAGTCACCCCGCGACAGTTGTAAATTGCATGTAAATCGCCGGTGGGATGGCAGGACTGCGGGACATTGCAGCGACACGTATGCCATCCCACCGGCGATTTACATTCTAACCAGTGGGATGGCATTGCGGGGAAATTAGTCGACCGCAACAATGAAGATCTGTCGCGGGGTGACTAATCTGCCCATGTGCCACTGCCCTAAGAGGTTTGGCAATCACAAAATATAGCTCTACATGGAGATGAATACCATCCAGTCCTAAACCCTTGTTTACCTTCACATTCTCTAGTCCCTTTTGAATTCTCTTCTGAGTAACCCATCCATCAATAGCTGTATTGCGCTCAGTTTATAGGGTTTATTAACAGGACCCCCTTTCCCCTATTCAACTTGAACGGCTGTACCCCCCCACCCCACCTAAATAGACAGCAGCTTATTAATAGAAGCTACATTAGGCAAACTAGCACTTTTATCCAACCCTGAGCAAAAGTATCTTAATTTTAATTACATATAAAACACTTTCATTTTGCGGTGTTACTGGTTATTTGAAGAAATCATTTTGGTTAAGCACACATCCAATACTTTTAACATTGTAGTCAGAGACGTACAAAGGGTTAATCCTCCACCTGAAGTGAGGGTTCCGTTCCAGGTGAGTGGAAAAGCAAATGAATGGGAGCACTGATTCGTTTCCCAGCTACCCAGCCGGCTGCTCCTCAGCTCCTGGCACTTTCCCAACTCTCAGTGCCACATCCACACTTTGCTCAGCGTCTCTACATGCTCGGAGCCATTTATGCCACTTTCCAGCCGCCTTATTGCAGAGCAAAGCAGCTATTGCACCTAAAGTTTATAAAGAGCAGGGAACGTGTATACCGTGTCGGCCCCGCCTGCTGTACTGATGCTCCCCCGGGGGTTTGTATGTGCGCACAGCACAGGCTGATGGGTACTTAGCGGGGTTGGCCAGTTTGTAAGGAGATACTTGAGGCTTGAGCCAGACCTCATTACGTGATACAGAAGGACAGGGGCGGGGCGTCTGCTCCGAGCCCCCCAGTGCTTCCCACTTACCCAGTTCTGTAGCTTTCCGCTCAGCTTCACCTTCTTGTTGCTGCTCTCGCTTATCTCCATGTTGGGCCGGGCGGCGGGTCTGGCTGTGAGTGTGTGCGCTACTGGTACAGCTGATGTACAGGTAATGTTCACCTATAAAGGCAAACGCGTATGGGAGCCAAGCACACGAATTGAGATGCCCGAAGCGGTGTGGGAGGGCCCTGTTAATTCCGCCCACAGGCGAACGATTCAGCTGTGCGCACCAATCCAGCCGGCAGTCTGTATAGTCAGTGCGGCTGCGTCTGGCCGCGGAAATGAGGCTGCGATGAGCCGCTACACAGCATGCCCAGCAGGAAGTGATTAGCGCAATGGGAGCTGCTTACGGGGAACTGAGTTGTGACATTGGCGTTACTGTGACGTTCTACACTTGCAATATCTACGTCTCAGTTGTGCTCTTGTGCAACGGAATGCTCTTATAAAGTCTGCCTTGTCCTGTTAGGCGGTGTTGCACTTATAGTGCTTGGTGTGGCCGGCAAGTGAGGCAATGACAATTAGTGCCAGGCTTGTTATTGAGTATTTTGCAACAGGTATATAAGCCTATTATCCCGTTAAAGATAAAATGCTGTGTATACAGAGGCTGGCATTTGCACTTTGGGTATAGAGGCAATTAATGCCCAGACTTATGTAACCTCATGTCTGTAGGGTACTGGTTGGCGGACTATTTAGGTCAGTGGTTCTCAACCTTTCTAATGCCGCGACCCTTTAATACAGTTCCTCATGTTGCGGTGACCCCCAACCATAAAATTATTCCTAAGAAATATATGATTTCCAATGGTCTTAGGCGACCCCCGTGAAAGGGTCGTTCGACCCCCAAAGGGGTCCCGACCCACAGGTTGAGAAGCGCTGATTTAGGTAAAGCCCTCATTTAGCGTTTCAGCCTTTATCGATGGCCCCTTTAGCAAGAGAAATGGCGCTAAACGCTCTCAAAGTATAAAGGCTCTACAGCCTTAAGCTGTCCCTAGAAAGGCACAAGGGAATAATTCTCTCAATTCACCCCAGTGTCTGGGTGTAAAGTGGAAAAGGTCAGATAAAGGTATGTGAGATTCCCAGAGAAAGTCAAAGAAAGTAATTTAAAAAAAATAATTTATTAGGGCAAGGAAAGCCTGACACATTTTGTGCCTATTGGGGCCATAGAGGGGCAGAGTTTAGCTGCCAATTCTGGTCTTTAGGACTGCATCAGGTCATTGATGTGGCCTGATGGCGCTTAAGCTGGCCATACATGTGGCAATCTGACGATGTTTTGTGCAACCATCGGTCGCACGAAACAACGTCAGATCCGCCACACACCATTCGGGGCTAAATCGGCAGGTAAGGAGGTAGAAACAATAGGATTTCTACCTCCTGTCGATTCAGCTCTGAAGGCAGATTTTGGTCAGGCGCCTTCTATGGTGCCCGATCAAAATTTTCAAACTGGTCCGATCGGCGAGTCAGCCGATATCCGCAGCTTCCTGCAATATCTGTCGACTCGCCGACATACCATACACGCACCGAATATCGTACGAAACGAGGTTTCGTACGATATTATCGGTGCGTGTATGGCCACCTTTATGCCCAACGGTTTCATTCGATCAAATTAGCCTGATATTGCCAAACGAGCAAATCTTACAGTGTATGGCCACCTTTATTCATAGGATAGTGAGAATACCCCTGCATATTTTTTTTAAGAATATTCCAATAGAATATTCCAAATGTACAATATAAAGTACTAAAAATTAAAATATAAAGGGGAAAACATTGCAAAAGGAAAGGCATGATATATATACTGGAGATATAAACCAGAGAAAATATACATGAGCTAAAACAAACTAAAAAAAATGTGTTAATGAACATGAAAAATTATAACAGTTAAAATTAAATGGAAGTAAAAAAACAAATCATAATAATAGAATAGAAACCCCAAAGGAGGTAGGAGATTTAATAGATTCTCTTCAGGATTCTGTAGGCCATCTGTAATAGAATATTCTTTAGCAAGTTCTGTGTGGATGGGCATTGGACACAATTAGTGCCTTAAAGTAGAACGAAAGAAGTAGGCTAGAAATCTTGCACTTTATGTTTTGGGCTTCTGTACCAGCCCTAGACAACCCCAGCCCTTTAGCAGGGAAGGTCTGTGCCTCCAAAGATGCCCCAACAGCTCCCCATCTTATTTTCTGCTGGTTCACTGCACATGTTCACATTATACTGTACATAAAGAATATAAATGTCATAATATAAGGCTGATTAGTAATTTATTCAGATTTACATTACATGGTCACTTTTGAATCTAGTGCACTTAGCACCAGAATTGAATAATCAGCCCTGAACCATCAGTTTATATGACAGACAACCTCGTTTTCTGTTGGATAATTTGCAACAACCCCTAATCTTAGCTTCTCAACAGCTGCCCAGAGCTCACTGAGCATGTGAGTGTTGCAGACACTTTACAAAATGGGGATCTCCTGTGACAAGTTTGAAGTGCTGGAACATTGCTGATATTGAGATGATGAAACTTTTGGCTGGTTAAATATATTAAAAGTTAAAATATATAAAATGTGGCATTTTTATGAGTGAATCTTTTTCATTTCTTATCTAAATGGCCCTTGTGCTGAGCCTCACTTCCACAGCTCCAAGCCCTCATCTTGATTTAGGGTGATAATGATCCAATCCGTTATTTTTAAAGCCTAATTCCTTCTCACCCTATATGAAATATGTTCTGAAAACATGGATCAACTTGGACATCAGAATGGCACAGTAGCATTATTGTCTGGCAGCACTGGGGTCTTTGATTCGATAACATCCAGGGCAGTTTGTATGTTCTTGCTGTTTCTGTGTGGGCTCTCTTCGGATAACCCAGTTTCTACCACACTTTAAAAAATATAATTAACCATAGTGTTTGTGTACAAACGTTACAAGGACTAAAATTGTAAAATTGGGAGTAATTACTGATGAGTAATCTCTCTAAATGGCTATAAAGTATGTCAGCACTGTATAAATAAAAAGAAATTAAAAGTAGTTAGGTGACATCTGTGCAATACACACATACATCTAGACTGTCGCAGCACTCCTAAACATTTTTTTAGGAGTGCTGAGACAGTCTAGATGTATATAGTTCAACCAGGCCTCGTGCACCCAAACTTTTCTTTTGAATTAGGGGATGAGCGACATTGCCATTGAACGTGTATATATATATATATATATGTATATATATATATAATAGAAAGAGTGCCGCACACATAGGGACTTGATACAAAAGAAAAAGTGGTTTTATTGAAAAAAATTCCAACGTTTCGAGCACAATCTGTGCTCTTCCTCAGGGACAAACCATATATATATATATATATATATATATATATATATATATATATGTATACATACGTACATATGCATACACACCTTAGCAACAACACTGTAAAAACACTCCTTTGCTGTAAATGCCTGGGGCTTCCAACCCTTAATGCTGGAGTTATTTCTGGAATAGAGCTACATTTGCTTCTGTCTCATTGTAAAAATGGACCTTTTTGTACTAGAGGGTTTGTCCTTTTGAATACGCGTAAGCAGAAGTCTCCTGCTACGTAGCATAGCTAAGTAACAAAAGCACAGCTGCCTTATGGTTACTTTTTTGTTTCTTTGTGTCGTGAACTAAAAGGGATTGTTCACCTTGAAATTAACTTTTAGTATGAAGTAGACACTGACATTCTGAAACAGTTTTCAATTGGTTTTCATTCTTTATTTTTGGTAGTTTTTCAATTATTTGTCTTTTTGTTTAGCAGCTATCCAGTTTGGAATTTCAGCAGCTGTTTGGTTGCTAGGGTCTTGTATACTTTATCAACTAGGCAGTGATATGAATGAGAGACTGGAATATGAATAGAAGAGGGACCAAATAGAAAGATAAGGAATAAAAAGTAACAATAAAAAAAATGTAACAGAGCAAGAGTTTTTTGGCTTTTGGGGTCAGTGACTCCATGCGAAAGCTGGAGACATGTAAGAAAAGGGCAAATAATTAAAAAAAAAAACTATAACAAATAATGAAGACCAATTGCAAAGTTGCTCTAACATACTAAAAAATTATCTCGAAAGTGAACCACCTCTTTAATTTCTGGGTTTCTTATTTTTTTATGGTGTGATGGGTATCAGTTAACAGAGAATGGTTGAAAAGGCCATTCATGTAACCTCTCCAAAATGCTATAGCTTGATCCAGATGAACATAAACAATCCTGTAGCTGCAATTTTTTGACAATCTTTTTTCCAGGAAAACTTTCTCACTGCAGACCAGGCTGCCGTACTCAAATGAACATTTCTTTCTGTACACAAAATGGAAATCAGATATGTTCCTAGAGCAGTAAGAAAGTATGTTTACTAGTAATAGCAAATGAGTTAAGCTTTCAGCTTTTTGTGACTTTTCTAAGGCAAATGTTACAAAACTGTTGCCCTGGAAGGTATACTCAAAAAGCACCTAATCACCATGGATTATCTGGTAGGTAAAAATAAAAGCTACCTATGAACGTGTCAAACAATACCCTAAAATGTCATATACAGGTATGGCATCTGTGATACAAAAACACGTTATCCAAAAATCTATGAATTACGAGAATGCTATCCCTCATAGACTCCATTTTAATCAAATATTTACATTTTTGTAAAATGATTTCCTTTTCCTCTGTAATAATAAAACAGTAACTTGTACTTGACCCAAACTAAGATATATGTAATGCTTATTAGAGGCAAAACAATCCTATTAGGTTTATTTAATATTAAAATGATTTTTTAGTATTCAGTATGGATGGAGGTCCAAACTATGGGAAGACCTCTTATCCAGAAAATGCAAGGTCCCAAGCATTCTTGATAACAGGTCCCATACCTGTACCTTTTTGCTAAACATAATTCAGACCACTTCTACCCTGTATCAGTCCCCTGCAGAGGAATACATTTTATAAAACAAAAAACATACAATGAACATATAACAGGCTTGGGATAACCTAAGTATCTGAGCCAGATTCAGCAGAAAAGTCCCACATTGCCTTTCTGCATCTGGTGCCACTACTGCTGTCACCCCAAGCCCCTCAACCTGCCTCTTCACAATTTGTTCCTTCTGTTCTAAGCTAAACGTGCCTCTAACATGCTTTATGGCACATACTAAGGAGCCCATTCATTAAACCACAAATTTTTTTGGAAAAAATTTGGAGTAACCATGATAGTTTCTGATGTGCGAAAATTGCGTGAAAATTCTTTTCTTGGTCGTGCAAAAATATTGTGGTTGCGATCTGAAAGTCACAAAATTTTCGTATCCGAACAATTGTAAGGGGCGCAAAAACCTTTGAAAAGACTTTGAAACTTCAATGCATGATTTTGGAAACCTTCCATAGGACACAATGGCACTCATATGTCGATCTTCCCTCTGCACAATCCACAATGCGATGATCAACATCTCCTCCTAGCCTGACTCCAAAACCAGAAGTCAATTGTTTGTCTGTACAGAAGGAAGGCTAGGAGGAGATGTCAATCGTCGCATTGTAGATTTTGCAGCGGGAAGATTTCCGTATCGCCATATTTGAAATGACCGGATGCAAAGTTTTACAAGGTATTTTCTAATAAAGCATTCAGAATAATAAGCGCTGGGAAGGATAGGGCAATTATTGGAACAAGGTATAATAGATTTTTTACTAAAAAAAATTTAGTGTTACTTTTCCTTTAACTTGATGGGAAACCACTTTTGTCACTGTGCCCAGATCCTGGCATCACAACTCCATCCTAGACATCACTGACCCTCCCTCTCATGTCATAGTTCTGCCCCTGACATCACCCCGAACATCGTTGCCCTCACCCTCAGAAAAGTTTGGAACCTTTCCTACAAAATCTTCCTCAGTTGTAATGTAAAGTCTGATGGAGTGTTTTCTCTGGCATCTACATCTGTCAGTTTATTTCAGAGAAAAAAAAGTCTGTCAGATACCATGAGGTTTTATTTTGACAGATGCAGCATGCAACGTTCCCTTTCAACAGGAGTGTTGCGTCAGATGGCAAGTCATGAACTTTACACATCAGATTTCTATATCGGTCCCATTTTCTAACCAAGGGGTGGGCAAACTACGGCCCGCGGGCCACATTTGTCCTGTTGGTCTTTTTAATCCGGGCCGCCGAGGATTGGTGTGTCTCGATTTTCCTAACAGAGACCGCAGTCCACAATCTTCTGTCTTTCAGAAAATCCCCATTCCGCAAGCCTCATCATGCGAGACTTGGCGTCAAGACTTGCATGTAAGTGCAGCAATGCAAAACGTAGGGGACTGACGAGCGGAGACGGCGCTGGCCCGGCCAGGCTGTCAAATTTTAAAAGTCAATGTGGCCCCTGACCCTAGAAGTTTGCCTACCCCTGTTCTAACCCATAGAGCTACATCCAGCTTGAAGAATACGATCTGGGGCTCCGACACCATTCTACAAAATCTTCTGTGTAGTTAAGCTCTAATTGGAACAGATTTTCCACAAGAATGTTGTCTTCTGAAAATTTAATTAATGGTGATTAGGTTAGGAAGGTCTCTATGAACAGGGCACACAGCAAGAAGGCTATCTGTAATCTGCCTGTGGAAGGAAATCCACATATCTGCATGTGTATGGGCCATTCACAAAGGGCTACCTGATATTTGGCTAAAAATCAGCCAGCCAGTATCGTACAGGATGGCACAGGGGCTTCACTGGAAGACTATATTGACTGGCTGGCCTTTCCCATGGCATTATACAATAGGTTTCCAGCACTCTCATGAAAAGCTTGTCAGAGAGGTGCACACAGCATCATATGTTCACCTCCACATACCTTTACACTTCAGTATATCAAAATTGCAGCACTCCCATTTCAAATTCATAAAACCGCCTTTATTTCACAAATGGCACAGACACAGCAATGTTTCAGACCTCCTGGTCCTTTCTCAAGCTAACAAAGTATAATTTAAGACACCTGCAGCTCACTTATATATTCAAATATAACATTTCCCCCTAGTGGTTATCCAGGTTTATAGTGTTTGAAACAAAGTAACCCCAACACCCCTTTAACGACATACAGTGTCTTTCCCGGCTGTATTTGTTGATTCTCGGTAGCCACTAGGGATAAAAACATAATAAATAATTAAAAACAACCTGTCCCACATTTATATCAGTGGACCTAATTCATACTTTTTATTTAGACCCCTTGGTATTAGTGTTCCTAGTCTCCTAATCCAACTTGTTACAAATTTAGAAGTTGTTTAATTTTATCTCCCCCCCTCCTGGGTTTGGGGACATGCTGCAACACCTGAAAATGCAACTTGGCCACTGTGTCCCACACAAAATCTACAAAATGACTAGCCACGGGGCTCTGTCTCACATTTCTCCTAATGTCGGATTTATGTTCCCCTATTTCCCATGGCATTACCTTCCTGTTTAGAATTAGCAAATTTTAACTTAGGGGCACATTTACTAACCCACGAACGGGTCGAAATGAGTCCGTATGTGTTTTTTTCGTAATGATCGGTATTTTGCGATTTTTTCGTATTTTTTGCGATTTTTTTCGGCTTCTTTACGAATTTTTCGTTACCAATACGATTTTTGCGTAAAAACGCGAGTTTTTCGTAGCCATTACGAAAGTTGCGTAAAAAGTTGCGATTTTTCGTAGCGTTAAAACTTACGCGAAAAGTTGCGCCTTTTTCGTAGCGTTAAAACTTAAATGGTGCAAAGTTTCGCGTAAGTTTTAACGCTACGAAAAAAGCGCAACTTTTTGCGCAAGTTTTAACGCTACGAAAAATCGCCAGATTTTACGCAACTTTCGTAATGGCTACGAAAAACTCGCGTTTTTACGCAAAAATCGTATTGGTAACGAAAAATTCGTAAAGAAGCCGAAAAAATCACAACAAATACGAAAAAGTCGCAAAATGTTCGTTTTCAAGTCGGAACTTTTCCAATTCGGGTCGGATTCGTGGGTTAGTAAATCAGCCCCTTAGAGTATCTCTATCTTTTGGGAGTGTATATGAGCACCGATTCTAGATTTTTTTTCTGTGTTTCTTCTAACTCTTGCATGAATGTCCATGGTTCTGCAAGCTAAATTTGAATCAGTACTGTCACTTTCATTAATGAATCAGGTACACATAGCATACTTTGGTTTGCTTTACAGTCAGTCAGTCTATCTTGCCATTTTTAAAATAGGTAATATTGTATATCCTAATATTCATCTGATTAAATCTGGAGGTAGGGTTTTCACTAGACAGGAACTGAAATATGTAGGAAATTACATACCCCCTACAGTCATCAGTGTTTGGTTGTCGAATCTTTTTTTATTTGTTCCTTTATTGTCTTAGGAAAATATTTTGTATTTAAGGTGTCTACAGCGTGTTAAGTCCTTTTGAAAGCAGCTTGTCAACCACAGTTTCCTTTTGCCATCACAATGAATTTAAACAGATGCTGATTCTGTCATGCAGCCCTTCATTACATTGCAGGTCCTGCCACATAAAAATACGTTCAGGGATCAAGTCATTATTCCTTTCTGTGATGGGCTGGCCTGTCAGTTTTCCTTTCCAATTTTCCTCTCTATTTTTTTGCAATTTTTCTGGTGGTTTTCTTCCTTCACGCAGATAGTGGAGGGTTTTGTTTTATTTCCTCCTTTTTTTCTGTTTTACCTTCTGGCTTTACTATTTCTAGCCAATTGATCTTTTCCTTCTTTAAAGAGATGGTAGATAGCTCACTTTTTTGTTCCTTCTTTGCGCAGCATTGGTGTCACTGGTTTTCTCTTGCAAGGAAAGTAAACCTCACGTCTCCCTCTTTCATTAAAGAGGTTGAGGCCCTCTTTAGTTCTTCTTCATTGGTGCAGGGTATTGGCTTATCTTCCAACTTGCTGGATTTGTTTCCTAAAAAAAAACAAGCTTTGTAAAAAAGCTAGGATGCACTTTCATCTATGTTTTCACCACCACATTCTTTTTTTAATTGCAGAATTGGCATTGTTATCTTTAGAAGAATGTTAAATGGTATATTTGATGTTACACACCTCGGTAAAAGGTTTAGCTAATTGTCTAAAACAGGAAAAAGTTCCTACAGAAGCCATGGTATAATCTTAAGCCTAAAGGTAAAAAAATAAATTAGAACAAATCAGTGAATGTGAAAGGATATTTTAAAAAAACCTTCTAATTCCCGTGCTAACAATGTAACAATAACTAATATGCACTTAAACAATCATCAGCTAACGTGCAATCACATAAAAAAACCTCATCTACAATAAATCAAAAATTATTTTTTTACCATAGAAGATTCTGCACAAAGATTTGCTGTATCCCTACATACAAAAAAAGGTCAAAAAGATCCAAGTATTAATAATGAAGGAATATTGTTTCCAAAGTGTTGTTTTTCCAAAAATAAAGAATAGAATTGACTATATTGTGTGTAAATGTGATAGAGATCCTAGATATTCTAGATTGCGGGGCAGGGGCCAATATGAATGATGTACAGTCTTTGTAGACCTGCATAAATGATTTGACGCTGTATAGATACTAGGCACTGCCACCTATGTTCAACATGTATGCAGTATTTCATTTTGCCACTAGAGGGAGAAGCAGACTCACACATCATATACATTGCTAGGATACCCCACCTTTTCTTTTCATGGCTGCTCTCAGCCTTTCTCTTCTTTCCCTTCTGTTTTCTTTTTTTTCTCTCCCGCTCTCCATCACAAGCCTGCAAGTAGCCACAATGATGCATTCTGGACATAAAAGGTGGCCCCTTGCCCCTGTTTATTAAATACGGACTATAATGTGTTTAATTCACTCGATGCAGAAAATTCTGAGGTGGGTTTTAGATAGGATGTTGGACCACTTGCTCTTTTATAAAATCTCAGACATAAAGTAAGTGAGAATTTCTGCTTTGGGAGAGAAAGAAAAGAGACGGTTGATTACAATTTTCTGTACGCTGTAAGCATGGAGGTAACGATAACTTTTGTAAGATTTACATTAATAACTTCTTTTTTAAATCACTCTTCTAAAATACGTATTTTCAAGACTATATAGAAA
This sequence comes from Xenopus tropicalis, assembly GCF_000004195.4. NCBI lineage: Eukaryota > Metazoa > Chordata > Amphibia > Anura > Pipidae > Xenopus > Xenopus tropicalis. The sequence goes on along the minus strand of NC_030677.2, from coordinate 71,763,894 downwards.
TAATGTAGGGTTATGTAATGAAAAGCAGCCAATCAGCAGGTAGCATTTACTGGTCACTTGTTTAAAAGGAAAAGTATTGGTTGCTATGGGTTACTGCACCTGGGCAAACTTTTAAAGCTTTTAAAGGAGACATATTGGAAAAATGGAAGAACCCCTAATTTTGTAGGCAATTATGAATAATATATGTTGCTGGTTTCACTTTGGGCTAAAAGTGAATACTGTCAAAAATGACCCCTTTATTGGAGCTCCCTATAGATCCTCTCAGGTCCCTGTCAGTGTTTCAAATGAAGGGTGGGAGTGTCATAACGATCTCTGCCAGAAGCACAACAGGAAGAGGATAGCCAATCACAGCCCTGCACTCACACAAACAAAGAAAGGCTTCAGTTCCCTATCAGGTCAGCCTAGCTGCTGATTGGTTCCTATCCTACACTGCCTGTACTGAGGGTTGCCGGCTCCCCTGCACATCCAGAGAATTCAGCCAGCAGCGGGACTAGTAGGGTTTTGGTGGAATTTCTCAATAAATCAGTCTGAAACACAACTTTTTAAAGCACAAGCCTTCTATATTTAGAGGAGTAAAATTCACTGGTACATTCTTAATTTCTAAATGATATGTCTCCTTTAACTAAAGCGGTATGTGCCATTTATTTCTACCCTGGAGGCCTATGACTAAAAATCCTGATTCTGCCTGCACCGGTCCCATGTGTATAGTAATCCACCTGTCACTGTGCACATGGGGCAGATTTTGATTTTGAGAAACATTCTCCAGTAAAGTACCAGTGATACATTTGAGATCAAAGTAGCATTTATTTTTGCCACTGTAATTTTAGTAACTAGTTATTTGCAGAAATAAGATATAAATCTTTAGTATGTTAAGTAAGTTCATCCAAGAACACACAAATTATAGGTTAAAAAGTTTAGCAGCCTGTATTGTGGTTGTGCCACTACAGTGGGTGGCATTAATGGTCATCTGCAACTGAATGGCAGAATTCTGAGAAATATGACAGGATGCCAGCATATGCTTTTTGGCATCTCATAATAAGATAGCACATTTATTTTGGTGATATTTGAACTTTGGTTTCTCTGAGAATGCTGGAGCTGGAGGCATTTGGCAGTCTTGTGTTAGAAGTCAGGCTGGAGCTAGAGCTGAAGCAAGGCTACTGGATATTTAGCCTAGAGCCAGAATTGGCAGACCTGAAGCACTGATAGCAATATACCACTGCTCTGTTCCCATTGCTACTTTCCTCCTGTCATGCATTTTATTAATTTTTTAATTGAATATTTTACTAGAAAATATTTTTAAAAAGGCCAACATACAGGCCATTGGGACAAATTTTATAGACAACCATGGTTCCTCATAAGTCCCCTAGCCAGGTTCCTTGTCTATGCCTTTGCCACAGATGTCTTGAAACAAACAACAAGCAGAACTATATACAGATGAAAACGGTTGTTGCTCCTAGTGGCCAATGAATAGAATTCCTAATGTGTGAACTTGTCATTTCTTATAAGATACAAGTCCTAGGTAAGTATAAAGTCAACAAGTTTAGAAGACCTACAATTCTTGGAAGAAGCCATGCACACAAACTGAAAAAGAATAAGGTTAGTTACCGTGTTTTAGGTTTTTCTGTTTGTTTATTGACAACTTCACAAGAAAATACTGTATACTCAGGCCAACATATTAGCTTATGGTACAAATGTTTCAGACAACTAAAGTCTCCCTACCTGGCCTCTGGCCAGATGTGGAGATGGGGAACTTGACAATCAGTTTATTGGTCACAGTCTGACAGAGTACATGCCCCTGCTGAAGACTACCTGAAGAAATAGATAAACGACAAGCAGAACTACTGTATATACAGCTGAGATTTTTTTTTGCTCCTGGTGGCCACTTGGAGATGGAAAAACCAAACCAGATGTTTTTTCCTTGTATTAAACGCCCAATTCACTTCAGATGAGATGTGCAATAAAGTATTAGAAAATAATAGGTAAGATTTATTAATTCTTTGCATAACTAACAGAGACTAGCCAGTATGTAACATATACTAGTCAATTGTTTAAAAGTAAATATCGGATTGGTTGCTGTGGGTTATTAGACCTAATGCAAACTTTGCCTCCTTTATTGCATGACCTCAGACTCAGGGCATTTTGATTCCGACAGTCTTGTGCATTTTCCCAAATCAATTCTAGTCTATTTACTCAGTTGCTGAGCATATAAATTGATGATTTCTAAATAGAAGGTGAATCACCAATGTTCCATAGATATTACCACAAAGAGCATAATATGACACTGTTTTCTGTGAATACTGTTTTTGAGAAGCTCCTAACCAAGCAAACAGTGAGCAAAATCCATCCCCATGAAAGTTTTTATTAAGTCACAACTGGTTTCCATGTGCATGGAAACGGTAAGTCTACTTAGCAATTAGGGCTTTCGCAACCACACAGTTCATTTACTACATCTTCTCTTGAAAAATAGGATTTTTCCAAGACTGGGAACTATAGGATCTATTATCCACAATGCTCAGGACCTGGGGTTTTCCAGGTAAGGGATCTTTCTGTAATTTGAATCATCAGACCTTAAGGGGCCGATTCACTAAAGGCCGAAAAAATCGGTGTTATTTTTAGCATGCGTTAAAAATATTATCACTTCTTACATTTTGAGAATTAATGATCGATTCACAAAAAAAGACACTTTTTTAATTAAGAAGCGATTTTATTCCATTATTTATGTTGTGAGGACATATTTTTAAGAGATATTTTAAAGCATGTAATATATTTATGCATGTGTTAATATTACACAAATTATCGCAATATTTCATGCTTTTAATGCTTAAAATATGTCTGTGAATTATTCGTTAGTATTATTTCTATTAGATAATTATCGCAATGCGATGGACATGATGCTTTGCGATAATTGAGATCTTTGCCCATGCGATATGAGTAGTAACGCATGCAAAATTACTTTGATGAATCGTTAATTAACAAACACTTTTTAACGCATAAAACTATGCGAACTTTAGTAAATCGGCCCCTAAGTCTGCTAAAAATCATGCAGCATAGTTAGGATAAAGTACAAGGTACTGTTTTATTTTTACAGAGAAAAAGCTAATAACTTTTAAAAATTAGATTAAAATGGACTCTATTGGAGATGTACTTTTCATAATTCGTAGCTTCTGAATAATGGTTTTCTGGATAACAGATCCTATACATGTCCCACTTTCCAATAGCATTTGCTCCTTGGAGGCTTTGGATGATGTTTCAGAGCATCTATGGCTACTTTCATGTATAGTAATAAAAATGAACATGCAGCCTAACAACTCTGTGCACTCGTCTTCTCTGTCTGGCACATGCTGCCCATTCTGGTGACTAGAAAGCATCCCTTTTATAGCACATTGCTATACTATAAATGAAGTCTTATTTGTAAGTCAATGTTCCCAATTAAAACTTAGGAAATAGCAGCAAATACCAAAGGTCTTTTTGTTCACTGAAGTTCTGAGGACATTTGCAATTAAACATACAAACATGGCATTAGTTAATTTGTGCAAGTTAACTATTTTCTTTCTTACTGCTCACTAGTATTGCCATTTTATTTTCTCTTTCTCCCAAAGCAATGTATCGTATCCTACGGCCACCACCATTTCCTTTTCTCTCTTCATTGTACCCATCATAGTACTGCTATTTATTGTCTACAAGAGTCCTTACTTTCTACAATCATGGTTTGCTTGTCCCAGTGTAGTTCTGCTTTGCTTTCTTCTATTCCAGGCATGCAGTTTCTGTTTAGTCCTACTTTGCCATGACCAGTGCAGTCCAAACTGGTATTGTCCTGGTCTTATCCATTCCGGTCTTTTTAGTCCAGGTGCCCAGATAAAATTTGTTAAGGTGACCATACACAGGCAGATTTAACCTACTAATTTCAGTGTTTTGGCAGCTTATCTGCCCATGTATGGGGACCCCCTATGGCCCTTACCAACAGACACCTGCCTGTCAATCAGGTAGGTTTGATGTAGTATTCGCTCCCACCACTACTTTCTCCGTCAATGTAACTCGATTGTTTGACCCTAGAGCCAAATGATTGAATTAGCCCAATATTGCCTTCCTTAGATCTCTCCAGATGAGCAATGTTATAATGTATGGCCACCTTTACTCTCTAGGATAACTTTGCCTTGTTTCTAGTGTAGTCCTCTTTTGCCTTTTCCTAGTCTGTTGGTAAAATAAATAGCTATATGATGGCATTATCTCTCCTCCATGACAAATTAAACACTGTTCCTTTAAAGATGAAAAATATTCTGATGCCTTGTGCGTCTGCTGTAAGAATATCCTTTAATCAGTAAAATAATGGAGGGTGATTGTACCAACAATTGTGAATATAAATGTAAAACTATGTTACATTTTGTACTTAAGTAATTGCAAGGTCCTTATACAGTTATGAAAAATGATTACCGTATGCCGAATATTGTATATTTTGTTTTGCAAAAAAGCTGATATATTTTTTCTAAAAATATTTGTCCTTCAGCAAAGCTTTTTCAGTTACAAATGAGTTTCCATACCACAAATAAGCAATAAAGTTTTTTTTAATAGCTTTCTGGTTTCTGCACCAAATGTATTACTGCAGATCTCTTTTATGCTGTAAATAAAATATATTTAGCAGAATTTTTTCTGCTGTATATTATATTTCACCCTATATCTTTCTCTCCAGTACTGGATCCCCCCTCTTGCTTCCTCCTTGTACGATTTTCCCCCTTCTCCCACCTTAGTATATTTTCTTTCCATCTCTATCATTGCCTTGGAGCAATGGCACAAAAACATTTTGCCTGATGCTGTTTATAAGCTCATAATGATATATTTAAATATTGCTTGAGTACACTGCCTTTTTTCACACATCATGGGGCATTTAATATCTCATTATGCACATGACCAAACATGGCCCCCCACACTGGGAGCTCTTGCAGTGGGTGCTTATTGCAAAGAAGCCCTGTCCAGATGCAAATGAGGACTAAGGGGCATGATTTTATGCCCATAGTGTTCTAGCATTTGCATCTGGGGCATTTATAATAATCCTTTATGTCCCTTGATTGAAACTTTACCTGCATATCTACTGTACATGCACTTACAAGCATGGGATCCGTTATTCAGAAAACCCCAGGTTCCAAGGATTCCAGACATAAAAGCCCATAATGGTATTACCTGTTGTTTAATACAAATAGACAAATGCTGTTCTGCTGGTTAACTAAACACAAAATTAGATTTTCTACCTGCATTTCATGCATAATTTAGATATTACAATAGATTGTTACCAATCAATGCACAGACATAAAGAAAGTGATTATATCAAAATAATGATGAGGTGCATATTTACTGCCAAAGAAATGCTTTGTTTTCTTGGACAGCATTATTATTGAACCTGCATGCCAGCCTTACTATGCAAAATATGAAATTGGATTACACCGCAGGATTTTGTAATAGAATATGTTTGTCTCCGTTAATTTAACATCTTAGGCACTGTTAACAAATGCTGTCTTGTTCAACCAGGACAGGCCCTGGTGAGTCTAAACAGGATTTGCCTGCAAAAGTAAGATGTTATTTACAATATCAGATACTGTTAGAAGGCATTTTTTTTAAGGAAATTGCATAACAGGTTTTATTTCCCACCAAGTGAGTAGCTATGGCTACTAAGTTTATTTTAATGTTGGAGGGGGGGCACCTAGCAGCAATGAACTAAAGCCTTACTCATGGTAGATGCAGTGTATCAATAACCAATGCCTGCTTACCAGTATCAACATCTGTAATAGTCAGTGTAGTTCCAATCAGTGGGCCCTGGTGGTTTACTCCTTGAGAGTAGTGAGGAGCGAAGCTGTCCAATGTCGCTTTGCCAAAAAATGAGTTGAAGTCAATTAGCGACAATTTTTTGGGGGGGCTACAATTTTTACTTACGCATGCAAATGTTTTTTTTTTCACTCCAAATACTTTAAAGAGACCAATTTTTCTCACTCTTACAGCACATCTTTTTTGGCAACAAAATTTTCTTATGCGCAACAATTTATTTTTACGTGCGTGACTTTTTTTCTCACTTCAGATACATTAGTCAAGGGGGGTATTTTTCTCACACAGTATTACAGCGAGTTTTTTTTGGCGACATATGGAATTTTGTCGCAAATCCATGCCTGGCAAAAAAATTTGCTCATCACTACTGTGGACTTGAGATTGAGACCTGTGCACTATGGGTCTTAAGTATGCAGCCTGCCAGTTGTACTCCACATATATATATAGCTTGCAGCTGGTAGAAGGAGCTATTCGTTCAGAGTGTGTGTAGAATGTTGGTAGTTAAATAATTATTTAAATAATAATTTTATTATGTTAATAATAAACAGGTACAGTACTACATCCATCCTACAAGCTTATCCTTCAATCTGGTGATTCCAGTGATTATGGCATTCTGAGAAATAAGATTAAAGGTGTGTACAGACCATTTATCCCAATGTAATGCCTAGGGATGCTCAGATTCCAGCATTTGGCTCTGGATTATTAAAAATCCTAGCACTCTTTGCAGGATTTAGATTTTGGGGAATCATTAATGTTTAGCCAACCTAAATGTGAACATTTAAAGTAATGTGATTTTAAAAGTGTGGACAACTGAAAGGGATATTTCTGTTTTGCTAATATTATGTATTTTTTTACTTTTATAATATTTAAATTTGCAAATTAGAGTTTAGATGTTTTGTTATCATCTAAGGGTGAAGACACTTACTAAGGGGCGTATTTATTATGCTGTGTAAAACTAATTCGCCGAAAAAACGGAGTAAAAAGCTGTGTAAAATAAATGGAAAAGATCGCCATCTGAACACCGGATATTACGCTGTTATTTTCCATAAGTTCCGGTGGAAGAAAAAACGCGTAAAACAATTACGCCGATTTTACGCCATTTTTACACGGCGAAGCCTGGCGATGTGTGGCGAATTTTCTCGACGTTTTTTACACAGCATAATAAATATGCCCCATAGGGTTGGCTATACATTAATGATTCCCCAAAATCTAAATCCACAAATTGTTAAAAAGTTGCGGCAACTAATCTGCAGCGAAAACTCACGAACACAGTGACTTCTATTATATGCTATAGAAGAAAAATCGCTCTGTGTGTCTTCGCCCTAAAGATGGCCACACACTGAAAGATTTGTTAGTTTAGAAGGTCGCTAAATTAGCAAATCTTTCTCCAATATGCCTACCTTGAGCCCACTGTGGACGATAGCAAATTGGTCCAATCATTGGTCTGAGGGCAAAACGATATAATCACATTGACAGAATATAGTCCATCAGGATGGGTACCACATCATTTCAGCCAGACATCGATCAGGTAGGCCTGCCTGAGTGCCACACACACACACACGGGGGCACATACAGTGGTGTGAAAAACTATTTGCCCCCTTCCTGATTTCTTATTCTTTTGCATGTTTGTCACACAAAATGTTTCTGATCATCAAACACATTTAACTATTAGTCAAAGATAACACAAGTAAACACAAAATGCAGTTTTTAAATGAGGGTTTTTATTATTTAGGGAGAAAAAAAATCCAAACCTACATTGCCCTGTGTGAAAAAGTAATTGCCCCCTGAACCTAATAACTGGTTGGGCCACCCTTAGCAGCAATAACTGCAATCAAGCATTTGCGATAACTTGCAACGAGTCTTTTACAGCGCTCTGGAGGTATTTTGGCCCACTCATCTTTGCAGAATTGTTGTAATTCAGCTTTATTTGAGGGTTTTCTAGCATGAACCGCCTTTTTAAGGTCATGCCACAACATCTCAATAGGATTCAGGTCAGGACTTTGACTAGGCCACTCCAAAGTCTTCATTTTGTTTTTCTTCAGCCATTCAGAGGTGGATTTGCTGGGGTGTTTTGGGTCATTGTCCTGCTGCAGCACCCAAGATCGCTTCAGCTTGAGTTGACGAACAGATGGCCGGACATTCTCCTTCAGGATTTTTTGGTAGACAGTAGAATTCATGGTTCCATCTGTCACAGAAAGCCTTCCAGGTCCTGAAGCAGCAAAACAACCCCAGACCATCACACTACCACAACCATATTTTACTGTTGGTATGATGTTCTTTTTCTGAAATGCTGTGTTACTTTTACGCCAGATGTAACGGGACACGCACCTTCCAAAAAGTTCAACTTTTGTCTCGTCGGTCCACAAGATATTTTCCCAAAAGTCTTGGCAATCATTGAGATGTTTTTTAGCAAAATTGAGACGAGCCATAATGTTCTTTTTGCTTAAAAGTGGTTTGCACCTTGGAAATCTGCCATGCAGGCCGTTTTTGCCCAGTCTCTTTCTTATGGTGGAGTCGTGAACACTGACCTTAATTGAGGCAAGTGAGGCCTGCAGTTCTTTAGATGTTGTCCTGGGGTCTTTTGTGGCCTCTCGGATGAGTTGTCTCTGCGCTCTTGGGGTAATTTTGGTCGGCCAGCCACTCCTGGGAAGGTTCACCACTCTTCCATGTTTTTGCCATTTGTGGATAATGGCTCTCAGTGGTTCGCTGGAGTCCCAAAGCTTTAGAAATGGCTTTATAACCTTTACCAGACTGATAGATCTCAATTACTTTTGTTCTCATTTGTTCCTGAATTTCTTTGGATCTTGGCATGATGTCTAGCTTTTGAGGTGCTTTTGGGCTACTTCTCTGTGTCAGGTAGCTCCTATTTAAGTGATTTCTTGATTGAAACAGGTGTGGCAGTAATCAGGCCTGGGGGTGACTACAGAAATTGATATTGAAATTGAAAATTGAAATTGATAAACCACAGTTAAGTTATTTTTTAACAAGGGGGGCAATCACTTTTTCACACAGGGCCATGTAGATTTGGAGTTTTTTTTCTCCCTTAATAATGTAAACCTTCATTTAAAAACTGCATTTTGTGTTCAATTATGTTATCTTTGACTAATAGTTAACGGTTTTTGATGAGCAGAAACATTTAAGTGTGACAAACATGCAAAAGAATAAGAAATCAGGAAGGAGGCAAATAGTTTTTCACACCACTGTATATCTTCGCCAATTAAAAGCACGACTGGAAAAAATTCGGACTAACCACAAAATTTTCGTAAACTGGGCAAAAACCTTTCTGACTTTGAACTTTTAATGCATGATTTTGGAAGCCTTCCATAGGACTCAATAGCACTTGAAAAAAATGTTGTTGTCGTTGCGACAAATACAATTTTGATGCACAAGTTGACGCAAAGCATGAAAAAGTCGCGTAATTTTGCGAAAATATCATAAAAAATATGCAAAGTTCTAAAAGTTAGAAAAAATACAAATTTTTCTCTTTTGTACTCATTTCGACTTAAATGAATGGGTCCCATGGAGTCGATAAGCTGCTTACTCGGTTTGGTCAGCAGCTTTTATCCCCCCCCCCCCTGTGTATAGCCACCATAAATGTTTTTGTTGTGTTGATCCCATTATTACTGTGGTAAAGCTAAAGGTAGCCTTAGCTCTTTGAGAGATGACAGTGACTGCATTAGTATAAATAAATAGCCTAGCTGTGAAACACAATAGGTCACTAAACTGTTCATAAACATTCAGGGAAAAGCATGAACTATCACACAGTCTTGCAAATATGTACAATCTATGGGCATGGAATGTCATTTATGTAACAAAACTGGAGAGTCTAGATTTTTGCCATATCTTCTTAATCACTCATTAGACAGTAATCCCCTAAAATAAGATTTCTACATCTGACCTCCTGGCAGTAGATGACAGAAGATGTTACAGAATACTGAGAACTGGATACATAATAGCAGTGGCAGCAGAAGATATTTTCTTAGTTTTTGAAAGCTAAATATCCTTAGAATATATTCTAATAGCACTTAAACTGATCTACAGACTAAAGATATTAGTGTAAAATTGCCTGCAATGCTACAAGCAACCCTGCTGTTCTCCCTACAACTCATTTCTTTAATACACTGGTGCATGGGACATTTTCAGTGAAAAGTTGTCAAAGTGCTAGAAAATGAAAGATTGTGGACTTTTCCCATGGACCTCATAACATTTTTTTTGGAGAGGTGGGGAAGATAGATATCATGCTAATCTTCTAATATGCACACACCATAAGGTTGGGTATAGGGTCATAGATCCCAAATCAACCAAATAGCATATATTCTTGTGTTTTTAAAAAAACAAAAGTAGTTTCAAGGTACTGTATATGCCAGGCAAAGGCATTATTGGCTCCTGTCTAAACATTAATAAATGATAGAAATAAAAAACTAAATTCCTTTTTCTGTGTCATCAGCACAAAATGTATACTGTATATTCAAAGGGTATGATTTTGTGGGGGAATTGTGTCACATGGTAGCTGGTGCAGAAATGTTAAAGGAACAGTAACACCAAAAAATAAAAGTGTTTTAAAGTAATTGAAATATAACGTACTGTTGCCCTGCACTGGTAAAACTGGGGTGTTTGCTTCAGGAACACTACTATAGTTTATATAAATAAGCTGCTGTGTAGCCATGGGGGCAGCCATTCAAGCTGGAAAAAAGGAGAAAAGGCACAGGTTACATAGCAGATAACAGATAAGACACCATTGTATTCTACAGGGTTTACCTGTTAGCAGCTATATAACTTGTGCCTTTTCTTCTTTTGAATGGCTACACACCAGGGTTTATATAAACTCTAGTAATGTTTCTGAAGCAAACACAAAACTTTTACCAGTGCAGGGCAGCAGTACATTATAGTTTAATTTCTTTGAAATATATACATTTTTTTGGTGTTACTGTTCCTTTAACAATGGAAGATTTATGGTACAGAATCACTGTCTTGGGTCTGTAATTTTTTTGCTGGACACACCCAGGGGTATTCCATTTATTCTTTCAAAGCTCATTCTTGCTTATGTGGTGAGGTTATTTTATACACTTAAACATCATGTTTCACCAGTCAAAAAAAATAAACTATAGTTAATGTAAGCCTTGTATATATTTAAGTCAGACTAAATAAAGAAAAGGGTCAACAGTATAATTACATTCATCTTTTGAAATACAAAGTCAACAAGATCTACAGTTAGGAAAATTACAGTGGATAAGATACCTCCAGTGTCCACCCTATGGTAACATAAATGTTTTCTAAGTTAGAATATAATTGTGAAAGAGTAATCAGTTACAGTCACATGTAAATATACAAGGTAATGCAAGGAAAAAACTAGCTGCCAGCTGCTAGTTGTTTAGACCATGCACAACAATTACAGCCCTCCTTAGAATTATTGTCATATAAAAGATGAGGTAACACCAGTGGCTGTTAAAGTGGCACTATCACACTGCTTCTCTTCTGTCGTCCTGTGCCTAGTGGGGTACAGGAGGATAATATAGTGAATTATGGACTCCTTATTGTAAAATATAAGGATTATATACAGTCGTTTTCAAAAGTTTGTGAACCCTTTAAAATTTTCTAAATCAGTCTCAGATGATTTCACCTTCAAATTATATCAGTGGTTCTCAACCTTCCTAATGCCGCGACCCTTTAATACATTTCCTCATGTTGTGGTGACCCCCACAAAAAGACCTGGCGCACGCAGCACGGCAAATTTTTTTGACCACGCCCACTTTGTGGCCACTTTTTAAAAAATAGTTAAAATAGTACCCACGATGGCCCAATAGACAGCACCCCCATACAGTGCCCCCCATACACAGTGCCTCATTTGCCCACATAAACAGTACCCCCCCATAGACCATGCCCTCAATTGCCCCACAGACAGTAGCCCCCATAGAAAGTACCCTCCATACACAATGCCCCCATACACAGTGCCCCCCATACACAGTAGCCCTCCATACACAGAGCCCCCCATACACAGTAGCCCTCCTTACAGTGTCCCCCCATACAGTGCCCCCCATACACAGTACCCCCCCATACACAGAGCCCCCCCATACACAGTACCCCCCCATACACAGAGCCCCCCCATACACAGTACCCCCCCATACACAGAGCCCCCATACACCGAGCCCCACCATACACAGTAGCCCTCCTTACAGTGTCCCCCATACACAGTACCCCCCATACACAGAGCCCCCCAATTGCCCCCATAGAGAGTACCTGCAATAGAAAATTCCCCCATAGACTTCTTGGGCTCCCGCTCCTTATTCGGCTCCTCGTACGGCGGCGACAGGACCTTTTATAAGGTTGCGCCTGTGCGTACGTGTGACGTCACACCCACAGGCGCAACCTTATAAAAGGACCTGTCGCCGCCGTACGAGGAGCGGTAGGCAGGCTGCAGCCAGCGCGTCCCACTGGCCTGGATTGTTTAATGAATGTTCTGCATTTCCTTAATGCGGGACATTCATTGAACAATCCGGGACAGCGGGATGCGCTGTAAAAACCGGGACTGTCGCGACCCCTGTGAAAAGGTCATTCGACCCCCAAAGGGGTCGCGACCCCCAGGTTTAGAACCGCTGAATTATATGATAATCCTAAAGATTCACTTACTTTGGCCACATGCAGATATGTTATTGGATCATTATTTCAATAAATAGATGTCCAAATATAATAATATAATATTTCATTTGTTAAACTAGGTACTCTTCATCTACTTTAAACAGAGGAGTTCCATAACCATATAAAAGCACGAGGCCCATTGCTTTTATACAGGTCATGGAATTCCGTGGTGATTTCTAATATGCTCATATTTTTCAACAGGGGGTACATTATTTATTATAATATACAAGTTTCAGTTAAGCTGGCCATACACGTGGCGATCCGACGATGTTTCGTACGACCATCGGTCGCACGAAACATCGTCAGATCCGCCACACACCATTCAGGGCTGAATCGGCAGGTAAGGAGGTAGAAACAATAGGATTTCTACCTCCTTCTGCCGATTCAGCTCTGAAGGGAGAATTTTGGTCAGGCGCCTTCTATGGCGCCCGATCAAAATTTTCTAACTTGGCCGATCGGCGAGCCGACCGATTTCAGCAGCTTCCTGCGATATCGGTCGGCTCGCTGACATGCCATACACGCACCGATTATCGTACGAAACGAGGTTTCGTACGATAATATCGGTGCGTGTATGGCCACCTTAAGTCATGTGACAGAAATTACACCACTAAGCACTGATTATAACTGATGACATCACTAAGCACCATTTATAAGGAAAAAATGAATAGGATATTCATGGCTCTTGTGTGTTATATTTAAAGGAGAAGGAAAGTCTAAAAACAACATGAGCTCAATAACTTAGCCTTAACACAGTCCTTAACATATTTCCTGAACTCACCGTGCTGTTGCTTAATCAGGCTCTGACATGGAAAAGTCTTGTCAGTAAATACAGTACCTGCTCTAAGCCTGTGCAGCTTCCTGTCTCACTGAACACAGATTGTCCAGGACACAGACATGCTCAGTGCACAGCAGAGAGCTCTGTTTTTTTTTTTTTTCCTCACAAGCAGGGGGGAGGGCGGGCTGCTGCTGCCAGGGAGATTGTTTATGGAGGGGGAATTTGTGGAGCTGCAGAAAGTTTCTAACAGGAGCAGGGAGCCGGCTTGTACTTTTCAGCCCATTCAGACATGCTGGATAAGATGGCGGCGCCGTTCACTGAAACAAGCATGTAAGTTCTAGTATGTGTATCTTTGTAAATCTTTCATTAGGCAAGCCAAGAATATAGCGATTTTACACAGCAATAGTAGTACTTTTTAATAGTGTGCTTAATAGATTTTGCCTTTCCTTCTCCTTTAAATATAAAGTCAGACCCCCGAGTCAGATCAGCAGTATAAAAACTTTCAAATATGCATAGCCTGGTTCTGAAGCATTGTATGTGTTGTTGTCCCAAAATGAACAGCTACTCTTCCATAAATGTCCAAAACAGTAAATGGGTGGCCCAGTCTGATGGCCAGTTTACATATAAAGTTAAACCCCCATTTTACCTTTAAAAAAATGGTGCTAAACCTAGGAAAATGTAAAATCAGGGAAATGCATTATGCATTAGGTGGTGGAAAGACAAAAAAACAGTGTAAAATGTGGGAAAACTTAAAATCAGCATATGTAAAATTAAGGTTTCACTCTACTGTGCAGACAGGAGTGGAAGTTAATCTCTTGCTTGTGTCCTGTGTTTAGGGCTCTGGCACACGGGGAGATTAGTCGCCCACGACAAATCTCCCTGTTCGCGGGCGACTAATCTCCCTGAATTGCCATCCCACCGGTGAAAATGTAAGTCGCCGGTGGGATGGCACATGCTGCGCAGGCGATTTCGGCAAATCGCCGAAAATGCCTCGCGAGGCCTTGAGAAAGATCCCGATGGGGACCGAAACGTAACGTTGGCTGTTGATGCGTTTTTAATACACAATTGATTGTTTTTGGAATATAACTCAGTGTTGCTGGTCTTTTTTGTATATATATATATATATATATATAGACATAAAAGGTTGAACTTGATGGATGTGTCTTTTTTCAACCTTATATACTATGTAACTATGTTACTATGTTAAATAGCGGATAGACATCTTTTATTGATAGGCTGTTGCAACAGAGACACAGCTGTGGACAGGTTTTTATAAGTAACATAATGAACAGGAGAAAATGCCAGGGACTAAAGAGAGATGAAAGATTTAACAAGTTTTACAATGCCAGGGAATCTGTTAATAAAAACAAAATGAATCTTAGAGTGTAGCTCCCTTTCATTTGACCATTATACCAACTTAGCCTGCCAACAAGATGGTAAAACAACATTCCACTTAGGTCAGCTCGGGACAACAGATCTGTAGTTTATTGCCAGTCAACTATTTTAAGTTTTAAAGGAGTAGATACAGTACAAAGCACATGAGAAAAAAAAACTACAAGTTATGTTCTCTGACTACTTATTCAGTATCTCAACAAAATGGGCCACTACATAAAGAAATATGGATAAAACACACAGAATAATTGAGACCCGCGTAAGAAGGCATTCCTAATATTGTCTGCACGTTGCTACATCTGAACCTGTAGGAGGTTCCTGTGTATAACTATTTTGTACAATGTTGTTTCTGATATCTTAGAGTGGTGAAGTAATTCCAGGAAGGAGGTGTGGGACTTTGATAAAATGTACCTGTAAAACAGGAAATGTTGAAGCTTTTATACAGATATGTGTAAAAACAAGGACAAGAAATCATCTGCACTCACCCATTATGACTATGCTAAGGACATAAAGACATGTAATGCATAAAGCTACTGAAAATGTCCTCCCCTTTAAACAAAGCAGGGATTGTTTGTCCATATATTACAATATATTCAAACTGGGCAATTATGTCTACATTAGGGATGCACTGAATCCACTTTTTTTTGGATTCGGCCTTTGTAAAGGATTCGACCGAATACCAAACCATGCGCACTTAGCCCAGGCCATAGAAAAGATCTAGTGACATGGTGCTGCTAAATAAGTACCCCTAACTGGTGCGGTTTTCAGTGAACAGGAGCATCGGCCCAGGGTCTCGGGTAAGTGATTATTCTTCTCCTTATGCTCACAAATTGTTGAAACATCTGTCACTTTAGAAGCAACATTTACAAATTTACAATTTACAAATTTGCTGTAAACTGACCAGACGATGATGCTTTAGGTAAGCAGTGAGCTTAAAGTACACCAGCAATGCTGCCAGAGCACTAGGGCATAAAGACAGTGCTAGGGATATTGAATATATTCATTTGCAGTGCATGAAGAGTCATTCAAGACAAGAGTGCCCTGCCCTATGATGGAACACCTCTTCCCCATTTCTGCCAGTGTGTTTTTGGCATTTTAAAATATACAAATAAAGGAAACAGACATAAAGAATACAGTCATAGTTTTTAACCAAGACAGTACATTTTTTCATCACTCAGTACAAATGAATTGTATAGCTATTGCAACCCTGGGACTTATTTACGTCCACAAGTGCATTGGCCAACTTGTGCTTTTTCCAGCAGTGAGCTGCGCATAGCACCACTTTCATTAAAGGTATGTGTCAAAATGTACTCTTTTCACTTACGTTTAGTTACACTCAGCACCACTAAGTCCTTCCTTCCATTACAAACTGGGGGCTGCTTCGCCTATTGACATAGGGAAACCCTGGAGCTCTCACCACCTCTGGACCAGGTGGGAGCTTGAGGGTTCCCATCAGCTCCTCGCATCAATAGGCTCAGCACACTTGCACTGAAACAACTTGTCACTCGCACACTAAACACCTGAAATGGCACCAGATAGACTTAGGAAATATTTGCTGCACTTGCACCTGATTTGAGATGAAGTGCACGCTCAGTTATGTCCATTTTGAAGAACTGGATGCATTGGCGGTAGGTGAAGAGCAAGGTCAAGAAAATTGCCTGTTTGCACTTGCAATGACATCAGAATTCAGTGAAAAAATGGTGCATTGTGGGAAAAAACAAACGCGCTTGAAATTGCACTTTGCACACTAAGGGGGGCATATTTATTATGCTGTGTAAAAAACGGCATGAAAATTCACCACACACCGCCAGGCTATGCTGTGTAATAAACGGAGTAAAATCGGCGTAATTTTTTTACGCGTTTTTCCTTCCACAGGAGCTTACGTAAAATAACGGTGTCAAATCTGGCGTTCAGACGGCGATCTCCCCTGTTTATTTTACACAGCTTTTTATGCCGTTTTTTCAGTGAAATCACTTTACACAGCTTAATAAATATGCCCCCACGTCTAGGTAAGTAAGTGCACCCTTTTATGTTTTGATAGAAGAACTTTCCAGTTACTTATTTACCAAATTGTTTTGTCATGTATAAACTATAAACATTTTGAAGAATTTAGAAAATTGCCAATGCATGTCTCAGTTTGCTTGTTTCAGCAAATGCTTTTTACACTGCTTTCCTCAGAAGACTGGGGAGCATTCTACTGTCAGTGGATGGTAATAGGAAGAATAATATTTGTGGCACTCCACAGCAAATAAGGCAGGATGTAGGCCGAGTACAGCAAGAAAATGGGTCTTAACATCTAATTTGAAAAAACTGAAAAGCAGAAGGTGCCCTAAAATACACAGTATATATATTCTTTATTTTACATACTGAACAAAATAATCTTAATAAATGGGCAAAACAGGGCCTAGAATTGGACTTTTCATATGTTATTACTTACAGTATGACACAAGCAACCACCAGAAATGGCAAACCCCTTATTTTAATTTGCCAAGAGAGCTCTCCTGCACAACCATTTACATAGTCTTTTAAAGTACTTGTTTTTTTTACTTCATATTTTGATTTTTCATTTTGTAACTATGGCTTGTCCCTATTTCTACTTAAATACAGACTATTTCTTTATTGCCTGCCTTATATACAAGTTCACATGCATAATAGCAGTACTTTCACAAAATTCTTGGGGTGGCACCTTAAAACAGTCCTTTGCAATAAGAGTGTGTTGGCATCCTTTCACTTTTCTGACACTTAGATATAAAAGGCCTTGCGCTTAAAAGGCACCAAAAACTGACTGCTGGTGTACTTATAATAATATTTTGTGGGAAAGCTCTCAAGAGTGGGAGTTAATCAAGCTCTCAAGAGTGGATTTTATCAAGCTTTGCTGTCTGATGGTGTGGAATTCAGACCTCAAAAAGTGGTTTTGCAGTCAAAAGGCAACATGATAGCATATATTTATAATAAGGCTGTGAATGATTGGGAAAAGGAGCAATAGAAGGAGTGAATCAGATGTACAGTAGACTGCTACATGAGACAGGAATAGCAATTGTGGCAAGTCTGGTTTCTTGCCTGGGAATTATAGCTGGGATATTAATGGGATTGCTGAAAAAGCAGCAGGAAGGTAGGGCTGGTGTTGCTTTCTGGACAGGGCATTAGCTACCGAAGGCTGGCTATTTCAGGTGACTAGATGATGCATTATTGAGAGAATGGTAGAATTAGCCTTATCTTGCTAGCATTAAAGAAAGGAAGCAGTATTGCATGGATCAACATCTTAGATGACAGCTAGCCTTTGCAAAGCAAAAAAAAAATATACTGTGTAAAATACAAGCTTTACCTTTATGAAACATTATTGGTATTTTTTGTAAAGGTGAAGCACATTCAGAAATATTTCTTATGTACGCTGTACAAGAGCTCTTTCATGCCATTGCTTGCACTATTGCTTGCACCACTCTGCACTATTAGATAAGCCAAATAAAAATACAGCTGCCTCTCCTACTATTGTTGGACAATATTCAAAATGCAAGAAACAGAATCATATTGCAATTGTTTTTTAGCTTGCCCCTCCACTATTTGCATTGTGCACAAAACATATAGTTATTACTGTATGTGGGCAGGGACATCCCCTGGAATGCACATACTTTATTAAGCATTTAGAACTTGCAAGACAGGAGTGTTTTGGCACTAAGTGCAAAGTAGCCCTGTACTAAGCACCTGCCAAAAGTTGGTATAAGTACAGGGTTCCTTTGTAACTGTACTGTCTTTTTTAACAGCATAACACCTAAATAGTATGAAATCTGAACTGGGTTGTTTGATTACAGTGTAATATTGCAAAGACAAAATAGCAGAGTAATCTGTCTGTGTTACATAACATAAAGATGATTCATTTAATGCTGGTTGAAAATGTTCTCATTGGAAAATCCTTTTGCTGCTGTAATAAAGTCTGGGCCTCCTACTTTGGAGACATGAAGATACAATATGGGAAGTTTATGGAGGGTTTATAACCCTGTGAGGCAAACATAAATCTGCAGATTTAAGGAAGATTATTTTTAATTTACCCTTGTACTATACAAAGTGAGTTTGTTGCTATTAGAAGTGAATAAAATTATAATGTCCCTTAATTGTCATGGGAACCAAATCTCTGGCACAAACTATTTCAATTATTATTAGATACTGGGAGAGAAAGCTAAAGATAGCCAGGCATGTACAAAGCTTAAAATAAAAAAATGCTCCATCAGCATGCTATTTTAGTGCCACATCAATTTAACTGATTTCTTCCTGTACTGCTTGCTTCAAACACGACTGGATGAGATTTAGCTGAGCACCAGCAAGTATTATTGGGCCTGGATTGTACTTATTTCATCATAGTCATGTAATTACATATATAGATCCAACCAAAATGAACAAGTCCAGTTGCTTCAAATTTATTTATACTAGATATACCATGACCTGGATGAATGAAAATCTTCATAGACATTTGTTTTGGTGATTTCACCAAATGAGTGGATTTTGAAATGCATGATATACCGTAATAATGCTGTAAAAATTGTTTGCTATTCTAAAATGTATCTCAGGGATATTCAACCCAATGCCCTACTGTTGCTATAAAAAAGAACCGTACAGTCAAAAATTAGACATCCCTATAGTTAGAATAGCTTATGCTGGACACA
Organism: Xenopus tropicalis; assembly: GCF_000004195.4. Classification (NCBI taxonomy): domain Eukaryota; kingdom Metazoa; phylum Chordata; class Amphibia; order Anura; family Pipidae; genus Xenopus; species Xenopus tropicalis. The sequence continues at coordinate 71,744,622 of NC_030677.2, read as the reverse complement.
GAAATGGTGCTGCAGTATAGGTAAAAAAAACAAGGCTGATTCATCTATGAATAGCCATTGGATAATATAAAATAGCATCACCTTTACTTAAGACTTTGTGGGTTTTGAATATATACAGAAGGGAGATCTTCAGTTCATATATAAGTTGCCCTTTGCAGTTGCACAGTTTGAACACTTCAAACAAAAAGTGCAAAAATACCCAGCACTGGCACAGTAACCAGAACACTAAAAAATAAAAATTGCATCAGGGAACCTAAATATGGCTATACATATAAAGTTATAAGGGTTCATTAAATTCAGAAGCAATTTGCATTCTAGAATTCCAGCATCATAACTTTTGTTTGATGGGGGTTCCATTACCTAGGATCAAATAACTTTTTTTAATTAGCATTTATTTAAATATTCAAAGGTCACCTGATCTATTATAGCTAGTTATAGGTAGTTATTGTTTAATATATTGTTTAAAAGTAGAAACATAATACCATACATTTACCCTTCAGTAAGTCAAAAGGGACACATACATTTCTTTGCTATCAATGATAAGTTATCTTATATGAAGGTATTTATATTACCTGTATCTTGTGCAAACATGCACATGACTGCATATACTACCCTTATGAAAACATAGTGATAATAATACAATCTGATTTTATGTAAAAACCTAAAAAAATGTATTGCTTTCAGGCCTTCAAAAAATGATGCTACTTGGTTGTTACCCTGACTGCCCATTTTAAAGTACAGCTACAAGCAAACTATTTCCAAACATTCTAATTAAATATTGCTTTTAAATTACCACTTTCCAACTTAAAGGGGAACTTCACCCAAGCACAACTTAAGATTTTTTAAAAGTAAAGAATTTTGAGCAACTTTGCAATATACATCAATTACAAATATGCAACCTTTTCCTGATTTTTAATGTGATAATTTGTATTGGGACATTTACTTAAGCCTGGCCCCTTGTTCTCCTGCTGATCTGGCTGGCTACTTTGAGACTCAAAAAAAATGTAAATGTCCTCAGCCTGTATCCTCCAAAAATCCTACAATTCCCTGAGCATGTGATAGCAATAAGAAAAGGAAAATCACAGTGCAATGCATTGTGGGTAATGTAGTTTCTGCATGCAGTCTGTAAGCTGTGGAGACATTGTTACAATTTGTAACATTGATGTTTCAGTCCATCCTCCCCTGCCAGGATTTCAAATCCTGATGCAGAAACTAAATGTTTTTCAGCTGGATTTTAGCATATAAAATGGTTTTTATTCATATTTTTAATGGATCAAATTACAGTTATAGGTATATTATGGGTTTCTGTGTTGTGTGGGCTCTTTAACAAATTTTGGTTTGGAAGATGGTGTTCCCCTTTGACATTTGAAATTCCAAACTGGCTGCAAAACAAAAGGTTAATAGGAGTTTTAATTTTTTATTTTAGGGTAGAGCCAAAAGATTAGCATAAAGTGTCAGATAAAGATCACCAGTATCTTTTCTGTAGCCATAACCCTGGATAAATATTAATCAGTGCCAGGATACACCAATAATGAACAGGTTGGTAAGGGTTACATGATCTGCTGAGCGACCTGCATATCACTAACCAATGGCACATGACGGGTGTATAATCTATCCTCATTATCGCTTCCTTAATACAGCACTAACACATCTTCACTAATCAGCAATGCTTATTTACACATATACACATCCATTAGTGATACATGGCTGCATGAATTATTTATATACCAACACTTTTCTCTGCACTGATATGCCATACAAACACTGTCCAGGGGTACAATTTTACCACAAAATCTAAGGGAATGTATTACAGTATTATGGTGCTTTGAGATCTGATGATTTTATTTTTTGTTAATTTAGCGTGGTATGAAAGTAGAACAGTGTTGCAAGGTCCACCTATCAATCCAGCCATAGGTGTCGGCTAAGCTGCTGCATTTTTGTAGAGATGGAGTCGGAGCAGTTTGGGTGGGACAGGGACAGCAAGGATGGGCTTCAGGAGGCTCTCTTTGGCCACAAAAAGTGGGTGCGGACAAAAATTTTGCTGGCATGCTATGCGTGCAGCAAATCCCACCCCCCCAACCAAAAACATATTCTGCTGCCCCTAAATCCAGCTATGGATTAAGGCAGCGTTTTTCAACCACTGTTCCGCGGCACACTAGTGTGCCGCGAGATGTTGCCTGGTGTGCCGTAGGCAGGGCACCAATGTACTAGGGGGGCACTGCTCTTGGCACCAATGTACTAGGGGGCACTGCTGCTGGGCACCAATGTACTAGGGGGGCACTGCTCTTGGCACCAATGTACTAGGGGGCACTGCTGCTGGGCACCAATGTACTAGGGGGGCACTGCTGCTGGGCACAGAGTTAAATTTTTTAACATTTTCTAATGGTGGTGTGCCTTGTGATTTTTTTCATGAAACAAGTGTGCCTTTGCCCAAAAAAGGTTGAAAAACACTGGATTAAGGAGATGTACATGCTGAGGGACTTAGATCCAGGTTTTGTTTACTTTTCTTTCTGTCTTTTCTTTTCTCTCTCTAGTTCCTCTAGTTCCTTATTTAACCATACACTACTCTATTACCCCTATGCTCAAGTGTACATTTATTATGGTACATTGTGTGTTAACTTACAGATTCTCCTATGACTCTTAAACACAATGCAATTCACTACTTTATACTGTTTGGTATCTCTATGCATGGACTGTGCTGTGCTCCTCACTGTATAAGAAATAAAAAAATAAAATAAGAACAACCCTCTATTTTTAAAGGATAACTCCATCTAATTGTTTTTTTGCATAATGAAAGAAAATATCGTTCTAGGCAACTTTCCAATATACATTAGCCAAACATTGGGATAAATATTGCTTTGAACTGCAATAACATTTACACTAATGTAAACCACTAAATATGTTTACCTGATATATATTGGGAAGTTGCTCAGAATTACATTTGTACTTAATATGCAAAAAAGACACAACAACAGTGAACAGAGTTTTCCCTATAAATAGTAAACAAAAGGAATTCTGGGAATGAATTCCAAACTGTTAAAAAAATCCCATTTACATGGGTTTATCCTATAGGCTACAGCTCACCCACTGGGTTTGAAGCTGAAGCCAGGACAATAGCTGATCAGATTCCCAACTACAGACCGGTTTTGCCTTTATTGAGGCTCATCAGTGTAGTGCAGGGTTTTCTGATTAGCTTAGGTAGAGTCACCATGTGGTTCTACAAACAAATAAATAAGGTTGAGGAGACTGCCTCATACAGACAAAAGCAAACAAAAGGAATTCTGGGAATGAATTCCAAACTCTTAAAAAAATCCCATTTACATGGGTTTATCCTATACGCTACAGCTCACCCACTGGGTTTGAAGCTGAAGCCAGGATAATAGCTGATCAGATTCCCAACTACAGACCGGTTTCGCCTTTATTGAGGCTCATCAGTGTAGTGCAGGGTTTTCTGATCAGAAATCCCTGCACAGAATAGGAATGAAAAATATATTTTGTCTCATCCTTATCCTGATCTTAACATGCAATTAACAACCTTACTTTGAAAAAACATTAATGAACATTGAAAAAACAGTTGGGAAAACTATTGCAGCTGGAGAACTAGAATGAAACTCCTAAGATTATGATCAGCTGACAGGAGAAAGAGAATACAACAGGTAGTATAATCATTCAGTCTTCAAAGGCCAGCAGTTCCAAGCGTGACCATACATCTAGAACAGGGATCCCCAACCTTATTAACCCGTGAGCAACATTTAAATATAAAAACAAGTTGGGGAGCAACACAAGCATGGAAAATGTTCCCGGGGGTGACCAAAAAAGGCAGTAATTGGTTATTTTGTAGCAAATTGGCAGACTACAGGAGGCTATGTTTGATAGTACCCATGGTCTTTATACCTCCAAAACTTGCCTCCAAGTTAGAAATTTAAAAATGAAGACCTGCTTTCAGGCCAATGGGAGCAACATCAAGGGGGGTGGTGAGCAACATGCTGCTCACGAGCCACTGGTTGGGGTTCACTGATCTAGAAAATGTTGAGTATTATTATTATGTATACTTTCAATTTCCAATTCAAAAACCTTATTGGAGTCTACCCTTCGCCTAATTTCAATTAAAGTGGGATATCCCCTGATATTTAATATAATTATATTTAATACTAATGGGTATGTTATCTTAGAATCTATGACTCAGGGTACGAGCAGTGTAGATTCTACATTCCAAGTTCCTATCTATTTAATGGAACTTGTTATTCTCCTTTATGAAATCTGGCACCAAAAAAAAATGTTTAAGTAAGGCTCAAGACAAATTATAGCTTGGCAATATTTACAATGTATGCCTCTTTCTCTGCATTCATAAGGGGTTATAATAGATATGAACAAAGGAGCAATTTATGATGAATAATGAAACCAGGAGCAAGGTGGCATTTTTCATAAGATTCATTGTTGTAAAGTCAGGGAAATGCTTGTCCCTTTAAATATAAATTGACATTTAAGGTACAAGTATTTATTAAATGTCAGTTTTTATTTAAACATACAAACAACCATTACAGCTGCTTTTACAAATATAAATCACTTAGGATCTGGCAGGTAGCTGAGTGCTACGGGGATTTTATTTCATATCTATTATTTACTTGCTACCTCTCTTTGCATCCAACATTAAACACATTTACCTTAAGAATGACCCATATGCTTCTCTATATATTTAATGCAATCAGGTTTTACCTCCCTTACACCTTTAAAAAAATCAGCATTATATAGTAAATTATTATAGAGCCAGTGATAAAGAAGCTAACTTCATCAATCATAAGAGACAAGAAAGCTAAATGCTTCAATAATAATAATGAAAGGAAAAATATGATTGGTTGTTGTAGGTTATTAATCAATAATGAAATCAGGGCTGCAGTTAAAAATTATGGGATCTTAGGTATTGCAAATAGAGAGTAATAATACTGTAGTTCAAGGATATATCCCAAATGTGCAAAGTTTCCAACTGGATTCTAGTAGTAATAGATACACAACAGCTGAAGGACTGTGGGCTGGGAAAGGCTCATGTAAATACTAAAAGCATCTACGCACAATAAAACCTTTGTGCTTCTATGTTAAGGGGCCCTTATAATTCTGGGATCACAGAATCAATTCCCAATCTTGCACAACGTAATAAATGCAGCTCAGTTTAAAAGTTAAGCAATAGAATGCTGCCCAGGTGTTTAAAAACCTTGAACTTGACATATGAAACAGTATTCTTAAAACAACTCAAATGGCTTACCTGATAAAATTGCTGACCCCAGGTCCCACACTCACAGGCTGGCCAATCTCAAGATACATGAAGCAATGAAAAAAAGGTAGCGCACTTAACATTATGTCTGAGTGACCCTGCACATCATCACAAATCCGTAGCTGGAGGTGAAGTGGAACAAAAAGCTGAAAAGGCAAGCACTTCTTCTGCCACTGTTTAAGATGAAAGCCAGTGTAACTCCACATCAAACTGCCAATAAGGCTATTATTAAAGTTACCCTTAAATGTATTTAAAAATTTGAAATGGGGTTTGGCATTTCCTAATCTGCCAACTGAACTAACCTGTTCAACTAACACACACTTAATCTGCTGTAATTAAAATGTAAAATTAGTTTAATTTAATTTAATGAGTCACAGATTTCCATTAGGTCTATCTGGGTGGTCACCTTGGGCCCAAGAAAATAAGGGGCCCAGCTTTTGAGGGGATGGGACTTGGGCTGGGTGGGGCAGAGTCAGGGCATGTCTAGGGCTGGACTGGCCATTAATCCACTACTGGTTGTGCTCAAACCCAGGCTAGCAATCTGTGTATTCTGGCAAACACCAGAAGGGCTGCTGTAAGATGAGATAGACAGTCACTCTTTACTGGGCTGGTGATGGCCTGTTTGGGCCTCTGTGTGCTTGAAATTACTAGGGACTATTTAAATCCCAGTTTGGACCTGCTTGTGCTTCACAATTTTCCTCCAGAGCTTCCATAGATAAGTATGTGCATATAAATAGATAGATACAACCTGGGTGCTAATAACAGAAACAATATACACCAGGTAAGTATAGCACTCAACAGATCTTAATAATGTTTATTACTTTTAGCTTAAACCTCCAGTCCAAGAGGGTTTTCAAAGAGCAGTTGTAAAACTCACTTGTCGGCGGCTCAGGTGTAGCAGCCCTGAGTCCGTAGCAAGAGGAACGTTCAAATTTCCAATCTTTGTGAGTGTGCAAACAATGATGTTGTTTGAGTATAATAGTGGGACTTGTAGATAATAGAATGTAACGGCTTTAGGGGTTAATGGTGAACAATGGAGGCAGAGATGGGGGTGTGATCTTTCAGCAATAACCCCTTAAAAGCCAGATATACAGTTTAAATAGTTTTATGCTTATGACAAGAAACAAAATGCGTCAAGCATGTTTCAATGAAGCAAAAAATGGTCCACCAGTTAAGCTATTTTAGATAAATTGTTTGACCACTAGTTTTGAGGCAGATTTATAAAAATGCAAAATTAGAGCTCACCAGGAAAAATTCACCCACTTTCTATTCATTCCTTTCTATTTCACTTCTAAAAATAAGTGTTGAACTCTAACTTGTGAACTCTAACTTTCACCTGTTAATAAATACACTTCTAAAAATGGAATGAATAGGAAGTAGGAATGAATAGAAAGTAGGTGAACTTTTCTGTGGTGAGCTGTAATGTCACATTTTAATAAATCTGGCACAATTTTTTTTTTTTTTTTAAATAATATAGGGTTGATTCACTAAAGGTTGATAAGCGTTATTGCATGCTTTTTGCGTTAAAATTTACACAAAAAAACGTGCGATTCTCTAAAGTATTATCGCATGCGTTAAGTCGCATATTACGTGCGTTAAATAGCGCGCAAACGAATGCGATAATTTTACCGCATTGCGTTAATTCTCGCACAGAAATAATACTAACGCATGATTCACAAACACTTAGTCGTGCTAAATATGAGCTTTTGCCAACAAAACTCGGCAGTGTTATATATTCAAGTATGTGTTGGGCCTAGAGTGATGCATCCTCCAGTTTGCAGGGAAATGGTCATTTTCAGAACAGTAATTTTCTGAAAGTAATGGCGTGTATGGCTAATATGGCGTGCAGTTTTTCGCACGCGGCGACAGTTTGTGCACGCTGCATTAATTAGCGTGCGGTGTGTCAAATACAGCATGAAAATAGTCTTCATGACTTAAATAACGCAAACAGCATCGCGTCTAAATTAATGCAAGTATCCTTTTAGTGAATCATGCGTTAAGACGCAAAAAATAAGACGTGATAAAATTTTTAACGCATGCTATATATAGCGCTCGTTTTAACGCACCTTAGTGAATCAACCCTTACGTGTTCAGATTTTAAAGGTTTATTAAAAGGGGTTTAAAACTTGTCATCCAATAAAAACATGGGCCTGTGAATGTAGTATTGTCCAACTTGGCCCAACTCATGTGTCATTGGCATTAAACTTACTCCTATCACCATCTATAAAAGCTACATTTCATTCACTTAAAGCCCTCCTGTACTTGTGTGTTGCTAAGAGCTGTAAATATGGGTTTAGGCATGTCCAAGGGCAACAAGCATATCTGTAGTTGTTAATAAACTACAATTTCCAGCATCTCATCAGCTGCTTATGAGATTTTGGACTTGTAGCTTAGCAACAATTGAAGAACTACAAGTTCAATAAAAATCAGGATGGGTCTTGGTCATAGATGATTTCAGAGTTATCAGGCAGCAGATTCCAGGAAATGGCTAATTCTGAGGAAGCCAGTCAAACAAAGTCTAACCATTATGTAAAGGTCAGGATAACCAGGCAAGCAATATGCACAGGCAGGAGGCAGGCAAGGCAAAAACCAGGACAGCATTAAACAACAAAGGAGTTTTGTAGGGAACTAAATCAAGAGGCAGCTCCAGCACAACAAAGCTGCATTTTAACCTTGGTTATCCATCAGGACACGTCATTCTAAAGTTACTCAGTGCCTCCCTGTATCATACACATCCACACAGAATTGGCATGCATCAGTAAACACTGGAACTTGGCGTCAGAACACAGCCTTATGCCCAAGCAAGAAAAGGGGAACACCTCAATTTGTTCAGTTCCAACTGCCAAGTAAACTCGCAATCTCCATCTAAAAAGTGGCTTGTTAATACGTAATTACAGTCATTTTTGCCTGTATGTAATGTCAAAAATACAATTTCAGCCTTATTAAGTAAGGATTAAATACAGCTTTTATGATCTTCTGTATATATTCTATAAAAAATATGGTTTTGCTTTATTCCTTTACCTTTTGGGGGTAAAACACTAAAGTTACAGTATGCATTAGAGAATGCATCATAAAACAGATTCTATGTCAGCAATTTGTGTGCCACAATAGCACTCTTTCCTATTTGTTTTGTGCATTTTTGTTTTGTAAGAGTTCACATACCCAGCCTAAGAAAAAGTAGCAGCAGTTTTATAATTTTTTAAATAATTGGAATATATGGATACTAATAATAAACTTGCTGTTTTAGTTTATTATTGTGGGTAATTCATATTTATTTGGCATTTTCTTAATATTAATTTTCCTGACAAGGTGTTTAATATATAAACCAGTGTGCTCAGTAGTTTTCTGTTATTGATTTATCATTTGTTGGGCAAGGTTTCTCAACTGAGCAGGAACAGGAAACATTTCTGTTTTTACAAGGAGAAAATATGAGTTGGGCAGTCAGGGCTGTCATCAGTGCCAGTCAGTGGCTCTGTGACAATAGGGGCCTGACAGATGTGAAAATTCAATAATTGCAAAGCTGTGAAGGGGGAGGGATTTGCGGAATTGTGGGTCAGTGTGGAACTTAGTTGGTCATTTTTTTACTGGGGACCCAATTTGGTTGGCTGGACCCTCTGCCCAGGTAGAAAGAAGCAGGTAGTGGACTAGTAACTGGGGCACCCTGGGGAGGGCTCTACTAAGTAGTATTAGGCGCCATGTTTCCTGATGGTGACCCTGCACACATAAATAAATAACCTGTTGTTTACTGATTGGATTGCCACTTCAAACTGGACTTTTAAACTGGACATGAAATTTTCATGGTAAACATGCAGCATTATTTCTATGAAATGTTCTGCATTCATCTTAGGCATACAACCTTGCTCACATACAACTTATACCTCACTGCTCGTAGCAAGCTCAAAATAGGTTTAGTTGTTTTCTATAGGGTATAATACACTATCAGCAGACTCTATTCTAGACTGTCCCACAACAATGGAAACAATGCATTCTATTTTTAGCCATTTACAAGTTGCTTGTGTGCCCTAATGTGTTTGTTTTAAAGTGTGCAAAAAAAGCAACTGTTAATTAAATTTTTTTGTAAATTAAAAGTATATGAAAGATATAACTGTAGTGATGGACCCTTCACTACAAATCAGGAACCAAAAAGTCCTTTTAGCCAAAATAAAAGGTAAAATGACTTGTTATATGAATAAGTCTTTTACCTGTAGCTGGCCAACCTAAATACAATATCAAATTAACTATAATTATATAGATATAGAATTATAAGATATGATTAATAAGCTCATAGATCAGTGACCTCTATGAACTTGAACAACATAATATGTTGGTCCTATCTAAAAGCCTAACATAGGCTGCAGCTGGTGGAAAGGGAGCTGTTTGTTTATACAGAGGGCTTATTAGTGGTGTGTGCCACCTCAACCCTTTAAGGACCATGGCACCTCCAAAAAATGTTTTTTAATTCACACTGAATGGGGAGAGATTCACAACAAGTTAACCCATGTGCCATAGCCATAAAACTTTCCACACGGAGATACTAGTAGCAGCTGCCTTTCATGGCTACTAAAATAGACAATGCTGATCTTTTACTGATATGGCAGGGTATTTTCTGGCATTTAGTAGCCATGACAAGTAGCTGCTACTAAGTAGCTCTGTGTGTCTTCACCCTAAAACTGATTCTGGTCAAGAGGAGAGCTTTCAGAAACATTCACTTCTAGGGTGATTAAAATACTGTATGTGGGTTAATTAGCAGTGTGACTGCAATAAAAAGGCTTAGCAGCAAAATAAACAACTTCAATATAGTTGCCATATATATCATTTTATGATTACTAATAGGGGTCAGGCAGTGATGTCACATGGGCGGAGAAGAGGTGGGGCCATGATGTCACAGGGGCAGGGAAGAGGTGGGCCGTGACATCACTGGGAGGGGCTATGACACAGCGATCACTGCATCAAGTAGGAAAGCCGGGCAGGAGGTTTTGACCCGGAAAGCCCTTCCGAAAACTGAACTGTCCAGGTCAAAACTGGACAGGTGGCAACCCTAATTACTGAACATATCTAATTACATAATATAAAACCCTAATTACAAGTGTGTAAAGTATAAAACAGAAATGTTGGTGTTAGTATCCCTTTAATCAAAGAATGCCTGAGAAAAGTGTGCAGTGGATAGCTTCCGTTTTGCATTAGCTACTGATTTTGGGTCTGTACTTAAAGAAACCCTACCACCAAAAAATAAAAATGTTTAAAGTAATTAAAATATAAGGTACTGTTGCCCAGCACTGGAAAAAGTTGTGTGTTTGATTTAGACCATTATAGTTTATATAAATAAGCTGCTATGTAGCCATGGGGGCAGCCATTCAAGCTGAAAAAAGGAGAAAAGGCACAGGTTACATAGCAGAGAACAGATTAGCTCTGTTAAATACAATGGGAATCTATGCAACTTATCTGTTATCTGCTATGTAACCTGTGCCTTATTTCCTTTTTACCAGCTTGAATGGCAGCCCCCATGGCTACAAAGCATCTTTGTTTATATAAACTATAGAAGTGTTTTTAAAGTAAACACACAACTTTTACCAGTGCAGTTCAGCAGTACATAATATATTACTTTGATACACTTTCATTTTTTAGTGTTACTGTTCCTTTAACCAACAGACTGCTTGCTGATAACCTTAACTGAGATTCTCAATATACAAATACATAATGGCAGGGAGTGCTATACTATCCCAGCCCATGGATGACATATAATTAGTCCAGGGTTCATGCTGCATTGGTTTCTACTCAAGGTAACTAATTACTATTCAACCAAATATGTATATATATTATAGTATCATGTTGGTAGTGGCTATAAAATGAATATATCAATTTACTTACATGTGCCATAATAATAGCTTCATTATGAGAGTTACTATGAAAGCTTGGCTTAAAAAAACCACAGGCAGTATTTATAGTAACTCAGGTGTATACAGGAACTGACGCTAAAGAAACATGCAGATGAATATGTATTTTATACACAGGTACAATTGGGATGGACACATTTGTGACTATATTCCGAAGACAACCCTCTCCATTCTACCTGCCGCTCCCTTTCCCCCCTGGCTTGCTGTTGGGGACATTCCTGGAGGTTTGACTGGTTTTACAGACTGACAGGGCAAGCAGTGAGTCAGTGTTTGGCAATGGAGTGGGCGGTGAAAGTAGTCTGTGTGTTATGAGCCTGAGGGAGAAATTAGCTGAATGATGTCAGACAGTGGTAGGAGGAGATCGCTGAGACTGGAGAGTGAACGGGAAAAAAGGGTCGGGCAGAGACCATGAAGACAACTGTAAACACACAGTCAGTGCAACACAGAAAGAACGAACAGCAGCACACCTCCTGCCTTGGAATGACCCGATCCCGGCGCTCTGCAGCTAAAGAACAAGCTCAGTCAGGTGAGTCCATTAAAGTGACGGGGGGGGGGGGGGGGGGGGTGCATGGGATGGGATACCCCGGCAGTAAGTGAACTCAGTGAAACCTTTCGGATGCAACTTTGTAGGGGTCGCCTCTGAAGCGGAATACTGAGGGGGCGTGGCGGGCATGTGTGGTGCGGAAAGGTAATTTCATTGAAATCTTTGGAGATAAAACGCCAAGCTGTTTAGTATAGATGGGCTGATGTATTGCTTGAAACTTCGTTACAATTAAGTAGTCTGTAAATCCAAGAACCTGTGACTCTGTGGGTCGCTTCGATTGTCGGGATGTCGTTCAAACGAAAGTCTGACCTTTTTAAGTCTTTCGCAAAATGGCTTATTTAATTGTTTGTGTCTGTAATATAAATGATAGGAATTGGAGCTGCCATATTGTTCCTCACATAACCAGAAGTTTGTGGGCTCCACAGCTAATTCAGTTTAGGGCTCTCTATAAAACGTTTGTCATAAATATACTGAAACTACTGTACCCCACTGCCCCCAGCTGGCACAGAGATTTCCTTATAGTTTATAGTTACACCCTTAATAATACTAAATAGCATTCCTAGGGCTTCAAATAACCAAACCATTGCAAATGAATGAATACTTGATTAGTTTTAGTGGTCAATAGATTTTAAACTACATGTATTGCATGCAATTAGGTCTACACGGGAATTGATATGGCAAGATACTTAAAGGGGTATATTGCATGCAGCGTCCATGCAGTACATGCTGAGAGATGTGTTTAGCTGGAGGGCCCTGCTGCACCATTGAAACTACAACTCCCATCATTCTTTTGACAGCTGCTGGTAAAACCCGTTTGTAAGTTTCTCCATCTGTGCTATTTCTTCTCATGTGGTATAATACAGTGGTGCAAAAAGCACTCTGAGGAAAAACAATCTGTGCTGCAAGTTTGTAAATGTATTTAAATCTATTTAATTTAGAAAATTTTCCTTTAACACTTTAATACAGCACCTTGCTTGGCAATGCAGTTCTCAGATATTACAGGTAAACTTGCCTTGATTATGTGTGCAGACAAAGAAGTCCTGACTCATGACTCTATCAAAGAGGGAATTTCAGGATCTTGCCTGCAGCAGTTCTTGTTGTGTTTGGATAAGGGCTGAGTGTCTAAGCGGAGCTTGGGAGTGGTGATCACCAGTGCAACATGAACATGTTTCTGCTCTTCCTTCTTTCAATGTGGATTTCTTGACCTGGTTAATGCAAAGAGTGTGATTCTATCATAGGGATTTTGAGGTCCCCCTTCATCAAAAAACAGGGGGCACACTAGCATAGTATTAACTCTTCTATAGCTGGATATCTCTGGGTAGTTGCCTAAGAAATGTTCTGTGCTGTTTGTGATTGTGGCCGATCAACACTTCCTCCATTTCACATTGTACCTTAAAATAGGTTTTATAGCAGCCTTGTAGGACTGCAATAATCAATGCTGAGATGTGTGGCGTGTGGGAATGATTGTGCTTTTAGTGTCGACTTGTAGATGAAAGGATCTCCGGAGTGGAGAAGCTTGTGCAGTTGGATTCTTCATCTGATTTAACACTATACGTGCTAAAAAGCATGGATAACCAATCATCCTTTTTCTATTCCTTTAAAACGTACAAAGCCAGTACATTATAAGAAAAGAGAACATGTAATTCCAAAAATATATTTTTGTCTGATGAAAAAAACTGATTTATAAGAAACTTTTTAATATACATTAATGTTCTGTGATTTCTAAAGTTACTTATAAATATTAGTAATACTAGCAAATAAGTGCTGTTGAAAGTGTCTGTCTGTCTTTTATCTGCCCACAGAGTTCTGACTTTTAAAACCATGTAGCAGAAGCATGCAAGGCTGAACTCTGCTTCATTGTTTCTAGAAACAGAACCAGCAATGGAATAGCAATTCCATTTACAAAAAAATGTAATTGTTAAAAATTGCTTAGAATGTAAATTGCTTTTATTAGGCAAGATTTTGGGGTTTACATCCCCTCTAACTCAAGCTCCATTAGGAACTCATGTATATTGTATTGGCAGTAATAGCCATTTATTGTTTTGGAATAACCTGAATAATATTCTGTGGGTTTTGTGAACATTTTATTATTTGATATGTTAAGGGGATATATCTAATCTTTAACCCCTTGCTTGTTGGCCTCCATGATCTTACAACACTATGGTGCAACACAACACATGGTTCTGCATGTGGAATGCAGAAAAGCAGAAATCTATGGGCAGGTTAAAATAGGACACTATGACAAATGCACTGTACAGATTTTTCATAGGTGTCCCCTCTTTGGGACATGGTATTTTTGAGCATTAACATCTTGGGGTGCAAGGGCAAAAGCCAAACAAACCATTGCTTTGAGTCTATTGGTGTATAATTGAATGCAGATGATGTGTTTTGTGCATACATCCCAAGCTAATTATCAACAAAAACACTGAATGTAGTGCTATAGCACTTAAATGTGAGCTGTAAAAGGTATAGATTAGGGCTGTCAAAGGTGAACATTTACTCCAGAGCAGTAACCTGTAGCAATTTACTAACAATGACGGATCACACCAAGTTACTGATTGATTATCTGATTGATTAGGTTGAGGAAGGGTGCTCTGGGACACGGGGAGATTAGTCGCCGACTAATCTCCCCATGTGCCAGAGCCCTTACAACTCCAGAGTAAGGGCTAAACTCCATAGCAGATTTGGTAGGATGGTGTTGCATCGACAAAATGCATCCTACAAGTCAGATGTATTGCATGGGTTAAAATATAATGGAAGTGATACAAAAAACTGATAAACTACATGAAAGGATTGCCATCTGACACAACACCCTTTGTCAGAAGTAAATGCCTGACCCAGAAAATCTGGTCAAAATTCTCCTGTGGAGAATCTCTAAAATTACAACTATTTTGTGTATGAATTCCTACTCATGTGTTAGGTGTGCCTTCAAAAACAGGTTACTTAGCCAGACTTATTGCATCCTTATGGTTTCACAAATTTTAACCTTAAGAACTGGGTTTTCACACCCTTTCTGTGAGTATATGGTTTGAATTTGTTATTTATTGTGGAATTCATAAACAAACCTAATAGAGTGCAATAGAAAATGTATGCACCAGTGATCTCACCTTAATTGACATTCAAATTGGAATTTCTGGTATATCTAGAAGAACAAGTAGGAATTCTTCTTGAATCTCTCTTTAAGTGCCACTGCTCCAGGTAAGCCCCAATAGGTTTGAAGAAGTTAGTGCAAGTTAGAAAGTAAAAACAAATGTGAAGTTTAGCTTCCATATTAGTAAATCAGCAGACTTTGCCATTTGTTTCATTCCCATTTAGGCTTGTACAAGTAGAAGCGATCCTATCAATGTGGGTTGCAGCCAACTGATAACAGTAGAAAGTGGATGAGTAACCCTGCAAGTGCTAATATCACCCAAGGTTGCATGCAGGTAAAATTCCAATACTTGCTTCTCTATATTATATACCATAATTTATTAGTTTTGTGAAAAAAAATATGGATAAGAGGGTATATAAACTCACTGACTTTTGACTTCTTGTACTGACAGGCTTCTACCCTCTTCCCACATGGATAGATGTGGCAGTCAAAGGGTTTCAGATTTTAAGGGGTTATATATACAAGTCTAATCACCTTTACCAATTAGCAGGAAGCATACCCTGGTCATTTGTTTAAAACCAAATATGTTATTGGTTGCTATAGGTTACTACACATGGGCAAACTTTGAACTTTTTATTACACGCATCATAAAAGTTGCACCAAGTCTAATAACCCATACCAGCCAGTTGGGGCTGGCCAGGGAGGTTGTTGTTGAATACTGGTCTTCACATGTGTTTTACTACAAAGTATGTATGTATGTGTGTGTGTGTGTATATATGCATAGAGCAGGCAGAGTATGGCACACACAGGCAGCATAGGGCAGGAAGAGTATGGCACACACAGGCAGTACTCTGCCTGCCCTATGCTGCCTGTGTGTGCCATACTCTGCCTGCCCTATGCTGCCCATGTATGCCATAATCTACCTTCCCTGCCTGTGTGTGCCATACTCTGCCTGCCCTAACCTGCCTGTGTGTGCCATACTCTTCCTGTCCTATGCTGCCTGTGTGTGCCATACTCTGCCTGTCCTATGCTGCCCATGTGTGCTATAATCTACCTTCCCTACCCTGCCTGTGTGTGCCATACCCTGCCTGTGTGTACCATACTCTGTCTGCCCGATGCTGCCTGTGTGCCATACTCTGCCTGTCCTATGCTGCCTGTGTGTGCCATACACACAGGCAGTATAGGGTATGTAATACATACAGTGATACAATGCTGGCACTGCTCCTACAGTCTGTCTGAGGTGTAAACGGGTGAATAATGTGGGGGCTTACAGTCTGAGCCTGAGGTGTGAATAATGCAGGGGGTTAACAGTGCTAAAACTAAAAGATGTGAACAATACATGGGATAACATGTTTAAACAATACAGGAGTTCACAGCCTGAATCTGAGGTGTGAACAATGCAGTTAATCACAGTACTGATGCCATTTAAAGCTTACACAAAGGTAAGCCATCAAAGAAGCCAGACAGGTGGGGGGCCATACAGAGGGCCGTGGGCCGCCAGTTGGACAGCACTGCTCTAGAGTTAAAAAAGTGCTGAATTTACATTAAAACTAGTAGCGCACAGGGAGGTTCATTGGATTTTTCTACGCAGGCATAAAAAAGCTGATGTAGTTCCATTCACTCACAAGTGCACTAACAGGCATGGCATCAAGCTATGAGTGCACATGGCAAGAATTTCGGCTAATGCTGTGCCTGTCAGTGCATTTGTAAGAAGGAGCAAATGGAAGCACATTGGTTTTTCTCTGCCTGTGTTTTCTAAGCAGGCAAAGAAAAGTCAGTGTGCTTCCATCTGCTTCTTCTTACCTTACTTCTTAAGTGTAGGAGTAGGTAGGTGCAGAAACAAAATGCACCATCTCACTTTATCTGATCCGACTTTACATTACAGCCTATGGAGATCAGACTTTGTAGGATGCTACAAAATCTTGTGCTGTATGGTGTTGCATGACAAGATTAGATACAATCGGACCCACAAAATCCGATCAAAATCTCCAGTGGAGTTTAGCCCTTAGGGTGTCTATTTACTACTTAAAGGACAAGGAAAGGCAAAGTCACTTGGGGGTGCCAAAATGTTAGGCACCACAAAGTGACTTAAATCGCCTACCTTTTACCCCGGGCTGGTGTCCCTGTTTGGAGAGAACAGCACCAGCCCGGGGTAGCTGCAGAGCTTCCTTCTTCCTGCTTCGCGTGTGCGCGCATGCGCAGTAGAGTGAAAAGTTGGCTTTTCACTCTACTGCGCATGCGCCTGTACTGGGGTCCCGGCAAAACGAAGCCGGAAGGAGGAAGCACTCGCTACAGGTGCCCCGGGCTGGTGGTGTTTTCTCCTAACAGGGGCACCAGCCGGGGTACGGGGTAAGGTAAGCGATTAAAGTCACTTGGGGATGCCTAGCATTTTGGCACCCCCAAGTAACTTAGCCTTTCCTTTTCCTTTAAAGCAGGCAGAGAGTGAAACACTTTTTCTCTGCTGACACCTATTTTTTATGCTGTCTCCAACCTACCGTATTTTTTGGACCATAAGACGCACTTTTTTTCCCCCAGAAGTGGGGGGAAAAAGTCCCTGCGTCTTATGGTCCGAATATAGCCTACCGATATACTTTAAAAAAATGTTTTTACTTGCCCGTGTGGTCTCCGCAGGGCCCTCCTCTATTTGCCGGCGCTTAGCTATGGCGCTGTGCGCATGCACAATGACGCGCATGCCCATACGCATGCGCGTCATTGTGCATGCGCCAGAGCTAAGCGCCGGTAAATAGAGGAGGGCCCTGCGGAGACCACACGGGCAAGTAAAAACATTTTTTTAAAGTATATCGGTAGGCTATATGCTGGTACAGATGGGGGCAATATGTTGGGTGAAATATGTTGGGTGCTGCTGGTACAGGTGGGTGAAATATGTTGGGTGCTGCTGGTACAGGTGGGGGGCAATATGTTGGGTGCTGCTGGTACAGGTTGAGTTTTAATGCACATAAAATATTTTAGGACACTTTGTTTCAGAATCTTTTTTTCTTCATTTCCCTTCCCAAAAAATTGGTGCGTCTTATGGTCCGGTGCGTCTTATGGTCCGAAAAATACGGTATAATCTAAAACTTCACCTGGATTCCAGAATTAATAACTCTAGCAAATGGAAAGAAGGGTGATTTTAATTCAGGTTTTCCTTTTATCTTCATTTCTTTTCTGGGGCTTGTATTCATCGTCTAGTGTATTACTCACCCAAACCACTGTCATGTTGCAAGACTCAGTAGCCCTTTTAACCACATTGCCATTTAAATGCCAACCTGGAGGGTTCAAGCACAAATGAACCATTAGCCACAAAAAGTAAATATCAATTGCACATTGTATGTCTCATTATAAAATTTCATGATGTGGCGAGCTGATGCGCAGTAGAGTGAAAAAGCCGAACTTAAACTATAAAGTCAGCTTTTCACTCTACTGCGCATGCGCCAGTCCTGGGACTTTCCCGGCAGAATGAAGCAGGAAGGAGGAAACGCTTGCTATAGCTACCCCAGGCTGGTGCAGTTTTCTCCTAAAAGGGGCACCAGCCCGGGGTACAAGGTACCCTAACATTTTGGCACCCCCAAGTGACTTAGCCTTTCCTTGTCCTTTAAAGGGAAGGTTAACCCTTTAAATGATGAGTACAATAGTGAAATGAATAGTGAAATGAATGTCTAATAATTTCAATAAAAGAAAATATGAAAATAGAAGACCAATTGCTAATACTATGCTGTACTGTTCTGTACTGTAGATGGAAAGAAGTTAACATTAGCCACAACAGACATGCTGTTTATCAGCAGCTAGGAAATCATTTTTTTTCTGTGCTGGCCAAGAATGTTACAGGCACATAAAAGCACATTGTTTACTTTTTTGTGGATCTGAGAATGGCAATAGCATCTTGACAAAGACCAGAAATACAGCATTACTTAAAATGAAATAAAAATTGTTTAATAGATATTAGCAATCTACATATCCCACAAAATACAAAGTGCAATTGTGACATTTGATTGGTCATGAAAATTGAGTTTGTTGCTGTAAGACATTATGTGACTAAGTATAATTTCCTGCAGATATCGGATGTGGAAATGATATGCAAATACTTTTTATTTTTTGTGGCCTGTAAGTTTTGATCACACGTGAAGTTTTGTCTTTACCCTGTAAATCTGGGCCGTCCAACTGGAGGCCCACGGGTCTGCTAAGGTCAGCGCTGTGGAATATGTTGGCGCTTTATAAATAAGCGTTAAAAATAATAATAATAATAATAATGAGGTCTTCTAAAGGATTGTATTTGCCTTTGGTATGCTTAAAATCTCCATAGACTTCACTGTATCACACCAACATTTTTATTTAATCTGGCCCTCTAACATGCTACATGAGAAATAATCGTACATGTAACAAGTTGGACAGCACTGCTGTAAATAATATAACTGGCCTTTGTGACTCTTGAAAGAAAGAACTTTAATATGCTTCCAGTGGTATGTTGTGCATTCTCTTGCATTTCTCTTGTGGTTTTGAAATACCCTGATGTGGTTAAATTCATCTTCTGCTTTAAATATGTTTTGAGCAGTGGGTCACTGTATGCTTTAATCATTACAAATGATACACTTGCTCACCCCCAGTCAGAACAAAAATACCAGCAGGTTCCTTGTAATTTGTACCCAGGGCACACATAATTGTCTCTTTTGGTGGGCAAGTCTGAAGTCACGGTTTATCTTTGTAGTTTTCATATGAGGATTTTGTTTTGTACACGTGGACCTGCAAAGAAGGCCATCTTCAGTTTTCAAAAATAATGTGAAGATAAATTGGCAGTATACTTTAACTTTAACTGTATAAAGTTTGTATACAGTATTTTTTTGTTGTTGTTGTTAAGGCTATGACACACTGGGCAATCTAAAGGTTTTGCTCTGACATAAAATAACAGTTACAGTGACTGACACCTAGTTTTCACCTGCAATGCCGTTTTTTCACATGAACGTCATACTGCTGCAGCTAAAAGCCGATTTTGGGGATTTTGATGACATATTTTAGCAGGTTTACACATCGGTGTTTCATGCCACATTCCCCTGCAATAGAGCTTCATACAGGAAGAAATGCAGGCCATTCTTCCCAATCACTCTGTACTCACTAAGCTCATGCCAGACACAACTAGAACACAACTTTGCTTTCTTTTAATGGAATCTGACCTTTTTTAGTTTTTGATTTCTCATAATTACATTGGGTTGAAAAAAGACCTTAAGAGAGTCCAAGTTCAACCATTCCAAGTAAACCCAGCACACACAAACCTATACTGACCTATCTATACACTCACATACATAAACCATATATACCAACATCAATAACTGTAGATATTAGTATCACAATAGCCTTGGATGCTATTCTTGTTGAAGAACTCATCCAGGCCCCTCTTAAAAGCATTAACAGAATCTGCCATTTCAAATGAAAGTTCAGTTCCTCTAATCTAAAGGAAGGGGGGGGGGCTCTGGTTTGCTAGTCATTTTTATGGGAAAAAAGAACATCCCCTGTCTGCCTATAATCCCCTCTAATGTACTTGTACAGAGTGATCATGTCCCCTTGCAAGCGCCTTTATTTTCCAGAGAAAACAACCCCCACCTCATAGTTTAAATCTTTCATCCCCATTACCAGTTTAGTTGCACGTCTCTGCACTCTCTCCAGCTCATTAATATCCTTCTTAAGGACTAAAGCTCAAGGTGAGGCCTTACCAGAGACCTATAAAGAAGCAAAATGATGTTTTCATCCCTTGAGTCAATGCCCTTTTTATGTAAGACAGCACTTTATTTGCTTTAGTAGCCACAGAATGACACTGCCTGGAATTAGACAACTTGTTATCTCCAAAAATCCCCAGATCCTTCTCAATTAAGGATCCCCCCAACACACTACCATTAAGGGGGAGATTTACTAATCCACGAACTGACCGAAAGCGTCCGAATGCGTTTTTTCGTAATGATCTGTATTTTTGAGACTTTTTCGTATATTTTCCGCAACGTTTTCGTCGCCATCGCGAAAAAAACGGATTGTTTTTCTGCCGTTTACTATTGCTCAATACGAAAAAATCGCGATGGCAACGAAACAGTCGCGCAAAAAATCGCGACAAATACGAAAAAGTCGCAAAATTTTAGTTTCCAACAGATTTTTTCCCTTTCGGGATTCGGATTCGTGGATTAGTAAATCTGCCCCTTAGTGTATAACTTGCATTTATATGATTTATAAGTAATATGATTATGATATGAATATGAAGTAAGTGCATTACTTTGAACCTCATTTTCCATTTTGCTGTCCAGTTCTCTCAAATGCTGAAGAGCAAAATTAGATAAGATATTTTCAAAGCATACATGGTTCATTAGAGACGATGGATGTTTAAGAGTTGTGTTTGTATTGCCTTTTCTGGTGGCAAAATAATCCTACTGGCTTGATTTCATGTTTAAATGATTTGTATCAGATTTAAGGTACAAATATCGAAATTCCAAAAAGATCCCTTATCTGGAAAATCAAGGTCCCAAGCATTGTGCTTATGGGAAAATGGCTAGCGGACATTTTGTGTTTGGCATAATTGTGGTATCTTCCTTGCAATGTTCACACTGGCAGACAGACAATTTTGCACCAATATGTGCATGTGTGTTTCCCCCTAAATGTGCAAAATTCTGCTTTTCAGTTCTAAGGAAAGGTGTAAATGTACCTGTATGGCTGATCTGTTGATATCAATATTTACTGATAATTCTGCAATGGAAGACTGAAACTGTCTAGTGTAAAGGTGGCTGCACATGGGCAAACGGGCAGATCTTCTCTGTTGGATTGAGGCAATGTGGTCCCCGATCAGATGGAAAATAAAACCTGCTGAACAAGATCTGGCCAACTTAGGCAAGATCTCAGTCGGGTAGGCCCGTTGGGGGTGCCCATACACGGGCAGATAAACTGCAGAATCGACAGCTGAAATCTATGGCCACCTAAGTTAGGGTCCAGTTGTCCTCGATTTTGGACCAGGCTGTGTATGTACCGTTAAAGGGGTTCTTAAAGGAGAAGGAAAGTCATTTTGGCATTTTACTGCCAATATATTCGCTACATTAGTGCCACCTAGAATTCTATATTTATTCTGCAGAAAGCACTACCATACCAAAGAGCCCTAGAAGCTTTCTCTGTTTTTTAAGACAGCAGCTGCCATTTTAAGTAGCTTTCTGCTGCAGCTCTAGCTGTTGTAGCTCATCACACAATCTTAAGGGAGGGGGGAGTAAGTTTTATGAATTCTTATGGGAGGGGGGAGCAAGAGCCGGGCGAGAGAAAAGAACTGTGCAGACTCTGGCACCAGGAATTAAGAGTTTTTCTGAGAGAGAAAGTCAGATACCTGAAAAACATGTTTACAATAAAGGAGACAAGAAATCCTGTTTTTTTAGATATATGACTCAGTGCAGCTTTTCTGTGAGTGCTTATGGCTGTATTTACATAGACTTTTCTGATTAGCTTACTTAGTTTTTACCTTTCCTTCTCTTTTTTACCTTAAAATGCACTTTTATTATGTGGAAAGCTGTACTCTGAGACAAACTGCATTTGGTCTTCATTTAAATTATTCATATTTTCTGCTGCTCTCTGCCTAGAAATATAAATTGTAGGGTTTTGTTACCATAGCAACCAACAAACAATTTTGAATTGAAAACTGGAGATGAATAGTAAATCATCTGAAAAATGAGCAATGAAAGCAATACAATGAAAGCCTTGCTTGTCAGTCTGTTTTTTTTCCAATCACTAGGTTCAGTAAGCCCCACAGAACAGAGAGGCTAATAAATAAAAAAAAATCTAAAGGGCAACCTCTAAGCTGTAGGTGTTTTCACTTGTTGCATACTTTCTTTGGAAATATTTGGTTATTGAGAGTTGCAGAATATATGAGTTGTTCTTTTGTCTGGCAGTTATGGAATATGTAATCATTTTTACTCAAGGCTTGCCCATAATCCTAATGTATATATGAGAGATGATGCTTATTAATTTTTTTATGAAAACAGTCCAGGGGATGCCAAAGGGTAGTTTAATCCTGTAGAGAATATCTGGTAGTATTACTAAAGCAGAGCTGGTCGCTGGCTCATTCCCCATACCTGGGCTTTTAGTTACTTTATCATTTTGCAGTCATCATTTTTCTTTGCAAGTCAAGCCTCTGGGATATTAAAAGCCTTGGAGTAGTATAGTGTTGGCACACCCTGATGCTATCGAAGTTCAATGCCTTAAAACACATCTTCCTTTTTTCCTTATGAACACGTCAGCTACAAAGGAGGAATAGCCCGTAGATTCTCTGAGGCATCAGCTGAATTGGCGTCTGGTCTACATTAAATCATGACTCTGTAAATGATCGTTAGAATGGCAATTATAAATTGTCAATAAAGTAATGTATGCAATGCCATGGTGAAAAGGGAGCAGTGTTCTTAGGCATGGTAAAATATAATCGAGAAATAGGGTTGCCTGAAAAACTACATATCTACATATATGGAAGATAAAGCAAGTTATTCTTTAACCTAACTTTAATAAACTTCACGTTTGCTTTTCTAGTACATACATCACCTTAGTGCTGTTTGACATGCACCATTCTATTGTAATGTGATACTTTGTGTACATTTTTGTTGTTAGGTGCAAAAGTAACTCTGAATAGCAAGCAATTTGCTTTTATTGCATTGTAGTTCTGGTCCTAGAGGCTGAAATCATGTACAGGTATGAGATCTGTTATCTGGAAACTTGTTAACCAGAATGCTTCTCAAAAACTGCCGGTGACACCTGCAGTGTAATCATTTTTAAAATCAGTATTAATTAATTGCTGATTCACTGATCTACATGTGCAGTAGCAGGTCAATGCTTTTTTAACATGTATGTAATATGTCAATGTTGGTATTGGTTCTCAACTCTTTTCTTATAACGGCACTTTGAAAATGTATGCTGTCCCTGTAATAAGACCTCACAGTGGTGTCTAGGAATGCTAACCCAATAAAATCATTAAATGTTATTCTACACAAACTAATGTGTAGTCTGCTGGTGCCAAATCATGGGATAAAAAAAGTTATACCAACATACACATGTTTAAAATAACCTGTAACACTATGAGGTGATTTTTTTAGCATTTAAATTTAGCACTTGATAATCCAGCACCTACAAATAACTATTCTATCATTCTCTAGTTCTACAGAGAGACATGAATGACATGTTGACCGGTTTCTGTATATCTTGCTGTGTAAGAACTAAAACTATTGTTTTCTTCTAATTGCATCTATTATATGCGGTATATGTGTGTGTAAATTATGACTTTTTGCTCTGTTCAGCTTTTTTTGCCCTTATGGCTACACAGCAGCATAATAATTATATTTAATCTGGAGAAATGTTTCTGAGATGTTTTCTTGGTGTTAATGGTCTTTTAGCCTTTACGGGCTCTGGGTAACAGCATTAACTAACATTCTGTGTTGTTAAAAACGATCTCGCAACAAGGTACACTCTTTCTGAGTATGGATTTCTGTAGCATCATTACTAAACTTGGAAAAAGAGCTTCTTTCAAGTACAAGCCAGCTGTAATCAGTTATTTGGCATTGAAACTGAAGCCAGAGAATAGAGCAGGATAAGAATCCTGGAGACCCGGCTTGTATAGTTACATAGTTACATAGTTACATAGGGTTGAAAAAAGACCTGTGTCCATCAAGTTCAACCCATCCAAGTAAACCCAGCACACCTAACCCACACCTGCCAATCTATACACTCACATACATAAACTATAAATACAACCACTAGTACTAACTGTAGATATTAGTATCACAATAGCCTTGGATATTCTGATTGATCAAGAACTCATCCAGGCCCCTCTTAAAGGCATTAACAGAATCTGCCATTACCACATCACTAGGAAGGGCATTCCATAACCTCACTGCCCTCACCGTGAAAAACCACCTACGCTGCTTCAAATGGAAACTCCTTTCCTCTAATCTAAAGGGGTGACCTCTGGTGCGTTGATTGTTTTTATGGGAAAAAAGAACACCCCCCAACTGCCTATAATCCCCTCTAATGTACTTGTACAGAGTAATCATGTCCCCTCGCAAGCGCCTCTTTTCCAGAGAAAACAACCCCAACCTCGACAGTCTAACCTCATAGTTTAAATCTTCCATCCCCTTAACCAGTTTAGTTGCACGTCTCTGCACTCTCTCCAGCTCATTAATATCCTTCTTAAGGACTGGAGCCCAAAACTGCACTGCATACTCAAGGTGAGGCCTTACCAGGGACCTATAAAAAGGGCAAAATTATGTTCTCATCCCTTGAGTCAATGCCCTTTTTTATACAAGACAGCACTTTATTTGCTGTAGTAGCCACAGAATGACACTGCCTGGAATTAGACAACTTGTTATCAACAAAAACCCCTAGATCCTTCTCCATTAAGGATACCCCCAACACACTACCATTCAGTAGATAGTTTGCGTTTATATTATTTCTACCAAAGTGCATAACTTTGCACTTATCAACATTGAACCTCATTTTCCAGTTTGCTGCCCAGTTATCTAATTTTGTCAAATCGCTCTGCAAAGCGGCAGCATCCTGCATGGAACTTATAGTTTTGCACAATTTAGTGTCATCAGCAAAAATAGAAACAATACTGTCTATGCCCACCTCCAGGTCATTAATAAACAAGTTAAACAGCAAAGGCCCAAGGACTGACCCCTGCGGTACTCCACTAACCACACTGGTCCAATTAGAAAATGTTCCATTTACAACCACTCTTTGTACTCTATCCTTCAGCCAGTTCTCTATCCAATTACAAATATTATGTTCTAGGCCAATATTCCTTAATTTGATCATTAACCTTCTGTGAGGTACTGTATCAAACGCTTTAGCAAAGTCCAAGTAGATGACATCAACTGCCATTCCAGCATCAAGGTTCCTACTCACCTCCTCATAAAAGGCAACTAAATTAGTCTGGCAAGATCTGTTACGCATAAAACCATGCTGGCACAAACTAATAGTATTGTGAACTGCAATGTATTCAAGTACCCTATCCCTTATTACCCCTTCCAAAAGTTTTCCTACTACTGATGTCAGACTAACAGGCCTATAGTTTTCAGGCTGAGAACGGGATCCTTTTTTAAATAACGGCACCACATTAGCAATCCGCCAGTCTCTTGGCACCATGCCAGACCTCAATGAATCCTGAAAAATTAAGTGAAGAGGTTTGGCAATCACAGCGCTCAGCTCATTTAATACCCTGGGATGAATCCCATCCGGCCCTGGACCTTTGTTTACCTTTACATGTTCAAGTCTCTTTTGAATTTCCTCCCGAGTGACCCATGCGTCAGTAGCTAAATTACTAGAACTGGGCATATTACAAGGGAAGCCTTCATTATCTGGCTCCTCAGATGTATAGACAGATGAAAAATAAGAGTTCAAAATTTCAGCTTTTTCCCCGTTTTCATCAACCAACGTACCCCCCCGTGATAATAAAGTTCCCACCCCTTCTTGCTTCATTTTTTTACTATTCACATAATTAAAAAATAATTTTGGATTCTTTTTACTCCTAGCTGCAATATCCCTTTCCATCTCTATTTTAGCTTGCCTGATAGCTTTTTTGCATGCTTTATTTGCTTCCTTGTACCTGATGAAAGTTTCCGCTGTCCCAGCTAACTTGAATGCCCTAAAAGCACGTTTTTTCTTACCAACCTCGACAATAACACTTTTATTCAGCCATAAAGGTTTTGCTTTGCGATGCCTCTCCTTGCTTACTAGGGGGATATACTGTTGTGTATACCTACAAAGCAATGTTTTAAAGATGTTCCATTTTCCTTCTGTGTCTAACCCCATGAAAAGCCTTTCCCAGTTGACACATTGCAGAGATGCCCTTATACTGGCAAAGTCTGCACATCTAAAATTGAGTGTTTTAGTTACTCCCTTATAGCGCTGTCTCTGCAGCATTATCTCAAAGGAGACCATGTTGTGATCACTGTTCCCCAAATGCTCACCCACACAAATGTTAGAGATAAGTTCATTATTATTAGAAATCACCAGGTCCAAAATAGCGTCATTCCTAGTGGGTTCTTGAACTGCCTGAAATAAAAAGTTGTCATTTAGCATATTTACAAACCTACTAGCTTTTTCTGACTTAGCCACCCCATTACTCCAGTCAATGTCCGGATAATTAAAGTCCCCCATAACAACAACTTGACCCAGTTTTGAAGCCTCCTCCATTTGCAACAATAGCTGGGCCTCATCCCCCTCATCTATACGGGGTGGTTTATAACATACACCAATGATCATTTTCTTTGTGACCTTCAGCCCTACTGAAATTTCTACCCAAAGAGATTCGACGTTTTCATTGGTAATGTCTTTATTACATGGCTTTAAGTCTGACTTTACGTAAAGACAAACCCCTCCACCCTTTTTAATCTCTCTGTCCCTCCTAAAAAGTGTATAACCATTTAAATTCACTAAATAGTTTTTGTTTTAAATGACTGCTCTTGTTCTTATTTACTTTATCCTGGTGATGTTTACTGCCAGTAACGTGCCGTTTAATGCTCAGTACTGCTGGTAGAATTTTTTTTTTTTAAAGCTGCAATTTACAGTGGGTCCAAAATCCACTGTGCCTTATTCTCAGATGGCTATGTAGAAAGGATTTATTACATGAGTTTGTGACAGAGAAGTGCTGTTGTTCAATATGGCTAGCTATATAATGTTGTTAATTGTTGTAGCCAGATAAGAGCTAAAAGGCAGCAAAACTAGCAAGGTATATTTTTTATATCACTGTACTATCAATTTGCAGGAAAATCTCTGTCACAGCGGATTCTATATGAGAGAATGAAAAAAGCAAAGAAACATATATTTTTAATAAGAAACAAAGTCTTTCAAACTTCATCTGAGTTTATCTTGTTAAATGAAGATTCCGCACGCAGTGTGCCCTGTCAGATGGCAGTTCTTTCTGGTAGTTTACCTTGTACTTGATCCCACCTAAAATAGAATGAATCCTTATTTGAGGCAATGCAATCCTACTGGGTTTATTTAATGTGTAAATAATGATTTTAATTGACTTAAGGTGGGGATCCAAATTACAGAAAGACCCCTTAACTGGAAAACCCCAGGCACAGAGCATTCTGGATAACACGTCCCATACCTGTACATCGAACAAAATCTTAAGCGTAGATCTGCCCATGACTGCAATAACATCTGGAAATATTTGTTCTGGTTAACTAAAAGAACTCTACGCCATGGTTATTTTAAATGAAAACATTTCCCCTTTAAAGGAGAACTAAACCCTAAAACTGGATATGGCTAAAAATGCCATATTTTCTATACTGAACCACCTAAAGGTTTAGCATCTCTATAGTAGAAATAATACAGTACTTTAAAGTTGTCACAGGAGATCACCATACTGGAATCTGTTAGAAGTGTCTACGACACTTGCATGCTCAGTGTTCTCTGGCAGCTGTTGAGTAGCCAAGCTTAGGGGTTTTCGCAAATTTTCAAGCAGAAAATTAGGTTTGTCTGTTATAGAGGGTGATGCTGCAGGGCAGATAATTCATTTCTGATGCTAATTGCACTGGTTTCAGAGCTGTCCTGCACTAATAATCTGTATTATTTACTAATCTGCCTTATATAATGACATTTATATGCTACAGTATATTGTGCATAGGCCCCTAAGCTCTGTAACTGACGGCAGCACAGAGCATGTTCCGTGAATCAGCATTAGGGTGAAGACACACGGAGCTACTTAGTAGCAGTTACTTGTCAAGGCTACTGAACACCAGAAGACCAGGGAGTTCAGAGCTATTGTTATTCTTTTTCACAATTACGATTTTTTTTTAGCAAAAATGCCTAAAAATCTGAATCCGATAATTTGGCAGCTAAAACTTGACAAGGTCATGTAGAAGTCAGTGCCCTTCTCGGGAGGAACAAAACTTACAGGTGTTTTTTTTTTTTTTTTTGTGCGACAATTCGAAAAAGTCACAGTTTTGAGACTTTACTGCAACTTTTTCCTGCACATACTTTGTCATACATTTGTGGAAATGAATGTAAGCATGATTAGCTATTCATAAGTCAAAATCAGAAGTCTAAGGAATAGACTTTGCCTCCTAACCACAATGCAATGTTAAAGATAACCCCCCTACACACACTATATTTGGGATCCTTCCCTGTGTTTATATAGTTCAGTGGATCAGTTCTGGTTTTAAGGTTATTTCATGAAAAATTAAAATATGCCATTTTCACCAAGAATTCATGTGTACCAGAGCTTTGGGCACAATCTCTATTTTGTGAGGCTTATTATGTAGAGCTTAATCCAGTCTGAAACTGTTTTGCTGGAACATCACAATTCTCTTCAATAAGACAAAGTCCATTCGTAATTACCATGCAAGCTTTACATGTTATAACACTTGACTGTAAATGACATTTTAATTACCATGATGACTATGGCCATGGTACATTAAAGGCATTTTAAAAAACCTTTTATGCAGGTGTAGCATTAAAGTATTTATATATGATTGAACTGCAGACATGGTAACAGTTGAGGCTGTTATTCTGTTTATTATTATGAACTGTGATCTCAGGCGTTGTTCATTAAACAATAGGCCAGAGCTGGCATGCACAGCAAGCAGCGTACACATTTTGATTCCAAAGAGGAAGTTATTGTGATCCTGCTGTTCTGCTATTCAATTCCTGACAAATCTTAGTAATACTGATCAGTATCCGGGACAGAGGGAGGATTCTGTACTGTATGTTACCGCTAACACCCACGTACTTCATGCCTCATTCAAAATACAGACAGGGATCTGGCTAAAAGTATCAGCCCCTTGACAATTATATTTCACTGAATTTGGATGCAACTGCAAATTGCATGATTCCATTTTAGTGGAACACTGTAGGACTGAGCTTTCCAGAAAGGCTATAATCACCCCCCCCCCCCAAAAAAAAATTGATCACTAGAGATATCAGGCCAGCTGATATCTGCACATGCCCCTACCCCACCATGTGCAAAAAGTGTACAGCAGGTAGGGTTGGCACCTCTCCTGCCTGGGAACTCGAGGCGGGGCATGACATCACGGGGCAGGGCAGTGACATCACAGGGGTGGGCCATCATCGTCACGGGGCAGGAGATGCAATCGCAGCATCAATCTTTGAGAATCCTGCCCGGTTTTCCCTACAGGAAACCAGGCTGTCTGGGTAAAAACCGGTGGCAACCCTAACAGTAGGTATTGGATTGTTTGTCCTATATATGTCTTTGAGATTATTTAGATCATTTAGGATAATTATGAAGACCCCATCCACAAAGTATGAATAATTTGATACAGAACTTGACCACCATATAGTATTTTGAATGAGCAATTTATCAACAATGCATTACATGACTACACAGTTACTTGCAGGTTATGTGAAATACCGATTCAGCATCTTATCGGCCTGTGTACTGGCAGCAACGAGAGGGGCATGCCCGACCGATATCTGGCCTCAAATCGGGCAGATATCGATCGGGCAGGTTAAAAAATGTAGTCGGATCGGGAACCACATACCATATAGTATTTTGAATGAGCAATTTATCAATAATGCTTTACATGACTTCACAGTTACTTGCAGGTTATATGAAATACCTGTTTTTCTGGGAATATAATGATTGACTTCTGGTTGAGAAGTACCAGCTGCATTTTGTAATGTGACAACTTTTAAGTCTGAAGTATCCAGCTGGAATGACCCTCTCTGAATTGTCAGTAGCGACACCTTTAGACCTTGTGGTCACACCTCAGGCGGATTTGTGAATGATTTATAACATCTGAGCTGTATGAATAGTTAAGGTGGCCATACACGGGCCGATTGTAGCTGCTAATATCGGTCCCTTAGACCGATTCAGCATCTTATCGGCCTATGTAGGGGCAGCAACGAGGGGCATGCCCGACCGATATCTGGCCTCAAATTGGGCAGATATCGATCGGGCAGGTTAAAAAATTTAGTCGGATCGGGGACCACATCGGCTCGTTGATGCGTTCCCCGAACCGACTGTGCCCATTAGCGCAGCTATAATTAGATCGTTTGGCCCCAGGGCCAACATTTGCCTACATTCGCCCGATATCGCCCACCCGTACATGGGGATATCGGGAGAAGATCTGCTCGCTTGGCGACCTCGCCAAGCGAGCGGATCTTAAAGTGTATGGCCACCTTTAGTCTGGTTAAATAATCTTGAAGAAGAATGTGTAGATTGCCTTATTGAAACTTCACTTAAGTTGATACTATAACCTTTAATACTTTCTAGTTTGTAGCTGCATTCTGTTTTCATAATGGTTTTGTAGTAAAGGAGAAAAATGTCAGAGAACTTTATCCTTATTGAGGCATGAAACCACAGCAACACAAAACTGACAAGAATTTACTGCCTCGCCATTTAAAAACTTAAAAAAAAATTCAATGTATAATATGTCCAAAGATGTCCAATCAAGGGGTACTATATAAATGTGCCTTTATATGACATAGCCCATATATACAATGAAAGGAGCCCTAGTTTCAAGATGAAAGGAATAGAGCCATAATCTAATTTCCTCCTTTAATTATAAAACCACATTGGGCCAGATTTAACAAAATGTTAGATTAGTGCTCACAACATAAAAATGTACCCACTTTCTGTTCAAACCTATGGGATTTTTAGAAGCATATTTATCAACGGGTGAAAATTAGAGTTCACCATTTGATAAATACACTTCTAAAAATCCCATAGGAATGAATAGAAAGTGGGTGAATTTTTCAGTGGCAAGCTCTTAATGCACATTCTGATAAATCTGCCCCTTAATATTATATACACACTTCCATAGTGTTTTTTCAAATCAGAAAATATATTAATATAGTTTAATGCATCCATTTACTTTGCCTCAGCTAAGCCTCCTTATCTTTTTCACTTTCACTGTTAAATCAGCCAAAGGCATTCCAAGCAGCAGTGTGATACATATTAATGACCCATTCTGATAATGGGTAATCAATCCTGCCTAGTCTTGTGGGACAGTAGCTTTGATTCTGAATTTATCACTAGAATCCCTGCAATAAAACAAGATAGGGCTTCTGCCATAAAGAAAATAGAAATAGTCACATGAGCACCTGGCTTCCACTACGTAGACATAAAAAGAAACAACTCTTCTAGTTTTGTTCAGTATGTTATAGAATGGTTGATTCTTAGCAACTTTGCAATTGGTCTTCATTTTTTATTTCTTATATTTTAGAATTATTTCCTATATAAATATAATTCTATTTTTTAGTTCAGCCCCCCTCCTTTTCATATTCCAGATTCTTATTTAAACCACTGCCTGGTTGCTAAGGTAATTTAAACCCTAGCAACCAGATTCCTGCTGAAATTCCAAACTAGAGAGCTACTGTACAAAAGCTAAATAATTCAGAAACCACAGAAAATAAAAAGTGAAGACCAGTTGCAAATTGGCTCAGAATATACTAAAAGTTAATTTTAAGGTGAACAACCCCTTTAATTTACAGAGTCTTAATCTGTGTTTGTTCACTTATTCCTCATCTACAGTCATATATTCTGAATGCTGACACTTGCATACCTTCCGAAATTCCTAGTTTTCAAATCTGAATATATTATTCTGTATCCCTGATTGCCGTGGGCATGTCTAGCCTCACCCGATCTGAATCATATCTGGCCCTCTTTCCAATAATAATAACAACACCCTTCATGCAGGAAATAGAGAACATTTGGTAGAAATGAATTTCTACTGTGCTTATGTGCTTTTTCGAAATAGGGCTCCAAATAAAAACGGAAAATACAGTTATAGGATCTGTTATCTGGAATGCTAGGGACCTGGGGTTTTTCAGATAAGGGAAGTTTCTGTATTTTGGTTCACCTTACCTTACGTAAGCTAGAAATCATTAAATAACTCAATAGGATTGTTTTAATTATACCTTAGTTGGGATCAAGTACATGTACTGTTTTATTTTTACAGAGAAAAAGGAAATCATTTTTAAAAATTAGAATGATTTGCTTAAAATGGACTCTATTGAAGACGGACTTCTTTTACTTTAGAGATTTCTGTATAATGGGTTTCCAGATAAGGGGTTCTGTACCTGTATGAAAGTAAACTTTATTAATTAATATATACATAAGCTATAGTGTTTTATTGTAAAATATAAGCATATTAGAAGCTACCAAGGGGTTCTGTGACCATAGAAAGGCATGAGGCCATAAACTGAGCGATTTTTAAATTATTAAACAGACTGTGAATCTTTTAGGTGACTTGTAATATGCCATATTTTACAATACAGAAGTTTTAGGCCATGTCACTCAAATTACATAACTAAGCAGCAATTATAACAGGTGATATCACTAAGCAATGTTTATAAGGAAATCATTCTTATATTAGTCCGTGCTCTTATGTAATAGTTTTTTGCCCATTGGTGCTTGGAATGTTTGCAGCCCAGGAGCACAGACAGAATAGTTACATGTACCTAGATACATCCTTACATTTACAAACATGGATTGTAATCTAATAATATAACTATTATTTTGTTTTACAGATGACCGCTTAATAAGATAAAGACAAGGATATTTCATGGCTTACCTCGGGGCCTAAAGCACAAGGGTGGTTATATATTTTCAAGATTTGGATTCCTTCAGATATATTTTGTAGAAGAAACTAATGCTGCAGAATTTCCATCCATAGTTCTTCAAGAGGAATTCTTATTTTTATACATTTTGTTGCACAAATGGATAGCATTGAGACCACAAAAACAGATGAACATTCCTTAAATCTTCATAACAAAGCACTAAATGGTTTTCCAAGATCCATTTCAACAAACAGTGACGATGAGAAAAATGCTAAGAGCAAACCTAAAAGCATGCCTAATGGCTTGCGAAAAGGCTTGAAACATTATCCAGACTATATTCAAATTACTATGCCAGTGGACTCTAGGAACAAATTTCCATTGGAGTGGTGGAAAACTGGTGTTGCCTTTATTTATGCTTTCTTTAACATGGTTCTCACCACTGTTATGATCACAGTGGTACATGAGAGAGTGCCTCCAAAGGAAGTCAGCCCTCCGCTTCCAGACAAGTTTTTTGACTATGTCAGTCGTGTGTCGTGGGCCTTTTCTGTTTCAGAGATAACTGGAATGATTTTAGTTGCTCTTTGGACAGTCCAGTGGGTCTTCTTGCGATACAAGTAAGTATAAATTAATAGAACACAACAGCTATGTCACTATTATGACACTAATTAATTTAGGAGATGGAGGATTTAAGAGGTATTCACAATTTTATACAATGCAATAATACACAAGATGATCAAATAAGTTTGGCAGCATGGTAGATACAATGTTTTATAAGTATGGTAAGCCGTTTAACAAACATTTATGTATTCATTCAGATTCAGATTGTATTCTTTCAACGTATCTTAATAATAAAATTGTTGCATCTTTTAAATTGTCAATATTCATAAAGGTAAGTGGTTGTATAACGTGCGAAATATGCATATAGGAGAGAGTCATTTCAAACAAATAAAGATAAAAAATCAACTAACTTAACATAAATCTGTATATTGGGACCATTGGAACCATATGCATAAGAGCTTTGTTATCCCCATGCTATGTTACAATGCTTAAAGAACAAGGAAAGCCCCCAAACCTGCACTTTGTCTAATAGTAGTCCATCCCTGCCTCTTGCTAAACACTCCCTTATTTCCCCTGAAATCTCCTTACTTTTTTAATGTAAGAGCCTAAGAAAATCCTCCTTGCTCTCAGATTGCAGACACCATCTTGAATTTATTCACGTTATTCTCTAGACCAGTGCTGTCCAACTTCTTCGGTGCCGAGGGCCGGAATTTCTCTTGCATACATGGTGGAGGGCCGCTAATGGAAGCCAGTTTTGGCCACTCCCTCATTTTAAACCACACCCACTTCAAACTACACCCATTTTATCACAATGGTCGCTGCAGGGATATCAACCATCATTCATATATTAAAGAATTATATTATGTCATATTAAGACACACCCTTAAATCCATATGCCTCCTCCTCCCCTGTGGATAGCACAGCAACCCCCAGCATATAATTACACACCTTAGGGACCATTTAATGGCTATTTCCAACTGCTAACAAACTCCCAGAACAAACCCCTGCCAGGTTCACCTCCCACAGGCAGCATAGGTTAGGCAGAGTATGGCATACACAGGCAGCACTCTGCCTGTCCTATGCTGCCTGTGTGTGCCATAGTCTGCCTGTCCGGTGCTGCCTGTGGGTGCCATACCCTCCCTGCCCTATGCTGCCCATGTGCCATACTCTGCCTACCCTATGCTGCCTGTGTGTCTCATTTTCTGCCTGTCCGATGCTGCCTGTGGGTGCCATATCCTCCCTGCCCTATGCTGCCCATGTGCCATACTCTGCCTACCCTATGCTGCCTATACAAAGGCCAGGCAGTACATACAATGTCTGAGGTGTGAAGAGGGAACAATGTGGGTGATTACAGCCTGAGCCTGAGGTGTGAACACTGCAGGGGGTGAACAATGCAGAGATTAAAAGGTGTGAACAACACAGGGGATTACATTTTTAAACAATACAGTGGGATTACATCCTGAATCTAAGGTGATAACCATGCAGGGGGGGCAGTTAATCCCAGTACTGATATCATTTAAAGCTAACACAAAATTAAGCCATCAAAGCAGCCAGACAGGTGGGGGGCCACACAGAGGGGGGTCGAGGGCCGCATGCGGCCCATGGGCCGCCAGTTGGGCAGCACTGCTCTAGACCTTAAGTTCCTTGTACGCATGCGCCACCTAGTGGTGAAACTGCAGATCTTGTTGGTTGCAGTGTATTCCTGGATGTTCTGCACATGAACCACATTCTTGGTCTTAGTCCTGATCACACGACTCACTGTATGTGACATCCTTCTATACTGTTAAGTGTCCAGTTCTTTTGAGATCTTTAGTGGATATTGTGCAGAATATAGATGCTGGGTAATGGATTTCAGTATGTCTTTTATGCATTCTGTCAGATGGGCTACATTTATGGTGAGACTTTAAATGAATAGTGTACCCTGTTTTAATAGTAGTATATCTAGTATGGGACCTGTTTCTATAAAAATAGCAGTCGTTACTATTCTGTCTGTTAGGCTTGTGTTTCGGGTCTAACACTGCCTGAATTTCCCCAGAACAGCGGCTGAGTTAGATCTGAAACGCTTAAGAGATGCAGAAATTCCTGCATAAAGTGGAAGAAGGTGGAGTGTTTAACCTACGCTCCCTACAGTACCATAACCTAAACTTCTCTTTGATTAAGGAGAGGGGACTAAAGGTGGGCATACACAGGCTGATTGTAGCTGCTGATGTTGGTCCCTTGGCAGCTTATCGGCCCGTGTAGGGGAAACAACGACTGACCTGCCCAACCGATATCTGGCCTGAAATCGGGCAGATATCGATCGGGCAGGTTAAAATATTCAGTTGGATCGGGGATCGCATCGGTCAGTGCGGTCCCCGAACTGACTGCGCCTATTCCAGTCGTTATAAATCGATCGTTTGGCCCTGGGCCGAATTAGCCTAAATTCCCCCGATATCGCCCACCTGTAGGTCCACTCGCTGGGCGACCTCTTCAGGCGAATGGAGGTCCGCTTGCTCTCTATGACCACCTTAAATGTGGCAATACTCAGGCAGATTTCAGCTGCTGATACAGGTCCCTACGGATATCTGGCCAAAATTGTCCAGATGTCGATTGGATAGGCTTGATTTTTCATTGGATTGGGGACTGCATTGGATCTTTCCCAAGGTAGGCATATCAGGGGAAAGATTTGCTCATTTGGTGGCCTTCATGTGGGGGTATTTTTACTGTGACTGCAATACACAATAGCAACTGATACCTTCCCTTACATATGTGGAAGTTGGCCATCTATAAATTTCAAACTGGCTTTTCAGTAATAGGATGGTTTTCTTAATGAGGAATATTCTGTTTCAAAGCTATATATATATTTAGAAGTCTTTATATAGAGAGCACCCCTTTTAATAGTATTATTTTTGGTGTTGTTGTTGCTGACATTTGACTGGGACCAAAGTAACTAATTTTCTTTACATTTTTGCAGATCAATTGTG
Source organism: Xenopus tropicalis (assembly GCF_000004195.4). Lineage (NCBI taxonomy): Eukaryota > Metazoa > Chordata > Amphibia > Anura > Pipidae > Xenopus > Xenopus tropicalis. The sequence continues at coordinate 71,707,784 of NC_030677.2, read as the reverse complement.
GGGCGGCGATTTTTCTTTATCGTTGGAACATTATACTTGTACCGTTGTATTACAATGTATGTTACAACACTGCCAGTACCTGGAGTTCATTTTCAATGTGCCCCAAAGGTAAACAGTTTTGCATTGTCGTTATTCTCTGCAATATCTCCAGCTCTGGTGCGTTAATTAACACCAGCAAAGTTTATCCTTCTTTTCCACTGGATCTGGGACCTCCTGAATAGAATGATATGTAATAATGAAAATAACAATAAAATTGTAGCCTCACAGTGCAATATTTTATAAGCTGCAGAGTCAGTAACCCCCATTTGCAAGCTTAAAAGAGTAAGAAGAAGCCAAATAATTCAAAACCTATAAAAAATAAATAATGAAGCCCATTTGAAAGGCTTCTCAGAACTGGCCATTCTATAACATACTATAAGTTAACTTAAAGGTGAACTGCCCCTTTAAGCATGGAACAAGGTGAAAAAGGAGCTGTGGAAATGATCCAAGTGACACAGTTGCGTATGACTGGCCTGGAGCTGAAATTCCTTGGCATACTGTAGATGTATTTTTTTCAGGTTTTTCAGCCCTGTTTGTTTTTTTTTCCAGCTGCATGGAGATTCTTACGCACAACTACAGAGGATCCTCCGACTAATATCTGGCGGTGGTTTATCAATTACAGGATCTCACATATTGTGTGGAGATTTTCTGTACAGTGGCCATACTGTCATTCTCACCCTGACTTACCTGTTTATCAAAGAATGTAAGCTCAAAAGAACCGTATTCTATTTGTTTCCAGTGTTAAGTTTGTGATTTGCAATTTGGTTACAGGAAGAAGGTTGGCAACACTGGAATTGGAGAAATCCTTAAACCAGTGCTTCTCAACTGAATCACATGTGAGTGTTTCTGGTTCAAATCTGCTCCGTGGGAGCACTGCCAGATACAAAGCTGAGGGGGACAAAATATGTTTTCTCTGCCACTGTATTTAAGCCAATGAAGAAAAGATGTATGTCAGGCCACATGCTTATTTTAGGGTATCATGTACACCATCTGATAGCTCACTTGTGAAAATACACTTTTAGTTATAGGTGCTCATATTACTTCTGTAAATGTTTACTTTGGCCACACAGACAAACCCATAATCAAATAATAATACTTTATAACCACAACAGTGAATGTAATATTGTATCACAGAAATGAAATGGTCTGCTTGTAACCATTTCTAATTGTGTTCTTTGTTTAGCAACAAATCACTTTTCTACTGTATGTGCTTGTAACCTTTTTGTCATAAAGTCCCCATACTGTAGCTGATTATCACATACATGGAGTTAGTTACTTCACTAGTTTGGGCTTCTTAACTGTTTTTGAATGCGACCCAGGTTAACTTTAGCATTCAGCCTTGAAACCCAGAATTTGGTATAAAATATATTATATTCTAGTTACTGTTGGCTGACAAAATGTCAAGATATTTGAAGGCATCATGGAAACCAATTCTGGGCAAAGAGTTACTTGCACCCAAGGCAAGTACCTTTTGTCCTGGCTTCCACTTAACTTGGCAGCAACTATGCCCTTCTCGCCCTTTCCGGAAGTTGTGAATATTGTGAGAATTTTATGCTTTTTATAACTTAAAGCAGTGACCCCCCAACCAGTGGCTCGCGAGCAACATGTTGCTCACCAACCCCTTGGATGTTGCTCTCAGTGCCCCCAAACCAGGTAGTTAGTTTTGATTTCCTGACTTGGTGGCAAGTTTTGGTTGAATAAAAGATTTCCTACCAAATAAAGCTCCCTGTAAGCTGATAGTGTGCATAGAGGCTGCCTAATAGCCAATCTTAGCCCTTATTTGGCACCTCCATGAACTTTTACGATGCTTGTGTTGCTCTCCGAGTCTTTTTACATTTGACACAGTAGGAAAGTAATGCTGCAACACTGACAGGCACTGTTCTTATCTAGAAATGGAATGTCAGTTCTGCTGTCAGTTTTGTTGCCTCCGACAAAATGTACAACAACGGCGAGTGCCCATAAGGCCTCTGGCACACGGGGAGATTAGTCGCCCGCGACAATACTCCCTGTTCGCGGGCGACTAATCTCCCCGTGTGCCAGAGCCCTAAGAATGCTTGATAAAATGGTTCTGTGCCTGGTGCACATTACAGTGCAATAATTCCACCTGTTGGTGTAGTCAAGTACCCACATGTTTGACAGTCCTTTCCTAGCACTGACACTATGTCCATATCAGCACCCTAACACCATCTTCATACACTTATAAATTTCATCAAAGGATGCATGATCTTCTGTTTTATGTTACAGTTGTGACACAGTTTATGGGCTACAACAAATAATCTGTTCCTTATTAAAATAAATATAGGAATTAGAGATTTATCTTTAGCAGCTGTCTTCTTGCCTGTGTTTATAATCAGGGTTCGGAATGACTTACAGTATCAGATTTATTGCAGTTCATAATGTCCAGTGTTTTTGAGAACGTGGGTTATGCAGGAAATTTAAATCCTTTCATCATCTGCTAATGATAATTTTATGAATTTATCTCAGCAGAGCTGTGCTTGATTTCCTCCAAATTATCACAAGCTCTTTCTGAAAACCAGAATTCCATTTATTGTGAGCATCCTGTATCATTAGGGTTATACAGCTCTGTAAGCCAAGACACTTATTGTTGCTGCAAGCTCAGGATGCAGAAGACAGTAATGGTTTCTTTTTATAGCTGCTTTCCTCTCCGAGAGATATTCTGTTGTCCTAAACATTGTCACGCATTATGCCATTATGTACCTGAAATAGATGATGGTTTGGGGGGGGTGGCTTATAAACAGACTGTAATTAGGTTTGGGAATAGGGGGTAGCAAAATCAACAACTCTGCATTAATGTAGCTGCCTTTTGGAGTTGCGCCTCATACAAATTTGACTACTCATCTGCTACTATTGTATTATGTATAAATGTTAACGCTGTAAAATGCCTCAGCCCTATTCATCCTATTAGTATTAAATGCCATACTATAAAGGGGCCATTTACTAACCATCAGAGTTTTTTGTCCAGTTCAGATTTTTAGCTCTAAAAGTTGCAAACAAGAAAGGCTGTGTCTTTTCTGATATTTACTATGCAACCAAATGGCTAAAAATCTGAATCGGACAATTTGCCAGCTAGAACTTGCAGATATCATGTAGAAGTCAATGGCAGATGTCCCGTCACTTCCCTTCCCTGAAGGATCCTTTTTTTGCTTAGAAAATTTAGAGGTTTTGGATTTTTGTGCAACAATTCCAAAAAGTCACAGTTTTCATACAGTTTTTCATTTCAGATTTTTTAGTGAATGCCAGACATTTGTGTAAATGAGTTTTAGTAATCTGTCCCTTAGTCTTAAAAATTATTTATTTCTGTAATATAAAAAACACTCCTCACCCATTCTCAGCCACCATCGTCCTTGCACCCCCTTGTAAAAATGTTGTATTTTAATTGGCTATAGGCTGTTTTTCTTGTGCTTGTGATTTCTTTCAAAAGACTTTCCTGGCCACATGTTGGCTAACTAACAAAACATCTGACTGAAGCACGGGTCAATCAGTTCCATGTTAGTGCAGTTTGGCCACACAAGTAAATTGACAGTTTTGACTGGTCTAAGTGATCTGCCTTCAGGCTAATAACATGACTTACTAAGTGGGTTTAAAGGCCCATGTAGTTCTTGGTTGGCCAGTGGCCTTATACGGTACTGTATTTCTTTTGTCTGAGGCCCCCACACCCATACACACAGGGGATAATACATTTTGGTTAGAAATTGGACTTTAATATTGGTATGGCCCTTTTTGTAATGAATGGCAGTATCAGTAACAGATCTTTAATATGTCTTTGATTGAGAAAGGTATTTACCTAAATATGAGGGTATCTACAGGTTGGGCCATTTATATTGATACACCTTAACATAATGGGAATGGATTCCCATTATGTTAAGGTGTATCCATATAAATGGCCCACCCTGTACATTTATTTTGTATGTTCTCATATTAATTATGCATTTTTTGGAGAGCTAAACCCCCCATCCAAACTTTAACATTTGAAAGCCCAAGCACAGACCATTACTTCCGGTCACAGGTTCCATGGCAGCCAGCAGCATGTGCACTGGAAGGCAGCGCTCGTATTCTCCTGTTGTTGGCAGTTGCCCAATCCATTACATAGGTTTGCCCTTGGGGAGCTGATACAGGGGAACAGTTGAGTTTAGCACGGTTGGAGAGGGTAGGGGGCACTGTGCCCCATATGTAACAATGCCTGGATAAGCATTAGCAACCTTAGTTTATATAGTGTATTCCCCTCTACATGTGTTTTTATTATAACCTTTGTAGAAAATGTACAGTGTTATTGTGTACCCTTTCTGTGCTCTGACACCCTAGTCTCTGGGTATAGTGTAGTGATGCTTACTTACAGATTTACTGTATACTATGCTGTAAATAGGCACAGAAATCTTCTGAATAGAGATTTCTCTGCACATACAGCCGCAGTGTACTTTCCATTAGTTGGGTGAAGCAGAAACACCCAGTCTCTGAAACTGCACCCCTCAATTTATCCACCTGCTTTTTCTAGTGGAAATAGATTGGAACAGCCTGCTTTAATTCCATGTAATTATTGCTCAGCCCTGTAGGCTTGGACACAGTCCAGTGCATCAGTCAAGTGCTTTAGTGTCTTAATATAGATATACAGAGAAGGGATGTTCTGTGGGCTCTGTTATTTAAAGCTATGCAAGCTTTCCCCTATATTTAAGCATAAAGTCTGCCCAGGTATATTTGCCCATAGAAACCAATATAATATATGCTTTTAAACAGGTCACCAGTGCCTGCTGTTTGGCTGCTATAGGTGATAAAAACTGTAGGAAACATTACACCTTATGTTTCATAACCCCTTTATATTTACACCAAAGTATCTGTGTAGATTTTGGTGACTTTTGAATTTTACCTAATATATTATGTTGATTAAATTAAAAAAAATTAAACATATTCCCCCTTTTTTTTTTTGTAGATTCTCCTCGACACTTTTGGTGGTATCATTTAATCTGCTGGCTGCTAAGTGCTGCAGGTGTCATCTGCATACTAGTGGCACATGAACACTATACAGTGGATGTGATTGTTGCCTACTATGTAACTACCAGACTCTTCTGGTGGTATCATACCATGGCTAATGAAAAGGTAGGTCACGGGTCCTTTTTACCCATTTTCAACTATCAGAGTTAGGGTAATGTCCCATAGAGAGAGTAATCACCTGCGATAAATCTCTGCCACTGGCAACAAAGGGAACCACCGGTGGAAAGGCTTATGCTTCACTTCGGTTTTCCAAAGTCACACAAAGTTGCCTGCAGTAGGAACTTTGCACAACTTGGGAAAACTGAAACCTTTTCATCTGCAATTCCCTTTGTTGCCGGTGGAAAGGTATTTCGGAGAGATTAGTTACCCGCGATAGCAGAGATGTATCACATGTGACTAATCTCTCTGTGGGACATTAGCCTAATTGGCTTATTTATCAGTCTTTGAGTTTGTTTTTCTAAATCGAATAAATAAGGAAAACTCGTTCAAATATAAAACGTGAATACCTCGAATTTTTTGAGTTTACAAATTCGAAAAACTCGAAAGATTTGAGTTTGCAAATATGGCTTTACTATGCCTAGGACAACACCCATTGACTTGTATAGAAATTTGAAAGCTTTTTGATGGCAAATTTTTACATTTGAGTTTTCAGGTTTTTTGCACTTAATAAATACCAGACATTTGAGTTTTTGAAACATAATTAGAACTCCATTTTTTTTAGCATAAAAAAAACAAACAAACTTGAATGTTGATAAATCTCCCTCTCAGTGTATAGTAAGTTACCTGAATAGAAGGAACTACTTTTTCCCCAAATAGATTCATATACATCATTCTGAACTCCACCATTATTTACCATCTCTCCTTACCCTAGCTCAAAAATAACCTCACTTTTATAATAATCAAATTAAAATGAAACTTTTTTGAATAGGCAGAACATATATTCAATGCAAGCCCAATTTGATTCATATTTAACACTGATGTATACTGCCCCCTTTAATTTATGTCAGTTTTAAACATATTTTGTTTCATATATACCTGAAAAACACATTGTAATACACTATGTTAGCACTTGACAAGTCCAAAAATTGTATATAAACAGTAATACAACATTGAAATAATTATTCTTGCTTGAAATTAGGCAGGTTGCTAAAAGTGGCTGAGCAGCTGTTATTCCATTTCATTGTTTCACCTGTTGCAAGCAACACACAAGCATCTCGCCCTGCGTCCCCCAGTGGATCTCTTGTGTGTTCCACCAAAGGACAAAATGCAGCCCATTCTTCCAAATCAGGTTGTACTCACTCAAGCAAAGAACACAAGCAGAATGCATTGTGCCTTGAGGTAGTACAACCCAATCCGGAAGAATAGGGTATACTTTGACACCAGGTTGAGCCTTCCTGTTTTGTTACTTGAGGTGCATCAGCCCTATAAAAAATAAAATCCGTCTTACAATCCCAGTGCCCCAGTTAATTCCCCATTTGTTAAGCATTCTCAACTTTGTTGTGCCTCCTTTTATTGCATATATTTTTACATTGCAGAGAGCAGCACATGCTTAAGTATTACATTTAAAAAGTTATCCTAGTTCACAAAGAGTAGTGTGTGTCTATCTATCTATCTATCTATCTATCTATCCCTTTTTATGTTGAGCTGTAAATGTTGCACACAACATTCTTTTATATTTTTGTGTGATCATCCTACAGCCATCTTGGAGAAATGACATTTAGAGGCACATCTCACAGCACAAACTATTATTACAGAATGGCAGATTCATGTGCACATCTCGTGCCATTACATCACTGCTGCAGTGCCTTGGCAGAAGGAGAAGGCTATAAAGCTGCTCCCTACAATAGAATCACAATATTTTAATATTGTTCTGTTATTTCGTGTCATGTAAGGTTCAGATTTCACATAGTGATGCTTTTAAGTGCATCCATTTAGTTTGTCTCATCAGAGCCTCCTTATCTTTTTCACTGTTGTTGCTAAATCAGCCAGCAACATCCAAAACAGCAGTGCAGCAAATATTAATGAGCCTTTGAGAGTCATTTGATCCTCTATTGTCCTGTGGGACAGTGGCTATGATCTGGGGTATGTATCTAGAATCTCTGTTATACAGCAAGACAGGGAAAATAAAAAACTCACTTGACTGTCAGAAAAATAATTTCTCATCACAAGCATAAAGAGTGCCAATAACTTTTCCAGCAGTGAAGTAAATTATCTTCTCCCTCAATTCCCCCTTCATCCCTCACCCGGGAATCAATTATATGAAAATAAAAATCAATGTTACGTTATGTTCTCTTTTTCAGTGTTTGAAGACCTCTTCTCCAACAAATTTACTTACCAGAACCTGGTGGTTTCCAGTGTTTTTATTCTTTGAGAAGAATGTTCAGGCCTGTATTCCATGCAGTTACTCTTGGCCCATCTCTTGGCCTCCCAGCTGCTTCAAAGCATCATGCAAAACCTATTCACGAGTACAGAAGACAGGAGAGGATGTTGAAAAGGCCACATGAACTCAGTCATTAGACTCTGCATAAAACAAACACACAGTGAATGGAAGACTTTTTCAAAGCTTTAACCAAAGAAATATTTTCTTGTTGAGAATCTGACTAAATGAAGTGGACCAATAATTTTATTTCTTTGATTGCAAAGGTAGTTCAAAATGGGATACAACTTTTATCCCAACTAGCTTAAAACAAACACTAACAGTTCACAACCAGATTGCATACCAATGAATGAATTTTAACGGAATAGTAAGTACAGCTTGTTTGGAAGGTAGTAGTATTCTTAATGCTGTGCTTGTGGATGCGTATATTGTTTATTGTTAATGAATTCGTTTGTAATGCACAAAGTCACAGGGTACAGTGAACCTCAGGGTAGCTTCCCTCCTAACATTTCTGCATTGAAAATGTATCCATAATCCATAATTTTGAAAAAAAGCATTTGGGATGTTGGAGCTAGGTGTCTGTGGCCTCTTGTGATCATACTTTTGCTCAGGATGGTAAAAAAGTCTTTCTTTAAATATGAAGTCGCTAATTAACATCCCAATGCCACCCTAGACATTTAGAAATGCACATTGAAGAGCTCTTTTTAATATTAGTAGCAGTTTTAATAACTCCTGAGACATATTCATTAACACAAGAGATTAGATAGAGATAGATTAAGCACAAATTGTTCCTATCTGAATCATTATTTTATAGTAGTCATACAAATTTTATGCAGAAGTTTCCATGTCTTTGTAGAACCTGAAGTAATCGATGAACTGTTTTATCCGGTTTATTGCACTGGTTACTCTCTGATCTCTCAGAGTATTGTCCTGTTTTACTATTGCCTTAAGGGTCCATGGGGTTCTTCATGTTCTGGAAGACAGGTTGTAAAGTACAATAGAGATTAGTTTTCTTACAAATGTTGCTTTATCTTCAGAAATAACAAATGCAGTTATATATATTTAAAGCTCTTACAATTTATGAGAAAAGATGTGTTTTTGCATATGGTAAAAAATAGAAATTTTGCTACTGCTGGAAAAGTAGTTGACCTTCTGTGGAAATGTAAGTAACAGTAAAAAAGTAACTGTTTGCTCCTCCAAATGTCAATGTCTTAGATTTAAAACCCCATTGTACAGAAGACTGTTTTCCCAGAATGCTGTGGTCTCTTTTTAGGGCCTATAGTTGCAATTATGACACATTCCAACTGTGATATTGGTTTTACTCTGGTTATTGCTGTAGTATGTTAAAGCAGGCTTGTTATTTATCTATGCCATCTTGGGTTTCTGATCAGATTTTGAGAAATAGAAATAATAAAGTATGGCCAAAAGAAGAAGGGTATTCTCCATAAAAGCTCAGTGGGAAAAATACATTGCTATGATAATATTGATGCTGTGAAGTAGAACAACTTTCAGATGAGAGAGAACTAATTCTCAAGGGTTAGGACTTAATCATTTTAATTACATACAGTATTGTTGCCCCTTGGTCATTTTAAGCAAACAGAAAACTATACCAGTCTAGTTTTAAACACGACTGCCCACCACATATACGCGTTATCAGATGATTAAACCCAGAGCTTGGAAATGTTGGGCAGTATATAGTAGTGGGCATACCATAAATGCAGCTGTGCTAACACTTAGGGGCAGAAGTGTGAGATTAGTTTTCACCACAGAAAAACTCATTTTCTATTCATTCCTATGGGATTTTTAGAAGTGTACATATCAATGGGTAAAAGTTAGAGTTCACCACTTTTTAAAATCCCACAGGAATTAATAGAAAGTCGGTAAGTTTTCTGTAGTGAGCTCTAATTTCACACTTTGATAAATCTGCTCCTGTAAAATTCAGTAGGTTTGAAGTTGGGTTTCTGTTATGGTGAACATAATCATTCTTTAAACTATAAATACTGTCAATCATTCATTAAAATGCTGTTCTGATCCACATAGCAAAATATGGTATATCTCTCACTTGGACAATACTTTCTAAGGGGAATATCTTATGACCGGAATAAACATTCAGAACTGAAAATAAGAGGTTGATGCTGTTGTGGTATCTGTCTTGTGATGTGCTACCTCACCTACACGTTTATGTTACATGTATACCTTGTTATGCTAACAAATATACTGTATTTTTAGATGGTGCAGATGCTACTGTAGCATCTTTATTTAAAGCAGAACAAGCAACTTTCCTATATATCTTAATTGTTAGAACATTTTCTTTAGTTATGCCAAAGGATATTTGGGTAGAGTTCCCATTAATCTGAAAGTGATGGGAAGTGTCATATAAAACACAGTTGTAGATGTTCCCAGTCATACTAATGGTACCCTTGTGAAATAAATGTGCATTTTTTTTGCATATATATATATATAGCATCTTTATATGTTCTATATAGTTTATATTCCTGAGTACAATTATATATTCACATGTAAATTGCAATTTCCGTTTCTTTCCAAATGTCACATTCACATCTTTGAGCCAGTAAGCAATAACTTCGCTTCACAGTAAGAATCTGCTGAGGTGCCGATGTCATAGGATTTCAGATTAATTTTGCCATTGTGTAGTGGATATCGCTGTGATTAAACTTCACACAGAATGTTCTGCATTTCAGTAGTCGCTCCCTATAATATAACTATCTTCACAGACATTTGTGTTCAAGTTTTCAAGTACCGTATATACTCGAGTATAAGCCGAGTTTTTCAGCCCTAAAAATGGGCTTAAAAAGTAAGCATCGGCTGATACTCGGGTATATACGGTACTTGCGCGCAAACTACAGGCAATACGGCCGGCCGTAAGCAGCAAGTACACGCGCAACAATATGCGCATCGCGCCGCTGCCCATAGGGACCGGCGCGGCCATGAGTAGCACCCAGGAGCCCCCCCCCTCCCTGGATGACCGTGGCACCACGCATCGCGCCGCTGCACATAGGGAGCAGCGCGGCCATGAGGAGCACCCCGGAGCCCCCCCTCCCTGAATGACAGGATTAAGCAGCATGTGGACATTATGGGACACAGTGAGTGGCGCAATATATTTATGGGCAGTGTCAAATAAGGTAATTCAGACAGTATTCTTTGGCTTTTGTGATGTTTTCTATTGTTTGCATTACTATAAAAAGTAACACCAAGCAACCCAACTGGGGAAAAGAAGTGTACCTGCTGTATGTATGAATGTAAAAAAAAGTACAAAGTGGCCCTGCAAATGAAATTGATGTCTTTGACACAAGTGGCCCCTCTTTGAAGCTCTTTATGCACATGCAGCTCTTCTCAGGCTTATGTACAGTCACTAATGAAAAAATAAAAAAGAGAGAGAAATGTACTGGTCTCTATATCATGAGAGGTTTACATAACTTGCTAAGCTTTATGGCTAGTGGCACAGTAGTTGTTTTATCAAATTTATATAGAATAATTTTGTATTCATTGAAGTGACATCCAGAACAGCAATTTACTGTATTTAAAGAATACAGAAATGCCATATTTAGTTATGGGATTAAAGATTTTGTATACCGGTATATGGATGCTTTTCATGCTGTACCATTGAGGGGCTTATACTCGAGTCAACACATTTTTCCAGTTTTCTTAGGTAAAATTAGGTACCTCGGCTTATATTCGGATCGGCTTATACTCGAGTATATACGGTACTAGTAACACACAGAATACCAATATATTCACTTGTGCTGGCACGCTAACTACTATTTTCAGTATTCTCTTTACTATATATATGGTTTTTGCTGTAGTGTTTGCTTTGCTTGCCTCTCCTGGTATCTGGTGCTGATCTACACGAGGGACTACATGCCTCCAGTCATGTCAGGCCTATTTCAGTTTAGTTCCAGATAATTTATAATCAGGACTTTAAAATTAAATTCAAGGCAGTTTTCAATAGCTACCATGCTTTGTGGAAATAATTTAGAGTTTCTGAACATGCAGACCAAGGGTCTACTAAAAAGTTCAAGAGCACAAATCTGCTGGGATCCTTTCAAACCAAGGGGTATATCATGTTTTGTTAGGTATGCAAATCTTTTGATAACATCAGAGTGGTCAAGATTGCTTTAACATTCAATGTAACCTTAATGCTAGAATGCATTTTCTTGGATGCTTTCAAGCTTGTGAAAATTGACATTGACTAACAAAAACTAAAAATTAAAGGCACTTGAGAAATGCTCCACCGCATGCTCCATCTTCTGCAAGACAGGTTTTTGATAAATCATCTTTTTAGTGAACATTGTATTATATGTTACTGGTCCTTATCAATAACATTAGGTTGACAGGATAAAACCAGTGGTCGTTAGATGTTTCCTTCAGTTGGTATAAAATCCTGCACTTGACCAATTCATAATGGATTAAGTTTCATAAATGGGAATTTCTATGCATTTACCAAATACAGCATTATGGTAAATTTCAGCCTTGTATGTCTTGTGCTTTACAATAAATGTCCTGCTTCGTCTGTTTCTTCCATATATAAAGGCAAGAGAATGGCCTGAGCACCGACTGCTAGTACTACCCTAGCAGTCAGTGTTGTAACAGTTCAGTCAAGGCTGCTATGCTTAATTAAAAGATAATTCTGCACATTACCGTAACAGTATTTATGTATATATGTACAATGTACCATTGCTACATTTTTAAGGGAAACTAATTAATATATTAAATCTGTCTTACTGTTTGTTTATAAATGATCTGCTCTTTAAATTTGTTTGCAAAAGGGATAAACAGGTTGAGTATTGCCTGCATCTCATGACCCTAAGGATTAAATATCTGGCTTACTTTATTATCTGTTTTAAAGGAACAGCAACACCAGAAAATGAGTGTAACAAAGTGAAATGTATTATTGCCTTGCACTGGTAAAACTGGTGTGTCAATAGTTTATATAAATAAACTGCAGAGTAGCCATGGGGGTATCAATTCAAACTGGGCTTACTCGCCCCGGTTACATAGTAGATGTATATATCTTTGTATATCTTTATTCATAAAGCGCTACTTATGTACGCATCGCTGTACAGTAGAATAGATTAATCCAAAGGGGCTTTTAAAAAAATAGATAAATACAAAGTATAACAATAAATACAAATAAATTCAAGGTACAGTTGCAATAAGAGTCAAAGAGACAAGAGGATGGAGGTCCCTGCCCCGTAGAGTTTACAATCTATATGGGAGGGTAGATAACTGATAAGCTCTGTAAAACACCACTACAGAACTTATCTGTTATGAAACTTGTGTTTTTTCTCCTTTTTCCAGCCTAAATGGCTGCCCCTATGGCTACAGAGCAGCTTATTTATATAAACTAGTAGTCAGTGCAACAGTACATTATATTTTAATGACTTTAACACTTATTTTTTGGTGTTACTGTAGTTAAAATTGGAGTGCTTCTAGCATTATGATTCAACCTTCTATTGGCTGTTCAGGCCTCTCAGTCATTCTCCAAAATGTGTTGGATCAGAAGATATAATCTTTAATCATAAATCTCCCCCTGGTTAAATACTCTAGGACTATTGTGCTGAGCCCTTTTTCCATGCATATAACTCCAGCATCAGTTCTATTACAGCCAGTGTATGTTACACTTTGCAAACACTGCAATATTAAAAAGTTAGGTTTTTAATATATATATATAGATATTGCATTACTATCTATGGCTTTTACCAGGAGCTACTTCCTGCACTAGTAGAAAGTATAGAGTTATGGATGTACCTATTAGCCTTAGTGCAGCTCATTCCCACAGGACTGATATAGTGCAGACCAAGGAGGGGATTTAACTGGAGCTTTGTCTGGTGCAGTCAAGGGGTACCATTTAGAACCTCTTGTTTTACTTTTGGGGGGTATGTTTTTAACTCACACTATTAGTCCCATGCCCCTTGTGTTGTTGATATTAGCTGGAAAATCCCTGATAATCTCCTCATTAGGTTTATAGCCTATATGGTGATTGGCATTTTGTAAACAGCTAAATCCCCTATCAAGTGTTTCATTTAGAACTGGTTTGTTTGCTTGGCCTTATTGTAGAGAAACCTTTGCCATGGCAATTAATCGCCATTAAAAAAGCCATTCATCAGACAATAGCAAGTTACTGTCTATAAAACATTACTCTACTGACAGGGTTTTTTTTAAAAAATAAAGTACATAGATACATATCTTGTACAAATAAAATGTCTCTGTGTGAATGAAAGTAGTGACTTCCAGTATACATAAAAGTACCGCTACATGGCAGCCACCTTGCAGCATAGTGCCTTGAGTTCCATGGTTTATGTTTAAATGAGTGTTACCATTCACAGTTTGGATACAGTCTCTCGGACATTCTTGTGTCATTGTTACTTGCAGAGAAATAAGGTGGAAATAATGTATTTATCCTTGCAAAATGTTAGCATAGAGAAAAATGTATAACATTTCTTATTATACAAATATAGGGCACTTTATTGGCAAGTTTGTACTGTAATTGGAGCAAGTGCTTTGCATAAGAAAGATCTCCAGAATAGAACTTTTCGGATATAAATATACATTTTTTGGGACCCCAAGCAGACATTGGAACAATAAACTGACGTCTGGATTTCCTTCTCTCCATGGCTTGTGTTTTATTTAATGCAATAAAACTAAGTCTGTAACTCTAAGGGCTAAAAGTGTATGAAATACCTTATTTTTGTACCTGATCTTAAGACTTGTATTTTGGTAACTGTACAGATCTGGATACCTGTTTCTTTTTATATATCCAAAGCAAATAAATTGCAAAGGGTGCTCCTGTGCGCCTGGAACTGTATTTTTGAGTGGTGACTGTTTTTTTTTTTGGGTGGGGAAAAAAAAATAAACAATTCTGTTTGTGTTATGACAGATCACTGATTACTATTCAGAGCATGTATTCATCACTTTATACAGTGGCTTGCAAAAGTATTAGGCCCCCTTGAACTTTTCCACATTTTGTCACATTACAGCCACAAACATGAATCATTTTATTGGAATTCCACGTGAAAGACCAATACAAAGTGGTGTACACGTGAGAAGTGGAACGCAAATCATACATGATTCCAAACATTTTTTACAAATAAATAACTGTGGGGTGTGCGTAATTATTCAGCCCCCTTTGGTCTGAGTGCAGTCAGTTGCCCATAGACATTGCCTGATGAGTGCTAATGACTAAATAGAGTGCACCTCTGTGTAATCTAATGTCAGTACAAATACAGCTGCTCTGTGACGGCCTCAGAGGTTGTCTAAGAGAATATTGGGAGCAACAACACCATGAAGTCCAAAGAACACACCAGACAGGTCAGGGATAAAGTTATTGAGAAATTTAAAGCAGGCTTAGGCTACAAAAAGATTTCCAAAGCCTTGAACATCCCACGGAGCACTGTTCAAGCGATCATTCAGAAATGGAAGGAGTATGGCACAACTGTAAACCTACCAAGACAAGGCCGTCCACCTAAACTCACAGGCCGAACAAGGAGAGCGCTGATCAGAAATGCAGCCAAGAGGCCCATGGTGACTCTGGATGAGCTGCAGAGATCTACAGCTCAGGTGGGGGAATCTGTCCATAGGTCAACTATTAGTCGTGCACTGCACAAAGTTGGCCTTTATAGAAGAGTGGCAAGAAGAAAGCCATTGTTAACAGAAAACCATAAGAAGTCCCGTTTGCAGTTTGCCACAAGCCATGTGGGGGACACAGCAAACATGCGGAAGAAGGTGCTCTGGTCAGATGAGACCAAAATGGAACTTTTTGGCCAAAATGCAAAACGCTATGTGTGGTGGAAAACTAACACTGCACATCACTCTGAACACACCATCCCCACTGTCAAATATGGTGGTGGCAGCATCATGCTCTGGGGGTGCTTCTCTTCAGCAGGGACAGGGAAGCTGGTCAGAGTTGATGGGAAGATGGATGGAGCCAAATACAGGGCAATCTTGGAAGAAAACCTCTTGGAGTCTGCAAAAGACTTGAGACTGGGGCTCACCTTCCAGCAGGACAACGACCCTTTAACATAAAGCCAGGGCAACAATGGAATGGTTTAAAACAAAACATATGTTTTGGAATGTTTGGAATCATGTATGATTTTCGTTCCACTTCTCACGTGTACACCACTTTGTATTGGTCTTTCACGTGGAATTCCAATAAAATTGATTCATGTTTGTGGCTGTAATGTGACAAAATGTGGAAAAGTTCAAGGGGGCCAAACACTTTTGCAAGCCACTGTATGTGGTGCATTGTGCTGTTGTTAGGAAGCAATGATACAACAAATACACACACATACTGAAATACAAACAAGAGTGTGTTATAACGTACTGCAGGTTTGGCATAGATATAAAATGTATTGGAGACCTGTTCAAAAGCATGCTTCATGCCATATATACAATTTAAGCCCATATTTTTCTACAATAAGCTTGCAGATCGGTCAGCTCTTCCCAAATTTTTTGTGACAATTCAGCATTACCTTTAAAGGTGTCCAATCAAAGTTTTCAGTCCTGCCAAATTGACGAAGTGAACGATATCCAAGACTTTTACTGACTTTTACTTCTCCCACCATACGCACACCAATATATTTCAGTGTGTGTATGGCCTTGGCTGGGCTCTTGAACCAGATGACCATTTTTTTAAACCAGTAGCAGCATGTCCCTACTAATTGAGTCCCTTCACTTGGTGAGTACCACCTGAGGAACTACTTAACAATTGATCTCTTTGGTGTAGCTACCCTGTTTATCTAACACTCCTGGAGTGTTCTATTACAGTGTCTGCTATGTACATTCTAACCTTGTTCACGGAGTCCCATTGACCAACTTCTCTAAAGGTCCTCCTTCCTTTGGGGCACAGATCTTACTTCTAGGGCCTTATGCTCCAGGCTCCTCGTCAGTATCCACTCTTTCCTAAAGTCCAAAGAGACAGAGTTCATGGTCCCTTTTTAAAGACTAGAAACACCTGACACCCCTGTCCAATGATAGAATTATCAGGTAAATCTAAACCTGTAATGGGAAAAAAAGACGTACAGCCTACATATTTATAATATGGAACCCTGTAGGTATCCGGAAAGCCATAAGATTTCCTGTTATTTGGAACTTTCTGGATATCTCCCATAGACTTCATTTTAATCACATAATTCACATTTTTAAAAATAATTTCCCTTTTTCTCTGTAATAATAAAACAGTACCTGTACTTGATCCCAACTAAGATATAATTAATCCTTATTGGAGGCAAAACAGTCATAGTCATAGTGACGTTAGCAATGTTATTCAAGCTTATTAAATCTATTTACTGCTTGTCTTATTGCTTGTATGGCCTGTGTCAAATGCCCCCTCCCTTTAGTGACTGAATGGCGTGAGCTGTGCTGAAGTTCTTTGCTTTAATGGTCATCTGGCTTAGCTGTATTGATCTATACTGCCATCTTGTGCATGTTTTAAAAAACTCAAGCTTGATACTGTTTCTAAGAATTTTGTACATCTAATTCTAATCACTTTCAAAACTGCCCCTGGATCTGCAGCTTCAAAGAGGTTCTAGAGATATAGTAAATCATCATATTTTACCTTATATATGAGACATATGTATAGATGAAATTGTTTTTAATATATACAATATACTGTATAATGTCCTATTCTTAGCAAATATTCAATTGATCTTCGTTATTTTTTATAACAATAAAAAATAAATTGAATTATTTGCTTCACTCTTTTAAAGCTGGTCAGCTTTCAAGTAGGTGTCGCTCAACCCAGCAGCTAATACTGTTGCTCTATGACGCTACAGTTAAATTGTCATTGTTACTTCTTATTACTTATCTTTCTATTTAGCCCCTCCTCTATTCTTATTCCTGTCTCTCTTTCAAACCACTGCCTGGCTGCTAGGCTAAATTGGACCCTTCACTTATTAAAAACAATTTGTGATATACAATGAGTACCCACTCATAACAATGCATAAATAATACATACTTACTAATTGGAATGCCCCCTTCCAAACCTTCAGACCTTCAGACCAGGTGCATGTTTTAAGAAAAATTTGAGAGATAAGGAAGAAAAGAGGCAGGGGAAAAGAATGGAAGACAGAAAAATTATAGAGAAAAAAATTATAGTATAGTAATGTATGAACCAATGTATATTAAAGTGCTACAGTGCAACAAAAGTGTTAGTACAGTTAGGGGGTCTTACGACCAGAATAGGCCGTAGCATTTCTAGGACACAAATGCCCAAGCAGCCCCCCACCAGACTACTAAATAGTGACTGTCTATGGCAGGGGTAGGGAACCAATGGCTCGCGAGCCAGATGTGGCTCTTTTGATGGCTGCATCTGGCTCGCTGCCAAATCTTTAATAAAAAAAATAATGGGGGGCGTGGCCTGCCCTCAGCGGATAGAAGACTTAGAACACGACTTCTATCCGCCGAGTGCAGGCCACGCCCTCCTCCGCATCGCATCCGGCATCCTTGGGACCCACCCTACCTTGCCGCTGCGCTCGGCGGATAGAAAACTTGTTCTAA
Organism: Xenopus tropicalis; assembly: GCF_000004195.4. Classification (NCBI taxonomy): domain Eukaryota; kingdom Metazoa; phylum Chordata; class Amphibia; order Anura; family Pipidae; genus Xenopus; species Xenopus tropicalis. The sequence continues at coordinate 71,689,846 of NC_030677.2, read as the reverse complement.
GCCTTAGAACACGTCTTCTATCCGCCGAGCGCAGGCCATGCCCTCCTCTGCATCACATCCGGCATCCTTGGGACCCACCCTACCTTGCACCGCAGCATCCACGGCCAAACATATTGTATGGCTCTCACGGAATTACATTTCAAAATATGTGGTGTTTATGGTTTTCTCAGCCAAAAAGGTTCCCAACAGCTGGTCTATGGTGTCTTACAGCAGCCCCTCTAGCATGTGCCAGAACCCACAGATTGCCAGTCTGGGTCTCAGAAAGGATTTTTCCCAATGTGAGGCCAATCTGGCAGCTGGCCTGGAACCATTTGTACCATGTATTGTAAGGTTTCCCTGGAATGACTTACATGTTAATTCAGCCTAACTGAGTACGAAACCATATGTAACTAAGCAGCCTTCTTTTGTGCTACTTATGGTTGGACCAGTGCATCATATAAAATATAGAAAAAAAATGCCTATAATAACTTAAAGTGGACCTGTCACCCAGACATAAAAAGCTGTATAATAAAAGCCCTTTTCAAATTAAACATGTAACTCAAAGTCATTTTTTTGTTACCACATCTATACCCATTATATAAGCATTTCAAAGTCCCAGCTGTCAATCATATAATGCCTGACCCGCCTTTATGACTTAGGCATAGGGGTGGGGCAGACAGTTACTTTCACTTTCAATTCAGAACTTCTTAGATGTCACTGCACTCCTCACATTCCCCCTCCCTCCTTACCATCTAATTATGTAACCAGTGCATGGATATGGGTATCAGGTCCCCCCATACACAAACACAATAGTAAACAATTTGTAATTATTTCTTAGGGTGACAGGTCCCCTTTAATCTTGGGCCCCCTATAAATGTCTTTATTATCCATTTCTGCAGTGATTTTACTGGCATATATGGGTAATTATGGGCATGGCAAAGCACAGTGCAATTCAGGGGAGTCTGTTGCTGTTTACCCCTCCTGCTTCTAAACTATATACCAATATATCTGTCTATATACACATAAATTTGTGCTTTCAAGAGGTATCAATTTCATCGGCAGTTAGCAAGGTCTTGGTGAACTTTAACTGTATCGATTCCATAAAATTCTCAAGCGTTACTTCACCACTTCAATGTGGACTTATTAAATAGCTGCCATGCGTAAATCAGACAAGCTATTTTTTCGGTACACATTACTTATTATACTCACAAACGTAGGTTCAGTTATGCTAAAAAATATATTACTATTACAAATAGTGATGGGGGAAATGTTTTAGCATGGATTCACGGCGAATTTCTGCATTTCGCCATTGGCGGATTGTTTCGCGAAACGGATGAAAAAATTCAGCGCGCGTCCAAAAATTGTCGCAAGAATAGTCGTGGACGTCAAAAGAACAGTCGCGCATCCAAAAATTGTCGCAAGAATAGTCGCGGGCATCAAAGGAATAGTCGCGGGTGACAATTGTTTTGCCGTGCGACATTTTTGCCTTTAAAAGATTCGCAAATTTTTCGGCAAAACGAAATGGGACAGATTCGCTCATCTCTACCCACAAATAGTCCAGCCACCAGTAAAGGTTTGTTTCCATCCTGACATTCATCACCACGTCTGATCACAAAATCCTCCAGGGATCCAGGTTGTGGAGTCCTTTACGTTGCGCCTCTCTGCTCACACAGTCACCAACAGTGGCTTCTTCCCAAGCAGTTCCTAGTAGTCCCTAGCACTAGCCCCTTGACCCCAGCAACCAGATAGCTGCTGAAATTCCAAACTGGAGAACTGCTGAACAAAAAGATAAATAATTTAAAAAAAGCAAATAAAAAGTAAAGACTAAGGGCTCCGGCACACGGGGAGATTAGTCGCCCGCGGCAAAACTCCCTGTTCGCGGGCAACTAATCTCCCCGAGTTGCCTACCCCTGCCATCCCACCGGCGAACATGTACTTACATGTTCGCCGGTGGGATGGCAGGGGTAGGCAACTCGGGGAGATTAGTCGCCCGCAAACAGGGAGTTTTGCCGCAGGCGACTAATCTCCCCGTGTGCCAGAGCCCTAATTGCAAAATGTCTCAGAATAGCATATCTAATTCCACAGATTAGATTTATTATCTAAAATAACCAATGCACACAAATAGAACCATAAACCATTAAAGGATACTACAATCAAACACAACCACAGATATCAATTTTTAGTAAATGTCTTCCATCAATAAAAGTGATATACAATAAATGAAATATTTATAAAGCATGTAATGTTATGCAGCGATCATCTGTTAAACAGATCCCTTTACTATGTACATGTGTAATGTGTCAGCTGAAATGAACAGCAGGTGGCGCTTTTGGTTTTAAAAGTAAAAACTTATCTTGGAAAACTAGAAAAAAATGAATAGACATGGAAAACTTATTCTTAGGGTTTCCATTATATTCAACATCATTTATAAAAATTGTTTAAGCTGGAAAAACCTAACTAAACATAGTACTAAACATACCCGAGAAAGAGAAAACGGAAGGAAATGTTGTTTTACAAGAAAGGTGATACAGGTAATGGACCTGTTATCCAGACTGCTCGGACCAGGGATTTTTTTTGGATAAAGGGTCTTACTGTATTTTAGATCCCCATACTTTAAATGTGCTAAAAAATAGCTTAAGCATTAAATAAACCCAATAGGCAAGGGTTAATTATATCTTAGCTGGGATCAAGTACAAGGTACTGCTTTATTATTACAGAGAAAAAGGAAAATCATTTTAAAAAATAGAATTATTTTATAAATATGGAGTCTATGGGATATGGTCTTCCCATAATTCAGAGCTTTCTGGATAACAGGTTTCCATATAATGGATTCCATACTTGAACTGGATTTTAGATATGGTTACATGCAATTAATAACAAACACAATCTTTGCCAAATATCCAAATCTTCCAAAGCTGGTTGTGAATATTACATTCAAGCTGCAATGACTGCTGTTTTTTATGATTCATTAGGCCCTTACAATAGAATAGTTTTGCAGGGTTTGGTAATTTGCAGATGTTAACAAAAGCAAAACTTCATTACCTCAGCGAAGATAGTAAATAGCCACGGTTGCATTTTAAAATAATGGTGTCTATTAGCAGCTTCAGTAGAAGAAAGGTTTGCAGTCGAGCGTTAGATTCTATTACTTTAACATTTCTTGAGGTTCAGGTTTGTGAATGAAGTGCCAATCCATTGTTGCATAAAGCCTAATTAAAGCATTTGTTACAGAGGCTAAGAAGGAAATAAAAAGATACACACGGAGTAAAATACATGTAGGAGCTGGATCTAAAGGTATGTATAATCTGTGTCCGGGCTGCCAATATACATTTACTACAATTAAAATCTGCTGCTGAATTTAACTCGAGCTTCATTCTTGTCTAGTTCACACTTTCTTGGAAGAAATATTTCCCCAAAATTAAATATTGACCCATAAAGATTTCTGGTATATTATACAGTTATGGGACCTGTTATTCAGAATGCTCTGGACCTGGGTTCTGTAATTTGTATCACTATACCATAAGTCTGCTAAAAATTATTTTAACATGAAATAAACCCTATAGGATTGTTTTGCCTCCGGTAAGGATAAATCTAAGTTGGGATCAAGTTCAGGGTACTGTTTTAGTATTACCGTGAAAAAGGAAATGTTTAAAAATGTGATTTGTTTAACATGAAGACCATTGGAGATGGCCTTACTGTAATTTGTAACTTTCCAGATAAAGGGTTCCCAGATAACAGCTCTCATACCTGTAATCTGTATGAAAAAATCTGAAACACTGATGACGGCATAGGTTGGGCAGGCCAGTCGAAAGGTCCAATACACTGCCCAATAAGCTGCCGAATAATTTGGAAGAACCAAATCTGCAGCTTTATTGGCCTATGCATGGCCACCTTTAGTAAGGAAAAGTTGTACTTTTGGGGCAATAGAAGCAAAGGCATTAGGTGTTGGGCTCTGGGGGTGGGCACAAACACACTTAAAATACATGTCAGCTTTACTTAAATATGTATATAACAGATCCTTCCCCACAGGTATGGGATACGTTATCCACCATCTCCTATGGACTTAATTTTAATCAATAATCATCATTTTTTTAATTATCAATAATTGTAATTTTTCTCTGTAATAATAAAACAGTACCTTGTACTTGATTCTAACTTAGGTATAAATTAATATATATATATACTGTATATATATATTTTTTTTAGGAACCAATTTTTGTTTTTATGTTTATATACTGGCTAGTTCTATTTTCTCCTTAGCTTATTTTCAGCTGACCCTTTGTATTTACAGAATTCCATATAGCCAAGTAGGAGACTGGGAGTATTGGACTGAAGTAACATAAAAATATGCTGTATATGTGCTCTCAGCCATCAAAATGTGCAAAAGAAATATTGGGTAAGCCCTGGCAATGGCAAGTAGTTGACTGAATCTCATTACAATGTGCTTAGCCTCAAGAAGCCCAGCAGAAGCCAAAAGGTTATTATCTGCTATGGAAAGTAAATACACATAAATAATACCCACAAATTCTGGTACCCAAGTTATTGCTTGTACAAGTGTTCCTTGGAACTGAACTTGCTCATCCACCTACAAAAAAGTGAAAGTGACAATTCCTGAATTATACACATAGTGGGGTCATTTATAAAGACTGGTCAAATGTGTACCTGGGCAGAAACCTATAGCAACCAAACAGTGATTAGCCTTTTTCATCCAGCTGTAGGCTGAGCAATGAAAGCAGATACCTGATTGCTGTGGGTTACTGTTCATGTGCAAATTTGCCAAGTCTTTATAGATAACCCCCAATGTATGAGTCCTTGCGACATCAAGATGTATTTTGATGATATTTTGTTCACTGCTCTGACCCACTCATATAATAATAATAAAAACAATAACATATATAAACATACATGCCCAATACAGTTTTAGAAACAGTAGGGTTGATTCACTAAAGGTCGATATTTCAAGAGCTATTTATAGTGCGCGTTAAAAATTTTATCACGTCTAATTTTTCACGTCTTAACGCATGATTCACTAAAAGGATACTTGCGTTAATTAAGACGTGATGCTGCTTGCGTTATTTAAGTCGCGAAGACTATTTTCATACGGTATTTGATGGAACGCACGCTAATGAACGCATCGCACACAAATAGTCACCGTGTGCGAAAAAACGCACGCCATATTAGCCATACACAGAGTTACTTTCGTAAAACTACTTTTAAGAAAATGACCATTTCCCTGCAAACTGGCGGCTGCATCACTCTAGGGCCAACACATACTTGAATAAATCACACTGCAGAGTCCATATTTTATTGCCAAAAGCTCATTAACTGTACTTTTCTATAATTACCGCCTGTCCCAACAGGTGTTATTTTTTGCACAGACAAATGCGATATTTAGCGCATCTAAGTGTTTGTGAATCATGCATTAGTATTATTTCAGCGCACAAATTAACGCAATGCGTTAAAATTACCGCATGTGGTAGTGTGAAATTTAACGCATGCAATATGCGACTTAACGCACACGATAATACTTTAGCGAATCACACGTTTTTTTCACGTCAATTTTAACTCAAAAAAAGGCAGATAACACTTATCAACCTTTAGTGAATCAGCCCTAGTGTATTGCAATGTACATGTACATGTGCTGACACCTGCTGGCTGATTTGCGTGATACATCTTCAGTTTCAGTAACAATGATACTGTACTATTTGTTTCCTTACAAATTGCTAATGATCTGGCACCAAGATGACATTGTAAACAACACTGAGATCACATGCTGTACAATAAACCTATGGAATTTTTGAAAGGTTTGGCCAGTTTGCCTAGTTCTAGTAACCCAATCCAGTTATACAGGAACTGGCAAGAACTGCAGATGTTTCATTTACTGATGACTGATGTAGGAAGAATCCCCTGATGCTTCTTTGCTCAGTTCTTTCTGTCTTGTTATACTGAACAATTACACTAAGCAAGGCTGCATAAGGAGAAATATTCTTGCACCAGTAAACTAAACGTTTTCCCATTCTGTCAAGCCCTTCCCTGATAGAACAGAAGAGAGCGCTCCTGTAACACATTACTGATCTTAGCAGTGTAAAACCCCCATTTGGCTTGTGCAGGTCATGTGTGTACCCCCCCCCCCACTTCAAAAAGCAAAAATATTCCTAAAATTATAAAGAATAAGGTGCAGCTTTATAAAGAAATAGCTCAATTTGGACAACATCTTCTAACGTTCCTTATGTGCAATGCCATTAATTTTTCCAAATATCCTGTCAAAGAAAAGTAATCGAAAATGGAACAAGGAATCTTTCACATTTTCCCTTTGGTGTCTATTGTATCTTGTTATTGCTGTAATCATTGGCACATGCCTTTATGAATCAATGGACTGAATTTGAATTTAAACAAGTCTGCAAGTTTTTAGCCTTTAGGTTAGAGTAGTTAAGAATTGGCTCAGCTTGCTCCTTAAATACTGACACTAAAAAACTACACTTCAAAATATGAATGTACATGTAAGTGTTACCTATAGGTCATATTGATCATTTTTCTCTGATAGGGCTGCTTTTGTAAGTTATTGTTACTTAAAGGTTTTGCCAACCTGACTGTCCCTTCTCAGCCTGTCAGTTATAGCTTCTAATGCTAACGGCCTACTGCTGCACAAATATGGCAGCCCCCTCATAGAGGAACATGGGGATCAAAAAGAGAAAGAGAAAGAAAAACACCGGGCTAATACTTTTAAGCAAAATTATAACATATTTTTAGGGCTGTGACAGACGGGGAGACCGCGCAACAAATCTTCCCTGTTGTGGGCACTAATCTCCCCGAAATGCCATCCCACTGGCTAGAATGTAAATCGCCTGTGGGATAGAATACACGGTGCTGAAATTGGCGAAGTTTCCTGTCAATCGCCGCGTATGCCATCCCACCGGCGATTTACATTCTAGCCGGTGGGATGGGATTTGTGACAGGCGGGGAGCTTAGTCGCCCACCGACAAATCTCCCTTGTCGCGGGGCGACTAATCTCCCTGCATGTCACAGCCCTTAAACATGTATTTAAACTATGAGCTTAGACTGCCAGGGTTGGGGTTGTTTTCTCTGGAAAAGAGGCGCTTGCGAGGGGACATGATTACTTTGTACAAGTACATTAGAGGGGATTATAGGCAGATGGGGGGATTCTTTTTTCCCAGCACATCAGATACCACCCCTTTAGATTAGAGGAACGGAGCTTCCATTTGAAGCAGCGTAGGTGGTTTTTCACGCTGAGGGCAGTGAGGTTGGGGAATGCCCTTCCTAGAGATGTGGTAATGGCAGACTCTGTTAATGCCTTTAAGAGGGGCCTGGATGAGTTCTTGAATAAGCATAGTATCCAAGGCTATTGCGATACTAATATCTACAGTTAGTATTGATGTTGATATATATGGTTTATGTATGCGAGTGTATAGATAGGTCAGTATAGGTTTGTGTGTGTTGGGTTCACTTGGAGGGGTTGACCACTATTTAACTATGTGAATCATTCCTGTGTCAGCCGAACCTTCCTGCTGGTGCTTTGCAGTAACATTAGAGGTTTCCCTTTGCCGTTCTGGCCAGGAGATCATGATTGTTCAATAACAGCCCAAACTTTTGGGGGTCACAGATTTTATGAAACTCTGCCATTCTCAACAGGAGACAACTCCTAAAGGCCTAATGAGGTAGCTAGGGTCAGGGGCCTTACAAATACAGTGTTTATCACTGGACAAATGAAAGGCTGTGTTTTAAAGTTGGTGAAATAAAATGTAATTGTGCATCACCATTTGCAAATATGATTTTTAAACATAGTGATCCCTGCAGTAGGTGTTTCCTACTAAGACTAAAGGAAACAAGGTTCATATAGCGTAAGTCATTTTTATTTTGCTTGACTGACTCTATAGAAAAGAATTGGAATTGTTTCACAGGGTGACAGTTCCCCTTTAATGTAACACTGTTTTTCCAAACAATTTCCTTGCTTAGTTCCAGTTCATTGAAATTTATACACACAAATATAACAGCAACAAATGTGGCAGCTTCCAAATAAATACATTCATAAATACATATTTTGTGTTGGCAGCTGTGATCTCCTGTGTTTTATGTTTGTTACATTGTGCTCTGCATGTTGCATTATAGCTAGTGCAAGCATAGGGCACAACAGAGGGGGGTGCTGGGCATGTACCTCTTCTATCTGCCTATCCTAGTTCAGGGTTTTGGAGAATAGCTGGGTGGCCTTCCCCAGTTGTACCACCCAATCCCTGCTCCTCACTCTCTTGTGCGTTTCGGACGCGAAGAAACTTTAGCGTGTCCTCCACCCCCACTCCTCCATATGTGAATTATGGTGCACTCGTGCGGGAGGGGGGTGGAGGTGGTCGGGCGCCGAAACGGGGGCGGCCTCGGGGGGCCCTAACTTCAAATCTGGCCCTGGGCAGCAGCCTTTGGTGCAACTGGTGCCACAGGGAATAGCACAGCCTGTATCTCTCTATCTTGCACTCCCATTTACACTCAGACAGAAGCAGAGCCAGGAAAAGGTAGAAAATAGTTAATGCCTTGTGCGACAGAAGGGACAAAGTGCCCACTCAGGCCAGGGCCCAATGGGAAAACTCCCAGTACCCCAGCAGGCCAGTCCAACACTTCTTATCAATTTGACTTCTTTATAAGAGAAAGTCATTGACCATAATGCTGTCACTCATATTAAGGGGCACATTTACAAAAGCACGAACGCTCCGAGCGTATTTTTCCCGTTTTTTTTCGGGCGTCCGCACGACTTTTTCGTACGGCGCACTACTTTTTCGTACGGCGGACGACTTTTTCGGACGTTTGTACGAAAAAATCGGAAAGGTTTTACCGCTGTTTACATATGTTCGGTACGAAAATTTCGTGATTTTCGGATCGCCAATACGATATTATCGTGACTAATACAATTTTTTGTAAGCATTTTCGTGATATTTGCGATCTTCCGAAATTTTCGTTTCCAATACGATTTTTTCCCATTCGTGATTCGGATTCGTGGATTAGTAAATGTGCCCCTAAGAGTAACACAGTTCATTTGCAAATCATTTTACATTAATCTGTACATGGCATTCCTTTAGATATTCCAGCTAACAAATGACCATTATTATTAAGGCTGTCAAGTTGAAAATTGCCTGTAGTTAAAAATATAGTAATATTTTTTTAACGTGGCAGCCTCTCATTGTGAAATAGCATTAAAACATGTGTAATTCCTTGAAATACAGCAGATAAATCTAACAGAGATCAATCTAACATTATATTTAACCCTGACCTTTAAGTATGCTACATTAAACATTAAAAAACATGTCACAGTCCAATGCTATAAAATGTAAAAGCTTCATCACATCCCTGAAAGTCAAACTGAGAATCTGAACAACCTGGAGAAAATCAGCCTTGGAAATTGGGCCAAAATACTCCTGAACAGTGTGTAAAGTTGCTAAAGGTATGTGATCTTTAATCCAGAAAACCAATATACAGAAATCTCTGAATTATGGAAAGGCTATCTGCCATAGAGAACATTATAAGCAAATAACTAAATTTTAAAAATTATTCCTTTTTCTCTGTAATAATAAAGCAGTACCTTGTACTTGATGGTAACTAAGCTGCATGAATCCATATTGTTGGTAAAACAATCCTATGGGGTTTATTAAATGTTTTTATTTTTAGTAGCCTTAAGGTTTGGTGATGGCATGGTTGTCCTAATTGTAGGAAAAAAAGCTTATTTGGAAATCCCCAGGTCACCAGCATTAGAGATAATAGATCCCAAACCTGAATGGACTGAGAGATATTTTTCCCCCAAAAGGCGACTCTAGAAAAAATCAAAGAATTCTTTGACTGAAATCAAAGTGCTCATTTGTAAATTATAGGACCATTTACTAGCACTCTATTTTTTTCCCCCAAAAGTAGCACATATTTCCAGATTTACTATATGACAAAATGGTTAAAAATCCAAATCCAACAATTCGCCAGCTAAAGCTTGCCGAGATCATTTAGTAGTCAATGGCAGATGTCCCTTCTCTTCCCTCTTTAAAACTTAAGAGGTTTTTGGATTTTTCATGACATAGGTTTTTTGTCTAGGTTTTGATGGGTACTGACTTTTTCAGTCACGCAGTCATTTCAAATGTAAATGAGAAATTATGGCCTTGATGTACAGTTTAGTAGTGGGAGAATTACCAAGACCATATATCTATCTATCTATCTGTCTGTCTATCTATCTATCATTTATCTATCTATCTGTCTGTCTGTCTGTCTGTCTGTCTGTCTATCTATCTATCTGTCTGTCTGTCTGTCTGTCTGTCTGTCTGTCTATCTATCTATCTATCTCTTTTTCCTAATTTTTTAAGTGATCTTTTTGCAAACACAATTTGAAACTTGCTAAAAAAAAGTGGATATTTTTTAAACTTTAAATATTTACAGCTTAAATATTTCTGTATTTACACAATATCATAGTCAGTGTAACAAACTGATTTATGCATGTGTTATTACAGTGAGCCTGACTGGCTTCAAGCTGCTTTCCTATTAAGTTCATTCAGCAGTTAGTGACTACATGCTTATTAACTAACATCTGCTATCTGTATAGTGATATTGATTTTTCCTGACCTGTGTACTCAGAGATTCGTATTTCTTATCTAACTTGGTATGAAATTAGTATTTTTTGCTGCTGGCTTTGTACGAGTAGATGTTCAATTAACACCTCTCAATACTGTGTGCAGGCAAGGTACCAGACTGAAGTTTTTTTGAACCTAGCTGTCATAGGCAGGTCTCATGCATTTGACCCATCATTATGCTTAATAAGTGGTGTGTGCATCCTTAAACATTAGTTCTTTCTAAATGTTTATATTCTTTGCACAGAAGCAGTTGTATCCATGTCAGTTGAAAGTTATTAGTTTGACGCTTTGGATGGTTCTTTGGTAAATAAGAGGCTTACTCACCAGTTTGCCAAGTGGACCTTACATGTAACACTGGCCTCATTGTTTTTAAAACATAGCCATTAGCAATAAGGGTATGTAACCTGTTATTCAGTATGCATGGAACCTGGAGTGTTCTAAATAATGTGTCTTTTGTAATTTGGATCATCATACCTACATACTACTAAAAAATCATTACGTGCACCCAGTAGCATTGTTTTGTCTCCAATAAGGATTAATTATATTATTAAAGTTAAAATCAAGTACACAACACTGTTTTATTATTACAGAGAAAACGCAAACAGTTTTTAAAAATGTAAATTATTTTATTAAAAATGAATCTATGGCTGATGGCCTTGCCCTAATTCACAGCTTTCTGGATAATGGGTTTTCCAGATAACAGATCCCATGTCCAAATGCATAAAGTACAGCATAACTATGAACTACTCCTTTATGTAGATGTGCAAATGCCTAAAGCACCAGGTAATTTTACTTCTTACGTGCCAGAATTATGGTGACCATACACAGGCTGATAAAAGCTGCTTATGGGGTCCTTAGATGGGCCTTTCCGACTGATAAATTGCCTATATTTCATCAATGTGGTCTGGTCATTTGGACTGAACAATCAGATCTGATATTGCCCATTTAATGAGTGGATCCTTCAGTGTATTGCCAGCTTTAGTCTAAAGGTGGCAGTGAAAAAAATTTCCATTTTTTTAAACCAGAAATGTGGCTGTTCTAGTACAGGGAAAGCAATTGTGCTCCTTGTACTAGTGATGCTGCTCCCCCTAGACCCACTCCGGCACTGTAAAGGCAAGCTGGGGGGGCCATTGTGAAAGCCACCTCAGGCAGAGTTTAAACCAGACCCGCCCGTGTATATGAAGAATTTTTTTTTATATTTTTCTAGCCTAGTTATAAAACATGGCTGATGTTAGCAGGTTTCTCTCATTTGTCTAACTAGCCTATTTATAAAACTGTTTCAATGCAACGTCTCTTTCAAATGATTTTACTTACCTCACCATCTTCTTTATAAACAGCAATGGCACTGGTCGGATTTTAATATGATGTGTCCCTAGGCCTGCCACATTCTGCACCCCCTCACACACACATGCTGCCCCCATAACCCATGTATGCACATTATGTGCTCGTTCTTCTACACATACATAACACGCTAACGCCTAACTACAGACACCCAGACAGGGTGCTGGAGATTCAAAAAAATTTTTTAGAATCTCAAGCATGTCCAGTCCCCAGTGCTCCGGGGGTGTGTGTAGGAACGAAGAAATAGACATGCGTAATAACGTCATAACTTATACTGCAGACTAAAGACTGAATTAGTAGAGGAGCCATAGTTCATAGCTGCTGAACAATCCTCTAAGGCTTTATATAGACAGTCATTTTATATTGTAGTGATGTTCGGTGGATTTTTAGGTGTTTTGCCACATGATAACTTAAAGGAACAGTAACACCAAAAAATGAAAGCATGTCTAAGAAATTACAATATAATGTGCTTGTACCCTGCACTGGTACAAAGTATCAAAGGTGTTAATTGATCTTTTCGTGGCTTATGGGTCTGTATCAAGAAGAATTAAGACAGTATTCGGCAAGAAGATTCGCAAAATGGAAAAAAATTTGTGAACCGCATTTGTTGCACAATTTTTTTGTCGCGCGCATATTTTTTTTTGTCGACCGTGCTTTTTGACACAACCACGCCCGCTTTTTTACACGGCCATGCCCTTTTGTGACACGACCATGCCGCTTTGACGCGACCACACCCTTTTTGACGCGCGACAAAAAATATTTCCACGCAATTTTTCCGCACCGAATTTTCACAGAAGTTTTGCAAAACAATTTGCCAATGGCAAAATGCGGAAATTCGTTGCAAATCCATGCCTGGCGAAAAAATTTGCTCATCACTACTAGCAAGGCCAGTAAAAAATGATTTCTTTCTCTTTAATATGTAATTGCTGTTCCAGTTTCCAAATAGAAGACCCTACTGTACAGTATATACCATTCCCATAAAAAACATACCTCCCAACTGTCTCAATTTTGTGGGAGAAACACGCCCGCAGTCCCGGATCCTTATTGAAAATTCACTCATTTTCCTTTGATCTCCTCCATTGAACATCTCTTGGGAGGAACTTAGACTTGCATTTTAAAGGGCAATTACACCTTAATTAGCAAAACTGTATTAACACATAAAACAAGACCCTAAAAGCTCCAGAAATGTGTTCAAATTTTACATAACCTGCCAAATTTAGTCAAATGGCAGTGGTATATAGGGGGTGGTCACACCCCGCTACGCTGCCATTTCTTTTTGTCCCTTCTTTTTGTTGGGAGGTATCTAAAAAGACTACTATTAAAATCAGGGGACATTTCACTTCCTCTAAAAAGAGACCAAGTGGATTTGCTGTCTTGAAATATTTCCACCCCCCCACCATGGCCTAAAACAACATATTTTCCAGTAGTTTGTTTTTTAATATCCATGTTTTTTGTATCTTTTTACGGTTAAATATGTAAAGAAAATATGTATAATTATATGATTTCCAGAAAGAGCTCATGCCAAAAAGGGGTAAACAAGACTATTACATAGATCATTGGCTCCATATGATCTAAAAGGCATGACTATCCCCAGAGTTCCTTACAGTGGGTTGTACACCACACCAGAAAATCTAAATACAAACAAACAATTCCCAGCTGAATGGCAGCTCATAATAAATTTGCCAGAAAGAATACAATTCCATCAATCATATGGAAATAAAATCATGCCAGTCTTTTTTTTACATTATTGTGCAAAGTGAATTATGCAGAAACCTGAAGTGGGATTACCACTGAGTGATTTGGATTTCAGAAAAGCAGTGTAGCATTATTGACGTTCAGATATTGTGTGTGCGCTGCAAAAGGCAATTACTGCACCCGGCACGCCTGTGTGCATGGTGATGAGCAGTCATGGGAAATAAGAAAGTTGAATGTATTGTTACTATAATGGTTACGGTGGATATAGATGTTTCTTTTAACCTAATTACTTCTTTGTGTAGGAACAGTTTTCTGAGTTGCTTTAAATAAAGGAGCATGTATAACATATTCTATAAAACAGCCCTACTTTTCGGGCAGCGGGGACTTTTGGAATATAAAGCAAGGACCTCAGATCAGGGCATGGAAGCATGCCACATGGACTCTAATAACTAGCAATGTATCTGTAATCAGCGCACAACCTTTCCAGGCTCAACGCATCAACACCTGTGAAATGGATCCGCATTTCACATATAGCAACTTCTTAATGCAAACAGTGGGAGCACTGACACAGCAAGTGACTTGCAACACAGCTTTATTAAAGTGCTGTACACGACCCTAGACTGGAGTTGAAATGGACAAGAACATTTTGCATTTAATAAAATGGACGTTTGGACCTTGTTTTATATTGGATTCAGTGCATGTACACATTTTTGTTCTCGCCATTATTGGCCTTAATAAGGATGCCAGTAAATCTTTAGATCATAACGTAAAGCAGATTAACTGCAGAATAACCCACAGTTTTTTTCCCAGATAATGGTTCTTTCCATAATTTGGATCACCATACCATAGTCTACAAAAAAAAGCATTTAAGCATTGATTAAATCTAATAGGATTGTTTTTTGCATCCAGTAAGGATTAATTATATCACAGTCAAGTACAAGTTACTGTTTTATTATTACAGAGAAAAAGGAAATCAGTTTTAAAATTTTGAATTATTTGATTAAAAAAAAGTCTATGGGAAATGGCCTTCCGATAATTCAGAGGTTTCTATATAATGGATCCCATACCTGTACTACTGTAGGACAGTCAGTGTAGGACTGGCCAGAAGTGATGACTTTGACGTAGTTGGCCAGCTTGAAGTATATTGCAATGTATAGACAAACAATCCCTGTTTTGGGTCTGGGGGGGAGGTCATTTCTTAGTAGCTAAATGCACAGAATGTCCTAATGTCCTATCTCTACATATTGATAATGGGTGAATGCAGAGGATCTTTTGTGGTTGTTTATATGTATTTTGTGGTCACAGCCTCATTGCACCCCCGCCTAATGATTTACAATTTAGTGGTTGAGCACAACTTTCCCTTTCTCCTGTACTACTGTAAGGCAGATCACAGCAAAGTCATTTTCTGGAAGATTTCTGATGACAACTTTCAGACTTTAAAGGGGACGTTCACCCAAATAATCATTCTATTTTTGCAAAATAAAAAAATGCGTAATTGTATATCTCTTATTTGTAAATGAAATTGCATTTGACAGTAGTTTTTCTGACTTCTGAAACAAGGTATCAGAAGTCAATTCTCCTTGATTGGAAACTCCAATACAATTTTTCTTCTCATTTAAATAATATAATGCCTTACAGAAACTGCCATTTATTGGATGATGCACTCAAAACATTAACTTAAGGAATATCAAATCCTGTAAAATTCATGAACATGAACTACTTACCAGATTTCCATATCTCTACCACAGAGAGGTCATTCTTATCTAGCAAAGGTGATGGTGTCAGCAATGTAAACAGGGTACATAGTGGATCTGGAAATGTCAGGTCCTTTTCCCACTGGCACTTATTACAGACCAGCTTTGCGTCAGATTGTTGACTGACATTAGTGGCTTCTGCATGTTTAAACAATTGCTTGTGCATATAACTACATGTCCACAGGAAAGCTGCATTATGGGTAGCTAAAATGCCAGGCCATCCATGGAGAGTCACAAGTGATGAGATTTCAGAGCATGTTTAAAGGGTATACATTTTCCAACTGACATCAAGTGCTTTAAAATTTAAAGAACTTTTATATTTATTACATTTTCAGAGAAGGAGAAAAACAGGCACCTATACTGTCAAACATTAAACATCCCTTCACATTTATTAAAAGGTCAGTAATTACTAACATTGTCACACGCTTCATATAACTCTCTAAACACCCATGCACTTAACTCCCCCCTTACTGCTGTCCTTGCTACAGCGGCCAGGAACTCTGGTCATTGGAAACATTTCCAACGTGTCTGTCCGTCATCAGGGGATTTGGTCTCTGACACAACTCATTTAGAAATACAATTTCTGTCATTTTCTGAACTATAACAAGATTATGCCATAAAAAAACCTTACAAGATACATATATATTAAAAACACTGCATTTATATCCGCTTTAATTAAATTCACAACCAAAAATGCAAGAAAAAAAGAACATATATTATGAGTGAATAGCTAATTTATGCCTATGCCTAATGCCTATGATTAAGTGCGGGTACGCACAAAACGCGTCAGGCGTTCTGGGTTTTTAAGAATGTAAATAAAGTTCGAGTTTTATCCATTTTCTGGCTGACCATGGTGCTTTGCGAGCCGCTTTCTTCAGAGATTTGAATTTGCTCCCTTGGGCTACGGGTTCGGGGCTCCAAGCACCCGAACCAATTTTCAGCATCGGTGAGTGTGTGTATTTACGTGATCTTCACTGCATGTGTACTAGCATTTGAAATATTTGGCGAGGGACCTGGGGTATATACATCCAGGTCAACACCTGTTTTAGGTAAAGATTTTTGTCTTTAACTTTGATCTCTTTTATAAATTGTCTAATTAAACTGTGTTAGCACACTATATATATAAATTTTACTAAACTGGGTGTATTCTTTGAGGATTTGAATAGCTAATTTAACCTTTAACAATTGCAAAATAAATAAAATAATAATAATCCAGTAACTTAAAATGGGGGATACAGAAGGCAAGAAGGGGGGAGTAAGCATTTACAATGAAGTCAAGTTCAATTTGGAATATTTTACATTGACACCATTTAGGGGATGTTCTTTTTCCCATAAAAATCAGTGCCCCAGAGGCCACCCCTTTAGATTAGAGGAACGGAGATTCCATTTGAAGCAGCGTAGGTGGTTTTTCACGGTGAGGGCAGTGAGGCTGTGGAATGCCCTTCCTAGTGATGTTGTAATGGCAGACTCTGTTAATACCTTTAAGAGGGGTCTGGATGAGTTCTTGAACAAACATAGCATCCAAGGCTATTGTGATACTAAAACCTGCAGTTAGTATTGATGTTGGTATATATAGTTTATGTATGTGAGTGTACAGATAGGTCAGTATAGGTTTGTGGGTGCTGGGTTTACTTGGAAGGGTTGAACTTGATGGACTCTGGTCTTTTTTAAACACTATGTAACTATGTAACCATTAATAAGCAGTAATATATGTCTGGAGACTATACAAAATGTACATTCTGGAATTTTAATGTTAAGCTTTGCAGCTCACTTGGCAACTTATTTCTGTAGTACATTCCAGAGGAGCCGTTTCCTTGACTAGGTACATTGCTGGCCTTTACAAGGTAAGAACCCTTCTTATTACCCTTTATATAGGATTCAATTCCAACCCGGGCACTATCTGGAAAGGAGTTTGTATGTTCTCCTTGTGCTTGTCGGGTTTCTCCAGGTACTTCAGCTTCATCTCACATGCCAAAACATACAGGCAGGTTAACTGGCTTTTGATAAAACTGGCCATACTGTGTGTAAATGTGATAAGGATCTTGAATTGTAAGCTCCACTTGGACAAGGATAGATGTGAATGATGTAAAATCTCTGCTAAAGCGCTGCATAATATGTTGGCCTTAAGTTGGGAGTGGTGTCTCTAGAGGTGCCAATGAACCAATGTGGTGTAATCATATCATATTCTGAAATACAAACTCACAGTGGGATCAATAACAATTCCAAGCACCGCAAACTGAATATTACAGTGAACATAAGCAGATAGACCAGCATAATTTACAATTTACATAAGTTACAACACAGGCATATTTTATTAAGTAGTAGAAGGAATTTACTGTAGCTCTAGGGAATTCCTCTCACTTTTGCTGGTCTTAGTCTAACTCTGGTATCTGGTGTATATAATCATATATACAATCACCGAAAAAAAAAACCTGTTTTTTCTACTGGTATTAGTAAATGCATAATCTCATCATCTTAAATCTCGTAAATGTTCTAGGGGTCAGCAGAAAATGTAGCTTAAAGGACAAGGAAAGGCAAAGTCACTTGGGGGGGCCAAAATGTTAGGCACCCCAAGTGACTTAAATCACTTACCTTTTACCCTGGGCTGGTGCCCCTGTTAGGAGAGAACAGCACCAGCCCGGGGTACCTGCAGCCCTTCCTCCTTCCTGGTTCGCGAGCATGCGCATGCGCAGTAGAGTGAATAGTGGAACTTTAACAGAGAAGTCGGCTTTTCACTCTAATGCGCATGCACAGGTCGTGGGGTCCCGGCAAAACGAAGCCGGAAGAAGGAAGTGCTCGCTACAGGTACCCCGGGCTGGTGCAGTTTTCTCCTAACAGGGGCACCAGCCCGGGGTATGAGGTAAGCGATTAAAGTCACTTGGGGGTGCCTAACACCTTTCCTTGTCCTTTAAAACGTATTGTAAAAAAGGGTATCTTTGCCTGGTTTAGCCACCTAAATGTGTACATGTATCAACATTTGTCATTTAGGTAACTACTCACAATGGCTTTTCTCATGTACTGTTGCATTCCTTGGCCTTATTAGATTATGGGGCAGATTAAAATCAGTAAGAAAAAGGTTCATTATTTTAAAAAAACGCAAAACAAGATTACATTTGAAATGCAATTCAATTCAATTCAGAAGAAAACTCTAATGAAATCTATGGGAAAGAAGTGGAACCGAATTAATTCCTGCGCTCAAAATTGTCTTGGGAGCAGAATGGGGACTCGAACTGTCTCTGGTTTATCATCTAAAAAGTAGAAATAATCATTGACTCTTATTAAAAGAAAATTTCAGTATGTAGAGGAGAATACTGTAAAGACACATCTGCTATTTTGGTTGGCTGAGCGTTTTGTAAACAAAATTCTTTTTTTTTTCTTATTTGCAGATTTTCCAGTATTACTAGGACTTATTTACTAATAGTGCAGTTGCCAATAGTAACCAGTCAGGTGTTTGCTTTTATTTACCAGCTTGTAGTAGACTGTTCATAGCTACTTAGTTACTGGTTGCTATCTGCAATTGCATGAAATTGGAAACCGAAAATTCAACTCTTAAAGGAACAGTAACACCAAAAAATGAAAAAGCTTCAAAGTAATAAAAATATAATGCACTGTTGCCCTGCACTGGTAAAATTGGTGTGTTTGCTACAGTAACACTACTATAATTTATATAATAAGCTGCTGTGTAGCCACGGGGGCAGCCATTCAAGCTGGAAAAAAGGAGAAAAGGCACAGGTTACATTGCAGATAACAGATAAGTTCTAGAATACAATAGTGTTTTATCTGTTATCTGCTATGTGCCTGTGCCTTTTCTCCTTTGAATGGCTGCCCCCATGGCTACATAGCAGCTTATTTATATAAATCATAGTAGACTTTCTGAAGTAAACACACAACTTTTACCAGTGCAGGGCAGCAGCACATTATATTTTAGTTACTTTTATACACTTTCATTTTTTGGTGTTACTGTTCCTTTAAGGCAAATCCCCAGGGTCTAAGGAAAAAAATGATATTAGGTAGCACTATATAAGGGGCATATTTATTATAGCGTATAAGCAAAATCACTGTTGATGTTGCCCATAGCAACCAATGAGAACTCTGCTTTTGTTTTCTAACTTGTAAATGACAGTTCAAATCTAATTACTGATTAGTTGCTATGGGTAAAATCACCAGTGATTATATATATATATATTATATCTGCTTATACGCTATAATAAATATGCCCCTGAATGTTTCATATCTTCAACAATGCTAATTACATTAAATCAGTGATGTGTTCAACAATATATCCTAGGGAATACAACAGTAGTGACTCTAATATAATCATCATCCTAAACTGCACAATTTGGTTTAAATCTGTGACATAATCAGGATCCCAGGAAGACGTTGTTATTTAGAACTATGGTAAATTGATTTTATTCTTCTCAGTCTCACACGGTCAGCAAGCAGCATGAATAAGCTTAAAAGATACAGCTGGTAATTGGCAGTTGACATGGCAATGGCATGAAAAATGTCAGTTGAGGCTTGCAGCTGATACAAAGCCAAATTCAACTCTCTGCACTCCATTCTACAAATTACATTTTTAAAAACATTCTTCTTTTTCCATTGTAATAATAAGGCAGTGCCTTGTGCTTGATCCCAGCTAAGATACAGTATAATGAACCCTTATTGATGGCAAAACAATCCTACTCGGTTTAAGGGATTCTGTCATGATTTTTATGGCGTACTTTTTATGTCTAAATTACACTGTTTACATAGCAAATAATTCACTTTACCATTTAAAATTTTATTTTTGAACCAACAAATGTATCTTCATTAGTTGTAATATTGGTGTATAGGCAGCCATCTCAGTGCATTGTGTCAGCCAGCGCTACACATCAGAACTGCTTTCAGGTAACCTGAAAATTGTTTATCCTACTCATTGTAACTGGAGGAGTCCCAAGCCAGACTTGAATTTCTTACTATTGAGTGCTATTCTGATATCTACTGGGAGCTGCTATCGTGCTACCTTCCCATTGTTCTGCTGATCGGCTGCTGGGGGAGAAAGAAAGGGGGGTGACTCCACATGGCTGTGGCACCCTGGGAAAGGAAGAATATGGCTAGCCCCATGTGAAATTTCAAAATTAAATATAAAAAAAACTGTTTGTGTTTTTGAAAAATTGATTTCAATGCAGGATTCTGCTGGGAAAGCTCTATTAACTGTTTTCCCAGGACAGTATTCTTTTAATTAATGTTTAAATTAATTTTTAGTAGACTTAAGTTATATAAGAGTATATATGTAGCTTAGATTTTATTTTATACAGGCAACTCACAGGGTGTTGCATAAAGACATTTCCAGTTAAAATAAGAGTATGTATTCTTTGCTTTTTTTAATGTAAGCAACAGATTTTTATGTCACTGGCACTACCAGTTTAAACTATTGTTGTAAGGTAATTGCTTGAAGACTATACCTCAGGGAAAAGCATATACTCTAAAAGAAAAATCATTTTAAGCAATTTATGTCTGCACAGGCTGTTCCCTGAGAGATATAACAAATAAAATGAGTGGTAAAAACATTTGACAATTTTTATGTGAGAAAAATAACTTCAATTTGTTTCAAAAATTATGGATCGTAATTATTTTGCAAAGATTTGCAGTTTGAATAAAGAATTGAATAGTGTATTGTAGTGCACTTCATTTAAATATCTATCTATGTCTGTTGATAGGTAGTTTGTCCTGAGAGTACCTAGCTATCCTTACATACGGTGTTCCATAGACAATACTGAGAATTGTCTCTGCTAAAACACTCAAGTCAGGCAATCACTTAAAAATGCAAATGAGCAATTATGTGATTTGAGTGTTTTAACAGAGACAATTCTCAATATTACTGGAGTTTTATAGCCTTAACAAAACCAGTTGGCACATAGCACTGTGTGTCATTGCCCTAACTGCTTGGTAGGGGCTGGCTGTAGATAATAAAGTACATTAATTTAGTCAGGGCAGAAGCAAGTGTACATAAGGTATCATGCTTTGTCAGTTGGTTTTTAGTACAGGTATAGGACCCATTATCCAGAATGCTCGGGACCAAGGGTATTCCGGATAAGGGGTCTTTCCATAATTTGGATCTCAATACCATAAGTCTATTAAAAAATCAATAAAACATTAATCAAACCCAATAGGATTGTTTTGTATCCAATAAGGATTAATTATATCTTAGTTGGGATCAATTACAAGGTTCTGTTTTATTGTTACATAGAAAAAGGAAATCCGTTTTAAAATTCTGAATTATTTGATTAAAATGGAGTCTATGGGAGACAGGCTTTATGTAATTCGAAGCTTTCTGGATAATGGGTTGCCGGATAAGGGATCCAATACCTGTATATAGTGACATGAAAAGCTTTGAGTCTGATGTAAATAGTGTCAGTGCAGGTGACAGAGTAGCTTAAAGTTGATAGTGGGGTTAAAATAATTGAATCACTCAATCAATATGATGTATTGATGTATGCTGGGGGTGACACAGGAAGACAGAATGTCCTTTACTAGTTTTGTTACAAACAGGTTAGCACACTTAGCATAGTATGAAAAGCATGTTCCTATATTCGTCCCCAATAAAATCTATCCTCATATTTGTCACTAGTATGGGATGATTTATAAAAGTGTGAGTTTGCATTTTTTTCACGATAAGGCTAATGCCACAAGAAGCATATGGCGCATATTTTCAGTAAGCCAAAAACGTTTGCTGAGAATACGCACCATACGCTTGAAACTCCCCCTACCTGTGCCTGCACCCAAATGAAGTGAATACGCTCGGGTGCAGGCACATGTAGCCGATATACACATAAAAATGTGAGAAAATGCAAAGTCTCGTGTTTTTAGGCAGATATCGGCTACATGTACCTGCACCCAAGCATATTCATTCATTCTGGTGCAGGCACAGGTAGGAGTGTATGGAGCGTATTTTCGGCAAGCGTTTTTCAGCTTGATGATAATATCCGCCATATGCATCTTCTGGCATAAGCCTTAGATAAAAAACATGAATGCAAATATACTAGAGAATATTCTTATGAACCATGAATAGTCAGTATTTATTAAAGAAAAATGCATGAGAAGTTGCCACAAAAAGTAAACTTGAAAACTGTATTTATTTTCCCAGATTATTATTGAAAATAAGTGGAACAATGTGATTCTTGCCAGCATGCTACTTTTTTCCTGAGACAAAACTCTTGTGGGAATATTCTGTTACGTTTTCTTTTTAAAATAAGCTAGCATTCGAGAAGAAAAGTTGCAGGAGTTTGAATTTGAATTTTGATAGTGATGGCATAGAATAACTCTTCTAGACATGTTGATCAGTAGCTGTTAAATTCCAAACTGCTGGCTTTTATTTAGATGTAAACAGATCACAAACTATTTAACGTGAGCCTTGTCTTGATATCTGATAAACATATCTGTCGATCTATCTATCTATCATCATATATGGCACTCACACTGTCTTCTCATAACATCAAAATGTATTTATTTTTTATTTTTATTTATTTTTTAAAGTTCATGCAAAAATGTTCATGCAGTATGTATTGTTATAGATATAGTGACAATTTCTTAATGTTATGAGAAATCAGTAATTTGTTACTTTTACTGGCTCCTGGACATCTTTTTGTTTATATGATGTACACCTTCTTGTATAAACTGCAATTGCACAATAAAATATTAATTGCTCCTAATAATGGTGTTTCCAAGGAGCAGCACCTATAATGTGGAAGCGTATACAACCATCTATCATGTGTATTGATAGTAGTTTGTCCTGAGAGTTCCTAGCCATCCTTATTTGCTATTTCTGGCTTGACTGTGCTCTGGCTCTGACTGTACCTTGTTGCTGCCTGCTCTTACTTGTGCTTTGTCTGTGGACTCCACTATAACCTGCCTGCCCTGACTTCCAGACCAATACGATTAGGTACTTTGACTATGCTATTGTCATCACTTTCTTAAGGCCTACAAGCAAGCTAGAATTCTGCAGTTTCTCTAACTCTAATGAAAGCACCTGACCCTGGCTATTTAGTCCTGGAAGCACTTGAATACCAAACGGCTCATACAACCATGTAACCTGCCATAGCAGTTGATGTTGCTGTAGTGTTGCTGTGTGTCAGGTGACCCACTGACAATTGCTCCTACCTATTCCCCTTGCTGTTGCTGATAATTACTGTAATTACTGTTCACTGCTCTCTGCCAAAACACAGGCAGTGAAATGTTAATTGCGCAGTTCATCCGTACATCACACAGATTTCCCCTCAAACATGCTTTTCAGAACAAACAAGATATTTTCTTATCTGTTTTTTAACTGGGTTAATTATGTTACAATTCAACCACTTATGATCCTTTATCATTATCTCATCACTTTCTATTTATACAGTATAAGCTGTAATAAGTTGATTTAAAGATTAGGAAAATGCTCCAATTAACAATCTCTTTGGGGAATTTGTTCTGTTTTAGCTACAAGTAGAAATTCTCTCAAATACATAAAATAAATAAAGACAAACTGTAACACTGTGCAATAAGATGATAAAATGATCTTTATCTTCTCTTGATACATACTATGTCTTATTTCTGAGCCAGTTAATAAATGCAATGCCATGTACTTAGGGGCATATGTATTCTTTGTCACGAGACACCCTCTAACGGCACTGATACAGCTCTATATGCAAACATTTTCATTTGGACCCCTACAAATCACTTAGTTTGTCCTGACACTACACAAAGCCTGAGGCCCCATCTGAAGGGGGGTTCTAGGATTTGTAGCTTGACAACAGCTGGAGAGCTGCAATTTGGCCATTTCTGAAGTATATACTGTAAATAGCACCTGTTCCACCAAATATCTATTATTCTTTCATCTGTGTTGTTTGCCCCAAGGGGCCCGGTGTGGTGCTTTTTTTCTTCCATACCCTAAGATATTGAGTGAACTAATGCAGGTATAGAAAAGTAGAGTAACACTGATTTGAAAAATACAATGAAAATAGTTATTTTTTATTTTAGTTGGCATTCATGTTTTGTCCTTTTGGTTTCTTAACTAACTCTGCTTATAAAATGTAAATTGCATATGACGTGGAACAAAAGGTGAAATCAACTACTAAGCAGATCTAGCCTCTAATATAGCTTTACGTTCCCCTGGAACATCTTGTAGCTACTGATTTCCATAATTGGAGTACATTTATGTACATTCTCTAGTCTTCAGTCCTTTCTATGTAGAAAATCATATTTGGAGCTGGATGAACTTTACCTTACCTATGTATGTAGCTGTATTATGCAGCTGCCCAAATACCAATGGCCATGCAGTCCTATAATAGAATAGAGAAGTGTAAATATTGCTGTTCTTTAGCTTTGGGTGACATATATCAATATCATCTCTGCCAGAGCAACAGCTTAATGCATAAGAAATGTTCACTGACATTATATATAAGAACTGGGGGTGCCCACAATGTTGTACATTTTTGTATTTATAGTTGATTAAACACATATTTATATCAATAAGTTTGAACAATGTTTTTGTCTATAAGTAGTAATAAGAGATAACATATTAATTATGTTACAAATGGTTTGTTATTGATTAAGTTTACCATTAAAGGGTTGGTTAACCTTTAAGTTAACATTGTATGTTATACAATGGCCAATTCTAATAAACTTTTTAATTGGTCTTCATTACTTATTTTTTATAGTTTTTATAATTTTTGCCTTCTTCTTCTGACTCTTTCCAGCTCACAAATGGGGGTCACAGAAGCCAAAAAGCTATAGCTCTGTGAGGCTACAATTTTATTGTTATTGTTACTTTTAATTACTTATCTTTCTATTCAACCTATTCTGCTATTTATATATCAGTTACTCTCCCAAATTACTCTGGTTACTAATTACAATTGGTTGGTCCTCACTTAAAAATTTTATAAGCATAGGTTAAAATTGGACCAGTATCCCAGAGGGTCCCTACACCTCCTGGCAGGGTTGGACTGGGGGGTGCAGGGCCCACCATGGCTTCTGCCTCAGGGGCACCTGCACACCACAATGGCCTCTGCGTTGGCCTTTACGCACTTCTAGTGACATCTAGAGGTTCCATAGACACTTCTCATTGGAAAGAAATGTACTTTTCCCAGCCATCCTCTGAGCAGCACAAATAATTGTATTTCTGCCCTTCTTTAATCCATCACAATGACTCTTCAACCATTTACAATTTACAATTGTGTGGTCCCTTTGTGAGGACAGGTCTTGTGCGTGTGCCTTCTATACTGATAAAATTTGACATCCTTTCCCACGCTTAAAGAGGAGACTGTCTGTCTTCTCCTGTCTAAATCTCACCTTACACCTGCTCTCTTGAGTACAAGGTACTGTTTTATTAATACACAGAAATACGAAATTATTTTTAAAAATTTTAAATGTTTGATTAAAATGGAGTCTATGGGAGATGACCCTCCCATAATTTGGAGCATTCTGGATCACAGTGTATATTATTAGGCCCCCTGAGGAATGTTCCACCCGGAGTGAATGCTGTGTGAATGGCCAGTAACAGGGTTGAAGCCTTGACGTGGCGTTACTGCTCACATGTGTAATCATGAGCTAATTCAACCAATTATGAGACAGTGGGTATGGTATTGTTGCATCAATGATAAATGAATGATATTGCATGGAACATATTTCATCCAACCTAGGTTACTATGATTAAAAACGGAAGTCTTTTAGGGGGTTGTAAACCAAAATATAACATTTTACAGTATAAAAGCACATTTCATTTTACAGAACTTCACAGTATAAATTAATTGCAAATGTTAATAATGAGAATAATAATTGATAATGAAAGCAGTACCTGTCCGTTACTACCGCTGCACTGCTGGTTCTGACTACATACACCAGTACAAAATGCTACAGTAGTGAGCTTCCCACAGTACATTACATGCTTTACAATTAACAGGAGTATTTATGCAGGAGAATAAACTACAAATATGAAAAAATAAAGCTTTTTTTATTCTCAACTTTTTTTACTCTAATAGTGTACTTAGTGTATTTAAGTTGTATGCGTTAATAGCACACTCTAACAAAAGGCACCAAATAAAACACATGGCAACAGGCAGTGAGTACAGGGCTCCTGATCAGTGTCGGACTGGGACCCCAGGGGCCCACCAGAAGACCTTAGACCCTAGGCCCACTTTCCAAACTATTTTTCCTCCTCACCCAACCTCTTTATTCTCCTAGTCTCTTATTTATATGCTAGCATCTATTCTTCCATCTTTTTTTCCTCTTTGTTACCATTCAGAAATAGGGAATGAACGTGAAACAGGCCAAATGGTGAGGAGCAGGAGGGCCCACTGGGAGTTTTCCTAGTATCCTGGTGGGTCAGTCTGACATTGCCTTCTGGGCCCAATCAGTCTTCAGTAAAACTACAATAGCACATAACAGACCCTGAATATGTTCTGCAAATAATTTTTGTAGTAAACAATTTCTGAAGCTTTGCTGAAATTCAAATGTGATAGGCAACACTCAAGTTATTGCTGTGCCTACTTCAATCTGGCCAATAAACAGTAATGCCCTGCAAGCTGTAAAACTGGCAAGTAAGTACTGGAAAATTAAAATTTTATCTGTTTTATATAGGAGGGTAAAGGCTTTGCTTACTGTCACAGGCAGCAACCATAAGAATTAATCAAGCCTAGTGCTGGTCCTGTTTTGCAGTTGGGAATGGGTTTCCCATTCAAGGTCAAAGTGTTCCCTTGCAATTTAGTACCTGAGCAGGGATGTAAGGCTTACCTTGTCTTTAAAAATGGAAGTTACCATGTGAAGCCCACTCTCTGGAGGGGTGGTTGGTGCCAGAAGAGCTTGAGGTGGAGGTAGGACTCAGTAAGAGGCAGTGTCAGAAAAGATCTGTAATAGCTTGCTCTAGGAGTGAGAGACAGGACCAGGGTAGTTAGTAGAGTAGCCAAAGGCTTGAAAAAAAGAGACCAGAAGTATTAGCACCCAATGAGGAACTCAATCAATTAGGTTCAGGAACTTAATTGGAGGTTCTCAGAATAAGGCTCCACTGTGAGCATCCGCTAAGGACTAGTTCACACCACAAGTGTGCAGGGGTTCACTTGTAAGTGTGCACAGGTACAAGGGTTGTTGCCAAGAATATTCCTGTGTAGCATCTATGAAGTGATTGATCATTGTACCATGTGTACTATGTAAACAGTACCACCAAAGAGACAACCTTTAACAAATGAAGAGATATCATTTGTTACACTGGCAACCAGTTTATTGTAAGATCAAGTTCTGCGTGTTTGATTTAGTGTGGTAAACCCTTCCGCTACCAATACAGCAAGGGCTCACCTGAGAGAAAGAGTCCCATGTAACACATGTTTTACTGGGGGTTGCAGGGAGTTGATGCTTGTCTGGCCAAGTCTAAGCTAATCCATCTGAAGGTAGTACATTTGAAAACCCTATCTTTTACATAAGGTTAAAAATATATAAATGATGATAAGGCAATGCAGACTGCAGCATTCTTGAGTTAAGATGCCATGTCAACAAGAGCATCAACACAATTAAACTTTTAAAGATTATAAATAAATAATCTCTGTACTTTTGTGTAATGGCAGAATCTGGAATCGGTACAGGCAGAGTTTACCTGCAGATTCATGCCTCCCTTCATTGATCAGTGCAGTTTCAATGCAGTTTCAAGTTGCCCTTAAAGGATTTTGTAAAGCAGTTTCACATTCCCCTTCATTCTAGCACCAATGGGGTTACAGCTCCAGAGTGGTTCTTATCAGTTACTATTTACTGTTTTATTGCTGTGGATCCATATCTGTAAGCGCTCCCCCCCCAAGGTAATTCTTTGTCCTTTCTCAAGGTTTCGCTTGTTCTTCTACAATTGACTCCCTATACTCCCTTTTACACAGCTTTGGTATAATGTGTCTTTGTATGAGTTTGTAAGAGGGTATAAAAACCCTCTCAATCCTTTGTCCTGTATTCTGACTTCTAAAAGTGCAGTATCCACACAGCAGCTTGTAGCAAACTCCATCTTACACCTCAAATGACCTCCAGAATCTGAATTTCCCCAACGGTATTATGGAAAAAGCATTTCAGAATTTTCATTCAGTTTTAATAGGTGGTTTAACACAACTTTTCAAGTGTGAACCAATGGATATACACAAAAACTTTACAAAATGCTTTTAGCAAATTCTGCTTGTGCAGGGTTTTGTGTAGTTAGAGAAAATAGGATAACAATATAATGATAGCAGCCTTTACAGACTGTAGAAGAAAATAATGGACAATGGACATTTGCTATCATTCTGAGCAATCATATGTCACTACTGTTTATTTTGTTTATTTTCTGTAATTATGTCTTTGATCTGTAAGAGTCTGGAACAGGCACAGATACCTTGTAATTTCAACGATTTGCAGATTTTTGCTGCAAACAACAGGTTTGTGTTGTGCCAAGAATATCTGTCTCACAAAGAGAAATTCTCACAAAAAGGATGGAGAGACAAAACCTTGGCTATTCATTTTTGAGTGTGTAATAGAAGGTATTGGTGTTGTGGAAAGCATCTGAAACAAAACTGTGTCATAGTGTTGTATCTGAGAAAGATTAATTGTTGACTTCTAAGAAAAAGCAATGATTTACTAATTAGGATTTAAATCTACTTCAGAATTTAGCAAAATATGGGTTTGGTGCATCACAGCATATGTTGGTCTTTGTGTGTGTGTAGCACTTTAGATACTTGGGATGCATTTATCCAGCTGTTCTCAAGAGTAGACACAGCTACATGCAACTCCTCACGCCAGGTGGGTCCCTGCTGAAGTATTGGAGGAAGGGTCTCTAGGCTGGAATAGAAATCTGAACACATTCACTTTCACATATGGTTCCAGGAACATTAGATTTCTTAAGAAATAGCAGAAAAGAAGGTACTTCCTTAATACATCCAGGGCCAGAACTAGGGGTAGGCAGAAATTACATGTGCCTAGGGTGCAACGGTAGGGGTTCCTCCCACTGGGCATGTACCGATTTGGCCTGCGCTGTCCTTGTTCAGACCCTGCCAATATCAATGATTCCTTGCACTTTCCGGCCTTCCCACCTTGTGCTCCCAGAGCGCATATGAGAGGGGTAGGGAAAACATGGCTGAGGACAAGTTTCCAGGGGCAAATGTATGGCCCTGTATACACCAAATATTCAAGCCTATACCACACCTGACAAAATGGCTACAGAATGTAGGCCTGTGACCTGTTGCTAAGTTTTAGCACAAGGTGTAGGAGCCTTAGAATGGGTTGCTTTAGTCTTGGATTTAGTTTTTTCTTGTTTTAGGTATCACAAGGTGGGAATGGTAAGGGAGGTTATATAGCTTTGAACAAAGCTGCAAGCTGTACTACCCAAGAGATACAAATATGCAGTTTATGTCTGTGTAACTCTTTGAACCCCCCTCTTTACAGGATCCCTGTAACTAGTATTATTCTTTGAATGTCACCCTTGTTTCTTGCATGTTGTATTGATCTGAGCCTGAATCCCTTCAAGCCTCCTCTCTTCCAGTTAACTGAACATTCCCTGGGTACCAGAGAGCTTTGCTGTTGTTAGAACTGTGTATTTGTCAATACAACCTAAGTATGATCTACTTTATTGCTCCTTTGTGTAGTCATTTGTACACAGTGGGACAACAAAAGGAACTGTTGTTTGAACTTGTTTCATTGCCACAATATCGTATCACACACTGAGTTCATAGTGGGTACATAATTTTGCCCCAAGTACAGCAGAATCTCAGAATATCTGTGCCTTTTGTTTTGTTATTTCTTATACAGGGCAAACAGGGAAATGGGAGCACTTGGATTTTTTGTAATTAGAAAGGTATATGAATAATTTATATTCAGCATTAGTCCCCTTCCCTTTTTAGGCAAGCACTGTACTTTGCTGTGTCATTCTTTTTACAACAGTTTATTACATGTTTCCTATGCTTTACTTATAATTGCAGGACCCATAAATCACAGGCAATTCTTAATTGTTTTTATTCTATGCAGATATTCTTGCTTGCTCACTATGAGATACATTATTACATACATTATTAGATATTAGACACATTATTAGAGATAATTGCAGAGATACATGGATATTTTACAGTTCAGTTTGCATTTATGACCGGCTGACCAATGGGGACCTGTTGTGCAATATAACAAACTGACCAGTAAGAATATGAACATAAATAATAATCTCAATATGGACCTCCTTGATGCAAAGTGGGTAGTGAAAGAAATTCATTTATGTTGCATATTTCACAGCTTTATTGGCAGGTTTTGAAGATGTCCAGGTCATTATATGGTGGAAACACAAACTGGTGAGTTTAGCCATGGGGGCTGCTGGTAGGTTACAGCTTCAGATAGTCTTTCCATGGCTTAATTATCTGGTGATAATTTCTGCCCCTTGGCAGCAGCTGCCATATTGTGTTATTGTTTGAAATATTGTGTTATGGTTTATTTGATTAATAAAGCTGTATCCTTTTCTTCCCCAATGAGTGCATCTGTGTCTAGTTAATGGGGGAGGGAAAAAGGGCATTTTCCTGGCTTCCTGTTTGGTCATTGGCAGCCAAGTGTTTGCTTTATCATTTTAAGTTAATGTGGAGGGAAATGTACAGTATATACAGTGGAGGAAATAATTATTTGACCCCTCACTGATTTTGTAAGTTTGTCCAATGACAAAGAAATGAAAAGTCTCAGAACAGTATCATTTCAATGGTAGGTTTATTTTAACAGTGGCAGATAGCACATCAAAAGGAAAATCGAAAAAATAACTTTAAATAAAAGATAGCAACTGATTTGCATTTCATTGAGTGAAATAAGTTTTTGAACCCTCTAACAAAAAAAGACTTAATACTTAGTGGAAAAACCCTTGTTTGCAAGCACAGAGGTCAAACGTTTCTTGTAATTGATGACCAAGTTTGCGCACATTTTAGGAGGAATGTTGGTCCCACTCCTCTTTGCAGATCATCTCTAAATCCCTAAGGTTTCGAGGCTGTCTCTGTGCAACTCTGAGCTTGAGCTCCCTCCATAGGTTTTCTATTGGATTAAGGTCCGGAGACTGACTAGGCCACTCCATGACCTTAATGTGCTTCTTCTTGAGCCACTCCTTTGTTGCCTTTGCTGTATGTTTTGGGTCATTGTCGTGCTGGAACACCCATCCACGGCCCATTTTCAGTTTCCTGGCAGAGGGAAGGAGGTTGTCGTTCAGGATTTCACGATACATGGCTCCGTCCATTTTCCCGTTAATGCGAATAAGTTGTCCTGTGCCCTTAGCAGAAAAACACCCCCAAAGCAAAATGTTTCCACCCCCATGCTTGACGGTGGGGACAGTGTTTTGGGGGTCATAGGCAGCATTTTTGTCCTCCAAACACAGCGAGCTGAGTTAATGCCAAAGAGCTCTATTTTGGTCTCATCAGACCACAGCACCTTCTCCCAGTCACTCACAGAATCATTCAGGTGTTCATTGGCAAACTTCAGATGGGCCTGCACATGTGCCTTCTTGAGCAGGGGGACCTAGCGAGCCCTGCAGGATTTTAATCCATTGCGGTGTAATGTGTTTCCAATGGTTTTCTTGGTGACTGTGGTCCCTGCTAATTTGAGGTCATTAACTAACTCCTCCTGTGTAGTTCTAGGATGCTTTTTCACCTTTCTCAGAATCATTGACACCCCACGAGGTGAGATCTTGCGTGGAGCCCCAGAGCGAGGTCGATTGATGGTCATTTTGTGCTCCTTCCATTTTCGAACAATCGCACCAACAGTTGTCACCTTCTCTCCCAGCTTCTTGCTAATGGTTTTGTAGCCCATTCCAGCCTTGCGCAGGTCTACAATTTTGTCTCTGACATCCTTGGACAGCTCTTTGGTCTTTCCCATGTTGGAGAGTTTGGAGTCTGCTTGATTGATTGATTCTGTGGACAGGTGTCTTTTATACAGGTGACTAGTTAAGACAGGTGTCCTTAATGAGGTTGACTAATTGAGTAGAAGTGTCTAACCACTCTGTGGGAGCCAGAACTCTTAATGGTTGGTAGGGGTTCAAAAACTTATTTCACTCAATGAAATGCAAATCAGTTGCTATCTTTTATTTAAAGTTATTTTTTCGATTTTCCTTTTGATGTGCTATCTGCCACTGTTAAAATAAACCTACCATTGAAATGATACTGAGACTTTTCATTTCTTTGTCATTGGACAAACTTACAAAATCAGTGAGGGGTCAAATAATTATTTCCTCCACTGTATAGGCTAAGATATGAAAACCTGCATCAATGCTACCAACCTTGTAGTTATAAAGGGTTATAAATGTGACAAAAGCAACAGCCAAGAGCATCTATTTGAATAGCCCTGTACTCCAGGTTCATCCCATTATTAAGTATAAGTCCTCAGTGGCTTCTCTACCGTGTCTTTATATGGCAACACAGAAGTTGTACTGTGATTACAATTGATCTAATGTATAACATTCTTCCTAACTGCATGCAATTTATTCTAGTGCTTGGAAAGAAGTTAATTAACTGTTAAATAGCATTCCTGAAATAACTTACTGTCCTTTATTAATAATGTGTTTGATTGAAGATAGTAATTACGAATTGTGTTTGTGTTATTATTAAGATAGAATATCCAATTAAAAGGTGAATGATGGTGATTTAGCATACTATATTATAGCAATGTTCTGGATTTAACTGGTTATAATTTCATTATCTACTGCCATTACAACTTTTGAAGGAGGGATTTATTGCAAGTAATTGGGATTTTTAAAGTTGTAATTGAGCTGCTATAAGTTGGCTGTATTGTCAAATAGCAGGAATGTAAATGTATATCCTTGATGGCACACTATGCCATTTATATATTTTTAATATATATTATCCAGAAAGCTTCAAAATATGGCAATACCAGTCTCAACGGTGTCCTATATAAATATAATCAAGTTAATCTAGTAACCCATAACAACCAGAAGTTTTTTTTTGTTTCAATTGTTTATATCAAGATTTTTCAGTTTTAAAAACACATATACAGAAAAAGAAAAGCGAGGGTTATACTGTACATTCCCACTTCTACAGTATTGATATCAATGTTTCAGTATGTTACAGCCACAATATTTATCCTCTTTCCGTTTTGTGCACTTTCAATATCTGTGAGGCCCTTCTTGTATATCAATTAACATGTAAAGAGAGGAAATGAAAGAAAAAAAAGAAAAGGGGGGGGGGTGAGGAAAGGTAGAAAGAGGGAACAGTCAGATGTTTGTTTTTAAACAACTGACTAATGAACGTTTAGCTGCACTCCCTACAACCCAAACCATCATTTTACTTATATGCAGGGACCCGGTAGTGGGTAACTAAGTAATAGATATACATACATTTTTCATACCCCTGCTGCAGAAACATAATGAGTCAATAACAGTTCATTGTTAATTTAAGTTCCTAACAGACTTCGCACAAGTCTTAACGGCTACGAAAAAGTCGCGTCAATTTACGAAAAAGTCCTAACGGCGACGGAAAAATCGCAAAAAATATGAAAAAGTTGCAAAATGTTTGTTTCCAATTCGAATTTTTCCCATTCGGATACGGATTTGTGGATTAGTAAATGTGCCCCTAAGTGTTGTCCAAACAAGTAGAGTAATGCCAACACGCTCTGCTACTAGAGATAGTGCTGAGAGTTCAGATGCCACTTCTGCAGCTCCCAGTAGACAGCTGCGTAAAAAAAAAAAATGTGCCAGTTTGAAATTTGAAAGTAAACTTTGTTTTTTTGGTTTAAGTGGCAAATGTTGTATTAAGAAATAATATTAATACACATTAGGCCTATGTGCTTTGTAAATAGATATTTCTCTTTTTGCTATTTGTGTTGGGGGTGGGGAATCACCTGCTGAAATCCACATCAGCCTTAGTTGCCACTCACTACTGCTGTGAGAAATAAAAGAAAGGAGCATTTCTTTTGTAAGGAGAAGTTTGGTGTTTCTAGTTTATGGGATCAAAGATAGTAGGTACTTACAGGAAAAGTAATTGGTAACGATTTCTGCCCGGACTTCATTCCCTCTGGCATCCGCACCTCGGACAGGATCTTGGGGATGTATGGGGTCCTCCAGGTCCTCAGCCACATTGTCAGGTAATCCATGTCGGTTAGCCAGATGCAGTGCAGCACATGCAACCACAATTTGGGAAACTTTAGACAGGCTGTACATCAACTGCCTCCCGACTTATCCAGGCAGCGGAAGCGGCTTTTAAGCACCCCAAATGTTCTCTCAATAACAGACCGTGCTTGTCTACAGACAAAGGTAGGTTTCTCTACAGTTATAATTGTAAAGCCAATTAGAATGTGTTGATATTGTAATTGCATCATGCATGTATTTCACATGTAGTGGGGACAGAGCTGGTTAAGATGCAAGGGAATCATTTGCATAATGGACACAATGTGATTATAATGGTTTTCTGGAAAGTATGGACCTTTTAAATCACTAAGTCACTTTAAGTCACTTTAATTTCTCATTTCCGTTACATTCAAATCACTCAACAACCTTTAATAAAAACGTACAAAGTCTCATTCTTCATTAGATCCATTAATTGACATTTCAATCCAAGATAATGAAAGCCCCTGATGTTATTTAAATCTAACAGTGAAATAAAATTTCAAGTAAATGGCAGACATTTTATGACTTTTAAATCTTTCTGACATTGTCATAATTCTAAATGTAATGTGTAAGTTGCGTATAAATAATATGCTGAATATCACAGCATTTGAGTGGTGGGAGTAAACTGTTGAACCATATACTGTAGATCAGAGTTGCCAACAACACATTTGCTTTAATCCTGGTAAGGTTATATGTTGTAAAACAGCTATAATACAAAATGTATGCTTTTTTTTTTTTATGAGAATTAACTTGCTGTCTAAATTTTTCCTATTGGCTAGATCTATAAAGGTTTAGAAATAACCACATAAAAGATAACGATCGGGTAGTATAAAAGAAAATGAAAAGCTTTATACATTTGCTTTTATTTACACCACTTTTTACACCACCTACAAATACTGCTAGGGCTGCCATTTGCCTGCTTTTGGTCTGAACAATCTGGACGGCTTTTCCGATTGGCTGAAACAAGGACAGGACTCTGTCCTGATTGAAGTGTTTTTGACCAGTCACGAGGCTCCCTTAACCTCACTGACCTTCTCCCTGAATGTGACCAGTCCACACCTGATTTCAGCACACCCCCCCCCCCCCCCCCACCACCCTCTCTGCTTCCATCTCCAGAGCATTCAACATTCAAAGTTGGCAATCTGGAATACTACTCACTTGCTCCTAATGAATCACATGGTAATGCCAAATTCAAAGCTGCATACATATACTCTTATTAAACTGAAATCTGGTAAAAAGTTGCTCATTTATAAAGCTGTGTGAGTAGAGAAGAAAAGCAATTAAATACACCACATATTGCTGTCAGAAAGTCAAGCTGTGTATTGATAGTAGGCGTATGCAAAAGCCAGTGTAAAATTCTGTTGTGCAAACCAGCCGACTGAAAAATGCTGTGTAAAAAAAAAGAAGTTCACCAATGCTGATTGTTATGCTGTTAGGGTTGTTAGGATTCCATATCAGCAAGGATAAGGGTAACCTATCTGCTGGTTTCCTCCAATTAGCTGCAGAAGGAGGCTTATTACAGATCCTGCCCCAGTCAGCTCATTGCCTGGGCAAACAGGTTCTGTAGGTTAGAGAAAGGGTGTTCCTGCATTTAGTTTTAGGGAGTAAAGGTCCCCATACACGGGCCGATTGCAGCTGCTGATATTGGTCCCTTAGACCGATTCGGCAGCTTATCGGCCCATGTAGGGGCAGGAACTTGGGGCATGCCTGACCGATATCTGGACTGAAATTGGCCAGATATTGATCGGGCAGGTTAAAAGATTTCGTCGGATCGGGGTCCACATCGGCTCGCTGATGCCCTCCCCGAACCGATTGCCCTATTGCCGACATTATAATTTGATCGTTTGGCCCTTGGAATCGAATTAGCCTCCTTTTTGCCTGATATCACCCACCCGTAGGTGGGGATATCGGGAGAAGTTCTACTCTTCACGTGTATGAGCACCTTAATTCAATTTGTGTTTTGAGACATTGTCTAATCTAAATCCATTGCTTCTGCATTTTATTCTGTTCCTCTCTGTATTATCCGGCTCTATTCCCTGGTTTTCCCTCTCAGCTAAATTCCCAGTACAGGTATATCCAGAATGCTTGGGACCAAGGGTATTCCAGATAAGGGGTCTTTCTGTAATTTGTATCTCCATACCTTAAGTCTACTAAAAATCACTGAAATGTTAAATAAACCCAATAAGATTGTTTTGGCTCTAATAAGGATTAATTATATCTTATATGGGATCAAGTATAAGGTACTGTTTTGTTTTGTTATTACAGTGAAAAAGGAAATACATTTTAAAAATCTGAATTATTTGATTAAAATGGAGTCTATGGGAGATGGGGGTTATGTAAATAAGAGCTTTCTGGATAATGGGTTTACGGATAATGGATTCCAAACCTGTGCTCATCTTACTATGACCTGGCCCATTGGACAAATCTCTCTGCTTTAATAATACTGAAACATCCTCCTGTACTCAGCCCGCCTCTAGTCTGGGTCTGCTTGGATCTGAGCTACCACACTAAAAGGTTTTGGGAGTTACTGTTACACTACAATTTTTTTCAGTTAGGATTAAATTCTGTGGAATCAGTGGAATTGGTAAATTCCAGACACTATAGGGCCCATTCATTAAACCACATTTTTTTTGTGGTTGAAATCACAATAGCAAAAAATTCAGAGTAACCACAATAATTTCTGATGTTCGAAAATGTCATGAAAATTCTTTTAGTGGTCGTACAAAAATATCCGCAAGTCACGGAATTTTCGGATCCAAATGTTCGTAAACGACGCAAAAATCTTTCAATGAATGATTTTGAAAGCCTTCCATAGGACTCAATGGCACTCTACAGATCCAACCTGGCCAAAAGATAGTCATGATACCAAAGCTTGAATGAATTCCTAAATGGTCGTAGTCTTTGAGAAAAATACGACTTTTTCATAGAAGTTAACAAAAACCACAAAAAAGCTGTGGAATTTTAACGTAATTATCGTGGCCATTATGAAAAGTTCTATTAGAAAAAATACAAATTTTTCTCAAAAAAAATTGTGGTTTAATGAATGTATAATTCTGCCTGCCTTTATAGGTACTGATAAGTGGGGCCACTGCGATGCAATACATACTCTGATGTGTAACCCTAACAGTCATTGTTATGTCACCTGAGTTTTTTCCATTGACTTGAGGCCTGAGGGTGTGTAAATTATGATGTAAAAATGTGTTATTAGAACCACTACTAGTTGTTTCTATGTAATTTCAGGGATCTTGATGCATGGTGTAAAATCAGACTTAAAGGAAATGTTAACCCTTAAATATATATTAAAAAAATAATGCCCAGAGTTGAAATTTTCACTCAGTTTCTCCATTCCGTTTTCTACAATTTTTGCAAGTGCAGGTTTGGACACAATTCGCCTTTATCCCCAGAATAATTAGCAATTCCAGAGCAATTACAGCCACGAGGGGGAGTTGTGTCTAAGCATTTGTGTGAATTGTCAATTTTTTGGAGTTGGGATTGTGTCATTTCCAGTGACCTTGGCTGTGGTGCTAAATGAGCCCTATAATGCATTTAAAGAAAATCACCACCTGCTGTTTTTGCCCAACTGGATGAGGTTTGCAGAAAGTGAAGTTAGTGCAAAATGGAAGTAATATAGATCAGCTTAGAATTGCCCATAGGAAACAATGACTCTTCTCTTCAACTTTCTAAACAGAGCAGAGAACAATCTACTCTTTCCTATTTGTCAGTATTTTTTTTATTGATTGTGTCCAGTCCAATGAAATTTACAGCATTTGGCAATATTGTTTCAAATTATTGAAACCTTGTCCAAAAACCAGTTATCCAGAAAGCTCCAAAATTTTTTAAAATGGCTTGCTTTTTCTCTGTAAAAATAAAACAGTACCTTGTACTTGATCCCAACTAGGCTGCATGAATCCTTATTGGTGGCAAAACAATCTTATTGGGTTTAGTCAGTTTTAAATGATTTTTTTGCAGACTTGGAGACATGGAAAAAAAAATAACTGTAAGTTGCAAAAGTGCTCAGAAGAGCAATTTTACATTCATTTGTTTTGAGAGTTAGCATTACCTTTTTGGAACATTATAGATTTACACAGCTTTATAAATAAAAAAGGAACAAAATGCATTTATATATTAATGTGTAATAATAGCCCAAAACTCCAATGGGAACTCAATAGTCCTGCCTTCTTTAGAATTTAATGCAGTCAGTTTATCGGCCATTGTCTAGCGTAGAATTTATTTGTACAGGACATGTTATTCAAAATGCTTGGAACCTGGGCTTTTCTAGATAAGTGTTATTTTTGTTATTTGGATCTCCATACGTGCAAAATATTTAAACTTTAAATAAAAGTGTTTTGCCAATCTGGATTTATGCAGTTAGTTACCATCAAGTAGAAGATAATAAAAATGGGGGAAAAAAAAAATCAAAATTTGAATTATCTGCTTGAATTTGACTCTATGGGAGAAAGCCTTACCATAATTTTTAGCTTTTCAGACATTGGTCACACATGAAAGAATGGCAGGGCTGGAATTAGGTGGAAGCAGAAGAGGCATGTGTCTAGGGTGCGTCAGTGGCGGGGCAATAGCTTCATACATGCTCTGTTGCCCTCCCCTTGTCTAGGCCCTTATTCCCCCACTGCCCACGCGCCTGTATTGCCGAATGCACTTGCTGGACGCTCATTTGCCCATGGGCACAAGGGGGAGCAGACTAGCCAGCAGGGTTGCCTAGGGTGCCTGGCCGACAAGGCCTGCACAAAAAAATAGTATGTAAAAATGTGATAACTTCTGTATTCCAGGAACAGAATTACTTTTTTTTTCTGAAGTTTCATGGATAAAATTCTCAAAGGAGGTATCATTCAATTTGTGGTGCTCTTTTGTCTATGATTAAACTAATTTCATATTTATTCAGACAAGGCTCTTGTTTGTTGGTAATTTATATCCTTCCTGTTGTTTAACCTGCCACACAGACTATACCGAGTCCCTTATGGAAGCAGACTAACATTTCCTCTGATGATAAATGTACGCTATTACCTGTGGTACCGTCTGCCTTCAGCAACACTTCAGTGCTCAGGAG
Source organism: Xenopus tropicalis (assembly GCF_000004195.4). Taxonomy (NCBI): domain Eukaryota; kingdom Metazoa; phylum Chordata; class Amphibia; order Anura; family Pipidae; genus Xenopus; species Xenopus tropicalis. The sequence continues at coordinate 71,650,318 of NC_030677.2, read as the reverse complement.
GTTCATTCTGCATCTTTGCTTTTCTTATCTATAGTGTTAATAATCTGTGTCTGGAACAGCAAATGTAGAGTTTCAGTACGAAAACAATCTTCCAAATGATTTTTTAAATAATTGCTTCTTTAGCTTTTGGCACATTTTCATGATGATGGATTGTACTAAATAGAAAACATCTTTCAGCAGTACAAATCCAGGACTGGATGTGTCCATAAAATACATGTAAGGCAATCAATTATCTGCAATACTTGTGAACTGAAAGTTTAAGGATAAGGGGGTATTTCCTTGTAGAACACCATGCCTTAAAGGTACTTCACATTTATTCTTATTCATGTAATAAATAGTGTAAAAAAATCTATCAAAACATAGCAACCAATCAGCAGATAGTATGTACTGGTTATCTGTTTGCAAACACACATCTGAGTGGTTGCTATGGGTTACACAGGATGCTGTGGGCAAGACTTTTTATTACATTTCCTTGATGGAATTCTAATTTACAGAGGACATGTCGCTTGTTCATATTTTTTGTGCGGTTTTTAAATCAACCCTATCAACCAGACAACATTTTCAGAACATCATGGAAAGAGACAGAAGAGGAAGGCTAATGATTTAAAACAGGTCCATCTATAACAAACTAAAACATTAGGGCCAGATTTATCAAAATGTGTGATTAGAGTTCATCACAAAACCCATGTTCTATTCATTCCTATGGGATTTTTAGAAGCGTAATTATCAAATGGTGAACTCTAACTTTCACCCATTAATAAATACGCTTCTAAAAATCACATAGGAATGAATGGAAAGTGTTTTTTTTCTGTGGGGAGCTTTAATCTCACATTTTGATAAATCTGCCCCTGTAAATGTGGGCTTTTCCTTTAGGGGCTCTGGCACAAGGGGAGATTAGTCGCCCGTGACAAATCTCTCTTGTCGCAGCCGTCTAATCTCCATGAAATGCCATCCCACTGGCGAAAATGTAAATCGCCGGTGGGATGGCATATGAGAGGAAACTTCCCCGTTTTCAGGGGAAATCACGGCGCTGCATATGCCATCCCACCACCGATTTACAGTTTCACCGGTGGGATGGCATTTCAGGGAGATTAGTCACCCGCGACAAGGGAGATTTGTCACGGGCGACTAATCTCCCCGTGTGCAGAGCCCTAAGACTACTAAAATGCTTAATACACACAGGAGTATTATTTTGCCCACAGAATGGTTTGATGTTAGCTATTTAACACATTATCTTAAAAAAATTATCATAGTTCACAAATATATGACATAAGCACATGGAAATCCTTTTAGTGAAATTATGGGGTCAGGGTGCAAAGTGCAAAAAACAGGTAGAATCTGCCATTTTTCTCACTTCTTGTACTTTTCCAGGGCGGCACTTTTCTTATAACATGGTGGGTGCTCTTGCTCCCCTTAGGACTATTACAAAGTCCAGGGCATGGGGTGTTGGTGCCATGGGGCAGGCGCCCTGCAAGTTACCAGCTGCTCATGTGACAACTTTGAATGCCTTGATCATTACTTTTATAGGGAGGCTAAACCTTTGCAATAAGTTTAGTATAAAAAAATATGGGATTTATAGCCATATTTAGTTTTAGGGTTAAGTTCTCCTTTAAAGCATGGAAACTGAAGGATTTTTTAATGTCACCTTTCCCTTCAATGTTAGACAAATACAATTTGGAGGACCTTCAAATCTAAGTTTTAGTACAGCCATAAGCTATTTTATGTAAAGTTATTTACAGGAGCAATTTATGTATATTCACTTTTTATTTTGATAATATCCCTTTTGGCTCCCACTTAATATTTTGAAGTAGCTTCCTTCAGCTCTCAGGAAGAGCGCACATTACATATGGCACCATTTCTCAACTGAGCTCTTGTAATGACCACGCTAATATTGTTAATATTGCACGACCTTTTCGGAATTCATTCAAGCTTTGGTATCGTGACTATCTTTTGGCCAGGTTGGAGCTGCAGACTGCCATTGAGTCCTATGGGAGGCTTCCAAAATCTTGCATTGAAGTTTCAAAACCAGAAAGTTTTTGCGCCATTTGCGATCGTTCGGCTCCAAAAATTGTGTGACTATCGGATCGTAAACATGATATTTTCGTACGACCAGGAAAAGAATTTTCGGGACATTTTCGCACATCAGAAATTATTCTGGATACTCTGAATTTTTTCCAATTGTGCTTTTAAACAACCAAAAATTGTGGTTTAATGAATGGGCCCCTGTGTGTATCTGTAAATAAGAGGTCAAATAAAACCCGCAAACTTAATGTTCACCTTTGAGTTAACTTTTATTATGATATAGACTGTAATATTGTAAAGCAATTTGCAAATGGTCTGTTATTTTTTGTGTTTTTTTAATTATTTCATTAGTTATCTGGTTCACAGTACCTTAGCAACCAGGAAATGGTTTGAATAAGAGACTGGTATATGAAAAAGAGAAGGAAAGAATAGGTAAGTAATGAAAAATAACAATGTAGCCTCAAAGAGCAATAGTCTTTTGGCTGCTGGGGTCAGTTACCCCCCATTTAACAGTCAGAAGCAGTCAGAGGAAGAAGGCAAATAATTAAAAAACAAATTAAAAAAAAATAGAAAAAAATTAAAATAAAGACCAATTAAAAGTTGCTTAGAATTGGCCATTCTATAACAAACTAAATGTTAACTTACAGGTGAACTACCCCTTTAATTAATTATTAGCTCCAACTGACTGCCCTTGTTATTCATTTTTATAATATGAAATATGAATATGCATAGAAATAGGAAAACCTGTCTCATTATTATTTGACTGAGTGTTCGATCGGACTTGTTGAATTATTCCCTGGGGCAAGCAAGGGAAACAGCAAACTGTGACTATATAAAACATATTCCTATATGTTCTGTACAGCTTTGCACTATAGAAATAAAATAACTTAAAAAGCTTTACATGGACAAAGGAGAAATCCACTATATCCTTTCTCAAGTAACAATAAATTGTGCACGGCTCTACATTAGAACTAAAGAAAGGCTACTGGGTTATTGTCATTACCCTATAGGAGCAGATTTAATTAATTGTGTTAACCTTATCTATTGCATCTGATTACATGTAAATGCTGCTTAGAAATGCAATGTTTTAGAACTGCTAATAAGTGAATGCATTATGTAAGTGTCAGTTCATTTAAAGTCTTCCCTCCCTCATGAATATTAAAGGAGACAGAAAAAAGGGCATAAACACATTTTATTTCAAGAATGTATTCTCTCTAGACAGCATTTTTAATATGATATCTTTGTATTGCAGGCAATATCATGCAAAATTAGTCCTAATATATCTAATGTACATCATCCAAATCTCCCACTGTTTATATAGCATTCATTTTTACTTTTATTTCTCTTTACAAATGAGTCAGTAATTGGAAGGCAATTGAAAATGCATGTATTTTTAATGTTATACACTGACACTTTTTCCAATGATGAAGTGTTAACTAAAACATTCTGCTATGCACCATATACTCTCCTGGACTTAAATAAGGTATGCAGCAGGGAGAGGCACTAAATTATATTGCAGAACAGATATACAAGCTCAGCTAGTAAATGGATAGTGTCACTAGTTTTTCAATCTAATATTGCAGCAGTGCTCCACTGCCTTGCCAAAGTGCATACTAAATCAGTGTCGGACTGGGACCCCAGGGGCCCACCAGAAAACCTTAGATCCTAGGCCCACTTTCCAAACTATTTTTCCTCCTTTCCCTGCCCAACCTCTTTATTCTTCTAGTCTCTTTTATTTACATGCTAGGATCTATTCCTCCATCTATTTCTCCTCTTTCTTCCAATTCACAAGTAGGGAATGACCATAAAACAGGCCAAATGGTCAGGAGCAGGAGGGCCCACTAAAACCTGGGTCCACTGGGAGTATTCCTGGTATCCTGGTGGGCCAGTCCAACACTGTACTAAATACACAGAGAATGTGTTCTCCACTCAGAAGTGTTGTTGCTTGAAAATGTGGAGGCTGATGTCTGCTGCAGGAGTTGGCTGGAGCTGATTCACTATTGGAGCAAACAGGACTGGCAAGACAGAGTATATAGGGCACAATTATGAACATAAATGCAAGTATAACTGGTAAATTGAATGCACAAAAGTACTTTTGTATTGTTGTGCTCAGTGCTGCTTGGTCCTTCCTGTCTTCCATTCTGAATCAGGTGCTGCTAGCTCCAGGGTTCCCTCAGCACCCTGTGTCAATAGGCGCAGCGCACTTGTGCCAAAAGTAGGAATAGGAAATGATGCCAGACAGTGACTGAATTTGAACTGCACACACAGTTGTGTCCATTATTGAGAATCAACTGCAGAAGGTGCAGCACAATTGCATCAAGTGAATTGCCCGCTTGCGTCCACCTTAAATCTGGGAAAAAATGGTGCATTGTGGGAAAAAAAACCATATTGATTGCACTCAAAATTGCACTTTAAACACTTTGCCTTGGCAAGTGAATGTACCCTGTTGTGTCTGTCCAAGTTAAAGCAACTAAGTGGAACACTAATGCTGTTATTGATGCTGTGCTCCCAGGCCCCAATTTGTGGGAAGGCCACAAAGGCCCGGGCCTAGGGTGGGTGGCAAGATGTTAGGGACGGCATGCTGTCCAGCTGCATTTATTTTTCTATGGAGCACTGAGGAAATAGGCGAGCAAGAGATTTGTTTATCTCTCCTTCGCACCAATTTCTCAGTGCTCCTGGACTAGCAGTGAAGGAGCGGTGGGGAGTAGGTGAGCTACTGCGCATGTGTAGGGGGTGGGGTGGGGCGCGACTTCAGGTGGCCTAGGGGTGCACCAAGTATAAATCCAGGCCTGTATGCTCCAGAAGTGATGCCATTTTTGCACGAATCCAGTAAGCAAACTGTGTGTCTAGATTTTAGTATGCTAGGATTCAGAGCAATAATGTTGCATTGTGGGTAAAAACAATGAGATTTGAAAAAATGTAAGCACTTTGTAAAATGCACTCCTTTCAAATGTTAATAAATCCTAAAATGTTTCAGATAATTTACAGGCATATGCACTACTGCTAGGGCCATACATGGATCAACTGCTGGAAAGCAAAACAGTTGTAGCAGAAATTTGCAGGTGTCATTTTATTGTAATAATAATAATAAAGTGGGTATTACAGAGCTTCCTTGCATGGGAGCTTCATCCTTGCACAGATTGCTCCACTGAATGTGCAACCATCAGAAAAGTGGAGAGCACAGTGGGTCTGCACTAGTGCCCAGTACAAGCTATATTTGAGTTATGTAATAAAAGAAACTAAGTATGCCCAGGAGCAGTAACCCATAGCAACCAGCTAGAATTTACTGGTCACCTGTCTAAAAGCAGACCCCTTATTGGTTGCTATGAGTTAATGCTCCTGGGCAAGCTCATTGTCTTTTATTACATATGGGAATAAAGGTGGCCATACACGAGCAGATCCGCTCGCTTGGCGATGTCGCCAAGCGAGCGGATCTTCCCCCGATATCCCCACCTACGGGTGGGCGATATCGGGGACCATTTAGGTAAAAAAAATAATAATCCGATCGTTTGGCCCTGGGGCCAGACGATCGGATTATGTGGGCGGCAATGGGGCAGTCGGATCGGGGACCGCATCAACGAGCCGATGCGGTCCCCGATCCGACCAGATTTTCTAACCTGGCCGATCGAGATCTGGCCAATTTCAGGCCAGATCTCGGTCGGCCAGGCCGATCTGCTCTCCCCATACACGGGCCGATTAGCTGCCGAATCGGTCCAAGGGACCGATATCGGCAGCTATAGTCGGCCCGTGTATGGCCACCTTAAGCCTATTACTGTATATTGTTTTTGTCTGTGTTGGTAAATTAATCCTAAAATGTTTTACCCTACTACAGGATATGTTTCTTTGTGGCAAAAGACAGAAGTCCTAACCTGCTTTATGGTAACACCCCAGTGGGCATATTTATCAAAACGTAGAATAATGCTTGCCACAGGTCACCATCACCAGATGGAAATTATATCTCTGTTCACTGTATCAGATTTTTAGGAGATATTGATCAAAGGGTAAAATCTCACTTTCACAATTTGCTAAATATGTCTCATAAAATCCCATACAGATGAATAGAGAGGATAAGATCTCTGGCAGACACCCTCATACGTAGCTCCAATCAGACATTACCAGACAGGAGTGCTGGTAGAATTCTGCAACTCTACCTTAAACCTAGGGATGCACCAATCTACTTTTTTGGGGATTTGGCCAAATCCTGAATATTTTAAAAGCTTTTGGCAAAATCCAAATCCTAATTTGCAGGGCATGGAAAAAGAAATCTGAGTGTGTTCTTTATATACAGGGTATGTGTGAAATTGATGCTTTAGACTGCATTGTTTGTCATTTTCACTAAAGTTATGTTCATTTACACCTCCCCTCTCCCTGTCTTCAGTGAGAATAAGGTTTTTTTGTGAGCTTCTGTGCACCCATTTAGAGATGTAGCGAACCTCACAAAAAAAGTTTGCGAACCCGTTCGCGAACTTCCGCCAAAAAGTGTGAACTTTTGCGAACTTTGCGAACCCCATAGACTTCAATGGGAAGGCGAACTTTAAAACCAAGAAAAGCCATTTCTGGCCAGAAAACTGATTTTAAAGTTGTTTAAAGGTAGCCACGACCTGGGCAGGGGCATGCAGGAGGGGGATCAAGGGCAAAAATTTCTCTGAAAAATACGTTGTTGACACAGTGTTGCGTTTTGTGCTGGAAAGGGCAGAAATCACACTACATTTCTAAACTTGTGTAATAAACTGCTTTATAACATCTGGCATCTACATAAATTACAGTAGCAAAGTAAAAAAACACAAATAAAAAAAAATGATGTGAATGTGTGGTTGGTGCTTAGTGCACTACTATGAGCAGCACACCTGTCTCCAACACACACAGACGGAGCTGCAGTACACAATGAAAAGAAGAGTAACAGTAATCAGAAAATAAAAGCAGTCCTTACAAGGACTATTGGGTTACAGCAGATGAGATCAGCAGGACAGCTGTCCCCAGCAGCTACATACAGAGCAGTAGAAAGTAGATTACTAGTCAGCAAAGCTACATAAACTGTCCCTCAAACCCCTGCACAGCTCTCTCCCTATGCTAACTCATCAAGCACACACAGGCAGAATGTAAAATGGCTGCTGGGCTTCGGTTTATATATGGAAGGGAGTGGTCCGGGGGTGGTCCAGGAGGGAGAGCTGCCTGATTGGCTGCCATGTATCTGCTGGCTCTGGGGTGAGAGGTCATAATTTGGCTCCAGCTAAGGCGAACCCAAAATTGCGAACTTCGCTAAAAGTTCGCGAACTTGCGAACTTGCGAACACCCGATTTTCGTGCGAATTAGTTCTCCGGCGAACAGTTCGCTACATCTCTAGCACCCATATATATTCTTAGGATCAGAACACTATTAGACTTGAATGTCTCATTTACCTTTACTACTACCTGCAACGAATTTAACAGTTAGCGTTATTGAGACAAGAAGGCTCAGCTGAGGCAATGTAATGATGAAATCTGGGCTTGTTAACAATACAGTAGAACCCCCAATTTACATCCCCTGATTTTAAGTTTTCCCGCTTTTTACACCGTTTTTTTGTGGTCCCACCAATTTTAATGCATTCCTATGGGCTCTATTCCCGGATTTTACATTTGTATTTCCCGCATTTTACACTGTTTTTATCATGCCTCTCCCTAGCAAATCGCTTAGTTTTAAGGTAAAAATACAGCTTACTTTAGGAATTAAAGTTTCCCCCATGTCTTGCGATCACAGGCACCATCTTAGGAAGGTCAGCATCACCACTATCACTATCGCCTCATATTTCATACTGCGCATGCGTACCTATACGGGAGCGTACAAAATACCGCGAGAGTTGCACAAGTATGGGGAACGGCTGTACAAGGTGCAGATTTTTAAAAGAGTACAGATTTTTGTTTCAATGCTGTACAGTATTCTTTTCCGCATCTTATTAATTTATAGTGATATTCAAACTTTTAGTAAACACATGCATTAAATGCAAAATGTTTTACAGTACTGTAAAAAGTTGTTTCAGTACTTCTGCTAAAACCTGTGAAATAACTCAGTAAAGGAACTGTGTTGCAAATAAAAAAATATTCCTGTACTTATTTCCTTTAAATCATTGACATTTATGTGTCCTTAACACATTTCCCTGATTTTACATTTTCCCTGATTTTACATCTTTTTTTCATGGTCCCCTGAAAAACGTAAAATGGGGGTTCTACTGTATATAAATATATTATGTGAATCTATGATACCTAAATTATATTGTAATAAAAGGTGGTAATTATGTGATGACATAAACAGTATGAAAGCTAAAACAAAACAAAGACAAATGCAAGAAGTGATACTGAGATGGAAGAACACAAAGTAAAAAGGCATGTATCAACAAAACTGAGCCTATTCCTGATCTTCTATCTTTGTATTAATTTTACTTGGCAGGGACTGGCAGCTGGCTGCTGATAAGAGCTTCACTATCTGGTAGTGCCTCGGCTGCAATGAAAAGACTATTGTGAGAGTGAATGTGGTGATGGATGTGCTGTCTGAGCCAATGTTACATCCCTAGGAGTGTTCTATACATTACCCTCTAGTAAAGCCCAGAGAAGAGACAAACAGGAAGCTTTTTCTTGGTTGCCTTTATTATGATTAACATTTATTTATAAAGCGCCAACATATTCCGCAGCGCTGATATACATCTTAGTATACATTAGACTATAACTGTATTGCATCACAGAAATATAAATCATTTTCTGGTTACAACAAAGAAAATATTTGCAATTGGTATGAAACAAGAGAACTGGGAACTGCTTGAATGACTTGCTGCCGAAAATAGTCAATTACAATTAAATATAAATATTTGATGATAAAGTGAGCAAAAGAACCTTGTGTCAGTAATATGTTTAAATGACTGTGCAGTCAAAAGTTCAATAAGGAACTAAACACCTGGGTGCTGTCAGCTCTAACCTGCTAGTATAGTGTCTGTCATAGCTTTTATGGTTGGTTTTCCCTGTTTTTATTGCTCCCACTTGGGTCTTCCTTTTGTACTCTCATTACTTGATTCTCCTTACTTTTATTTTATCTCCTGTAAACTCTGAAATTTTATTATTTTAGCCTTTCTATAAAATCCTTTAAAAAGCAAGGCTTTCTTGCCAATAGCAGCCCCTCTAAAAATCATTCTATTAAAAAGCATAAAGAAAGGGCAACTCCATAGTACAGCAGTTTTAAAAACATTTAATAAGAAAAATAGACACATAAATGAATAAATAACACAAATAGTAGAGTCACAACTTATACAGGGGGCAATGATTTTATGTTGACTTAATAAATAGTGTCAGTTCAAGAGGAGTTAACTTCTTTCCCACCACCAGAATCTGCAGAGCATTGCCCATATTATTGATGAGAAAGGACATCCAAGTCACCCAAAACAATCAATGCCATATTATATGCAGATATTGAAAAGGAATATAAAGGACTCATTGGCCGCTGTGCACAGTTGATGCTGCTCCCCTCCTCACTGGCCCCACAACAATAATCTCAGTGACCAACAGATATTTAATCCCAACCCCTCCGTCTACCCATATCTGTTACACCCTGCTTGTGGTAATTTTTCAAGGTTGGGGATGGGCTACGCCAATCAGAGTTGGGGGTGGGCCACGCCACTTGGGGTTGGTTGGGGAATGAAGTAAAAGCTTCTGACTTTATGTGCTGCCCTTGTTTGGGGCCCAAAAAGTCCAGCCCTGTGACATTGACAGCTGGGGTAGCCAACTGATCCAACTAAGTGTAGCACGCCCAGCATCCCTAAGATCCAAAACCCACCAGGCCCAGGATGACTGTTTCTCATCTTGCCCTTGATGGTGGCCATGTATTTGATAAATGCATTGGAGTCAATGGAAAGGCATCTGTATTTTTTCTGTGTAATATTTTGTTGTACACAAATGCATGGCAAAATACTAGTAATGATATTGGAGGGTTTTCTTTCTGGTGCAAAAGTATTTTATACTAAAAAAAATAGAAACCTTTTCACAAGGCTTACACAGCCACCAAATTATATATAGAGATAATTAGTGATTCAAATGACTCCTGCCTGTTACAACATACAAGAAAGAGAAATTCATCAATCTCCAGAAATGACACTGAGGGTCAATCACTCTCTTTGTGAATATCTTTATATATAACATCTGCAATTGTGACCCAAGAGGAATCAGCTGCTATAATAATAACACTACTATTGTAATTCCTTTAGCACAATATTGTTATCAGTGCTGATCACATTAGTCACTAACAAATAAATGCTGGAGAAACAAAGGCACAGACATGGACTATTGGTCTTTGTCTGGGGGAAAGATGGGAAAAACAGGAAAAGAATATGGGAAGAAAATTGGATAGTATTAATGAAAAGTAATGATAAGGTGAGCACATGGGATAGAAAGGAAAAGAGAAATGGAAAAAAAAGGCATTGGTGATAGGAAAATAAGAAGGAGAGGAAACAGCTAATGGAGAGGGGTGAGGAAAGGTAGATGACATGAGCAAACTGCAAGTTTAGATAGCCCCAAGATCCCTATGTGAAACATAAAAGGCTCAGTGCAGGCAGTCTGGGAGGGGTTAAGATAGCAGTGTCACAGTGAAGGTGGGAAGAGTGTGAGGCATTGTGGGAAAGAGAAGGTTAGGGAGGTAAGCAAAATGTACAGGGGAGGTTGTCACAGCAGTAGGGCAGGTCCCCAGCAGTTAAATTTGTGTTTCTTACGAACTAACAAAGCAAAATTTCAAACCAGACATTGAATGGGCCCTCTTCAGCAAATTAAAAGGGGGACAACAAGTAACTAAAGTCAATAAAGCATTAGCAGAAAAACTGGCCGCGGCAACCAGAAAAGCCATACTACAGGAGTGACTATAGGCCACACCACCATCCTTGAACCTCGTCACAAACAAATTACACTTCCTGTTCCATGTGCATTGGCTTGAGGCATCAATTAACAAAACAACCCAAACATATAGATTCTTTGACAAATGGTCTACCTCAGTGCTGTGCAACCTTTGTGTAAGCTTTAAATGGTATCAGTTCACACCATTTAATCCCTATATTGTTCACCCTCTGCATTGTTCACACCAGGCTCAGACTGTAAACCCCACATTGTTCACCTGTCCACACCTTTCCACAGACTGTAGGATCTTAAGAAACCCACAAATAAACCCTGCACAATATAAAAAGAACATATACTGAGGTGGTACTGCAAATAAAAAGTTTCTTAATATATAGTTATTATGCAGACTGTAGGAGCAGTGTCAGCATTGTGTCACTGTATGCTGCCTGTGTGCCATACACACAGGCAGCATAGGGCAGGCAGAAAATGGGTCAAACAGGGCAGCATAGGGCAGGCAGAGTATGGCACACACAGGCAGGGTAGGGCAGGCAGAGTATGGCACACAGGCAGCATCAGGGAGGCAGAGTATGGCACACACAGGCAGCATAGGGCAGGCAGAGTATGGCACACACAGGCAGGGTAGAGCAGGCAGAGTATAGCATACAGACAGCATCGGGCAGGCAGAGTATGGCACACACAGGCAGCATAGGGCAGGCAGAGTATGGCACACACAGGTAGCATAGGGCAGGCAGGGTATGGCACACACAGGCAGAGCAGGGCAGGCAGAGTATGGCACACACAGGCAGCATCGGGCAGGCAGAGTATGGCACACAGGCAGCATAGGGCAGGCAGAATATGGCACACACAGGCAGGGTAGACAGAGTATAGCACACACAGGCAGCATAGGGCAGGCAGAGTATGGCACACACAGGCAGGATAGGGAAGGCAGAGTATGGCAGGTTTTTGCTGTATTACTACCATTAATATGGGTATGGTCATGTGATAACACGGGTGTGGTTTCAAGTGGGTGTGGTTTAAAAAAGGGGAGTTGTCAACACTGGCCTCCATTATCGGCCCTCCACCATGTAGGCCGGAAAAATTCCATCCCTCTGTACCACAGAAGTTGGACAGCACTGGTCTACATATATTTTAAACCTCATCCCTGACATCAGACAGCTGACAGTCGACACATATAAATGCACAATCTGGTATGACCAAGAGAGTCTTAGAGGTACCAACCCTCTACTACAGGCCACAATGGCCCCAAGATGAAACAAATCACTGCTGCATCCAAGGATCCACAATACAACAGAAAACAGGTATCTCTGAATAATTAGGCCCAGAATTGGTGAAATCAAATGTAAATAATTTATACTGAGTTTTTTTAAAGTTTTGCATCATATCCTTCCCTTTGTTTTGACAAAATTATAGCTCGGATCCCCACCATGACACATACAAAGTAATATGGCACACCCAAGCATGACATAGCCTTATTGTCTACATATATCTGCAACCCTGTCAACAAGCTTACCAATACAACTGTTCTGAATATTAAGAATACCAGAGACAAGATAATCCATGAACATCACCATACTCTATGTGGATATTATATACACAAGATCTCTTGTTACATTTTTTTCTGTAATGGATATTATTTTGTACGTGTAGAATCCAATTGTTACAAAAAAAAAAAAATCTGTGTTTCTTGTTCCTTAAGACTTACGTGGTGCCTTTCAGTTTCTTTTAAGGTGGTGTTTATGTTTACTTCCTAAGACCAAAGTTCTCTGGGGGGTGGTAAGTTGTTTGAGATAGCAAGTATATAACAAAAACCTATCAGAGCAGCTGGAGGCCTGGAATGGTTATGATATATATATATCATATATATCTATATACTATATATGTATTGTTATATGTAGTTATACATACAAGTTATATAGTTATATATTGATGTTATATAAAACAAATATGTTTCTAGGCCTCTTGTCTATGCCTTAATCATAATCAAGAGTAGAAGAAAAAGTTTGTATCATTATAAAAGTAAAAGGGTTTGGAAGAGATCTTTGTAAGATACCATAAGATTTGAAGAAATATAATCATGGCAAGAGAAAGATTATGAAAAACTTACAAATAGGTATCCATTTTCACTATATTTACAAACATCTGTTACATCTGAGAACTGCCTTGATTCAAGGCTTGCGCCTAAAGATGCATGACAGAGAATCAGCTGCTCCAGACTAAATTCAAAAGGTATTAAAATGAATAATTAATTTACCAAATGCTTTCATGAACTGCAACACAATGGGAAGCCAATTTAGACATTATATTTCACAGAACATTATAAACGAGCAAATAAAAATGTTAACTTCTACATGTGCATAGACTTTTCTGTGACATATAAATGTCTAACTAGGCTTTAAGCTAGCCATATATTTTAGGGGACCATATATTATAAATAACATATATTCAGAACATAATAAAGGCAATCACAAAATCTACAATTTACAAATCCTTATAAACTGTTGTTTACAACCCACTGTAAGTATGTGGTATAATCTCAAGCGTTTTTCTACTAAATTTCATATTATATAGGCACAGGAATGCAAGATTCATTCTATGTAATTAGATGGGTCAGTGATCATTAACAATCTCTAAACTTCTTCCACTACGATTTCCACACAATGAAAAAAGAAATTTGCAAACGACATAAAGAGATAGGAGAATCAATTAAATTAATGATATATCTGAAAGTCAGTAATGAAGGGAAGTGAGGGAGATGAAAATAAACGACAGAATACACTGTGTAATAAAGGTTATATCTATAGGTCATAAAAGAAAAAAATAATTGTTCCTGTTAGAGTAGGGAAATGTGTATATTGTATGTTAACTTCACCAACTAATTAGAATGCTGTTTTTCTTTGTTCTGTAGTCTAAATTTTGCCTTCTCTTCTACCCTCACCTATCAAAAATAAGAATACACTGGAGCAGATGTATAAGGACAATGGCTCATGGGCTATTTTGTTGCCCCCCCAATAGCCAACACATAGGGGCTGATTTACTAAGACACGAATTCGAATCTGAATTGGAAAAATTCAGATTGGAAAACGAACATTTTGCGTCTTTTTTGTATTTTTTGCGATTTTTTCGGCGCCTTTACGACTTTTCGGAAATTGTCGCGACTTTTTCGTTACCAATACGATTTTCGCGAAAAAACGCGAGTTTTTGTAGCCATTACGATTCGCTCGTATCTTGTCGCGACTTTTTCGTATTGAGCGCTCATAAGCGGCGGCCGAAACTTTCAAACTTAGCATGATTTTGGAAGCCTCCCATAGGACTTAATGGCACCCTGCAGCTCCAACCTGGCCCAAGAAAAGTCACCATACTGAAGCTTGAATAAATCCGAACGCTACGAAAAAATCGCAACATTTTGCGCAACTTTCGGAATGGCTACGAAAAAGGTGCGACTTTTTGCGCAAGTTTTAACGCTACGAAAAAATCGCCAGATTTTGCGCAACATTCGGATGGCAATGAAAAAGTCGCGATAATTTTCCGGAAAAATCGCCAAATACTGATCATTACGAAATAAACGCAATCGGACGCATTCGCCCGGTTCGTGAGTAAGTAAATGGGCCCCATAGTCTGTACTGTCTAACCTTCTAAAAGCGCTATCCTTTCCAATTTAATTGTATTATTGCTTGAAAATGTGGCAGTGAAGATTATAGAGTTGTAATATCATTACATTGGCAGGGTCAGAGCAATTACTGCCATTCTGATTTTCAATTTTGACCCCCAATAGTCAGATAGCATTTTCACTTGCAGGGCTTAAAGAGGCATAATGGGAAGGCTAATAATTCGCAAAGCATAAAAAAGTAAGGACCAACTGAATTGGAAAACTCATTTACTCAGTTTTTAAGTTATGACCTGGATTTTGTACTGGAGGTAGAATTGCTGGAAATTTTAAAGCACAATACCCAGTGGCCTAGTATATTTCATGACCCCCTTATGCTTTGGCAGGATTCCCTAATATGTTTTTTAAAATTCCATTTACTGGCATTATTCCATAATTTGCATTAGTATATTCCATTTCTTGAAATGCCAGGGCCTGTTTTGAAGTCCAGTCCAGACATTAAACACATTCTTTCTCACTCTAAGCACCTACACAGCACTATATCAGTCTGATATTTGAGTGTGGGGTAATATTGGCAAGCAAATATTGCACAGGAATCACAGTATGTTAAATAACAAGGAGATGACAGGCATAGAGCTAATAGGGGGGATTCTCATTGAAGAATTGTCTGCATCTGTAATTAAGCTTTAGATGTTTATTTTTGAGAGCTGGTGGGCAGAGTTAAAAAATAAATTGTCTGTTGCCTTCAGGGACGCTAGCCCTGAAGGACTTGAGAAATGTCTTATTAGCAGTCTCTTGCATGTGTAATTAAACTTCTGGATACTGCTATGGAGAGGTAAGGTGTGAAAAATTGTATTGAGACGGTGTATGTCTCTTTTAAAGGATAACTATACCCCAAACAATAAGGTATCTATAAAAATATATTGCGTAAACAAGCTCATTTGTAAAACCCTGCTTTATCTAAATAAACAATTTTCATAAAAATATACTATTTTAGTAGTATGTGCTATTGGGTAAACCTAAATAGAAAATTGTCATTTTAAGAATGAAAGGCCGCCTCCTGGGATCAGAGGATTCACAGTGCACACAAACAAGCCAAGGCACACATACATGCTAGGCCACATCAGCCAATTAATGGACAGAGTTCTGCCTTTTGCTTCGGCACTACTTCCTGTTACAGTCCATCACTAAATGGTGGATCAAGGGAAAGGAATATTTACTGATATATATATATTCCAGTTTGGCGAGATTTAATAGGCCACTTGACATAATATAAACTATCCGTTGGTTAAGCATTCATTCTGTGGGTATAGTTTTCCTTTAAGAATCAATTTCTAAAGCTACTTGACTACAGCTCCATTCATGCTTTTATCCTTTATATTAGACAGGAGAATGATGGGGGTTCCAGTTCACCAACATTTGAGTGAAACAACACTATTAAGGAAAGCTTATGTTCCCTTTAATGGGAAATGCAGTCCTGTAATAAAAGAAATACCGTATATACTCGAGTATAAGCCGATCCGAATATAAGCCGAGGTACCTAATTTTACCTAAGAAAACTGGAAAAACTTATTGACTCGAGTATAAGCCTAGGGTAGGAAATGCAGCCGCTACTGCTAAGTTTCAATAATCAAATTATTTAATAAAAGGACACTCACAAGTGCTTACATGACTACCATATTAATAAACACAAGGTATGGGCTGGAAAATGAGGCGCATTTTGTTTTTCCTTTTCTTTGTTCACAATTTATCTAGCTAACTCCTATAATTATGCGACCCACTTGTCGCAGCAGGTCCACACTAATGTTGCTATGTATGAGCTCCCCGACAGTATCAGGATGATTCTGATACAAGCTACTGAAAGGTTACTTTAGACTTGCATTTTACTATTTGTAATTATAATTTGGTACATGTTTCAAAATATTTCCCCGCACTTAGAGCCTTCACACCTCCTTGGATTAATAATTATTATGTTCACCAGTTGATACTGAAGGACATGCGATGCGGGGGATTTCTATAATGTATGTTAATGTTTTATGTTGCCCTCAGTCGCATTCCACCCCCCTGCCCGTCCGTTCGCAAAATAAAAGCAATATCATCGAAGAACCCTTGTAATGGCAGCACTGACATGGAATTGAGCTGGTGTCCAAAATAGACAGTCATGTTTCATGTAGACCATACTTTAATCAGCGGTAGTGTTTGCCAGGGCTTTGTTATAATATAGGTAATAAGTTAATTTGCAGGAAACCCATAACTTTAAAATGAGAAAAAGCACCAATCTCACCCGACGCATCCTTGTTCACACGGAGCATCCCTTTGTCGCGACGCGAGCACCATCCCCTTCATGCGCTGGCCCAGCACGCACACACGTCGCGTCTTACGAGTACGCGCTGTGTGTGGGCGTGCTGGGGCTGCGCAAGGGGGGGGGCGTGTAGCGACAAAGGAATGCTTCAGTTGAACAAGGATGCGTCGGATGAGATTGGTGCTTTTTCTCATTTTAGAGAGCGAGGGCAGAACAGACGTCCATGGGGGGGGGGTTGGGTTGGGGGGTGCGAACGATGGCACGCCCGAGGGCACGCCAGGAAAATACCGTATATACGCGAGTATAAGCCGATGGTGCCTTTTTGAGCTCATTATTGGTGTTGAAAAACTCGGCTTATACTCGAGTATATACGGTACATAGGCCTGGTTATTAGTGATGATCTGTCCCGTTTCGCTTTGACATAAAATTCGCGAAACGGCAAAAAAATTGCAACATGCGATTTATTTTGTCGCCCGTGGCTATTTTTCCATTGCCCATGTTTTTTTTATGTGACTGCGCCCCAATTTGATGCGCAACAAAAAAAATCTGCGCAATGAATTTTTCTGCGGTGAATTTTCATAGAAGTTTTGCGAAACAATTTGCCAATGGTTAAATGCGGAAATTTGCTGCAAATCCATGCCTGGTCAAAAAATTTGCTCATTACTACTGGTTATAGAAAGCTATATTTTTTAAGTTCAAAGAAAAGATTGCTGGTAGTTACAGTAACACAAATACACAACTTAAGTTATAGATTCCCAGTTTAGTGTTTGTTCATATTTACACATTACATATTCATAGTTACATAGGGTTGAAGTTCAACCCTTCCAAGTAAACCCAGCACACACAAACCTATACTGACCTATCTATACACTCACATACATAAACTATACTGTATATACCAACATTAATACTACCTGTAGATTTTAGTATCACAATAGCCTTGGATATTCTGCTTGTTCAAGAACTCATCCAGGCCCCTCTTAAAGGCATTAACAGAACAGAAAAACCACCTACGCTGCTTCAAATGGAAACTAATGTACTTGTACAGAGTAATCATATCCCCTCCCAAGTGCCTTTTTTCCAGAGAAAACAACCCCAACCATGACAGTTTAACCTCATAGTTTAAATCTTCCATCCCCTTAACCAGTTTAGTTGCAGTCTCTGCACTCTCTCCAGCTCATTAATATCCTTTTTGAGGATTATAGCCCAAAACTGCACCGCATACTCAAGGTCCAAGATCTGTTACGCATAAAACCTTACTGGCACAAACTTATAGTATTGTGAACTGCAATGTATTCAAGTACCCTATTCTTTATTACCCCTTCCAAAAGCTTTCCTACTACAGGTATCGGACCCCTTATCCAGAAACCCATTATCCAGAAAGTTCCAAATTACGGAAAGGTCATCTCCCATAGACTTTATTTCAATCAAATAATTCACATTTTTAAAAATGATTTCCTTTTTCCCTGTAGTAATAAAACAGTACCTTGCACTTGATCCCAACTAAGATATACTTAATCCTTTTAGGAGCCTAAACAATCCTATTGGGTTTACTTACTGTTTAATAATTTTTTTTAGCAGACTTAAAGTAGGGGATCCAAATTATGGAAAGACCCCTTATCCGAAAACCCCAGGTCCTGAGCATTCTGGATAACGGGTCCCATACCTGTACCTGTACTGGCACCATGCCAGACCTCAATGAATCCTGAAAAATAAGTAAAGAGGTTTGGCAATCACAGCGCTCAGCTCATTTAATACCCTGGGATGAATCCCATCCGGTACTGGGCCTTTGTTTACCTTTACATGTTCAAGTCTGTTTTGAATATCCTCCCGAGTGACCAATGCGTCAGTAGCTATTTGACTTGAACTGGGCATATCAAAAAGGAAACCTTCATTAGCTGGCTACTCAGATGTATAGATGAATAATATAGACAAATGTATAGACAGATGAAAAATAAGAGTTCAAAATGCATGCAAAATGAAACTCCTGGAAAGGAAGTCACACTTCTTATAAGTTGAAACTGGGGTTTAGACATGCATGATTGGTGCAGGCTTCTCTTATCCCAGCTACAGACCAACATTGATCTAACCAATTTGGATCTGATTCAGACTGGCGTGAACCCTAGCTGTACTTCAAACAATTCAGATGCTCAACATTACTGTACTTTGTAAGTTTTTCCATTTGAAGAACAGACTATACTTTGATCTTAGGAGTGCTGTTTTGCATACATAAATTGGATTTTACGTCATATTGATTTCCCCCACTATGATCAATGTAGTGTGCCTGTGTAAATCTGCCTATCCACTTCATGGTTGATCTTTGAAGTTTGGTGTTCACTGATGAGATTTAGTTGGAGTGGATGGATAATAGCCCTGTAACCTAGCAACTAAGAAAAACTAAGAAATGAAAGGGTTCAGTTGAAAGCATGGAAACAAATTGTGATCTAGTATTTGGTCTTCCCAAAGAGGATTATCTCCTAGTCCATCAACATAGGTATCCCAAACATATTTACAAATGCCAAATATTTCCCCAGTAAGAATCACCTCTCCAAGCACCATGTCAGGCATCATATTGTTATTTAGCAATTTTAGCAAGAATGTATATAGGACTGTTTACATGTTCCATCCAACTAAAATACTTCCATCTCCAATAAGAGAAACAAATACAGGAAACTATCAGTGTGAAGGGCAGCTAGAATTCTCATTGAAAAATATCCTAGTATTAATGGACCTCTGGGGTATGTTTTATTGAGCAAAATTGCTTTAGGAATCTCTCTTTTTGTGGTTGCCTGTCAATTCCAATCAGTTTTTGGACATTGGTGTAGTCCTTCATGTTATATTCTCAGGTATTATTGGTATAGAAGTACTGTATGATTTTAAAAAAAATTCCCAGTCAACACAATGAACTGCACACTTGTTCAGGCGGGGCCATATAGCTACACATATAACCTAAAGGAAAATAGGGCGTCTAATGTAGTCATGTAGTTGCATACAACAACAGTGGCAAAACCCCTTTATTTACAGGCAACAGAAGCCATATTGAGAAAAACTATAATGGTGTTATATTTAGTTAAATGTTTTTTTCTACATTAACGGGCTTTCTTATCAATTTTCTTATATAGAATTTTTACAATCTGGTGAAAGAGATGATACCTCTATCCCTGAAAAAGGGTACTGGGATTTTTTCATTCATGGCCGTGGAACCAAACGGTTCATAATTTTAACTTTTCACAAAGAAATAGTTAAGGTAGCTTGAGTTTTTTGGTTAACTACAAAAGAATGCATAGGGGAATACAGCTAATGTAATTCTAATAGACATTTGCACCCCCATCATTGCTATTGACAGCTCAAACATTCAGTCTTATCCCAAAGAGCATTTTTACTAAAAGCTGGAATTGGATGTTTCAAACTGATAATGAGAGAATCACTAAAAGTGAGCCATTTTTCAAGTAGTTATGACAGTTGATAATGTGTATTGAAGAAAGAATTGTTGTGTTGGAGAAACTTTCAGTAGGAAAACTTAATGTATTTTTCATTTGCAGTTGATTATTACTGCAGCGTGGAACTTTTAGCCTAGAATCTAGATAAATCAATCCATGCCATTTTCAAATGGCTAAAGACATCACAAGTATCACAACATTATATTTATGTCACTTCAACGAATCAATATTTAGCCTGGACTGTGGCCATGGTGGTGATCAATGAGCAGTGAGAATAGACTGACATAAATTTTAACTATGCACACTAACAGCAAAGTTCCTAGACAAATATAGACTGCACAAAAAGAAAAAAGTGTTGCAGACTTTATAAATGGGGTTATATTAGGTCATGATACAATGATACATGAAGCAAGTCTGCAGATTTGTTAAGTAGGGAACAAATATAGTGCTCTAGTATCAGGGAAGAAAAGTCAAGCTACATGCAGATGAAAATGATCTGCATGTGCATGTGGCAGGGGAGGCAATAAGGCCTTTGTACTGTCTCACCTAAGTGGATACACTGGGGAAAAACATGGAAGGGGTCCCTACCAACCACACATTGGATATCCACAAAGTTTATTGTTTTTGTCTTAACAAACCTACCTAACTGCTAGTTGATCTTTTGTGTAGCTCATACAAGGGGTGCGGTCCAAAACTTTGGTACTATGCACTTGTGTTCATCAGGGAGGCCCAACTAATAACATGTATGGAGACCTAAGCGTCCCAAGGGGTCCCTGGGTCAGAGGACTGTTGAGAAACCCACCAGCAGTAGCGTTCCAGGGCCCCTTACTACCTTGAGGCGGCTTTCTGATGCCCCCCCCCCCCCCGATGCATTTTAAAATTGACATTTTGCCTCTTGAATTTACCAGGAGTGGCTTTTTGGCACCCCTGGTAATTTAATATAAATAAAAATAAATTATCTTAATTGTTTTTTAATAACAATAATATAAGCAGAGCACTGCAAATTACATCACAACTTCAAAAAAATTCAATTATTTTAGTGTTTTTGTAACAAAAATAAAATTTTTAGTAGAAATACTGTATCCTAGCCTCTGGCCTAGTATAGTGGAACATCTTTAGTCTATAGTATGAAGGAACACAGTGTTAATCCTGTTAAGTCCTGTCTGAAAGTGGCATATGCATCTTTGAACACATTGCCCTAACATGTAATGTCCATTATCCATCACTCCCCCATAAAACTATATCTAAAGCAGAATGTAGAAATTATTTAATATTATTCTGCTGGGAAAAAATATATAAGCTTTATACTTTAGAAGGCAAGTCGGAAATTGCTGCATAGATTTTTAAATATCTCTAGTGGTTTTGCTATTAAAACATGAATCAGCCTGAGGTCACTGTTCCAGGTTCCTCCTTAAATCAGTGTTTTCAGGTACAAACATTCAATAAGGACATAAATCAGATTTAAAAGAAAGGAAGCAAGAGGATACAATTATTTTTGAATCCTTTTTGTACCTGGTGTTTTATGAGTTCTGAACAGAGAATTGCCAGAATGGGATCTTCTTATTTTATCCTGAGGTTGCAATCTCATGTGGGATGCTCTAGATTGCACATATAATATAAAAGCCACAGTGGAAGCAGCTGCCACAGGCAGTATGGTCATTGCAGCACAATTAGCTCTAATAAATGTGTTTTCCCTATGGTTTCTAGTCTTGTGGGTGCAGTTTCCAATGCTCACTGTTATTTCTGTTATTTCTAAGGAGCAAATGAATGTTCATTATGTAGAGCACTGCAGTAGTGTGTGTACACTTACAAGCAATATCTGATGTTATTGCAAATATTTTCAAGTACTGATCACAATCTCTATGGTTGTTGTTTTTTGTGACTGCATTGCGATACTGTATTATGATTTTTTATTTCTGTAAAAAGTTTTATCTATGTTTATTCATTTCCATTGTTTATAATGCAGTTGCAGTTAATTATTCCATAGCCACCCACTAAATTGCTGCTTTTGTATAAAACCCCAGTTCACTACCAAGCGAGGATGCGCTGGACCTCAGATGATTTTAGGGGTCATTGAAAATGACACTTGAATGCAAAAGGTGCCCTATTGATACTGTTAGCACAGATAAAGACTGAATAGGTAGACTGTTTGAAAAAGGAGACAAAAAATGAGAAATCATTTTGGCAATGCAAAATAAATACAGAATATAGTAAACATCTTTTCTGCAGACTTTTAATGTTACCTTGGTTGAGATTTACATGATCCATAGCAAGGGGAATATTTAATATAATTTAGTAGATGATGAGCACCATCCGATAAAGATATTTTGATCTCCTTGAAATTCCTTGGGTGGACTGTGATGATTAAAACACCTCCTTAACCTTGGAATTACAGCATGGTTTCTTAATGCTCTCAAATAATTTCTTTGATAATTGGTGGTTCACTAATTATGCTATTGCTTTTTTACTTTGGTTGTCAAATACTTCTTTATACCTCATGATCATGGGGGCCCTGAAATGATGACATCAACAAATAAGTGTTTTATGGCTAAGAGCTAGATAGGAATTATGAAATGCGTCAAACAGAAATAGTATCTTGCTTACAAGAGCCCTACAGTTGGAGAGCATTGCTTTATACATTTTCTCTAAAGAAAAGCTCTAGTATGTGTCAGTCTCTCTTTCCTAGCTCTGAGTATCCTCTCAGTTTGTTCATGTGAACTTTCTTCCTACCTAAAATCCACTCCACAGATCATTGTCGTTAGGTTATTGAAGCTAGTCCCTTTGTTCCAGGGTTCTTTATGCATCCTTATAGGGCATCTTTTAAGATGACAGTATTGTGTATTATATATGATTATATAATATGAGTATTGTATAGCACACGCGACATGAATGGTTTCCTATGTGTTGCCTCTGTGGCCATTGCCATAGGTTCATCCATCTACATGCAGGAAAATAATGCAATTGTAATTACAAAGAAATATTTTATTCAAGGTAATGTCTTATTGCTCACACACGGTATTAATGACAAAGACATTGAGTGGGTGACTCAAAGCTAATTAGCCACCTTTTAAACTGATATTGATTTTGCTCATAATGGAGAAGATACATAGGGTGATTAGTTGCTGCAAAAGTCGGTGATGGTGACTAATCACACCAACTTTTCCACAATAGGTTACTGTATAAGTGACTAATCACATGCAGTTATGCTGCACAGATTTGTCGCCGCGACTTTTTAAAAAGTCGCTGCTACTTATCACCACATGTGTCTTTGCCCTAATGCCAACTGGCATAAATAAAGAATAGTTAAAAAAGAATCCCTTTGACTACTATAATTGTTAAGTTTCTCTTGCATCCCTAAGATGAGAGGATATCATATAGGTTCCCAGATAATAGATCACTTTCATGTATAAAGATATATATATATATATATATATATATATATATACAGTTGTATTCTTAATGAATCAAATAAAAGTGAGTGTAGAACTGGCCAGACTGGGTCCTGAGGTTTTTCACAATACATCTTGTCACTGGGCGCGTGTAGGTTCAGTAGCCAGACAGATCTTCAGTGGAAATTGTGCTTTATTTTTATCACATGCAGAAAAAAATAGTTTTTTTTTTTTGCAATGGTGCAATACAGGCTTTTACCAGCAGGGGGGGGGGGGTCAACTATAACCCTGCAAGCACACTCCTGGAGCTCTATAACTGCCTCTTACAAAGGCTTAAAGGAACAGTAACACCAAAAAATGAAAGTCTTTTAAAGTAATTAAAATATAATGCACTGTTGCCCTGTGCTGGTAAAACTGGTAAGTTTGCAACAGAAACACTACTATAATTTATATAAATGAGCTGCTGTGTCAACACGAGGGCAGCCATTGAAGCTGGGAAAAAGGAGAAAAGGCACAGGTTACATAGCAGATAACAGATAAGCTTTGTAGTATATAATGGGGTTTTATCTGTTATCTGCTAAGTAACCTGTGCCTTTTCTCCTGTAAATGGCTGCCCCCATGGCTACACAGAAGCTTTATTATATAAACTATAGTAGTCTTTCTAAGGAAAACACACCAGTTGTACCAGTACAGGGCAGCATTATATTATATAGTAATTACTTTTATACATTTTCATTTTTTGGTGTTACTGTCCCTTTAACACAGACTCCCAAAAGAAACCAGTCTGCAGCTTTTATAGCCTCAAAACTGCTCTATGCTGCTCCCGGTGGTCAGCATCTACTTTATAAATATTCATTCAGAGAGTCAGCCCACCCCTTTAGGAAGTGGCTTCTCTGAGAGCTCCAGGTAAGTGCTTTATTCAACTTTATTTTATACATGCAATTGCAATGTTCTGTATAGAACCAAAGTAGTTTTATGCACACACTTTTATATACACTTGTGGCAAACATAGCTTCCCATAAGCAGCAGCTTCAGCGCCATTTAAGCACAGCTGAGGCACATGTTCCAAACAAAGTAGGCCTCAGTTTGTTACCCAAAGCTAATACTGTTGCACAGTTTGTACTTTCCACATATATATACAGATTATACATAAAGCTATTTACACAAATAATAAATTACTGAATTAATGAATTACTGGCCAATAAAATTAACATTTAAAGACAAACAAACAAATTTTTTTAGCTTAATTCACTCCTTCACACATCTATATAAAGTTGAACTGTTGAGTGCAGTACTGGTTCCTACTATATTGAACTTATTCACAGGCATTTGATTTGTGTGGGAATTGGAAGTGCACCTCTGTTTATATAGTGAATAATGTACTAGTCTGTGGGAGATGGCCTTTCTTAATTCAGAGGTTTCTGGATAACAGGTTAAAAGAATCCCACACC
The DNA here is from genome assembly GCF_000004195.4 of Xenopus tropicalis. NCBI lineage: Eukaryota > Metazoa > Chordata > Amphibia > Anura > Pipidae > Xenopus > Xenopus tropicalis. The sequence continues at coordinate 71,625,246 of NC_030677.2, read as the reverse complement.
TGTATATGTATAAGACAGAGAAAGGTCCCAATCCCAATTGAGACCGAAACATAACATTGGCTGTATGTTCCTACTAAATATACACTTGTTTTTTCACTAAAATTCCTGGTCCTTTTGTGACTGTATAAAAATTTATAGGCCCAAGCATTGTCAAAGAATCTTGGATAAGTATACCAGAGCTCATTTGTACTGCTGCTGCTGTGTCTTATGTCTTCTTTTATTATATTCTGCATTATAACCATGTGCAATCTAGCTGATGTACATCCCACATACCATGCTATTTAGAGTATTTGTGAACAATAAAAGAGCAATTTATGAAAATTGACACAGCATAGATAGGATGGCTGATTTTAAAAGCAGTATGCTTTAGGTTGATGTAACAATTCTAGCTTTTAGAGTTCAGAATTCATTTTGCCACTTTAGGAGTTCCTGGAAATAGAGACTGATATGGACTGTGAACATGTTAAGCCTTTATTCTTCAAAGATAACAGAATGAGCACCAAAAAGCTGCAAGCACTGAGAACACAAATCATAATGTGTGCATCCTATTCCATCTCACAGATCACACTGAGCTATTCTTACAGCCTACTTGAATCATGGTCAATGTAAATCAAGGATACATTAAAGTGAAGAACATTATTACTGTCTGGCTCCTGTAACCTAATCAAGAAGCACTAAAAAAAATGACCTATGACAAGATCCCTGCTTTTCAGATCCCTTTGCAGAGTATTTCCACCCCTCCCATGGCCATTTCTATTTTAACATTATTATTGACATTTCTTTCCTCTACAGTTCACAATTTGCTGTCAAACTGTCATGCAGTGCCCCCCCTATTTTATGGACTGCTTAACTATCTAATTCATGTAAATGTTTATTTTTATTATTCTTGTGTAATGCCACCAAATAACCACAGGCACTAAGAAGCATTACACATGGATCACTCTGCTGCAGGTATGATAGTGGAAGCCAATCTCTAATTGGTTGTTGTGTGTTACTGCACTGAGGCAAAAATTTCCCTCAATGTCCCTCAATAAAGCAGCACAACTATGTTACAACAGCAAAATTTAGTGCTGGTAGGGATAGATTATATTCTTAAATCTGCATTGTAACGCTTCTTTTGTAATTTGTTGAATAGGTTTCTCTCTACAAGTAGTTGTAAAGATAGGTGTGAAAAATAAGCCCCTGTTATATATACACTATATACAGGATAATGAGGAACATTTTTAGTAGTAAATGCAAAACATGTATTAAAAAACAATAATACTCAATTGAATAGATATTGGTATATATATTTTATATATGCAAGTGTATAGATGCGCACTGGGGTTCATTTGGTATACCTTCTTACACCTGTCAGTTTCAGCTAACACCTAACTGAATAAGTTCAATTGAACCATTGTGATTGGATGTCTGTATCTGAACTACCCTTAAGGGTTTAAATGCCAGGGAATTCCCTACCAGTCATTTGAACTGAAGAAGCCACTCGGATGAGTGGTGAAACTTTTTCAAGAAAAAAACTCAGAAAAGTACAGTACTTAAGACAAATTATCATAGTATCACTGAAATATCCATCTCATTGGCACACATATAGGCAAAATGTTGCAAGTTAACTCATCACAGATACTTATAATTGCAATGGAAAAGTGTAAGCATTTAGCAGACAAACCCCCAGGTGTATGTTGCAGAGTGTGAAGAATTCTTCATCATTAACTGCTCAAAAAGAGCCACTCTGATAATCAGCCAACCTAGGAAAGTAATCGCAAAGTAATAGCAGTAATAGAAGTAATAGCAGAAGAGTTCTTTTTTATTGATTAGACTTAAAAAATCTAATTATTGAGCAGCCTTTAAGTGTATTATTTTTGATAGATTAATCATTATGCTAAAGCAATTGAAGGTCATTGTTTGGCTTTTACACTTACTAAGGGTTATTTATGAACACAGTGCAGTGTGCAAAGTGCAACTTTCAAACACAAATTACCATGTTTTTACCCATAATACAGTATTTTTCCCAGATTTCCAGCATGATCCAAGGTGCGTCTGCCGCTGTTGCAGCCAATGTGTCAAAACAAACGTGTGTATCTTAAACAAAATGATTTTATGGGCATTTTACTGCAGGGAAAATAGAATCCAACTCATAGATTGCCAATTACATAAACATTACATATACATAACAACATAACCTTGATGGAATCATTTTCAAATGTTTAGTTGTAGTCTTAATTTGATCTTTGTATAAAAATAGAAAAGTCAGTTGTTTTAATAACAAATGACTGTGTAAAACTGCTGTTGCTAGTCATTTAATATTATTGAGCTATACCCTGTAAGCTAAATGACTCTTATTTGCTTATAGCACTCTGCTTTTTTTGTCTAAAAGGAGCATAATTGCATTCCATTATGCAGAGATAATGACATTTTATAGTTGAAGAAAATTCCCCTTAAACCTGGATTCCATATCAAGTAAATAATAGTGTTGGGAGACTCAGTTGAATGTACATTTCTAGTAGTATAATACTGCAAAATACAACAATCACTTCAGCATGCAATGCTCAGGGAAAGATATAAGTAGTAAAGCATGCACATACTGATTCACACATGACATTGCATTTAGATTTTTATGACAGATGAAGAAATCTAAATAGTATATTGTTCTATATTTTATGCTGCATGGTTCACTAAACAGGAAAGCAGAACAGGAAATTCCCTTAAGAAGGATATGGTACAGTATGGGGCACATTTACTAATCCACGAATGCTCAGAGCGTTCGGTCTGCGTATTTTTGGCGACTTTTTCATACCTGCGCGAGTTTTTCGTATTGTCGCGCCGAGTACGAAAGTTTCGGATTAATTCAAGCTTCGGTATCGTGACTTTCCTTGGGCCAGGTTGGAGTTGCACAGTGCCATTGATTCTTATGGGAGGCTTCCAAAATCATGCACAGAAGGATCAAAGTCGGAAAGGTTTTCCTGCATTTTACGATCGTTCGGATACGAAAATTTTGTGACTTTCGGATCGCCAATATGATACTATCGTGACTAATACGATTTTTTCGTAAGCATATTCGTGATATTTGCGATCTTAAGAAATTATCATATCCAATCCGAATTTATCCCATTCGGGATTCAAACTCGCGTTTTCATGAATGTGCCCCATGTGTGTGTTTAGGTGGAACAGCTCAGAGACTTTGTGATCCTCCAGCAAATCAATGTTATACAGACCAATGGAGCGCACATTGGCCCAAAGTCAGAAAAGAATAGCGGCGCTGTAAGTATAAATGAGGGAGGGGGGGCATAGTAAAAGGTATTTTGCTAAAAGGTCACTTTTTGAAAATGCCATTTATAGGTAATTTATTCAATTTATAAACTGGGTAGAAGCTGGTGGGATTGTGGAATAGTCATTTGCCCCCAGGGTAACTGCCTCCTCAGTTTATGAAAAACAGAGTTCCAACCCCCAAATCAGTGTTAGAAAGGGAACCCACCATAAATAAACATCGCTGTTTCACAGAAACACTTATAGAGGAACATGAAAACCTACACTGCATTGCTATCTTCTGTTATGTCAACGGCACTCTGGATTTTTATACATTAATTACAAGCCTCTTGTTTGTCGCCTGTTCACACTAAATAGCCAACCAATTTATGCAGAACTGAGGCAAGCTACAAGGGATTTGTGCACAGTCCATTAGATAAAGGAAGTGAAGAAACATTGCAAAGGTTTATACTGTATTCCTTCCCAGACATGCTGCAGTTTGTGTTTTCCCCATAATAAATAAATACATGCTCAGTTTGCTTAGCGAGTTTTAATATAAAGAAATTGTACTTCTCGATTATGTATCTGTTTACACGCAGCAGTAAGGAGTGATACACATGTGAAACCAAAGCATGGTGCAAATTAAAACAAGGTACTAATAGAAGGTTTTTCAGTCTAATGAAACCTTCATGTTTCCCATCTGACCTTTGGTAACCATTGGAAATTACAGTGCAAAACATGACATTTTGACAAAGACAAAGAAAACTGCAGTCCTAGTCAATGGCTCATTACTGTTACATGAGCAAGAACTGCATATTTTTAGCCTTTAGGAGAGAAATGCCATGTCAAGATAGGTAGACATGGCATTTCTCTCCCTGGATTTGTGTGTTCAGCAACTGGATTCAGGATGAAGTTGGAAAACGGAAGCACAGAGTGTAAAATGTGACACCCTAACCCACACATGTGGAGGCAGATGTACTAAAACTCACATTTTTCTTTTATTTTTTGTAAACTTTATATAAACTCATTTCCACGAATTTCCATTTATCAAAAAATCTAAATCAAAAAAGTGCAGGAAGAAGTTGCGTGAAAGTCGAAAAAACAGTAACTTTTTCGATTTGTTGCATAACTGTGATTTTTTCATATTGTCGCACAAAATTAAGCGTCAAAAATCCAAAAACCTCTAAAGATTTGAAGCAAAGAAATATCTTCCAAGGAAGGGAGGGGACATCTGCCATTGACTTCTATGTGATTTTGATTGGGTTTAGATGGAGTATTTTTTAGATTTGGAACTGTTACATTTTTTACAATATATCTCTGAAAATAGTTTTGACTTTTTCAAATTTTAGCAGTAAAAAAATCTGAATTGTAAAAAAACTAATTCTGAACATTAGTAAATGGGCCCCCTTATTCAGTGCTCATTACTATTACTCATGCTACAGGCAAAAGGTTTCCTCCAGCCTCATATTTTTTAAAACAGTTGCATGGGGTCATTTTTTCCTGTATTTATGTCTAAAACCGAATCAGGAAAACATCAGGAAAGGAAAGCACAAACAGAAATACATCTACAGAACAATTCTGTGCACATGCTAAGAATTCACATTACCCTCCAATATACATCTTAGAAAAATAAATAAACAAAAAGGAGAAAAATGTAATATAAAAGTCTCTTGTTTCTGCTCTGTAGAAAAAAACAAGTTGGTTGCATGAAGTGTGAACTGTTTTTACTATTAGGTAAGTAGGAGGGTAAAGGTTTTGTACATCTTTACTTTAGGTAGTCCCCCCCTGAAAGGTTAATCCAGCCAATGACTGGGCCTGTTCAGAGTTTGGGTGGGATTTCATTTTTTCCGGTTAAGTTTCCCCATATAGTTCTATCTCATTGGATCCCACTTGCTGCAGAGCCTATTTTGTAATAGCTTACTCTAGGGGACACATTTACTAATCCACGAACGTCCGAAAAGCGCCCGAATGCGTTTTTTTCGTAATGATCAGTATTTTGCGATTTTTTTCGTAGCCATTACGACTTTTTCGTAAATTGTCGCGACTTTTTCGTAGCGTTCGCGCCAAGTACGAAAGTTTCGGATTCATTCAAGCTTCAGTATCGTGACTTTCCTTGGGCCAGGTTGGAGCTGCAGAGTGCTATTGAGTCCTATTCCTTGTAGACTGTAAGCTCTTTTGGGCAGGGCCCTCTTCACCTCTTGTATCGGTTATTGATTGCTTTATATGTTACTCTGTATGTCCAATGTATTTAACCCACTTATTGTACAGCGATGCGGAATATGTTGGCACTTTATAAATAAATGTTAATGTAATGTAATATGGGAGGCTTCCAAAATCATGCAAAGTCTGAAAGGTTTTCCCGCCGTTTACGAGCGCTCAATACGAATAAGTCGCGACAATATACGAGCAAATCGTAACAGCTACAAAAAAGTCGCGACAATTCGCGCAAGTCGTAACGGCTACGAAAAAGTCGTGACAATTTACGAAAAAGTCGTGACAATTTACGAAAAAGTCGTGACAATTTACGAAAAAGTCATAACGGCGACAAAAAAAATCGCAAAAAATACGAAAAAGTCGCAAAATGTTCGTTTCCAATCCAAATTTTTCCCATTCGGATTCGTGGATTAGTAAATGTGCCCCAGGAGTTGGGTCATGGCTTGGGTTATTAGTAGAGCACCCCGCCCTTCCAGAAACTGCTGCCAACCCAGTCCATATCATGAGAGAAAAGGGAAACAACATTAGCCAAACACTTTTTTTTTTTTTTTTTGCAGCTTAGGTGGCAAATATTGGAACAAATTATAGGAAGGGAGGGTCAAGACATTAAGAAAATTCTATGACAAAAGGAATGCTATTGGATTTGGGCTTTAAAAACTCAACACCCTAGGGGTCTCAACGAAGAGTGTATTATGTCATGCTTTTTATGATCGCATGGTGGGATCATGATAATGGTTAATTATGTATATATTTTTTTCTGCAGATATAAAATATGACTGATGAATTATGCAGTGCTTCAGGGAGAGGTAATTTTCCTGCTTCAGGGTTAATTATCCCCTGTTTCAGGGTTAATTCATTTGGTAACATTTTGGTAACATGTGTTACCTTGAAACTTGACTAGTGACTCGTATTAGTGACTCGTATTATTGTCGATATTGAATAGTCACTAAGTTACAATAATAGGTGTCAAGTGCACAGAGAATTTTTGGGTGGGATAATGTTTGTGTAACTGTGATGTACATATGATCTTATATTTTTTAAAACTTTTTTACAGATTAAAGAAACAGTAACACCAAAAATGTATATATTTTAAAGAAATTAAACTATAATGTACTGCTGCCCTGCACTGGTAAAAGCTTTGTGTTTGCTTCAGTAACATTACTAGAGTTTATATAAACCCTGGTGTGTAGCCATGGGGGCAGCCATTCAAAAGAAGAAAAGGCACAGGTTATACAACAGCTAACAGATAAACCCTGTAGAATACAATGGTGTCTTATCTGTTATCTGCTAGGTAACCTGTGCCTTTTCTCCAGCTTGAATGGCTGCCCCCATGGCTACACATCAGCTTATTTATATAAACTATAGTAGTGTTCCTGAAGCAAACACCCCAGTTTTACCATTGCAGGGCAACAGTACGTTATGTTTCAATTACTTTAAAACACTTTCATATTTTGGTGTTACTGTTCCTTTAATATTATTGGAATGATGTATTTTTCCATGAGGGTTTCACTTATGGACATTGCTCTGATTTATTGAGAAGTGTTAGTATGAATCATGCATTTGAACACTTTGAAATGGCTTTTACAGATTGTTTAAGGATTAAATATACTAATTGCACAATTATATATGCAAATGAAGTGTGAGACTATTTAACCATGCTCACTGCACTGGTTTGTATGCCTGACGAAGGGGTACACCCCGAAACGTTGCTGCTATTTTTTGAATAAACATGCTAGGGCTAAGCCCACTTGCCTTACACTCATTGTGCCGGTCAACTATTTTTTGCTGGACTGTGCTGGGAGTGCCGACTCTCTGGGCTGGGCACCGAGTAGGAATTGTTGGAGGAGGTAAGGATGTGCTGGGTGAACTTTCTTTGTCATATCATGAAGTTGCCAGGCTTATACCTGGCAATAACAAGCACTTTTATTTATTTACAGTTCATGACATATTACTCCTTCTGTAGGAGTTTTTCACCTCATTGTTACTGACAAGATAACATTGGCCTTAAAAGTAGCTAGAGTATACCTTATTGCAGTGGTGTTTAAACTACTTTAGTTTTAGCCACCTTTTAATTTTAAAGACTGGTCAGGGCCTTTCCTCATAACACGGTTATCAATAGATGAAAACATTGTTATCAACCATGTTGCTATAGCTCCAGTAATATCTTTGACAGCACTTAAGTGTTTATGGTAATTACAGCCTTACTGGGCTTCAATCAGAGCTTCAATCTATGTCAGTAAATATCTATTTACTCTAAGGGAAGGAAAATTGGAAAAAAATCCTTGGGCGTGTCTTTTCTTTTCAGTGCTCTCTATAAACAGATTGCCATCCCAGCATCCATATTAGTTTTATATGCCTCCTTTCTTTATATTTTCTCCCTTTTTCCATTAGTTTTCATTCTCTTGTTAACCCCAAATGAAGATGCATCCCAGTTCTTTTCTTAACTTTCTGACAAATGCCTTTCTGCCTGTTACGCTATCCTTAATTTTTTTTTTCCCAGTTCAATATACACTGTACAGGTATGGGATCCCTTATCCAGAAAGTTCAGAATTACCATCTCCCATAGACTCCATTATAAGCAAATAATTATAATTTTTAAAAATGATTTTCTTTTTCTTTGTAATAATGAACAGTACCTTGTACTTGATCCTGACTAAGATATAATTAATCCTTATTGGAGGCAAAACAATCTTATTTGGTTTATTCTATATTTAAATGATTTTTAACAAACTTAAGTTATGGAGATCCAAATTACGGAAAGATCCGGAAAACTCAAGGTCCAAAGCATTATGAATAATAGGTCCCATACCTGTACTGTATTTTGTGAAGCATCAGGTTCCTGTACTTGGTCTTCTTTTGTCCTCTCTGTATAATCTTTTTGCAGTAACTTATTCATTAATTTGTCAATAAATATAATTTATATACAGATGATCTCTTAATGTATTTATCCATTGCTTACCTGATTGAAAACCAGATGTCTTAATACTTTTTATATCCTCTCAGATCAACTAATGCTAATCTAAAACTGAACCTAACAAAAATTAACTGATTTTCTTTCCTGCCAATATACAGTATATATATACCTGTATTGGCACTTAGGCCCAATACCCCAAACATGGTGAATGTCTGTGCTTCCTTCATATCTTAGTCTAATCTTTGTAATTACATATTATTTTTTTTATTTATTATACTTTTTCCTCCATGCAATTATTGAGTGTAAAACCCCTGCAGCATTGCATAGAGTTGTATAAATAAAGCTATAAAAACATACCTTTATCTTCATCCAAATTATCTGATATGTTACCTCAAGATAAAGAAGCCATACTGAAAATACAAATGCAGGCTATTTTCCAAAACCTGAAAGCAAGGATGCCAAGCATACTTATCTGATGGGAAAATAAATAAGACCTCTACAAAATAAATGACAAACAAAAAGATGTTGAAAGAAAAGATAAATGCTCCCTGATGATATAACAGAAGATGTGGACACAGCTAAACAGAATAAGACAAATTAAAACACTTACATCTTGCATTACAAAAAAACACATGGTGTTAGGGTGTTAAGAAATGTATGAACATAGTCAATACCAGTTTATCAGCATAGAAGTATCTGTTCAAAGCACAAAAAACAAGGAGCTGCTCTTTGCCAAATAGGTGGTTCTGTCTTTAAGGCTTTAGTTGACGTAAGTAAGGCTAGCTTGAGAACAGAATCCATCTGAGTTAGGAGGGCCTGTGAGTGAATCTGAACACACAGAATATATTCCTTATCAGTGGCTAGTCCCTATGGAACATAGTTGTTGTGAAGGATAAGAGTATAGCACTTTGAAGCGATTTCTCTAGCATGACATAAAAACTTACTATAAAGACAGGTCGTAGAATTATGTATGACCAGCAATACACATTTCCTTTGCTTATGAAATAACTAAAGGGAAAAACCTTCTTTATGATGGAATTTTTTTTTTCACATGTATATACGCATCCAAAATCCAAATTCCTATGTATACAATTTGCCAAGCATTACAAAGTAAATCAAATAAAAGCAAATATGCAAACACTAATACACAGCATATATGGAAGTGGCATCCATATGCAGGTTTGTCAAAAACTCTCTAGGATCTTTTTACCTTACATGAAAAGTAACTGATTTTGGTCCATAACATTTAGTTGCAGTACTGGTGTCCCAGGTTCAATTGTGTTATTATCTGCATGGAGTTTGCATGGTCAACTCATGGTACCTGGGTTCTCCAGGGTCCTCCATGAGTCCAAAATCATACAGGCTGGTAAATTGGTTCCCGTTGAAACTGGCCGTAAGCTTTGTGCATGGTAAGAACTTAATAATAAAAGCTCCACTAGGGCAAGGACTAATGGAAAGAAGGCAATCTCTATAATTTGGTTTGTATCACATCTGCCTAAATCCTCAAAGAATACACCCAATTTAGCAAAGTTTATATATATATAGTGTGCTAACACAGTTTAATTAGACAATTTATAAAAGAGATCAAAGCTAAAGACAAAAATCTTTACCTAAAACAGGTGTTGACCTGGGTGTATATACCCCAGGTCCCTCGCCAAATATTTCAAATGCTAGTACACATGCAGTGGAGATCACATAAATATACACACACCGATGCTGAAAATTGGTTTGGGTGCTTGGAGCCCCGAACCCCCGCGTTTTGTGCGTACCCGCACTTAATCATAGGCATGCCTATAATTAAGTGCAGGTACGCACGAAACGCGTCAGTCGTTCTGGGTTTTTAAGAATGTAAATAAAGCGAGTTTTATCCATTTTCTGGCTGACCATGATGCTTTGCAAGCCACTTTCTTCAGAGATTTGTATCACATCTGCACTATATAAATCAAAGATAATGTTAGAATGATTAATTGATGTCTGTTTACCTTCTGTAGTGAAGTCACTGGCTAATTGGCATGGTGTGCATATGAGTTTGGCAGGGCTTTGTGCACACACTTTATAAAGTTTATCTACACCAGAATATCTAGGCATTGTAAGTGATGTTTCTATGTTACTGTAATTTCAAAAATATAAATTTAACAGAAGCCCCCTTGAAATTCTATGTTCTATTCAAAACCACTTACTTTCTGAGTTAAGTATTATAATCTGGAAACAATGCATTTTGTTATTTGATTTCTTAACTTAATAAACAAGTAATATCAACAATTACTGATCATACCGTATGCAAGCCTACTGCATTTTATATGTGTATATATATATATATATATATATATATATATATATATATATATATATATATATATATATATATAGAAATATAATGAAATATGGGGCAAATTGTTACTCTTAATGGACTGCTGCATTATATACATTATGCAAATGTATATCATTTCTAGCATCACCCCTTGTTTTAGATTTCATTAAAGGCTTATACCAAAAAGATTCAAAGCTCTGTTCCCTTAATCACTTCTTTTAGAGAATTCCAGATTTTCACTGCTATTGCAGTGACAAAACCTGTGTTAATGCCTTGTTTCTTATCTAAAGAGGCGTTTTTTTTGTGAGCAAAGAGTTCTCAAGAGGTTTCACGCTATTGATTCATAGATACTTTAAATGAGTTTTAAGTTCAGAAAGTCTACGGTAGTACATATATTAATCCAGTCATGTTATTGTTCATTTTGCAGCGATGCTTCTGGAGCACATTTTAATCTCAATTAGTGCCTTGGGGAAAGAACAGCTTTATTTTTCTATCTTCTGTGGTTATATCATGGTGTAGCAGACAAGTAAATAACGTAATCTCTCTTCAGAGAATAAAGGACTCCTTAAGGTAAGCTGCTTTGCATGCACTTTTTAATTGTCTCCTGTTCATATAGTCCACTGCACATGCCAGCCCTATTTCCATTTTCATCAGCTATTTGTTTTCAAGTTATAGCCAAACATTAAATTTGCTTGAACATGAATACAACTATTGTAATGATTGATTTTAATGGTTCACATGGAAGAGATTAGTGCTAAAGTTATGCTTTATTTATTTTTACTTTTGTATATGGGTAAGAATTATATATGGGTTGTATATGGGTAACAATTTTAGAATGATAAAGATTTGGAGAAAGTAAAAACACTTTGTTGGAAATATAGATACATTTAGAGCAATATAAACACTATAACATTATACACACACACAAACACACATATATATATCCATATATCCATTCAAGGACATATGAATGAGTAAAAAATGTATTTAATTATTCTCAATGTTGCTGTGAGTGTTCCATTCATTCTTATGGATATTCCCTAGTGCACAGTGTAAGTTTGACAACCGGTGCCCAAACTCTAATGATATCACAATACAGAGTAAATGTAAGTGCAGAACCAGTTGTTTAGGTGATCCACCTCATATTAATCGCCCATGGATACCAATGGTAAAAATATATGGTAAAATATGTGGTAAAAATACAATCAGATAACCCCTAATAGATAAAAGAATGTTACACAGTAACAGAGATAAGAGGAAGCAAAGTAATATCAAATCAAAGAATGAAGTAATCAGTTGAAATAAAGAACCTCTGGCAGAAATTATTGGACATCCAAAAGGAAATCTGGTGTCCTTGTGGATTTTTGGTAGTGTTTATTCAGTGAGATACTGGTTGTATCCTTCTCAAATCATGGTTTTTAACCGTTTGTAAGGGCTGTGATAGACGGGGAGATAAGTTGCCCGCGACATATCTTCCTTGTTGCGGGCGACCAATCTCCCCGATATGCCATCCCACCGGCTTGTAAATCGCCGGTGGGATGGCATATGCGGCGTTGCGAATTCCCAAAATCACGGAAGTTGCCTTGAGAGGAAACTTCCACGATTTCAGGAAATCACGGCGATTTACGTTCAAGCCGGTGAGATGGCATATCGGGGAGATTAGTCGCCCGCAGCAAGAGAGATGTGTCGTGGGCGACTAATCTTCCCATCTACCACGGCCCTTAAGGCACTTTCAGAAACCTTATCTATGTCCCTTCTGAACTGTATAGTAGGGTTACCCAGAAGCCTTTGATAAGTGGGATTATCTAATAATTGTGCCAAATTTCTGAGCAAGGATAACAGCACTTAGCTTATTAGCAGGATGAATAACTATGGCGGCAGGCCAATTGTTTCAGGGCTTCCCATTGAAATTTAGACATGGAAAGAACTTACGCCATTGCAGGTTTAAAATACATTTATTGCCATTGGTGCAAAGCAATTTAGGAAGTTGTGTTTTTATGCACACAAACCTGCTTTCCCTTTTTATACTTAGCCAAATCTATGATATGTATGAAACTCACAACACGTGGCCTTTTTCCTCACAAATAAAGCTTCTAAATCATTGATTTGTGGGCAGAACACAATTTTTATTATATTTGTTGGGCTCAACAGGAAACAAAAATCTGTTTGAACTGAACACCATAACTTAGGATTCACCTGTATTATATAAGCATGACGTCAGTCACAGTGATAAAATCCTGTAAAAGATTTGTATGCAAAATGCTGTTTTGCCATGGTCAATGGTTTATTTAAATGGAATTAACAAATTTATAGAAATTATACTTGTGGACAATAAAGGACTTTTGAATGTACTGTATTAATAATATACAAATAATTCCTGATATTCAGCAGCAGTTATGGGTTTTGTCAATCCTTTTTTAATTTCCCAAGAGGAGTCATAAAACAATCACTATTACTAAGTTGGTGTCATTCCTCTGCTGTTGCATTTATCTGCAGTGCCTATAACCATTATCGGGTTTTGAATTGCAACTTTAACCTAATGTTTTTTTAAGGACATTGCATTTTACACTTGCTCTTAAAAAACCATGCATGCAGGTGCTATAGGAATAAAACATCCTTGTTGACTGTGGGTACAATAAGAACAATAAGAATGATTTAGGGTTAGTGATAATAAAGGACTTTTTTGTGTATATATATATATATATACAATATGCTGCAAATGTTTTGTTTCAATTGGGTTAAATTGTATGTAACTACTTCTCTTGCTTGTGTGTCTTTTAAGTCCTGAGCAGTGCAGACCCTTACTACACTTTTGATATTTTCACTTCTGGACTGCACTCAGGCCACAACTTTGGACTTTTACGTGAGTGCCTGCTATATATATATATATATATTGTGGGGATTTATCTGGTAGTAGCAGTTAGCGGACTGGAACCTTGGCTCCACAGACGAGACAGGCCACTCCGGTTTGCAACAAAACTAGCAGGCTCCTGTATATGTATGTATGTATATGTATGTATATATATATATATATATATATATATATATATATATATATAAACGAGTTGCTGGAAAGCTGCACACCATAAGAGCAAGATAATACCTGGGTGCCAGTGCTGAAAGCGTAGATACACAGGGTTGGAATGACAGCACACGCAGGATGTTTTTCAAGAAGAATCAGAGGTTTAGATAAATAAATGTGAGGCTTTATTCAGTCCGACGTTTCAGTTCCTATCTGGAACTTTCATCAGGGACAGGGACTGTTTCAGTTCCTATCTGGAACTTTCATCAGGGACAGGGACTGTCCCTGATGAAAGTTCCAGATAGGAACTGAAACGTCGGACTGAATAAAGCCTCACATTTATTTATCTAAACCTCTGTGATTCTTCTTGAAAAACATCCTGCGTGTGCTGTCATTCCAACCCTGTGTATCTACGCTTTCAGCACTGGCACCCAGGTATTATCTTGCTCTTATGGTGTGCAGCTTTCCAGCAACTCGTTTATATATATATATATATATATATATATATAATTATATATATAATTATATTTGATTTTTAAAAGTATTGTTTATGGTATTATGTTATTTTTAATTTCCCCAGAAAGGTTATATATTGATCGTTATTGCCAAACTGTACTCTTTACTCAATATTTTGTAGGACATTAACAAATTGAACACATATCAAGTTATAATATAGATGATTTTTGTCTGGCATGCTTGATGTATGATTTCAGTTCAACATTACATGCCACCCATGTGGTATGTATGAAATCACTTTTTCCTTGATAGATTTTTTGCTTAGGGTAGAATCTGCTTCAGTTTTAATAAAAAAAGGTTCACAAGGACACTTGTTTTGGCCTCTAGCCATTTTTTTTTCAATTTAAATGCAATATAACAATGACAGACATAGATCTGGGAACAAAGGGAATGCAATACTAAACACATTTGGGGAAATATATATTCTGTTATTGCAAAAAGGGGACAATATAGTAAACAAAGCAAAAGTCCTGTAATGATTTCGCCCTTTTTTTTTTTTACCTTACAGCAGTGCTGTCCAACTGGCGACCCCCTTCTGTGTGGCCCCCCAGCTGTCTGGCTGCTGTGACTGCTTACCTTTGAGTAAGCTTTAAATGGTATCAGTACTGAGATTAACTGGCCCCCTGCCAGGGCAGGCAGAGTATGGCACACACAGGCAGCATAGGACAGGCAGAGAGCTGTCTGTGTGTGCCATACTCTGCCTGCCCTATGCTGCCTGTGGGAGGTGAACCTGGCAGGGGTTTGTTCTGGGAGTTTGTTAGCAGTTGGAAATAGCCATTAAATGATCCCTAAGGTTTGTGATTATGTGCTGGGGGTTGCTGTGCTATCCACAGGGGAGGAGGAGGCATATTTCACATATGAATGACAGTTGATATCCCTGCAGTAAGGACCAAGCATTTGAGTTTTTGCTGCACTACCACCATTGTGATAAAATGGGTGTGGCAGTGGCCAAAACTGGCTTCCATTAGTGGCCCTCCACTATGTATGCTAGAGAAATTCTGGCCCTCGGCACCGCAGAAGTTAGACAGCACTGCCTTACAGTATATTAGCTACAGGTATGTAACAGATATTCACAGACTTTGGTTCCCATTTGATTCCCAATGTACCCTTCTGTGTCGGTTATAAGAAACTGTATTATAGTATGTTACATATTCCAGCAGATCAAAACTATGGACTGTTCAATTTCTGGTTGATAGGGGGAAGTTCTATTAGACAGGTTTGAAATTAATACTTAGTAACCTAAATAAAATATTACATAACATTAAAATGTTAGCGTACAATTAGAAAATATTATGAACTAAAAATAAAGTGCCTAGTTCTTTTGGTAACCAAAATAACTATGATATTACCAAGGGAAAGGGGATGACTGCCGAACAAGACAGATGCAGAGTGAGTGAGCTCCGTGTCTGTGTCCAGATTAGTGCTGGGTCGGTATACCTTTTAATACCGAATACCGGTATTTTTTTTTTTTAAATGATATACATTTTGCAAATACCCCCATACAGGTGTGTCAGAACCCGGGAGTTGAAGCTAAGGAGCCGGAAGGCGGAAGTGTTTGGGGCCGGGACTTTGATGGAGCGCGGGAGAGGAATTCGATCGCCGGCAGCGCTTCACCCGTTACCATAGCAACTGTCGGGCAGCCGCGGCCGGGGCATGGAGGCATGAAGCGTGTGCTTACATAAGCCGGGAATCGGCTGGCAGCTGTGTGAGGCAGTACTGCTGAGACCTGCGCAATGAATAGGAAGAAAAGGGGACAAGGGCTTTGAGAGCCCCCGACATTACAAATTATATGTTTCCTTCTTTATGGCCCTCTTATTGTGCCTATCAGTATGTGCTGTCATGTATTACTTGTTTATTTGTGTGATACGTTCCATACATACCTGGGGGGGGGCATCTGAGTCTCACCCTCTCCTTATAAATCTCCCTCTAGCAGTGACCTGTGCCTCCCCCTGTGTCTGTACCTGTGCCCCCCGTGTGTCTGTACCTGTGCTGCCCAAGATCATGCATGGAAAAAAAAAATACTGTCAAATACCGTGACACCGATATAATTTTGAAAAATACTGTGATATAAATTTTTGGTCATACCGCCCAGCTCTAGTCCAGATCATGCTGCAAACATAGGAAAACACTCCAAAAGCAAAAAACCAGGGGGAGAGGAAGGCAAAACATAAAAACTTACAGAATCCCAGGGGTTGTTTAAGCAGTTCTTCAGCCCTGCAGATGGCAAAGCTGCACTTCATCCATCCAAGATGATGCGGCATCCTGCATGGAACCCTACAGATGAATCAGACACAGAGACTGCAGCTCTAAAAAGTCACTTCTGACTAAAGCAGACAACAGAGGCAGATGGAATAATCTGCACATACACTGCCTACCTGAGCTCCCTGAAACAGTAATGAAACTTTTTCAACAAATCTTGGAGCAGCTTACCCCCTATAAAATTAATATTGAAAGGGCACACAGAGCTCTTAAACCAAAAGGTCTCCCTATGGATAGACCTAAAGTTATAAAATGTTTTTAGGCTTGCAATAAAAGAAGAAATACTTGCCAAAGCTAGGAAATTGAGAATGATAAAATCTGATGATGCAGACATTATTGCAGGACCTTTTTTGGTATGCTCTGCAACAGAGACAGATGATTAGACTACAACAATTAAAGGAAAAAAACCCTTATGTTCCACTGGACGTATCCATTTGGCATTCAAGTGTTTACAGATGGCAAAGTTCATTCGCTAACTAACCCAGAGGACTTAATTTCTGGCAGGTTTGTGGACTATATGAACCAGAAGTCGACAAATGGAGAAAATTTATTTTAACACCCAGAACCAAATGGTACCAAATGGTATTTCCTTTATGTGAGCAAGTTTTGCTCTGTACACATTTCATATAGCTTTTGTAAATGGAAGAAAGTACTTTTCAACCCCAATTATCAGTGGAAAAAGTGGATTGAACATTTCATAATTTGCATCAGAAGTGCAATGAATGTAGTAAACACAGGTTCATTCACTAACTAACCCAGAGGACTTTATTTCTGCCAGGTTTGTGGACTAGATGAACAGTTGACAAAGTGGAGAAAGTTGACAAATGGAGAAAATTTATTTAAACACCCAAGGTCCCAGATCTTCCAAAAAAAAAAACCTCTTGGACATTGGTCTTAACACCTAAAAGTCAAAGGATAAAGCAAAAACAAACACCGGAGAAAGTCACCAAGTTGGAGACTTGAGGGGCTGAAAATTTATTTGGATGTTATGTCTCATTGATAAGAATTTGATAAGAACTTGATTTGTCCAGTGGTAAATCTAATATTCCCCATTCTGTCCTAAATAAGATTAAGAAAGTTCTTCATAAATGTCAGCTGGTAGTTAATACTTTTTTCATATGCAAAGAATGTAAACTCTAGACTAGACTATATTCTAATTTTACAATATCCCTTAGAGATGGTCAGATTAGCTAAAAACAACAATATTATTTGGTCTGATCGTGCTATGACACAAATCCAATTAGCTATTGCTGAAAGACCAATTACACCCTGGAAATGGAGGTTAAAGAATACACTACTAGATGATCAGGACTGCATTAAAGATCCGGATACTGTATATAACAGAAAGGAAAAACAAAATATTGGAAAAAGCCATATTTAGGAATACACCATAAATAGAAACAGAGTCAATTCTCAAGCAATTAACAGAAGCACGTCTAGAACTCCACAAGCATACAAACTCCCAAATTAAATATACACTCTCTAGATTGAAGCAACAATATTTTGAGCATGGTAACAAGTCAAGGAGAATGCTCACAAGAACATTAATGGCCATACAAACACAAACTTTTGTCCACCAAATAGGGGATACACAAGGTGAATTACAAATAACCTCACAAAAAATAGCAGAAGTTTTTAAATTATACAATCTGCATGAAGCTGAAAACCATAACAAAAACATAGAGAAATATATAACTAATACCCTACCTATTATATCAAAGTCAACGGCTAAGCAACTGGAATAACCATTTATAGGAGAAGAAATAAACCAAGCCATTAAATCTTTGAAATTAAATAAAGCACCAGGCCCAGATGGATGTACAGCCAAATTTTATAAAATATGTAAACCTAATATTAAATCTCTGCTTCTTCCCCAGTTTAATTCTTTCTCTAAAGAATCCCCTCCTAACTAGGAATTCTTACATGCTCATATCTAAATTATCTACAAAACTTGGAAGGACCATCCGGTCTGTAATAATTACAGACTGATTTTCCTGTTAAATTTAGACATTAAGCTGTATGCAAACTTCTGGCCATTAAAATGGATCACATAGACCAGGAAACCCAATACCATAAAAATGTGTATTTTGCTAAAATGTATTTACTGATTCTCAACTCTTCCCCAGTAAAACATTATTCAGAACTAAATGTTACAATAGGCTCATACATTTGGGATTGGAAAAAAGCATTAGAGTTGAGACCTTATATAGAGAGGATTCTTGGGTAGAAGGTCAGTTGGGTGCTTTGATATGAAATAAAAAAGAAAATACCCCAATACAGCAAAATCGCACATATTAATAATAAACTGCCCCATGTCCATCTCTGCTTACTCCCATATGAAAAAACAGGGAATTCCTACCTGGTATGTTGGACCCGGGATATGCCTGTGCCTTTGGTGTACCTAATTTAGTCCTGACAGATTTTCTTTCCTCTGATACATACCCAATACCAACGAGGTTTCTTGGGTACACTATAACTTGCTAAATCAAAATGTAAGGAAGTTAACTCCATTTGAAAATATATGTCCCATGCAAATATAACTGAGACATACTCTTACATTACTGTACAAAATACTTAGAGAGAATAAATATCCAGATCTCCCTTCAAATGTTAAGGCATGGAAAAATCAGCTTAATACCAACATTTCGGAGATGAGTTTTGGCAACATTTATATAAAATTTGCACAGAGATTACTGGCTGCCAGGTTAACTATTAATGCTCTTTTATAAACTGAAACTTATTGACTCCACTAAGTTGGAGCTATTGCTTCGATTATTATTGCCCGCTAAAGCATTAATCCCAGTACACTGGCGCAAAGAAAACCCTCAAACTATAGCCAGATGGTACCGATTGGCAAATGAGATCTATAATATGGAAGACATCTTGACATCAATACACAATAAATACAGTATATTGATTATAAAGCCACCTGGTTATTCTGGAGGGTATTTATAGGGAGGAAATCTGAGCCAACCAAAAGCCCCCTTAACTAGCTTGACCCCCCCTCACCTCTCCCTTATCGCATAATTTCTAACTTTAAAAACTGTCCCTATCGCTAACCCCAACCTAAAAGAGCAGTGTAGCACAGCTGCGTACCTGGCCGACATCTTCCCTGCAAGCGAACAGTCTTTGGGTCTCTCCACCGATACGGACCCTGTTTGCGCATGCACATTTGGAGGTAGCAGGAAATCTGCTTAAACTGCGCATGCAGTGTGCAAGCAGTCCGTTCTAAATTAGGAAGCCTATTTTCTATGTCAGTCTATGTTTACATAGTATAACAATAGGTAATGGCTTCATTTTTGGGTATATACACTTACCTTTAATATACTTACCTGTTTTTTTACCCATTATTCACTTTAATTCTTTTCTTCTTTCGTGAAGCTGATTTTCACCCTCTCTGTAAAGTAAACATGATGAATGTTGTCTATAATTTTGCTCTGTATAAATGGATATATGTAGTGCTTTGCATGTTTCAAAGCCTGTAAAAATGTTTGTTTAAACCTTGGATATAAAAAAAATAAAACTATTATATCCCCAAATTTGTAATCTGGCGCTCAGAACAGAGTGCAGTATTCTCCAAGAGGCAAGTGCTAAGTAAGAACTAAAGGCCACTCTTGCACCCCTTAATTCTCTAGTACTTGCTCCCTGGGGATATGTAAATAAACCTTGTATTTTTTTAGGCTTGAGTTCTCCTTTAGTTTGTCCAATCGATTTCTTACCCAAGATTAAAGTAAATAGTTCAAAAAAGTCTTAACCTTTACTCCTACTTCTCAAGCGAAGTACTTAGTACCTTTTATTACATAACTCCATAATTACACTAAAAACAGAAAGGAATCATTTTCTTAAGATCCATTCAGTATTTATACTTGTTATGTAATAAAAGTTATTAAGAGAAAGATCTTACACAAAGCAAATGGTATTTTCTTTATGTGAGGTTTTCCTCTGTACACATTTAATATAGCTTTTGTAAATGGAAGAAAGTATTTTTCAACACCACTGACCAGTGGAAAAAGTGGATTGCACATTTCATAATTTGCTTCAGAAGTGCAATGTATGTAATAAACACAGTGAAAGGGTCTTAGAACATGGGCTATGTGCAATTCATAAAGCAATGTCATAACTATCTATGACTTCTATTGCATTTTATTGTTCCCATACAGTAGATACCAGTGTAATGCGAAATGTAAGAAAATGAAAAGATAATTAAATAAGGTACATTTTGTATCAACAGTATTCTTGGTATTGACTATTATAACTGAATAACTCATGAGCACAATATTATTTAAAAACGTATCCCATCTGCCTTGGAATTTCTAATTTACATTTCAGAGCAATTTTCTAACCACTAACATTTGATTAAGTGTATTAATAATACATTGTATGTTTTCTTGAAACACTGTTATATTGATATTTCATTTAATGCTAATTATGGCAAATCATGATTAGCTGTAGATCCATGTTTAGTCAGGGTAGGATTATGGATATGCATTACCATTTTTAAAGGTTTATAATTATAATATTGTCAGCACTTTTTTTAAAAGATTGCCTTTACCATATACTGTATATAGTTAATGACATTTGTGAGCATGCCTGTTTTCTGAACTACAACTCCTAAGATCCTATCAAGACTGACAGGTTGTTATCTGTGGTTCTGTAAAAGAAACTGCTGGAGTTGGAAATATACATGGTCTATGGTGATACCCACATTCATAATATATAATATTAATATTTATATACAATGAATACAAAATGTATAAAGTGAGTGCTTGCACTGTAAACAAGAGTCACAATATAGGAAACATAAAATACCGCATCACTTCATGAAATCCCATGGCCAGTATTACCTTTTATTTAAGGAATGCTGCACAAGCAAACTCTTAGGATAAAAATGCCTTTTGACATGCCTTCTTGTTAAAGTTCCAGAATGATGGCTGGGCAAAGTAGCTGAGTCAGTGAAAACTGGGTGACCATTCCTGTTAATGTTTTAACATTTCCTAAAAAAAAACACGAGAATCAGCACTTTGGTCACAGGTAGATGTTATACCCCTTCCATGTGTAATGTAAATAATGAACAGATGTGAGGAATCATTTATAATTTACCAACTAAAGGATTAGCAGAGTAAACTGAATTTTGCCCTCAAGGGTATAACTACAGTATAGCTTTAAAGCCATCTACCAGAAGATCATAATGATATATTGATGTATTATTCATTTTTCAGATAAGGTTTATATGTATTTTTTTTTTTAATAGAGTTAGAGGTTATTAAAGTTAGTTCAAAAAGTCACAGTTCTTTTATGTAATAGGAAAATAATGTTGCATATTTATTTAGGTTTCAGATAGAGCACATTGGTGTTGGGGACGGATGGTCTTTACATGGCAAGACTATGTCCGTAATGCAATGGCACTCAAGGCTAAAAACAGGATAAACCTTTACTTCAAATCTTTTATTGCGGTAGTGCAACGTTTCGGGGCAAAACAACCCCTTTATCAAGCATGCTTGATAAAGGGGTTGTTTTGCCCCGAAACGTTGCACTACCGCAATAAAAGATTTGAAGTAAAGGTTTATCCTGTTTTTAGCCTTGAGTGCCATTGCATTACGGACATTGTTGTATTTTTGGAGGGTGCCGATCCCTCTGGCAGTGAGCACCGGGCGCTCGTTTGATCTGGAGAATTAAGGGTGTGCGAGGAAGGTCTTTTCTGTTGGCTAGTTTCTAATTTGTGCCTGGTAACGCTCAGCCTATACTAAATAATTCTGATCACTAAAAAACTGCTTATAAATCACCCAGCTAGGTTGATGGATTAATGGATGTTTGAGTGTGGTAAAATGAAGAATGTAGACCCATTTTAGGTCAGTTTTGTAGCCCCTGTTTAAATATGTTGTTACAAATTTTAGAACAACATGTTTGCTGTTTAAAAATGCTTTTTATTATTTGCAAAAACAAGGAACTGTAATGGGGAATTAATTAGCAATGCTCAAAACATGTAACAAACATGGCTTACATTTGCTTACATCTAGTAACTCTTAGCAAACATTCCGATATTGTTGTTTACAAATCTGACAGATTGTTTGCTATGGGTTACTATGCATGTAGCAAATTAATTTAAAGGGGCATATACCTCTTTGTTCAAGATGAATTTAATGAATAGGGCTTGGGCTGAGCATACTTTTTGCCCGTTGTCTCCATTATCAAAAATCTATGGTTCTTGTTATTTATTGAGCAAACTAGATAAAGCAACTTCATGATTTGTTTTACCAAGGTAGAAAATTGGATTGCCAGTATACAGTACATCCCCCTCCCTTGCCCCTTTGATGTCACTTTTACTTCAGTCCATTATGCAGACGTTTTATCTATGTACAGATAATCTGATATAATTAAAAAAAATATTTTAAAAATACAATCCCACTGACTTGAACTATAGAAACTTCTGAAGTTTTAAGTGATTTACAAAGTAAGCAAATTTAAATATAGGAAAAGGCTTATAATTTATTTTATTTTTCGCCCCTTGCAAAAAGATGTTGAGGAAGTGAGACAGAGGCACTGTATCAGAAAGTTAAAAAACAGTGTTGTACATTCAGACATTTTGTATTTCTAGCCATGTTCCCCATATGACATTACATTTCTCTGGATACCCTCTTGCTAGGTAAGCCAATTTTTGACTTGGAAGGGAATCATTTACCAGCTTTTGCTGGTGATTCTAGTGATTTCCAGTGCATAAGGATGTCCTTTTTGGTGTAGTAAAGCAACTGTAGGTAACGTTCTGGAGTAGGACCGAAGTTGTAAATCCCTAATTACTAATAGTAAGCACAGCTCTGGAGTACGGATATTTGGGAGTGCTAGCTTCTCACTGATCTGACTTTATATTTATTTTTTCCCATGGTAAGCAGTGGGTTTTAACAGGAATGTGTCATTATGCCTACTTAAACCCTAGCAACGCTGTTGTTTTCTAACTGACGACTCCCCCCAGCTCACCTCCTACTGATCTGTGTTGTCTCAGGCACAGCTCGGAATTACACAGCTTTCTGAGTGATGGCGTGCTTGGGGACAGGATAATGCTCTCATAGGCTGGTGACAATTGAAGAACAATCAAAACATTCTCCCATCCCCAGGCATGCTGTTATTTAGGAAGCAGTGTAACTTCAAGCCAAGCCAGAGGCCAACACAGGTAAGTAAGAATGAATTAGGGAAGGCAGTTAGAAAACAATAGCTGTGCTCCGGTTTATGTAGGCATAATGACACATTCCTGTTAAAACCTGGAATGGTCCACTATCCCTTTAAAGTAATTTATTTAATTCTGACTCTGATAGACTCCAGAGGCTGCCTGCCTAAAAGCCTGCCACTGTCGGTTTTAGTGTTGGTTTTCAGGTCCTCCTACAGCAGTGATTCTCAACCTTCCTAATGCCGCGACCCTTTAATACAGTTCCTCATGTTGTGGTGACCCCCAACAATAAAATTATTCCTAAAACCGTCGGAAATATGTGTTTTCCGATGGTCTTAGGCGACCCCTGGGAAAGGGTCATTCAACCCCCAAAGGGGTCCCGACCCACAAGTTAAGAATCGCTGTCCTACAGTATTTCTGCACTAGACTTTGGCCACATAAGAATGTTATTATATATACATAAAAAACAGTTAAAGGAACAGTAACACCAAAAAATCAAAGTGTATAAAAGGAACTACAGTATAAAGTACTGTTGCCCTGCACTGGTGCAACTGGTGTATTTGCTTTAGAAACATTACTATAGTTTAGTAAATGAAGCTGCTGTGTAGCCATGGGGGCAGCCATTTAAAAGAGAAAAGGCACAGGTTACTTAGCAGATAACAGATAAGTTCTGTACAATACAACGGTGTTTTATCTGTTATCTGCTATGTAACCTGTGCCTTTTCTCCTTTTTCCAGCTTGAATGGCTGCCCCCATGGCTACACATCAGCTTTTTATATAAACTATAGAAGTGTTTCTGAAGCAAATGTGCAAATTTTACCAGTGCAGGGCAACAGTGCATTGTATTATGATTACTTAAAAACATTTTTATTTTTTGGTGTTACTGTTCCTTTAATGATGTTTGCTTCAAATTACATCTACATATGAATGAGTTAAGAGCATAAAAATCCTGTCACTGCGATTACAGAATTATGATTTTCCTTTTCATTCCTATTTGCTTTTACACATGAGTGGGTAGTGAATATGTCTTGCTTCAGCTGAGGCATTATTCACTGACAGCCATCAGACACTCAGACTATTCTAGACAGCCATAGATAGAATAAGCTTTCCTATGGAAACTTGATCTAAGAATTGTTAATTTTTTTGGGGAGGCAATATGGTTTCTCCCACACTCCCATAAAAGATATTGGGGCTTATTCACTAAAGGTCGATAACGCTTATCGCATGCTTTTTGCGTTAAAAAGTATGCGATAATTAAGTCCCGATTCATCAAAGTCATTTCCCATGGGTTAAGACGCATATCACATGCGCAAAAAAACCCAATGCATTATTTACCTCGCATTGCGCTAATTCTCACATAGAAATAATACTAACGCATGATTCACAAACACATATGAAGCGTTAAACGCGCTAAATATCGCATTAGTCTGTGCGAATATTAACACCTACTTGGGGTAGGCGGTACTTAAAGAAAATTGTGGTTGGTGAGCTTTTGGCAACACAACAAGGACTGACGCCTGTCCTTTTAGTGAATCGAGCATTAAGTCGCAAAAAAAAGGAAGCAATAACATTTTTAACGCATGCTATAAACAGCACTCGATTTATCACCCTTTAGTGAATCGGCCCCATAGTTTCACAACTGCACTATTTCCAGGTGACCAATATTCACCCAAAAAAACTTTGCAGTTACCAGGGACCTTACCAGGGATCTATAATAAGGCAAAATAATGTTTTATTAAAGGGAATATAAGAGAGGTTGTACTAATACTTTTGTGGTGCTGTCTTTTGTTTGATTTTTCTATATTCTGCACTTGTCTCTGGAGTAACTTAACCTGCATAGTTTTAAAAGTACATTATGGGGCAGATTTATCAAAGTGTGAAAATAGAGCTCATTACAGAAAAACTCCCCCATTTTCTATTCATTACTATCGGATTTTTATTAGTGCATTTATTATTTTAGTGAGCTCTAATTTCACACTTTGGTAAAATCTGCCCTCTTATGGTTGATTTGTTACATTTAACAATAAACCAATAAAGAAAGTTGCTTTTTTTGCCGAAACCTAAGAGAAATGAAAAGACAAAACCTGCTTATTAATATGTAAAGAGAGTCTGTTTACTGCTTTCTGACAATCTTTGTTTTTAATAATCCTATTCAATTGATAGGGGATACACTGATTACACTCACTCTGACCTATCATAATCTATTGCTTTTTTAAATCTGACCTGGCCTGGCCTGGCTTTCCTGACCTTTCTGTTTTATATTTTCATAATCTGTATTTGTCAACATTGTATTAACCCTGCTCTGCTTCAAATTTAGCTCTACTCTTGTAAGCATACTTCATTGTGCTCTTCTAGCTTCTTCTCTGTAATTTAGAGCAAGTATGACTTGCTGAATCTTCTTACAGGTCACTAATGATATATAGCTAAATGTTTGTGGAATACTATCCCAGGAGATGCTCCAGGGTGTACTATTGACATTCACTCCCATGTGGCTTTCACCTTATTCTAAAAGCTTTATGTCAGATTTGCTGCACCTAATTTAATGCACAGTTGGATCTTTTAACTGCAAACCTACCAGTTGTAGATTTAGTATTTCAGGAGCAGAAAAAAATCTAAAGAATTTGTGCATCAGCTTTGTATTTAGCAC
Organism: Xenopus tropicalis; assembly: GCF_000004195.4. Classification (NCBI taxonomy): domain Eukaryota; kingdom Metazoa; phylum Chordata; class Amphibia; order Anura; family Pipidae; genus Xenopus; species Xenopus tropicalis. Next base: position 71,598,961 of record NC_030677.2, on the reverse strand, counting down.
CCAACTTATTTAATACTTCCATTGGCATGTAATGCATTAATAAATAAAATACAGTATATAATTTTTTTTTTACAAAAATGAAAGTGCTGCAATGGAAAAGCAATATCAATAGCCCAGGTGCTTTACCATGTTAGTAAAAATAATCCATAACACAAAAAACAGGAACACTCATGGGTCTTTAGAAAAAGAATTGATACTTTAATAGATCAATGGTTCAGTTCTACGTGGGATCCTTTATCAAAAATACAATACACCAGAATGCTTACAACCATTACATACCCAAAGTAAGGGACTAAAGTTCCCCCATACACGGCCGCTAGTTGCTGCCGATATCGGTCCCTGTATGCCCGTGTATGGGCACTCCCGACAGGCCTGCCCGACCGAGATCGATCGAGCAGGTTAGAAAATCTGGTCAGATCGGGGACCGCATCGGCTGGTTGATGCGGTCCCCGAACCGACTTTGCCATTGCCCGTTGTTGTAATTCGATCATTTGGCGCCAGGGCCAAACGATCGTATTACCCTGGATTCTCCCAATATCGCCCACCCGCAGGTGGGGGATATCGGGAGAAGATCCGCTCGCTTGGCGACATCGCCAAGCGAGCGGATCTTATAGTGTATGGGGACCTTAAGTCTTGAAAGAGAACTACAGGTGTGAATCTTGTCACTTTTAAGGTTCTTTAAGGAATTTCTAATTACTAAAACAGGCAGAACTTATCAGATCAACAAATATTCGAATTACATAGATACATTTAGTTACATAGTTAAGGTGGGTTGAAAAAAGACCAAAGTCCATCAAGTTGAACCCTTCCAAGTGAACCCCAGCTTACACACATCAGTCAAAAGGGGTTGCATACCTGGTGACCTGCTACCTGGTTTTTGGAGCATATTTCAGCTATTGAAATGGAGGGATTGTAAATCAGTTGTCCCTAAGCATGTGATTAAGAAACATGGTGGAGCCATGACTTTACAGTTTCAGTTGATAGGTAAACCAAATTACCAGATTAGAAAAGGGGATGAGGGTTAGGAGGTTATTGGAAAAAGAAGCTCAGGTTGTATGAATAGAGAATTTGAGATTTCTTGTTTCTATTTATTTTTGTTTTCTATCTCTTTCTTTCCCTTTTGTATAATGCATTGTGTTAATTTTATGGTTAATGTTGAGTATTGTATTGTTGCCATTGGTTTCAGTGGCAAGAGCTTTGTGATTAGTGACACAAAATGTTAATGTGTTTTAGGTGTGGGGAATATTGGGTGTATTTATACAAGAAAAGAAGTGGACCATTTAATCGCTTCTGAGGAAGTCACAGGAAAAGAATCTATAACCACAAGTGCAATTTTGGTGCAAGTTGCCATGTTTCCCCATATATAATTCAGGTGTAATTTTAGTCTGGAGCAGAGATGCGCCTGACACAAAAGTTCATGTATAAACAGACGCAAAGGCAATATGAGCCAACTTTGGGCATCTCTATTGTTTAACCTATGCATTAATCAATACATGGTAACATTTCATTATATTTAATTAAATCCCTTCCATTTTCTTTTGTTAATGGTTCTTTTTCCATCTGCTTAATTTACGTAGTTTCCTAGTATCCTATTTCCATGAAAAAATACAAAATCTGTTGCAAATATCCTGTTACTGACTTTATAAAATCAGTGTAGGCAGTTCCTATTGCTTGGATCAGTATCACTTCATCTGCCACTCACAATACTAAAAATATAAAATGGATAACTATGTGAAGTCATTTGAAACATCTCAGGGTAACTTTCATTTTGCTTTTCCCAACACTGCAACTTCATGAAAATTAATATTTCAGTAGATTCACAGCAGATATCATGACATATTCTTAACTGCCAAAGTTATTGTTCTGCCATGAATTTCTCTCTGCAAGGCTGATGGCACACGGGATTACTGTGGCTGCTTAGTATATTAGCCAACGATTGCTTCAGTGAACATCTACAATAACAGCGTGCCACAGGGAAGATGTACTAAGCTAGGGGAAACCTCACTGCTGAAAGACAGCATTTCATCCTACTTTTCGATCTCTGCCTGATAATATTTAATACATCATAAGGAGGCATCAAGCTTTGTTGGGGTGTATGAAATGAGAGACCAGATAAAAGACCACTACCCACCCTGTTTCCTGCAGGATTTCAGTTTACATTTACATTTGTTGTAAATAACAGCCACTGAATTATATACTTCTATAGGTAATGTACTGTATTTTGTTTAAAAACTTTCTTTTTTTAGAAGGCATAAATTTTGCTCTTTTTAGCTCAGCACAACCATTTAGCATGTGTCCTAATTTGGTGCATCACTTACAGGAAGTTTTGTCTGAATTAAAGAAAAAGTATTGTGACTTTTGTCTGGTTATTTGCCAATACTCCAAAAAAATTAAAACATTTTATCCAGAACCTTACATATTTCAGAAATATATTTTCTGTAGTAACTGTGGATACCAAGAAAATATCCTGTAACAGACTGGAGGTAACTAACTGTGAGAGAAGGACTTGAATCCTCTAGAAGTTGCATGGTTTATTTACACTCCTGTTTCCTGCATTACTCCTAGCATTCATTAGCAGTTATGGCCAGGTCACCAGCACACAACTTTGGACATGAGTTGTAAGATACTTTGGTAATCCTATCAAAGTAACTCCACAGATTTCACACAGAGTTTCATGTGTCACCTGAAGAGTTACAATGTGCCATTAGATTAGTGGAAGAGTACATATGCTGAGGACTTCCCATAGCAGTCAGTTGAACTGCTCGAATGATTACTTAGCAAGTCCAGTTGCTTTAGATTTACTTATACTAGATATACCATGACCTGAATGAATGAAAATCTTCATTGTCATTTTGGATTGAAACAAAAAAAATGTAAAGAGGAGCAGTAAAGCGAAGCAGAATTGGGGCAGCGGGGACTGGGTGATGGGCTTTTTACTCAGGTACCTGATGGGCCCCAGGTACCCTAATTCGACTCTGGTTAGCTTCTTTTAAGTGACTAGATTTTTTTTGTTGGAGTTGATGGAACACAGGGCTTATCCTGCTGGCCTATTTCTGCAAATAATCTCCAAAACTGCCACTGCAGTTCCCACTGAATGTGATTGATGTGGCAGCAATGGTACTAACCAGGGGCAGCAGAAGATGTTTTTGGTTGAGGAGGCCAGAAGGAGGAGGATTTGCGGCACATGACAGAAATTTTTGAACACTCCCACTTTTTGTGGCCAAAGAGAGCCCCTTTCCTGCCAAAGCCACCCGCCCCTCTGCCTCCATTTAGCCACAACTTCCAAAACTATGCCTATAGTACTAACACATGTCTAAAGACACCTCCTAGAGGTGGAATACATCTCCTGGTCTATAGGTGGTAAATGTAGAGATCTTACATCTGTACATAGGATTAGAGTCATAGAAGCATACAAAACAATTCAGGTAGACCCCAGAGCTAGCCTTTTGTGTATCTTAAAAAAAGCTGTGTTTAGTTACTGACAACTTTGTAGTGCTGGATTTTTTTTTCATGAGTAAGCAGGTTGAATGAATTCTTTAGAGGGTGTCACAAGAGTTTACCAATCAGATATCATGAACAACAGCTTTTGTGTATGGCCAGCTTTTAGCAGTTTGGCTGTAATACAGTACTTGTGGATATCAGACCGCTTACAGCATATAAAAACCATGAAAGCACATTATTCCAACCCGTTACAGATTAAGGGAACAATACAATACGTCAGACAATTCTTATAATATAAGAAGATGGGTTGACTTGGAAGGGTTTAACTTGATGGACTCTTTTCAACCCTGTGTAACTATGTAAGCTTTTTTTTTTTTTTTTTTAGCTTAGTGATGGTACTTCTGTTATTGGTAGAAATTAAGTTGCAGATTAAATGTGACAGCAAATATTTCAGTAAGCAGTAACATCACCGGACTCACTTAAAGGATAATGAAAGGTTAATATAAATTAAAAGTAAGTCTAAAGGCATTCTTTTTAAGTACTTACTGTTGCTTCTCTGAGATATGGTGCTGGCAGCCTACAGCAGTGTGAAGACTACAGTGACATCACTGAAATCATTCTGTTCTTCCTGTAGGTGCCAGCGGCAGCCTTCCTGTTCTCTGAGAATGTGTGTAACTTGATCCTGTCTGCTGTTCTGAGCTACACATACCCACCAGCCAATCAGAAGCGGATCTGGCAGAGGGGAGGGGGGGAGGGAATGAAACACATGTGCAGTATGAAGCAAGGAGGGAAAGGAAGGGAGAATACCTTTTTAGAGATGGCTGCCTGTTCTAGAAAATGTGAAGTAAGTGTGACTGAGTAAATATTTGATTAGGTGAGCCAAAAGTGTGGCGTTTTTACTAAACAATAGGAGGACTATTGGGCAGTATGCTTTTTAAATTTTGACTTGCATTCTCCTTTAATGTCACACTCCTTTAATGCCCTAGAGTGTGCTTAAAACTGAATGTTATTGCCAGATCATCAAGTTTTAGTTACTCATATAACCCTGGCCACAAAACACTAATGGACATTCTACCATACTACCTGGCCACAAAACACTAATGGACATACTACCATAGCAAAATAGGAATTTGCAATCCCTAATTTGTGCTTACATACATACTTTCTCATAGTAAAAGTAGACGAAAAAAAGTACCATTATTTAATGGTACTTTTTTCATCTACTTTTACTATGAAAATGATCTTTCAACAATGTACCAACAAGATGTATCTCTGCTTTTAGGATCTTTTTCCATGCAAAAGGCAAAAGGTTTATTGGATTACCAAACAATTAATGCAATGCAAAGTAATGGTAGACTTAACAATCAGGAAAAGGTAGTTACTGCACTTAATGAATCATTATAGCAAGGAAAAGTATACAACTAAAGTTTTTTTATACCAGTGCTACTGCTCAGAAAAAAAATCAGCCCCTAAATAGTGATGTATAGAGAGATAATCCAGTTTTACTTGAAACTACTGAACTAAAATTTCCTAGGCACTTGTTTAGTTTTGTTTTTAAAAACGTATTTCCCCCCTGGCAACAAATCATTAATACAGTAATGGAAAAACATATGTGCGCCGCGAACAATCTATTCTTTGGAGCATATTAGTGTTAATAAAATGCCCATAGGTGCTGAGGGACTGATCAGAAACAGATGCAGTGTGTGTAATAAAATTCTCAATGGAAAAATCATTGTTTTTAAACAGAAGAAAACATGGCATTTTAAAGCAAGTCTGTAAAAAAAAGCACTATGTGTTATTATAGTTCACAAAGTACGAATTGTCTAATAAACAATATTACAAAGAAAAATACTATTCTTGTTCTGAATTTTGAAAAATGTTATTCTGTTACATCCCCTCATTTACTGGGTAAGAATGAATTAAAATCACATGATGGTTAAAAGTAGAGACATTTACCAGAAAATATGTGCCCAGAAATATGACAATATAGGTATGGCACTGGGTATCTAGAATGCTCAGGACCTGGGGATTTTCCAGATAATGGATCTTTCATTAATTTTGATTTCCATACCATAAGCCATAATGATTAAAACATAATTTAAACATTAATTAGACCAATAGGATTTTTTTGCCTCCAATAAGGATTTATTATATCTTAGTTAGGATTGAGTACAAGTTACAGTTTTATTATTACAGAGAAAAAGCAAATCATTTGTAAAAATTAGAACCATTTGCTTATAATGTCGAAGGCCATCTCTGATTTGCTATGGGAGATATCCTTCACTAATTTGAATAATGGGTTTCCAAATAACAGATCCTATGCCTGTAATATATTTGTATATACTGTATGTGTCTGTATATATATATATATATATATATATATATATATAATATATCCTATAAATTATATCCTTATTAAAGGTGCCTGGTTATGTAATCAGTTATAATTGGTGCTTAGTGATGTAATTTTTATTACATGACTCACTGAAACATGTGTATTATAATAAATAATGTACTCCTGTTTTAAAACATGAGGATATTCGACATCACCTCATCTATGACTTATAATATCCTTATATTTTACTAAAGGGGGTACATTATTCACTATATATTAGAGCATAGTGTAATTTCATATTTTAAGCCTCTACAGAAGATACTATTTAAGATTGAAGTGTTTTGTTAGTGTTAGTTAGTTAGTGTTAGTTATTGTTAGTGTTTTCAGTGCTAGCATATTAATACTGAACAGGATATGTTAATTAAAATGTATATATATTTTTTTTTCTAAAAAAAGAGGCAATGAATACATATCTATCTCAAACTGATTTGATACCAGACTAATTAATTATTTATACCCCAACTGAAACATGGTTCTTCTTTAATCACCTTTAAATCCTAACCTCTTTAATATAATTGAATTAATTTGCCTAGCCGCGTGTACTCCGGCTGTAAATAACAATGTTTATTAAGCCGACTGCCATCCGCCAATGCAGAATTAGATTATTAATTCAAATTTACACACATTGAATGAAAAATACTTGCATGTAGTACATACCCTGATTCTCAGCAACAGTGGCGGATGTATTTATTTTGCACTCTGTTCCTGTTATTCCTATGCACTGTGCTAATGTATTTCGGCGACTAGAGAAGCTTTCATGCTCATGAAATTCATATTTTCCTAAAAATGTTAAAGTTTTCTTGAGTAATTACTGAGGTGCAATGTTTATTTCATGTAGGTAATAATCTTATCTAAAGAACCCACTTAGGGGCCAATTATTGTATTAGACTGACATTTTTGTCTTCCTCACAAAATTCATATGACGTATTAAGTGGCAAGATTTTTTCCTAGCATTATGAACAGGAGAAATGTTTTTTCAGTACAAGACTTTAAAAAAGATGTCAATTAGATTTCAGAAACGTTAACAAACGTTTTTTGGCCCCATGATACCTTCCATTGATTTGAATATGAAACAATGGGAACCGACAGCCAGTCAATGGGAGGCATCAGGGGAAGATTTGCGGCACTTTTTGAAAAAGAGCCATGTGTGCCATAAGCCTTATGATTACTCTCTTCAGGCCACCGCTGAAGAGGAAATATATGATTTACTCCTTACTACCTCCCAATTTCTCCTCTATGTAATGACTCCTCCTTACTGTATATATAAAGCTCAGCATAGAGTTTTCAATATACTGGGTTATACCAATGATATAAATAATATTGCCCCTTTAATTTGAGAAGTAACCCAATGCACCTTAACATCTGTGCCAATTCAAACTGCTAGATGAATGCTCAGAGGAAATCTGTAACAGATTGGTTGTTATTCACAAAAAATATAATTCTTATTTCTGTTATTTGTGGTGTGTAAATTACAATGATTTGTGATGAATCGTCATATGATAATTAAATTACTCATCTCTAGTAAAATTGCAGCTGATATAAATCAACAAGTGATAACCTTAAAAGCTAGATAAAGATTTTGTACATCTGTTGTATGAATCTGATGCAAGCTGAAAACAGTTTGTAACTACACACTACACAAGTTAAAGGTGTATAAGGCACAGACTTTTAAAATGTTTAAATTTTTAGTAGACATAAAATATGTAGATCGGGATTATGAAAAGATCCTTTATCCAGAAAAACGCAGGTCCCGGCCATTCTGGATAACCGATCCCAAACCTGTATATATTTAGTAGTAGGTGTATGTAGCTACTCACATAGCTACATTTGCATTTAATGACTTAAGTGTAGGCTTTGGATTTGCCCACATAAAAAGTAAAGTGTTTCTGAGGTAGAATAACTAGATTCTGATTTAGGTTTTTATGTGGTTGGTTGGCTGGCATCAATAATATGTCTTCTTTCATGAATACCTAAACCCTGAAGGTATGGACATTAGAGAGGACAAGGTCTTAAACAAATAAACCCTTGATATATTAAATACATTATTTGTTTAATACCTTATTTTGTAAATAATACCAATAATGTTTACTACTTTGATGAACTTCACTGTTTTTGTTGAAATTTCCCAATTATTAAGCTTAAGAAAGTTTCCATTGAGGTCAGAGTGATATAAAAGTTGTTAAAACTGAAATGTAATCAGTGTAATGTTATGTCAATGTAAAATGTTTGTGAACAAGCAACTTTAGTATTATTAACGGGTAGTAAATACATCAGAGAAAGCATCTCTTTTTTTGCCTAAAAATATGCCTCAGCAGGTTCCTTATACAGATATGGGATCTGATATTCAGAAACTAGTTACTCAAAAAGGTCTGAATTTCTGGAAGCCTGTCCACCTGTGGCTCCATTTTAACAATTTTTTTTTCAATTATTTACTTTTTCTCTGTAACAATTAACAATGCCTTGTACTTGATCCCAGCTAATATATATAATTAATCCGTATTGGAGGTAAAACAATCCTATTGGGTTTATGTAATTTTTAAATAATTTTTATTTTAGTAGACTTAAGGTATGGAGATCCAAATTATGGAAAGAGCCCTTATCCAGAAAACCCCAGATGCGGAACATTCTAGATAACAGGTCCCATGCCTGTATATAACATGAAGTGAGGAACAAAGGACCAAAGGTATATGAAATTAGTAGTACTGGAAATGGAACTTTAAACTTTGACTGGTCTTAATACTTTGCTGCCTTACGTCCTAAAAATAAATAGAACTGTGATACTGCAGCTGTAAAAAAGACTAGGGTAGAAATGGAGGTTCATGCAAGGACTAAGACGGGCACATTTTCAAAAAATTCTGCTGCTGCATTAGGCAAAATATATGTGACTTTTTTTGGAAAGGGAAGAGTTGTGCTAATGAAGTTCTGTCCTACGCCCTGTTTCTAAGCTTTTCTGACCTGAAATCTGTTTCTTGAATATTAGTATGCAATTCCAGAAAACCTGCAGTGCTAAATAAATAGCAGTTAAATAAAGAATAGCACTAATATAAATCCCATGTTTATTAGTTGGATGGGTTGTCATGTCATTTTTCACCATTTTTCATTTTTTCAGTGGTGGGAACAAGTTCTCCTCTTTGTAGGTTAATAGCTAAAAGAGTAATGTTTGTTCTCTGCTAATAATTCATATGAATGATTGGATATTTAAATATTACATATCTGAATTATCAATAGTTGTATTTTAAAAAAAAATCATTATACATTTGATTTGAAGGAAAACACATGCAATATTTATGGATTTATTTAAATGTTTAACTGGATAGTATTGTTTACTTTACTGTAATTAAAATATAAAGCTCCTGGGAATCATACAGAGAAGTTCTTAAATTATGCAATATATAAAGACTGTTAGAGGAAAATATATAAAGGGGGCAAAGATGACAGAATGACATTATGACATTTTTACAGTACAAACACAAAGATCCTATGAAATTGAAAAAGACAAATATGTGTGTGTCCAAAGGGAGGGGAGCATATGTAAAATTTTAAATGATAAAAGATATGAATACAATATTTAGTTATATTCATATCACTGTGGGAGCTGGACATGTGTATTACTTTGTTCATTATGTTGATAAATAGCATGGATAAATAAGAAAGAAAGAAAAATAATCAGCATTTGTAACTGGCATTTATTGAAGCTCTTTATAAGAAATATATTTACTTCTCTTACAATATTCCAAAGGAATCTGGTATAAAACTCATACTTGATTCATAATACTGAACATTCTCTACTGCTCTCACAGTGGAGGACCCTTTGTAATACTCAAGGTAAATATCATCTTTTCTGAGTTGATGGAGTAATCTCTTGTAGTTCAATGTATATATCTGTTAATAAGAGGAGGCCCACTCCATACATTTATTGTTCTACGATTTGCATTTAGCCTTCTGCAGTGCTACTCTGTCGCAGGTTTCTAAACTGGGAGGGCTAGCTCTGTTAGCAGGCCCTAAATAATGCATACTGCATTGCAACAACACTTCTACAACAATGTTTGCTTCCCTGAATTCTTTTAATAGGAGAATATGGAAAAACGCTCTTTCTCTCTTGCAATTAGAAAACCTCTCTAGCTGAAACAGTAAAAATGCACTTCCTGGCAAATGGTTCCATGAAACAAAACGATTTTTTAGCGTGAGTGAAATGTATAGCCCACTCCAGATACCTTGTGCTTCGGTTTTAACAAAAAATACTTAACTCTGGAGCGCCCTCCTCTGTCCTGACTTCCCAGATGAGGTCTTATGGGGTAAAATAAAATAATATATATATATAGCGTAATACAGTAATATGATATTAATAATCACCCCTCTAAACGTGTTTGTATCTAAAACATATCTTGTGAACACCACTACCAAATGTACTTCACTTTTCTGTGAAAACACATAAATACAATCCACTGCAAATTGTTTAAAGTTCGTGTCTATTTAAATAAGTGAATTTCCGTATTTCACACTCTTCCGTGACTTCCTTTTATCCTTAACCAATTGTGCATATACTTACAGAAGTATGCGTTGCTCCCCCATATAGCCCCTCGCATGAAGGAAATTTAACCCACTACATGTATATATCCATACAAGCTTGTGCTGACTTTAGTATTAATTGTGCCTAAGCTTCTGCTACTAATATATGTATTTTATACTTACCATTGGTGCTGACTTAACCATTGGTGGAATCAGAATTAGATCAGTTGTATACAGCAGCCATAGTGTCAGTTGTATACAGCAGCCTGAACTACAACTCCCTAGGTCCCATAATCGGACCGTTTCTGATTTATTATTTGATGAAAGTAGTAGAATGTTGAATACTCTATGAATGAGATATTATTTATCAAACCCCGACCCGATCATCCTGTCAATACTTCCCGATCGTAGTTGATAAATGGAAGACTCAGGGTGATTACGTTTACTCCCAGTGGGGAGAAATATAAAGCTGTTGATAACATAGTAGCAATTGCAGCAGTGAAGCCTAGTTCCTAAGTTGTTACATTGTCTTGATACTTGTAACATGTGAATCCCGTTTGTAACTATTGAAGTTGATATTATATCAATTCGAACAGACACAGGGTTATTTTTTATTTTAACCTTTCCGTTTCCCTTGTATGTTATTTTAAATCGTTTTTAAAGTGAGTTAAATAAAAGTTATTTGATTTTTATAGTTCTATAGTGGTGTGCCTTGATGAAGTGTGTGCTTCTTTTCCTTAATAAAATTAGTCTGTGAATACATTCAAGTGCACCCACACAGTAAGCTTTAGTGCGGGGTTTTCTCAATTTCTATATACTTACAGACCAACACTATGGTCTTGGAGCTTGTAACAAATTCCCTCGTGGTAGAACTATAACTCCCAGCTTCTCTTTTTCCACTTTCTCCTGCTGCTGGACAAATATACGGTACAACGGACATGTGTAAAATCAGCTGGAGGCTGCAATCAAGAGACATTTGGACTAATAAAGTTAGAAACACTTTAAACTGTGCGACTGTGTGTTTTAGATACAAACACGTTTAGAGGGGTGATTATTAATATCATATTACTGTATTACGCTATATATATATTTTTTAATTATTTTATTTTACCCCATAAGACCTTATCTGGGAAGTCTGGACAGAGGAGGGCGCTCCAGAGTTAAATGGTTTCATGAGTCAGTACTCATGTTCTGTATCTCAGCACCAGATTTATATATATATTGCTGGTTTTACCTTTGGATAGCAAAGGAATAGATGTTGCCAACTTGCCCAGTCAGTGTATACCTTTGTGACTACAGCTACAGGTATCAGCAGCACTTTAGCTCCCTCATGCTAGCCTTTAATGTACAAATATCCTTCTTTGCCAGCCTGTTCCACTTTACAATCTTTCTTCTAGAATCTAGGTAAGGCCTATACTTCCTATTGGTCTTGGCTAAAGTTTTGAACTTAAAGAAAGACCTCAATGTCTTCTCCCAGCAGTTGCATAAATCAATTATCTGAAACTGCAGATAAATATTCTACTAGTGAATGTGGGCATAATCTTGACATGCCTCCAGCCATTTCTTGGAGTGAAGACGTTCAGAGAATAAATGAGTGGTAAGCTATAAGAGAATTAAACCGCAATCTGTAAAAGGGTGTCACAACTATACATATTCATAGGCCTTTTACCATATTTTACAGAAAGGTAGGCTAGTGCCTAATGGTTATGGTTTTCAAGCATTCAATGTAATTATTTGGTTGATAGGGTCTTGTTTACTTTAACCACTAGGCTGTGCTTTAAAAAAGAGACTGGAATATGAATAGGAGAGGGCCTGATTAGAAGTAATAAAAAGTAACAATAATAATAAAATTGTAAGCTCACAGATCTATAATTCTTTAGCTGCCCCCATTTGAAAGCAGGAAAGATGTAGAAGAGAATATTAAATTGTTCAAAAACTATAAATAATATAAATAAATGAATATAAATAATGATGATCTACTATGTAAATACAGCCATAAGCACTCACAGAAAAGCTGCACTCCTCTATCAACAGAAACACAGGATTTCTTGTCTACTTTTTCAAAACATATTCTTAGGGTATTTGATTCCCCTCTCAGAAAAATCTTTCATTCCCGGGGACAGAGTCTGCACAGCTCTCTTCTCTCTCCTGCACCCCCCTCCCATAAGAATTCATAAAACACACTCCCCCCCTCCCATAGAAATGTGTAATCTGAGCTACCAACGACTAGAGCTGCAAGTGGGAAGCTACTTAGAATGGCAGCTGCTATCTTAAACAAACAGAGAAAGCTTCTAGGGCTCTTTATTCAGGTATTATAAAGCTTTCTGCAGAATAAATACAGTGTTCTAGGTGGCACTAATGTGCCCGCTGCCACCCCCACCCTTGACAAGCCTGGGGTGTTATTATTACTTATGTGGTCACAGTAGTCACTTTTGTATTTTTGCCACATTATTTTCACAGTATGCACACTTTATGCATGTTTACATCGTACTGAATCAAGTAAATTAAAATGCTGATGTGATTCCAGCAAAAAAGTAAGCCTATGTAGGCAGATTTAAACATGAAAGAGATAATCAAAGTCCTGTTCTTTTCTGGTAAAAGAACTATTGCATAGTAACCCCTTGACACTGTTGGGCTGATTTGTTAACATGGGTGGTAAATTGCACCAATACAGTTTCCCATAGCAATAAAATCCCTGTAGCTAACTTTTCAAATCTTTTGATGATTGGTTACTATGGAAAATTACACTGGTGTGAATTAGCATCTATAATAGTAAATAAGCCTCTGATTCTGTGGAACATTTCAAATTGTATAAATCTTTAAAATCAAGTATTTAGAAATAAACAAAGTACTTAACATACAATTACATTTTCAATATTGAAGTGGAGGCTTTTTAAAAATATGAATGCATTTGGCACTTGCCAGAGGGCACAAGCTTCTTTTTGATTGTTCTGATTTTATATTTTTTTGAATTTAAACATATTACATTTATAATTCAAGTATAAATATATGTATAACTTTTAATTTCTTGAAATAGGGCAAAGATAACTACTGTATATGTCAGGTTTAAGCTTTTCCCATTACTTATATAGATATTAATCTACAGTAGACACTGCTATTAAAGGAAGATTATCTCTGGCTGATACAAAAACATGTCACTTTGGGTCCAAGAATGCATTCCTGGGGTTAGACAATAGCTAGAATTTAATACTAAAAAGATATGAACCTGCCTTTTGTCAAATGATTAGAAACATATACACTTCTTTCCAGTTAAGGTATATTGATTGCTAAACTCTACAATAAATACAGAGTAGTCTGTTCTTAGTATTTCAATATAATTTAAACAATAAAATCGATATGCAAGATAGGTCTGCATTGTATATACCATACATTGTGTTAAATAGAAGTGTAGAAGCTATTGTATAAACACTACATACAGTAGATGCAAAGAAAAGGCAAAATGTATAAAAAAAGGTTTACATTAAAGGACATATTTAGTATCTGCTAATCTTGGTATATTGCTCGTATATAGAATGCAGTTTTGCCAAATATGACACTAATGATTTCCAAAAGGTTATCTATCTATTACATGCAGAAATGGTTTTATATCCCAACAGGTAATTAAAATAATGAATGTTTTTTTGCCTGTTGATCATGGAACACCAGGAAAAATGCCTGCCATTCCTGTGGGCTTTGCCACCCAAAATTGCAGAAGAAAGCAAGAGGTATAAAGGCATTGGGAGCTATTGATGGAAATTTTTTATAAAAAACTTTCCTTTTACTCTGTAATAAACCTGGTCAACCGTCTTTTGTGACTCAAAACGCCTCTCACCACCTTATGCAAAGTTTATACATAATTGATATGTATTCACATTTTTACAGTATTTATCAAAAGTTGCAGAGATAATGCGCCACAAAATTGTCAGATATGTATTTGAAAAGCCTATACAGGTATGGGACCTATTATCCAGAATGCTCTGGACCTGGGGTCTTCCAGATAAGGGGTCTTTCTGTTATTTGGATCTCTATACTTTAGGGGGAGTTACTAAAACTCATTTTTTAGGATTTTTATTATTTATTATTAAAAAACCACATATAAACTTATTTCCAGAAATGGCAGTCATTTATCAAAAGAACTAAAAAATTATGAGTGGGAAAAAGTTGTGAAAACCGCAACAGTTTTGATGTATCACACAAAAGCCAAACACCCAAAAACGCAGAAAACCATGAAGCAAAGAAATATCTTCCAGTTGTAAAAGGGACATTTGCCATTGACTTCTAGATTTCAACAGGTTTTAGCTGGCAAATTATCCCTTTTGGAATTGTCACGGTTTTGTTCAGGTTTTCGGTAACAAAAACCTTAAACCAAAAAAACCCAAATGCCCCCTTAAGTGTTTAAAAAAAAAACAAAAAAAAAACTTTAAACATTTAATAAACCCAATAGGATTATTTTGCCTCCAATTAAGGTAAATTATATCCTATTTGGAATCAAGTAAAAGGTACTGTTTTATTATTTTAGAGAAAAAAGAAATCAATTAAAAAAAAAACGAGTTACTTGATTATAATGGAGTCTATGGGAGATGGCCATTTCATAATTCAGAGCTTTCTAGATAATGGGTTTCTGGATAACAGATCCCATAACATATATTCATATAAATTAATTGAGTTCTTTTGGTGAATTTTTGTAAAGCATCATCTCTACTTTTGACTATTTTTTATTGTTTTCCAAATGTCCCCACATACTTATGGATACATGCATGCAATGTAGATACATTTTAAATCACTTTATGCTCCTAACTTGAGACGCATGGGTGAGCCTAAATAATCTGAGGTTGAAAGAGTGGTGGTATAAGGTCTAGATAGATGGGAGAAGGGGGGAGGGAGAGTTAAATAATGTGGGGGTAGAGGAGGTAAATAAATATGCCCTTTTCCTCTCTCTGTCCTGAAATTTTTACTTCTAGTTCCAGCAACTGGGCAACAATCTAAAAGAGAAGCAAAATGTGTTTTTTTCCTATTGTATTTCTATTATCTGTTCCCTTTCCTATTATTCCTTGAGGCAAACAACATCTGGTGGCTATAGTCACTGACTCTTATCAACTAAATAGCAGATTAAAGGTCAGAGTGGATGAATGTTGACAAAAATTAACTCAACATGAATAAAAAAAAAAAAAAAGAGCAGGTTAGTCTTACCTTAAGGGTAGATTTATCAAAATGTGAATTTTGCAGGGTTTCATTTAAGATTCCTTTTTAATTTTCCTAAATTTAGGTCAGGTCTATCAGACTGGTCTATATGGTCTGATTAATTTTACAGGCCAGTTCTATTGATCTGATCAAAATCGATATTTATCTTTGACCATTTATAAAAGTGTGTGTGTATATTTATGCCAGACTAACAAAACATCAATTATTCTTCATTATATTATTATTGATACACATACAATACATATACATAAGCATATGTTTTAATCCCCTTTGAGACCTTCTACAACCTTGAAGAACGACTCAAGGTTTACATTTCCGCCCTGAAGCACCCAGGACTTGATAACCTTTAAAGAGTGTCACCATTTGTTGTCACTTATATATCATAGGATACCCAGAATATATTATATATTTCCAGGATTTGGAGTCAGCTAAATACAAAAAAATTATGGATGGACTCGGCATATCCTTTTTATATATAAATGTGTAAAAATTCATAATTGAATAGATTCATCTTTTTTTCCAACTGTGGTTTTTATTTCATAGTTTATCCTTAATGTGACAGATTTACTAGACTGACCAATCTACAAAATGTTTCCTAATGATTACAAAGCCACACAAAAGAACACCAATCATATGCAACTTTTCAACAATAAGTTTAGAAATTAGTTTATAGCATTTGCCATTTGTAAACTTTTAGCATGTAATACTTTACAGTATTTTTCATTTCCTTTATTACACTTATATAGGTGCCAACTCAAAACATATATATTGTAAAGTATAAAGCAATAAAATATGGGCAGTAAAGTATTTGTAATACTATAATTCTTTAAACAAGGCACTGCCTTAAGATGTGGAGCATGCAATGAGCAATTTCATCCAATACTAGATCAACTCAGGGATACTGTATTAGGGCTCTTATAGTTACCTAAAAATTATAGACTCACTATAGCACCCCACTCATGTTCAAATACTGTAACTTAGGGCCTATTATAGTCAGAGCTTACTCAATCTTGTACAACATTAAAAGAGCTATTTTCTTTTTATTTACAGCTCATGCAGTAGGGCATTTGTAAATTGCCAATCACACAGGGGTGTCTTGCCCTACTCTCTCCTGCGGTGGATCTCTCCTGTGTTCAACCGCAGGAGAGAGCAGGATGAAATGCAGCTAATCACTCCCTATTGGACCGTACTCATTCAGGTACAAGCAAGTACAATGCTTTCCACAATGCAGGTAAAATGCATGAAGAAATTCTCACATGTAAAAGTCTAAGCATTGCATCAGTATACTCGCCTGAACATAATTGAGCAGAAAATGCTTCCAAAGGGGTGCCAAGCTGCCCAGGTGCATTTACCCTGCCCAGACTCTAAAGGAGGTGGGATAACCCAGTGTGCATCCTCTCTTGTTGTCTTCAGAGTGCACTATCATTTAACATCTGTATCTGCATTGTGAGTATAACCCTGTTTATTAATTTGTCTCTGACAATAAACCTGTCTATAGTTGAACTGCAAGCAGTGTCGGACTTGGGTGGCAGGGGCCCACCAGAAAACTTTATACTGTGGGCCCACTCTTCAAAAATGTTTCCTTCACTCTTAACTCACCTTCTTAATTCTCTTAATCACATCTCTGTGCATATTATTACCTATCCTCCCTTTCATTTCTTCTTTGTTCTCATATAGAAATGAGGAATGGCCATGGTATAGGCATGCAAAGCAAATGGCTGGGTGAGCCTTTAGGCCCACTGACTCCTGGGCCCACCAGGAGTTTTCCTGGTACCCTGGTGGGCCAGTCCGACACTGACTGCAAGAACCTTCTGGTTTCCATCTTTGCTAATCTACACTGCACACAGTATTGAGTTGTAGTTAAGCTAAACCCCCAGCTCTGCAGGTCTCTTCCATATACTGAAGGCCCATCCTGTCTAAAAGAGTTGCATGTACCCCACGCTCTAACGCCTATCCTAGCAGGGGCGGGCCAAGCCGACCGGGCGCCCTAGGCAACCCGGTCGGCAAACTCCGCCCACCTCCCCACCCCCCCGAACGGCGCATGCGCGCCAATGCACAGGAGGAGGTGCAGGGGGGGCGGGGCGGTTAGTGCGGTCATTGCCTCCGCCACTAATGACAAGCGGTGGAGGCAATGACAAAGTAGCGCTAGGGGTAGGCAGGAGAGGCTCCTGCCTCGCGCCCCTCCATCGTTGCGCCCTAGGCAGCTGCCTCTTCTGTCTACCCCTAGTTCCCGCCCTGTATCCTAGCCTGGGTTTTACTATTTTATAGCCAAATAGGGGTTACACTTGCATGCTGCTAAGTGCACTGCCACTGCTGCTAACTCAGCTAGCCGCCAAACCTAAAGGTATGTCTGATTTATGGAGTGCACCTGTGTGCTGCTAACCTAGACTACTGAAGCACAGTCCCGAACCGCACTCTCCTCAGGACTCTGTGGCGTGGGAAATACCTGTCCCGCCCCCGGAGTGTGTTTAACTAACTTCCATTGCCTGCTGGTACATGTAGGGCTGCTGAGAACAGTTTAGCGCGCTGTCTGGTATATATATCAGCAGCCCTACATGTACCGCCTCTGGGTAATGTAGTTTTCATTACGTTATTGTTTGGGGCTTTTTGTGAAATGAAACTACTAACTATTGGGCAGGTTTTGAAAGTTCAAACTCGCAAACTAGCCCAAATCCGTAGATTGTCGGGTTTGGACTTTTAAAACCCGCCAATAATTTTTAAAAGTAGCCCAATTTGGCAACCCTACCGCAGAAGCGCAACTTCTGGATAAAGTAGGCGGGGCATCGTGTCCGCTGTGGGCTCTGATTGGCGGTCGGAACCAACATATGCAAAGCCGCGCGTTCCCTGAGCAGGTTGTGCCGATTGTCAAAAGACTCGCAGCTCTTTAGCTTCTCCACTTGTTTCCGTTTATCTGTGTGACTGAGTCGTTTCTGCTCCAGGGCTACTCGTTTGGATTTGGGTACTTCCTACATGTGCCACAGTATTGCTCTCACTGCCCTGCTCTAATGTTCTACATGGAACGCTGCATTAGTTTGCGGGACGGTGCATCTGTACTGCGTTACTGTGAGTGTTTTTGACATCGGGGTAATTTGAGTGGTGCTAATTGTGACACTGACACGTTGGTGTTTCTTAGGATTCCGTACAATGTGCTGCCCAGTCCTCCTTATTAGTATTGTCAATGTCAACCTTTCCCGCTATTCCATGAGCGCATTCTGCCGCCTCACGGGGTTTTGCTGAGCCCTTTCCGTGTCCTATAGGATTGCGCCTATTGTACTCAATCGGGCACAGGATGGCACCGAGGGACCGACTAAACTCTCCAACATCTCTCCGTGATTGCTGCCAGCTGACTTAGTTCCCACAATAACTTGGGTTTATGTTCCCCCATAGGGACTTGTTGGATATTTCATATAAGCGGCTGGAGCTGGTACCCGATGCAGTCGCTCAATATCACCCCCGAGCAGTTTGCCAGGCTCCTGCAGGAGAATAACGTGACCAGGGAGCAGTTCATTGAGCTGTACCAGCTGCAGCCTCTCGTTTATATCCCGGAGCTTCCCTTCAGGACCAAAATCGCCTTTGTGACAATCTGTGTGCTGATATTTGTGCTGGCACTGTTTGGCAACTCTCTGGTTCTTTATGTGGTGACCAGAAGCAAAGCAATGAGGACTGTTACCAACATCTTCATCTGCTCTCTGGCTCTCAGTGATCTACTCATTGCCTTCTTCTGCATTCCCTTTACCATGCTGCAGAACATCTCCTCCAACTGGCTGGGAGGTGAGTATTGCCCCATAGTATTTGCTTTCTATTATATGGCAGTATTGCACTGTAGTATATGTTTTTATTGTTTTCACCTTATATTTTCTGAGCATTAAAGTTATGTGACAACATTACTAAATCTCTGTACAGATGATGTCCCTCTACTTGTGATAGTAAAGGCATAGTACCTTACTTGACCAAGGAAAGATCTGATTGATGGGCATCAAGACTTTTGGCCAGTATTATTCTCAGGCTAGTGAACAGGCAATAAAAGTGCCCTGAGGTCCAGATGTGCCACCTTGGATCTACAGCCACAAGCACAGAAAATCCTTAATTGATAAAAGGCCAAACCGCAAGCAAAAAAACATCTTAAAAAAAATCTTAAACATACCAGCTTTTTAAGAGAGATTGCATAGCACTATTTTCTAAGCCCCAAGGAACCATGCTACATCCCCGACACTGGACCCCTGCAAACCACACCATCCCCACTCCCAAGTACTGCCTGTGTTTATACCTGTTGCATTTGGAACTGCCATCTCTGGCTGCCTGATGTCATTTTCCCCGCCCTCTAGGGGCCAGGGGCATGTGCAGTTGAAACTGATGCGGCCCAGACTTCAGCTGTGCAACATCTTCAGAGTGTTTTACAAAAGGGATCTCAAGCCAGCTCCCTGTGCTACACTACACTACTACTGAGCAAGTTGGTCAATATTGGTAAGTGAGGGCTGTGCAGTTAGAGAGAGGGGCCCACAGTATGCAAAGGTATCCTTGTCCATAACATCAAAGTAAAAGAAGGCAAAAACATCAAAGTGGATACAATGTATGTTATAGAGCACTTCTAGTTGATTATAATGAGTGGGCTGTTAATTTGAAGAGATGCTTCATTTAAAAGTTACAGTAGATAAAAAAGGTCTGATGACTGGCTTATGATGCCTGTGCCAATTCATTAGAACAGCCCTCCCCATAGTAAGCAACTGGCCTGGCCTAAAGCTAATGCAACACTGAGAAGCAAAGTCACATAAATAATAAGCCACAAACCAGTAGAAAGCAAAACATCCATATGGGTGCTAGGCATTACATAGGATCTTGAATAACCCTGGTGTGATTATGTCATCAACACTTATTTGCCACCTCAAAAATCCAAGCATTGCAAAATTAATTATGTAGAGACTTCTGGATATTCTGCTCTTTAAGGAACAGTAACACCAAACATTTTTGAACCCTTTTCCCTTACATCCCCTTTGGATTTTTAAAAAATCTTTAGCTTGAATTCGACTGGCAAAGTGCCTCACAAGAGAAAGGCAAAAAGGCAATGACCTAAAGCACCTGAGCTTATTTTTTCAGTGTCTGCAGCTTAAAATTATGTTTCTATCTTTTTGGACAGCTTTGGGGGTAATGATGTGACCCTGAAAAAAAGCTTAGGTTCTTTAGGTCATTAGCGTGAAGCAGTACCTCCAAGTGTGACTCCTGGCAAGAGCAAGCAGAAACAGTATAGTCACCTCTGGAGACCAAAGTAGTCTCTGTGTAATAAATTTAGAAGGCAACAACATCCTGTAAATTTAATTTGTTTGTAGTGCTCTGACAAGTGTAAGTGATAATATAACAGATTTATTATATATACTGAATTCCGTGGAGTGATATTCACTGCAAGGGTTATACAGAGTTTCAACATCTCCAGAAAAAGCAGAGAGAGTTATTGGTATTTCTGCACTGTGTTTTACACTCTGTGGGAAAATCCAGTTGTTTGGTCTAATTTTCCCAAGGATATACATTGATCGCAGAGACACCAAGATGCAATTCTTTCCTAACTTTTAGAAAAAATATTTCAGATGAACAAGAGAATGAAAAGAATCAGTCACTCACTGGCAGCGAGCTGAATTACAATAGAGCCCCTTTTAAAAATCAGCGTAAAACGCAGCATATAAGAATATGGCTTACCAGCACCAGGCTGGTTCTAGATGATGTAATTTCAGGGAAACCATAATTTCTGTGGATGTAAAAGCAGGATCCTACTATTTCTCCAAGTCTAACCCTTTTTTTGTTAAGTTATGAACAGTATAGTTGGCCAGTTATAGGCTGACTGACTTGATCTGTTCATTTAGTCTCTACACGGAATGAACATTTTAGGGGCCATTTACTTACTGCACCACAGTTGCAGGCCAGAAAAGATTTTTCCGCTGTAAGTTGCACACAAAATCCCATTTATTAAAGGTATGTTAAAAGCGTGTCTACATGCGCTCCTTGCACTTCAGTATAGTTGTACAAGGTTCCAGCCACGCCACTGCCTTCACATTAGATTTTTGTACCAGTTTCATAATATTTTAACCCATGTGACTACATCCGACTTGTGCAATGTGTTTTGTTGATCCAACACCATCCAAAAAAAGTGATTGCGGAGTTTAGCCCTTAAACTACCTCTGGAAGTTCAGTGATGATGGAATTCTGGGAAACACCACTGCATTGTGAGTAAAATAAAAAATATGATGATTTGTGTCCAAAATTGCACTTTGCACACTGCACTTCTGGTCATAAATGACTGACCTTGTGTGTATGTTTTACATTATTACATAAGCATAATTGAACTAACTAGTATCTCAGGTCAAATGAATAACCTTTAATATTTTATCATTATTGGTCCCTTAAATAGTGACTTTCCACTAATCAACACTAATGAGCAGTGCAAGCTGTGCTAAGATCTATACAGCTATGCAGTTTAATCACTTACCTGTCGAACACTGCAGTCTCTAGGTGCCAACTGTCAAGTACCTGACTGGCAGCACAAATGATACACACACACACACACAGAGCTATACAATCAAACAAAACATTTATAAAAGCTATAGAAAACATAAATACGCTTTTGAGCTTTAGAATAGGGCTTATGGTGATTGCACATACTAAATCTCTTCCAACATGGACAACAAAATGGGCAAAAAACCTTGTATTGAAGTTGATCCGATAAAACATTTGAAACACATAATCATGTAAAAATGTGGTTCCACGATTCATATGTTTTCAGGGAACACTTTCGTACACAGGAAGAAAAGTGGAGGAAAACGGATCCACTCTTATGCACACACCCCTGTACCTTTGTTAACAGGCCCAGTGCCAGCTTTTTTGGAATAACACGAAATGGATATCTACACGAAAAATGCATACATGTGTGTTTTTGTGCTGATATTCACTCCAGGTAGCTCCACATATGCCTGTTAATGAAGTTCCTGGGGGGTGTGCATAACTGTGAATCCACTTTTCTCCTCCTCTAAAAAAGAAAAAAAAACTACTGTGAAGGAAAGCGGACAATCTGCTTAGTGTGCCCTTGCCCTTAAGACATTATGGGGCCAATTCACTAAAGGTCGTTAACGCTTATCGCATAGTTTTTTGTGTTAAAAAGTGTACGATAATTTTACTGATTCATCGAAGTCATTTCGCATGCCTTAGCACTCATATTGCATGTGCAAAAAAACGCATTATCGCAAAGCGGTATCTGCATCGCACTGCAGTAATTATCGAATAGAAATAATTTTAACGCATAATTCACAAACACATATTAAGCGTTAAAAGCATAAAATGTGGCGATAATTACTGTGAAACTTGACGCCTCCCAGGAGTATGTGTTACTAAACAAAATTGCAGCTGATGATTGTCTATGGTGACAAGATGGAGTTTGCAGTCGGATTTTTTTCAAGTATGTGATCTTCCTAGAGTGATGCATCCTCCAGTTTTCAGGGAAATGGTAATTTTCAGAACAGTAGTTTTCAGAAAGTAACTGCTGCGTGCGTAATAGCGTGTGTTAATATCACGTGCTACGAAATAATGCATTAATATATTGCATGGTTTAAAATAGCGCATGAAAATGTCATTGCCAGATAAATAACAACAAGAACATCGATTCGTAATTCAGACAAGTGTCCTTTTAGTGAATCGATTGTTAACTCGCAAAATATAAGAAGTGATAATATTTTTAACGCGTTTTTCCGGACTTTAGTGAATTGGCCCCTATGCCTCCCATTCTGGAGAAGATTTAGGGTGAAGACAAGTAGTTATTAGTTGCCATGACTTTTTAAATATTAGGCACCCCCCAGTGATTGTAATCACTTACTTGATACCCTAGGCCTGTGCCCTGTCTGCAGAAAACAGCCCAACTCGGAGTACTTGTGCACAAGCGATCCTTTTCTTCATTCTTAACAATCCCAGGGCTGGCGCATGCGCAGTGGAGTGAAAAAGCCGGCTTTTTTTGTTAGAGTTCGGCATTTCACTCTACAGTGCATGTGCAAGTGGCGTGAAGAAAGAAGAGGATCACTCGCTCACAGGTACCCCGGGCCGTTGCAGTTTTCTGTTAACAGGAGTACCAGCCTGTGGTATTAGGTAAGTCAGCGCTATCCAACTTTTGTGGTAGTGAGGGCCAGAATTTTTCTGGCCTACATGGTGGAAGGTTGATAACTGAAGCTAGTTTTGGCCACTCTCTTTTTTAAACCACACCCACTTTAAAACCACACCCATATTAACAAAAACATTTTTAAGACCATATTCACATTAATGGTGGTAGCACACCAAAAAGACAAATGGTTGGTGCTTCCTGCAAGGATATCAAGGATATGAAAAAAGTTCATATTAAGCCACACCTTTAAATCCAAATGCCTTTCCTGTGGATAGCACAGCAACCCTCAGCACATAATTACACACCTTAGGGACCATATAATGACTATTTCCAAATGCCAACAAACTCCTAGAACACTGCCAGGTTCACTTCCCACAGGTAGCATAGGGCAGGCAGAGCATGGCACACTCAGGCAGCATAGGGCAAGCAGAGTATGGCACACAGGCAACATAGGGCAGGCAGATTATGGGGTGGCCTTTGGTGCGCTGATCGTTTTTATGGGAAAAAGAACTTCCCCTATAATCCCCTCTAATGTACTTGTACAGAGTAATCGTGTCCCCTCGCAAGCGCCTTTTTTCCAGAGAAAACAATCTCAACTATGATACCTTAGTTTAAATCTTCCATCACCTTTACCAGTTAAATTGCACATCTCTGTACTCCCCAGCTCATTAATATTATTCTTAAGGTTTGGAGCCCAAAACTGCATTGCATACTTCGCTCCTAGCCCCTAGGCAACGAGCAGAGGTGGGTAACGAATGGCCCCTGGGCGCGATCCCCCAGGGGCCCCATAGGAAAAGGCAGGCACGTAGTTTCTATATGCCTGCCTTTTCCTACTCTCCCCCCTCCCTTCCTGCGCACCCACTCACCGGATTGAGACATCCCGGGGTCCCTCTTGCGTACCTCCTGCGATCTGCAGCCTGCTTGTCCCAGGTTAGTTTCACATACACACACTCATAATTCATAATTTTGTATAGTAACTGCTAAATTCAGGAAAGCATTGCTGTTTGGTACTTAGGAGTTGGAAGACATGATTACCCATTTCGGATTTGGCAGAATGTGTACCGTATTTTTCGCCGTATAAGACGCACTTTTTCTTCCCCAAAACTGGGGGGAAAAGTTGGTGCGTCTTATACGACAAATATACGCACACACCCCCCGTGGATGGAGGTGAGCACGGGTGTGCATGGACAAACACTGAAAACAAACGTTAAATAAAATCTCAAAATCTATCAGAAAAAAAATATAATATATGGAAGAAAATGATATAAACGATAAAATTCGTACCAAGTTGAACTATAAGGCCCGGGTGTGGACACCCCGAACCTAACACAAGTATGAAGAGCTGAAGCTCATAAAGTCTAATGGTAATCGATTCCACTCACCCAGGTCCCAAAATGGTCTGGGTGCTCAGGGCCCCGAACCCGTAGCCAAGGTGACAATTCCAATATTCAAACGAAAGAAGCTCCAAGCACACCGGATTAAAAAGGAAAAAAGCTCCAAGCACACCGGATTTTTTCCTTTTTAATCCGGTGTGCTTGGAGCTTCTTTCGTTTGAATATGGGTGTGCATGGACACGCGTCCGTTCAATCGCGCATACCTCCCCCGTACCTCCCTCCACTTGTCCTGCCGACACTTGAGCTGAAGCTGAAGATGTAACGTGCACGCACTCACCTCCGTCCACAGGGGGGCAGGGTGCATGCGAGCGCGTTACATCTTCAGCTCAAGATCACTACACAGCCAATCACAAGTTGCTCAGTACAACCCAGTCGCGCTGCATTTTGGGATATGTAGTTCTAAGGAGGCGATTGGGGCACGGATGGGCTTGTCATGAGTGGCAGTCTCCGGCCGTTCTTAAGGCAGTGGGGGGCAAGGGGAAGCAGGATGGGACCAGCAAGGGGCAAGTCATTGGTGAGTAGGAGTGGAAGTATGGTGGCCATTGTAACTGTGTAATAAGAGTGTAAGCTCTTCGGGACAAGCCATTAGTTTAGTACAAGTAACCCCTTCCCCTGATCTACCTACCAGCGCCTATGCACCAAGCAAGTGCTTTTCACACTGCCTTTTGCAGTATTTGGTTCAGAATCTTTTTTTCTAGATTTTCCTCCTTTAAAATTGGGTGCGTCTTATATTCCGGAGCGTCTTATATGGCGAAAAATACGGTACTTTTCAAAAATATATGGTTTCCTGGGGTAAACCTAATGTTCCAGGATTTTTGGCTTTGGAGTCTAAAGTTTGCCGTATTCTGCTGTAATGCTTTAAAAATTTGGTAATTTACTGCTGGGAGTTTTTGATCTATAGAAGTCAGAAATCTCCATAAAGCTATACATATCTGGTATTGGCACGTTCGGGAGACATGAGACTTTCCAAAAAAGTTGAATTTGTCCATAAAATAAAATATGTTTCTGGTATAAATCCCTATATCATGAAAAAATATAATTTTTTTTTCAAGCTCTAAATCTTGTTCCAGAAGTGGAAATATACAAAAACTCGGGCAGATTTGGAAAGCTTGGGTTCTCATGAAAAAGCAATATATAGTTTGCCTACCTAAACTAACCCCCCCCCCCGTAAATGCCCCTAAAATGAGAGAGCATGTTTACAAAACATCTGGCACTGGGGGGAAAATATGAAATTCTGCTGGCACTTGAGGGGTTAATCCATTCAGAAGAAGATATTAAAGATAACTTCTCTTTAAAATGTTTACACTGCCCCCATTCATACCCATGTTATTATGTTTAATATCCGCTATGTAATAGTTTGTGCAACTTTAATACATAGGAGTGAAACAGCTGTCAATTACAGGAAATAAGAATCACAAGGGCAATGTGTAACCTCTTTGTATAAACCCAGATATGCTGATATATATCCATCTACAGGTATGGGATCCATTATCCAGAAACCCTTTATCCAGACGGGCATCTCCCATAGACATTTTAATCAAACAATTCACATTTTTAAGAATTATTTCCTTTTTCATTGTAATAATAAAACAGTACCTTGTACTTGATCTCAACTAAGATATAATGAATCCATATTGGTGACAAAACAAGCCTATTGGGTTTATTTAATTTTTAATGATTTTTAAGTAGACTTAAGGTATGGAGATCCAAATTACGGAAAGACCCCTTATCCAGAAAACCCCCAGGTCATGTGCATTTTGGATTCAGCTTCACCGTTCACATTCCTGTATATACATATCTATATGGTTAAACACACAGACTCACTGTTAAATTTTACTCACTTTGGCATTTCTGTACAGATGCTGCCCTTGTTTAGTCAATGTCATAAACAGAGAATTCACCATACTCAACGCAAAGGCAAGTGGAGAAAGGCAGTTTTGGGGCGTTCTGCCAGCTTCTATTTTTTACCTCAGCAGCCAAAGTCAAACGTTTCATAGCCCTCGGGGGTTAGTTATGCCCTTTTCTACATGGGTTCAATAAACAGGGCTTGTTCTGAATTTTAACTTTAATCATAAAAGTGTTTTCTTGTTGTTTCATGAGCTATAAGGGCTCTGGCACACGGGGAGATTAGTCGCCCGCGACAAATCTCCCTTGTCACAGGCGACTAATCTCCCCAAACTACCATCCCACCGGCGAAAATGTAATTCGCCGGTGGGATGGCACACGCTGCGCAGGTGATTTCGGCAAATCGGCGAAGTTGCCTTGCAAGGCATTTACGGCGATTTGCCGAAATCGCGCGTGCCATCCCACCGGAGACTTATATTTTCGCCGGTGGGATGGTAGTTCGAGGAGATTAGTTGCCCGTGACAAGGGAGATTTGTTGCGGGCGACTAATCTCCCCGTGTGCCAGAGCCCTAAAGGACAACAAGGAAACTGAAGCTACTCCATGTTTGGTCCTTGTGAGGTAGATAATTAGATTAACAGTGAACAGATGATCCCCCTGCATAGTGAACTCCTGCAACAAAACAGTCACAGTAAATGGGAGGGGGTTGTGTATTGGTAATTTAATTATCTAGTTTTCAAGGACTAAACATGAAGTAGCTTTGGTATCCCTGTTTGCTCTGCTTTGTGCAAGAAATAACAAAAACCATGATTAAATAAATAGGAAAAACTACCTTCAGCATCTTGCATTTATGTTGATTAAGGGGGTATGCTGCCTTCTAAGTCTAAAGCTGGCCATACATAATAAGATACACTCATTTAGCAACCTAAGGTGGCCAATATTGGACTGATCGCATTGTTTGACCCAAGGGTTCCAAATGATTGTATCACAACAGGGGGCATACAGACCGTCAAGGTGAGGAGTGCATCAATGAGCCGACAGGAAACTCAAACCTGTCCAATCCATATCTGTCTGATATACACAGATAGATAAGCTGCCAAATTACCGAATTACCATCTTAAATCTGCCTGGATTTGGCCAACGTTACTTTTAACCAGCTTAAAGGAGAACTAAACCCTAAAATCAAATATGGATAGAAATGCTGTATTTTATATACTGAACTTACTACACCAGCCTAAAGTTTCAGAATCTTTATTACAGTATTGATTCAGGCCTTCAAGGCTGTGCACAGGAGGGCACTGTCTTGGATTTTGTTAGGAGTGTCAGTGACATTGCACATGATCAGTGTGTGTTCTGGGAAGCTGTTGTAAAGCTAAGCTTAGGGGTCATAGCAAATGATGATACTACAGGACTGATAATTAAATTCTGATGCTAATTATGCTGGTTCCAAGGCTGTTATATAATGAGAATCTGAATTAATTAGTAATCCCATTTTGTGCATATTTATATTCTATATATATACAGTATAATGTCAGTCAGTCCCTAAGCTCAGTAACTCACAGCAACACAGAGCACGTGCAGTGAAAAGGAGATGGGGAGTTACCGGGGCATCTATGGGGGCACAGATCTTCCCTGTTAAAGGCACTTGTCTTGGGCTGGTAGAGAATTTCAAGCCTAGTTCCTTGTTGAGTTTTCCTTTAAGTCTTAATGGTCTTTTGCGTCTATATCTTCTCTGTACATTAGTATTTTTAAAGGAGAAGGAAAGGCTAGTAAAGAGTTAATCCCAAGCTGCAGGCTTACCTTCAGTTGTCTCAATAGCGCCCTTAAGTCTCCCCAAATTGCAATCGTTCAGATGATCAGAAGCCAAACAGGAAAAAAAACGCTGAGCTGGGTAAAGAAAGTTCCCATAATGCATCGCTCCTGCAAGGACTCTATGACCAGGACTGTAGGCGGCGCATGCGCAAACGACCCTATGCAGCACAAGCAGGCGCCACCCTTCAGCCCCCGCTACTGCACAGACAGGCAGGTGCGCTCCGGTTGCCATCGCGATGTGCGCCTGCTTGTGCTGAAGGGGAGCGCGTGCAGGGAGACAGAGTTTCTTCAGTCTGTGCAGTAGTGGGGACGCAGCCAGCAGGTGCGGGGACGGGAGGGGGGGGGGTGGCGTGGGATCACAAAGACACAGCCTGCAAGTGCTTCAGGAGGGGATGGGGTGCTGACAGACTCAGCCTGGCTGGGGACGCATATGCAGTACAGAGTAGTGAGGTAAAGGAAGTGGGCATCCCTATTAAAAATGGCGGGGCTGTTCACTGAAATGAGTCTGTAGTATGTAGTAAGTGTAAATTTTTCTTTAGGCAAGCCAGAAATATAGCGTTTCTACATAGCGGTAGTAGTACTATTGAATAGTGTGCTTAATTGATTTTGACTTTCCTTGTCCTTTAAGAGAAATTCTCCATATTCATTAGGTTGTTTCACTTTGCTAATATATATACAGTATATATAGCCTTATGTTAGGTTGGTATGTTTGGGAAGACCTCCTCAACCTAGTAACTGAACAAGATCTGTGCCAGTTAAGTTAGCACTGAGTAGACAAAAGACCCATAAAGGCCCAGACATATTCAGAGCTGTAACAAATCCCTCCAATGCTAACCAGCTAAAAGCTGACCCTGAAGTGACGCAGATCATACAATCTAATATCTGTGGCACTGATTTTCTCATTTTTTTCTTTTCTTCCCAATTTTTGTTCTTTCATTTGACTTAATTATAATAATACAATGACAAAGCTGTATATTGACCTATATATTGTTCGTTGTGCAAACCTCTGTAACTGGTGCATGTTTAATGCCATTTTTCAAATGGAAAAATTAATACTAACTATTGGGATAAGTAGGGGATAGTTTTGATAAATTAACTTTGTTTCTCTTTGCTTGGGAAGCACAGGGGCATTAAATAATAACATATTTTTTTCTTAAACATCTTGCAGGAGCTTTCGCTTGTAAGATGGTTCCATTTGTTCAATCTACGGCCATTGTTACTGAAATCCTTACAATGACATGCATTGCTGTGGAAAGGCATCAAGGGATTGTACATCCTCTGAAAATGAAATGGCAATACACCAACAGGAGGGCATTTACAATGCTTGGTAAAAAGGATTATGCATGTTTCTTCTTATATATAGATAGATAGATAGATAAGCTGTACTTTGAGTTAGCATACAAGATATGGTAAACCTTTTTGAAAGTAAAAGGTTAATTTAAAGGGCATAAAAACCCTTCATAAAACTGTCCCACTGCACCCCTTATTTCTATAAAGAAAATGAACAAAAACGTAATAACAGAATTCACCAATAAGAATGCTTCTTAGCATCAAAATGTCAGTCATCTTGTGATTATGCACATTTTTCATAAATAAACACTTTTTGCATTTGATAAACACAAGATTGCAAAATATTTGTGGCTTTATGATGTTACACTGTTATTTAATATCAGGAGGGAGGAAATACTGCTGTTTCATTGTTCTTTGTTCAAAAAACTGTATTTAAAGATTCTAGCTCCAACTGTAGGAACAAAAAATAAGGGGCCACATTTACACGAGGTGGAATTTTCATTGGTAGATTATTTTACATTTAATGGAAGGCAAACCCGTATAATTTTATTGAATAATGGTTTCCATCAATCATGATGCTGCTGGAATACAGCTCACAGTATGCATTATTAATGTGTGGTCGAACAAACCGTGTTTAGATACCTCTCACATTATCTGACATAACTTTGTTAAAAAATAAAAAATACACATATACCATTCTTCCAATTTTCCCATGTTATTTGCATTTAAAGGGGCTCTTTGAGTATCGCCATAGTAATAGAGAGTTGGGATTTGTTAAGTTGCTGGGGAAATACCTGGTCTGAGCCATGGTTACTTACCATTTAATTAATTATTGTGGTCCAGATATTTTCTAAGGTTTATGGCATTTACTAGATGTATAAGGACATAAGGAATATTTGGTTTAAATGTGTTTTATATCCTTATAGGTATCGTGTGGTTAATTGCAGCAGTGGTTGGTATACCGATGTGGCATGCACAGCGCCTAGAGGTAATTATAATTGTTTTAAAGAAGAACAAAAGCTTGATAAAAAAGAGGATAGAAATACTGCAAATTATGTTTTGAGACTCTGTACCAGCCCAGGGCAACCACAGCCCTTTAGCAGGGAAGATCTGTACCACTGAAGATGCCCCAATAGCTCCCCATCTTCTTTTCTGCTGATTCACTGCAAATGCTCAGTGCTGCTGTCAGTTACTGAGCTTAGGGGCTGATGCTCAATGTACCGCATTTACAAAATGTAAAATTTACAATATAAGGCTAATTAGTCATAAATTCAGATTCTTATTTACATGGCAGCTCTGACACCAGAGTATTACTGCATCAGAATCGACTAAATCAGCCCTGTAGCATCAGCTTCTATAGCAGATGAACTTTATTTTCTGCTTGATAATTTGCAACAACCCTTAAAGGAGAAGGAAAGGCTAAGTCACTTGGGGGTGCCAAAATGTTAGGCACCCCCAAGTGACTTTAATCGCTTACCTTGTACCCCGGGCTGGTGCCCCTGTTAGGAGAAAACTGCACCAGCCGGGGCACCTGGGGTGATGCGCTTCCTCATTCCTGTTTCTGTTAAAGTTCGGCTTTTCACTCTACTGCGCATGCGCGCGCGGCAAAGAAGGAAGCGATCGCAGCTACCCCGGGCTGGTGCTGTTCTCTCCCAACAGGGGCACCAGCCCGGGGTAAAAGGTAGGCGATTAAAGTGACTTGGGGGTGCCTAACATTTTGGCACCCCCAAGTGACTTTGCCTTTCCATGCCCTTTAAGTTAAGCTTCTCAACCGCAGCCCTGGCCTGGATTCTAAAACTTTAGACTGGGGCAGTAAGTTCCACATATAAAACTATATTTCTATATTATATTTCAATATAATATTATATTGTTTTTAGGGCTTAGTTCTCTTTTAAGTTCCTGACAATACACTATTACCCAAAACATTACTTTTGCTATCATTATAAAAGTGCATTTGTATTCTGCTTCCGCAATGTAGCATCCTATCAAAGTAAGTAATGTGACATTTGTATATGTACTGAAATGCAACAAAACCGTTACAACAGCTATAGGGAGAGAAAGATTTTAGGTTAAATGCAAAATTGCCATATCTACATCAGTGTTAAAGTGAGCATTTCACTGATCACTACATAATGCAGAGATGTTCTTTATTACTGTCTATATACAATATTCAAACATTTATATTAAAATTGATTTCTTGCACACACAAGTAGGATTAAATGGTAAATATAGGTACATACCAAATCATTTTGAATTCTAATGGGGGAATGTAATAAAAGTCATAAACGGAAAGAAATGCGCACAAATAAGAATAAAATTCATATTTCGCAGTGTAATATTGTTCATTTGACTGTTATTGCATTGCGAATTATATTTGCGCATTGCGAACTTTTTAAGGCATGCTTGAATCGTTATCATTTAAAGCAAACGTAACAACTTTTTCATTCCACTGTCAGAAGTTGTCGCTAAATTACTTCCGCGTTTACAAAGCAAAGGCAAATTTGTTTGCACAGAGGCATACATTTTCGCATTGGGAATAATTTTCCCATTACTGACTTTTATTACATTCCCCCCTAAATGTTATATTTTAGTTGTGTTTCTCCTCTAATTATTATGCACACTATTAGAACACTTTTGAATTAATATCCCTAAGAGATTTAAAACAAAACAGGAATGGAATTTTAATGCGCCTTTAATAAAAATGTCAACACATAAAACACTGCTGCATAGCATTTAAAATGGGACTCAAGTCCCATAGGAGGGGTAAGATTTAAGGAATGGGTCTTCAATAAATAAACTTGTTCTGCTTAAATGAATATAAACAGTGTAGTAATGCAATGCATCCAAATCCAGACACAGTTGACTTATGTGTGACAGGCTTAATGTCTTTTCCCCTGGGCCTTTAGTGCTTAACTAAACTCTGTGGCGCATCACGCCTTAATGGGCACCCTACATTTGTTTCCTCACCCTCAAAATTGTTTGAGGGAAATAATAGGTTTTTTTTTCTTTTTATTGCCCCACCCACCCAGTGGCAGGCCACCTCCCCAGCTGTGGGCCTCGCACACCAACTTTCTCTTATTATGTGCATGTGTGTGACATCCCACGCATACATATAATAAGGGCACCACTAAACATGGCTGTTGTTTTGCCATTAACATGGCATTTTTTTTTCACAGAGAAAAAAACAAATTGAAGAATTTTTGTCTTAAATGGACTTAATGGAAAATCCCAGTGTTGTATTTCAGAGCTCTCTGGAAGATGGGTTTTTGGTTAATAGATCATGTGCCTGTACTTATTGTAAAGGTGAAAAAAAATATATATCTATGACATAAACTCATTATTTAACTTATTTTACATGAATATGATATGGCTAGTTAGAAATTTATAACTGGTTTCTTTTATATTTGTGAGTGCCCAGAATTCATGTACATGTATGGGATCCCTTATCCGGAAACCCATTATCCAGAAAGTTCCGAATTATGGAAAGGCCATCTCCCATAGACTCCATTATAAGCAAATAATTCTAATATTTAAAAATGATTTCCTTTTTCTCTGTAATAATAAAACAGTACCTTGTACTTGATCCTAACTAAGATATAATTAATCCTTATTGGAGGCAAAACAAGTCAATGGGGTTTATTCAATACTTGAATTATTTTTAGCAGACTTAAGTTATGGAGATCCAAATTATGGAAATATCCCTTATCTGGAAAACCCCAGGTCCCGAGCATTCTGGATAACAGGTCCCATACCTGTATATGATAAATGTTTATGCAGTCTGCCAATGTTTTCCTTAGATTACTCATTTTTATTCTCACATTCTTGTGATTCAGTTTGTTTGACTGAATATTTGCTTTCACGGCGGTGTTAATATGCAGACAAGGGAAGGTTTCCGGGGATGTCTGCTCTGGCCTCAAAGACCTTTTCAGGCCAGCATTTCCATAGTAACAGAGTAGAGATATACATCCCAGCTAGGCTGTAGATTATACAGTTAGTAAACATATATGTCAGTCCAACCTGTGGTATTTGAGAATCAAAAAGGTTCATTGCTTGTGAGTCCTTGAAAACTGCAATTGGGCAGCCTGTTGTTTGTACTAAATTGACCACTTAGGGTGGTGGTTTAGGTAACTACAGGGGGGCTTCTGTGGAGGAAGACACAATATACAGATAAAACAGGCTTTAGTAGTGCATTCAGCAAAACAGTGCAACAGGAGACCTAAATGTCTTTCCCTTGCATTAAATTGTGCTCCACTGCTCTGTGAACTAATATTCTGTGGCTCTGTGTGTATGCATGTTAAGTCTGATACTTTAGCCTTTGTATTATGTGAATTAATTGCTTTGGGAGCATGTTTGACTGGGACAGTACCCCAACTACATAAGGAAGGGTATCACAAACGGCCAGGCTTAGCTCTAGAGGCACTGATGAAGGTGTCTGCCCTGTACATGTCTGACCCTCTGTGTGCTACAGGCAGAGTAGAAATTGTGTGAGATAAATGCGGCAAATTGCAACATTTTTAGACGATTTTCTGAAATGTCATAAAAACCAATAACTTTAGGAAAGCTCTGCAGATTGGTACTTTGGTGTAGAAAGGACTCTTTACCCTTGTTGGATTTGTCAGAATGTGTACTTTCCAAAAATATATGGTTTTGTGGGGGTCACTGTATAGTTAGGGGAAGTTTCGGCACATAATACACTGACAGGGGGCTCTGTGTGCAAAAGCTGAGTTGGCAGGCGAGAAATCCTTATGCGCTATTTTCATTTTGGGTTCCGTACATACCACAGACTTTGGTATATCTATGTATATTGGGCATCAAACTGTTCAGTAGACCTTAGGTGTTCCTATTTGGGGTGATTTGCCTTTATCTGATCTTTATCAAGAAATTGTGAGAGATAAATGCGGCAAATTGCAACATTTTTATGCGATTTTCTAAATGTCATATAAATCTGCAAATTTAGGAAAGCTTTACAGCTTGGTACTTTGGAGCAAAGAGAAATGTTTACCCATTATAGATTCGGGGGGGATGTGTACTTTTTTTAAAAAATATATGGCTTTCTGGGGTGAGTGTACTTTTTTTGTAGCATTATCCCACATAAAGGATGTAAATGTGTTGATTTTGCAGGAGCTGAAATGATAGATCATATGGGGGTATGTTCCCATTGGGGCCCCTACATGCCACATACTTAGGTAAACCTATACATATTGGGCATCAAACTGTTCAGTGGACCCCTGGCGTTCAAATTGAGGGTGTTTTATCTTGGTACCTAACACTATGTGGGAGATAAGATGCTGCAAAGTGGAAGCTTTGAGGGGATTTTTGGAAATGTCATCGAAATTGCTAACTTTATAAAAGCTGTGTGGCTTGGTACTTTGGAGTAGAAAGACATGGGTACCCATTTTAGATTCGGGGGAATGTGTACTTTCCAAAAATATATGACTTTCTGGGGTGAGCGTACTTTTTACTAACTTTATCCCACATATAGTGATGTAAATGTGTTGATTTTGCTGGAGCTGAAATAACAGAAATGATTAATCATATGGGGAATGTTCACATTGGGGCCCCTACATGCCACATACTTAAGTAAACCTATACATATTGGGCATCAAACTGTTCAGTGGACCCCTGGCGTTCATATTTAGGGTGTTTTATTTGGTTACTTTATGACCTGTAGGAGATAAGATACTATAGGTTGGAAGCTTTGAAGCGATTTTTAAAAAAAAAATCACAAATTTTTATAAAAACCAATAACTTTAGGAAAGCATTGCGACTGGATAGTTTGGAGTAGACAGACAGTTGTGCCTATTCTGTATTCCCCAGAATCTGTTCTTTCCAAAAATGTAAAATTTTCTGGGATAAACCTTCTGGTAGTGGAATTTTCGACCTTGAAATCTAAAGTATGCAGCTTTCTGGAGCAGTGCTTTGGAAATTTGGTAGTGTACTGCTGGGAGTGTTTGACCTATACAAGTGAGAAATCTCCATAAAACTATATATATTTGGTATTGGCACGTTCAGGAGACATGGGACTTTCCGAATCAGTTGTATATTCGTGCATAAAATCATTTTTAGACATTTAGAAGCCTATATCTTGTTACTGGGTAAACTAAAAGTCCCCCCGAGGATAGGCCCCTAAAGTGAAACAGTGCAAAATGTTCAAAAACTGTCTGGCAATACTAGTTCCGCTTTGACCAAAATGGCTGGCAGTAAAAGGGTTAAAGGAGAAGGAAAGTCTAAGTCACTTGGGGGTGCCAAAATGTTAGGCACCCCCAAGTGACTTAAATCGCTTACCTTCTACTGGCTGGTGCCCCTGTACGGAGAGAGCTATAATTATCAACAATATAACAATACCCCTATGCTATTTACAGTAAGACAGTAAGATTCGGAGATGTGGAAGCTCCAGATTCCTAACAATTCAGGGGTGATTTGTCCCCTGAGTTTTGACATCGGAGCCAAAAAGAAAAAGAAATAAGGAAAAAGAAATTATTTTTAATGAAATACATTAAAGTAAGACATTTATTGTTCCTATACGTTAGCAGTATATTTATCACTATTAAATTTTGATGCACTTGATACACTAGAGTATATTATGGAAGTATTACTATGACATACACATGTGCTGTTTTAAATGTCTTTTTGCAATTTGAAAACTTGATATGTGCAATTTGAGACTTTATATATTGAAAATTTGTATATTGAACACTATGGGTTAAATGGAGGGCTGGAGTGATGGTCCCTCCCTTTCCTGTGGGTATATAACACTTGATTGTATTTGTATGATTAGGCTTGATAAAGGGCTGGTTTAAGCCCGAAACGTTGCTGTGTGCACTTGAGTAAAGTCACTTTTTTTCTACAACATTTCCGGAGTGCTGCTGTTTTTTCATTTTATCCTGTACGGAGAGAGCAGCACCAGCCCGGGGTAGCAGCGATCGCTTCCTTCTTCCTGATCACATGCGTGAAAAGCCGAACTTTGAACAGAGAAGTCGGCGTTTCACTCTACTGCGCATGCGTCTGTCCCGGACAATTGGCTGCAGCGTGAATAGGGAAGAAGGAAGCGCTCGCTACAGGTACCCTGGGCTGGTGCTGTTTTCTCCGAACAGGGGCACCAGCCCGGGGTTCAAGGTAAGCGATTTAAGTCACTTGGGGGTGCCTCACATTTTGGCACCCCCAAGTGACTTAGACTTTCCTTGTCCTTTAAATCGCCTACTTTGTACCCCGGGCTGGTGCCCCTGTTCGGAGAGAACAGCACCAGCCCGGGGTAGCTGTAGCGCTTCCTCCTTCCTGTTCGCTCGCGCGCATGCGCATTTTGGCACCCCCAAGTGACTTAGCCTTTCCTTGTCCTTTAAAAGACTTTAGTTTTCAGCCGTAGTAACCCCTGTATATTCACTTTTGCCTTTTATTCTCTGCTTTTCATTTACATTACCCTTCTGCATGTACTCTACTTCCCTACTGTATCTACAGTTGCCACATTTTTGTAATTAAACAACAGCCTTTGGGTGAGGGACTAGGAGGTGCTTTCACACTGGGGTTGAGGAAATGGGCAGAGTGGCTGTGGAAATGGGCGCAGTGGACAGGGCATAAGAAGTACAATCCTTATAAGGGGGAATTCGGCAGCAGAGAAGGTCAGGGAAGGAATGGATTCCTAGGGTATTACAAATTTACAGATTACATTGCCAGTAAATTTGTAATTCAAGCACTAGCTGGTGATATACTGGCTGGTTTGGTCAACTACATGCAGGGTGGCAACCCTATATTTACATTCTCTTATTACATCCCTGCATATTATTCCCCAGTTCTTTATCTTTGGGAGTTCATCTGTATGTCTCTCTTCCTATCTGTAATGTCTCAGTGATATATTATTATCTATTAAGTCTAGATGTGACGTAAAAATGAAGTAACCCCACAGAGCAGCATGCCAATGACATATATGTTAGATGACATTTGGCTTCTGTACCTGAGAATATGCCCCCATGGCTGACATTTTTGGGTCAAGCTTTTATTCTTCTCTGGTCTTGCACATACCTCTAGTTATAAGATACACAGGTATCCGTATGTTAGTGCTGGAATCTTAAAATAAACTGTTACGTGGCATTCATTGATGGAAGAAATGGTCACCTACTTTTCTGAGGAACTCATCTTGATTATTTCTACCATACTACACACATTATGCTTTTCACTATGCCTTTGCATCTGAATTTATCTCTGTTCCCTGCAAGAAGCTATTTTCAGCCTTCTGTGTAACATTTTACGTTCATGAGAAGAAGCTAGAATTAAATTAAATCTCAGTGGCAAATAACCTATCAAGCAGCTTCCAGGGCTTTTAGTGTCTTATTGGCACAGCAATGGGCTAGTCCTGCATGCTTTCACTTGAGATTATTGTCTTTGAAACTGATCTATGGATTAGCTTTATGTGATGAAGTGCACTTGTTACTCCGTACGTAAATCCTCAAGTGCGTTCGCATTTCCAGGAAAAAGCATTGTCTGCTGTGTAAAAGCAATTCCATCTTCACTGATGTCAGCCTTCAAACTTTCTTTTAATCAACAGTTTACAGAACTTTAAATCAAGGTTGATAATTTCTCCTTGGCTTGGATATACAAATGGCTTTTCTAATCCAAGTGACCTGTCTTATATCTGGAAGTGTCTTTGCATATACCATATATCTGATACAATAGATCATGTTGTTAGAATCGGTGATGTATAATTCATTTACTCAGGCTAGTTTGCATAAAAACTGTCCAGTGTCTTTCCATTATTAGGGAGGAGGGAAACAATTCATCAAAGTACGATGATATGCTGTATCTCTGCTTTTGTTAAAGGGGTACTATTTATTACTTTTCTGTCTATGCAGGCCCTCTCCTGTTCATTTTTCCAACTCTTTTTCAAACCACTGCCTGGTTCCTAGGGTAAATAAAACCCTAGCAACCAGTTAGCATTGAAATACCAAACTAGAGAGCTGCTGAGAAATAAGCTAAATAACTGAAAAACCTTACAAATAAAAAAAAAATGAAAACCAAATGTAATTGCCTCACAATATCAAGGTCTTCATCATGCTAAACTTTTAGTTCAAAGGCAAACAAACCCTTTACATAAGTTCAGCAAAAGAAAATAGAATTTATAGAAAAGAGTGAAAGTGCTTTGTAGGAATGGGGCAATTTTCAAGGCAATGTGAGGTTGAGTGCAAAGAATCAAGACAAAAGGAATGTATTCTGCTTAGGCTACTTTTATTTTACCTCCCCAAATGAAGACTTAGCAGTACAAAGTGTCTGCCAAATAGCTAGTTTCTGCTGCTGAGTATCTTGAAGAGTATATGAAAAAAAAGCAGAGGTCTAATTTTGGGGCTACACGATTGTGTTTCTGTATCCTATTCAGTCTTGTACGAGTTATAAGGATAGACTGCCAATAAAACAGTTCTTTTGAAGGCTTAATTTGGGAAGTCATTAAAGGAAACATTTTAAAAGATCAGCTGAAATTCAGCAATAAAAACAACCATTATGAAACTGAAGTAGTTTGTTTTTTTTAATGATGCTCTGAATGCTTAGGAAAAACACATGACAGATGGCTTGATTGTATGTGTATATTCAT
This sequence comes from Xenopus tropicalis, assembly GCF_000004195.4. Taxonomy (NCBI): domain Eukaryota; kingdom Metazoa; phylum Chordata; class Amphibia; order Anura; family Pipidae; genus Xenopus; species Xenopus tropicalis. Next base: position 71,559,367 of record NC_030677.2, on the reverse strand, counting down.
ACTGAAATTAAATTGTTCTTTTAATATAATATTACTTCAGGGCTGTAGGTCTGTGGTGCATGTTCCTGCATTAGCTGTAGGCCTAGTTTACAAACACTGTCTGTGGTTCACTTAGTTCTGTACAGTGCATGACATTAAGCCATATTCATTACATGTTTGATCCTTATCTATATATTCCAGGTTAAATATGACTTTTTATATGAAAAACAATATGTGTGCTGCTTGGAAGCATGGAACAGTCAAGTTCACCAGAAAATCTATACCACTTTCATTTTGGTGATCCTTTTTTTGCTGCCACTCACCGTAATGCTCCTGCTCTACAGTAAAATTGGCTATGAGCTTTGGATTAAAAAGCGTGTTGGTGATGCTTCAGTACTGCAAACTATTCATGGAAGTGAAATGTCTAAAATAGCCAGGTTTGTATAAGTTGGTAAAAATACCTTGCCGTTCTTTCTCCAGTGTAGTGTTAGTTTATGTATGCTGGGCACTAGTGATGTGCAGGTTAACCCACAGGACCCATGGTTTACCCTTAGGTCATGTGGGTTAGAGTTGAAATTTGGGGCGACCATTGCGGGTTCAGGTTGGGTGCGGGTCACACTAGGAAATTACACTTTTCCTGTGCTTCAGTTTCCTGACCTGCACATCACTGAGCATCTTTATATGCGTAAGTTGTTGGCAATAGACAACTACACATGATGCAGTATAGATGAGTGGAAGTAAAAGGTGGTATAGTTTTGTTTGCATACTATTAATATACTCATGGGACTCAAGGGGCTTATATATTAACATTGGAGACAAACATGGGTAAAGTTTCCCATAGCAATTAGATTTGAACAGTCACCTACAAGTTAGAAAACAAAAGCAAAGATATTATTGGTTGCTATGATAGACAACAACACCAGTGATATTTATCTAAAATTTTAATAAATACACCCCTAGCTTTCCCACGTGCAGTAACACATAGCTACCAACCAGAAGGTAGCATTTTTACTGGTTACCTCTTTAAAAGGAAACAGCTTATTGGTTGCTATGGGCTGCTACACCTGGGCAAACTGAGTACATATAGAGTTAGTTTACTATAATGAAGAGACAATATTAAAAAAAAATATTTAATATTTGTGCTTGAAAATTATGTGCAATGTTTAATAAAGTAAAGTAGATTTAGAAAATATTGCTTTACTTTTTTTCCCTATATGTCTAAGAAATAAATGGCTTTGTATCATACGTGCATCAGCTAGTCAGAGCAGGCAAAATCTGTGCACGTAGAAAATTTCTGTGCTTTCCAATTGGTGCACATCTGTCCTCACTGGGTGCATGATCTTTCAGTGGCTATAGGAAGCAGACCTTCCTCTATAGTTATACCACTAAATAAAGCATTTGATGTAGGGAAACACCCCCAAATTGGAGGTTGGAGTAATACACAATGTGCCAGGCTGTAAAGGCTGTTGGTGCCCACTATCAATTACAATTGATGAAGCCAGTGAATGAAAAACCATTATACCTAATATTTTGGGCATGATTTTGCTATGCTAAAGCTCCCAGTCCTCACTACATGCCCACCAATGGTCTGTATTTTGGCAGGATAGTCAAGAAAACAGAACCCCAGAAAGGGAGGGTGCTTAGCAGAAATTGGGGTTGTTTAAAACCACAGGAAGGATTGGTTTGCATTGCAAATTAAAGGAGAAGGGAAGGTTAAAAACTAAGTAAGCTTTATCAGAAAGGTCTGTGTAAATACAGCCATAAGAACTCTGTAATAAGTAATAAGCCATAAGTAAATCTGCAAGATTTTGTGTCTCCTTTTTGTACACATGTTGTTAGGGTATTTGACTTCCTCTCCTTTAGGGCTCCTTTAAGTTTGGGGCACGAGTCTGCTCAGTTCTCTGCTCTCTCCCTCTCCCCCTCCCTTCTCCTGCTCCTGCCTCCCATAAGAATGCATAAGAACTCACTCCCTTAGGATTGAGTGGTCTGAGCTACCAACGGCTATAACTGCAGCAGGAATCTACCAAGACCAAGCTAAAATGGTAGCTGCTAACAGAGGGAGCTTCTAGGGCTCTTTACTCAGGTATGGTAAAGCTTTCTGCTGAATAAATATAGTGTTCTTGGTGGCAGTAATATTGCGAATGTATTGGCAGTAAAATGCCAAAATTACTTTCCTTCTCATTTTAACTTTTAGTTTGTTATAGAATGTCCTGTTCTTGGCAACTTTTCAATTGGTCTTTATTTTAAATTTATAATAGTTTTTGAATTATTTGCCTTTCTCTTCTGACACCAGCAGACAAAAAGACTATGCATCTATTGAATTGTATTGTTATTTTTTATTATTCATCTTTCTATTTAGCCCCTCCTCTATTCATATATCTGTCTCTCTTTCAAACCACTGCCTGGTTGCTAGGCTAAACAAGAAGCTAAATAATTTAAAAAACACAAATAATAAAAAATGAAGACCAACTGCAAATGGTGTCAGATTAGCACTCTCCACATCATACTAAAAGTCAATTTAAAGGTAAAAAGCCCTTTAATGTTGGTAAGTTTGAGTTCTCTATGGCCATATGATATAACTAAGAATCTAATTTGTATGACTCTACAGCAAGCATTTATACAGCTTTAGAGTCATAAAAATGACTGAAATGGAAATTCACTAATATCCTTAATATGGTTAAATTAGCAGTACCCAAAAAATGTGCACATCTATTTGAATACATTCTTGATTGGGTGTGCTTGTTAGTTAATGGAGTGCATTGTCACTGTAGTGGCAGCAAATGACTGATTGAGCACTCTGAGTAAGATGCTACATGGTTAATGATCCCAATAACAGCTGCTGCATTCATTCAGGAAGAAGAAGCGCGCGATCATTATGATGATTACTGTGGTTGTCCTTTTCGCAGTCTGCTGGGCACCATTTCATGTTGTTCATATGATGATAGAATACAGTAAGTAAATGGTTTACTATGTTATCAAGTGTGTCTGTGGCCTAGTGTAACTTACTTACTTATTTAGGTTTATCTAACCTGCTCTCCAGTCACCGCTGTTACCCTATAGCTAACAGGAACCTCCAAAATCAAAAGGCTGCTGAACTAATATTAGCGTTTTAGAAGGTATCTATCCCTGCTTTATAATAATGTATTATTTTCTTGTTACCCCCAGAGAAGTAAACATGTTTGCCTCTTTTCATATTTTTACCTTCAGCGTCCTTTTTTATTGTGAGGCTGCCCAGTACATTGTAACATTACAGAACCAATCCATAACAGCACATTGGCAACTCAGCATGAACTCAGTGTGTGATTATAGGGCAGCAGCCATTGCTTTTAATTACCTCTGTAATTTCCTTAATCTGACTCCCTCATCAGAACAGCTGCATTTTTCACTTTCATTAACCACACTGCTTGTGAGCTATAGTCATGTGCCACCTTTATGCTTTGCTGTAAGTTGGAGGGGGAGGATTCTTTCTTTATAATAAGTCAAAAACTGCTATTATTATCAGGAACAGTTAAAAAAAAGTTTAGAGCACTTTACATTACTTACTTGGTTAGCTCACCTTTACATTCACTTTTAGAATGTAGACAGTGATATTCTGAGACAATTTGCAATCGGTTTTCATTATTGAATTATTTCGCTTTTTGTTCAGTAGTACTTCAGTGTGAAAGCCGGCAAAATGACAGTACAGGTATAGGACCCATTATCCAGAATGCTCGGGACCAAGGGTATTCCGGATAAGGGGTCTTTCTGTAATTTGGATCTCAACACCCTAAGTCTACTAAAAAATCAATAAAACATTAATTAAACCCAATAGGATTGTTTTGCATCCAATAAGGATGATTTATATCTTAGTTGGAATCAATTCCAAGGTACTGTTTTATTTCTACATAGAAAAAGGAAATCAGTTTTACAATTCTGAATTATTTGATTATAATGGAGTCTATGGGAGACGGGCTTTCCGTAATTCGGAGCTTTCTGGATAATGGGTTTCCGGATAAGGGGTCCGATACCTGTATTTTTATACATGAAATTAAACTTTGCATATAGTTATTGATTGACAAAATTCACTTAAATGCAAAAAATTTACTAACAGAAGCAAAATATTTCTGCTAAATGTGTAACTTACATTTAGGGGAAATTCTCATAATGTTATAACCTTGCTCTGAATGCTTTAAGCTTGCATTTTTGGAGGCACGGTGAGAGACTTTCATGAGCAAAAACTCACAATTCTGCTTACTACTAATTAAAGGGGAACTATCATAAAATCAAAAGGTACAGACTGAAAAGCTTATTAATTTTATTAAATATGTTGTTTTTATTATTTTTTGCCATGTCCACTCTTGCTCTTCATTTTCTTGCCTTGCAGATGGTCATCACCAACATGAAGATGTGAAAAACATATGCTTCAGCCAGTAGTGGAATCAATTTGAGATTGTAAGCTCTTTTGGGCAGGGCACCTCTTGTATTGGTTATTGATTGCTTTATATGTTACTCTGTATGTCCAATGTATGAAACCCACTTATTGTACAGTGCTGCGGAATATGTTTGCTCTTTATAAATACATGTTAATAATAATAATTGACAAATCGCAGCACTTCTCACATTGTTTCTGACATAATAATTTAGTGCCACAGTAGTTATTTGGCTGATAAACACTGTGCAGGGCTTTGCACCTGGTAATCCAGTGATATTATTCCAAGCTGCCTAGTAATATAATTGTTCCTTGTTACTTCTCAATTGTGTGCACGCGTCCTGATGCTCATGTCTGGAAGCGCACACGTCACGTGGCAAAGAAAAAAAAATCAAGTAAAGGAGTGGAAATAGCAAAACTAATGTATTATCTCTTAAATTTTTGGTTTATACCATCTGATTTTATGATAGTTTCCCTTTAACTTTATAAACATCACAGTGATGTTCTCTTAATATGTTTGATAGAAATGACTGAATTCACTTTCATTTTTCTACATTTGTCTTTTTCTCACTCCCTTTAAATGTCTTTATTCTAGATGTTATTCTTTATTCTAGCATATAGAAACACATTTCTATTTCTCATTCTTAAAAGTGCTTCTCTCTTTCTAGGTAACTTTGAAAATGAATATGATGATGTCACAATAAAGATTATATTTGCTATAGTGCAAATAATTGGATTTTTCAACTCCATTTGCAACCCAATAGTTTATGCTTTTATGAATGAAAACTTCAAGAAGAACTTCCTGTCTGCCCTGTGCTTTTGTTTTCTTAGAGACCCTTCTTCTCCCTCCAGAAGGCCAGGAAACTCTGGCATCACGTTAATTCAACAAAAATCAAGTTCATCTAGGAGAGAGAACACATGTGAAGACACTCGGAGGGAGGCATTCAGTGAGGGCAACATTGAGGTCAAGTTTTTTGATCAGCCTGTTTCAAAAAAACGACACCTTCACTTGTTCACATCAGAACTCACTGTTCACTCTTGAACCTGCAAAACCCAGAGACTACATAATTATTTTTATAGATATAGCTTGTGGCACTAAGGAACTGATTGACTTTGAATTTACTTTATTAATAACTGTTCTGTAATAATAAAATATTAGTAAAAATATGTTGCCTTACATTTCTGAATTCAAATTTTGGACATGTGATCTTCAACTTATTTAGGTTCCATGTAAAGGCAAGTCATGGTTGTGAAAATGGTGTTTGGGGGACTTTTTGTCTCTATACAATTCCACCTGACCTGCCCCCCCCCCATAGTAAGCACTTTTCCCCCTTAAATGGCCACCTTTAGCCCACTCCACTGCAGCTAAAGGTTACCCACAGACCACCTGTACTGTTGGGACCATGGCGGAGGGTGATGTTTTTATTTGGGGAGGCTAAGGGGCACATTTACTAATCCACAAATCCGAATCACGAATGGGAAAAAATCGTATTGGAAACGAAAATTGTGGAAGATCGCAAATATCACGAAAATGCTTACGAAAAAATCGTATTAGTCACGATAATATCGTATTGGCGATCCGAAAGTCACGAAATTTTCGTACCGAACAATTGTAAACAGCGGTAAAACCTTTCCGATTTTTTCGTGCAAACGTCTGAAAAAGTCGTGCACCGTACGAAAAAGTCGTGCGGACGCCCGAAAAAATCGGCAAAAATACGCTCGGAGCGTTCGGGCCTTTGTAAATGTGCCCCTAAGTATAGACACACAAGCACTGACTTAAAAGGGGTTGTTCACCTTTGAGTTAACTTTTATTATGATGTAGAGAGTAATATTCTGAGACAATTTGTTATTTGTCTTTATTATTCGCATTTTCAGTTCAGGAGCTCTCCAGTCTGGAGTTTTAGCAGTTATTTGGTTGCTAGGGTCCAAGTTACCTTAGCAGCCAGGGAGTGGTTTGGATGAGAGACCGTTATATGATTAGCAGAGGGCCTGAATAGAAAAGAAAGTTACAAAAAAATAACAATAAAACTGTAGGCTCACAGAGCGAGTTTTTTCCCTTAATTGTTCCTCACCTATGGAAAGGGGACATTTTCTCGGGATGTTAATATATTAAAGTGGGGGTGTGTACTTTTTATTTACAATTTCTAAAACACCACCAAGACCCTTTTGTCACCTGTCTTTTTCTACATTATTATCGGCAGTGATCAGCAAATAAGCTTCTCATAATCAATATAATCCACTAACTTCTTTTGATTAAAAAAGTGTGCAGTGAGTGCAATGTTATAAAAAAAAAACTGGAGTGAGCTGACTACTCCTGCATGGTTTCAGTGGTGCATGTAAGTCAGAACCAGCAGTGCAGAGAATAGCAAAGAACAGGCAGGTCACATTTACAATAACTATAAATCACTGAATTTTTTAAATGAATGTACACAGGAAATTCACAAAATTCCAGATCTGTGTTTACAACCCATTTAACTACTATTTGCTATTGTTGGAGAACATTTCACTGTACATGGTGACTCCCCTAAATAGCTCAGGGGCCCATTCTGGAATACTGACCAATAGGTTAAGAAACCCTGACATTAGAGGTTTCCACTGTCTCCTTGCTATTTTCTGGAAAAGCACTCACTTATTATTAACTCCTAGAGGTCAAAACCATATACTGTGCCAGGTTCTATACTGAAGTTAAACATATGTATGTAAATAAATATATATATATATATACATAGACACTGTATATCTGCCACAAAGCTCAAGTTATTCCCTTGGTTTTAGAAAACCAGTTGCGAACCATTGCAAGTGCAAACAGGAGTTCTATTTCAATCTTGGGGAAATCAGATGGCCCAAGGCAGATTTAAGTAAGGAACTACCTAGAGGATGTTTATTTTCACTGAGGTAATGTAGTTTGCATAATAAGTTCAAGAAACCTGATTTCTTTTTGTAGGGTCTCCAAATAATAATGAAAGAGTTTTAGGACTATGCAAAGGGAATGAATACTGTTAGAAGAAAAGCTCTTAACACCTTAGAACCAATTAGCCTTTATTCAAAACTTCATTATTAGGCTAAGAGTATGTGGGAATTTGAGTTTGAGGCAATGGTTCATTGCCCCGCACTGTTTAATTTCTGGTAAAAGGAATTTAAAATACAGAGCTTGGGCAATATAGATAATACTGTTAATACATAGCACTAGTGCCATTTGAAAACCTGTGGGGGGGGCGGAAGCCTTGTTTTGAGAAAAACTCCAGGATCACCATTAACAGAAGGATTCATTTTATAAGCTCAAAAGAATAGTAACATTCTTTCTTCATTGAACCCAGAACACTGTGATACATATAAACATGATTATTTTTAACATTTACACTGCCATACATATTCTTTCCATAAGCTCATATCTATTTTAACAGGAAAGGGCATACTGTACTTTCATTATTCTCTTTCTTAAACGTATTTCAAGGTCTAGTACTAGACCTTGCTGATTCTTTTGTTAACATGAGAAGTGCACTATGCCAAATACGGTTTCCCAGTAATCTTCTCCAGAAATGTTAATGCCTGACCTTGTCATCTCCTTGAAATCCCCTGTCTTTAGCATAGTAAAGAACCTGAGGCTAGGATAGCTATTCTTTCTCTCAATCACTCCTTACTTTATACACCTGAGATGTTCACTTGGCTTTCACATAAAAATTCAATTCACTCAAAGATCTACTTCTCCGGTGACTGAAAACTCCTAGTTCAAATAGTTCTTTATTCTCTAGAAAAATATGCCTTTGTGATTTAAAAGTTAAAAATAATAATATTGCTACAGGGGCAGCCTTTTCCTTTGTGGTCTCATTTCAGCTGGTGTTTTCCCTAATTGCAAGACATTTGTGGATATCCTAGTCTGGCTGATGGTTTGGCAATTTATCGGTGGAGAGTTAATATTGTAATGTAGTCATTAATTATTACAGAAGCTCTCTGGTCCCTTAAATGTTCTACCTTTGTTTACCTGTTTAAAAGATAAGTAAGCCTATTATTTTGCAATCCCCTAAAATTACCCTAAATAACTGCCAGAATAACACATCTTTCTCCCTGCATTCATTTGTTTCTCTATTACAAGCAGCTGAACAATATTCCTTTTACTGTCTTCCTTATCAAGTTTAAAACTTCACCCCCTTTTGCTTTCTGAGCTTTGCTTCTTTCTCCGAATATGAAGACCTCAAAGAGGTGACTACTGGGCATGCTCACTGCCTCTGCTCCAATTAAAATTAATGAGCAGAGAGAGAAGGAGGGCTCAGAAAGCAAAAGGGCTTCACACTAGAAAAGGAAGTCAGTATAAGAGATGCTGTTCAGCCGCTTGGAACAGAGAAATAAAATCATTCTGAATGCAGGGAGAAAGGTGGGAGATTTTGAAAATAAAAAAGGTGTACTTATTCTTTAACAGATGCTTGGTTACAGACCCAGGGTGCATAGCAGATGATAGATAAGCCCTGTAGAACACCATTGTATTCTTCAGATCTTATCTTCTATGTAACCTGGGCCTCTTTCTACTTTTTCAGACTGCAAGACTGCCCCCATGGCTACACAGTAGGACATTTATACATGTATAAACAATAACAGTGCATAGGTTTTACCAGTGCAGTGCAACATTACAGTACATTGTAATTACTTTAAAACACTTACATTTTTTTATATTAAGGCTTCTTTAAAGTTTCAATGCTGATCCCTCATCCAACTGGACCTTTGAAGCATTACACAACTAAGTAAGTATGTATTAAGGGCTCATTCAACAGATTGGAACTTATTTTCCCAGACCTCTATCTTGTGGATAAAAGATAGGGACTATATTGCAGGTATTTATTGCATCCAGGAGTTTACACATTACATATATTCTGGCCAAATTAGCTCTATCTGCAATATTGTGAAATTATTTGCTTGTATCTCAAAAGGAGATTGTATTTATGTATTGAATAATGCTATTTATCCACTGTTTTCAAAGAGCTACCCTAAAGACATATCTTGGTGTCCCTTGGAATTTAGTATCAGGATGTGAGCCCTCATACCACTAGACTTCCAGCAAGCCATTCTAGTTTTTTATTTGTTATTAAAATCTCTGAAACATTTGAAAAAAAAAAACATGCCCTATAATTTCATGGTACTGATTACTGTCACTGCTGTCTGCCATACAGTAGGCGTTAAGAATAGGGAACACTGGGTAACCAGTGTGCCTCATTTGCCCATCTAAATTATGAGAATATTAGGTGGAGGGGAAGCCTACATATATATAGCACTGCTGGACACTGGCAGAGCTGTATGTATGGGTGGAAGTGCAGGTCTTTGGGTGCAAAGAGCTACAGTATGGTGCAAAGTACTGGGATATACAAAAACATGGTGGTTTGTGACTGTTAATTACTTTTTTTCACTTTGCACCCTGCCCTGCACAATGTAAACAACCCCTTATATCTTTTATCCATTTCATATGAAGTGGACAAGATGTTACAACTGCATGCACCTTCTTGTATCTTTGTTTGCCATCTTATTATTAATTTATTGTTAATGAAACATTCAGGGTTAAAGCCTGCCCCTTGCACCAAGACCTATATAACTAGGGGGACTTTTTAATAAGTAGAGAGTATGAATCCAGAAGAGTTGGACTAGGGGGATTTTTGTTTTTGACCATTACTATATCTATGAAACTAGAAATATAATCTTGTGGTTACCATCTCAAAATATTCATATGATTTGCTAAAAAATTTAACTTTACAAGCTGCATATAAGTTTGTAAATGATCCCTACTATCACAGAAGCATGCAAATGTTTTCTTAGACTACGCAGTGCGTATTTTTTACCGTTATAAACCATTACAAGTCAATAATCACATATTAGCAATACCTGAGGCTTAATTGGATTTCCTCTTATCTATAGTCTTTTCCGTGCAAAGTGTATTGGTTTAATTAAGCCATGCACAGTAGTGTTTCTACTCATTCTAAGAATTCTTCCCAATACTGGCTAAAACCAGAATCTGCTGCTTTGTTTATCGAGAAAGTTCCGAATTACGGAAAGGTCATTTGCCATAGATTCCATTATAAGCAAATAGTTTTAATATTTAAAAATGATTTCCTTTTTCTCTGTAATTAGAAACCAGTACCTTGATCCCAACAAAGATATCGGCAGCTATAATCAGCCCGTATATGGCCACCTTTAGGCACAATTGTGAGCATCTGCTAGCATTGGGGACCAGTTCACTGACCTGTTAGTAGTTCCACTGGGGGTGTTATGCATATTATGCCTGTAATTGTAAGAATACCATCCAAGGGAAAAAAGCATCTGAAGCATTTATGAAATGATATATGAGTGTACCGAGTAACAGCACCCACAGAGACTGTGTAACATTCTAAAAACAAAAAGCTATTATTTTGCTTTTAGAACCACTGCACCCGAGTTTATTTGAAAGATCAGCTCTGTGTGTGATACAGAGTGAATAACCCATCTTCCACAAATACAGCAAGGGCCCTCCTGAGTGAAAGAGTTGCATTGGAACACATGCTAAGTGGGAGTTGCAGGGAGTTGTAACTTGTCTGGCCAAGCCTGAGGATCTACAGATATCCAGAATGTGAACAGCCCATCAACAGGCCACTTTTGCCCTCTAGTGGGCGTAACACTGGTTAATCTTGTAAATCTTCCCACTGGTGGGAATGGGAGAGTGGAGGTTTTAATAGAGGCTGAATGGCAAGAAATTTAAATTCCCCCCCCCCCCACTGAAAGTCAACACTTTCAAAAACACACTTCCAGTCATTTTTCAAGGATTTTCCCATCATTCCATAGGTCAGTCTTGCCCTCTAGTGTTGGGAGAGCAGGCTTGCCACTGGTTAATCTTGTTATCCTTCCCACTGGTGGGAGTAGGAGAGTGGGGGGAAAGGGAGAGCTCTGCTGGGGGGAGCAGGGAGAGGGGGGGGTTAATAGTGTCTGAATTGCAAGAAATTTAAATTCCCCCCCACTGAAAGTGTACATGTAAAGAGTCACCAGCTCATGGAGTCTCTTGGCAGTCTGTAAGCATATTGCAATCTTTAGCTCTGAAATGAGATTGATCATATTTATTATGGCAGGGGAGTTTTTTTTCCCCTATTGTAAAATTGTGAATATATTTAAACATACTTATGCTGCATAATATTATGCAATGTACAGTAAGTAGTAGATTAGGGCTTTGTGGCCTTTATTATCTTAATAATGTAAAGCTATTAATGTTTACAATATCCTGCTCCAATTGTGTTGCACAGCTCAACAATACCAGATTATAGTTTGTCCATTTGACGGCAGCTGCTCCAGCTGCAGTACAAATCATATACTATATGTGTATATAACAATGGGTTATATTCTTAAATACATTATATTAAAGCACTGGCCACTGTTTAGGTTCATTGGACTGGGTTTTTTTTTTCCATTAGTTAAGGGAACTGTGCTACAGTCTGTATATGACTGATGCTACCTATGACCTTTCAAAATGCTTTTGTACCTTATTTAAAACTGCCTTGTGCGACTATTTGTTCTGTTAGTTGTCTGCCATTCTACCTATCATCATGTTTATCGTCATAATTTCCAAATTAAGGCAAAGCCTTTCGCAACTACTTAATGATCCTAAGTAATCATGAATTCAGACTTACCACTGTGCCATTTAATAATTGTCATTATTGTATTTTCTCCCTATCTCAAAATAAATCCATGGCAACCACAAGTTTACGAGTCTCTTGGCTGGAGTCATCTATTAATGCAAGAGCATAACATAATGCCAGACTGCAACAGACCTATGACTGCTGCAGTCAAAACAGAAAAAAAAGCCTGTCTGGGTAAACATTTGCCTGAACCTGTAGCACAATAAATGGTATAATCTTCCTTTGAAATATGTGGTGAGCAAAGGCTTTGTCTTTCTCTTGTTGCAAAGATGCATTATTTGTAACCTGGAATAATTTTCCCCAGGGCTATTTGCTAAATGCTCTGTAAATAGGCACAAAACCTTAGACAATATTTATGTGATAGGCTAGATACACCCAGCAGATTTCCAATATGCATAAGCCTTAAGTGTTCTTATAGGTACTCATTAATCAGCAAATTTGAGACCTATAAAACCTCAAGCAGTCATATATGATATGCTATATAAGGCAGACTCTCTGCAGAAGGACCTGCACATCATTTCCTCTGATAAAGCCCTCAATGGCTCAAAATGCGTCAGGAGGAAGTGGCCAGCAAGGGGGATGCAGACTGGTAGATTACACTATAATGTGGTTTGTGATATTTATTAATTGGTTTATTGACTTGATATGCTGGGATTCCTTGCACCAATAAAACTTTATGAGAAGGTTACTGAGCACTAGGGTTATTACTTGATATTTAAAAGTACATTGAGGAATTCAGGGTTTTTAGAAGATGCCTCCGTGCAATAGATTTGGTTCTTGTGATTCATGACAAATTATCCATAAGATTCATGACAACAAAATGAGAGCCTTTAAATTGCAAATTGCAAAACAGCATAGGATGCCTGATGAGCACTAAATCACATGCTTTTAAGATTTTATTGATTTTACTGGTTTTAACAAAAGGCTCAGGGTAGGCCCAAATGAACTGTAAATATTTTTACAGCAGCTATAGACTTTACAGTTTACAGAAAATAAATGTTGTATTGTATAAGGATTATCTGAACAAGACTGTATTGAGAACAGAATACTAAGAAGTGTATTAGGGCTCCACACAGTGTGTAAAGTGCAAAAAAAAAAGGCTGCAATTGCCCATTTTTTTGCACTTTGACCATTGTATGGCGCATTTTGCAAATAGCCGAAGGCGTCTGTGCTCTGGACTGCTCTTTGAATAGATATAAAAGGGGCAGACAGGGGGCACGTAGATGTCGGCAGGAGGCACAGCCGTCCCTTAGCACTTTTGCACTTGCACCCCTGGGGTCATAAATAACCTCTTTTATCTGTTACAGTACAGAAATTATAATTTCAAGCTAAAACATCAAATTGCCATTGGTGTAACCTTAGCTTCCTCACCGGAGTTCCATGAGTAATTCAGTCTCAAGCCTATGCCTGTTCATGTTAGTCAAGTTGCCTGGCTTCAAATTATCTTGCTTGTAAATTGTGAGCAAGGTCTCCGTTCCAGTGCTGAACTGTGAATTCATAATGAAGGTGGACACAGACAAGTAGCTGTGAATTAATAGTGACCTAATGGCACTTCTGTTAATAAGCAGAGCAGTGCACCACTTCCTAACAACACTTAGATCAATGACACTGAGATATTTCCCCTGACTAGTATTCTAGCAAATTGACTTCTTATTATCACTGAAGGAATATCATATTTTCTTTTTTAGGTAGCCTTCAGAGCTTGTTTCTTAAACAACTACTTTCCCTGGACATAATAGTTAGATATGTGTAATTACAATTTATCCTCCCACATCCATTCAGCGGTCTCCAAGTTTAGAGATTCTTTATCCTGTTTCCATGAGCAATCATCAGCAATATCTCCCACTTTGTGAATCTGTCTATTCCTTTTGGCTGATTACAATGTAACAGCATCTGTCTGTAATGTGATGCCTTAATCTTTTTTTTTTTTGTATTTCAGCAAAACTTTATTGAAGTTGCATAATAATTGTTACAGTTACATTTATAATAATTCTTGCATAATAGGCTATTTGCAAATATAGATTAAATTGTAGTAGTACAAAAAAAAGAAGGTAAAAAGAAAAGAAGGGAAACAGAGAGCAAGAATCTTATAAAGCACAAGGAAGTGATTGGAGGAGCCATGGACTGCCTATGGAGGAAAAAGAAGGGAAGCCATGTGGGGGTCAGACAGAAAGAGATGAAGAAAAGAAAGAAAAGGAGAAAGCTGAAAGAAATAGGAAGCCTGAGGCTGGGGCTGGCTGGCACATATATGGTAAGTGGTAGACGTATCATAGGGGTACAATTGTAATGTTAGTATCAATTTACAATGCATTATGGGATTGTAGGTAAGATACCCAGGGTTGCCAGGTCATCACAAACTCCTGTTGTTTCTCTCGTAGCGAGGAGGTAATCTCCTCCATTATATATATATCTTTTATAGCAGTGAACCATTCTTCTATAGTAGGTGGGTTAATATCCCTCCAATGTCTCGGAATTAAAATCTTTGCTGCTAGCAGCATTGGTAATAAAAGACTGTGTTTAAAAATGTATTCAGGCATATCAGTACAGTGTAGAAGTACTAATTGAGGGGTAAGTGTTATCTGGCAACCCAGGATATCTTGGCATGTTATTTGTACAGTATTCCAAAAGTGGGACAAAACTGGGCAGGTAAACCAAATATGGGATATAGATCCCTGGTCAGTGTGGCATCTCCAACATTTATCATTTGGTAATAAACCCATTTGGTAGAGTTGGGATGGGGTCCTATACCATTTTGAGAGGATCTTGTATGCATTTTCCTGATATCTGTTACTAATGGAACATTTAGCTATAAGTCTGAAAATCTTCCTCCATTCTTCCTCCTGCAGGTCTAGTTGGAGTTCTTCGTTCCAGGCACGTGTGAAATAAGGAAAGTTGGGATATTTTTTTGATAGTACCAATTTATAGAGCCGTGAAATCAAGTGATTGTTAGGTATTTTAGAGTCGCACAATTTTTCAAAGTCCGTGGGGGTTCTGTTTGCTTGTTGTAGGTTAGGGTTCTTGTATAGGTAGTGTTTTATTTGGGTATGTCTCCAATGGTCTCTGTTGCTCCATAGTGAAGTGTTAACTTTTATCATGGAAGATTGACCTGGAGGATCCAGCACATGATGCAATTGTATGTTTTGTAATCCAAAGGCAGAGGGGAGGCCGTTGTCTATTAAGCCAGGAGGATATTCCGGGTTTAAGCTTAATGGAATCATTGGAGAGGGATAAGGGACCAGATTGTATTTCGGATTGAACCGTCTCCAAAATGTAGTTAAGGCTTGAATCTGGGGGTTGTTACCCACGTATACTTTAGGATGGATGTCCTTATTCCATAGAATGTTTTGTACAGGGATTGTTGCCCAAAAATTTTCCAATGTTTTCCATTGTTTGGTTACAACAGCCTGTGCGTGTTCAGTTAGCTTAGTCAGTAAGGTTGCTTGGTGATAAGAAAAAAGGTCAGGTAGGCATAAACCCCCTGAATGTTTAGGCATATATAAAATGGATTTCCTGAGCCTGGAACGTTTTTTGCACCAAATAAACCTATTGATAGTTGTTTCCAGTGTTTGAAAGAAACTTTTTGGTAGGCAGATGGGAAGTGTCTGGAAAAGATAGAGGATCTTGGGTAATATCGACATTTTAATTATATTGATCCTACCCGTCCAAGTGAAGTGTTGAAGGTCCCAGTTCTGAAGCAACTTCTCTACTGTAAGAAGCAGGGGTTTAAAATTATATGAGTAAATATTGGCTAAGTTCTGCGGGAGAAGTATTCCCAGATATCTAATTTTGTCGCTCTGCCATTTAAACGTAAAGTTCATTTTCAGCAACCTTTCCGTTTGTTTGGGTAAGTAAATTGGTAGCACTTCTGATTTGGACATGTTGATCTTATAATTAGAAATGTCTCCATAAAGTTGTAACTCCTTCATGATGCACGGCATAGAGATATGGGGTTTCGTTACACACAGCATAAGATCGTCTGCAAACACTGCTGCTTTGTATTCATGTATTCCCACCGTCAAACCTTTGATATCTTTATTTGCTCTAATGGCTATTAGCAGATGTTCCATACATAAGACATACAATAAAGGGGATAACGGACAGCCCTGCCTAGTCCCGTTTCTGATATGAAAAGGTTCAGACCTGATACCATTGATTTTTACCTGCGCCGTAGGGTCTGAGTATAAAGCCATTATTTTGATGCCTTAATCTTTATGTAAAATTGGTTGCACTGGTTTTAATGCAAGCATTCACATGGACTGACAGACCTATTCTATTCTAAATTTCCTTTTATTTCTCCATCTCTTCATTAGGCTGGCCACCTAATACAAGTCTGTCAGCACCCGTGAAACATGTATTTAACTAGCTATTTTGAGTTAGAAAAATCACATGTATTTTGTGTTAAATTCAAGTGTGTAAGTATGTAAATATTAAACCTTTTGTATATATTGGAAATGGCATTTGTGTTAGCTGTATTGCTGTGAAGGCTTTTTAAAATGCAGCTTATCTGCAATTGCAGCTTTAAACTTAAAGGAACAGTAACACCAAAAAATGAAAGTGTATAAAAGTAACTAAAATATAATGTGCTGCTGCCCTGCACTGGTAAAAGTTGTGTGTTTACTTCAGAAAGTCTACTATAATTTATATAAATAAACTGCTATGTAGCCATGGAGGCAGCCATTCAAAGGAGAAAAGGCACAGGCACATAGCAGATAACAGATAAAACACTATTGTATTCTACAGAACTTATCTGTTATCTGCTATGTAACCTGTGCCTTTTCTCCTTTTTTCCAGCTTGAATGGCTGCCCCCGTGGCTACACAGCAGCTTATTATATAAATTATAGTAGTGTTACTGTAGCAAACACACCAGTTTTACCAGTGCAGGGCAACAGTGCATTATATTTTTATTACTTCAAAGCTCTTTTATTTTTTGGTGTTACTGTTCCTTTAAAGTATTCCCATACCTGTGATCCAGATGGGTGTGGCAGGTTGCACCTCCAAGGGCAAGGGCATATGGTGCATATATCTGCATCTCTCAGCCCTGTATTTTTCCTTGCAAGGCAGGGCTGTGAGTATGGGCACACAGAGTGGAGCGAATCGGAGACTCAGACAGTTAATGTAGTGTGCATTGTAGGCAAGCGGATCCACTTCTCTCAGCCTGAAGGAAAAATGCAGGGGGAAGCGGATATACACGTGCCCTTGCCCTAAAAGGCAGGCCAGCAGCACTTCTTGAAATTTAAAGGGAATGCTGCATTGCATTGTGGGAACTCTGACTCCTATAAAAGGCTGGAGGGTTGGGCAAGCAAGCAGTTATTGGAAAGCACAAGTACTGATTCCAAAAAAGAGAAGCTGTATGTTATGAATATCAGTCTTTTTGTAACAAAGTCTGCTTTGCAAGTCTATGAAGTGTGTTTAATAAGAGTCTTGCTTGTTTGTGTTTTATGGTGGGCTTTTAAATAACATAAATAAAAAGTTTTGCATCAAGACAAGAATTCTTTTTGTGAACATGCCTTAAATGGTACACCATCAGTTTCTCTACTAGATATCCATCAAATGTGGTCAATAAAGGAACTTAGGGCTGATTCACTAAAGTGCGTTAATTTTTATCGCACGCTTTTTTGCATTAAAATAGACGCGAAAATAACGTGTGATTCACTCCAGTATTACCACGTGCGTTAGGTCGCACATCGCATGCGTTAATTTGCGCACAGAAATAACACTAACACATGATTCACAAACACTTAGATGCGTTAAATATCGCATTAGTCTGTGCGAAAATTAACACCTACTTGGGGCAGGCGGTAATTATAGAAAAGTACAGTTAATGAGCTTTTGGCAACACAATAAGGACTTTGCAGTGTGATTTATTCAAGTCTGTGTTGGCCCTAGAGTGATGTAGCCTCCAGTTTGCAGGGAAATGGTCATTTTCAGTACAGTTATTTTCCGCAAGTATTGGCATGTATGGCTAATATGGCGTGCATTTATTCGCACGACTATTTATATGCGGCTACTATTTATATGCTACTATTTTTATGAGGCTACTATTTATATATGACGACTATTTTTATGCGGCTACTTTTTATATGCGGAGACTATTTATACGCGGGGCGTTGATTAGCACATGTACCATCAAATACCGCACTAAAATAGTCTTCGCGACTAAAATAACGCATGCAGTATCGCGAGTAAATTAACGCAAGTATGCTTTTAGTGAATCGTGCGTTAAGTCGCGAAAAAATTAGATGCACTAAAAATTTTACCGCATGCTATAAATAGTGCTCGTTTTAACGCACTTTAGTGAATCAGCCCTCTTGTGTCTAAAGCTGCTCTTTGCACCCAGTACTAATTGGCTCAACTGAGGCAACTTTAAAAACAAGAATTCCAGTCCAAGAAAGCCTGCAGAATTAGTAGGCATAAGACACAGTCAGCAATTGTTAATCCAATATATAGGCTAAAATGGAAGTGAAAACATAGAAGGCCATAACAAAGACCTATCCTCACACAGGCACCACACTTGTCTAACGAACTTCAGTAGTAATGACCAAATGAACCCTTTGGTGTAAATGAATGTTTAAAATGCTATAAACTTGAGTTTAACATGAACTTGCTGGTGAACTCATTAAAAAGCTTTATTCACAATCTCTTGTTCAGATCATCCAGTTCACTCAGTAGTTCACACAATTCCCAATACCATAAATATTCCCTCATTTGTATTCCCTCTCATGAGTTCTACATTACAAGATATGCTTAGAGTATAAATTACATTTTAAAGTGACCCTTGCCATCTTCAATAATCCCCTTCAGGGTGTTAATTACAATCTTAAACAGAACACATGCCTTGCGCCAAGGATAGCCCTTGTACTCTCAATTGCTTCTGCAGTAAATAAATACAAATTTGTATTGCATTGTATTTATATATATCTATTTATAAAGAGTTAATTTTATACATAGCTATATACATCTTTACAGTACAGCAAAAGCACTTTTTTAGTATTTTTATTTTAAAAATATACAGAATGAAATTAAATCTCAGTGTCAATTAAAAGGGCACTATATCCTCAAATTGTGCATAATTGTGCCAATACAAGAGGAATCCCTGTTTCATCCTGGAATTAATGGTTGGGTATATGCTTGTGTGTGCAGCTTAAAAGGAAGCTGGCAAAGGCAAGGCCTTGGTTGGTCCTGGGCAAAGATCCAACTCAGCATATTAACCCCAGCTGTTCCGGTATAATCACTGAAAAATACCCAATACGCTCTTCATTACCTCTATACATGCCAGCAAGATCACTGTAAAATATCCAATAAGCACT
The DNA here is from genome assembly GCF_000004195.4 of Xenopus tropicalis. Lineage (NCBI taxonomy): Eukaryota > Metazoa > Chordata > Amphibia > Anura > Pipidae > Xenopus > Xenopus tropicalis. The sequence goes on along the minus strand of NC_030677.2, from coordinate 71,540,029 downwards.
CCAATATACACTCCAGACATGCCAGTAAGATACAGATACATTGAAAGCATTACCTACTCTTGCAGTAGCAGAATACCAATAGCCAAGTTTTCTTCTTTCATTCCTTTCCTGCTTGGCACTCTTTCTGCCTGGTTAAATGATTGTAAAAAAAAAAATCCAAGATGGCTGTTCATTCCACAGTGGAACGCATAGCCATCTTGGATTTTCTCAGAAGAGCAGGGAACAAACAGAGACAGAGGCAATGCGGCAGGGGTAAGGGCAGCAGCAGAGGCATGGTGGGTATGTCTAAGGGGCGGGGAGGGATGGAGGAAGGGAAGAAATTTAAATTAAAAAAAGATATAGTGCCCCCCAAATCCGTGGGCCCTGAGCAGATGCCCCTTTGGTAAAGTGGGCCTGGGCAAAGGCATACAAAGCAATGCTGTTCAACTTCTGTACTACCAAGGACCACAATTTTTCTGACACACCCTTAAAACCTATTTCCAATTGCTAACCAGGCTCACCTTCCACATGCAGTGTAGGGTAGGCAAAGTATGACACACACAGTTAGGGAGAATATGGCACACACAGGCTGCATAGGGCAGGCAGAGTATGGCACACACAGACAGCAGAGGGCAGATAGAGTATGTCACACACAGGCAGCATAGGGCAGGCAGAGTATGGCACACACAGTCAGCATAGGGCAGGCAGATTATGGCACACAGTCAACATAGGGCAGGCAGAGTATGGCACACACAGGCAGGGTAGGCAAGCAGAGTATGGCACACACAGGCAGCATAGGGCAGGCAGAGTATGGCACACACAGGCAGTATGTGTCTGTGCCATACTTTATATGTTTATATAATATAGCAGGCATACGAAAGCAAGAACTGACAACATACCTGCTCTATGCAATGTTACATAGGGTTGAAAAAAGACCATAGTCCATCAAGTTGAACCCATCCAAGCAAACTCAGCACACACAACCTATACTTACCAATCTATACACTCACATACATAAATTATATATACAACCACTGATTCTAACTGTAGATTAGTATCAGAATAGCCTTGGATATTCTGATTGTTCAAGAACTCATCCAAGCCCCTCTTAAAAGCATTAACAGAATCTGCCATTACCACATCACTAGGAAGGGCATTCCCCAACCTCACTGCCCTCACCGTGAAAAACCACCTACGCTGCTTCAAATGGAAGCTCCATTCCTCTAATCTAAAGGGGTGGCCTCTGGTGCGTTGATCGTTTTTATGGGAAAAAAGAACCCCCCCCATCTGCCCATATTCCCCTCTAATGTACTTGTACAGAGTAATCATGTCCCCTTACCAGGGACCTATAAAGAGGCAAAATTATGTTTTCATCCCTAGAGTCAATTAACTTTTTTATACAAGACAGCACTTTATTTGCTTTAGAAGCCACAGAATGACACTGCCTGGAATTAGACAACTTGTTATCTACTAAAACCCCCAGATCCTTCTCCATTAAGGATACCCCCAACACACTACCATTCAGTAGATAGTTCGCGTTTATATTATTTCTACCAAAATGCATAACTTTGCACTTAACATTGAACCTCATTTTCCAGTTTGCTGCCCAGTTTTCCAATTTTGTCAAATCGCTCTGCAAAGCGGCAGCATCCTGCATGGAACTTATAGTTTTGCACAATTTAGTGTCGTCAGCAAAAAGTAGATGACATCAACTGCCATTCCAGCATCGAGGTTCCTGCTCACCTCCTCATAATATTAGTCTGGCAAGATCTGTTACGCATAAAACCAAGCTGGCACAAACTAATAGTATTGTGAACTGCAATATATTCAAGTACCCTATCCCTTATTACCCCTTCCAAAAGCTTTCCTACTACTGATGTCAGACTAACAGGCCTATAGTTTTCAGGCTGAGAACGGGATCCCTTTTTAAATAACGGCACCACATTAGCAATTCGCCAGTCTCTCGGCACCATGCCAGACCTCAACGAATCCTGAAAGATTATGTGAAGAGGCTTGGCAATCACAGCGCTAAGCTCATTTAGTACCCTGGGATGAATCCCATCCAGTCCTGGACCTTTGTTTACCTTTATATGTTCAAGTCTCTTTTGAATTTCCTCCTGAGTGACCCATGCGTCAGTAGCTAAATTATTATTGTATTTGTAATCATACCAGTCTTTCATGGGAGCTACAAAAAGAGGCCCTGCTCCATATTAACTTGCCAAAAAGCAAATGACATGTTGTTAAGCAGTGGTGATGAAACGATTAATACTATTTCAATTATGATTTCATCCCCCTAAACCCCAATCTTCATTAAAGCTGCAGGAATATGTTGTGGAGAAGGAAAGAGGCATGAGAGATATCTCAATATAAATATACATATGGACTTACATTCTTGCTGTTTTGGCTACGTATCAATAGTTGTTGGCCTGTGCCTTGGGTCTTTTTGGGAGCCTACAATGCATCACAGCACTTACATACAGTATGTATATACTGATACCTATACTAAACTAACTGGATATTGGGCTTGTTCAAGAACAAGCCCCTCTTAAAGGCATTAATAGAACCTGCCATCACAACATCATTCGGAACGGCATTCCCCAACCTCACTGCCCTCACCATGAATAACCACCTACGCTGCTTCAAATGAAAGTTCTGTTCCTCTAATCTAAAGGGGAAGCCTCTGGTGCATTGTTCTTTTCCATAAGAAAAGAGATCTCCTATTTATCGTCTATAATGTCCTCTAATGTTCTTGTAAATAGTATTATGTCCCTGTGCAAGTGCCTTTTCTCTAGAGGAAAAAACCCAACCTTGACAGTCTTTCCTTATAACTTAAATCCTCCATCCCATTTATCAGTTTAGTTGAATAACTACTGTACTCTCTCTCCAGCTCATTTATATCCTCTGTAAAGATGTCTGTCTTGTTAAGGACATTTCAAAATTCATTCTGCTTACTGTTTTAATTTAAACAACTATACTTTTTTTTGCATGAAGAAGTTCAGACAATAAATTCTAGGAACACTTTCAGTTGAGATTAAAGAATTATTTCTCATAGAAGAAGGTGTGCAATCAGTTTCCTTCTATGTTAAACCTCTGAAAATGTAATTCTTCCTTATCTATAAGTCTGAAACAATAGCAGGAAAAAATGATTATGCTGAGGTGATTATCTGTTAATAATCAGCTCAGTTTTTTCCAGATGGATATGGTAGTCCAAAAGCACAAGCATAATGTATTTTCCAAATCAGACCTTTTTATGTAGCTCATGTTGTTGATAAATATATGCAGCCACTTTAGAAACATTGTAATGAGTAACACCACTTGAAAGATGATACTTACACACAGACGGTCACTGGTGCTGTGTTGGTATTAGAATGTGCCTCTGACGACATTTACATAAAATGCATAACCATATTTGTTACTATTGAAGATGTACCTTGCCCTATCTTATGCTGATCTACAGTTTCATCTAAATCACAATCTACACATAAGGGTTATGTAATAAAAGGGACTAAGTTTTCCCAGGAGAAGAACCAATAGTAACCATCAGCAAGTAGCATTTACTGGTCTCCTGTTTATATGCAAGCATCTTATTGGTTGCTATGGGTTACTGCTACTGGGCAAACTTAGTGCCTTTTATTACATATGGGGGATAGAGACAAGGGCAGATCACCCATTTCTCTACTTGCAAAGACGTTTGGAACCTGAGCACATAATCCTCAGAATACTGATCCTACATTTAACACCATTATAAAACCATTTATAAGTTTTAAGTTATTATAATAGAAACATTAAATTTGCATTATCAGCTTCCTAATGCGTTTCACACTCCAAAAATACATATTGGAGAAAGACATCTTTAATCGGAAAATGTTATCTGTTAATAGCCAGACTTTTCATTATAAGATACATTGTAAATATTTAGCCAGCACATTCTTGGAGCTGGATTTTTAGATAAGGTGTAAAATGACTTCAGTTATTAACCAGGCTATACTATATCCACACACAAATGTAAAAGATTTGAATTGTTTCCAATTATTCATATATATTTATATTTGTGTTCTTTATCTATTGTCAGAAGCTTTATTCAAGTGCAAGATTTTAAGAGAACAAACAAATAAAAATGTAATAATGTTTGATTTCAACTGTGACCTTATCTACTTATTTACAGGCATACTTATACTGATGTAACCTCGCCATACACACTGTTATCCATCCTTTGATGACCTCTGTGGCTGATAAAGCTAATGGGCCGAATTGAAATTTTCTAAATTTTATCCCCTGGGGCAACAATAGGATCACATAGGTTGCTCTATGTAGCTCCATAGGGAGAGGACTGCATTCATGATCTTGACTGAGGAAATTTGCCAGCCAGATCAATCAATATATAACCAAGTACTGATAGAGAGGCCATCATTTTGGCCACATATATGAAACAGTAGGCTGCCAGCTCTGTCCAGTGTGGAAGCCAGTGTATGGCCAGCATAACATACAATAGAGCACAAATAAATACCCGTATATTATCCAAGAGACAACGGACCAATTAAAAAATGTCTTTCTAGAACACCTCGCATACTGTTGACTTGTTGCAACTATTATATGTCTGATATTAGCAATTGTCACCTGTTGCAATTGTAGCAATTGTCTACTCTTATTGCACTACCGATATATGCCTACTGAGAGTTTTAAAAAGACATCCATCAAAACTGCTCATATATTGACAAGGATGGAAAATAAGCAGTTCAGCTGTCATTTCAATGTCACAATAATCACAATGGATTCTCTGCTATCTGCAAATTAGAAATCCCTAGTGAAGTAATCATACCAATGAGTGACTGAAGTTCAGAGTACAAGTCACATGACTGAGGGTACCTGGGAAACTAAGAATATGTCTACCCAAATGTCAGATTTCAAAATGAAATATAAAAAAAAATCTGTTTGCACGTTTGAAAAATGGATTTAAATGCAGGATGCTGCTGGAGGAGCTCTATTAACTGATGCATTTTGAAAAAACATGTTTTCCCATGACAGAATCAAAATTGCTTAATTGTTGGTTTGGGAAGAATTCATGCAAAAACTTGAAAAAACATCTATTTTCTTTCCTCTGTCATTTACAAATGTTCTGATTTTTTTTCCCCTGAGATTTACTATGCATTAAAATGGCTAAAAATCCAAATTCGCCAGATAAAACTTGCCGAGATCATGGTGAAGTCAATGACAGATGCCCCTTCCCTTCCCTAGAGGATCCTTTTTTTTTAGTAGTAGAGATTTCAGTACGACAATTCAAAAAAGTCACACTTTCACGACTTTTCTGTGACCTTTTCCTACGCATACTTTTTCAGTTCAGACATTTTAATAAATGTCATACATGTCAAATGTCAAACATTTGTGAAAACAAGTTTATTCAAATTTAAAAAAGAAAATATGAGAAAAGTTAGAATTTTAGTAAATCTGCCCCTAAGTGTATATCTGTATATACTTAGGGGGCACTACACTGTCACAGGGTTCATCAATACTTGACTGAAGTACTTACATATATGGAACCTGTTATCCAGAATGCACGGGACCTGGGGTATTCCGGATAAGGGATCTTTCCGTAATTCGGATCTCCTACTTTAAATCTGCTAAAACAATTATTTAAACAGTAATGAAACCCAATAGGATTGTTTTGGCTCCAATAAGGATTCATTATATCTTAGTTGGGATCAAGTGTGAATTATTTGATTAAAATGGAGTCTATGGGAAATAACCTTTTTGTAATTTGGAACTTTCTGGATTATGGGTTTCCGGATAAGGGGTCCGATACCTGTATAGATACATCCCTATGACTGCCACACATAGAGAGGCAGATTTATCAAAGCATGAATTTTGGATTGTTAAAAGTACGATTGGAAAAAATTTGGAGCAACGATGATAATTTCTGATGCGATCCGTAAGTTATCAAATTTTCGTATCTGAACGATCGTAAATGGCACAAAACCTTTCTGGCTTTGAAACTTCAATGCATAATGTTGGAAGCCTTCCATAGGACTCAGTGGCACTCTGCAGCTCCAACCTGGCCAAAAGATAGTCACAATACCAAAGCTTGAATGAATTCCGAAATGTTCGTACTCATTGCGACAAATACGATTCATTTGTACTCATTCGGACTTTAATGAATGGGCCCCACAGTGTGCAGTACAGTGAACATATTTGCCATGCTGTGTTTATATTTATGAAGCTGGACAAGACTGGTGCACTTAAAGTGCAAACATAATTGCTAATTTTTATTTGCAGTGAGAATGTCTTTAAAAGATTTTTAAAAATAGCATATTCACAAATAGCGAAAATTTATGAGCACACTCTGCCTCCGAGTTACGCCACAACTTTGGTGGACGAAAAAAAATATTTGCTAAACTGATTTCGTAAATTGCACATTTATATTTGCATAGTGAAAATTGGTGCTATATTGATGCACAATAAACATGCTCAGAGGGCATGCTCATAAAGACTGCAATTGTATTTGCAAATTTTTGTGCACAATTCTCATTTCACTATGATTTCCCCCAAAAATGGATAAATGGGCACAGCAGTGCAAAATGTGAGCGTTTAGGGGAAAACATGCGCAAAACAACCATTTGTGAAAAATATATGCGCTGTACGGACTTTATAAATGATCCCTGTGCCTTCTACAGCTTCTATATTAATTAATTCATTAATTCTGATGGCTTGGAAAGCTGAAGAGCCTCCAGTGCTGAGCATTTTGAAAAAAAAAAAGCTGACATACATGACACGAGCCCAGCAAAGTTTGGGAAAGTATGGGACATATAACAGGCTGGCTGACACACAACAGGAGACCCATCCTTCTAAAATCCAGGACAGGACCACCTGCATCAAAGTGATGTTTGTAGAGACCACACAATTCCTTGCACAATTCCCCTCTTTTTCTCAGCTTCTGCATATACTCACTTTTAGCTCACTCCTAATTCCAACTGTTATGTCCCTTTTTTCTAACCTGTCCTTAGACTGTTTGAATGTTTAATCATTCTTCCTCCTTCGAAAATAATCATTTCAAAATATTCAATATGTACAGAAAATGTTGTGGTTCCCATGTTAATAGTATGAGTAGAGACCAACATTATTTCAGGACATGAACAGCTTAAGCAGTAATTATGTACCTGAAAGTTTGAATTAATAATGCCTGATATTTTATGCTGGCAAAAACTTGTGCTTCATGTTAATCTAGGGGTCATAACACCACTCCCTGCTTTAGAGTTATAATTATCCACCAATACATTGAAAAAAACTCCTCAGGAATTCAGTTGCTGTCATTTAATGAAAACTCAACACTTCACATGAAGTCACCTTTTGTATTTTGACCTCATTTTTTTTAATGAAATCAATCATACAAGGAGTTCATATTAGGCCAAAAATAATTCATGTAAGATAAGTGATTCTCCAAATCACTGCTGCATATTTCCAGTGGAAGGTTCTTTTATTCATATGGATGTGCAAAAGTATTTTGTTGCTAGAAATTCACTGGTTTGAAATAAACATTGTTATTATAATGGCAGTCATTTTAAAACAAATTCACAATCACTAGGTAATTTGTTTATATTTTTGGTATGCAAACATTTAGAGAAACAGGAGTGCCAGACTTCAGCTCCATGCAAGAAATATAAAGTGTGAATATACTTGTTTATGTAAATATTCTCTCTGATTTTACTTTGCAGAAAGTTATTCAGAGGCCAAATTAGGTCAGATTCCTGAGACGAAGTGACTGTGAATTATATTATTTGCATCTCTTTTCGCGTTCTGCCTCTCAATAAAGGCACCCAAGGTGTTCAAATGCTTAATGGCTTTTACTGCGTGAATTTCATGAAACATCAAATATTCAGTCCTGCTGGAGCAATAAAACTGCCTCTGCTTCCCACAGGGAGTGGAGAACTCCTACATTTTAGCACTGTGTAGGTGGTTCATGGCAGGGTACCAGTAATATAGCAGTCAACCGAATGGAAAAGTAAGATTAAAGCTCAAACAGTTGAACAGTTGTCAGTGGGTTTGTTTTATATTCATTACAAGCCTTTTTTTGCATTAAGAATGTTCTTGTCTACTTATATATTCATTTTTTTAATGCCTTAAGAATAAAACTAATATTAGTATTCAAAATGTCTTTGTATCCTACACTGAGATGCTGAGAAAACACAGCATGCACTTATGTCTATGTTATATAGGCTACATAAATGCTATGGCATTTTCCACATTCTCACATCAAAATGTTTATTCTCATACTGCTCTGGAGAAATGTGATTCTGAAATAAAAAGTAAATCCTTCTATTATGGTAGCCACATAGTAACACCATCACTTAAGACTGACATTTGCCCTGATGTCATGTAAGATTTAAGAGTTAAGGCATAGGTAATACTCTGGGCTACTAGTTCCTGGTGGTCCAACCCTGGAACAACTAGGAGAAGGGGTGGTTATTTTATGTGTATGTGGGGCTTTCATTTTTAGACATATGCAAATAATAATTTTTTTAATTCAGTCTTTCTCATCCTGTGTTAATGAACCCTCTTAATTGACAAAACTTAAGGCACCAAGCCCACCTATCTAATAACTAAGATATGATAGATATACAGTACCTAAACTCTATACACGATTCTGTACTCAATATAGGAATGTTGTGCCTCTCTTGTCTTCAAGATGTCCATAAATGAAAATCGCAGCAAATTCAAATTAAAGGAACAGTGACACAAACACGAAGAATGAACATGACATATCAGTTATTTTTATTCAGTGCATAGAAAAATGCTCCTCTAAATAATAAGTTCTAATACATTACAGCGGGGCTGGAACTAGCAGCAGAAGAGGCACATGCCTAGAGTGCAAAAGTTGGGGGGTGCCAGGCATGTACCCTTGCTGCCATCCAACCCTGAGTTCTGGCTCTCCTATCCTCTCTGTAGCTCCCACTCCTCTGGCCCCCAATTCTCACTGTTGAATTGAAGAGAAGGAAGGAGCGGGAGGGAAGACGACGTGCAGGGGGCATAGCGACCTGGGTGCTGCTGTGTGGAGGAGCTGGACGGAAAGTGACAAGCGCTTGGGGAGTGGGCGTGGTGACCTGGGTCCTGCCTTGGGCTCTGAAAAAACTTGGCCCATCACTGCATTACAGTAGTGGCCACCATCCTATTCAGTCTCAAGTTTCATAGTTTTCAGTGGACCTTTTCAGGTCTTATGGAGAAAGTTTATAGTGTGGATTGTCTGTTAAATTATTTAATGCATTTCTTTCTTTTTTTGTATTGCTGGCATGTTATTGATAAAGATTTTTTTTCTTTTCAGCACAATGCGAACAATTTTTCCCTTTTCTGCATGCCCACAAAGTAACTGTGACACATCAGCTACAGGAAAATAGATTGCATGTTTATGTCTGACACCAGTTCGATATAATAACTGTCTAACATACCATATTTCGCTGAAAAATGCAATTTGGTCATTCTTTACTTGGCACATTATTATTCCTTTTATGACTATTATTCCTTACCTTCTTTAGTTTGCTGTCCAGAAGATTTATATATACCAAAGATACCACCACCAGATAAAGTAGAATAAGCTACAGGTACATATGGATAAGTTAAAGTAACTACGCTTTTTTAAATGAAACAGCTCTATTAAGAATACTCTTGACTTCTATAGTATTCACTGTTGACAGACTGTTTCCCAGCATGAATATATTTTATCTGCTATCAAATCAGTATACAAACAATGGATTGTACAAAAAAATCCAGTTAAAAATAAATGGAAAAAGTAATAAAAAGATATTCTAAATACTATTAGAACAGTAATATAGTTTAGGCCAATCGCCATAGGACTTTTACAGCTCAGCTTTACAGATTTAGCAATTATATGATCATGAAGGAAAGTATTAATTGAAAGTAAAAGAAAAGCAGTGAAGCAAGAACATATAGAAGACAGGGCAATGCCATTGTCCTAGGGAATTCATGTGAGAGATGGAACATTGCTGCTCCACACGAGAGGAATTCAAGTTCAGTATCTGGAGAGAAGGCTTTTCCGTGGGTGGTTTTGTTTAATTGTCACTCCTTCTGCCATATTCCCATAAGCATAATATTCCATAAATGTTCTTATACATGAATATGTAGATTTTACTTAGTTTAATGCCTTTCTAAATGTTCACAGCATAACAATATGCCACCAGTAATGTCCATTAACTTGTAGCTATTGTTTAGCATACATTTTATTATAGTGTAATACATTTTACATAGATAATTATTTTTTGTGTAATATAAAAAATTAAAAACTAAAAAAAATTAAGATCTATGAATAGCTAATACCCAGGGTCCATCTGGTACTGTGTATCATGTTGTAATTGCCTGAAAATTTTCAGACATGATTTTTTTGGTTTCATCTTATTGCTTACTCACAATATACCATTATAGCATACCATACCAAGTAAAAAATAAGGCCTTATGGTAAGGGCCAATTACTGGAACCTGGAGATTGAGTGGCTCAAACCCAAATGGTCTGACAACAAAATTATGGCTGTATTAATTAACTCTACTCTTATCTATTTATCAGTAGGTTTATCATAAAAATTACTTTTCTATTTTTACACATTAACATTCATATATCTGTTACCACCACAAAACATGCCTATAATGCAGACATGATTGTACTGCACTATTACATAACCCCATAATCATTCTAATGGGCTAATGGAAAGAGAGAACACTATATATTATATAACCATTTTACCAATTATCTTTCCTGGTCATTTATTTGCCAGTTCAGAATATGTTTACTGGGTTAGAATTTAGCAGTGGTACATTATAACAGAATTTGTTTTGTTTGCCCTAGTCAAATGTTGTTAAAACAGTTTATACAATATATAGGTGCCATTTGCGATTTTAGCTGAAATTTCTTCAAGAAATACAAAGGATTGGAAGCTGTTGTGACAACAGAATTGGGTTGAAATGGTGCTCTGATACAATAATATTTAGTCAGAAAATATTATAAGTACATGTATTCTCAAATGTGGAATTGCATATGTTTTTTTTTCAGTTTCACTATTCCCTAGCAATAAGATATGTGAGCCGATTTGTACCCATAATACGACTTTCCAGTTACTGTAATGATGATGTTGGAATGCAAACTTATGGAAAGCCATTCTGGTGTCAAGGATTTTATAGCCTTTTTTGTATTTAATTGGAAAATGCACCTCATTTATAAGTACAGTTTTTCTTTTCTGTATTGATTCTCAAGGAGGAAATGAATATTTCCCACTCTTCCACACTCAGCTTTATTTGCAAGCATTATTGTTTAAATTGCAAACCTTCCATTTTCTTTAGTCTGGCCATAAACTAAGCGCAATGCATTATTTAGAGCTTCAGCACTCATTTATTCTATATAAATAGAAAAAGGCATAACAGAACTCTCACTTGCCTCCAATACCTTTTCACTACATCTTTTTCCATACTTTCTATTATTTGCATCTTAAGAGCTTCTATACAGATGGAGCTGACTATATGAAAGCTTTTGAAAAAACAGCAAACCTTTTATTTCTGGAGCTGTTGAATGTTGTTGGTAGTAAATAGCTTTCAAAGACTAGAAGAATATAAAATATGGTGCATTAGAATGGTATTAGCACCTTGCTTTCCAGAGTCTTCAGTGGATCAATATCAACATTGGCTTTCAATATTACACCTATTTGGATACACATATCCCCATATTGCCTTATAGAGTACTTGGTTGGTGAGATTTTGCTTTAGGAGTGTCTGGTTAATTACAACTTATTTCCCTTTACAGTGTAAGTTTATGGTAAATTGGGGCTACCTGATTTACCCCTAAACCAGCCACCTTCCCCAGATGACATGAGCCTTGGCATATGGTAGAGCCCAGGGTGTTGTGTAACTATAATTCTTTGGTAAAACAAAATAAGGAAGCCAGTACTTCTTGAATATAAAGGGGCACCTATCACCATAAAATGTATTGTCCCATCAGAGGCATGGGCTAATAGAGCTCACACTCCAGCTGGAGGAACCAATAGTTTTTTGCTGCCCACATGGGCAGGGAGCTCCCGGTGTGGGCAGAAATGTTGTGGCAAGTGCACACATTATGCGCATGCATGCGACGTAGGTGGATGAGTCGCATCCATTGCTCATGCATCACACACATGTGTATAATGAGTAAGTGGCAGCTTAGTGCTGGCAGGGGCTGTTTTTTCTTAAACAAAAATACTTCCCCCCCATCCCTGGTATGGGTAGCAGTTTAATGGTAATAGGTGCCCTTTAACCATGGGCTGTTTATTTAACTAAATCCACAGAGGAGTAAATAGCAACAATAAAGCAGGATTCATTCGTAGCACTAATCAGGTATATACTAGCGATACTTGGTCAATAAGACTCTATCCCTGCAGGGCAATCTCCTTCCAACTGGACCCCAGGCAATTTCTAGCTAGCCTGGGTCTATAGACTTGTTCCTTACTTCTGGGCAATAGTAAACCCTTCTAGAATAAGGACCCCTTTAGGCATCTAAGATACTAGGGGACTGCCATGGAAAAGGGGAAACCATTTTTCCAGTCCCCTACAACAGTATTTTATAATGCAATGTATTAGTATCTGCAATTACATGCACCAATGTCTGCAGAAAAAATATACTGTATGGTTATTTAGATGTTGGGCAAACATTAGCAATCAATGGCTGGGATGGTTTTCTACCTGCCTTGAACTTTTGCCCCAAATGAAAGAAGACGCAATGTACCCTTGGGCTAGCAACCCCGGTGGCACCTGGACACTCCAATCCCTGCCAGGGCACTATCTGCAAGAAGTTTTGTATGTTCTCCTTATGTCTACGTGGGTTTCCTTCCACATGCCAAAACATATAGACAGGCTAGTTCTTCTAACTTGACCATAGTGTATGTGAAAGGAAACCTAGATTGTAAGCCCCTATGTGGCAGGGTATGATGAATGATCACTTTAAAGTGCTGCAGAAATGTGTTGGTGTTATATAAATAACAGGAAATAAAAATTACTTGCAGTACATTACACTTTAAATGGGCAAGAATATTATCCTTTCATCTGCACAGGTTTCATGCATCACATCAGTAGCAGTCTATTTTTTTCATGGTAGCACATATAGAAATATGGCTTTTGTAGTCTCTAAAACACTTCTAATGTGAGAATGGCCGATTCCATGAACCACCAAATACTAAATTAGCAACAGCCAGGTCAATGCCTACAAAATATTCCAATCATTTTAAAATCAAAAGAAAAGCCTTTGTATGGTTCTTATCTCATTCCATTTGTATATTATTATATTAAAAGTCTTTTGGTTTATTTTTATGCTACATTTTTATGTTACTACTTCAAATAACTACAAATCAACATACCCTCCTGGCAGACTGACTGCAATATAAGTGATAGAACAACAGATGTAGCTGCATCTATAATACATAAGGCTTTCCCACTGACAGACATCAGACACTGTTGTATGCTGAACACTGTGGAATAAGATAAATGCTGTCAGGTAACACTCTGCAGTAGCAATCCATTGTAAACAATGCACTTGATTGTAAATAACATATCTTATAATGGTAATATCCATCATCTAGTGTAATAATATAATGGCTGCACTAGCTTTTTATCTCAGCTGAAACAGAAAGTGCTGTACTATAACTGTACAAAACAAAAATTCAGGCAGAGTACACAAAGTATATGAATTCTGAGCATATTGGGCCAGATTCCATTCATGCTTTTAAAAACTTTTGAGCGAGATTCAATTGGAGGAGAAAAAACTTTTCTCCTAATTCAGTTCCAGTTTTTTCCATGGACTTCTGAATTGAATTGCATCTCAAATTGAATCTAGTCCATAAGATTTTAAGTGATATAAACCTCAGTAACTGCTGTTTTCCAAACTGTTTTAAAAAGCAACATCAGCAAAAGACCTATCCACTGAAGCAGGAGTTTTTATGGGTGAGCACAAGCCTAACACTGACATGCAGAATGCCAAGCATTGGCCAGAAAGTTACCACCGTTGGACACGAGACCAGAACTAGGAGTAGGCAGAAGAGGTATGTGCTTAGGCGCAAGTATAGGGGTCACTAGGCACGTACCTCTTCCTTCACTTTCCCACAGTCCTCATTCCCTGCTGCCACTTGTCAGCACAGCTCCAGTGCACGCTCCTCCACCCCCCTGTAGCGTCCTTGTGTGTGTACAAAAGAGTGCACACATGCATGCTGACATTGCAGTAGGGGAGGGGGAGTATGCACTGGAGTGTGCTGACAAGTGGCAGTAAAAAATGAGGGTGCAGACTGGGGGTAGGCAAAGGAAGAGGCAAATGCCTACATAGTTTCAATTTCAGGCCTAAGAGATTCACAAGCAAAATAAGCAGCCTCTTGTATCTCGGATATGGGAACATGTAATAAATAGATAACCCTTATATCTTCTGTTACAATATTACATTGTTGTTTCTTTTCCTGCATAGGCACCTTGCTGTTGACTCCTTTGTCTTTTATTGTTTAAATACGTAAAATAAATATTAGAATTTAAAATGCTCAAAAGACCCCTGCCATTCATATTTTGGATGTTTTTGGATGAACAAGATTTTGTCATATTTTTTTTTTTTTTGTAGAGTGTGTTCCAGAAAGATAGGAATAGCTAAACAAAAGCAGCCTTGTGCTTGAGCCGGAGGAAGCTCTCTTTAGGTATTACTGGCCTAGAGTGAAGTGATTGCAGTACTAGAGAGAAACTCAGCCTTGGTGTATTACTCCCATTAGGCCACTAGCTGGCAGCCTTAAGCAAATGTTTTCACAGTTGCTCCTGAACTCCTTTGAGGACAAGAGCATTTAGGACAGCAGTTACCTAACAAGGGTCTTCACAGTGGTGTCAAAGAGCCCTGCTCTGCCTATGACTGTATCTAATTGCATGTAATACTACTTCATACTGTATATCAATGAGTATTAAGCCTTTTGGTGGAGTTCAATAAACCCCCTTTTCTTTTGGTACAAGAACCTTTTGGCATCCTGTTTCTGCTCTACATGGCATGGTAGTAGCACAACACCTTCTTTCTCTTCTTCCTCCACTTAGCAAGGGCCGATCCGGGTAAGGGAGTCCAGTGTGACCAATGTTCAACTATCACTATATGGACAAGGCATTTTTAGCCAATATAGGGTTAGATGTAAAAGAAAAGGTGCAATAGAATGATTTTAGCAATATAAATGTGGCTAATTATGTAGTTTCGCATATTGGAGTCGAAAACACAACAGAACCTGTACTTTCTAGCAATAGATATTTTTCTGGGGTCAATTTACTCTTAGGGACTCGTTTGGCACATAAAAAACATGCAGGGTGTTTTTTTTCAGCAGCAAATTGTCAGCCATAAACAAATTACATCCACACATTTTTAACCTCTACATGCCATATATTGGGTAATCCAATTGATTCAAATTGGGCATCAAACTGTTCAGAAGAACATTTATATTTATAATGTTTTATCTTTGGATCAAAAGACAGTCAATTTGATGCTGAAAATCAAAAGATCTGAGTTGATTTTCATATATTATTCTTAATTTTAGAACAGTTTTGCAGTTTGGTAATTTAAAGTACAAAGAAATATTTACCTATTTTGGATTTTTCAGAATGTGTTCTTTCTGTTTTTCTGGGCTAAAGTTTAGGGGTCATTTACAAAGACCCCACACAAAACTAATGTCTGGTCTGGCTCCACTCTGCACTTCATGGTGCAAATCTGGCTAGTGCTTAAGGCAGTTTTGGCGAGTGCCCATTACAGCTGGAATCCACCATCGCTCCCTAATTTTAAAATCTGATAGAGGGCAGGATACAGCATTGGCTAATGCAGACAGTGTTGTACACAGAGACCTGCAGCAACTCATGTAGCACTTAGGGCAGGGTGCAAAGTCAAAAAACATGGCAGATTATGCCTGTTCTTTGAACTTTGCACCCTGCCTTGCTCATTGTACATTACCATTACACTGATTTTTGGCATTTTCGACCTTGCATGTATGCAGTGTACTGCTGGGGGGGGTTGGATCAATACAAGTCTGGAATATTTGGGACTGGTGCGTTTGAAGACATTGGACTTTCCAAATCATCTGTATTTCCTTTCACGCAATAATATATATTTCTGGTGTGTTTTTCAATATAATGTAAATAGTTCACATTTATTATATTTGGAGCTCTATATCTACTTACACCAAAATACCTGACTCCCATTCCCACACTACATTTTATGTGTGATACATTAACTAAAACATAATTTAAACTCGGCCAAAAAAATTAAATCTCATTGGGTTAAAGAACCACCCTCCCCATTTTTTAGTTCAGTATTTCATTACCAGCCAGTTATTGAAGGTTGCTAATAAAAATACACACATATGCTCACAAACGAAATAGTTCCAATGAATACAAATAACTGGTATATTGTGATGTATATATCCTATTTAGGGAGGCAGATTTTCATGTTTAAAGAAAAAAAAGAATACATGGTTGCATAAAAAGGTGATAAAACGTGACTTTTCTGCGCAGCAGCATTTTTTAATTCTCAAGCTTACTTTATAAAATATTTCAACAGAATAACTGCAAACAAGTTTTTTTCACATTGTTTCATTTACTTTCAGTGAGGCTGAAAAACTTGATTTTTTTTAAAGGGGTTGTTAACTTTTAGTATGATGTATTAGTGCTATTTTGAGACAGTTTGCAATTGGGTATTGGATATATTTATAAACCCAAAAGGAACGAGAAGGCACAACATCATTAGATGTTTAGTACATTTAAGATACTGTGCACCTCTTTGTTAGTACCCAATTCAGGATTCATTACTGGCATTTGTGTCTGATGGGACCGACCATTCTGAGAGCAGGACAAGCCTGTGCAACTCTGTAACCAAGTACCGTATAAATGCATTGTGGCATATGGGAACGACTGTGACAGATAGATCTTAATTTCATACCAACTCTACCTGTGTTATATATAGCACACACACCTTCATTGACAATCCTATATTTGCTGCCATGCTGCATTACACGTGAGTTATGTTGTTTTAAAAGTTCACTGAATATTGAGTCCGATATATACAGTATAGTTCTTCCCACATATAATAAAGCACCTGCCCTTAACTATTCTGGTATGTATGAGGAACCTCGTTTCCAGCTCTAAGTTAGTCTGCACAATGTGCTGCAGATGCCATTTCAGATAAATCTCAAGTATTAAGATTAATGTTTTTCATACTAGGTAGCTCATCCCACAAAGCTTGCTCTCAAATCTAGCAGCTTGGACCCTATGCTCCCCATGAACGGCAGTGGATGCTGTTATGTTTCAAAATATTGCATTGCAAATTATATGGATGTCATATTTTTTACAGAGGAAATGCTGAAAATGTATTAGCAGGCTTCTCTATTCACCTAACCGTAACATTGAATATGATAATGAATATAGAGGAAGCCTGGTTGCTGACAGTGATAAGTGGATTAAGCCTAAATAAATACATGAAAGTAGATAAAGACATGAAAACCACTGGTCAACATATTTTAAATTCAAAAACATTTCTGATTGTCCCGAAAAGGACCTTGTGGAGTTTATTAGTAGTTCTGTAGGCCTGTGAATCATTCATAACAGAAAAGAACTGAACCTGTCCTACATAAAACACAGGCCAAAGAAGACATTATAAAGAGGGTGCCATAGGGGCTGATTTACTAACCCACGAATCCGACCCGAATTGGAAAAGTTCCGACTTGAAAACGAACATTTTGCGACTTTTTCGTATGTTTTGCGATTTTTTCGGATTCTTTACGAATTTTTCGTTACCAATATGATTTTTGCGTAAAAACGCGAGTTTTTCGTATCCATTACGAAAGTTGCGTAAAAAGTTGCGCATTTTTCGTAGCGTTAAAACTTACGCGAAAAGTTGCGCATTTTTCGTAGCGTTAAAACTTAAAATGCGCAACTTTTCGCGTAAGTTTTAACGCTACGAAAAATGCGCAACTTTTCGCGTAAGTTTTAACGCTACGAAAAATGCGCAACTTTTTACGCAACTTTCGGAATGGATACGAAAAACTCGCGTTTTTACGCAAAAATCGTATTGGTAACGAAAATTCGTAAAGAATCCGAAAAAAATCGCAAAACATACGAAAAAATCGCAAAATACCGATCATTACGAAAAAAACACAATCGGACTCATTTCGACCCGTTCGTGGGTAAGTAAATCAGCCCCATAGGAATGAATAGAAAGTGGGTGAATAGTGAGCTCCAATCTCACATTTTCCCCTATGATTGTATTTATGACATTTCTTAGGGGGAGATTTATCAATCCACAGGCGCTCCGAATGCGTCCGAATGCACTTTTTTCGTAATGATCTTTATTTTTGCGACAATTTCGTTGTCATCACAACGTTTTCGTGTCTTGCGCGAATTTTCCATTACGACTTTTTTGTACTTTGTGATAACATTTTGCGACAAATTCGTATTGTCGCGTCGAGTACGAAAGTTTCTGATTCATTCAAGCTTTGTTATCGTGACTTGGGCCAGGTTGGAGCTGCAGAATGCCATTGAGTCCTTTGGGAGGCATCCAAAATCATGCACAGAAGGATCAAAGTCGGAAAGATTTTCCCACCGTTATATGCGAAAAAGTCGCGACAAAAAATTTGCACAAGATCCGAAAAAGTTGCGACGGCAACAAAAAAGTTGCGATCTTCAGAAATGATCGTATCCAATACAAATTTTTCCCATTAGAGATTCGAATTCGTGACTTAATAAATCTGCCCCTTAGGGGCTGATTTACTAATCCATGAATCCGAATGGGAAAAATTCGGATTGGAAAATGAACATTTTGCGACTTTTTCTTATTATTTGCGGGTTTTTTTGTCGCCGTTACGACTTTTTCGTAACCATTACGATTTGCGCGAATTGTCGCGACTTTTTCGTAGCCGTTACGATTTGCTCGTATAAACCCCCCGTAAACGGCGGGCAAACCTTTCAGACCCATAGGACTCAATGGCACTCTGCAGCTCCAACCTGGCCCAAGGAAAGTCACAATACTGAAGCTTGAATAAATCCAAAACTTTCGTACTCTGCGCGACGGCTACGAAAAAGTCGCGACAATTCGCGCAAATCAGTATGGCTATGAAAAAGTCGCGTCAATTTACAAAAAAGTCGTAACGGCTACGAAAAAGTTGCGACAATTTACGAAAAAATCGCAAAATACCGATCATTACAAAAAAAAACACATTCAGACGCCTTCGGAGCGTTCGTGGATTAGTAAATGTGCCCCTATGTATTATAAGTGGGTAAAAGTTAGAGTTTACCATTTGATAAATACACTTCTAAAAATCCCACAGTAATAAATAGAAAGTAGGCAAGTTTTTCTGTAGCGCGCCCCTATTTCACACATTGATAAATCTACCTCTTAGGTTATGCATGTTGGATAAATTCCATGATTCATTGCACAGTATGTCCTATAAATACATATTCCTACTTTTAGATATTTTTTTTTACAAGTCATACATTGTAATGTCTGCAAAAGTCATGATTTCTAATAAATGTGCGTGCAACATATATAATGTTAACATCACTTCTATGTAAGAATAATAATGGAAAATCAAATATTTTATGGATATGGGCAAAGCCCAAGAATTTCTTATTATGTAATATATTTAAATTGAGACCATGGTACTATTATTAAAGGACCAAATTAGATAATAATGTGATGTAAGTAGTCAAAAAGCCATGTAGCATGGAAGCAGCAATAAGAAAACAGAAACAGGACATATATGTATTGTATTTAGCCAGTGCGTCAGTAAGAATGACACAACATTATTAATTTTTTTCCTGGAAAACCTTGACAGTGTACAGTATGACTATCTAACCATAACAACTTGTAGGTCTAAGAGCTGCTGCCCTGTACATACATATATATATGTTAAAACATTCCTAAGAGGATTCACATCTTATAATTTCTGTTGCATAACATAAAAAAGAGCAAAGTACAGCTGCAAGTACAGAATATTAATTAACAAGTACTAGATAGAATTTCTTCCAGAAAAAAATGACCCCATATTAAAATGCTAGATACATTGTCAAATAAAATGTAGTTACAGGAATAGAAGACTTAAGAATAAATGCCTGTGCATTGCAGTGTGACTAGAAAAGGGTACATAATTCAAATACAAATATCCCAAAGTATCTGTTTCCTGCTCCAACACAGCAAGCAGTTTTTTTAATTTACATGTATTTATTTATTTATTTTAAATTTAGAATAGTCATTTTATATAGTCAAATAAAATCTTTACACCAGGTCTGAACTGGGAGTCAAAATAGGTCCTGGCATTCCAAGGACACAGAGAGCCAAACAGCCCCCCACCAGCCACTAAATAGTGCCCTAGATGTGTGGCTATGGCCTAGGGCGGCATAAATTTAGGGGTGGCATGCCTCCCAGTCGCACTTAAAATTTCTCCCATATGGAGAAACGCATTGTGTCTTGTCCCAGTGCTCCATATGTGAGAAATTTTGAGTGCGACGGGGGGCATGCCACCCCTAAATTTATGCTGCCCTAGTCCTTTGTGTCCCTACAGACAGTAGTCCCCTTTAGGCAGGCATGCAGAAACAACCTTTATTTAGATGTGGACACCTAAAGGTAGACCTAATAATGTGCTTACTATAACTGTTCTTTCCAGGTTGAGTTTCCCTTGCAGTTCAGGAGTGACCACTAGGTGGAGGTGTTCTCCAGTATAAAAAGGGATGACTCACATGTTCCAGTTTAGATAATCCAGTTAGATATGTTATAGTCACTCTAGGAGTTGGGCAGCTTCAGGCCCCTCCGAGGAGATTAGTGAGGTTATTACCTTCCGGCATTACAGGCCGTAGTTCAGGAGAATTCAGTGGTTAGCTCAGGTTATAGAATCCACTCAAAGAGGGGTATTCATTGGGAGTGACAGAACTCCCTGGTTTGGATATCAGCAAGAGATACATGTGTTTGCCTATAATACTACTGAATGCAGTTTGAAAAAACTAAAGAAGTTTTGTTTGGTTTATCAGCAACCTCCAGTCCCCTGGTCATTCCTCCCCAGGAGGAATCTCCAGCTACCTGGTAAGCACTCACTAAGAGGGCAGCAAGGTCCGGGGAGTTGCCATTCAGGAGGCCTACATAATTGTGCATATCTCAAATAACACACACACTCAACATAATACTTCTAGCCAACACTCACGAAATAACACACACACTCAACACAATACTTCTAGCCAACACTCACGAAATAACACACACACTCAACACAATACTTCTAGCCAACACTCACGAAATAACACACACACTCAACACAATACTTCTAGCCAACACTCACGAAATAACACACACACTCAACACAATATGTCTAGCCAACACCCACGGGTATGCTACATGTCTAGTGCCTAATACAACAGTAAAGATTTGTTTCTATCTAACTATATTGTAGCGTCAAAGATATTGACTACTCCACGTAAAAGCAGCATTACAGATATTAAGTACTCCATATAAAAGCAAAGTAAGGTACTTATTTAGGGCTAGTAAATGTATATTATTATGTTTGTTTCTATCTCCTTTCTGCCCCTTTGCTTGGCTAAAAGCAGAAGCAAACATCCTTTTGAAAGACTGTGACTCATTTCCAGCATTACTGCTAAACACAAAAGGATAATTTGCAGTGAATCTATTTATGACATAAAAGCCATTTCTGATTATTATTGGGCTAGCACAAAACTAATTGGTAGATGTGGATTTCTTTTTGCCATCAATGGTATATCCTTCTCAAAACAGGTCATTTGGCTTTAAGTAGCTAGCATCAGGGATAAGTCGAATGCAACAGAAACAGTCTGTTCAAGCTGTTATTAGTGTTTTGCTGTAAAGAGGCAGATTCAAGGATTGTGATGAGATTTACAGAATTTGGTGTCTTCCCAGGTATCACAACAACGTCACTAAACCTTAAATACATTCTTCTATTTGTGTTCTATTTTGATGGTGACAGAAAATCTTCTATACGTTTTCAGGATAATTTTGATAATTGGCTTCATTTAACAATGAAAACACTTTTTCTCTATAAAAATAAAACAGTCCCTTCTACTTGATCCCTACTAAGATATAATTAATCCTTATTGGAGGCAAAACAACCCTATTGGGTTTATTTAATGTTGAAATTATTTTTTAGTATGGAGATCTTAATTACAGAAAAACCCCTTAGCCAGAAAACCCCAGGTCCAGAGCATTCTCGATAACAGGTCTTATATCTATATAAATTCAGTGGGGCATTTGCTTTGAAAACATGTACTTTGAAGGTTTTTTTTTTCCTTTTTCCATGTGTTTTGACCTTACAATCTATTGCATGTTTATTTTAGGTTTGTTGGAACTCTGTAAGGTTTTGATCATTACAAGTCAGGCTTCATAAAACTATAGAATTTAGTATTGTCATTTTTAGGGGAAATGGTGTTTTCAAAATCATGTTGTTGCTTAAAATATACTTACATCATGTTTCTCTGTGTTATAAAAATTAAATGTTTTCTTCTATATATAGAGAGAGGTCTAATTACACACTAATTAAAAAAAATAATAATAACTAAAATATATAGGTTTCCCAGAAGCACAAGTACAAAATCTGCTTGCAACAAACGTAGTAGAAATCAGCATACACTCAATACGAAGATTATTTGTTATTATATATATATATATATTGTAACTGTGGCATTTCACTGGTAGCTAAATTACATGTCAGTGCTGACCAGCTCACTTCTGTTTGGAAATTGATTGCAGCACCCTCATGAAACCAACATGTGCCCTTATAGACTGATAACTAGGCTTTCTATTTTACTTTATAATGTAAAATATAATATAAAGTGATTGCGGCGCCCAGTGACAGATTGTCATTAATACAACAATAATAGGGACTGTGCATGGGTTAGCACTTCTGCCTTTGCATAAAACAATGTATAGATACAGGCTAATATATGAAATATTGGGTAGAACATTGTAAATATATGTTAATGTATGCAGTGTAAACAATTTAACCTTTGCTTATATTTAATATAGATTTTAAAAGCTTGTAGTGTGACAAACACCAACAGAAAAAAAAGATTGAGCATTTTAGATTTATAAATCCTACCAGCCCAGGGAACATGCAGGCTTCCTTCTCCTTTTGCTGCAATCCTGGGGGGCCACGCACGTGCAGTAGAGCCAAAAAGCCAACTTTTTTGTTAAAGTGCAGCTTTTTGCTCTACTGTGCATGCGCAGCCAGTGTGAAGAAAGAAGATAGAAGAGGATCGCTCACCCCCCCAGTGATTCGACCTTTCCTTCTCCTTAATTATATCTAATATAGGCCTAGAGTCCCCATCTATTTGTATCTGAGTTGCCTGATTAATATCACTGTGGCTACAACTGTTGTTTTATCTGATTCTTCCCTGCAAAGTGGTAAGTGCCAAGAAAGAAACTACAATTAAATTAAGCATGTGTACACTTATTTCAATTAATTTACTTATAAAACCTAACTGCATTTTGCAATGTAAGAATTTTGGCACAAATGTTAAAATATTATTATAGCAAGCAAATTTATCATATAAATCTTTAGCTTCTAGCACTTGTGTAAATTGAGTTTATTCACAATTGATGGTGTCCACACACTAAGAGAAATACGAAAGCAATGCATGCTTCATTATTTGAATTCTAATATTAGTATGATTTTGTGTTTCTTGTTTTTACATAATGCCTGGTATTTCTGTATTACTCAAACAGCATGAACAAAAAAATACACTACACATGATATATCTAGTATAAATAAATTTAAAGCAACTGGACTGGTAATCATTGAAGACGTTTCACTACTCATCTGAGCAGCTTCTTCAGTTCAACTTAAATGATTACCAAACAAGACCAGTTGCTTTAAATTTATTTATACTAGATATACCATGACCTGGATGAATGAAAATCTTCATAGACACTACACATGATACTTAAGAGCAAATAGAGAGATTACAGTGACACCTTGTGGTCATTCTGTGGAACTAAAATATAATAGCTATTTATGTCTGAAGATTCTCATTTATCCAGGTTAACTTGGAAACTTTTCTGAGTTTCAAGAAAAAGTCAGAAAAGTCCAGTTGTTTAATAGACTTGATTCTACTAGATATTGAACAGCTATTTATGTTTTTTTAACAGCATTGTACACCAGTTGCTACAGACCCCAGCACTGTTTACTGCGGAAGTAGACAAGGGTCAGAGGGGACTGCTGGGGTCCTGGGATAATTTAAAGTGGACCCTGGACTGGTTGGAAGGGTTTCCCTTTCTGGATACCAAAGTATTCATTCTTTACTTTCTTTTTCAGGTTCTGTTTGGGTTTTTGTTTATTTCCAGCAGTATTCCTAGTTTATGTAAAGAAGAAAGTGGAATTCTCAATGAGTGCTATAACCTGTGAGTTAACCTCCTTGGATTCACAATTTGGTCTACAATCCCTGATAGAATTTTCTAACCTGTACAGTCCAAATCTGGTGAATTTTGCCCAAGTGGTTAAGCAGGAGGCCCCTATGCACAGACCAAAAAGCTGCTGACTCAATCTGGAGGGGCCAAGTCAACAGCTTTTATTGACTCATGCCTATCCAGCTTTACTTTACTTTTCCAGTCCACTGAACTAGCATTGTCTAGTCTAGCAGGAAAACTGGTTTGAAAGCCATGCATAATTGGTTATATATAACAGTAATTTTTTGAACAAGAATATCTCCAATGTGGGGATGCAAGTATTTTTTTCAGCAAGACGAAGAGGTTTTAGTGCTCGCAGAATATTTTATTTGTGAACTGGCAAGTGCATGAATATTTCCTTTCACTGTAACAGGGTAATTATGGAAACTAGTTCCCCAAGAGGAAAGTATCCCAAGGCAAAACTCAAGACAATTGTCAGAAGCTAAATGTTGCCAGCCATGCTTTCTGGCAATGCAGTTTATACCGAAAGCCTGACATTAGCAGTCTAAAGCTGCTATTATCACAGTAACCACTCGGAGCAGCTGCATACCAAGAATATGCCCTGCAGAAAGAATCATTGGAGGGGCCCGGCTTGCACAGGTACTTAGCTGCCACCCCTCCCCGCCTGCTCTTACATGCATGCAGAAGTTATGTGAGCCCTCTGCAAATTTTAATCAGCAGGTGTTCATAACTTCAGCTAAAAGAGTGGCTATAGAGCAGTGATCCCCAACCAGTGTTGCTCCCCAACCCGTTGGACATTGCTCCCAGTGGCCGCAAAGTAGGTGCCTATTTTTTAATTTCTGGTAAGGAGGCAAGATTTGGTTGAATAAAAACCCAGTGTAATTGACAAACAGAGCCTTCTGTAGGCTGCCAGTCCACATAGGGGCTATTAAATAGGCAATTATAGCTCTTATTGGCACCTCCAGGAACATTTTTCATTCCTGTGTTGCTCTCCAAAACTTTTTCCATTTGAATGTGGCTCACAGGTATAAAAGGTTAGGGATCCCTGTTATATAGAGGAAGCAGACCTCACGGTCCGGGCCCCCTGCGACCATTGGGTCTGCTTTCTTTACAGTTACGCCACTGACTCAGAGAAAATTCAAGTTTTAAGTCTTAAAAGGGTGGGTAAACTTAAAGCTAACTTTTAGTATGTTATAGAATACATAGTAACATAGTAACATAGTAAGTTGGGTTGAAAAAAGACATACATCCATCAAGTTCAATGACTTATTCTAAGCAACTTTTCAATTGGTCTTCATTATTTATTTGTTATAGTTTATAAATTATTTGCCTTCTTTTTCCAACTCTTTTCAGTTTTTAAATTGGGGACCCCAGCAGCCAAAACGTATTGCTCTGTAAGGCTACAGGTTTATTGTAACTGTTACTTTTTGTAACATTCAGGTCCTGACGTATTCATATAACGGTCTCCCATCCAAACCATTTCCTGGTTGCTAAGGTAACTTGGACCCTAGCAACCAAATAACTGCTGAAACTCAAGACTGGACAACTCCTGAACTGAAAATGGAATAACTAAAAAACTACAAACAATAAAAAAAGAAGACCACGCAATTGTCTCAGAATTACTCTCTACATCATACTGAAAGTTAACTCATGCATGAAAAAACCCTTTAAGTCAAATAGATACTCACATAAAACCGCACCACCAGGGACTCATTAAACAGGAGTTATAACTTTCTCTGGCTGAAAATGGCAGAACAGCACAGCAGGGTTGCTTCATTGTGATCTCCCCACAGGCTGATCCATACCTTTGCTTCAAGTCTGCATGTTCTGTGTGGATGTTCACTCTAAAGATGATCCAAGAAGGCCACACATAATTTGCAACAGGCAGTGAGCTTGTCAGGGTGGGAGTAGGGTTGCTTTCTGAAAGGACTGTGTGCACTGGGCCCCCCGAAGATTTTTTTTAAAAAAATCTTTCAAGTTATGCCACTGCTGTTGGGTGCAAGATATCCTTGCATGGATTATGTTAAAGCTACAGCTGGTGTCCAAGGCGTTGCCCATGTGCATCCCTAAAACCCTGAGCACAAAGAGCTGTACCTGCAACCTACAGGGCAGGGCACAAAGGGCAAGTCTCCCAATAAAGCTGTCAGCTTACTCCTACAAGCTGCACATTAAGCATCTAGTTTTACTCGTGAACAACATTCAGATTTAAAAAGTGTTGGTGAGCCACACTGGCATGTGTGGGATGCCAAACAAGGGCTGTGATTTACTGGTAGCCTCATGTGATCTGTGAGCCGGCAGGAGGCTCTGCTCTGCTTGTCTCTATACTCCCAAAACTTGCCTCTGAGTACATTTAAAAATGGGCTCCTACTTTGAGGCCACTGGGAGCAACATGTTGATCACGAGCCATTGGTTGGGGGCCACTGTTTTAAAAAATAAAGAATATAGCTTGGGATAATGCAAAAGAAAGAATATTGGATTACTCTAGATTTAAACCAGCCATCAGTACATTGTACAATATTGTAGGTTGCTTATTAAGGATATTACATTTATTTCCTATCTGCTGATGTTGGCAAATACATTATTTACGGTTATATGTGACTGTATGAAACTAACGGTCATATAAAACGCTTGGGAAAAGTACCCAACGAAATGTGTTTGTATTTTCTTTTTCTTTTTGCATATTAGATTTGGTAAATAATGAATCTTACCTCTAAAATGACTAATTACACTCTAGTAGTGGCAGTACAGCAGAAACCAAAGCATCCATGTGTTTCTCTAATGTGAGTTTGAACCTCTGCTTCTTCCTACGCACAGGACAGCCCACAATAATCAAGAGCTGCCACCTACGCAGTGAAGAGGAGTTTCTGTTTTCTAGTTATTAATGCAATATACTTTACTCAGCAAATGATTTACCAAAAGTATCTGTACTTGTTCTACAATGGGAAGGGGGGGTGGTTTATGTAATTTATAGATGTAATAGTCTGACTTTTAATTTAATCTGCCAGACGGGACCCTGTGGTTGTGCAACATGATGCTCAATTTACTAGACGTGTAGATGTTAGTGGAAAATATCAGTGCTGAAACGTTAGATTTGTTCCATGCTTCGGTGGCTGCATAAAGAACAACATTTTAGGGGTTTTCTTACTTGATTATAGAAGAGTTAAATGGCAGTTGAAGAACTGTATGTGACCTATGTGTATTCATGTGTAGCAGCCCAACCAAAAGGAAACTGTTGTATCTTTCCTTTGTTTCCTAGGTCCTGTGGCAAAAAAACATGGATTTTTTTAGTGGTGTCCATACCTTTATAAAGACTGCAACAGGGATTATGAATGTACTGCATATAACTTGGCATTGTGCCTTGGTATTTTTGTGTGTTTTAGTAGAATTAAATGGGGTTACATGGCATTTTGCATCCACACAAAGATACCACCAATCAAATATTTAGAAAATGGAATCAATTTAAGAATCTTCCTCTGCACCATTGCACCTTTTTTATTTCTAATATTTTGCATAGAGTTAAGTGGCTGCACAAGTAACAAACTGTGCTATGTTCTTTAATGATGTTCTGTAATCGGTAAGGGCAGTGTTTTTCCCCTACAAAAACTGCATTGTTGTATATGATGAAAGATATTTTCCAGGACCTTTTGCTTTTTAAAAAGCACATGACTTCTTTGAGGCTTGGGGGAATTTAAGAAAAAGTATAGAGACCTGCCCAGGCCCCTCACGTTCCTTGTTCCCTGTATTGCAGACAGGGCTGAAATGAAAACATATTTGGGTTCAGTTGGACAGGTTACCTTTACAGGAAGCTTATGTCCTAACCTCAGACTATCCAAACCTATGACCCCCTTTACCTTCTTAAAGGAGGGGTGAAAAGTCATATGTGAAACCCTAACATTTGAGTGAGAGAACACAATAAATGATACTGCAAGATACAAAGGAAAAAATATTTTTTGTCTGCTTGCATCTATATGTTGAATCCATCTACCATCTATGTGGAATCCTGTGTCTCCGCTATATAAGAGAGCAGGCACACTATAAGCATACCACCACCCAGGGTCAGCACAGGCTATGCTGTAATACCCCTCCCTGGGAACTACTGTGATATTAGCAGTTTTCACGCTACAAATATCATGAAGAGTAACCAAAGCAGCCCCAGCTGCTGCAGGAAAAAAGCTGGAATGGGAAAATTTTAATTAACTGTAAGAGAAAGCATCTCCTAATGTTTTACCACTCAGTTCTATCCCTCCTGCCACACTGGGCAAGAAAACTAAGCAGGGCAAATATCATAAACTGGAATACGCTCTGCTGTTTGGCCCAGGCAAGGGCTGGGCAGAACTGAGCAAGGAAGCATCAATTTATGTAGCTTTTGTTGTTCTGCTTGACTGGTTCTCAGTGACCCAAACAGCTGGGGGATGTAAAGTTACATATTCATGATCTTTGTAGTAAAAACTGCTAATACAGGTATCGGACCCCTTATCCAGAAACCCATTATCCAGAAAGCTCCAAATTACGTAAAGCCTGTCTCCCATAGACTCCATTATAATCAAATAATTAGGATTTTTAAAATTGATTTCCTTTTTCTCTGTAATAATAAAACAGTACCGTGTATTTGATCCCAACTAAGATATAATTAATCCTTATTGGATGCAAAACAATCCTATTGAATTTAATTAATGTTTTATTGATTTTTTAGTAGACTTAAGGTATGAAGATCCAAATTACGGAAAGACCCCTTATCCGGAATACCCTTGGTCCCGAGCATTCTGGATAATGGGTACTATACCTGTATCTTGAAATCTTTAAAAAAGTGCTGAAAAGAACACAGAGCAATTTTACCTTATGTTATACACAGGGCTCAGTATAGACCTATGTCTTGTTTATTGGTGCAGCAGCCACCAACCACTCACTGAACAGAGGCTAAATTATTTTCAATATAAATCTCAGTATAGATTTAGATACACTAAATCCTTTGTGTAGCTTTTATTACAAACTCTGTATTATAGTGAAGTAAATAATTCTATTTAGCAACAACAAGTGCTAAGTAAAAAAAAACCATGAAAAGTAAAGTTGAAATTGTCTGTCACAGGAAGGAAATATTGGATGTTGAATATTAAGTTACTTTTACTTTCTCACTATTGAAAGGTGTAAAATAGTTTAAACAACATCTTTACAGCTCCAACATATTTTGTTGTGATTGTTCCCCAGTGATGTAACACTGACTCAGCCTTGAGTTTTATTAGGAGCAATCAGATGACCATATGGAATGTGTACCTATTAAAAATGGGTCAGGTAAGGTGGAAATCTCAGCTTAAGATCAAGAGTTGTTTCCTTTAAATAGGCTTTTCGCTTTAAGCAGGAAGCAACTTAATATGAACAGCGTATATAAAATGCAGATACCTTTAATATGCTCAACACTCGTAATTCCTATACTCAACTATTCTTTCTTATATAAGTTTCAAATAAAATGTGCAGAGTTGTGTGTGTCTGTATTCATTCAAATGATAGAAGTGTATAGTGCTTTAAGAAAAGGTATTAATAATTTCATGGTTTTGTCAGGTTATATTTATATGTCAGATTATATAAACCAAGACAATTATTGCCCATAGGCATGTGCAGTGAATGTTCATACCTTTAAGTAAGGGATATCATCAATAGTATGACAGTTAGAGATCATCATATCTCTTTTTATACAAGGATATATAAGGTGCAAAATATAAGTGCAAATCCCCAAGAGTTACATTCCAAAGCAGATCATATAGCATTGCTCCTGCCTATATATGCAACACTGACACTGGCACTTGTCGCACATCCGTTTCTTGCATGTGATTTATGACATGAAAAAAGCTGCACAAACGAGCCCCATTATTGGTTAACTTTAAACATCACACTGTAAATAAATCCTTTTTCACCTTAATGGAGACACAAAGGTATAATGGTTAGGCACCCCTCCAGTCCTCATAATCGGTCCTCATTAAGGGTATAAGTATATTACATTTTTTTCAAAACTTTTTTTTTTAAAGTGCAATTGAAATTTTTATGGTCATTTAATCTACAAAACCTGATAACACAAACTGGATGGATTGAGTTGTCAAGCATACTTTTGTGTCACAGATACATTAGTTTCAGTACGCACCTCCAAGCCATTAATGATCAGAATAAATAAAGGTTCACAGAATACAGAACACTGAGGCACTGAGTCTTAGAAAATTTAGAGATTCACATTTACATGGGTTTATCCTATAGGCTAAAGCTCACCTACTGGGTTTTTAAAGCAAAAGCCAGGATAATAGCTGATCAGATAACCAACTACAGACCAGTTCCACCCCTTCTTGGGGCTCATCAGTGTAGTGCAGGGTTTTCCATTCACATGGGTTTATCCTATAGGCTAAAGCTTGCCTACTGGGTTTTTAAAGCAAAAGCCAGGACAATAGCTGATCAGATTCCCAACTACAGACCAGTAACACCCCTTCTTGGGGCTCATCAGTGTAGTGCAGGGTTTTCTGATCAGCTTAGGTAGAGCCAGGAGTGGGGATTCACAAACAAGTCAAAAGGGTTGAGGAGACCGCCTCATACGTATGCAAATAAGTCATAACAGGATTCTGGGAACAAATTCCTTAAAGGAGACATTTTATATAAAGTTCATATTCAGTTATAATATTCATCCTCCCTCAAAATGTGAAATGATGCAGAAAGAAAGATGTAGTCTTTTCTATTTGCTACAAAAGCCAAGCCTCACCCTATTCCTTTACAGAATACTCTTAGGTAACTTTCATGTTGCCTTACAATCTGTCATGTTCTGCGCATTTGTTAACATCCTCATCACTTATTCCCACTACAAGTTATTTCTTTAACATGGGTTTGACAACCAAAATGTAATCTTTAACCCCTTTTGGCTACTTGCAGTCCTTGGATCACCCATAAATGATTCTGTCTCGCACAAAAGTCCATGAAACAAATTTAAAAGGCTCCTACCTGAAACTGCACTGAGTCTCTAGAACCCTGTTTTTTGTTTTGTTTTTTTTTAAACATACAGACGAAAGGGAACTGGAAAATTCCAACTTATGTTTAGTTAAAAAAAGCCTGGTTACATTTAATGATATGATAGAATAACAATTTAGACATTTGCTGTGCAATATTCATTTCACTAGTATATAGAATATGAACTTATGAAACAGCAACTATAGGCACTTAGAAAGTTAAAAAAAGCTGTGATTTCAGGTGCTTATCACATCAGTCTGTTCCAATAAAGGAACTTTTTCTAAGGCCTGACTCTAGACCTGTTGCTAAATTACAATTCCTAGCCATGTACTCACTAAGGATGCTGGGAGCTATAGCTCAGGACCAGATGGAAATCCAGAGCTTTTCATTACATTTTATTACGTGCACCTCAAATGATTTTTTTTTTTGTCTTAGAGCTTATCCAGCAAACATTTGGATCTCTGTGCATCCCATTAGTTTAGTGATATTTCCTTGCCTTATACACATGAATACAACTGGCCCATTTACAATTCACTAAGGATCAAACACTTCACACTGCCTTCAAAAGATATTATTTCTTCCCCCTCATTTCCTTTAAAATTCCCCCATGAAACACTATGAAAGGAGAAAAATATTTGTCATCGTGTTATAAGTCTGTTGGAGGGGAGCCAAGACCATTGTGTGCAACATAAAACAAATGAGAGTCAATTTCATATTTCAGTATCTTTCTTTATGATGTGATGGATTTGAATAAAGTAAGCATGTACAGTGGTAATGATGAGATCCTTTATCTATTAAGTATTTTAAGTCAACACTCCATTCACAGCTTTATATTGTACAGTTCATTTGTCAGATGGTGACATAGGAAAAATGGTTCCCAAAATATTTTAGATGTTTACAGTCAGGTAAAGGTAGATATTTTAACCTCTTAGCTGTAACCAGTGTAAGGTAAGGAGACTAAGCTCTAAACAGTTTTCTCAAAGTATTTTTAAATATACTGTAGATGAAGAAGGGTTTTGAGCTTATTTATGCAATATATTTTTATAGAAACCTACATTATTTGGGGGTATCGTTTTCCTTTAAGACATTGTATGCATTAAGCTGGGCATACATGCACCAATATTATCGTACGAAACAAGGTTTCGTACAATATTCAGTGCGTGTGTGGTGAATCGACGTTGATGGCGGCCGAGCAAAAGCTGCGTTTAGGGCTCAATCGTCAGAATGGGGTAGAAGTCCTATATCTCCATATCTGATGATTCAGCCCTGAACTTCAGTGGAAGGTAGGAACAATGTTAAAGATCTTAACTGTAACATGTATGGCCAGCTTTAAGCTACTAAGAAAATCATCCCTGGTCTGGCTAGTCCTATACTGACTTTAACCTCATTCATCAACAGCCCGAGGCCAACCCCATTCACCGCCCCCCACCCCACCCACCCCATGATCACGACTCACCCCCCCACAGAGAGCGCACGCAATGTGCATTTACACAGGCACGCATTCCAACCCATACAGAGCAGTGGAGAGAGGGCCCCATCGCTCCGTATGGGAGCAAAACTTCGGGGTGGCAAGAGAAAGTGGCACTGCAGACAGAGTCTGTCTTCAATAGCTATAGTAAGGTTTTTTGATAACCTTTCAAGACTAAGGGGCACATTTACAAAAGCACGAACACTACGAGCGTATTTTCACCGTTTTTTTTGGGCTTCCGCACGACTTTTTACGTTTGCACGAAAAATTTGGAAATGTTTTACCGCTGTTTACAATTGTTCGGTACGAAAATTTTGTGACTTTCGGATCGCCAATACGATATTATCGTGACTAATACGATTTTTTCGTAAGCATTTTCGTGATATTTGCGATCTTCCGAAATTTTCGTTTCCAATACGATTTTTTCCCATTCGTGATTCAGATTCGTGGATTAGTAAATGTGCCCCTAACTGTCTGGCCTTTCTATCCCATTCATCTGTTAGGTCCTTCAGAGTTTTAAGGCCAACACCACAAGCCATTTACTTTGTTATGGTTGCATAATGAGGAATGTATAGGTTACTCCCTAATTCTGGAAACACAGTTTCTTTTTGATCCTTTAAAAATACTTGGGAATAATTTACTTGATGTTCAATCTGCTGTTTTGGTAGGTTTCTACATTATGGATTACCCCGTGTAAACTAAGCTGAGAAAGTGCTTCCACTGACTTGACCAAAATAACTACCTGATTATCATATGTAATTGCAGCCACCTTTTGGCTAGTGTTACTGGAAACCCAGCTTGAAGGTTTATTAGGGTGAGAGTTTGGGTGCATATTTGCTGCACTGAATGCCTCCGATACCACAGCAGCATAATTGTCATTGGGGGGATTGTAATAAAATTGTAATCGCAAGCAATGCATAAAATGTGCAAATGTTTAGCGCTGCTCACAATATAATGCTGTTTGCTAAACATTTATTACATTGCTAAAGTTTAATACCTGCTTGAAGATGGCATAAATCTAAATGGGAAAATAAGTTAATTTTTACAACATACACAGCACACTTGCGCAAACAAAAAAATTCAGTCACAAACCTACTGTAGAAAGGCATGCAAAGGGTTTGCTAATGGGGTAATTGTTCCGCAAATGTAAAATTTGTTGCAAATTGCTATTTTTCCCTTAGCAATACATATAATATTCCCCCAATAATGTTTTCCTATATCTTTAACCTTGTGACCAGATGTTGAATCCTAAAAAAAATTAATAAGATTAAAAAGTTCAAAAACCAAACAAACCAATACAGTAGCGATCATTCTTTGTTTGAGGTAGTAAGGGATTGAGACGTTACAAAACATTTATATTTCTGTTGGGCCACCAGGAAAATAACACTGTGGGCCCCGTGGCCTCCCCTGACCTAGTCTGCTCCTGTTGCCTACTGTGAGCACTGGTGCATCTCCACTCCTAACGAGCCACAAGGAGGAAGTGCAGTCTGTGGTGGGGGCACCTCTACCTCTAAATATAATGTAGTCTCTGTCTACTCTCAAATTGCGTTTAGTGAGTTTTTTTTAATAACCTTTCAAGACATACCTATCTGGCCTTTTTATCCCACACATATGTTAGGTCCTTCAGAGATTTAAGGTCAACACCTTATGGTTGCATAATAACGAAGGTATAGGTTATTTTGCTCCTCAATTTTGTGAACAGTTTTGTTTTGTTCCTTTGTGCTTGCCTTAGTAGAAAGCAGATTGTAACCACCATTGGGGAATGGACTGATGTGAACAAGTACAAGCTCTGCAAAGCACTGCAGAATATATTGCAATATAAAGCATAATAATAATTATAGTGGTGTTTGTTCATAAGAATCGTGTTGTTAGCTCTTTATCTCCTCCATTTGTGTGTTTTGCTTTTTAGCACAGTATAACCAAAGTTAAAGTTCAAGTGTAGTCCTTTTCTGCTACTGAGAGGAAATCCAGCATTTCCTGCATTTCCACTTTTTGTACTACAGGAGTCTTGTGCCTTTGCTGGGAGAGTTTGTACACTGCAAAATGCCTCCACACTGGGTCAGGACAGACTGGGCTGTAATACACCTCCCTGGGAACTTTTTGATCCACAATCACACACAGAGATACTGTTTATTGGCAGGACACTGTGCCTTTAAAAACTGTGTGCCAGCCAAGAGCTATTTCATATAATATTTGCCTGATATCTGTTTGCTCAGGGGGGGATTTCCCACTTATGTTTCTTCAGATCTCTGAGAAGGACTCCCTTTTGTTTTCTGTGACCTGAAAAGAGCATGCTTTGTTTTTGAATGCCCTGACAAGGACTCCCTTTCCTCCCACACCCTAAGCAGAGGGTGCTTTTCTGCCACTAGTGTTCCCCACTAATTTTCCACAAGACTGCAGGCCTTCCTTCCTGTCACCTCCTGGGGCCTCCTCCCCCTCCCTGCACAGACACAACATAGAGGGAAAGGCAGGCACATGCATCCTCCCTACATTAGCATAGTTCAGGGTTACCAGGTTGGCAGGTTTTCTGTAAAATTGAGCTACTAATTTAAAGCTCAGGTGGGTTTGTACTAGCCAACATTTTTCCCTCTAGTGTACCTCTCAACACTTTTAAAAAGCAATGTTGTTGGTACAGGGAGTTCTTAGAAATGAAGTACCTAATCACCTTACAGTAAATTACCTTTGGTACAAATTGACATTTGTGTGTATTTCTCTTGAATTATTACAGTTGTTCCCCTGTGGAGGTTTAAGGGTTTCCTCCAGAAACAGAACCTTGTGTGTAGGCGACAAGTCTTCCCTCATCTCTAAAGAGCACAGGGGAATCCTCTGTGCATAGATTTACTATGAATCTACTCTATACTCACGTGGGCGGCAGCTATGAGAGATATTGTTGAGGTAGGCACATTTTTTCCTCAAAGGGGTTTTTTCTCTTTATGGGGGTGGTTTGATCTTCCCTAGACATAAGCCTTTGTAGTGAGGGCTTCGTTATCAGTTCATGATATAAGCTGACAAAATATTATGCAGTTTGCTAAATGTATTCACCTCATCTGAAGAAAGAGATATGGAAATCAGCAATAAAGATGTAATGGTAAGTAAAGCCTTACTTATTTAGCCCAATCAGTTTATTTAGGATGCAGTTCTTTCAGCTGTATTTGTTTCTTAACTTTAGCCTTTCAAAAAATCTCAATATAATAAGCATTATATTAATTGCAAGAGTTGGCTATGGGATGGACTCACTTATCCAGAGAGCTGATATCCAGAGAAGCAGGGCAGGTCATCTCCCATCGAGTTCATTTTATGCAAATAATTAACAATTCTATTGGGTTTATTTCATGTGTTAATGTTTTTTAGTAGGTTTAAGGTCTGGTAACCAAAATAAGTAATTTGTCATGCCAAGGCCCCTCATTATACTGTAAGTCCTACCCTGCCTATTGGTATACTAAATATAATGGAGTAATTAATATCATTATTCCTCCAGCAACAGTGTACACCAGAGATTCCCAAAGTGTAGGTCTCGCACCCCTTGACAGGCTTGGTGCAGTGGCCAGGGTCTCAGCCTGAAATCCAGTGAGGGCTTGTACTCAAGAGCGCCTGTTCCTGCTTTCCCCTGTGGTGAATCCTTCCTGCATTCAACCGCATGAACAGACAAAGCCTATTTTTACCTATCACGCTGTACTCACACAGGTGCAACACAACATGCTGCGTTCCACCTGCATTTGGCACTTACATGCACCAGTGCTGGTGCAGCACAAAAGTGAAGAAAGGGTTGTATTTCGCCCTGTTTTCCACTGCTATAGAACTCAGGGGCGAAATGCCGGTTTGTACGAGCCCTTGGGGTGAGAATAAGGGGGAATGGCCATTTGCTCTCCTGTATACACCTGAAAGCACTAACTGAAGGTCTGTTAAGGTAAGACATGGGGCAAATTATTATGTAATATGTTTGATTTTGGTATCTACCTTTTTAAAATGCTGAAAAATTATGAAAAATGTCTGCTATGCCAATCCAATCATGTAATATTGGTAGTATGTTTACTGCATGTTGGTACTGAATCTTGCTACTTTAGCAGGCACTGGTGTTCTTAATAAAACATGCAGGCATTATCCCTTGCATAATTAGGCTCTGTAGAAGGAATCAGCTATAATGACAGTTTTAACCCTTTCACTGCCAGCCGTTTTGGACAAAGCAGAACTTCTACTGCCAGAAAGTTTTTGAACATTTTTCACTGTTTCACTTTAAGGGCCTTTCCTCGGGGGGACTTTTAGTTTACCCAGGAAAACAATATAATGTTTTTTTCAGGACAAACTAAGCTTTCAAAATTTGGTAGAATTTTGGTGTAATTCCAATTCTGTAACAAGATATAGGCTTCTAAATGCCTACAAAATTTAAAAAAAAAATCATATTTTCCATAATATAAACACACATACCAGAAACAAAAATTATTTTATGCACAAAAATACAACTGATTTGGAAAGTCCCATGTCTCCTGAACGCACCAATACCAATGTATATATTTATGGAGATTTCTCACTTGGATAGGTCAAAATCTCCCAGCAGTACACTACCAAATTTCCAAAGCACTGCTTCAGAAAGCTGCATGCTTTACATTTCAAGGCCAAAAATTCCACAGAAAGTTTATCACAGAAAATTACACATTTCTGGAAAGAACAGATTCTGTGGAATCCAGAGTAGCCACAATTGTCTGTCTACTCCAAACTATAAAGTCACAATGCTTTCCTAAAGTTATAGGTTTTTATCAAACTTTATGAAGTTTTTAAAAAATCACTTCAAAGCTTCCAGTCTATAGTATCTTATCTCCTACAGGTCATGAAGTAACCAAATAAAACACCCTAAATATGAACGCAAGGGGTCCACTGAACAGTTTGATGCACAATATGTATAGGTTTATCTAAGTATGTGGCATATAGGGGCCCCAATGTGAACATACCCCCATATGATCTATCATTTCTGTAATTTCATCTCCTGCAAAATCAACACATTTACATCATTATATGTGGGATAAAGCTAGTAAAAAGTATGCTCACCCCAGAAAGTCATATATTTTTGGAAAGTACACATTCCCCTGAATTCAAAATGGGTACCCATGTCTATCTACTCCAAAGTACCAACCCGCAAAGCTTTCCTAAAGCTGGCAATTTTGATGACATTTCCAAAAATCCCCTCAAAGCTTCCACTTTGCAGCATCTTATCTCCCACACAGCATTAGGTACCAAGATAAAACACCCTAAACTTGAACCCCAGGGGTCCACTGAACAGTTTGATACCCAATATGTATAGGTTTGCCTAAGTATGTGGCATGTAGGGGCCCCAATGTGAACATACCCCCATATAATCTATCATTTCAGCTCCTGCAAAACCAACACATTTACATCATTATATGTGGGATAAAGCTACAAAAAGTACACTCACCCCAGAAAGTCATATGTTTTTGGAAAGTACACATTC
Source organism: Xenopus tropicalis (assembly GCF_000004195.4). Classification (NCBI taxonomy): domain Eukaryota; kingdom Metazoa; phylum Chordata; class Amphibia; order Anura; family Pipidae; genus Xenopus; species Xenopus tropicalis. The sequence goes on along the minus strand of NC_030677.2, from coordinate 71,501,716 downwards.
CCCCAAATCTAAAATGGGTATGCATGTCTTTCTACTCCAAAGTACCAAGCCGCGAAGCATTTCTAAAATTAGCAATTTTGATGACATTTCCAAAAATCCGCTCAAAGCTTCCACTTTGCAGCATCTTATCTCCCACATAGCATTAGGTACCAAGATAAAACACCCTGAATTTGAATGCCTGGGTTCCACCACTGAACAGTTTGATGCCCAATATGTATAGGTTTACCTAAATATGTGGCATGTAGGGGCCCCAATGGGAACATACCCCCATATCATGTGTCATTTGAGAAAATCAACACATTTACATCCTTTATGTGGGATAATGCAACAAAAAAGTACGCTCACCCCAGAAAGCCATATATTTTTGGAAAGTACACATTTGCTTGAATCTATAATGGGTAAACATTTCCTTCTACTCCAAAGTACCAAGCTGCAAAGCGTTCCTAAGTTTGCCGATTTTCATGACATTTCAGAAAATCGCCTAAAAATGTTGCAGTTTGCCACATTTATCTTATACAATTTCTAGCGTACAATGGCAAATCACCCCAAATAGGAACACCTAAGGTCTACTGAACAGTTTGATGCCCAATATGCATAGATATACCAAAGTCTGCGGTAAGTACTGACCCCAAAATGAAAATAGTGCATATAAATGTCTCGCCTGCCAACTCAGCTTTTGCATACAGAGCCCCCTGTCAGCGTATTATGTGCTGTAACGCCCCCAAACTATACAGAAAAACCCAGAAAACCCTATATTTTTGGAAAGTACACATTCTGACAAATCCAACATGGGCAAAGAGTCCTTTCTACACAAAAGTACCAATCTGCAAAGCTTTCCTAAAATTAGTGGTTTTTATGATATTTCAGAAAATCGCCTAAAAATGTTGCAGTTTGCCGCTTTTATCTCATACAATTTCTAGTGTACAATGGCAAATCACCCCAAATAGGAACACCAGAGGCCTACTGAACAGTTTGATGCCCAGTACGCATAGATATACCAAAGTCTGTGGTATGTACTGACCCCAAAATGAAAATAGCGCATATGGATTTCTCGCCTGCCAACTCAGCTTTTGCACACAGAGCCCCCTGTCAGCATAATATGTGCTGTAAGACCCCCTAACTATACAGAGACCCCCAGAAAACCATATATTTTTGGAAAGTACACATTCTGATGAATTCAAAATAGGTAAAGTTATTTTTGTACACCAAAGTTTCACCTGGCAAAGCTATGCTAAAAACAGATCAGGAACACTTATACAGGGATAAAGATGCAATAAAACCACAAAAATTGTGCAAAGCAGCAAAAAAACTAAATAAGTCACACAACAGTGTAATTAGTGGTCAGAATATCTGATCCAATAGTCATGCTGTCAAAATAAACAGTTTTTAGTGAAAATAAACTAAAAATGAGTGGTAAAATGGAAAAAAAAAAAATAATACAAAAAAAAGTTTGTGTATACACGTGTGTACATATGTAAAAGTAGTGTGACAGTATGCAAGTGTGTATATGAGTGTATATGAGTGTGCAAAATGAAAAAAAACAAAAAAGTGCTAAATTGTGTGTTGTATGTAGGAATAAACGTATGTAAGTGTGTGTAAGTGAGTGTAACTGTGTAAATGCAGAACATAAAAACACACTTACCTGTCGAGAAGCAGGGATCGCATGGCTGGTCGTCCTGCTGCAGTCCTGGTCAGTGGGCCGGCTTTTGGGGGGGAAACAGGAAGCGGGGAGCAAGCAGCAGACGCGATGCGATCGTTGCCCAGGGGGCTGTCATTGCTAAAAACTCTCTACAGAAGCGGCACATGCAGAGAGAATCTTTATCTGCCAAAATACGTACGCCATACGTCATTGGCAGTTAAAGGGTTAAAGTATCTTGAAATGAAGGCTGTCAGCAAAACATTGGCTGCTGGTGAGGATACCTTACCTGACTTTATCAGTAACAGTCTAGGTGCCTTACTTTTCAGTCCAACACCTGCTGACTTCTTCTAAGAGTATAAACACACAGAAAGACAGATTGGGTAGGAGATTTGGAGAATAAATGGAACAATAAACAGATATGAGAGAATTCCAAAACAGATGGGTAACTATATCTACATATTCAATAGCAAAAAATGTGAACTTAACATTTAAGCAACACTAAAAGAATAATTTGAGTGAATTAATATTTTGCACCAGGATGAACAATTGGGATATGACCTCAGACAGTATAACCTTAGGAGGGTATGTTGTTAAACATTAATCGTTTATTGAAAGTTATTATATCCAGATTTTGTGACTTTCACGGATGTAAAGATCATAGCCTACTCTGCACACAGTAAGCTACAAGAAGGCACATAGCTGGTGTTTTCAAAGGGAGGGTATTTTGAAATTATATTGTAAATATACCTTTATATTCATTCAGTGCCTAATATATATATATTCTTCTTGGGTGCAGCTTGAAGCACTATGGGGCTAATTGAGTAAGGTGCTTTACAAATTGCAAACACATCGCAAAAGTTATTGCTTCCACTCATTAATATATGAATAGCAATACCTATTTACATAGAAAATACTGTTACAATACAATATGGCTTTTCATCTGTATAAACACAGGTTCCCCATGTACATATTCATATATGATGACCGCAAACCTATATATTATCCCATTGAACCAGTTATAAATAATCCAGAAACATATGTGAGGGGATATTATGTCAACTATTATCAATGCTATTTGCAATAGCCACATATATGCATTTGCTGTACAACTATAACCCTTATAAATAACAATACAAAGTATACCCCATATATAACAAAAACCCCAAGTGTTTGCTTAAGCCCATTATGGATCACCCATCCAAGAAAGGCTTCCATTAAAGGTTTTATTGTGTTTGTATGTTCTTGCTAGATGCAAGGTTTTTCTCATATGAATTGATTGTCTTGGGAAGTTCTCTGTGTCTGGTTTTGTGTTTGCAGCCTATTCACACGTGGAACCTTTCTGTCTGAAGAGACTGAAAACACCTGACAGACCGGTTTGTTGTGAAAAAATGCACAATTCATTGGCCCTCAGGCAGCAAATCAGTACCAATAACATTCATGCATAGGGCTCTAGGCTGTAAGCTTCACTTAGCAAGCATGCACTTAGCACAAGTCACCTGTTAAAAATGTATTATGCCATTAGCCACTTTTCCATTACCCCCTTTCCCATTGGATAAAAAATGTGAAAAGGGGCCAACAGGTGCATGGTATTGTTAATACAATACCATTATGTCTTAATTAGGTATAGATGTTCCTCCAAAGATAAGGAAAGAGATAAAGAAAATAAAACATTTATTGTTTAATTATATTTTATTTATAGTATGTTAACACATTCCACAGGACAATGTGCAATAGGTATAAGGTCACTGAGGATTTAAAGGACAAGGAAAGGCGATTCACTAAGGGTGGCAAAATATAGACACCCCTAAGTGAATTAATTACCTGTTGCCCATTGCTTCTATTAGAAACAAAAATTCATGGCCCTGGGAAAAATCAACCAGAGCTCCATGCAGCAGCATACCTATATGGCACCGGACTCCCCTACAGAAAAATCCTTTAAGGGGCCTGGCGCACACGGCCACCCTTTGCCAGCACAGCTCCGCTGCCTGCCTGGCTGCTTGCATCTCCTGCTCCCCGCATGCTCTTGGCTGGAGAAGAGTGGCTGGAAGGGGAGATTTCTATAACTATAGAAGAAGCAGCCACCCTGTCCCCCAGGCTCCATGCAACCATTTAACCATAGGTGTAACGTGGTTTTGGTGTTTGGAGAGCCTAACTAAGAAAAAATTCTAGAAGAATAATCCCTCTAGAATCGTTTTTTTCCTTTTTTTTAAAATAGCCAACAGGTTACATAAACAGAATAAAGCGCCAGCTTGATATACTGTATAATACAGGAACATGCAAGGATAAATGCAGTGCCAGTTTAACGTATAAACTGCCAGAACACGTGGAAAGGAAATAGGCAGCCATATATTATACCTCAAGGGCACATGAAGTGTAAATGCAGTGAGTATTTCATGTATAATATACACCAAGAACCTATGGCAGGATAAATGCAATGTCAGTAAAAAAAAAAAACAACATATAACACGTCAGGGTAATTGCAGTGCTAGTCCATAATTTATATTATATATTCATATACTGTATATGTGAATTATAATACAGTGTAAATATTGAGCACCACCCCATACAAATTAGGAGCCTGAATACAAAAGTAAAGTACTGCTTTATATTAAGGTTTTGGCAGTGACATACACACTCTTTTGTACTCTATTGTTCTTTTTTGGAATATAAAGAAGTGTAGGTGCTGCGAGTTTAGAACTGCTGATAGATTGCTTCTCCCTAAGAGCCTGGGCTATGTGCAGTTCCCGCCAACCTCCTGCTTACTACTTCCTGCTCTGTGTGCTGCACAGGTTTCAGCAAGTGCAGAGAGAGCTGCTGTTTGGCTTAGGTAGGTTAGTGGGGTGGGACTGGAAAGCTGTCAGTATCATCAAACCGTCTGCCCCTTCCTTTGCCTTTTCCTTCATCTGCCACCTAAGATGAATAATTTTATTCTGATGTCTTTCCTCTCCCATACTTAATAGCACATATTTTTCTGACTGGTTTGAGAGGCCTAAGTAGTGGTGGTTCGCTGCTTAAGTTTAGATGCTCCAACCCAGTGACTGGGTTCTCTGAGGGGGTTTTTGACCCAATGGCACCCCCCTCCAGTTAATCTAGAATTCTTTTAACAAACTAAAACTGTAAGTGGAAGATAGAGATCCCCGTTAATAGATGTGAACAAAGCAGCTTTACAACAGAGCTATGAACATGCATTTTTGTACATGACAAATATTTTATCAAAAAATTATACAAAGTTGTGTAAAACATCTTAGCATACTGATATGTGGTCTTGTTTTTTCTAGGTTTTAGGTGGGCAAAACGGTAATGAATCTCAAGATGCCGTTAAACCATTTGGCACTCAGATTGAAAATGAAAGGTACACAGCACCTGTCTGTCTGCAACCTGCTCCTCAATCTTCCTTTTGTCATTTTAACATTTATTAAGCAAAATGAGAATTACTAACACCCATTAAAATCTTAAAGGAGACATATTGGATAAATGGGAAAAAAAGGTAATTTTGTAGGCAATTATGAATAATATACGGTGCTGGTTTCACTTTGTGCTAAAAATTAATCCTATCTGTAACAATGGCCCCTTTATTGGAGCTCCCTATAGATCCTATCACTTCTCTGTCCCAGTTTGAAATGAAGAGTGGGCGTGTCCTAACGGTCCCTGCCAGAAGCACAGTAGGAGGGGGAGAGCCAATCACAGCCCTGCACTCCCACAAGCACAGACCGGCTTCAGTTCCCTATCAGGTCAGCCTAGCTGCTGATTGGTTCCTATCCTACAGTGCAGGGTACTGAGGGCCGCCGGCTCCCGAGCTCATCCAGAGAATTCAGCCAGCAGGAAGTGGAACAGATGGGCGGGGCTAGTGGGGTTTTTGTGGAATTTCTCAATAAATCAGTCAGAAACACAACTTTTTTAAGCACAATCCTTCTATATCTAGAGGAGTATAATTCCCTGGTACATTCATAATTTTTATAGGATATGTCTCCTTTAAAGCCATAACATCAGGCTAAATCTACTGCTATATGAAGTGTAGGTTTTATAAACATGAGCATTCAAATCTGAGATACCCACAATTGAGTATGGCAATATTATAGGGAAAAATATGTCTATTCCCAGTGTACACATAATGCCCTAGCAAAATGCAGTCTTGCAAAAGAGTCATGAGTGAAGGGAGTGGGTTGTATACTGGTAATATAATTACCTACTAGAAATAACCACACATGGAGTAGCTTCAGTTTTACTGTCCTCTGCCCTGTTTAGCTCAAGAAATAACAAAATACATAATGATTAAAGCAATTAGCTAAATCAGGAAAATGGGGATGGGAAAGGTAATTTTCGCTTTATAAACTAATTTTCTCCAAGAAAAGTGTGTTAATGAGCCAAGTGTATATATAATACTGCACCAGAGGAAAGGCCCCTGTAGTCCGAAACATGTAGTGCTATGCATCTCTAATAAAGTTTACACATGTTTGCACAGATGTGAGCTCTCTGGTGGATACTTTTACATTATATATAAAAGACAAAGACAGCCCCTTAATTAAGAACCACTATTCACTAATATTTGCTGTTCACTCAATTATCATATTAATTAGGAATTCCTTGATCAGTCTGGGAAAGTGACTAGTGCTACTTGTAATAATTGTGCAAATACCACTTGCAAGTGCAGTGCTACAGTATATTATTAATAATATCAATATGAATTATTACAACCCAATAATACCTTAATTGTAAAGTGCAAGTGCTATATGTCCAATCAAGTGCTATATTAAGATCAAATCAATAAATTTATTATTTATGAAGTGCAAGTGCCAAATTAGTAGTCAATTAGTACAGGTATAGGACCCGTTATCCAGAATGCTTGGGACCAAGGGTATTCCGGATAAGGGGTCTTTCCGTAATTTGGATCTCCATACCTTAAGTCTGCTAAAAAATCAATAAAACATTAATTAAACCCAATAGGATTGTTTTGCATCCAGTAAGGATTGATTATATCTTAGTTGGGATCAATTACAAGGTACTGTTTTATTATTACAGAGAAAAAAATTCTGAATTATTTGATTAAAATGGGGTCTATGGGAGACAGGCTTTCCGTAATTCGGAGCTTTCTGGATAATGGGTTTCCGGATAAGGGGTCCGATACCTGTACTAGTTAGTTAAGTAAATCAAGCTAACTAATAATACCAGTTAATTGTTCTAAAGTGCCACGAAAATCACCTCCTATTAACCGATAATCCCTCAGATCATTGATCATAAATACTCCCCAATTAAATAGATAATAGGAAAAGGAAATTCCTGATTAATATGATAATTGAGTGAACAACAGCAAATATTAGTGAATAATGATTAAAGCAATAGTGTAGGCAGCAAAAGCCCTATTTGTTAAACTTAGGTGGAACAAGGGGATTTAAATGCTCCCTGATATTCACTACTGTCTGTTTAGGGTTGTGCTTAGTTTTATGTATAGGGTTGCCACCTGTTCTGTTTTGACTAAAACAGGGCACAAACATGCTCCAAATATCATGACAAAACCCCAATATGTCACTGCTCTGCCCCTCGATGTCATAATCCTGCTGTCGTTTTTTGCCAAGGCCAAGTGGCAACCCTATTCATTTAGCAGATTTCTGTTTGCATAGGTATTATAAAGAGTCTAATGAAAATGGGGTTTCCCAGTAATCTGGTTGACCTTTTATTGTTGATAAGTAGACTAACATTCTAATATATAAAACATGTTCCTTTTTTTGTTTATTTTTTTCTTTTGTTTTCTCAAATTTAGAAAAAGGTTCAACTGTTCATCAGAACATTAAATCATAAAAACCATATTTTCTTTCATTATTCTGGCTACTTTACAATGAACCAATCAAAGCAAATTTCCCATTAGTGGCTATAGACTATTGCAGTGGTGCAGAACTATTTTTTTTCTAAAATACCATCTTGTATTTCTATCATACTTATATTTGTAAAACTTTTACAGTGACATATTTTAATATTTCTGTAACCAGGTGTGAAAGTATGGAGCTTAATACAGCTATCTGTATGCAGATTCAGAGGAACACTATGTTGAAGAAAGGGGAAGATACTCAGTCTGTGTCCAAACACCAAGCACGTTTTCCCATTACTCTATGTTCCCTTAAGGTGAGCATGTCATACAGTACAGTACATTCTGATTGTCACTATTTCGTGTCACTCAAAAAAGAGTGGCCTGACACATAGGTTTTCCTTGTGCATCCGGCACCCAACTTCCTTGAACTACTGAAATATGAATTACTACTGCAATAAGGAACAGAACATATTTTACTGCTTGTGTAACAAACTTGTCAGTAACAGTATATTGCAACATGTGAATTTTTCCCTTTATATGTTAAACTTAGGATTGTTTTGTTGCAGTTTAAGTGGTCAGTTACCCACTGTTAATTGCCAGTTTTCAAGTAGCTATCACCACCTCCTGACCAAGCAGTTGCTCCAGGTTTCCTCCAGTGCCCTGCATCAGTTACTGCATTGTAGTTGCACATATCACACGCAAGCCAAAAACCAAAAATGCAACCAGCTAACACTGGATTTGACACCAGACCTAAAAAATATTCAATTGCACTGATCTGTGACAAACTCTGTCCATTTTAAATCACTGGAAGAAACTGAAGTACGTGCTGCACAATTGTATCAAGAGAATCGCCCCTTTGCGACTGCATTTTGAGAAAAAAACATGGTGAATGCTTTCAAAATTGCACTTTGCTTGCTGCACTTAAACAAGCCCTGTTGTAACATAGTAAGTAAGTTGGGTTGAAAAAAGACATACGTCCATCACGTTCAACCATAATGCCTATAGTCTTTAACTATAGTTAGTGAGACTTAATTAGCATTTTTACTTTACTGAAAGAGTGTGTGTTCTCTAATCATAGGTGCAACCATGAGGTGAGTCAGTCAATCAGCAGCACCCAAGTAGTTACTAGGGGTGGCAAAAAGCTGCTCCTGGTAACTTTAAAAGACAAATTTCTGGTTATTAAACTAGAAATTCAACTCTTCAAGTGAAGAGAGTGCAATTGCGCTCTCTGCACTAGCAATGCAGACCCCCTCTGGCGCAGGAAATGTTAGCACTGGTGGGTGGGATACTGTATGGCTTTTCATGTCATAAGATTGCCCCTGTCTCTCATGTTGAAATTTTCCCAAAGGTTATGACTACCGTGTGGGTCTCCTTTGTATACCCCTAGCTTGCATGTCATTCAGATGCCAATTTCACACACTGCAGAATACACAAGCACTAAGGTTCTGAAATATGTGCCCCGTAGTGCTCTTGTACTTGCACCGGGGGCAATGGCAAATTAAACTTCACACCTCTGAAACAAGTTTCTCATTATGTTGATAACCTCACTACACTGAGAATATCTATGACAAGGTTTCTTTAGCAACTCTTTGATTATTTTCTTGATGTGAGAGTCACTGGCTAGGGACATTTTTAGTTATACAATATATCCTTCATCCAATAGAGGCAACTGCTGGTCCTCCAGCGATAAATACTGTAGCTCCCAGTATACCCTGGCTGAACTGGTGGGAAGGAACTATAGTTAAACTATTTCTGGTGCACAGATGGTTGTGTCCTATGTGGTAATAATTAGTGCTAGCATAGCAAGTTTTGGGCATAGAGGAAATTACCCTTTTTAAATGCCTATATCATCTAAGTACCATTATTTACAATATATGTTGCTCAGCTAATAATGAGAATGTCTACTGTGTAGAATTGTAAGATGTAATGAATGTATATTGAGTATTAGTCTTTTTAGGTAATATAAAGTGTTCTATACCAGTGATGCTGTTACATACAGTACATATGCGCTATTGTTGTTTTAAACACCTTTTATTATATATGGAAACAATTATTTACATTGCTGTGACTGAAATGCACTTCGAACAACACACATTCTGTTAGGCTACTGTAACATACATGCTAAGCTTTGTAATGCCTGGTTGCTGACAAATAATAGGTTTTCAGTGTAATTTACTTGTATCAGAAAAATCCACATTGTCGTTCACTGAATCATCACTACAATGTGTTCAATTACATATATTTTTTGGGTTGTGAGGTTGAAACCTATAAACATGCTCTGTGGTAAGAAAAATGGGGTTTACACATGATGTGATAAATTTGAATAATACAGCCCAAAAGATCTGTATAAAGGCAAAGAGAATTCCAGCACAAGATTTGCGAATGAAGATTGTTCTTGAATGGGTGCAACTTGTGCCTTTCAGATAAATAAATAGCTTGGGGTGGGATACAGATGCCCTTTAATTGTGTGCAATTCAAATGGCACAACATAGAGCATTTATAGGTGCAACACAAAAAGGGAGCCCTGCACTTAGGTCGAGGCAGGTACTAGGTACAGGAAACCCTTGAACCCTAGGGCACTGTGTCTCATGTACAAAAGTAGGCACAATATTAAAAGTATGGCACATGACTTATATAGATGAGCACCCATGCCGACATTCACTATGTATGCTTTTTAAATAGGATAAATCCTGGGCATATTTTTGTCTTCATCACAGAATCAAGCATTGGTACATATGCCCCTATTTTATTAAAATGTTCTTTCAATTCTAAATGCATTACACACAGTTTCACTTCCAAAACAAACCACTGGACCAATGATTTCTAACCACAAAAGCACAATGTATATCCATTTAACAGAAATGATCATGTGCCAGACTACTGAGGAATCAGATTACTTAGCATGTACTTTTATGAGTAAGACAATAAAAATAATAATTGCACATAAAATCATGCTTTAAGTCAGGATATCTTTCCTTCTCTTACACCACAAGGCCTGGTATCCAAATTTCAAAATAGAGAAATTCTGTAGGGGTCATTTACAACCACAAGTGCAGTTCCGCTCCCCCCACTTTTACCCACAGTGAGTTGTGCCTTAAAGCCCATTCAAGATACTTGTGTCAAAATACTCTTTTTGCACTTCCGTATAGTTGCTCTCAGCACTGCTCAGCCCTTCCTGTCTTCTGTTCCAAATCAAGGGCTGCTGCGACTATTTATGTGAGGGAACCCTGGAGCTACAGCCACCTCCTGACCCTTGATGATTACAGTAGCGACATCTGCTAAACCAAACATGTTTAATAATGGCCTCCCATTATTATTAATACTCATCTCATCAGAAGCAGTTGGTGTTGATTAAAAGACATCAAGGGGGCATTTATTAAAACTTGTTTTTTTCAGATGTATATTTGTTTGAAACCACAAAAAAATTCATTTCCATGAATGGCAGTCATTTATTAAAAGATCTGAACTGAAAATGCACAAACAAAAAAAAATTGTGTGAAGAGTCGTAATAACCGTGACTTTTTGTATTGTCACACAAAAGCCAGCATCAAAAAAACTGCAAATCTATAAAACCACTAAGCAAAGAAAGATCTTCCAGTTGTAAAAGGGACATCTGCCATTGATGTTTACATGATCTTGACAGGTTTTAGAGTATTTTCAGATTTGGAATTAGTGTAAATATTGTAAAATGACTTAGGGGAGGGTATTATAAGACCAGTCAATTCTATCCAGGATGTGACATCCCTGCAGCAGGATCTTGACCAACTGGCAATCTGGGCAGCTAAGTGGCAGATGAGATTTAATGTGGATAAATGTAAGGTCATGCACCTGGGATGTAAAAATATGCAATCCATAATGGAGAAGGACCTTGGAGTCCTTGTAGATAATAAACTTGGCTGTAGCAAGCAATGCCAGGCAGCAGCTCCAAGGGTAAACAAGGTTTTGAGCTGTATTAAAAGGGGTATAGATTCACAGGAGGAGGGGGTTATTCTTCCCCTACAGAGCGCTGGTAAGGCCCCATCTAGAATATGCTGTTTAGTTTTGGTCTCCAGTGCTCAAACGGGACATTTGAATTAGAGAGGGTCCAGAGAAGGGCAACTAAGCTGGTAAAGGGTATGGAAAATCTTGGTTATGAAGAAAGACTGGCCAAGTTGGGTCTGTTTACACTGGAGAAGAGGCGTTTAAGAGGTGACATAATAACTATGTATAAATATATAAGGGGATCATATAGTAACCTCTCTAATGTTTTATTTACCAGTAGGTCCTTCCAACGGACACGAGGGCACCCACTCCGTTTAGAAGAAGGGAGGTTCCATTTAAATATTCGGAAAGGATTTTTTACAGTGAGAGCTGTGAAGTGGAATTCCCTCCCCGAATCAGTCGTGCTGGCTGATACATTATATAACTTTAAGAAGGGGTTAGATGGCTTTTTAGCATGTGAAGGAATACAAGGTTATGAGAGATAGCCTTTAGTACAAGTTGATCCAGGGACTGGTACGATTGCCATCTTGGAGTCAGGAAGGAAGTTTTTCCCCTCTGCAGCAAATTAGAGAGGCTTCAGATGGGGTTTTTTGCCTTCCTCTGGATCAACTAGGCAGGTTATATATAGCCATTATGGTTGAACGTGATGGACATACATCTTTTTTCAACCTAACTTACTATGTTACCATGTAATTGATTCCTATATTTTTGTCTACCTTTTTTTAATCAGAAGACCTTTAAGATGGCCAAAAACTGTAAGATCCATTAGTTTTCCGAGGTCGCCAAGTGAGCGGATCTTCTCCCGATATGCCCACCTACAGGTTGGCGAAATCAGGCTAATTAGATCTAATTAAAACAGCTGGCACTGCATCAATGAGACAATGTGGTCCACATTCTGATGGAAAAACTTACCTGCCATAGGATAGTGTATAAGTTGCTGTGACTAATTGCACGTTTTTTGCTGCACGTATTAGCACTTTTTAAAAAGTCTCGCCAACTAATTGCCATGTGTGTCTTCGCCCTAACACATTCCCTTTGTTTTTCTTTCACACTTTTGCCATTGTTGCCTCCTCATTTGCACAGAAGCACTAATAATTAAAGCATCTTTATTATCTGAGGCTCTGATTTTAAACAGAGTGGGCCTACACTGATGCTACACAATTATTGTGATATTAAGGTGATATACTGAGATTTAGTAAATTCCTCCTAAAACACTGACGTGACTCCAAATATCCATTTACTGTAGGGTTATAGAGATTTATATAATATATTAAACAATGACATTTTTGACATATAACTGAATGAAGAAATCTAATAAATATTACTGGATAGGAGATTAGTTAATCAAACTAAAATTATTTCATAAACATTTTAATGCTGTAAAATGTTTATAGAGCATATTTAAGAGGACTGCATTGCCTCAAATTTTCATCTGTAACAAAGACATTTTAGAAATATATAAGTTAAAGTGGTATTGATCATGTTTCTAGGTTGAAGATTTATGTGTAAGTAACAGACAAGGGTGTATAAAAACAAAATGCAAAATTGGTGAGGGCTTCCTCTCCTTATCAGCACCATATAGGTATGTGCAGAATGAATGCCAGTTTATTAACCCCTTTATCTTTTTAATATCAGGAATATGTAGCCAGAAGCCTTCTAAAAGTAGCTACAGCGACACACAACTTTAGGCACCCTGGTGGAATGTTGTCCAAAAATTCCCATTAACTGTTAGTATGTTATAGAATTAGCAACTTTTAATTTTTAAACAGGGGTCACTAAACCCAGTTTCAAAGAACAATTGGCCTGCAAGGATAAAATGTTATTGTTACTTATTATTACTTATCTTTCCATTCAGGCGCTTGTATATCATCTTACAGTCTCTCATTCACACTGCTGCCTGGTTGCTTGGGTAAATTGGAGCAATCAGACTACTGTAGCAATCAGACTACTGCTGAAATTCCTAACTGCTAAATAAAAAGCTAATATATTTTAACTACAAAAATTAAGATATATTGCAAATTTTCCAGAATATCACTGTCTACATCATGTTAAAAGTTAATTGAAAGGTAAACTACCTACTAATGTAATAGATTTCACAGCTGAGACTTTAGCTATGAAAGGGAAGATGGGATTATTTTCATTTTGAGAATATTATTGAGCAGCAGAATCAATGTAAATAATTTCACTTTTGTAACGACTGGTCATGTCCTTTTCTGAATCTTTTGTGAAAAAGTCTTATGATCACCAGTAAATAAGTCTCAGATAATACAGTAAATGTTTTTTTTAGCTTAAAATGGGAAGTAAACATCAATGTTTTAACAGCATTAGAGAGCATTAGTAGAGAATAGCTATAAGGTATTCGCAATAAAACACTACTACTACATTTCTTTAAATCAGTCAAACTGAACTTATTAGTGACATATTTATGAAGCCTTCATTATAGTCTTTTTATTTTATGTTCCCATTATGAGCAACCTGTGGTTTTCCTGGCTAGTATTTTAGGCTATACAGTTTCTAAACTTAATTCTTTAGTCATAAACACTGTTCAGTGGTCAAAAAGTCTTCCAACCAGGAACCACGCACTCAGAGCATTAAATGTTAGATGTTCATTGGCACTATATACGTCTGATTATACATTAGTGTAGTATTAGAATACAAACTAAAACATATGTTAATGATTTTGTGGGAACCTAAAAAGCTGAGCTCTGACAAAGAACTGATGATTATTTTAAAATGTGTAAAGATTGAGTTGGAAACTCAAATAAAGTTTTACTGTAGTAGGGCAAAAATAAGGGAAGGGATCTCTACTAAATTCCACAAATTAGACTTATAGCAATAAGGATATTTTCACATCTGTTTCTTTTTTGTAACATTTGTGATCCAATGGTATAACATTGCAGTGAGAGGTTGGATGAGGTTGTGTAATAATGGACAGTTTGACTTAATGTCAAGTAAAATGTCTTCAGTTAGCAAGTAACTTCTGATTCTGGTTGCTAATGGTTATTGGCCAAGTAGCATTTTGCACATATTACTTTCTGCAGTTCACCTCAGAGTAAACAAATTGGCTTTTCCAGTCACCCATTTTAATGACTGTGCTTTAAATATGTAAAATGTTATAGTTACTTGTACTGGTGCCTGGGTTGGGCCATAACCACAGGTCCTACAGGTAATGTCATCAGGGAGCAAAAAACAGCCACCCACTCTCAAGTCACTCCTGCCCTCAGTTGTCAGCATGAACCCACCATAGACAAGGGTGCAACATTTCTACATGTAAGTAAAAGTACTAGAAATGTTCCATTCAATGTCATTAACCAACACATTTCCGTTTGGTTTAGTGTATTTTATGGCTCCACATGGAACAATGATCATAAAATTGGAAGGAAATTGTATGTTAAAATGAATTCCTATGTATAAAGCTTAACTGGCGATCAGGGGTGCTGCTGCCATGAGGCCTCACTGCTCCTGGTAACTTAAAGAGACAAATTTCAAATTTTTAGATCGGAATTTAGGCTCTTTTACTACTAGCGATGCGCCCCCCACCTTCTTTTCTGACATGGAGAAGTTAAACGTGGGGGGAGCAAGGGGGGTACAATAAACTTGGCCGCCCCAGGCGGCTAGGACTCTTGAGGTGGCACTTCTTGTTATTGGTTGATGTTGGCTTTTGAAACTAAGCAAATTTGCCCATTTTTGTTTCATAAAGCATGCATTTTGGCTAAAAAACCTCACATAAATCACATGTGAATATGATAAGCAAGAATACAAAGCAAATGAAAAATAAAACATAAAAAGGATAAAAACTGCACAGAAAGTTACTTTTTTACCTACAAAACATATAATATAAATTCAGTGTGAACTTTTAAGGTTTCTTAGTGTGTTGTAAGGCAGAATATAGCAGTAAGCCACATCGGAGGAAGTGGCAGAGAATGTTCTGTGCAGTCTACTTTGTAATTACACAAGGAGATGATAATAAGGAAGTCACTATTCTCTTTTATATTTAATAGCTTCCATTCAGATACAGAGGGACGTAATGTACTTGAATAAAGTTTATGTTTCTTGAGAAACTTTTCATTTACTGGCATATAACTGTCAAATCTTCCCCTGTTCCTGAAACAGAAAGACCCGTCTCACTCACTGAGCGATTGTATACAGTGTGATTTGGTCACACGTGTGTATGGGCGATTTGCACAAGTACATGTATTTATCATTTTTATTAAATGCACACAGAGAGCTCTCCCTTGTGATGAATGTTCTCATCTTCCTATGTGCTGAAGGTATTTAAACCTTTTAGAGGAGCATGCATTCAAACTAACTAAGGACAGGCTGCCCATGAGATACAATATTAAATCCACATGCTGTATAACTTGTATATAAATAAGCCACACTGCATGTTTTTTTAGAAATCAGTGCATGGCTGCTTAAAAAGCAGTACACATCATACAGCTGTGCTGATTACTGATAAGAACTGCTGCATGTGGCACCAGAGGCCAACCATGGTCATTAGTAAAAATAAGCCCAGGGGCTACCATCTTATCCCTTAATCATAATCAGTTTTTATATCTACCCTACATCAGGGATTGTGCATTGTCCTCTTTTTTAACTCTATGACAAAATATCTCATTATCTGCTTCTTTTGTAGCTATGAACTTCTGGAATTGGTTTTACCACTGCAGCCCCTGTAGCTCATCCTATGGCACATTGGGAGTATTCATTGGAACACTAACAAATCCTAGAGGAGAATACAGATCATGTGCCATGGGACATGGGAATAACATGTTGGTTTTGAACACTACCACTTTTAGTACCACTCAAAACACCTCTTTCCCACTACAGATCACTTTGTAGGGACATCACTGGAGCCCATAACATTCAGGGCAACCTTAAAGGGTAACTCACCCCTTCTAAGATGACGAAGGGGACTCACAGTGGGTAGTCTCATCAAACAGACTAGGTTTCATAGCCCTAAACAGTTTTGGTGGGGGGGAACTCAAGTAGATGGGCACATATACCTTTAGTTCTCATTTAAGAACTGTAATCTGTAATGAACCTGGAATTTTGCAGCCAAGGGAGCCAGACAGATTTAGAAGGAGTCCAGGCAAATTAAGGCTAATGTCCCACAGGGAGATTTAGTCGCTGAAATTTTTAAAAAGCGAGTTCCAGTGACAAATGGAGCGATTCTATTTCCCACAAATCCAGGTGTCATATTCCCTGTCTTCAATTAGAAATTACATTCAGGGCAGTATAATCTCCGTTACGGTTCCAGACTGTGTAGGGACCTGTGGGAGCTCTCCTGCCAGGACAAAGACGTGCACGGGAACAAGAAGGACGCAACCACAATGGAAGTTCAAACTTGTTCAATTCATTGTTACATGATCATAACTTTTATAACCTTCTGTGTACACACAAATACATAGGGGTGTGTTATAGCAAAGAGAAAAAGACCATTGTAGTTTCAAAGATGGCCTTCAAGGATGGCCTGTACCGGACAGGAATGTAACTAATAAGATACATAATATGTACTTCACAATGTGCAAGCCATGCAGGGGCACTATTTGGAAAAAACAAACTATTGTGAGATGTTCAAGCCTTGCTGTTTGCAGTTACAAAATGGAGATATATTTCTAAAATGGAGTATGATATGCTAAGCTCCAAGGTATATCAAAGTATATGAATATATGGATAAATGATAATATCAATATAAAAATATAAGATATTATGTCAAACCTCACAATCTCTCCCTGGGACATTAGCCTAAGGGACGTGACCTTACTAGGAGCTTATTTTTTGGCTACATAAGCAGACTATATGCTTTAGAACAGTGCTGTCCAACTTCTGTGGTACCGAGGGCCGACCTGCATGGTGGAGGGCCGATAATGGAAGCCAGTTTTGACCACTCCCCTTTTTTTAAACCACATGCACTTGAAACCACACCTGGGTTATCACATGACCACACCCATATTAATGTTGGTAGTACAGCAAAAAACTGCCATACTCTGCCTTCCCTACCCTGCCTGTATGTGCCATACTCTGTCTGCCCTATGCTGCCTGTGTGTGCCATACTCTGTCTGCCCTATGCTGCTTGTGTGTGCCATACTCTGCCTGCCCTATGCTGCCTGTGTGTGCCATACTCTGTTTGCCCTATGCTGCCTGTGTGTATGGCAAACACAGGCAGCATAGGGCAGGCAGAGTATGGCACACACAGGCAGCATACAGTGACACAATGCTGGCACTGCTCCTACAGTCTGCACAATAACTATATATTAAAAAACTTTTCAATAGCAGTACCACCTCAGTATATGTTCTTTTTATAGTGTGCAGGGTTTATTTGTGGGTTTCTACTGCTCCTACAGTCTGTCTGAGGTGTGAACAGGTGAACAATGTGGGTGCTTACAGTCTGAGCCTGAGGTGTGAACAATGCAGGGGGTGAACAATGCAGGGATTAAAAGGTGTGAACAACACAGGGGATTACATTTTTATACAATACAGGAGGTTTACAGCCTGAATGTGAAGTGAGAACCATGCAGGGGACCAGTTAATCTCAGTACTGATACCATTTAAAGTTTACACAAAGGTAACCCATCAAAGCAGCCAGACAGGTGGGGGGCCACACAGAGGGGGGCCGCCAGTTGGACAGCACTGCTTTAGAATATAGAATATAGCTGGTGTATTCCTCTATAACAAAATAAATTTGGTTTTACTTTTTTACTAATATTAAGTGAATAAAAAAAAAGTGCCCCTTTACTGCTAGTATGACTTCATTTACACATGCTGTGCACTTTTTTGGCAAGGGCCTGAATATGTAAATAATTTATTTAATATTTTTCTAATTGCACCTTTAATGACATATCCTGGGCAATGTTTAAAGTACAGCACTTTCAAGCACAAGGAAAAATAGTGGATGAAGTGCAAGGTAGGGGGCATGCAGGAGGATGACTGTCCCACACCTTTGCTATGCCAAAGGTATATTATAAACTGTAGGGGGCATGCAGGAGGATGACTCTATTCCAGACCTTTGCTATGCCAATGGTATATTATCAACCACATCAAAAAGATAATGTATTTTGCCATAGTAACAACTTCATAAAGCCTGTTAGATGGACATGTGTTCCAGCATTCAGTACATTTTTTTATTATTTAAATGGTTTACCTTTCACCTTGCTTTCTCCTCCTTTTACCATTTTCCTCCTTATGTAAATAAAGAAACATAAATTCAATTTGCATACTTTGTAAAGAGAACATTATGGCCCAATGCAGCCTTGGTATTAGTCACAGAAAGCATAATGGTGACATCCTGGGAAGTCCCAGCTTTGCTAATGCTTAGCCTTTAAGGTTTTGAAAATGAGAATCTTGTTTCATATGCTTGTTATACTTTGTACAGTTTGTTTTTGTACTGTAACAATTCCTTTCTATTCTATTCTTGTTTTTAAAAAAAAAAGATTTTAAAAGAGGCAGAGCCATCCTGTGATCTCCAGGCACCAGAAAGTGAGGTAAGTGCTACAGCTCATTATGCCACATATGTTAGCAGTATATTTTCTAGTATACACTAAAGCCCCACAAAAATAAAACAGCATTGATGTAATTTTATTGCAACACTTATAAATAACTAGATAAATCTGGTTTCTTAAGCAGATATACTTGGTTATTTTAAATATAATATTTTCAAACAGAATGCATCTATGCTCCAGTTCAGTGTCCTGAGGTTAGTCAGTAAATCAGACTTATTTCAGTAGGGAGAGTTGATGCCCATAGGTATAATCATATTGCTACCTTCAATGGGTTAATGTACAAGTGGATAGGTAAATACAGGTATGGAACCCAGAATGCATGAGACCTGGGGTTTCACAGATAGGGGCTCTTTCTGTAATTCGATCTCTATACCTTAGTAAAAAAAAACATTTGGACATTAAATATACTCAGTAGGGCTAATTTACTAACACAAGCACCAGTGCTAAGCAATAAGCCTACTTAGCATACCCTCATGAACTGCCGCCTGCAGCCCCTACAGGGTTGTGTCCGTAGAATTAAAGGAGAAGGCAAGGCTAAGTCACTTGGGGGTGCCAAAATGTTAGGCAGCCCCAAGTGACTTTAATCGTTTAACTTTTACCCCGGGCTGGTACCTGCAACTAGTGCTTCTTCCCTGTTCCTTCTGCCGGCAAAATCCCTGGGCCGGCACTTGCGCAGTAGAGTCAAAAGACAACTTTTTTATTAAAGTTCAGCTTTTCACTCTACTGCGCATGCGCACTAAGAAGGAAGAGGAGATGCTTGAAGGTGCCCCGGGCTGGTGCGGCTTTCTCCTAACAGGGGCACCAGCCCGGGGTAAAAGGTAAGTGATTAAATCACTGGGGGGTGCTTAACTTTTTGGCACCCCCAAGTGACTTAGTCTTTCCTTCTCCTTTAAATGAGTTGACCACTAATGCCATTATTATGCAATTATTAATACCATGTGCTGGAATTCCCCAAAAAGAACTAACATTCTATTAAATTTAACAAAATGCTTGTCTAAAAGCACTTACCCTACTGGTAAAGAATAAATTGTTTGTATTACTACAAATTAGTAGCAACATAGAAAATTTTAATAAAACAATGTTGATGTTCCATCTTGTACTGGAAATTGTTGTTTACTAGAGAATGGCATTATACAAATTGCACAACAGATTGTATAAATCACTGTATATTACAAAAACCTAAATATCACAATAGTATCACAATGTTCATGTCATTAAAGATGGAAAGCAGGTAGGACTAGTCTAGTGAGTGTACCCTTGTGGCTGTATTGGTTTCTGGTTCGCAGTGCTGCTCCCCAGACCCAGATTTAAAAAAGGGACACTGCCCAAGGTGTTTGCTTTTGCTTAAAAACAATGTTCAGTATTGTGTGAAGTACTCATGGGACTATTGTTTTTACACTGTTGACTACAATGTTTTTAGATAAATTAACAATAAGCGTTAAAAATGGTATGCATCTCTGAACCTGCTACTGACAGGAGTAACTGAGTGGTCTTACAATGGAGACTTGCCAGTATGGCATTTATTCCCTTGCATTCCCATACCTTGCTCTTTATCCACTCATCTTCCTTGAGACTCTGAGCACTATGCTCTAAAATTATGACAAAAGTTATCCAGGCACTACCCTAATGAAAAAGACATGGAAAGACACTCTAATTTACTTATTAATAGTAACCAAAAGATAAAACCATGGTTAATTTAAGTGGCCCAGTTATTTCAACATGGCTTGATACACCAGATGTATGCTGGTGTGATGGTTAGCCTTGCAGTGCTGGGGTCCTGGGTTTGATTCTAGTCATGGTCCACTCTGTAAGAACATCTGTTCTCTGTGTGTGTAACATCAGAAATGATGGCAGGCAGACCTCTGTGCAATGTGTCTTATTTGCTATAAATTGCGTGCACAGTTGTGGTAATTTAGATGCATTTGCGGTAGGCGCATCTTTCCCTTGTGTCCACAGTGATGCTAGAAATCTGGAAAAAACACAGCACTGTGGGAAAAAAACATGGCAATAGCATTTGAAATTGCGTTTTGCTCATTGTATGTGCCCTAATGTGTATGGACATGCTGCTGTTCCAACCTTTAGTTTTTAAAGCCTACTTTAGGAAGTCCTCAGAAGTAAACAATTCATAAAACTTTGGATTTATTTATATGTAATAAAAATCCTTTTACGTATAACAGCAAATTTGTAATTAACCTGTTGATCATTTTGTTTTCATTGTAGTGCCTTAGGCAAACACCGAAGAACAGTATGGCTATTGAGGCCTATCAACAGAAAATCTATATGTTGGAGAAACAGAAGGCAGAGGTAGATACAATTTTGCTTTGTAGAGACTTTTCTTTGTAGATACAACTTTTCTTTGTAAAGACTTGTATACCAAAATAAAATCTGTTTTATAACAGCTAAGGATAACACAGATCTTTAAGGTTATGGCACACAGGGCGATTTGTAACCTCTGGGAAATCTGTGCTACCTGTGGGTTACAAATCAACTGACATACCATCTCACCTGAAACAATGATGATTGTCATGGGTAAAACCTACATAATGTGTTTTACAGGTTATTTCAGATAATTTGTCATCCATGGGTAACTATGCTCTGTATGCCATCACCCTTAGGGTGGGTGGGTGACAAAACACTCCGAATTGTATTATGTTGACTTCACTTTCAATCTCCTGGGCCCTAGGGGATCGCTTGTGGGTCAGGCAATTGCCAGTAGATCAGAGGAGAATGTCAGTTTGAAGAAGGGACCTCACAGTAGAGAAAGCCTATATAGAAAGGGGACAGACAATGAACATTCACTAGTAATGCCTTCCTGACAGTAACAGCATCTACAGGCAGAACCTCTCCCATTGTTTATTTTTTTAAAGTTTTTATTTAAGTTTTCTAACAAACATTGAATACAATAAGAGACAGAGGATAGAGGAGAGTAGGGAGCAAAGAGAAAGGGAAGGAAGAAGGAAAGGGAAAGAAAAGGGAAGAGAAAAAGAGATACCAAACACATTAACATATAGTTTCTAACCCTGTTCCTGTCATTTTAGTCAGGGTTCCCAAATACTGTAATGTCAAATTTTTCTGGGCATCCTCTAGCAAGGTATTCAATTTTTGTTTTCGAAGGGATTCATTAATCAGTTTCTTCCAGAATACCAGAGAGGGAGGAGTGTTCAACTTCCAGGTTAGGAGGATAGCTTTTTTGGCATAATAAAAGAGTTGCAAGTGGCACAGCTTCTCATGACTTCTCATATTCAGCTCACCAACTATGCCCAGTAAACAAAAACTTGGTGACAGTATATTGGGAACTGCAAATTTATGTTCAATGTATGTTAGTATTTCACCCCAAAAAGTATGTATGACTGGACATGCCCAAAACATGTAAAAAAAAAAAAAAGGGACCTATGTCATTTCAGCACTTCGGACCTTGATCAGAAGCACCCTGGTATATTTTGGCCAGTCTCTGCAGGGTCATGTAGAAGCACAAGGAGCATCCTGACCATCATGGTACTCCTTGAGAGGATCAAAACACTTAAACCTCTCTAGGTGCCATAGGCCTTAGGTACACAAAAAGTCAAAATACTTGACAACAAATGTCAAGTAAAAATCGTTACCAGGTATTTTAATTACATCTGAAATTGTTTTGTGAACTAAAAAATCCTTCTATATACATAAATGCATGTAATATGCATTGTTCTGGATCAAATATTGAATTTGAAATGATCTACATATGAGTATTCTGGTCAGTCTTACCATGCAAAGCAACAGTGAAAAACACCAGATGGTTGGAGAAAAGCATGCTGGGATGAGATTGAGCATTCCGATGATAAGTTAAAACAAGGGAACAGGCCTAAATATTGTAGTGGGAAAGGTGCTGAAAGAAAACGATATCTTGGCTAATGCAGATAGTACCCTGAGTGACATTTTTAAGGTGAAGCGCAGAGAAGTAAGAATGCTGGAATCATTTACAGATGTGTATGCAAGACATAAGAATTTGAAATACTTTTTGAAATGTTCATATTAAAAAGATTAATGACAGCAGTATGAATACACCTGATAGCATCAATGTGGATGAGATATTTGGGGCCAGATGAGCCAATGAAACATCTGCTTCAAAATGATTGGCCGTAAAACAATATGCAGTCATTTTCCATTTCTAAAGGTCCAGCCTAATAAATGAGGAACACCCTCTAAGTAAGAACGGAGCACAACTTTGAATACAGAAATTCCTGACGCTATGTGGAATAAGCCACAGTTATACCACTTAGGACACGTGGAGACACCAGGCCTCCATTCCAAGAGATTGATTGCATGTTGCACAACAAACAATGGTGATTAATCAGAAACAATGTGCATTTCTGAAGAAGAGCAACTTCACCATTAGAATTAAAGAGCAACATCCATCTTTGCTAGAAAATTAAGTCCCAACATACATTATAAAGGGGCCCTGCATCCTAAAATTTTCCAAAGTGTGTTTTTTCTTTAACCAACAAACTGCAAGCAATCACATACAAAGTTAATTTATCTTGCATAGTGTCTGCCACAGATACTTCTCTATATTCTTGGTCATATTAATATGCTCTATAAGTAAAATAGAGTCAAAAATGTTTGCGGTGGCAAAAATAGTTTGCAGTTGATGACAGATAGATATGAAATAATGTTACTTATCCTGGCTACCATGCCACAAGCAGAGTTGTTTGCAATCAGTGCAGCCCTGAAACATGCATTAACTAAAAGTGCCCCTTCATTTTATTTTAAGTGATCTGCTGAGTATTATTACCATTCTAGGGTTATTACCAGGAATATAACAATAATATAAATTCCCCAGTTTTGTATGAGCAAAACTGCCCTGTTTTGCTTCACCAAAAATTTGGTGAAATGGCAGAAAAATTTGTTACATATCACATGGATTTTTTTTCTTTTCTTATTTTTGCACTAAGGAAAAAAAATCAGAGGGAATTCTAATGCTATTGCCATTTTCCATGGCGAAACAAAATGCATGAAAAAAATCTAATAGGCTTGTTTCTTATGTTTTTTCCTGCATGAAAAATATTTTACTTATATTTGCTTATCCCTAACTGCAAGTGTTTGGGCCGAAAAGATTGTATTCACTGCCTTGCAAAAGTATTTAGATCCTTGCCCAATTATCTGATTTTAAGGCATAACAAATCCTACACTATGGGTCAGTGCATATCATCCGATGATCACTGTTTAGAGTGGCCCAGGAAGGAGCAGGGTTTACAGAAGGAAGTCAGCCACAGTTTTGGCCAGATAAGGGTGTAACTGGACTTGGTCAAGGCAGTTTTGATATTCAAATATTAAGAAGTATGGCATTGCAGGAGAATGACCTTTTGTTCTTAAACCATTGTATTGTATGAGATCTGTGAATACAACACCACCTGTGTTTGGCATCGCTTTATTCATGAGGGGACCCGCTCATGAATACAACACAGGTTTAGGAACCCCTATCAGTTCAATTAATAGTTACTATGAAATCTTTTAGCAACCCCTCTGGCATTTGCCAGAATCTACAGATTGCCTCTATGGGCCTGTTCAGATGCACAAGTCAGGGAACGCTGGTAGACACTGGCTGCAATAAAGCCCTGTATTTAACACGTGGCCTATGGCATTTTAATTCAGTGTGGGTGCAGAGGCAGCAATGAACCTTCCCCAAGTCCAAAGTGAATAAGCACTAAGGGGCACTGTTTTGCACCCATTATTCCACCTGCACCTGAACTAATAAATGGTTCCTCATGTCTCTACACGCAACAGGGTAAATAAAGAGCACTGTTATAGGCACAGTAGCAGAACTGGTCTGGAAATAACACTCAAATACAGAAATTGTATAGTTAAGGAATAAAAGCATATTAAGTTGATCCAGGTGTTTATAAAAAAAATGGAAACAATTATTCAAAAACGACTGTATTATTAAAATTAAAATACTGTATTAACATTCTTATTACAGCTGCTTCACGTGAACAGGCAGTGGGATCAACAATTTAGAAAAATGAAATTGGTTCATGAAACAATGGTAATAATTTGTTTGTCTTTTTCACTTCCTTTAGTGAGAAATTTCAAAGTTAAATAACAAGAAAAGGTGAACTTATCCCCGGGCTGGAGATCCTTTTATGCACAGTACCATGCCACCAACTTACTTCCCCAGGCATCCCTCTGCAGTCTTAGGGGCTGATTTACTAATCCACGAACGTCCGAAAAGCGCCCAAATGTGTTTTTTTCGTAATGATCGGTATTTTGCGATTTTTTCATCGCCGTCGCGACTTTTTCTTAAATTGTCGCTACTTTTTCGTAGCCGTTACGACTTGCATGAATTGTCACGACTTTTTCGTAGCCGTTGCGAAAAAATCGGAAAGGTTTGCCCGCCGTTTACTAGCGCTCAATACGAAAAAGTCGCAACAATTCGCGCAAGTTGTAACGGCTCCGAAAAAGTTGTGACAATTCGCGCAAGTCGTAATGGCTACGAAAAAGTCGCGCCGGCGACGAAAAAATAGCAAAAAAACAAAAAAGTCGCAAAATGTTTGTTTCCAATCCGATTTTTTCCCATTCGGAACTCGGATTTGTGGATTAGTAAATCAGCCCCTTAGACTCACGCACACAGTACATTTTTCAGATCTCAATAACATATTGTTACCCCCAGGTAAATTCAGCTTTCCTTGTCCTAAAGGCATGAAATGCATACTGTTATTCACTTTGAAAAATATGATTCCATGTTTCATAATGAAGAACAATTTTTTAAATATTTTTGTCACTGATATCAGATCTTAAACAGAGTAAGTGTAAAAATAGGAAGGGCGTAAAAAAAGAGAAGGGTATTAATGAGTATAGGAAATAATTAAGTTTGCACAGTTGGAGTTAATACAGAAATAAATAGAGACAAAAGAGGGTTTCAGATGCATAGAAGATAATATAAAAGATGGCAATACATGAAGGGGCTGTGTAAAAAACAAGGTTAGAAGAAAAAGGAAGGAGATCAAAGGCAGCATGTTTGTTATCACCTCTGCTGTGTTCAGCCATCTTTTATCTTGTGCCTTAACAAAGCCCACCTGGTCTATTGTGTTCAATGAAACTACAGATAATATATATATATATCATATATATTAAAAACAGTACAAATGTGCTAAATAATGAAAGGCTGTGAAGGCTATGGCATATAGGCAGTCAGTTTTAACTCCAGGGGGCACATTTACTAATCCACGAACAGACCGAAAGCGTCCGAATGCGTTTTTATCATAATGATTGGTATTTGCGACTTTTTCGTCGCCGTCGAAATTTTTCGTATTTTGCGCTACTTTTTCATCGCCGTTACGACTTTATCGTATCGCAAAATACGATAAAGTCGTGACGGCGTCGAAAAAGTCGCAAAATTTTCGTTTCCAATCCGATTTTTTCCCATTCGGGATTCGGATTCGTGGATTAGTAAATGTGCCCCCAGGTGTGTTAATCAATTAGCTTCAGAAGGAATTCTGGGAAAAAGGTCCAGGATAGCTTCAATTACAATATTCCAGGAGTCAGAACTAGTACAGAGAATATACATAGCAAGACAGACACAGCTTTTAATAACAATTACATTTAAAATAACCTTAAAACCACTGAATATTTTTCATCAATGCATGTCATAAAGTTGGTTACAGTTGTCATTACGCAAAAAGAAAAGCAACCCCATTGCATGGACTGCCATGTTGCTAGTCTAGTTGGATCCTGTATATTGCTTGCAATGGGATCAATAGAGGCTAAAATAAATCACGTCATGTTTTGAGTTAACATAAACAACACTTGTTAATTTACCTCTGTACTCACCAACAATTATATTCAGGTCTCACAACTGAAATTGAAATCATCTTCATGTCAAGGAGAAGACATATTTAAAGAAGAGAAGCCTTTAAAGAATAATAAGCAGTTGGTAAGTATTTTTGCAATAAAAATGATTTACTTCAGTGTTTTACTTATTTTTAAAATGTTCTAGTTTGAGCAATTTTAAATAGTGACAGAGAAAAAGAGGCTAAGATATATGTGGTGTTTTTAGGTACACTCATTGCTAATGATTCAGTTCATAGCAACCGCATCCAAAGGAAAAAATACTGCCAGATTCGGTACACAAATAAATACACCAAAAAACAATATATGGGAGTGTTTTAAAGTTTTACTTTTTTAAAAAAAAAATATTACTTTATTACATACAGTACATACTGTGCACTGGTGCTAATTATAACATTTACTACCCTTTTTACCACTGGTTAATTGGTGGCTAAGTACCTTTAAGGTTTAAAAAACCTATATTAAACCTATATGAAATTCACGCAAATTTGCACATATTTGTTCTTTTCACAACATTTTTTTCTCCTAATAATTTTAGTTTGAAAAAGTGTCAACATTAGATTAGTGCTGTTCGTCTTATTACATGTAGAGGGCAGATTATTTTTTCATATAGAATGTTTGAGGGCCGGATTAAATTCAAATTCTGATGTTATACAGTGAGGTCTATGGAGCCTTCGAACTATGAGCAGACTGTGGGCCATAAAAATAAAACAATGAACGTATATGTAGTAGGTGGACTGCTAAAATACCCACCGAAACAAAGTTTGTAATGAAGTGAATCCTGACTCATAGGAATTTCTACAGAACCACAAAATATACACTTGACTTGGAATCAAAACCAAATTACAACTAGCTAATACAGATATGGATCACCCTTTCAGATTCCCTCAATATTATTACTTGATCATGGCTATGTCGAGTTACTTTTTTTTTTTTTTGTCCAGTTATTATTATGATTGGAAAAACATGCTATAGTTTCCAAATCTTACTTCCTACACATTTGTTTTGAAAATAGGATATATACACACTTTGCACCTTTACGATTTGGGCCCCTTGCCCATAACCTCACAAAATAAAGAGCTGAACTTTCCCTGGCATGCCCTACTTTGCACATCAATGAGGGTACAAGAAACAGAGAATGTCAGACACAAAGGCAGGCGTTAAGGGCCACACTCCCTTGTGCTTATGTGAACTGCAAAAGGAAAAAAACCCAGTTTGAACTTCTCTTGAATCCTTTTTTCCTTGTTTAATAAATGGTTTGTGAAACATATTGGTGTAGATTGTACTTTATCCTCTTGCTTGGTTTCAATCATAAGAGTGGGTACAGCCATAAGGTTCATTACCAAACAGTCAATTCATATTTGCTAATCCTTGACAGCACATCATCTCTCAGAAAGTTGGTTTAGTACATAGATACTTTAAACTCTATATACAGATCAATACATATTATTCTATGATGTTTCCAAAAGAAAAATCTTGCCTTGAAATATTGCCAACCAATAGCTTACTTTTAAAATGAAGCATGCAGATGTATCATATTCAATAAGTGCACTTTTGTTCTAGAAAGAGGGAGAAACTCTTAATGTGGAGCTGCTTAACATGAAAGAAGAAAATCACTGGCTGAGGAAACAAAATGCTTTGTACAGCAGGAAAAAGGAGCAATATAAGCATGAAATTAACCGCCTTAATCAGGTGACTAATAACTTTACATTACAGCACAGAACTGTCTTCAGGGTTTATTGATAATACTGTAACATACAGTAAAACGGACAGGGAATAGGACTGGATTAATATAAAAAAGGAATGCCAATGCAGTTGATTTAGATGAGCACAAGGAAGGAGAGTGACAGAAGTAGATAACAACAGAAAGGGAGCAAGAACGTGCTAAGGGAGATGAGCAAAGTAAAGGTTTGTAAAGGTAATTCAGAAGTAAAGGAAGGATAGAGAGGTGTAACCGAGTAGAAAATATAAGGAACAGCCTAAATATCAGTCTTTAGTTGTCATTTACTTACAGTGTGAAAAGTGCAATTTCAGACGCATCTCCATGTTTTTTTCCCCATAATCCCAATGTAATTGCAGTTGCCAGAGGGAGTTGCGCCTGCTAGAAATGCAGCTGACACAGTTGTACCTCTTTGACACAAATCAGTCACAATGGCACTGAAAGTTAGTGTCATTTCCAGCATATGGCATGAGAGCGATTTGTGCTCTGCTCCGTGTTATTTCAGCGCAACAGAAGTGCAAGGAGCACATGTTGACGCAAGAGCCTTTAATCAATAGGATTTTTCATGTGCCCAATTTAGTAACTCCAAAACTGTACTTGCAGTCATAAATGACCCCTTGTATTTGTTAGCCCAGCAGTCCGGTAGGGTACATCTTCTGTTTGTATGCTTTATTATTTAGTAAGGTTTAACTGATGTACTGTGAGTGCCCTGTTTTTTGCATTATATATATAATAAATATACAGGTATGGGACCTGTTATCCAGAATGCCTTGGGACCTTGGCTTTTCCAGATAAGGGGTCTTTCCATAATTTAGATCACCATACTTTGAGTCTGTTAAAAATCATTTAATTATTAAACTCAATAGGACTGTTTTGCCTTCCATAAGGATTAATCGGATCTTAGTTGGAATCAAGTATGTATATTGCCTGGGTGCAGGGTAATCAAGTGTACAATATAAGAAACTCAGGACTCAGCACTCACAGGGCTTTAAGAAAATAGCAAAAGGTCCCAAACATGTGGCTGAAATGTTGATTTTGCACATTAAAGAATATTTTTGCTATTTTTGTAAAACCCTGTGAGTGCTGAGTCCTGTATATGTATGTTTATTGTTAAGATCGGTAGACAAACCGACTAGGGACTTGAACCCAGCAGTATCTGTCTGACAGGGCAACTTTCATAAGAGACAGAAAAATAAACCTGTTAAACAATTAACTTGTGGGGAGCTCTGTAATAGGAATATAATACTGCATATATAATAAGAAGAATTACAAATACAAAAGAATAGTAGTATTTGTGTCCTTTTACCCCGTTAGGAAGCAGGAAGGAGAGATGGGTTTTTGCGAGTCCAATAAAGCACCTTTTGTTCAAGATGAGTTCTGTAGCTTTAATAAGAGTAAAACATGAACATTTCCAGCTCTTTTCAGATGCTTATACAATGAAAATACCTAATGTGCACCAATCAGTTTCTGTGAATGTATTTCCGTAGTGCACAACACACAATTTGACCAACGCACATGCATTTTGTAAAGTTATAGAGAAGTCACTGAAAATGCTGCCAAGCAAAATGTATCAGTAAACCACAAAGACTTCCTCAGGAAACACGTTGCTCTTGCACTAGGCAGCAATCCATACCCAGCCTAAAATGACATATAATCAGAAGAAATGGAAACATTTAGTCTTCTCTTCATGTCATCTTTGAAAAACAACAGAGAAACCGCGCTCACAGGATTTTACATACTGAAATAACAACATCATTTTTTAAATTGCATAATACATTTATTTCATTGTTGTTTTCATTTTCAGCGTAAATGCCTGTAAGGGAGGTTTAGGCGGCAGTCATATATTACTGGCATGCATTCCCTGGCTGCCTCTGTTTATAAATGAATATGAATAAGTCTATGTATAGAAATATAACTGAAATGCTTGGGACCTGGGGTTTTCAGGATACGGCATCTAAACATAGCTTGGGCACTCACCCACAAGGCTTCTAGAAATCATTTAAATATTAAAAAAATAGAATTTCTGGATTTATGCTAGCTTAGTTACCATCATGTACAAGTGACTAACTATTACAGAGAAGGTAAATGTGGAAAAAATTAAGACATGCTTGTTTAAACAGGACTCTATGGGATATGGCAGTGCCATATATTGCAATTTTCTGGATAAAGGGTTTCATTCTAGATAAGTAATAAGGGGATGGAAAATAAGTTCCATATCAGGACTGGGCCTTACAGTACAGGTATGGGATCCCTTATCAAGAAACCCATTATCCAGAAAGTTCCAAATTACGGAAAGGCCATCTCCTATAGACTCCATTATAAGCTAATAATTCTAATTTTTAAAAATGATTTCCTTTTTTTCTGTAATAATAAAACAGTACCTTGTACTTGATCCCAACTAAGATATAATTAATTCTTACTGAAGGCAAGCAAAGCTATTATTAAATATTTAAATTATTTTTAGTAGACTTACGTTATGGAGATGCAAATTACCGAAAGATTCCTTATCCGGAAAACCTCAGGTCCCGAGCATTCTGGATAACAGGTCCCATACCTGTACCAAATATAAGTCCCCATTGCTCCGTATGGGAACACAACTTTGTGCGGCGGGGCGGCCACCCCTTAATTCTTGCCGCCCTAGGCCCAGGCCTTTGTGGCCTCACCACAACTCCAGGTCTGCCTGCTTCATTTATTTATAAAGCTGTGCAAAAGAAAAGTATTTGAAAAGCCACATTTTTATAAAACTGTGTTATGTTTTTATGTCTTTAATCTAGAGTATAAAGAGGTGGAGGCTTTTTACCACTTTTGGAAATTTCATTGCTGCCTGAATTTGTTACAGTAGTTTCAGTAGGTTATGCCAGGTATAAGGTGGTGTAATATGATTGTGTGCATTATGGCATTAGTTTGGCATACATAATCACTTCTTATAAATATTGCTATTGGTTCTTTATAATAGATAATTTACACTACTGTGATGCATTGTGTTAATTCATTACAATTCCATTTAACTTGCACCAGTTCTTACACGGCTTTGTAAACGTGTCACTTGTCTTTTATATTTGAAAGCGGGCATGTAAAGGCCCAACATATTTTAGGTATAAAACTTTTGTCTATGTGATCATGTTTTACCATTTTAAAGGTTCTTGAAGCTATAAAGAAAGACAGTTTACAGAAGTGCCAGGTGTGTTTAAAGCCAACAAATAGCAACACAGATTATGAAGAACTATTGACTCAGAATGAGGTTCTCAAAGAGCAGGTGAGAAAAAGTTATATATAAAATAGTATGTAATAAAAAGTAAAATAATAGGGCTCATGTTTGTCAGCAAGTGATTCATGTTTGTCAGCAAGCGTTCCTTGTGTCAGTTGTGCGTACATCACTCGCATGCTGAGTACTGGAAGTGACACCAGGCAGACTTTAACACAATTTGTGTCCAATTTGCAGTTACAGTAATTTTGGTGAATTAAATGCAGTTATGGTAGACATAGCTCTCCCTTGCCCCCCCCCCCCTTTCTGGGAAAACACTGCATAGTGGGGAACAAAACATTTTGTTTGTGAACTTTCAGGCTTACATGAGCCCTAACTTGTCTTTTAAGTATACTTCACCATTGCAGTACATTAACCCAAACACCCAGTATATCACTTTCTTAATTTTAAGTTTATTTGAATAATCCCAGGTTTTCTGAAAGCCTGGAAATATCTAGGGCTAAACATATGAGCGAATATCACATGCAAGCATAAATGTGGCCATAAATTCCAATAAGATCTTCCATGCATATTTTCTGACTCCGGTTCAGAATGGACTGCAAAATAAAGGGAAAAATGCTATTATAATTATTAACATGTATTTATAAATCACCAACATATTCTGCAGTGCTGTACCATAGATCTTAGTGAGTGTTTCGGCTATTTTCAAGTTGTGAAAGATTCAGCACTGTTGATGTTTAGTTTGATGTATGGGAGTGTTCATGTGTGCCTTTACTGTAAAATTACAGATTAGGTGTAGCCCTTAAAATACATTCAAGATGTGGCCTACTTTTTATCTTTTCTAGATTAAAATATATGAAGAAGACTTTAAAAGAGAAAGAGCTGACAGAGAAAGAATAAGTGAAGAGAAAGGGGAGCTACAGCAACTAAATCAGTGGTTACTGTCCCAATTCAGCAAGATAAACACCGAGGTATGGAAAAAATAAGATCCACAGCATATACTGCAGCAGGCAATAATAGAACAGAGCAATATGGCGATCTAAGCATGAAGCCACATTTAGCATAGTCTTATAGGGAATCTGCCATTTGGTGCCCAGCTTGACTGCATTAAACCAGTTAACTACTCACTATGGGTTGCTGGACCAGGGGAGTGCATTTGGGGCCCTGTGTGTTATTATGAGTCATTTTATAGTACAGGTAATATACTATACCAATGAAATAATATATAGTGCTTGTGCTTGTAAAGTAAGGGCCTAAAATCATTGTAGTGCCTCCTGGGCTTTATTCCAGTTTTGTTGTGTGTTGTTTGTGCATGTTTGAGTGTGTGGAGGGGGAACAGTTGGGTGGGCATAGTCCAGTAAGCAGACTGAGGCATTAATAATAGCAATAAATATGGAATGGCGGACTATAGTTAAGAAACAATAACACAGACTGTAAAATAAACCTCTGGTGGTTAACTGGTTCTAGAAATTTCTGGCAATAATTCAAAATTCCAAGATCCAAGTCCTTGGCCTTTTGTGTTAATTAGGATTATTGTCTTGCATTCAAATGGCTTCCTTTCCTGGCTGCTTTAAAAATTCCCTTTGAGAATCATTACAGCAAGGTTCTTTATGGAGTAACGAGCCTGTGAGAAATGACTTCCTAAATAAACTCACCAACACTGAACAACTTCCACCCAATGCACCGCAAGTCACAATGGACTATACAACAGCATGCCTTACAATGATGAGATGAACGCATGCCAAACATTCCTTACGGCTTCCCAGGATGATAAAAATAGGGCTGAGCTTGTTTCCAAACTGATTTCTTTCATATGCACACACAACTCTTTGACATTTAATGAGGACCTTTACCTTCAAGTGATTGGAATGGTAATAAATCACTACATTATTTAATTAATTAGGGCAGGCCTAGCTGAAAGGTTCCAAAGCAGCCCCTTTCTTTTTCTCTGTCTGTCTTTCTCTCTCTCTCTCTCTCTATATATATATAAAGTCATTTTAAAAGCAAGAGTGCTGGCAAATTTGGTATGTTTTCCTCATGCCAGAGGTAAACTGTACACCCTAATAAGAAGATAAGCGGAAGTGCTGTTCTCAATTAGCTGTTTTTGTTTTTTTGTATATCTTTATATACAGTATGTGTATATATACATATTCACACAGAGGTTTCAGGCATTATGAGCCCTTGAACTAAAGAGCTTACAATATAATTTGGTGTCTGGATAGTGAAGCAATCTGTAAGATGTATAATAATAACTCTCCATCAGTCCTTGGAGCAATGATTGTTGGAGGAATTCATTTGGTTGGCTTATAAGAACCCCTATTCACTATATGCCCTTTACTGATACACACCATAAAAAAACAGCATTCACTGTCACATACAATTTAAGAATCATTGACGTAGTTCCATTCAAGTGCATATGTATTGTAGAAAATAAATGAATCTAAATTACACATATAATTTTGTTGCTACAGAAACTTGATCTGCAAAAACTGCTGCTACATTAGTGAAATTATACCCTTTAACACTAGAATACAGCTATAATTTGGCCTTCTTAAAATGAAGTGTATATTTAGGCAGAATCCTATGTTTAATATATGTGACATTTTAAAAAATCTGTCTTACATGGTTGAACTCCCTCTATTAGGAATAATTGTGATTGTTTTCCAGAAAAAAGAAATGGCGCATAATAACCGAAGACAGCATGTCCAGTCTCAGTTGTGCTGTCTGCCTACTGGGAAATATGGAAACCTTGAGCCCTTGGCACAGAATGAAGACTGTGTAAACAGAACATACCATGAGTCCCACAAAAGGCATTACACTCATCACAAAACACATGTTGTAAGTATACTTGCTTTCTCTAAAGAACAGGAACAACCAAAATGGCCCTGGTTTCTTTTGTCAGTTTTAAGCAAAGCAATATCCTTTTTCCCTATGCCATCCAAACAGCCAACGGCCCATGTTCCATATTGCCACCCCTAACACACTTTTCTTAGTATAAATGCAAAACATTCCTTAGCGACTGAGACACACATTCTGTTTTAATAGACCCAATTCTAGTAATATAATTACTGATACATGGGTCACTCAGGGGGAAATTTAAGAGAATTAAACATGTAAAGGTACACAAAGGTTCAGGACCAGATGGCAAGCTTAGCTCTGTAATTGCCAAACCTCTTTACTTAATTTATCAGTATTCATTGAGGACTGGCATGGTGCCGAGAGACTGGAGAATTGCTAATGTGGTTCCATTATTCAAAAAGGGATCTCGTTCTCAGCCTGAAAACTATAGGCCTGTTAGTCTGACATCAGTAGTAGGAAAGCTTTTGGAAGGGGTAATAAGGATAGGGTACATGAGGGATAGGGTACATTGCAAATCACTCTACTATAAGTTTGTGCCAGCATAGTTTTATACATAACAGATCTTGCCAGATGAATGTAATTGCCTTTTATGAGGAGGCGAGTAAGAACCTCGATGCTGGGATGGCAGTTGATGTCATCTACTTGGACTTTGCTAAAGCATTTAATACAGTGCTGCACAGAAGGTTATTGATAACATTGAGGAATATTGGCCTGGAACATAATATTTGTACTTAGATAAAGAACTGGCTAAAGGATAGAATAGAAAGAGTGGTGGTAAATGGAGCATTTTCTAATTGGCCCAGTGTTGTTAATGGAGTACCGTGGTCTGTCCTTGGTCCTTTGCTTTTTAACCTATTTATTAATGACCTGGAGGTGGGCATTGAAAGAACTTTATCTATGTAACATTATGGACCTCTTCCTGGCCCTATGCAGTGTCAGATTAAAAAAGATTTGGTTCCACCAACTCAAATGAACATTTATGGGTATATAATTTTTTTTCTTCACCCCCACCCCATTCTCTTCTGCAGGGTGTCCCTTGTTTTTTAAACATATTTATGCCTCATGTGACCATGAAGACCAACTGGGTCTAAGGCTAGCCCTGATAGACAAAGCCTGTACCATCTCCTTGCAATGTTAAAGATTGCTCTTTGTTTAGAACTTTAAACACATTGCCCTTGGTGTATAACTGATATATTCAGAATGTGTTTTTTAAGCAATTAAAACATGTAATGTCTCAAAAATAATTATTATATAAATAAGATGCACTAAATGTCAATATCTAGAATATTCCACCCTTTAATCCTTTGAGCCTCATCTTGTGCATCCTTTTTTCTTTGTCCTACTGAGAGTTAGAGCAGGGGTCTTCAACCTGCTGCCCCCCAGCTGTTGTTGACCACTAATTCCCAGGAGCTCCCAGAATCCCTTCACAGCTGAAACCAACAGCCAGTCAATTGTATAACTATATTCAGATAGGAAGGAACTAAAAGCCTTCATTGCTGTTAAGCTCCTGACAGACTGAAGGGGTCATACTTCCCCTCTCACTCCTCAGTCTGGCCCCTCTAACCATTCCTGTCACACTGCCAAAGTGACAAAACTGCTGTTATTACAAAGGATTACCTCTCATCCATTACAAACATTCATACGGGGGTGACACAGTAAAAATATTGAATAATTGTGTTAGCTCAGCCATAAAAAAATATTGCTTACTGAAAGCAAAATAGTATTGGTAAGGATTATAGTTGATCTTAGAAAGTCCTCAACAGTTTTATTGCAAATTGATTTATGTTATTCACTTGGTCAAAAAAATCAGGGGCTTTAGAGAATTTATTAATCGAGTGAGTTTTATTATAAAAAAGGAAGTCACGGATATCTAGAATATAAAACCTGGTTATTTTAGAGGTGTCAGGCAACTGATTTTGTCAGCTTAGTTTATGAACAGGCTTAGCTAGATGTTATTATATATACTTAAATAGGACATATTGGGTCCTACTTCAGTCTATACACAGACATGTACTGTATATATTTCATTTATACAAAATATTATGATATATTTAGTAATACATTAGCATTACTGTGATTATTTTTTCTCTTTTATTCTTTCCTCTTTTCCTGTGTCTGTGCTTTTTTTTTTTTTTGAAATCTCATTCTCACTGTTCCTGTGACTCTCACAATGTTAATTAATTGTTCCAATATGTGTGTTGTGGATAGTAACTTGTGGTATATATAAAATGTTTATGATGGGTACACACAGCCAAGGCACGTCCCATGGGAAAATAAGGAAACAACCCAAGGAGCTATAACAGTGGATGAGCCAAGCCAAGAAGGATTGAGCTAAATTACTTCTGTACGGCATAAAAAAATCCTCTTAGTATGTTTATATTTTAAGCTTGCTGCTGAGTTTGTGTTTGAAGTGTTCATGAAGTCCATATTGTTGTAATAAGGTTTTATTATTTTGTGTAGCCAGATTACCAGTGGTATGTTCCAGACCAGCTTCCTCCAGATGTGCAGCAGAAGGAGAACGGTAAGAAAGCAGCTGTGCTAGACACCCTTTTCAACTTTGAATTCCTTGATAAACACTTTTTAGGAAGATTCAAAGACTAAGCCACAAAATGCACTGGGTTTTTATTGTTGTCGTTTTGTTGTGTGTTACTTGAACCATATGCATTGCACTGTATCTTTATTGCAGCAAAGGCGAGTGTGCATAAATATAGAGAAGCCATACTGTATCTGCTGCTCTTGCTAAACTGCCTCCAGCACTTCCTATGAGTTCTAATTTAAGAATTACAGGGTTGCAACTTATTATGTCTATATGATCTTGGTTATATTATAGTTCTGGGAAATTAACAGTTCACAGACAGTTCTCTGCATTAAAAAATGTAGTGCTTAGAGAACAACAAGATGACATACTGACAATGGCAAATTTATTGACACCCCACATGGTTTGCCCCTGCCTGAGTTAGCATAATACTTAAAGCAAGCATTTACGTGTTTGCTATGGTGTTCTTGAGCAGGGCAATAGTAGTACTCACCATTTACCTTGTTATGATGACATTCAGACAGGGAATGAAAGCATCAGGGCATAGCTTACCATGTACTAAGGATTCTGTGTTAGCATATTGTCTTTAATTTAAAATATTGTCTTTTACATTCTGCATTAATAGACAGAGTACATGTTGCTATATTGCTTACCTCTGTTGTACCCCAAGGCTTATTTATCAAAATTCAACCTTTTTTTTTCTATTCGAATAAACTTGAAATATAACCAACCTCAAATGGTTGCTTTTTTATTAAATTTGAATCTAAAAAAATCAATTGAATAAGACCATGAAGCTTTCAATGCATTGATTTTGTATTCTACACATTTTTAATGGATCTACAAACTTAAAAAAATAAAAATAAAAATAGAAAAACGTAAATAAACTGAAATGTAAAATTTTTTTGCCTAGGACAGCTCCCATTGACTTCTACATGAACTCTCAAGCTTTCAATTTTACATTTGAGCTTTTCAAATTTTTTTGTGCTTAATAAATATCAAAATTCGAGTTTTGGGAGCCCTAAATTGAATTCATGAGTTTTAGTGCAAAAATTCTTATCACAGCAAAAATTTGCATTAAGCTTCCCCTTATTGTAATAAAAAAACCTATTTTGCTGCATTTGTTCATGAAAATTAACTTTCCAAAATATCATTACAAGGCATTTTCTCGTGTTTTTATGCGTATATCGGGTACATGTGCCTGCACCCGAGCGTATCTCACTCATTCGGGTGCAGGCACACATAGGAGGCATAGGGCGGAATTTTCAGCAAGCGCTTTTCCGCTTGCCGAAAATATCCGTCCTACGCCTCATCTGGCATTAGCCTAAAGGGAAAAATGTCACCCAGACATAAAAAGCCATATAATAAAGGTCCTTTTCAAATTAAACATTTTCAAATTGAAACATTTATACCTGTTATAATAGCATTTGCAAATCTCAGCTGTCATTTTTATATTGCCTGCCCTGGGACAAATTGCAAATTTGTTTGTAATGCATTTGTAGTTTGTTTGTAATGTAGTTTGCAATGTAGTTGCTGGTAAATTTGTAATACCCTTAAGATAAGCCTCTGACCCACCCCAATTGTCCCCTAACTTACCTTTTTCCTTCCCAAATCTCTCCATAACCTGTCCTCTGGCCATTGTGTGTCACAGCCCCCCCACCAACTTTACATCATAGCCCGTTCCCATTTTGTTCGCAACTGTCACCTTCTGAAATTTATTTAGAAAGGTGGCATCCCTAGCCACTTGCTTGCTTGCTGTGATTTTAAAAGAAGAAGGGAAACAATACTTAAATAATTTATATAGTGTAAGTAATTTTTTTTTTGCCCAACTAGCATAATAAAATAATATTTTGCATTATTTCTTAGGGCAGTGGCTCGTGAGCAACATGTTGCTCCCCAACCCCTGTTGCTCCCAGTTGCCTTTAAAGTAGGCACCGTTTTTAAATTTGTGGCTTGGCGGCAAGTTTTGGAAGCACAGAGACACAGTTTTACTCTAAACAAAACCTCTAATACAGGAGTCCTTAAACTTTTTAAACAGGGGGCCAGTTCATGGTCCCTTAGACTGTTGGGGGGCCGAACTATAGTCCTCAAACTATGGCCCGCCCCCACACCGTCCCCAAATTATGGCCCCCTCTCGCTGCCTGCTCCCCACTACCTGCTGCGGGTCAAAATACAGCCCGCTCCTGCGTCCTCCCTCCCCCAGCTCCCCGATGGTCCTTCCGTTCCCCGCTCTGTCCTCCCTCTCTCAGCTCCCCCACTGCCAGGGGTGAGGAAGCAGCGAGGGCCAGGTAAATTACCCTGGGGGGCCGGTTCTGGCCTGTGGGCCGTAGTTTGAGGATGCCTGCTCTAATATCTTAAAATCCATTCACAAACAGCTGCATGTGCCAGTTTCTTATATGTGGAGTCTGTAAACAACTACAATGATTTAACTTAACTTCAGAGTTAAGAGAATGGGGAAGAAATTGGTTTGGGTATTGTATGTGATTTAGGATAATCTTTGAAAGGCGAAAACCAAACTGAAAAATTTGTCATCCTAACACAAAGACACAGCTTAATAGCATAGAATCCTAAGGCGCTGTTTAACAAAACCCCAGTCACT